>NC_054467.1:152416554-153666554 GCF_017639515.1 Carcharodon carcharias | reverse complement strand
AGACCATCCCAATGGTACAGATCCCAATTTCCCCAATACTGGTGCTAGTACCCCACAAACTGGAAACCACTTCTCCCACATCAGTCTTTAAGCCATGCATCATTTCTGTAATCTTATTTGTTTTATGCCAATTTGCACATGGCTCAGGTAATAATCCAGAAATTATTACCTTTGCAGTTCTGCTTCTTAATTTGGTGCCTAACTTGTCATACTGACTATGCAACACCTCCTTCCTCATCCTGCCTATGGGATTGGTACCTACATGGTCCATGATCACTGAATCCTCCCCCTCCCGCTGCAAATTCCCCTTCAGATGTCCTGAACCCTGGCACCAGGCAGGCAGCAAAACCATCTGGACTATCACTCTTTGCTACAAAGAACAAGTGTCAATCCCCCTTACTAAATTGTCCCCTATTACCACTACATCCCTTTTTGCTCCCCCAACTTGGATGACTTCCTGTACCATGGTGCCATGGCCAGTTTGCTCATCCACCCTGCAGCCCCTGTTCTCCTCCAAACAAACTGTGAGAACCTCAAACCTGTTGGACAATTGCAGAAGCTCAAACTCCAGCACTCCTGCCCTCTGGGTCCCCTTACCTGTCTCACTTGCAATCACACCCTCCTATCCCTGGCCTTTGACCAAAGCAGAAGACCCTATCCGAAGTGGTCTGACTGCCTCCTGATATAAAACAGCCAGGTAACCTTCCCCCTCCCTGATGTGTCACAAAGTCTGCAGCTCAGCCTCCAGTTGAATAATGCTGAGCCGAAGTTCCTCAAGCCACAAACAGTTACTGAAGACGTGTTTGCCCTGGATCACAATGTCATCTAGGAGCTCCCATATACTGCAGCCTTGACATATCACCTGCCCTGCCATCATTAATGTGTTTTAAGTAATTACTTTATATTAATTATTTATTTATGTTGCTTTCTTGTATACTTGATTAACTTTACCACCAAATTGTGTACTATTTTAAACCTTAGGGATAGAATAGAACTTACCCACTTACCAGATACTCACCAAACAGCTAGCTCCTTTCCCTATAGTAGAGCAAGAACCAATTCCTATGGGGTAAGAAAGATAGAAAAGGAAACAAACAACTTCCCTCTCACAATCTCTAAGAGTCTTCACTCAGTTAGTTCAGCTGCACTCCATTCACCAAGGCTGTACCAAAGAACCCTGAATTTATAGTAAACTGAACTGGGGCTACAGTAACCAGATTCAGCCAGTTAGCTAATTGGTTACTCAGCCCCTACACCTGAGAGTGAGTTGTCCTGTCTAAACTGCAAGAGAGAAAGAACTTAGCCTGCTTGCACAATACTTTCAAGTTACTGCTAATTACAGGCTAGATTAGATTCTAAAAGCAAAATTTAAGAACAAAATTAACACTTAAAACTCCCTCTCACCAAACTCCAAATCTTCACTCAGTTTGTCAGCTGCACTCCATTTCCCTTTGGTTCACAATATCTCTGAGCTTTCACGAAACACATCACCTACCAAAATGGGCTCTGTTCCATGAAAACAGTGGCGGGTCTAAAATTCCAACCCCTGCAATGGAGCCGGCCAGGGCAAGAGGACTGTGTGCAGGTTTTAACCCACCCCTTTCCTGCTCTGATTGAACTAGCTGGCAACGAAAGTGGGGGCAGAACCTCTTCATGAGGGGCACACACGTTTCCATTTTCACCCTCCCAATATGAGTTTTTCCTGCATTAGGATGGGAAAATCCAGCCTTAGGTGCTGAATTTCTGTTTGATACCACTCCTGTGAAGTATTTTGGGATATTTTACATAAAGTTGCCATTTAGAGCAAATTATTGTTGTTGTTGTACAGTGGTACAAGGGGCTATATCATCCAACAAATGACTACACTGTAATGGAGTATTCTCATGTAATGCATTACAGCTCATTATTTGTGTAAACAGATATTTTCAATGTATTAATATACCAGTGGACAACCAATACTCCAAATCTTCTGCTATATTCAATCTGATGACAATATACAAACACTGCTGTCTGGGAATGTTTTTGACTCTGTTGAACATTGCATTGTATACGAGTTTGATTCTAGATGCTGCAGTTTGAGTTGCTGTGTCAGCATATAATAAATTCTAGTGCAGTCTTTTGGGACAAACTTCTTAAGGTTGAGAACTTTTTTTTGCCACATTTTGGCAGAAGATCAACTTTAGTCAATAAAACAGTTCAATTTGAAATTAGATTAGGAGCAGATATGAAACAATTGCTTCATTATTTTTAACTACATTGTAGTAATAAAATTTAGTTGGAGAAAATATGAATATACTTGGCAGGTCAGCTGCACTCTTCAGTAAACCATATAAACTGCCAACAAAAACAAGTTGGCCTGTGACGTAGTCTATTTAACCACTCAGCTCTATCAAACTGCTACAAAGAACAACACGAATAAAAGAAAATTCCCTACATGATGGCACTGTGGGAGCACCTTCATCATACGGATTGCAGTGGTTTATGGAAAGGGTCCACCGCCATCTCTTCGGGGGAACTAAGGATGGGCAATAAATGTTGATCTTGCAAGCAATGCCTGTATCCCTAGAATAAATGATTTTAAATGTTAACATACACAAATTCAAAAAGACCTTGACAAGCTTGATCAGTCAGTGGAGAAATGACATGCAATATAAAATGGGAAGATATAAGGTTATTAGATTTGGCAGAGGGAAGGTTGATATGGTTTATATCTTGAACGGGAATGCCTTGAAGTAGCAGAGTAGGAGAGAAATCTTGGGGGTTTAGTGCACAGGACACTAAAGCTATCTGTGCAATGTTTCCAGGCTGTTAAAAATGCAAACACAATGTTGAGATGCACAGCAAGAGGTTGAACACACAAATCCATAGGGGTCATTTTAAAATTTGGCTCTGGTAAGACCGTGTATAGAGTGTACATGTAGGTTTGGTTCACTATTTCAGAAAGAATATTCAGCTAATGAAGGAGGAAGATTTTTACTCAAAGGGTTTATGTGTATTTGGGACAGATCATCAGCAAAAGTGAAACAATAAATATTCAGCCTGACTTTAACTTGGGGCCAACTTTAGGGAGTGTGTAATGGTGTGAAGAGAAACTCACTCACTGCTCCAAAAATGATGCTTGTGGTATTTTAATTGCTGGATTTCAGTTTAAACCTGTTGGCTCACTTCCCATACATTCCAGATGAGAGGGATTGTTGGGAATAGGGAGAAAACGGAATGGCTTGGAGGTCACCCCATAGCTAGAGAGTTGGTAAATGGTGGTGCTGGCTGCCAGGACTGTCCCATAGGGATTTCACAATCATGGAGGGAATGTGTTAGTGCCAGTGGAGGCCCTAAGCATTCTTATGTGCAACCGGAGGCCAGAAAGTGAAAAATATTTTTAAAAGGCTTTTTGGTTCCAAACATCTTCCTCTCCTGGTTGGCCTGCTGGGAAACTCACTGTTGTTTCCCTCTCTAGCCACTGTGAGTTAAAATGCAAGTCCCGATGACATCATCAGGACCCGGCATGTATTTGTGAAACAGCTTCTCATTAGCTTTGGGGGTCTCCTTGCCAACTGCAGTCAAGCTGCCCACCATAATCATCATCCTTAATTGTTTTCAAGAATGAGCTGGGCAGGTTCTTGTCAGGTTTATTAAAAATGCACCAAGACCGTGGTTAGGGAGGACACTGAACAGGGAACCAAGAACTCATGAAAGACTGCTGCTCACAACTTAAAGGAGAAAGGCATGAAATAAGTGAAAGAAAGTTATTGTGACTCGGCAGAAAGGAGGCATGTTTTAAACAAAATCTGATATCAGAGCATTAGTGTTTCATGCAGCCATTTCAGACTGCGCCAAGCATCCAGCTGCATCTATGAAGTCTGCATGTTTACGGTGATGTATGCCTAATGCATCTAATTGTAGACCACATGTTCTTTAACCAACTCCAGCACACAAGTACTAAATGTGGTTCTAAGCCCATGCTAGTTTTCTCCAATGATTGCTCGAACTAAACGTAAGAACATAAGAAATAGGAGCAAAGCAGGCCGGAGGGTCCCTTGAGCCTGCTGCACCATTCAATAAGATCATGGCTGATCTCAACTGCATTTTCCAGCCACTTCTCCATAAATCTTGAAACCCCCCCAAATATTTCCAATCTGTCTATATGAACATTGATAATGATAGAGACATTCAGCTCCAATATACAGCAGTTTCTCTTTTCTGAATTCAACATGCTGCTTGAGGCAGTAATTGCACCATTCACCTTGCTGCTGCCCAGTAGTTGCTTTCACACAGGTCGCTGAGTACACTAATGGAATGCCCAACAGCAAGGAACAGGCAGAATGAACACACATAATGAAGTTGTCTCTGAGTAAAATGTCACAAGTTTCTCACCCAGTCTCCCAGATCAGGTTTATGGAGAATCTGGCTCCAGAGAAGTTCCTCTGTCAGACATGGGACTCAAGGGCTAGAGGTCAATGATTATATTTAAGGATTTTAAAGGAAAATAAGAAGTTCAGAGATTTTCAAGATACAGTGATAGAAATGTGGAGGTGATGGGATAAAAAATTATGACAATTCTGAAAACAGTATCGGATGAATTCCTATTACGAAAGGTTGGAGAGGGAAAGGAGATATGCCAGGTAGAAATGAAGTGAAGGGAAATGAAATGGGGAAATAGGAAAGAAAATTTATGGTGAAATAGGAAAGAAAATTTATGGGCAAATGTAGACGTAGCGCATGAACAGAAACCCTCACCTCATCACCACCTTTGTTGAAGTGGATGTGCTGATACATGAGACAACTTTGAGGGGCCTGTTTAGTGTTCCAGGGAGCATCATCACAAGCAGTCTTGCAACTAAATTATGAATCATATATATGTTGTTACTGCAACTGATTTGGGATCCTTAGGCTGTTCTGCTAGTAGCCACAATGTAATGGATGCAATATGATGGAGCTAAAAATCTGCAGCAGAAATGGTTGTTAAGCAGGTGGGAGCCTGCTGAAGCAGGTCCCAGGCTTCATATGGAGTTCCAGCTTTTGCCTGCTGGAAACGGAACCCCTGTCCATCCTAATTACATGACCGTCATCAGAAAGGTAGGGGAGAGATCCAGAGAGTGGGCAGGGGAATGCAACCATTAGCATACCCACATCCCAGGCCACCAATGGAGCTTGACTTAGTCACCAGAATGGGGGCCCATCATTGCTTATCTGGAGGCTGGAATGGCTCTTCTCCCTTGGCATGCTGCCCTCTTGAATTATGCTTATGAGGCTGAGGGAGTGGAAAATTCCAGCATAGGGTATCCACTTCCATAGTTCATTCCCTTCATCTCAATAGTTTTGTTTAGGATGGGAAGATATTCCTCCCCCAATGACCACAGGAACTTCAAATGTTGCTCTGGGAGATGACATATCGTGATTTTGCCAGAGTTGTTGGAGTTACGCAAGACTCTGTTGGAAGAGCAGAGGGATTTAATGTCAAAGTTCTGTGAAAATTGTTTCGAGTTTTTAACCTACAAAACACTGAGGAGTTACATTCTACACCTGTCAATCGTCCAAGCGGAACATGAGCCATGACAGCTGGACACAGACTTGGACAACTGTGTAAAACAGGCAATAGCAAATCAGCAGTTCATTTCTCCTGAATTATTTTTCATTGAAGTAAATGGACAGGTACTATCACCCAGTTTGCACTATTTGCGAAGAGCATTTTCACCCCATTGTGTTTTATATTAAGCATTATATTGATCTATCCTTATAACCTTTTCAATATTATGTTAATAAAGACACTTATGCAGCTGTTTAAAGGAATTAATCAATGTAGCATTATCTGCTTTTTCCTGACTGTTCCACTCATGCACTAATCTACAGAAAAAGCTCTAATCTCTAGTTTTGTTTGTAGGTTGCTTATCTTGCACTCATGCACCCAAGGCCTATAATCACTGCCTAAAGTTAAATAGCCTACTTATATCTTCAATGTACAAGCCTTCCATCATTTTAAAGAGCTTAATCATGTCACAGTTATAGTCTCAATTCTGTGAATCTCTTCAAAACATGAAGCATCAGAACCCGCTCAGTGTGTCTCTACAAACTTTCCCCAGGCCAGAATATTGCCGTTGGCATGCGGGGGTGGGCCCGACACGCCAACGCGCAAAATGATGCGAGATAACGTTGGTTGTGCAACCTGATGTCATCGCACTTCATTTGGATATTTCGTTTGGCAGGGACGCGCTGGAGATGCATGCATGCCCGCTGAACTGTCAATGGCCTATTAAGGCCATTAAAAAATCAATTAAAGTTGCTTGCAAAGCTGCCCGTCCAACCTTAAGGTTGCCGGGCAGGCAAAGAGCTCAATCGGTCTTCGCGTTTTTCAGGAACCCTCATCCATGGGCAGGATGATGTTTCCTGAAGGCTTTACAAAATAATTAATTCAATTTTGCAAAATTCACAAACATGTCCCAGCTCATGTGACACTGTTACATGATGGGACATGTTTAAATAACTTTTTTCCTCCTTTATTAAAAAGTTTTACTATCAACCTAATCTCCCTGAGGCAGCTCTGCACCTCAGGGAGATTGCTGCGCTCTTGAAGCGCAGACCCCGACATTCCCTGCTCCCCCAGCCCATACAGGTAGCACTGAGCGCTACCGGCCATGCGTTACGCTGGTTGAGTCTTAATTGGCCCACCCACGTAAAATGGCGGTGCGCAGCTGATCGCAGGTGGTGATCGGCTCCATGCTCGCCCCCGCCTGCTCCCGCCCGATATAGGTAAGATTCAGCCCCCAGTGTATCAATGTCCCTTTGACGATCTGAAATTGCACCTGATGCTCTGATATGGCAGGTGGTGCTTGCCAAACTGCCCATATCTAAAAGAGACGCTTGGCCACACTTATCACAACAATTTTGCAATTTGTATTTATTGCAAGAAGGCTTGTGCACTGAAGTCAGGAGTAATGCGTTCACTATTACCTTCAAAGATCTTAAAGATTAAATTTAAAAAAATATTAACAAACGATGAAAAGTAAACTTAGACACGCACAAGATTGCAGTGACACAGTTATAACAGTTCCAATATTTCTGCTCAACCAGACTCCCAACTACACACCTCCTTTAAGGCAACAGTCTAAATAAATCCCAAATTTATAAAGTCATCCAGCAATATTAACACGAGCACCCTCTGGACAATTGACTTCCAAAGTCTTTTAACTCAACTTTGGTCACTGGACCAGCAAACTTCTGTAGGGTAGCTAGAGGCTTTATCCTCAAATCAGTTTCACACAGCCACCTTTCAAAATCTCACACAACCACACACCACACACCTTTCCATCTTTCTTGAATATATTTCTCACTTTTTGGTCTGGCAATGTGGGGGAAATGGTGGCATAGTTATATTTCATTTGACTGATATTCCATAGACACAGGGTTATGCATCTGGGGACCGGGGTTCAAATCCCACCATGGCAGATTTGAATTCAATAAAAATCTGGAATTAAAAGTTTGATAATGATCAGGAAACCATTGTCAATTGTTGTAAAAACCCATCTGGTTCACTAATGTCCTTTAGGGAAGGAAATCTATCATCTTTACCTGGTCTGGCCTATGAATGACTCCAGACCCACAACAATGTGGTTGACTCTTAAACGCCACCTGAACAAGAGCAATTAGGGATCGGCAATAAATGCTGGCCTATCCAGCAATGCCCAAATCCCATGAATGAATAAAAAATCCCATTGTTACCACTTGTCTTTTGAAATTACTTTTCCCAGAATATAAAAATATTTCATGTTATCATTACTGCCAGCTCTTTTGGGAAAAATCAATGTAATAATCTTGCCTTATTTATCTTGACAGTTATAAAAATCTTATCATGCCCCTTTGAAAATCAAACACTTCTCCACTTATCTAAAAATACAAATTTCATTCACACCATTTCTGCTGACCTAGCTCTACTCATCTCCATTTCAAACATTTGTTTTACACCTCACTTATTTGATAATTTAAACCTTAAACTTTCATGAGATTT
Source organism: Carcharodon carcharias (assembly GCF_017639515.1). NCBI lineage: Eukaryota > Metazoa > Chordata > Chondrichthyes > Lamniformes > Lamnidae > Carcharodon > Carcharodon carcharias. The sequence goes on along the minus strand of NC_054467.1, from coordinate 153,658,552 downwards.
AGCTAACCCATCCAGCCAGTACTTCCAATTACTTCAGTGACACTGAAATAGAAAGAAGAAAGATCTTGCATTTATATAGCAACTTTCACAACTTCACTACATCCCAAAGAACTTCACAAGCAATGAGACATTTATTGAAGTGAAGTTAGAAAACACACAGCCAATTTGCAAATAGCAAAATCCCATGCGCAACAATTGAGATGTGGTTGAGGGTTAAATATTGACCAAGACACCAGGGAGAGAATCACTGCTCTTCTTTAAATGACCATATGATCTTTTCCAGCAGACAGGACCATAGTCCAAGACCTCAAATAGTGCAGAACTCCATCAGTGCAATACTGCAGTATCAACCTAAATATTGTGTTCAAGGGTCTGGAGCAGGATTTGGGCCCATAACCTTCTGACTCAAAAGTCAAGAGTGCTACTATTGAGCCAAGGCTGAGGCCATAATTTAGTTTTAGTTTTTACTGTTATTATTTCCAAATGTAGGATGTTTTGACAATCTGGAAGTTACCATGAACAAATTACGAACATACAAACATGGAGCAGGAGTAGGCCACTCGGGCTCTCGATACTGCTCTGCCATTTAATAAGGTCATGGCTGATGTGATTGTAACCTCAGATCTGCATCCCGTCAAACACCTTACTAACCAAGAATCTATCCACCTCTGCCTTAAAAATACTCAAAGCCTCTGCAACCACTGCCTTTTCAGGAGGTGAGCTCCAAAGACTCATGAACCTCTAAGAGAAAAATTTTTGCCTCATCTCCATTTTAAATGGGCAACCCCCTATTTTTATACAGTGACCCCTAGTTCTAGATTCTCCCACAAGAGGAAACATCCTCTCCACATCCACCTTGTCAAGACCCCTCAGGGTCTTATATGTTTCAATTAAATCACCTCTTACTCTTCTAAACTCTAGCAGATACAAGCCTAGCCTGTCCAACCTTTCCTCAGAAGGCAACTCTCCCATTCTAGGTATTAATCTGGTAAACTTTCTCTGAACTGCTTCCAACGCATTTACATCCTTCCTTAAATAAGATGACCAATGCTGTACACAGTATTACTGGACACAGTATTAAAGTGCTACTGGTGTTGTCTTGCCACATCTTATATTCCAATTGTACCTTTCAGCTGAAGTGACAAATGCAATAGTGTGTTCCTGTTGTCCATTACCAACCTGTGAAGTGGAGCCTGAATATCTGTGGAAGACAACGCACAGTCAGAGTCTGCTAAGCTGACCAAATGAGAATCGGCACCTTTGGCAGCCTCAAAGGAATGCTGTGTCACTGAAGATACACATCTTGTTAGATTTTGCTATGTTAAATGTAAATTAGTGTAAGTTATTGTTTTAGTTGAGATTGATTCAATACTTATTTGATTTGAAGGAATGATATATTTTAATTGAGAAATTTGAATTAAAACTTTAAGCAATTCTCAAGTTAGTAATACCAACTAAGACTTTATTTTCTAAAGGTATATTTAAAAAGAGATAGAGGAAAAAGTGCAATAGTGCATCAACTATTAAATATGTGTTTAAAATATGTACGTTATGTATTAGGAGATTATCTAGTTCTCACATTTGGAAATAATTTAGTTTTTCTTCATAGTTCAACAGCTTGGTTTGCTTAATTGCAGTGGCAATTTTTATAAAGTACCCATCATGTACCATGAAAAATTCCTGTAGAGGGAGTACAAGATAAACAACTGAATTCAGACACTGCATAATTGTAATGCATTACACAGACAATATTATACATCAGCACATTCACCGTGCCTGTGGCTAGATTTGAGAAATATATTTGGAGGAAGCAGTTAATCAGGTAAATTGCAGGGGCCAAGGAAATCTGATAGCTATAATGTTTCTTGTCTGCCTCCTGGCTAAATGACACAAGTAATTTAATAACCAGCAGTCACCATTGGGAAAATGTATCATCAGTTTATCACTGTGTCTCTTATTCAAGGTTGCTTGATCTATGAATGCAAAATCCTTACAAAGTAACAATGCATAATTGGTCTATAATCAGGACTAAACTTTATAAAGAGAACTGAAAACCATTTATTAAAATAGAATTGCTGGTGTGTGCAAGAGGTTTTAATGAGGGCAAAATATTTAGAAAGATCTGATTAAAGTTTACTTTTATGCCTTTGAAACCAGAAAAGTTGTGAAAGTATAGTGTTGCAATAAACCGATTTTAATTTCACCACACTCTTGAGAATTGATTTTTCGATAAGGCAGCATAAAATTGTCTGACAACTATTTATTCCCTGTCATGTGAGAAGGAATTGAATTTTTAGTTGGGTAGATACAGTAATGTTTTGTAAAATTTAATACATTTAATAAATGACAAACTAAAATACTTTAGAAAATGCATACATTTTGGTGAAACACTGAATACAAGAAATATGTTTACATTATACAGTGACATCCATACACTCTAGGGAGATATACCCAATACATCACTGAAGATGCATTTAAACTGAAAGTGCATATCATGGCAACCATTTGGCTGAAACGGAGAATAGGGATGATCAGGTATTGATACTGGAGTTAAACTACCTTATTATTTGGCTCAATAATGTTTCTTTAAGTTTCTTTAAATTGTTCAGCTGCTGGGATTAAAGGCAAGAACATGACTAATCCAACACAATATAATTCATATCTATCCATAGTCTTAAATCGGTCATTTGGGAGACAAGAAAGAAGATATCAGAGATCAACGTGAATGCTGCTTTTGAATTAGACTGAAGAGTATATTTTTAGGGGCCATATTTTAATAGCCTTGGACAATTCAATTATCTATTATGTGGCTGCTGCAGTAAATGAAAATTTCAGTTGAAGCTAGATTTGTTCCATGGGCACACCTCATTCAAGTAATGAACAATGGTATAAATCCACATTTGTAGGCATGATCAACTTGATCACCTCCTGTGTGGATCATTGTTGTTCCTCTTCTACGGTCACTTCCACTTAAATTCAGTTCACCCAACTGCTCCTACTTCCTGCTCCATGGCTTCAGTGACCTTTGCACTGACATCCAGGCACTAATTGATGGATCATCCCACCATGTATGCATCCCATTCCTTGCAGAGTTTAACCCTCTAACAGTTTAGCCTTCTGTAAACAATAACAGGAAAGAAAAACAGCAAAAATCACAGATAAGTCACCATAAAATCAGACTTGACTTTAATCTGAACTTTGCAATGCGGAGTTCCTGCTGACTGTATGTGTGTTCATTTGTGAATGGTTGTGTGGCGACTGTCATGATCTTGCTGCCATTCACTCTGGTTTTTTTTTCCCAAGTGTAGGGGACTGTTTATTTTGGCAGAAGGAAATATATCTCTCTACATGAGGATCATAATAATGAATGAATCAGTTGGATAAAGGACAACTTAGTTGGTGCTTTTAATACTTAATCTTTGAAATTGGGATTATATTTTATTGTGTTATGTTTGTTATTTTATAATCTGTTGTGAACTTGTCATATGGCAACATCTTTAAAGCGGTTTGAAAATGTAAAAGAGTTCAGCCAATAAAAATGCTCAATTCTCTGAATGTCTGATTGAAAAACTTTGACAAAAGCAATACTTTTTTTACAAATACTTGTCTTTGTAATTAAAGCATTCACTTACTCTGAAGTGCAGTAATTGTCATGTAAACAAACATGGTAGCCATTTGTAAGTAGCTGGGTCCTGGATGAGCACTTGGCATGTAATAATATTCAAGGCTATGGGTCAATGGGATTAGGTAGGTAAATCAGGTGTTTCTCACGTGTTGGTGCAGACTTGATGGGCTGAAGGGCCTCTTCTGCATTGTGTGATTCTATAATTCTGTGATTCTGAATTGACAACTGAAAACCAAGAGGAATACAGGAGGTTCAGAGGGGAGGTGAAAAAGCATATTAGAGAAGCAAAGAGGGATTATGAGAAAAGACTGGCAGCCAACATAAAGGGGAATCCCAAAGTCTTCTATAGGCATATAAATAGTAAAAGGGTGGTAAAAGGAGGAGTAGGGCCAATTAGGGACCTAAAAGGGAATTTACACATGGATGAAGGGGCCATGGCTGAGGTATTAAATGAATACTTTGCATCCGTCTTTACCAAGGAGGTAGATGCTACCCAGGCCATGGTGGCAGATGAGACTAGAAGGATTTAAAATTGATAAGGAGGAAGCTTTGAATAGACTGTCGGTACTTAAAGTTGACAAGACACCGAGACCGGATGAGATGCAACCAAAGATATTGAAGGAAGTGAGATTAGAAATTGCAGGGGCACTGGCCATAATTTTTCAGCCTTCCCTGGACTCTGTTGTCAGCGAATGTTGCCCATGTGTGAAAATCAATGATGCGGGGCTTCATGTCGCACTTGCAAGTATCCTTGAAGCGGAGCTTTAGGCATCCTAATGGTCATCTGGCTCCAGCTACCTCGTCACACTGAAAATCCTTAGAAATTCAACTGTCTTCCATCCTATGAAAGTACCCGAGCCAGCAAAGTTGCCTCTGATTGATTAGTGCTAGCATACTAGGGAGATTTGCCTTTGAGAGGTCTGTCACATTTGTGATTTTCTCCTTCCAAGAGATGCCAAGAATGTGCTGCAGACATTGAAGATGAAAATTGTTAATCCTTCTTTCTTGATAGCTGTATGTTGTCCATGCTTTACAACCATACAGCAATGTGCTGAGAACACAGGCCCCAGAAACCAGCGCCTTGATCCTAAAGATCAACTTGTTTTTTCACACGTGTTTTGTGAGTCAGGGAAAAGTGGTAGCTGCTTTCCCCAATGTGTGGATCAAGTTCTGCATCAAGAGTCAGATTTTATGCCACTGTGGGCCCAACGTAGGGGAATTTCCTAACCACTTCCAGCGTGGTGTTGTTCAGTGAAATCCCGGGTGCAGATGTGACTCCTTGTCCCATAACTATGGTGTTCTTGATGCTTATAGTAAATGAGAACAGGTTATAGTCATGGGAAGGGTAATCCATGAGTCTTTGCAGCTGAGTTCTTGAGCAACTAACACAGCATCATTAGGACAGAGGAGCTCTCTGGTCATGAAATGTTGTATTTTTGTCTTTGCTTTTAATTTGGACAAACTGTGGAGCTTGCTGTCTGACCTGCTGTGCAAGGAAACTCCTTCCATATCTGCAGGAAGGCAAAGGTCAGGAGCAGGGAAAAGAAAATACCAAACAAAGCGGGGGCTGGGACGCAGCCCCTTTTCACTTCATTCTTCATCCTGAAACTGTCGGAAGTGGAGGCTTCAAACTGTATAGTACTTTTGACAAAAGCAACAAATGAAACTGAAGAGCTCAAAGGGATCACCAACTGCCTAATGAGACTTCACTCCAGATTTCTTGTTAGGTTAACTCCCTTAGTCTTTAACTTTCCCAATATTGTTGTTAAGAACGGATCTAGCAGGGATACATTCCTTACAGGTTCAGGTGCCTCTTGAGTGAATCTCATCACCCAAGTGGGCCAGGCCATGGCTTCCGCTGTTGCTGTCACTCACTCTCCCTGTGACAATCCTGTAACACTTTGCAACTGTTAGATATGTAGCATCTTTTTAAAGATTCTTTAACGGGACTTGGGTGTCGCTGGCTAGGACAACACTTTTATTGCCCATCCCTAATTGCCCTTGAGAAGGTGGTGGTGAGCCGCCTTCTTGAAACTCTGCAGCCCATGTGGGGTAGGTACACCCACAGCGCTGTCAGGGGGGGAGTTCCAAGATTTTACTCAGTGGCACTCAGCCCCCGCTTTGTTTGGTATTTTCTTTTCCCTGCTCCTGACCTTTGCCTTCCTGCAGATATGGAAGGAGTTTCCTTGCACAGCAGGTCAGACAGCAAGCTCCACAGTTTGTCCAAATTAAAAGCAAAGACAAAAATACAACATTTCATGACCAGAGAGCTCCTCTGTCCTAATGATGCTGTGTTAGTTGCTCAAGAACTCAGCTGCAAAGACTCATGGATTACCCTTCCCATGACTATAACCTGTTCTCATTTACTATAAGCATCAAGAACACCATAGTTATGGGACAAGGAGTCACATCTGCACCCGGGATACAGTTGCTCCAAATCCGATAGTAATAGTTTATCTTGTTAATTAAACCTCAATTTAGCAATATTTAAAACAAAATGAATCAAATAGCATAGCAACTGAGACTTAGGGTTACCAACCCTTTTTGGGCATATTACTGGACATTTCATTACATGCTCTCGTACCTCTAACCTCCTTGCCCAGTAAAAAAACCATTTCCCCATCTCTAATGTCTTTATAATTAATAAATGAAAATGTTCAAACAAATTGAAAACATTACAATTTTTTTACTGCACCTGTGATTTTTCTCCTCTGTCACCCATGTGTGAAAATCAATGGTTCGGGGCTTCATGTAACACTTGCAAGTATCCTTGAAGCGTAGCTTTGGGCATCCTAATGGTCGCCTGGCTCCAGCTACCTCTGCTTGCAACAGTAACCAGGAGATTCATCTTCAATTCCTGGAGATACCAGAGAAATTGTGGAGCACTGGAAACCCTAACGGGACTGTGTCAGGATGGTCTTTGTTCACAGAATTCACCATCAATTGAAAGATGTTACTCAGGAAAAGAAAGAAAGATTTGCATTTGTATACCATCTTTCACAACCTCAGGGTGCCTCAAAATGCTTTACAACCAATTAAACACCTTTGAATTGTAGTCACCATTGTAATGTAGGAAACACAGTAAAAGATAACAAAAACAGAATTACCTGGAAAAACTCAGCAGGTCTGGCAGCATTGGTGGAGAAGAAAAGAGTTGACGTTTCGAGTCCTCATGACCTTTCAACAGAACTGAGTGAATATTAGGAGAGGGGTGAAATATAAGCTGGTTTAAGGCAGCGGGGAGGGGGGTGGTGGGGGGAGAGAAGTGGGGGGGGTGGTTGTAGGGACAAGCAAGCAGTGATAGGAGCAGATAATCAAAAGATGTCACAGAGGTGTTGAAGGTGGTGATATTATCTAAATGAATGTGCTAATTAAGAATGGATGGCAAGACACTCAAGGTACAGCTCTAGTGGGGGTGGGGTAGAAAGACTAGCAGGGCATAAAAGATATAGATTTAAAAATAATGGAAATAGGTGGGAAAAGAAAAATCTATATAAATTATTGGAAAAAACAAAAGGAAGGGGGAAGAAACGGAAAGGGGGTGGGGATGGAGGAGGGAGTTCAAGATCTAAAGTAACAGATAACCTGTCTTAGGTGTTGATTGAGGGATAAATTTTGGTCAGCACACAGGGGAGAACTCCCCTGATCCTATTTGAGTAATGCAATGGTATCTATAATGTCCAACTGAGAGGGAAGATGGATCCACAGCTTCACGTTTCATCCAGAATGTTGTCACTCCAATGGGCGTCTCTGGCTGCTCTAAGCAAAGGCTATGCTCCTTGAGAATTTCTATGTCTTTGGCCTCAAAGAGACCCAGCCTAGATTTGGAGGCCAGTTTGCTGAATGAGTTGAGGTGTACTGTCCACCTGAAGGGTGGAAGTGAGCCCCCTCTAGGGTGGTGAGGGGGTGGTCCAGACCAGTCTAATATTCTGGATCTTCTTCAAAAACTTCGAGAAAGGACTATCTTATCAGGTTAATGAAACCCCCTCACAAAGGTCGGCTTAATGTACCTTTGTTTCTAAGCGTGGGGTAAATGCCTTCCTGGGTCTGACAGCATCTGCTGGATTTCCTGGCAGATTGGGGCAGGTGGGCATCTGACATGGATCTTACTGACATAGGTGCCCATTAGCCCTTCGCAAATGAGGTTATTTCCCTCTCTTCACACCTCAAATAATCCTGTATATACTGGAAGAATCAGTAGCAGTGGTAACTAATGAACACTGTATCGGCATAACTGCTGGTAATGTGTCCCAGAGCAATTTTGGTCATAATTTGTGATTTTTAATATAACAAAAAATGGCCGTAAAAATCGGGCCAGTAGCTACAAAAGAAAACAAACTGTTAGACTAAAGCCCAATTCCTTACAACTGTTGTCTGAAACCAGAGGTGAAATTACAACCTCCAAACCATTCCGTCTTTCCTTTTTTTTAATGATACATGCTTCAGGGATTTGATTCTGTGTTTTTGTTGAGACCAGTGTTTGTTTTGGATGAAAACCACAGTTGGTTTGAGTATGGAAAACTGGTGATGACAGACACACTGAAAGATTGACTGCTGTGCCATTACTGTCAATTTATCAGGTGATACTTATAATGTAAGAGTTCACTTTAAGCCATTCAGGTGAAGGAATGGACTATAGGATGACACTGGTGCAAAACGCTGAGATAAGATGGTTCAGGGGCCAACGCCTAGTATTTGCAGTATCATCTTAGCTGTCCCCTGTTATTGTATCCTGCTGTGTGAATTACACAGCAAGTTTTCTGGAATAAATACTCAAGAGTATTTTATTTGTGATATGGGGTTTGACAAAAATAATTTATTTTGACATGTTTTACAGAGTCACATGTTTCTCTATGTGCCTTTGCGAATGCTCTCAACTGTCAACTAATTAAATCAAGAATCCTATCTGAGCTTTGCTTTCACTTGGTCTGATGTGATTAATGTTGATGCTATATGATCTTTGGCAGCCTTGGTTCAGTGATAGCACTCTTCAGTGAGAAAGTCCCTGGTTTAAGTTCCACTCCAGAGACTTGAGAACATAATCCAGACTGACACTTAGTGCCAAGTGGGTGCTGCATTGTCAGACATGCTGTCTTCAGATGAGATCAGATATTCAACTAAGACCCTGAGTGCTCTCTTCGGTAGACTTAAAAGATTCAATGGCACTGTTTGAAGAAGACTGGAGGAATTAACCCCTATGTCCTGCCCAATGTTTATCCCTCAACGAACATCACTAAAACAAATTAGCTTATATATCACATTGCTGTTCATGGAACCTCGCAATGTACAAAATTGGCTATCCAATGTATATTACTCGTGACAAGTGATTACTGTGGGCTGCAGGGCCTTGATGTTAGGACCAAATGGGGGTCCTGAGCCTGCACTTGCCAGCAGTGAGGCCAGCAGCTCAATCATCGGTGGGGTTGGAGGGGGCTGGGGTTGAGGAAGAGAAAGTGATCTTCTAATTGGCCAACTCCACACTTGTCATCCTAATAAGGAAGGTGATGGAATGCTGATGCTGCAGATTCAATCAGAGGGCTAGCAGGAGAGGTGACGCTGCTGAGGTTGGTTAGCGACAGTGAGGGTATCTCAACATGTGCTGAGTTGCACAGGATTGAAATTAATGGCAGTGCTGGTGGCACCGATGGCAGGCCAGAAAGCCAAGACAACTTCTGCACTTCTAGGAGATCCAAACCAATTCTTTGCCCATTTAGCCATTAACTGCCTGGCACCAGGGCTTCCATGCCTTTAAGGGTGGAGATCCTGCCTCTATGATTTGCTGGCTAATCAGAAGATTGTTAGCTCTTCAGTCCCAGAAATGCCACCAGGAACAGTGGCCACTGTTGGTACTGTAGCCGACCTGGACCAGCCACGATGGAGGAGGCCCTGGCAAACTCATAAGTGAGTCAGGTTCGTCCAGGCCAGGCAAGCAAATCCCGGCGAGGGGGAGATCATTGTTGAGGGGCAGCGGTGGATCTTTTTGAAGTGGTGTTTGTTGTGGGGTGGCCGATTTGTACTATTAATGATAGAGTTTATCAGCAGATACTTCTTGGGTGGAAACTTTAAGTTTATTTACAAAAACTCAGCAGCAACTACATGTGTGCATTCAACTCCAACTCTTTCTCTGCACTGTCTCTGACCTAGCCCACGCTACTCTCCGATTGGTTACTACAGACCATGTGATCTTCCTTAACAATTATTATTCTTAAAGGTACATTGTACACTAAATAAAACCATAATTTTTACATTCCTCCCCCTTTAACTTGGCAATACATAATATAGTTACAAGTACAAGTTCAGTCTTTCAGGTGGTTTCCTGGTACATGTGGAAAATCGTAGCTCTATAACTGCAGGTTCTTTGTCAGGAACCTCCTTTTCTGGAGTTGCCTGAACATCAGGTTTTTCGGTGGGCACTTGCAGTTCTGCATCCTCAACTCTTACAGGAACATCAGACATGTCGGTCCTGTGTTGAGCATCCTAAACAGGAAATGCAGACCCGGTAATGGTCACTGGTGGAACCAAATCTTGATGACTTGTCTCTCTTCCTTAAATGGTCCACATGTTTACGGATGATTCGGCCTTCCACCTCCATATGGTAAAATAGAGATCCAGTTACCGTACTTATTTCACCCGGTAACCACTTTGGGCCTTCCCTGAGGTTTTCTCATGTATACTGGCTCTCCCACGATAAATTTCCTCTCACTTCTATGCCAGTTGTGTCTAGTTTTCTGGCTTCCCTGACTCCTTTCCACCTTTCCCTCTAAACTTGACATTATCAAGCTCAATCTCATCCTGAGATGGTATTTCAACAATAACTCCGCAGGAGTGACACCTGTTGTGTGTGAGGGGTAGTCCTGTAATGAAAAAGAAAGCGTGCTGGCTCGATTGCCAGTTAGCTTTTTCATGCCTGTCTTGAACATTTGAACAGCCCTTTCAGCCAGACCGTTTGAGGAAGGGTGGTACGGTACAGTTTTCACATGAGTGATACCGTTGAGGCTGATAAACCGTTGAAACTCAGCACTCGTAAATGTCATGCCGTTATTGGAACCGACTACTTCTGGTAATCCATGAATGGCAAAACTCTGGCATAGTTTTTTAATTGTAGCGGCTGTCGTTGGTGATTTCACCTCATATATGTCCAATCATTTTGAATGGGCATCGACAATGAACAAAAACATTGTTCCCAGGAAAGGTCCAACGTAGGCAATGCGTAACCACACCCAGGGTCTACTTGGCCACTCCCATGGGTATAATGGAACTGCCACTGGGAATCTTTGAAGTTGCTGACATTGCACACAGTGCTTTGCTAAACTCTCTACTTCACCATTCATCCCAGGCCACCACAGGTCTTCATTCAGGAAATTCCTGGATAGGATCTGTGTCGTTCAATTAAAAGTGGCTCCCTTCCCTTTGGAGGAATTATCACTTGTGCTCCCCACAGCAAGATGCCATCCTGGCTGGTTATTTCATGCCTTCTGTTGAAGTCCGGTTTCATTTCGTCAGATACAGGCTCCTGTGATTGACCATGTAGCACTTGTTCTCATACCTGAAATAGGGCTGGGTCCCGACTTGTCCAGCCCCTGATCTGTCGAGCACATAGCTGCGAGGAATCTAAGAAATTTAACAGTGAAACAAGTTCCTGTGGATATGCTCATCATTTTCTTGTAAAAGCAGATGACTAAGGGCATCAGCGTTTGCACTTTGATTGCCAGGCCTATGTATGAAAGGACATTTGTATGCTGCCAGCAATAAGGCCCATCATTGTATTCTTGTTGAGGCTATGGGTGGTATAGCCTTGTCCTCACTAAACAATCCTAGCAATGGTTTCTGGTCTGAAATGATTGTAAAATGGCAGCCGTATGGCGTGGTGAAATTCCTTGATACCAAAGATGATAGACAGGTCTTCTTTTTCTATCAAAAACAGAATTACCTGGAAAAATTCAGCAGGTCTGGCAGCATCGGCGGAGAAGAAAAGAGTTGATGTTTCGAGTCCTCATGACCCTTCGACAGAACTTGAGTTCGAGTCCAAGAAAGAGTTGAAATATAAGCTGGTTTAAGGTGTGTGTGTGGGGGGGCGGAGAGATAGAGAGAGAGAGAGGTGGAGGGGGGGTCTGTGGTTGTAGGGAAAAACAAGCAGTGATAGAAGCAGATCATCAAAAGATGTCAACGACAATAGTACAATAGAACACATAGGTGTTAAAGTTAAAGTTGGTGATATTATCTAAATGAATGTGCTAATTAAGAATGGATGGTAGGGCACTCAAGGTATAGCTCTAGTGGGGGTTTTTTTTAATTTTTTTAAATAATGGAAATAGATGGGAAAAGGAAAATCTTTATAATTTATTGGAAAAAAAAAGGAAGGGGGAAACAGAAAGGGGGTGGGGATGGGGGAGGGAGCTCACGACCTAAAGTTGTTGAATTCAATATTCAGTCCGGAAGGCTGTAAAGTGCCTAGTCGGAAGATGAGGTGTTGTTCCTCCAGTTTGCGTTGGGCTTCACTGGAACAATGCAGCAAGCCAAAGACAGACATGTGGGCAAGAGAGCAGGGTGGAGTGTTAAAATGGCAAGCGACAGGGAGGTTTGGGTCATTCTCGCGGACAGACCGCAGGTGTTCTGCAGGGCGGCACTGAAGTCTCCTGAAACTGGTAGAAACATCAGGAGAGACGAGGTACCCCTATGCAGGCCTATTCACGGACAGGATTGCATCCTATCAGCCCCATGGCCCTGTCATTGGAGCCACAGGGGGTGGGCACTCCAACATCAGGAAAATACTGGCACCAGCTCAAAATGGATACTAAGCGGGGCTTCATTTGGACTAATTGCCTCCTGCTTCCATGGAGAGTGCAGACAACCCAGTTCCCATACCACTCTCTGAACACTGCCCCAGAAGCGGGAACGCATCACGGAGCCATCCTGCTGCTGCTTCTTGGTATTTTCTCACCCCCACCCTCTCCACCCCACCTTGAACCCCATCGGCATCAGGCTGGAAAAACCCAGCCCTACACTTCATAAGCACTTCATTGTCTGTAAAATGTTTTAGGATGTCCTGAGCTCATGAAAGGAAATGTAAGTCTTTTTTTTTATTTACCCTCTTTCTCTCTCTACCCCCCTCTCTGTCACTCCCTTTATCTTTCCCTATTTCTTTCTTGCCTGAATGCATACTGAGGTTTTGAAATAATTTTAAGAGATCGCTTCACGATTCAGAGGCAACAGTAGTGGAGGACAAGCTCCCTTACATCATTCTGATTAGGCAGCTCCATTAGTCACATCCATTATTAAAAGCTGCCAGCCGTGGCAAGGTTAGGTCAACACAAATGTACACAGCAGGCAGTGGGAAGAAGATTTATCACGCCAGAAAACACTGAAAAACCTAGTTTGAAGTTAAGCAGCTTGTACTTATTGAGAAGCTGCAGTAGTGCATTCTTGTCAACCTCAAAAACCCAGGAAAGCTGGTGAACAACCTCTAAAGAGCTGACAACTCAAAAAATTGCATACAGCCGATAAACAGCTCTGATTAGAGGCTAGTGACCAACACCATTGTCTCCAGGTGACTGAATAACTTAAATCCCCTGTTATTCCATTGGATATTAATATTTTCATTAATATTTTGGGATCACTTGCTGCAATTATGTTTACTTTCCTTTGAAAAATGAAAACCAATGGCCTCACGTATTATAACAACGACTTGCAATTGAATAGTGGCTTTAATGTAGAAAAACGTCATAGAAGCAGAATCAGAGAATGGACTAAGGAGATTATGGAGGCGATAGCCACGTACTTGGTCAAGTTGATGGGTTTTAAAGGGGAGCTCATATGTTTATCTCACTCCCCCTTAAACACATCTATTCTAGTCACCTCAGTTATTCCTTCTGGTTGTGAGTTCCACATTCTAACTACTCTCTGGCTAAAGAAGTTTCTCCTGAGCCCATATTTTCTGACAGGTAGAGAGGCTAAGAGGCTTAGAAAGAGAATTCCAGAATGTGAAGCTTAGGTTAGTGAAGATACGACTGGCAATGGTGGAGCCAAGCGACTGAGGGGGGAGCTGAAGAGACCATTATCAGAGGAATGTAGAGTTTAGCAGGGCTCATAGTAGAGGTTAAGGTTAGAAAGGCAGGGAGGGGCAAGACCATGAAGGGTATGAGAATTTCTATTTTGAGGAGAAACTGCAAGCCAATGTAGCTCATCAATGAGTGAGTAGAACTTGATGTGTGATAAAGTATGGCCAGCAGGATTTTGAATGAGTTGAACTTTGTGGGAATGGGCAGCCAACCAGGTTTGTTATGGATTACATAATGATATAGCACTACATAGTATTTAGAGCATAGGAACAGGCCATGTGGTGCAACTGATGCATGCTGGTGTTTATGTGCCACATGAACCTCTTCCTACCCCTTCCATCTAATACCATCAACAAAAGTTTTCTCTCCCAGATGTTTGTCTCACTTCCCCTTAAATGCAACTATCCCAGTCACCTCAACTGCTCTTTGTAGTACTGAGCTCCATATTCTAACCACTCCCTAGATAAAGGAGTTTCTCCTGAATTGTCTATTATATTTATTGGCGATTAACTTTGAATGGAATTTTCCACTCCCGCCAGCATTAGGAATCTTTGTGGGCGGGGCAGCAAGATTTGGCGTGAGGCAAAAAATCAGTTTCCGGGCTGCGGGAAATTGGGTTGGAATCTTGTTCGCCCAACTTTCATGGCGGCTTAAGGGTGGGTCGAGTGACCCACTGACCTATGTCGAGAACCCCATTTGCACCTCATGAAGGCTCATTAAAAGGCTAATCACACCGGAATCTTGTTACTCCTCCAAATTTAGCGGGAATTTAGAACATTCTGCTTCACAGTTGGGTGCACCTGGCATGGGAGACATCTTCCTGGACTTACTGGACTGTCAATGCTGCCTTCCCCATTCTTGCAGATCGTTCTCAAGTGCTGGGAGCCAAAGCTGCACCAAGGCTGGAAATGATACGCAGCGGAAGGTGGGTGGAAGGTTAGATGAACTCTGGAAGGCTGGAAGGGGGTGAAAAGCTGAAGGGGGGTGGGGTGGGTGGTGGTGGAAGGATGGAAGGCTGGAAGGGGGATGAAGGACTGGAATGGGGGTGGAAGGTTGGAAGGGGGGGTGGAGGGCTGGAATGGAGATGGAAGGTTGGAAGGGGGATAGAAGGTTGGAGGTGGAGAGGTGGGGTGCGGCTAGAGTGTCCGGGAAAGGGGTCAGAATATTTGAGAGGGCAGCATCAGTGGTGTCATCCGTGGGGTCCTGTGGGAGAACTCAGGGTATTGATGGTAAGAGGGAACAGTGACAGTCAGAGGCTGGCATGGGGTGCGGTAGGGTGGGAGGTTCAGGGTGTGTGTCTGGCAGGTGTAGATGTCATCGGGTGGATCATGGAGGAGGACAAGAAAGGTGGTATGCATAATGGGAGTGGGCAGGGTCAGGGCAGGCATGGGCATGATAATGGGTGTAGGTTCCGAGGAGAGGAAGGCCATATCATGGTGGATGGTGACAGGGTCCAGAGTGACAGAGGGGAGAATAAATGTCACATTGCGAGGGTCAACAGTGATTAAGGAAGTTGGTGGGTGACAGGGGGCGGGTAAAAGATGGTAGAGCTGGCTTTGAGAGAGATGCATACCAACTCTGCAGCAGCAAGGCAACGCCCCCGAAGCAAAACTGTGAAACATTGAGGTGGGAGGAGGGTCTTTTCAGCTGGGTGAAGCTCAAAGTCAGTACAATTGGCCAACAAAAGGGGCACCCTAATAATTATGGGGAAACTGCATGAGAACTATGGTTAGTTGTGATCCTCAGTCTATGGTGAAGTCCACAAGGCAGCAGGTTTGAATCCAAATCATGAGTCTCATAACATCAAGATCCCAGCAAGGTGTGGAGATGTCATTCATTCTGAGCCATTTGCCATCAGCTGTGGTCAGAGGCCTAACCATGTCATATTTGACAAATCTTGTTTGACAAATTTGCTGGAGTTCTTTTGAGGCTATAACAAACAGAGTTGATAAAGGGGAACCGGTAGATGTAGTGTATTTAGATTTTCAGAAGGCATTCAGTAAGGTGCCACATAATAGGTTATTACACAAAATAGGAGCTAACGGTATTGGGGGTAATATATTAGCATGGATTGAGGATTGGTTAACATACAGAAGATAGAGAGTTTGGAAAGACATAACTAGTGGAGTGCCACAAGGATCAGTCCTAGGGGCTCAATTATTTACTACCTTTATTAATGACTTGGAGGAAGGGGCAGAGTGTAATGTATCCAAATTTGCTGATGATACAAAAATAGTTGGGAGGGCATGTTGTGATGAGGACATAAAAAATCTGCAAGGGGATATGGATAGGTTGAGTGAGTGTGCAAAAACTTAGCAGATGAAGTTTAATGGAGGAAAGTGTGAGGTCATCCACTTTGGTAGGAAGAATCAAAAGGCAGACTATTATTTAAATGGAGAGACACTCCAAAAAAGTGCATCACAGAGGGATGTGGGTGTTTTTGTACATGAAACATAAAAAGTTAGCATGCAGGTGCACCAAGTAATTAAGAAGGCAAGAGGAACTTTGGCCTGTATGGCTAGGGGGTTGGAGTTTAAAAATCGGGAAGTCTTGATACAACTGTACCGGGTGTTGGTGAGGCCGCACCTGGAGTACTGTGTACAGTTTTGGCCCCTGTGTTTAAGAAAGGATATACTGGCACTGGAGGCAATTCAAAAGAGATTCACTAGGCTGATTCCTGGGATGAAGGGGCTGACTTATAAAGAACGGCTAAACAGGTTAGACCTTTATTCATTCGAGTTTCGAAGAATAAGGGGTGATCTTATTGAAAGGTAGAAGATTCTGAGGGGGCTTGACAGGGTAGATGTTGAGAAGATGTTTCTGCTAGTTGGGGATCTTGAACTAGGGGACATAGTTACAGAATAAGGGGACACTCATTTAAGACTGAGATGCAAAGGAATTTCTTCTCTCAGAGGGTAGTGAATGTCTGGAATTCTCCATCCTAGACAGTTGTGGAGGCTAGATCACTGAAAATATTTAAAGAAGAGGTAGGTAGATTTTTGAAACATCGGGGATTCGAGGGCTATGAGGAGCTGGCGTGAAAGAGGAGTTGAGGCCTGGAGCAGATCATCCATGATTTTATTGAATGGCAGGGCAGTCTTGAGGGGCCGAATGGCCTACTCCTGGTCCTATTTCTTATGTTCTTAAAGGGAAGGAGGGAGGTGGATGCCTACAAGGATGCACCATCCCTCTCTTGCCTGGCCACAGCTGGATCCCACACATGTTCATGGCGATGGAGCACAGGTCCAAGAGAAAATCCGGCAGAAACTGCTGGACCTGGTTTCCAAGGTGGCTGCCACCCTTCCTATGGAGACTTCGATGAGCTCGATGCTGGGGCCTCAACATCAGGCAGAACATGGACGGACTCCTCCATCCTTTGTTGGTGGAGGGCAGCTGACTCACAATTCCAAGCCTCCATCCTCCTGGGTGAATGGTCATGGCTGACAAGGGGTCATGCTGTTGGCATTCTACACTGCTGATGCAATGGTGTCTCTATAGAGTTTCGATGGTGGTGGAGATAAATGGAAAAGTGTCTGGGTGAGGCTTCTTGCACATGGCTCTCATCACCCTGGTCAATGAGTAACGCCTCCACGCACATTCATGTGTAAATGGCCCATCTCTGGTTTCAAGGATGTAATTTACCTGGAAAGGGCAACAGCAGCAGGATAATTAACAAGCCTGATGAAAGATTCTCCCTTGCCCTCATGATGTCTGCCTGAGATTGAAGGATTACAGGTATCTTGGCCAGCAATCATGGTCACATATTATGTGGCGTTGCTGATGGCACAGATATGGAAACAAAGCCTACTCACTGTGGGCATCAATGCATCTGAACCTTCAGATGGGACTTCTTTGTGGGGTGGCTAGTTTCATCCCTGAATGCACGTATAACGTTTTATCACTGGAATATCCACTGAATCCATGTGACTTGGAGGAGAAGGAATAGAGCAGAATATATTTACAAACATGCAAACTACATATATGAGTGAACAACCGTGCCACAAGTTCATTCAAAGCTTTATTTTCTTTACTCTTACTGCTCCATCCAGGTGCAGCCCAACATTCGCAGCAGAGGTGGTGGTAGCCTGCTGACTGCTATGCCCTGTTGCCTGAGATGGCTTTGATGACATCCTTTAAAGGCCCGAGGCCTGGAGGGCTCCAGCCTACTAAGGGTATCCTGTTCTGGGCCAGGTGATATGTTGGAGTCAGTGGGGCTACTGGCAGAGGGGAGGTGGAGCGGTAGGGCACCCTTCGAAGTGTCCTAGGTGGATAACCCCAGGGTGCCTGTCTGGTGCTCCTCTTCCCTCTGCATGTCCGAGAACCCAGCCCTGACTCATTGAGGTGAAGGGGCACCTGGAGAAAGATCGAGGTGCACCATCCCTCTCTTGCCTGGCCACAGCTGGATCCCACACATGTTCATGGCGATGGAGCACAGGTCCAAGAGAAAATCCGGCAGAAACTGCTGGACCTGGTTTCCAAGGTGGCTGCCACCCTTCCTATGGAGACTTCGATGAGCTCGATGCTGGGGCCTCAACATCAGGCAGAACATGGACGGACTCCTCCATCCTTTGTCTCAGCCTATTGAAGGCCTCTGACAGCTCTGCCTGATGTTCTCCTGCCTCTCTTTGCATCTCCAACATTTGTCCTAGGGCTGATTGCAGAGGCTTGTCATCAGACTCAAACACTTCATGGGCCTGGTCTCCAGTATTCCTCTGAGTGTCAGAGATCTCAGCTGTCACTGCCTCCACCTCCTGTGGACCCATGTCTGTGAGGTAGTCACCAGACTGTGAACACGAAGCCTACTCTAGATCTAGGACTCACTGAGGTGTGTGCCTCTGTGCTGGTGGAGGGTGCAGGTAAACACAGTGAGAGCTCGACAGGTACGGAACCCCCTCTTCATTCTCCGAGGTGGCCTAGGCACTGGGTCTTTCTATTGTGGAGGACGATGTCCTTCCCTTCTTCCTGCTGTTATCTATAATGGAGAAAAGAGAGAATGAGTGATTGCATAAGGTGGTTCAAACATTACTCATAACTCACAGTCATTGTCCAAATGTTGTCTCAGAAAAATGGATGCTTTGTCATTGGGTTGTTGGGGAGGCTGATCTCGCCTTCGGCACCGACACGGTCTGTGTCCTCCCCTGCCAGCTCTGCAGCCTGCTCCTCGAGTTGGGTGAGGGTCCTGAGCTCCGGTGTCCCACCTCCCATCTTTTCTCTCTACCTCCTGTTGTGGGCTATTTTGGATTGATTGTGAAGATTATGGATGATAGGGCAGCAGAGAACGTTCCATCAAAAACAAAAAGTGCTGGAAAAACTCAGCAGGTCTGACTGCATCTGTGGAGAGAAAGACAGAATTTACGTTTCAAGTCCAGATGACTCTTCTTCAGAACTAAAGAGAAGTAGAAATGTGGAATATATACTGGTTAAGGGGGGGTGGGACAGGTGAAGCTGGATAGAAGGCCAGTGATAGGTGGAGGCAAAGGAGAGATTGCAAAAGATGTCACAGACAAAAGGTCGAAGGGATGCTGATGGTGGTGATACTGGCTAAAGGAGGTGATAATGGTGACATGAAGAATGAAAAGCAGGATGAGCAAGTGACAGATGGGTGGGGGGAGGGGACAGTGCAGGAAAAAAGGTCGAAATAGGCTAAAAGGTGGGATAAAACAATGAATGGAAATAAATTTTAAAAATAATAATAATAATAAAAAATAGGTTGCATGCCTGCAGCCTGTGCTGAGCTCTCTGCAGAGAGGGATTAAGACAACCTTTGTGCAGTATCTTTGATGAGATGGTAATGTTAAAGTGGCTGTTGGATTTGTCCACAAAAACCAGGACAAATCCAACCTGGCCAATCAGCGCCCAGTTGGTATAGTTTCGATCATGAACAAGGTGATGGCAGCCAGGTGGGGGTAGGCGGTGGCATAGTGGTATTGCCACTGGACTGGTAATCCAGGGACCCAGGGTAAGCCTCTGGGGGTCTAGGTTCGAATCCTGCAACTGGAATTAAACGTTCTTTGTCAATTGTCATAAAAACCCATCTGGTTCATTAATGTCCTTTAGGGAAGGAAATGTGCCATCCTCACCTGGCCTGGCCTACATGTGACTCCAGGTCCACAGTAATATAGTTGACTCTTAGCAAGCCATCAAACCACTACAAAGTCAACAAAAAGGAATGAGACCGGATGTACCACCAGGCATCGACTTAGGCACCAGAAATGACAACGGCAATCGCAGCCCTGTCGCCCCTGCAAAGTCCTCCTTATTAACATCTGTTGGGCCTGTGCCAAAATTGGGACAGCTGCCTCACGGACTAGTCAAGCAACAGCCTGACATGGCCACAATCAAGGAATCATATGTTACAGATCATGTCCCAGACACCACCATCACCATCCCTGAGTATGTCCTGTCCCACCAGCAGGACAAACCCAGCAGAGGTGGCAGCACAGTGGTATACAGTCGGGAGGGAGTTTTCCTGGGAGGCCTCAACATCAACTCCAGACTCCATTAAGTCTCATGATACCAGGTCAAACATGGACAAGGAAACCTCCGGCTGATTACCATACACCACAGCCCCCTCAGCTGATGAATTAGCACTCCTCCATATTGAACACCACTTGGAGGAAGCACTAGGGTAGTAAGGGCACACAAGTGGCAAGTAATATTTGTGCCACACAAGTGCCAGGCAATGGCCATCTCCAACAAGGAAGAATCAAACCAGTGCCCCTCGATGTTCAATGGCATTATCATCACTGAATCCCCCACTATCAACATCCTGGGGGTTACCATTAACCAGAAACTGAGCTGGACTAGCCATATAAATGCTGGGGTTACAAGGGCAGGTGAGAGGCTAGGAATCCTGCAACGAGTAACTCACCTCCTGACTCTCCAAAGCCTGTCCACCATGTACAAGGCACAAGTCAGGAGTGTGATGTAATACTCCCCACTTGCCTGAATGAGTTCAGCTCCCACAACACTCAAGAAGGTCAACACTATCCAGGACAAAGCATCCCACTTGATTGGCACCACATTCACAGATTTTTACTCCCTCCACCACCGATGCACAGTAGCAGCAGTGTGTACCATCTACAAGATGCACTACAGGAATTCACCAAGGCTCCTTAGACAGCACTTCCAAACCCACGACCGCTATCATCTAGAAGGACAAGGGCAGTAGATAGATAGAAACACCACCACCTGGAAGTTCCCCTCCAAGTCACTCACCATCCTGACTTGGAAATATATCACCGCTCCTTCACTGTAGCTGGATCCAAATTCTGGAACTCCCTTCCTAACAGCACTATGGGTGTACCTACACCCAGGGACTATAGCGGTTCAAAGAAGGCAGCTGACTACCACCTTCTCAAGGGCAACTAGGGATGGGTAATAAATGCTGGCCCAGCCAACAAAGCCCACATCCCATGAATAAATGTATAAAAAAAGAATGTACCCTGGATGGGGGACTTCAATGTCCATCACCAAGAGTGGCTCAGTAGTAGCACCACACACTGAGCTGGCCGAGTCCTAGACTGCTAGGCTGGGTCTGTGGCAGGTGGTAATGGAACCAACAAAAGGGAAAAATATATTTGACCTGTGATAAAGTGAGGCACCCTGTCCCTTTAAGAAAATGCAAGTGCACTGATCACGCGACAGTACTGATGAATCACTGTACAGTACGGGCAACTGGAAACTGTAATTCTATTTCTGGAGGTTTCTGAGTGAGTAGGTGTAATCTGGGTGATCTGCCCTATGTCCCAATAAACCATCGCTGTTTATTCTTATATCAGTCTCTCCCCGTTATTGATTGCAAGCAGCAATTGAGGAGAACATAGGAAGGCATACAGTTAGAGTTCGGTTGGCCAACGAATTCATTTACCCAAGACATAAAAGTGGCGATGAGGATAAAGAACAAAAGAAAATAAATTTCAAAACGGGTGAGCAAAGCATTGGAAAGAGCATCTGTACTTACTTATAAAATAGGTGACAGCCGGCAATCGGAGCATAAAGCAGTGTTGCAGTTTAAAATTAAAAATAATCCTGTAGAACCACGATCGTGGGGATCCCGCCAAACGTCAAAAAGAGTGTGAAAACCAGCAGAGAAAAGCCGGCAGCTGCAGAGACAGAGTTAAAAAAAAACAGTGGCACTCGTAAAGCGGCAATGCATTTAAAAGGGTAAATACATGAAAATAGCTATGGACAGAAAATTATGAGAGACCCCAGAGATAGCGCGACTCCACAGTAGGCCAAACACCTAAATTTGTCATTACCTGGAAAGCCTATTGGAAGCACAGTCCCCTTGCAGTTGTTCATGAAACCACAATTTGGGCATGTCAATCCATTCAACCCCATTTCAGATGACTGGTCTCAGTATGTTGAATGCCTAGTGTTCTTTTTTACCACTAATGACATCGGAGGAGGAGAAGAGGGTGATTCTTTTGTCCTCATGCGGGAGCAAAATGTATGCACTGAACTGCAGCCTCACGTCAACTATCGCCCCAGACTCGATAATAAAAATTATACAGAGCCACCTAAGACCAAAGCCCTCAGTTACTATGCAGTGCTTCAAGTTCAATTCAAGGAACAGGCTTCTGGAGGAGACAATAGCTGACTATGTGGCTGTTTTAAAGGCATTAACTGAGCATTGTGAATTCGGTACATCCATTTGAGATACGTTGAGAGACTGGCTGATAGGCGGTATTGGGGATGATACTATCCAAAGACGTTTGCTAGCCAAACCTAGTCTAGGCTTTAATAAGGCATTAGAATTAGCTACTGTGATGGAGAGTGCTGTTCAAAATTCTAAAGTTATAAAAGATACACAAAATGGTGCCATCCATCTATCGAGTGGGACAATCTGGCAACAAAAGGCGCGTAAACTTTATACTCCACAGAGTGGCGGGAAACATTCTCTAGTTCCAGACCATTGAAAGACAACAGTACAGCAGTGATAACCGACAAAATGAATGAGAAATACATCCAGGACTCCAGTGAGCGAGTGACAACTCAAACAAGTCGAGTGCTTTTTCTGCCACCGCTGTGGTCACATAATGCAGCACTGCAGAGAAAGGCTAAAACAACATTAAAAAGGCAGAAGGAAAAATCATGAATTATGCCTCATGAAAAAGCAAGAAGAAATAGAATCAGACATCCATTTGTTATATAACTTCAAAGTGGGTAGAACCAAGCCATAATGATCAACGGACAACCCATTAAGATGGAAGTTGATACGGGAGTGTCAATGCCCAACATTGCAGAGCATACGTCGAGATATCTGAGTAAAGGAACCCATCCTTTGAAGTTAGAAGTTTCAGACACAAAGCTGAGGATGTACACGGGTGAAGAAATAAGACTGAAAGGGTTATGTCAAGTCTCGGCATATGGAGATCAATCTGAAACATTGCCGTTGTTAGTGGTAGCTGTAGAGGGCCCCAGCTTAATAGGCTGCAACTGGCTTGAAACGATTAAATTGAAATGGGCCAAAATTTTTCAAATTACAACTAAATGCTTACAGGAATTATTGTAAAAGTATGCCTCTGTTTTCAAGGATGAGTTAGGAAGGATTTGAGGGCTACAGGTCAGAATCCACGTAGACCCAAACACAAGCCTCAGATTTATAAGAGCCAGACCAGCCCCTTATGCTCTACAGGACAAAGTTGAAACCAAACTTGGCAGACTGGAAAACCTGTGCAATTTTCTGAGTGGGCAGCACCCACTATATCTGTACTGAAGCCAGACCAAAGCATGCGTTTATGCGGTGACTATAAGCTAACTGTCAGTAAGGTGCCCAAACTTGATAGACACCTGATACCCAAGATTAAGGAATTGTATTCGAAGTTGGCAGGGGCACCACATATTCAAAATTATACACAAGTCATGCCTACCAGCTGGTAGAGTTGGAAACAGACTCTAGGGAATTCATCACTAATAATATGCACTGAGGATTGTATCAATACACACGTCTACCCTTTGGGGTCTCCTCGGTGTGTGATATTTTCCAAAGAACGATGGAGAACTTACTCCAAGGATTGCCCTATGATATTGCTTACTTGGATGATATAATGGTCACGGGAATGACTGACGATGAACACTTAGCAAATCTAGAAGAGGAGCTCAAACGCTTTGCACAAGCGGGGATACACTTAAAACAAGAGAAGTGCCTGTTCCAAGCTAAGGAGGTAGTTTACTTGGGCCACAAGGTTGACGCACAGGGCCTGCATCCTGTGGAAGAAAATGTCCAGGCCATTCACAAGGCACCTGCACCGAGAAATACCACAAAGCTTAAGGCCTTCTTAGGCATGGTAAACTATTATGGCTGATACCTCCCAAACTCCCAACTGTCAACTGTGCTGGCCCCATTGTATGGCCTGCTTAAGAAGAACCAGAAACGGAGTTGGCAAGCCCCGCACCAGAATGCCTTTCTAAAAGTGGAGCCTGATGTGTCCCCTTATGGAATAGGAGCTGTCCTTTCACATCGGATGGAGGATGGCTCCGAATGACCCATTGTTTATGCATCTTGCACACTCGCAGAGTGACGTTATTCCCAGGTTGAAAAGGAGGGCTTATGTACTGTGTTTGGAATCCAGAAGTTTCATCAATATCTCCACTATTTTCATATTACAACCAACCACAAGCCCCTACTGGGATTATTTGGAGAAGATAAAGCGATACCCCTATTGCATCGGCTCGCATCCAGAGACGGGCACTAATATTAGCCTCCTACGAATACACTTTTGTTCACCATTCGGGAACTCAAATTGTGCATGCTGACGCACTAAGCCGCCTTCCCCTGCCAGCTAATAACGGGAAAGCTCTGATTCCCTAGGAACTGGTCTTAGGGCTAAATTTTCTGGATTCCTCCCCTGTTCATACCAGACAAATCTGTGAGTGGACAAGCCGGGACCCACTATCGTCTAACGTCTGGGAGCAGGTCTTGAATGGTTGGTCAGGTGGATCTAAATCTGAGGAGATAAAGCCCTATTCTGATCACAAATATGAACTCTCCTGCCAGGACAGAATATTACTCTGAGGAGCAAGTTATCATGCCCCCGAGGGGTTGAAGGCAGTTATTATCTGAGCTACATTGTGCTCACCCAGGCATTAGCAGAATGGAGATGCTGGCACACAGCTATTTGTGGTGGCCAGGCATGAACTTGGATATAGAAGCCCTTGTCAAAAGCTGCCCTCAATGCCAGCAGGTGCAAAAGCCTTAGCTTCATTACACCCATGGGAATGGCCAAGGCGGCCATGGGTGCACCTCAATGTCGATAACGTGGGACCCTTCTTAGACACAATGTTCCTTTTACTGATTGACTCCCACTCCAAATGGATGGGCATCTATGATGTCTGGTCGCCCACATCGACTGCCACCATAGACTGTTTGCAGCAGAGTTTTGCAGTGCATGAGTTGCTGGAGGTCCTCATGTCCGACCAGGGGACTGCTTTTACCAGCGGGGAGTTCCACATATTCACTGCCCTTAACACCATTACCCATATCAAAACCTCACCCTATCACCCAGCATCAAATGGCATGGCTGAACAGCAGTCCAAAGCTTTAAACCTGGGATGAAAAAGATGGAAGGGGATTTCATTAGCATGAGATTGTCCCAGTTCTTGTTCGTATACTGGACCACGCCACATACCACGACTGGAGTTGCCCCCGCATAACTACCAATAAAGAAATGTCTTCCGCACCCAGCTGACTCTTATCCAGCCAAATTTAGAAGGGAGGGTGGAGAAAAGCCAAGAGGTACAGAAAACCAGGCACGATGGTCATGGCCGCCAAAGAACTTTCATGGTGGGAGATGCAGTCCTTGCGAAGAACTTTGGAGATGGGCCCAATTGGCTGTTAGACGAGGTGAGTGCACTAACTGGACCCGTCTCCTATAATGTATCGGTAAATGGCCAAATAATTAGATGACATGTGGATCATCTCCAAAAAGAACACCAGTCCCAAAAGAAGAAATGCTTTCCTCATCTACACTTGAGTTTGTGCCGCATGTAGAGGGAAGCACTGGTGGGGCCTGTGGGAGCTGAAGGGGTCAGGGAAACAAACCTGCCAATTTCCACCGAGGAAGCTAGTGGACAACTGTCCCCTGAAAAGGAGATCTCGGAAAATTCCGGCAATAGTACTGAGGACTTGTGCTCCAGAACTTGCTGCACCCCTAGCCAAGCTGTTTCAGTACAGCTACAACACTGGTATCTACCCGGCTATGTGGAAAATTGCCCAGGTATGTCATATACACAAAAAGCAGGACAAATCCAACCAGGCTAATCCAACCAGATAATATTCATCAGCCTGCTCTCTATCATCAGTAAAGTAATGGTAGGGGTCATCAACACTGCTATCAAGTGGCACTTGCTGAGCAATAACCTGCTCACTGATGCTCAGTTTGGGTTTCGCCAGGGCCACTCAGCTTCTGACCTCATTATAGCCTTGATTCAAACATGGATAGAAGAGTTGAACTCCAGAGGTGAGGTGAGAGTAACAGCCCTTGACATCAAGGCAGCATTTGACCGAGTGTGGCATCAAGAAGCCCTAGCAAAACTGGAGACAATGGGAATCAGAAGGAAAACTCTCCATTGGTTGGAGTCATACCTAACACAAAGGAAGATGGTTGTGGCTGTTGGAGGTCAATCACCTTAATTCCAGGACATCACTACAGGAGTTCCTCAGGGTAGTGTCCTAGGCCCAATCATCTGCTGCTTTATTAATGACCTTCCTTCCATCGTAAGGTCAGAAGTGGGGATGATCGCTGATGATTGCACAATGTTTAGCACCATTCGCGACTCTTCAGATACTGAAGCTGTCCATGTCCAAATGCAGCAAGATCTGGACACTATCCATGCTTGGGCTGACAATTTGTACCACACAAGTGCCAGGCAATGATAATCTCCAACAAGAGAGAATCCAACTATCTCCCCTTGACACTCAATGGCATTACCATCACTGAATCCCCCACTATCAACATCACCAGAGTTGCCATTGGCTAGAAACTGAACTGGACTAGCTACCAGAGCAGGTCAGAAGCTGGAACCTCTGTGGAGTGTAACTCACCTCCTGACTCTCCAAAGCCTGTCCAGCATCTACAAAGCACAAGTCCACACTTGTCTGGATAAGTGCCGCTCCAACAACATTCAAGAATCTCAACACTATCCAGGCAAAGCAGCCCGCTTGATTGACACTCCATTCACCACCTTCAACATCCACTCCCTCCACTGCTGACGAACAGTAGCAGCAATGTGTACCATCTACAAGATGCACTGCAGGAATTCACCAAGACTCCTTTGACAGCACCTTCTAAACACGGAGCCTCTGCCATGTAGAAGACCAAGGGCAGCAGGACCATGGGAACACCACCACCTGCAAGTTCCTCTCCAAGACAGATAACATCCTGACTTGGAACTGCATTGCTGTTCCTTTAGTGTGTCTAGGTCAAAATCCTGGAACTCCCTTCCAAACAGCACTTCGAATGTGCCTACACCACATGGACTGCAGCGGTTCAAGAAGGCAACTCACTACCATCTTCTCAAGGGCAGTTAGGGATGGGCAACAAAATGCTGGCCCAGCCAGCAACGCACGCATCCAGTGTAACAATAAAAATAATGGTGCTGATGTCCCATCTGCTGACAATGTGTGACATCCCAGTGGACTCCAACCCTTAGACTGCCTGATGCAGTGAGTTTGCAGTGAATAGAAGCTTCACTTACCCTAGCAGAGCAGATGAGACCATTCATCTGTTCTCTGCAGTGCAGGGCAGTCCTCTCTGGACTCCATGGGTGCTGACTAGGCGATCTCCTCCTAAGCCAGCAAGGTCAGATGGGAGAGACTACTGTGTCCATCCCTCGGAAAGAGCACCTCCTGCCATTCCTCGACCACCTGGGAAAGAATCCATAGGGAGGCATCGTTGAACTATGGGGCCAGAGGATGCTGCCTTCTCCTTGACATTTTCTTCCATGGAATCTGTAGGCCCTGGTCATCAGAGCAATTGGCTGTGTGCACATCGCTTAAAATTGACACCCAGATGTTGGAACCTGTGTCTTGACTGTGGGCCGGGTGACTTACTGGCAGCCATGCCACAAGATTCAATGTGTTCCTAGCTGCTGCATAATTAATGATTTGAACAGTGCAAGATTGCACATGTTGTGCCACCTGCTCTCCAGCAGAAATGACTCTGACTTCCGCTCCTGCCATCGGACTTTGGGTGGAATCGTCTGGTCCCGTTGGCATCGGGCATTGTGGCAGACAGTGGGGCGGTGTGGGGGGGGGGTGGTGGGTGGAGGTTGGGGGAGCAATATGGCAAGAAGGCCAAAATTGGTTTTATGCCGTTGTGAGATCATCCGTTGCAACCATCCACTCCACCCATCAATGGCGGGCCATGTTTCCCACCGCTGCATGTTGGGAACTTAATTTCAATACATTAGCATCTCATTATAAGTCCTGTTCACTGGAATCATTCCCTTCGTCAAATTTACCACCCAAGTTGGCGTGACTTCAGAACAGCGTGCTTCATGATTGCCTTTAACAGGCATGCACTTGAGCTCTGAGGGGAATTAGGGAGGTGAGTGTACACAACTGTGCGTAGCACTCACGAGTATCGCCCGTAGGGCAGCAAGGAAGAGGCACCGCGCATTCACGGGAGTCACAGGCAAGTCACTTTTTCCCAGCCGGCTTTCAGTACGGTGCCAGGGCAATGGCCCCAACGTGGGTCAGGCTGGGGCTGTTGGGGGGGCAAGGCAACACAGACTGAAAGAAGCATACAAGCATATGCCCTGGGGGGGCTCAGGGGAGTGGGGTGAGGGAAGCGGCCATGCGCTTGGAGTCGGACTTCAGAAGCTTTTCTGCTCACTCAAGCAATGTAAAAGCATGGAAGTGCCATCAAATGCTCCAGAACTTTTCACCCCTCGGGCGCAGACTGCAAATTAATATGTGTTTTGAGGGCAGCAGAACAATTGGCCAACTTTGCAAATTGTAGAATCCCCTTGTGAAAGATGGCCATGGCACAATCACTGGTGGAGGTGCACACATTCCCTTGCAATGTCTTTATTAAAGGTTTGGACCAGTATCCATTATGGCTAAAGCTAACAGTGCAGCCTTGCAGTGCAGGTTAGGGGAATGCCGGTGCCTGAGCTGAGACCACAGTATGCAGTCCAGTGGCCAAAGCTACTGCCAATCGGTTAAGTGGATTGGGATGGAGGTGGGTGGGCTTTTAGATGGGTGGGCTTGTAGATAGCCATGAAGTATGCTACACACTGGCCAACCAAGTGGTGGCCAGCAATCTTCTGTATGCATGAAGGGGCCTTCAGACTCAGCCAAGAGAGGTTCTTAGGACACCTACGCTAACCCATATGTCCCTCTCTTTGATCCTGCAGGAGGAGAACATCAGGGCCATGGAGCCTGGTGATTTAGCGGAATGCCCCATGGTTTACAGGGAGCAGAGAAGATGAAGAGAATGGCGAAGGCGCCTGGCTCAGTAAAGGGTGGAGTACCTCCCTCAAGATGAAGGGGTGGCAGGGCCTGCTGTGCACGCAGCTGATGATCCATAGAGAGCCATAGCTCATAGGTGCCTCGCTAGGCCCAGAATCTAGAGACGGCGCTTGTCATTCCTGCAGATGACTGAGAACCAGTGTCGCCAAAGACTGCGCATGTCTAGGGAACTGGTCGGTCACATATATCAGCTGCTGCAGGATTTGGCACCACAGGGACATGGAGGGCATCCACTGCCAGTGACCATGAAAGAAACCACAGTGCTCATTTTTTATGCCAGTGACTCCTTCCAGGGATCCACAGATAACCTGTGTTGGATCTCGCAAGCCTCCAGGAACAAGTGTGTCCAGGTCACAGACACCATCTTCACAAAGGCACAGAAATTTGTGCATTTTGCCCAGGATCAGGAAAGCCAGGAAGCAAGAGCACTGGGATTTGTGCAGATGTCAGGTTTCCCACAGGTGCAGGGTGCCATCGACTGCACTCACGTGGCACTTAGATCTCCATGGCAACAAGCGGTCAACTACGCCAACCGCAAGGGCTTCCATTTGCTGAATGTTCAGCTGGTGTGCGACCATCACAAACGAATCCTACAGGTCTGCACACAATTCCCAGGGAGTGCCCATGACTCCTACATCCTTGGCAGGTCTCAGATCCCTGACATCTTCCAGGGGCCAGAGAGACTGCAGGGTTGGCTCCTCATGGACAAGTGCTACCCAGAGAGGATGTGGCTGACGACGCCCGTGCGGTAACCTCAGACTGCAGCAGAGAGATGGTATAACGAGACTCATACCGTGAACTGGGCTTTGGTGGAGCAAACAATGGGCATTTTGAAAATGAGCTTCCGGTGCCTCAACAGGTCCAGTGGAGCACTGCAATACAGTCCCCAGAGGGCGTTGTGCATCATCATCGCTTGCTGCATGGTCCACAACCTGGTGCTGCAATGGGTGGAGGGCCTGGCTGAGGAGGAGCTGCATGTCTCCTCAAATGTGGATGAAGTTGAAGGGGATGATGGTGATGAGGTCCTTGAAGGTGAGGATGTCAGCGATGAGTCCATAGCACTGGCCAGATGAGATAGGCCCACTCGGGAGGCTCTCATTACCACAAGATTCATGGAGGATGAGGACAAGATGCAATGGGGACTGTCCTGACATCCTCACCTTGCATCTGTGAAAGCTTGACTCCTGTGTAGCTGACGGAAGCGCATATACACTCAGTGCTCAGGCTCATGTCATGGAGATGCAGCAGAGACCCTAATAGTCACTAGATTCCAGGAGGATAATGATGACATGTAATGAGGACAGTCCATAGATCTTTACATTGCCCCGGTGAATGTCTGACCCCTGTCTGGCTGAGGGAATCTCACTTCGCTCTGTGATCAGGGTCATATCATAGAAATGCAGCCATGAAACTTTAAATGCAACTGATCCTTTGTCAGCCTTCAGCACCTGCCCCTTCAGGAGCACAGCATCACCAGTCACAGATGCTAAAGAGACAGGGGCCCAGCAATGTCTTTATTAAAGGTTTGGACCAGTCCCCCCATGGTTAAAGCTAACAGTGCAGCCTTGCAGTGTGGGTTAGGAGAATGTCTGTGTCTGAGCTGAGAGCACAGCATGTAATCCAATGGGAAAAGCTGCCACCAATCGGTCAGGGGGAGTGGGATCTACAGGGAGCCGTAAGCACCTCGCTAGACCCAGGGTCTATAGACAGCGCTTGTCATTCCTGCTGATGACTGAGAACCAGTGTCGCCGAAGACTGCGTATGTCCAGGGAACTGGTCAGTCACATCTGCCAACTGCTGCAGGACTTGGCACCACGGGGACATGGAGGGCATCCACTGCCCATGGTTGTGAAAGAAACCACAGTGCTCATTTTTATGCCAGTGGCTCCTTCCAGGGTTCCACAGGTGACCTGTGCAGATCTTGCAAGTCTTCACGCACAAATGTATCTTCAGAGATAGCGCTAACACAGAGAGAATGGCAGAATTCTGAAAGGCCTGCCCACGACATTCTGGCAGCAATGACAAGCATTATTGAGGTGCAGGCATCAGTAATGTGTCCAGGGAGTGTGAGGCCGGACCATCACTTTGGTCTGAAGGTTACACAAAGCACAGGGAAGAGGCCCTGGACTGGGACACCTGCCTTTATCTTGTGCAGAAAGGTTTCACATCTGAGTGACATGAACACTGCTCATCAGAACAAAGAGCCATAGGCAGGGAGATATTCTTGGGTGTTTATTTACAATAGTGAACATTATGTACAAGCGATTAATTACATCTTCTTAAGCTTCTTAACCCTGCCGCTGTGTCGTGGTGCCCCCTGGACATCCATAGTGGAGGTGGAGGCAGCCTTCTGACTGCTAAGCCCTGTCTGTAATGACTTTGATGGGCGTCCTCTGAAGGGTCAAGACCTGGAGGGCTCCGGCCTACTTTGCATGTCCTGCTGTGTGGCAGTGGCACCCTCCTTCGCCTGTGGAGCTGGAGCTGTAGGGATCACAGGAAGAGGGGATTTGGATCGGCTGGACATTCCCGGAGTCACCTGGGTGGGTGGCCCCAGGGTGTGCACCTGCTGATCCTCCTCCCCATTGGTGCCCGACAGCCCCTGGCTGACTCCTTGAGGAGAAAAGGAAGCTGGAGTGAGATCGAGCTGCCCTACACCCCTCTCATGTTGACACAGATGGAGGCCAACTATGACATCAGTGATGGACTTCAGCCCATACAACAGTGCAGGACTGAAGTTCTGAACCAAGGTCTTATTGATGGCCACCATCCCACCAGTGTTTCATAGCGGCTCTATCACCTCAGCCTGAAGGCAGACAGACTCCTCTATTGCACCTTGCAATCTGAGGAGTGTAGCGGACATCCCTTCCTAATGTCCCTGAGCTTGCCTTTGCAGCTCCAGCAACTGAGGTATGACCGAGTCCAAAAGTTCCTCATCTGACTCGGACTTAGCAGATTTCTGGCTTCCAGCAGTCCTCCGAGTGCCAGAAACCTGGGAAGTCTCTGCCACATCCTGCTGTAGATCAGACAGTGTGAGGTGCTCACCAGATTGTGACCACCTCTTGAACTAGGTCCCACTAAGGCGTGTGTCTCTGCGCTGGTGGAGGGTGTGGGTGAGTGCTGTGATGGGTCTTCAATTAGGATGTCATCAGATTCTTCTTCCAATGTGTCTTCATGGCTTGAGTCAAGGACCTGGAGATGTGAGATCCCTGTGGATGTGTGATGGGTTTGTGAGTGTGAGATTGAGAGTGATGAAAAGAATGACTTGCCCTGGGGGAATGGGGGAGATCATTCATCCTCTTTTAGCACCGGGTGGCTGTCCTCTTTTGCAGGGCATTGGCATTGACCACTGCTGCCACTGCCTCCCATTCCAGATTGGTGACCTTTCTTGCTGGCCTTTACCCAGAGTGGGGTAGATGACTTCGCATCAGGCCTCCACAGCGTCGAGAAGACACCTGAGGCAGGTGTCGCTAAATTTGGGGGCACCATGTTTCCTCCCTTTGGCAGCCATGACTTTCCAGCAGATTCTGATCCCTTAGAGAATGTTAGCTCTGTGCAGGGGTGACCTTTAAACATGGCGCCGAGATTTTTGAAGGTTTGAGGTGACGGCAGGGTAGGGGAATCAGAGGCTGCCCCGCCAGCGATCAGGGTGCATATCTCGGGAATGCATTATTAATGAGGCGGGACACACTGGGAACAGGACGGTGTGGTGTAAAAACCTGCCACTGCGGTAGGCAGCTAAAATGACTTTTCTCACGCCCGCTACCTCACTTCGTGCAAATCTGTGATGACTCCGCCCTTTGTCTCCAGAATGGAGAATTCTACCATTTATATTTATGACACTAGTTCTTGTTTTGCCCGCAAGTGAAAATACCTACCCTGGTTTTAGTGTATCAAATCCTTTCATAATTTTAAAGGCCTTGATCAGGCCACACCTGCAGTCTTCTCTTTTCTAGAAATGAGCCTCAAGCTTCTCCGTCTTTGCTGATGGGTATAATCACTCAGTTGCGGTACCATACTGGTAACTCATTTTTTGCAGCTCCTCCAATGCCTCTGTCTTTTTTATAATATGAAGCCCAGAAGTTTTCATCTACTCCAAGTGTAGTCTAACTGATAAACTATACAAGTTTAACATAACTTAAATTTGCAGGGAACAAAGGTATGAAATTAGAGTTTCTGGGACTGATGATCTGAGTGTATGGAAAAAAGTTCATTTTCCCAAACAATTCTGGTTCCTTTTCAAATTGCTTTACAGGATCCCATTAGTGCCCTGGAGATATGGGGTTGAATTTCTGAGTGTAACTTAAGCATTGATCCACAGAGATCCCAATAAAAAGCCATAAACACCACTTCCCCAGGTCTTTGGCAAATCTCCTTCAGCAAATGATTGGGAAAATCCCAGCAAAAATTCTTCCCCTCATTAATTCTCTAGAATATGCGTTGAATTTGGCCCAACGAATTCTATGAATCCTATAGAACTTTGGAGAATTTTTAACAATGCATTCTATTAGGACAATGGTAGACCTTTATTCTGGCAAACATCACTTAATTTGAATGATCATGTTCACTACTTGATAAAAATGTTAATTTTCGAAAGCAAAATCCTATTCAGCCAGTACTTTCTAAGCCTAAGGAGAGATAATTAATTTAAATAACCCTGCTATCCACAGGGCTTCCTTTCCATTCTGTTAAAATTTTAAAAAACTGGCTAGATTACCTTAAATTTCCACTTTGGGGCTCAGCAGAGCAGGAGGGCAATTCTTTGACTGGAAATGCTTTTATTTTCCACAAGAGAATCAAAAATTGTTCAAACTGATGAAGCAATGAATCCTGTGACATGAGTCTAACTGACCAGTCCCTTTAGCACACTCAGTGCTTCAGTGTTCATATTGGCACATTTACAGGATGAACTGCTGGATTTACATGACAGGCGGGCTTTCCTCATTTCTCAGTTTGTGTTTGCGGATCCTTGGGTAGTTGGCCAAATCGGAGGATGTTAAATCATCCTCACCACCACACCCGCTGCCCCCATACGCCCAGTATGGAAAATGCATACGTGATGAAACAGGGTGGATAGGAGCAGGCTGTTTCCAATAGTGAAGACATCAAGAAGACATAGCCACAGTTACAAGATTTAATACAAGAAGTTTAGTTCAGGGAGCAGGAAAGTTATCTTTACACACAGATTGTGAGGCACTCCATTTTACTTCTCAGATTAGCGCTTGAGGTAGAAACTATGGCCCGGAGTTTCCTTGCAGCTGCTCTGGCTCTGCTGCTGCAACTTTGGCAGAAATGTGGAATGAAACCCCTTTTCATTTTTACCACCTCCTACTCAATGGTGCTCTGTGCCATCCTGTGCAGCTGAATTTTGTGGCTAGGCCCTAGGCCCCGCTGTCAGGACTGGAAGCAGGAGCCACTGCCACTTAGTCAGGAATCAACTGGCCACAAGCAATTTTCTGGTGGCCGGCCAGTTAAGAGTCGGCAGGCACGGGGACCAACCACTGAGGGAGCTGAGGTGGGCAGTGGAGCAGTGGTGGCAGTATGAAGCCATGCCATGGCAGGTGCTGGTGCCATATTTCAAGGACTGCTATCAGTTGACATCATTTTGACTGCCAGGATATCTGCAGAAGAAAAGGAAATCAGCAGAGACAATGGCGAAAGGAAGATCCCAGGTGACTCCCATGGTTCAGCGATGCCTACCTACAGATTTTCTTTCAGGCTGCAAGGCCCCAGAGACTGGAGAAGGAGGCTGGCCTGACTGACCAAGCAAACATGGATGGAGATTGCAAAGGAGGTCAGCAGCCATGGGTCATGCAAAGATCTTGGATTCAGTGCCACAGGCACATCAGTAACCCCCTTCGGTCTGTCATGGTGAGTACTCCAGAGCTATTTTCCCTTTGGGACTTGCAAAAGGCAACACAAAGACATGAATTTGGTGGGGGTGGGGTGGATTGACCACCCAGCCTGTGGCAATGAGGTCAGGCAGCAGCTGATCCTCCCAGATGCATAGCTGTGCCATGGTGAGAGGTGTCCCTCTGGTGTTGCTGATCACCACAAGGTCTGTTGAAAATGGCCACTTGCAGGAGGCATTGGTGTACCCCCAACATGGACCACTGGGCTGCCATCAGCATAGGCACTGTGCTTAGCTTTGTGGGATGAACAACAGTGTTGATCTATGTATTTGCAGGGGAAGACAGTCAATTGACATAAAGGAATAGGCTAAGGCTGGCCATCCTGACCCTCTTGGAGGAGGTGGTGTTGGAACTGTCAGGGCAGCATGCAGCCACTCCATTGCTGATAGTGAGATAGGAGCCAGGCACAGGACAGTGAGTGCTGACTGCATAGGTACTAGGGAGCAAGAGTGCCATTGTGCCATGTGGCCATCAATGGACACATGGAACTCCACGCTTGGGGTAGTTGGCAGGTCTTAATGGGAAGTGCTTAAGCCTTAAATCTACTTTATCTGTCATGCAAGTCAGGCAGAAGGACAGAGAGCTGCAGTGGCCAGGGAGCATCCATCCACATCTGAGGAGGAGGAGGGGACTTCAGTAGGTGCACTATCCCATCACTTATCTGTACACACCACCAGCACCAGTGGGCGTCCATTCACACATAGATTCAGGGTCACAGCCAGGTGTGCACAGCAAAGCCTCGCCCGAGCAGCTGACAGGGACTGTGACAGCCAAGGCCATAGACAGTCAGAGGACTATCAGAGGCCAGGGCGAGGTTGAACCCCAGACTGATGATGTGTCTCTGGAGTCGTCAGCTAGAAAACAGGTGCTGGAGCTGTATCTTGAGGTGAGGGAACATCTGGTAGAGCTTCCAGAAGGTACGTGCATCCTAGCATGGACATTGGAGGCTTTGAGTGCTGCCAAACCTCTGAAAGGTGCACACTTGGCTTTCTCCATTGAGTGGTTGGTGACAAATGCTGTCCGTCCATCCATTCAACACATGTCATTACTCCCACTCATAGATTCCTTCTTTCCCTCATTGCAGGAGTAAATAGCGCCAAGCACGAGGAGGAGGCAAAGAAACAGAGGTGGCCCTCCAACCATTTCACAGCTAACAAGTCCAGAGCAGCAAGTGTTGGAAACCAGTGGAGTCTTGCTATGCCTGGCTGTTGAAGATGGAGGGGAATGAGGGCTCCCAGCTACTTGGAAGAAGCTGCCTGGGAATCTTTTACATACCTGGATAAAGATCTTTTTTTATTATCAGGTGCACCCCTCCTCCTTTTCTATTTTGCCTAGCCCTTCTGAAAGTTAAGCATCCTGGCTATTGGGTCAAATCTATTAATCTCTGTATGTGTTAGTCATCTAATTTTTTGCAAATGCTTCACATATTCAGTCTTTAGCTTTGACATTTTTCTAATCTTCCCTGATGTCACCTTAGTCACTAATGCTCTATTACCTTTGTTACTCTCACACTCCCTTCCTGGCCTATTCTGCTTATTTTTAGCCAAAACGCTGCTCTGCTCTAGAGCCTTGACGTTTCCCTTGTTGCATGTGGATTTACTCTTTCCTGAATTCTCCCACACCACCTTCCTTTTATTAGTCTCCTGCACTAGTTATTTGATTCACTAGGACACTGGTCCCAACACAATTTAATTAGAACGTCCTTCCAAAGGAGCAGTTCCCTCTTTCCCGATACTGGAGCATTGACTCATGCAGTGAAAGCCCTGCCTCCCACGCCATTCTTTCAACCACACATTTTATCTTCTAATCTGTTTATCCTTATGCCATTTGGCACATGACTCAGGTAACAGTCCAGAGATTATTACCTTTGAGGCTCTGCTTTTTAATCTGACCCTAACTCCTCAAACTCTCTCAAAAGAACATCATTCCTAATTCTACCTGTGCCGTTGGTTCCTAAGTGGATGACAATAAGTGGATTTTCCCTTTCCCACACCAAGTTCCTCTCCAGCTGCAATGAGATATCTTTAACCTTGGCACTGGTCAGGCAGCATAACCTTTGGAACACCAGTTACAGCTGCAGAGAACAGTATCTATTCCTCGGATTGCACTGTAACCTATTACCCCACCCCCACCGCCCCCACTTGAATGACGTCCTGCACCATAATGCCACGGTCAGTTTGCTCATCCAGCCTGCAGTCATTGTTCTCATCCACATAAATAGCAACTACTTCATATCTGTTGGTTAAAATCAAGAGCCAAGGCTCATCCATCAGTACACCTTGGAGCCCCATATCCACCTAACTTGTAGCCACAACCTCCTGTCCCTGGCCATTGACCAATTCCAAAGTTCTACTTAACTTAAGGGGTATGGCTACCTTCTGGAACAAAATGTCCAAGAGGCAGTCACATCTTCCCTGATGCCCCACAATGTCTGCAGCTTGGGCACAAGTTTAACAATCTGAGTCAAAGTTCCTCAAGAGGCAGGCACTTGCTGCATATATGGTGGCCAAGGATTGCAATTCTCTCCTCAAACTCCCACATGCTGCAGTTATGACATACTACTTGCCCTGTGATTTCTATCTAATCTTAATTATTCACTTGATTTACTAATTAGTTATTTTTTAAAATTAAGTTGGTTATTTCAGTTTTGCTAATTATTTGATTTATCTACTTTAAGTTACTAATTTAGTAAAGTAATTGTAAGTTACAAATTCCTAGCTAACAGAAAATTTTTTTCAAATTACTGTCATCAACCAATTTTTTATCTATCTATACTGAAGTTCATTTGCTAATTACACACCCAGTTTGTAAGCTTATTAATGTCTTCTTGTGTTTTGCCACAACCTTAATTATACACTCCAGTTTGGAGTTGCATGCAATTTACAAACTGCAACACAAAATATGTTTGGAAATACTGCTTATATCAAAAAGGCTCTACAGACTTAGCTGTAAATATATCTCACAGCCATGGAAGCCATTGTGGCAATTTAGGGGCTCTGATGACCGCTGACTGCTGCAGTGAGGCCTCCTCCATGGAGCTGGTGGCCTTCCCATGCACCAGGCGCCTACCCTGCTGTTGGCAAAATGTGCGCAGCCCCATAAAAGGATCCTTAATCATGTTTCTAATTATGCAAATCAGCTTTCCACCTCCTTGGAGTCTCATAGCCTAACACTGGGAAAATTCCCTGGTGGCGAGACTGCACATGTAGGCTTCCTAACATGGCTGCCTGCTATTTTACCACACCACTGTTACCACCACCCTCCCCCACCCCCCACCCCCCACCTCCCCAACCCCCCAACGCCTCTGTTCCCATCTCTAAAAGGCCTTTAACTTTCTGTCCAGAAGGACAGGAGCCTGTAGGGTGCAGTCTTAGGCTAATGCCGAGTTTGTTTATCTCTGTCTGGTCAACAGTATTCCTGGGATAGATCTGTGAAGTGGAGCATAAACAGAATGGGATCAGTGACCAGCCACTGTTCCTGCTCTGGCTATTATCCAATGGTGCCTGCTGGAAAGTTTTTGGGAAACTTGTCAGACTTCCCCATGAAGCCCCTATGGTTAAATAGTTAAATGGTCTTCTTTTCTAGGATGACACTGGGATAACTGCCATTCTGACGAGGTACTGGAGGGCTGCTGACAGTTAGGGAAATGTTTCCCAATGTGAGTCCTGCTTTCCTGAGGAGAGAAAATTAGAAAATAAAACTCATCCAACTGAAGTAGATAAACACGAGCTATTGCCAACCCTGAACTTATGTCCTGTTTAAGTACTGTAAAGTTTGCAGAACTAGATTTGCAACAATTTCTAATGAAGGGTGTATGTGGTGGTGGCTTGGTGGTTTTCATACAGATGTTGTTATTCAGGATGCTGCAATTTCCTCGTTCTAATTACGGATGTGAATAGCCTTGATCAAATCTGAGACAGAACCATAGTAAATCCATGATCTGGGTGAGATCCAAGTTATGACTGTATTTATTACCTTCTACTGTTCGGTAGCCAATTGAAAGATTTCTAATGCCAAGAGTTTATTAAATCACTGGAGACCTCTGATGACCGTTCACTTTGCAAACTACCTTTGATTCTCTCTCCTGCTGCACTCACTCAGAGATCCTAGGTTGATTTCTACATGCAGGCTTTTGATCCTGGTGTTGGGCTGAATTCCGGGTTGAAACATGAAGGAGATGTTCAAGGAGGTGGCCAATTAAGAGGCCGTCTCCAGGAGGCCTTTCCAATTAAGTATGGCTTATGGGCTCCATAATGGTAAGGGCCAATGGGAGCGCCTGATGCGGTGGGCGGCTAGCAGTCTCACTGGAACAGGTGGGCACTGTAGCTGTGAGTTGGGAAATATGAGGGCACCTCAAGATGTAACTCTTTTGAGTACAAACACGTTTCCATCTGTTTCAGATGAAGTTACATTGTTTCATAGTTTGCCATTGTGAGATTTGAACTCTTGATCTTGGGGTTACAAGCCCAGTACCATAACCACTTGGCTATTTAGGCCAAGCTTAAGAAGATGTAACTCTTTCGAGAACAAACCCATTTCCATCTGTTTCAGATGAAGTTACATAGTTTGCCATTGTGAAATTTGAACTCTTGATCTTGGGGTTACAAACCCAGTACCATTACCACTTGGCTATAGGCACACTCTGAAGTCTTGTAAACAGTACAAAACATACCACAGCCATAGCAGCTGGGCCACCTTTGCAGAGGTGGAGTTTTCCTTAGGAAAAGGGCTGTGGCTGCAACTGTGGCCCTCACAGCTTGACATATCTATGCTGGGTTGTCTTGCTGGCTGCACAAGATCCATTAGCTCCTTTAGGTTGTGGCATTGGGACCATCCCTGAGTGCCAGCTTGTTGGTTCTGTCACAGATAAAATAACTCCTTGCTTCAATACAGAGCCAATTTCCCTCTTTACCTTTGGCGAGAGTGGATGAGGAGCTTTCCTGGGTGTAAATAGGCACACTGTCTTAATTTCAGGCTATGGCCTGATGTTGTATGCTGTTATTAAATTTCCTAGTCCTTGCGAGCAGCTGTGGAAATTCAGTTCTGAAGTTTTTAGGCTGATCTTCTCAGCTTTCCAGTTCCTCTACTCTGCATTCAGGTGTAAATAGTTGCAGGCTTTCCCACCTAAGAGCGAACAACTCTGGTTCAGGATCTCATATAAGGCTTCAGTGATTTTCCTCTCTCTATATTGAAGGGTTGCTTTCAGCTGCCCTATGTGACCTTGAGTTCTGTATCTCCATGTCAGTGTACTTTTAGCATTACGGCTGAAGAGAACTTTTCT
Source organism: Carcharodon carcharias (assembly GCF_017639515.1). NCBI lineage: Eukaryota > Metazoa > Chordata > Chondrichthyes > Lamniformes > Lamnidae > Carcharodon > Carcharodon carcharias. The sequence goes on along the minus strand of NC_054467.1, from coordinate 153,618,201 downwards.
CCAACCACTGTTCATCAACTTAAAGAACCGAAACTGCTGTACCTGTGTCTAACTTAAAGCATGTCTTGTTTCCCTGTACTAGGATATCAGCACTCCAGCAGCTTCTGCTTGGGTCCTGGATCCCTCCAAGATAAAGCATCTCAACATCATTGATATCTTCTACTTCATAGATCTTGCCACCTTTTGAAGGCTTTTCTTGTTACTAATTCTGTAAAGACTTCTTGCTGTGGCACACAGCCTGCAAGTGACCCTTTGTTCTGAAAAAATGGCATTTGGCCTCTTTGGCAAGATGATTTTCATGCCTGTGTTTTTTCCCGCCACACTGGTTATAGTTAGCTGGGACAGTTGCTGGATGCTCTTCCAGCCTCCCCTGCTTTTTTACAGCCACCTCTCTGCTTCTAAATTTAGAACGTTCAAGTGAGTCGGTTGTTTTGGGGATATGGTTTTCCCTGCCACCTTGAATCACAAATCGATTTTGCTTCCTGAACTCAGTTTGTCTGGTCAGTTGAATTGCCTTTGTTGAGGTTAAATCATCTCTCGACACAACGTGGTCAGACAATGCTTCATCCAAGAATCCAACAACAATTCCATCCCTGATTAGTTCATTTTTTAAGCTGCCATATTCACAGTTCTCTGCAAGTCAATACAGATGATAAACGCATCAATACTTTCCCCTTGTCACTGGATACACTTGTTAAATTTAGCCCGCTCAACAATGGTATTCTTTTGCAAATAGAAGCAGGCATCAAATGCTTTTATTACTTCATCATATGTAGCTTTTTCTTCATTGATCCCTTGCCTGACTAGGATATTGTCTGCCCAGTCATCCATTGCATATAATAGCATACTGATCTGCTCACCGCTCTCCTTTACAGCAAGGCCAGATTTGGTACAATATCTGGCAAATCCGCAGGGTCAGTTCAGCCATGCTTCTGTTTGGTTGAGACCTGTGATCTGCTTGAAGCTTTCTGGCAATGACACAGACTTTTCCATACTTGTTCTCTCACTTGCTGACATCATATAATATTCTTGGTCTCATTGTGCTATCACAGAATATTTACAGAGTCTGCTGAAGTAAGGAAAACATTAACTTTATTGCATGGAAGATCTCTTACTGTGTCAATACCTTACCATGAAGTTCCACACAAGAAAGCAAGATCATGTGCTATTGCACCACTTCCTGTGATGATGTATATTTTCTCATTAGCATGTCACACAGGTAGAATTTACCCCTTATACTACAATCTGCTATGGGCTCCAGGCACATCAGAGGGGGTGGGGTGGGGGGGGGGGTGGGGGGGGGAATGTAGACTGTGCAGTCTACTGTCTGGAAAATACAGATAATGATGATGTAACGTACCCTCTGTTAACACTTCAATTGGCCTATATGGCCCACCCTGCTAACAGGCAGGTAGATGTCACCACCCCCTCCCCATAAGCCACCTCCTTGAAAATAGTCCAGTGGCAGCAAGATGCCGGCAGACCAGCACGCCAGCCAGTATGAAAAATTACTGACACACACATCTCTAAACCCACCACTACCTTGGGATAAAAATTCTGCCCCTATCTTCCTAAAAGACATTCCACCATTCCACCACTTAAGAGCACATTAAAAATCACAGTTCCACCTGATGCAGTATAATGTTGCAAAGGAAACTTAGGACTCATGCAGATAAAGCAATTAGCCAATCTATTGTAGCAAAGTTGAATGATAAGTTATCCACTGGGACTCACTGTCAACATTCTGTTGGTGATGAATGAATTTATTAACCTTCACAGATTTAATCATTTATTAGGTTGGAAAAACACAATGCAATTGTTCCAAAAAATATTGCTGTTCAACCAAATGAGCTCCTTTTCCTTTGAGTCATTTAGTTAGGACCTGCATTCTGTTCAGAAGAAGCTTCCTGATTCTAAAATTAGTATCTTTTAAGAGTCAATTGGGTAAAGCTTATACAAAGTTTTACGGCTCTTGTATTGCCTGATGACCTTTTTTCACATTAAAGGTGCTACACTGAACACAAATTGTTGTTGCTGATATTTTTGGCTGCAGACATTTGGGATATGAGTTCTGGATGCTTCTTCAGCATCGTGCTTGATAATAACACACAAGAAAGCATTCGATCCATATCACTGATAACGTTCAGAAACAATACAAGCCGTTTTCACCTTCTCTAACATCTAAGCATAATTTAATCAGAAATCTATAATTTCATTTTGAATACCTTAACCCAGTTGGCAGTAGCATTTGTAAAAATCTATTTTATGATTTAGTCCTTAGTTTGACAGAATTAATTCTCAAGTGGCATTGCAGACCTCCTGCTCCTCTTTCCTTCCAGCTACCTGCTTCTATATGTTGTCTCTTGCAACCCCCTACTATTCTACCTCATCAGCTTTTCTGGTGTCATGGTTTTACGCTACATTTCCCACCAATTACATCCTACTCTTCATAGCCTTGTGTGGCCTTTAGGCGATCTTCAATACCTCATTCTTTCTAAACTTTGCCTTCTATTCACCTTTAACACATCCCTGGGAATGCAGCTCACTAACTAACTGGACGTACAGATAAACAGATAATACATTTACTCTCAGCTATCCACAAGAAACCTCTGGCTAACCAGAAATATCAGACATTGCTACTCACACAAAAAAAGAGCAACAAATCTTTGCTCCTTCGACAACACCTTCCAAACTTGTGGACAAGCGTAGCAGATGCATGGGAATATCACCACTTGCAAGTTCCCCTCCAAGCCACACACCATCCTGACTTGGAAATATATTGCTGTTCCTTCACTGTCACTGGGTCAAAATCCTGGAGCTCCCTTCCTAACAGAAGTGTAGGTGTACCTACACCACATGGACCTTGTCTTGTTTTTTGTTTCAATGCTGTACACAGGCCATCGACATTGTTGCTGATCTAACTTAATTGATAACACATCTTCCTAATTTAAACATAACTCTGCAATAACTGAATTCTATCTAGACAGGTTCCAGCATGTGCTATCTGATCTTCAATCTCCAGGTTGGGTGACTCCCTTCCTAGTAAAGAGTACTGTATTGCATCTAATACTGGAGTCCACAACCACAATCAACTATTATCATGACATTTCCCCTTTTTTAAAAACACAATCTTTTATACAACTAAAGTACACAAAGTCTCTTATCTATTCTTTCTCTATTCTTTTCTGTTTTGATCAGTCTGCTTTGTCTTTTACTCACCTTTGTATCTCTGTGGTCTCTTTTCATAATTCTTCCACTCGATGTTCTGAATGGTAACAGAGATGATCTTGAAGGACAAGGGGCCTTCTCCAGCGCTGTGTCACCATCACCCCTTGGACAGTTTTCAGGAATCTCAGGTTTGTTCTGCTTATCTGTTGTTTCAATGGTGCATTCTGGTTTTGGATCTTCAGCTACACTTTCTGGTTCAGAGCAAGGTTGTGTTTCATTTGTTTTCTGTAAGAATTTCCAGTTTCCCCTGTACTATTGTCCGTTTGGAGTCTGCACTATGTAAGACCTTGGTCCTTCTTTGATTCCTGTGACAACAGCAGGATTCCAGATCCCTTCATGCTGAATCCTCACTGTCTCTCCCATGCTCAGGTCAGGCAGAGGTCGGGTGCCTTGATCAAATTACTGTTTCTGCTCCTGCTGTCTCAGTTTGAGCAGGTCCTGCATGATGCAGCTTACTGGCTGTGGAAATAACAGTTGGGGTGCAGTTGGAAGCTTAATTCTTAGTCTTCTCCCCAGCAGGAGCTATGCTGGAGATGATCCAATACCCAAAAGGTATTCCTGAAATCCAGCAGAGCCAGGTAAGGGTTTGTTGCGTCCGCCTTTGCCTTCTTCAACAAGTGTTTTAAGGTCTGCATGGTACGTTCCACCATTCCATTGGATTGTGGATATTTGGGACTTGATGTAATGTGGCAAAACTCCCAGGCTTGTGCAAATTTGTGAAACTCAATGACTGAGAATTGTGGACCGTTATCTGAGATGAGTACTTCAGATATGCCATGGTGAGCAAAAATTGATTTTAGATAATTTATTACAGTAATCCTCTTACTATCATTTCTCAGCAGCACAGACTCAAAAACCGTTGAGTAATAATCTACTGCTAATAGGTATTCACTGTTGTTAAATGTGAACAAGTCCACTCCAATTTTCTGCCAGGGCCTCTCTGGAACACTGTAGTTGAAGTGATTCTTTTTGATGCGATTTACTGTACTTTTGGCACACTGCATACACATTCACCATTTCCCTGATTTGTTCTGGTGGAAGCATTCTAGGCCAAACACAATTGCAGCATTTCTTTCCCTACTTGAGCATACTCCTGCCATGTTTCAGTTATTGCCTTTGAAGCGTATGTCACTGGTGCCTCATTTTGCAAGGGGACAGCTCCCAGGTCAGTCTTTGAAGCATCCACTGAGCTCTTGACCGGCTGACTGACATCGTAATACATTAACAGTGGTGCCTGGGTCAATGTTCTCTTCAGACTGGTCAAAGCTTCCTGGTGACTTTGTTCCCAGTGCCATTCCACATCATTTTGTAGAAATTCTCTGAGAGTCAGGCCTGTCAGGTCTGACATGTTCGAAATGCATTTCCCAAGATAGGTCACTATTCCGAGAAACCTCTCCAAGTCTTTCTTACATTCTGGGGATGGCATGTTCATAGCTGCTTTGCTTTTACTGGGGTCTGACTTCAGTCCCTCACTTGTTAGCACATCATGTCCCAAGTACTTGATTTCATGAAGACCTATTTTGCACTTTTCCTTCTTCAACTTGAGGTTCCTTTCTCTAGCTATGGCCAGCACCTGCCTCAGTCTGTGGTCATGTTCTTCTTGTGACGCTCCCCAGACCAGCACATCGTTGATATAGGTTTCCACGCCCTCTCACCCTTCAAACAGCTGCTTCACTGTTCTGCAGAACACCCCTGGAACTGAACTAATACCAAAAGGTAAGCGTAAAAACCTGTATTGCCCATATGGTGTGTTGAAGCTACAGAGATAGGAGCTGAGTTCATCCAGCTTGACCTGCCAGAAGCCTGAACTTGCATCCAGGACTGAATAGTATTTAGCATCAGCCAGCTTACAGTGATCTCTTCTACCATGGGCAGCTGATGATGCTCTCTTTGTACGGCCTGCTTTAGGTCTCTGGGATCCAGACAGACTCGCAGAATCCCATCTGATTTTTCTATAATTACAATAGGATTAAATCATTTTGTCAGTTCTTCAATTTTCTTGATGAGGGTGAAGTTTCTCCATTCTATCCAACTTTGCTTTCAGTCAGTCTCTCAGCATTACTGGTATTTTCCTGGGCGGGTGTATTTTGGGTGTCACAGTTTCGTCAATCTTGATAGTGTGTTCTCCTTTTAGGCAACTATTCCCCTGGAACGCATCTTTATACTCGCTCAGGATGTCATCAGTGGTGACAGTCATTACTCTCTTGATTAGCTTTAGATTTTCACAAGCTTTGATTCCAAGAATGAGTTTTGCATCAGTTTTCACCACTATGAATGGAAGTGCATGAAGCTGTTTTTTGTAGTTCTCTTTGAGTGTGTACTTGCCTTCTGCAGCAATGTTTTTCACCTCTTTAAGTAGACAGCTTCACTTTTGTTTTAGTTAGCTGTTTTTCTTCGCTTATCTTATGATACCGGCTTATGGGAATGACATTTGCTTCTGCATCTGTGTCAAACTTGAAATTCACCATCATGTTGGCAGTTTTTACATCAACCTTCCATTCATCTTCTTTGGAACTTAGTGTCACTGAACCAGTGAAAAGTTCAGTTTCAGTGTCTGTCAATCGTATGTACTTTCTTTAATTTACCCATCTTAGCAAAGTGATTTAGTTTATCACAGTTCTTACACTGCTTTCCATAGGCTGGACAACTACATGGTAAGTGCTCTGTTTGGCATCAGCTGCATTTAAATGTTTTAATTATAGTTTTGTTCTTTTTACATTCAGACTGTCTATTTGTTCTTTCCTAGGGCTGTTTTTGTTTAACTGTATCTAACTGCTCGACCATTCATGGCGTATCACCTTCTGTCAATGTTTCATCTGGCATTTTGTTTTCTCTACCACTCTGCAGATTATTATTGCTTTCTCCAGCAAGAGATCAACTTCTCTCAATAGCCATTCTCTCAAAGAGTCATTTGTGATTCCACAAATTATTCTTTCTTTGATGAGTATTTCTTCAAGCTCTCCAAATTCATATGATTTGGCTCATTTTCTCAGCTCAGTTATGTACTGACTAATGCTGTCGCTGCCTTGCATGCATGTAAAATCTGTATCTTTCATACATGATGTTTTTCTGAGGATTGCAATAGGCTTTGAATTTTTCCATTATTTCTTTCAAGTCATTTTGTTTCTCATCACGTTCAAACATGAATGTGTTATAGAATTCTAGGGGTTCTTCCCTGGTACATGAAGAAAGATGGAAAACTGTACTTAAGTGTCTTTTTTATCATTGCCCATCACTGTGAGGTACAGCTTGAATCGCTGCTGGAACCTCCCCCAATTTTCGGCAAGATTTCCCTCCAAACTGAGCTCTGTCAGCATTGCTGTGCTTAGTTTACTTCTAACACCATGTCTTGGTTTTTATTTCAATGATGCACACAGGCTGTCGACATTGTAGATGAGCTAACTTTATTGATAATGCATTTTCCTAACATAAACACACATCTGCAGGAACTGAATTCTATCAAGACAGGCATCAACATGTGCTATCTGGCCTTCAACTCCCAGGTCAGGTGACCCCCTATCTGGTAGAATACAGCATAGTTTATAAGACTGGAGTCCACTACCACAATCAACTATCATGACAGGCTGTAGCAGTTCAAGAAGGTAGTTCAGCACATTCTCAAGGGCAGCTAGGGATGGGCAATAAATACTGATCTAGCCAGCAATGCCCACATCCCATAAATGAATAAATAAAATACAATAGAAGAAAACAAACATTAAAATAAAATCTATTATAAATAATGAATTACAATCCAACATTAGGCACCTACATTACAATAAATGGTATATAAGCATGTAAAATGATGTATAATTTGTAAAGCATATATTATTATATAACAAATTAAATATTAGTACATTTTCCATGGTGTTGTACATGGAACTTGTGAAGTATGGCCTGGGAGTACTTTAAAAATGAAAGGGAGAAAGCTGAAGGACACAGATGTAGGCATGATATTAGAAATTAATTGTTAAAGTTCAAGAACAGGTCCAAGGATTTAAGACCTTATGGAAACTTCAAAAAGATAAGTAGCAGCAGGACAGAATAGATTCACAGGTGGCTGTACTGAAACCTGAGCTCCTGGGAGACAGAAAGTAGAGCTGCCACATGCCACCTACTGGCCTGAGTCATGATAGTCTTTTTGCTGATGGAGGTAAATAGGAAATTTGCATTTTGAATGTTGCCTAGAAATGCTTACATAAAAGCACGACTCAAAACTTATGATAACGGAGCTAGCTGCCAATAAAGGGTGGTGGAAGCAGAGACGATCAATTATTTCAAAAACAAATTGGATCAGCACTTGCAGGAAGTAAACTGCTACCAGTATAGGCTGGGAGAATACGACAGACCGCCTCCCTCTACAGAGCGCTGGCATGGACTTTATGGGCCAAATGGCTTCCTTTTGTGTTGGAATTTTCTGGCTTCGTTGGCACCGGGCATCATGGTGGGCGGGAGAGGGGTGTGGTGACAATATGGCGAGGAGACAAAAATTGCTTTTACGCCGTTGTGAAACCAGTTTGTGATCGTCTGCTCCGCCCATCAATAGCGGGCCACGTTTCCCTCCACTGCATGTTGGAAGCCTAATTTCACATTTCATTTTTAGTCCTGCTCGCTAGAATCATCCCCTGAGGTGATATTTACCGCCCACGCCTGGGGTGACTTCAGATTGACATGCTTCACGATTGCCTTAATAGGTGTGCACCTGAACTTCAAAGGGAACTTGGAGGTGAGTGCACACAGCCTTGTACAGCCCTCGCAGGCATCGCCTGTAAGGCATCAAGGAAGGGGTGCCATGGATTCACGGGGCACACAGGCAAGTTGCTGTTTCCCGGCTAGCTTTCAGTGTGGTGGTGAGGCAAGAGCTCCATTGCGGGTCCGGCTGGGGTGGGGAAGTGGAGAGGGGTGGACAAGACAGCACAGATTGAAGCAAGTACACAAGCACATGACGGGGTGGTTGGGGGAAGCAGACACACACCTGGAAAAGTTTGTCAAAAGTGAGCATTCTTCCGCAGTTGAGACCGTTCAGCTGCAGCTGCATTGACATGGTTGGAGTCGGGCCACTGAATTTTTTCTGCCCACTCAAGCAACACAAGAGTGTGAAAGTGTCACCAAATGTTCCAGAATTTTTCACACCTCAGATGCAGACTACAAATTATTGTGCCTTTTAGGGGACAGCAAAGCAATTGGCCGACTGGGCAAGTTGTATGATTCCCTTGTGAAAGGTGGCCATGGTGCAGTCACTGATGGAGGCTCTCACAGCCCCTTGCAATGTCTTTATTCAGGTTTGGACCAGCATCCTTCATGGTTTAAGCTAACAGTGCAGCCTTGCAGTGCGGGTTAGGAGAATGCCTGCCCCTGAGCTGAGAGCACAGCGTGCAGCCCAATGGACAAAGCTGCTGCCAATCGGTCAAGTGGAGTGGGGAGGAGGTGGGTGGGGTTTCGGACAGCAAATGAACGCACTACACACTGGCCATCCAAGTGGTGGCCAGCACTCACCTGCATGTGTGAAGGGGCCTTCAGACTTAACCAAGAGAGATTCTTAGGAGACATATGCTACGCATGTGTCTCTTTCTTTGATCCTACAGGAGGAGAACATCAGGATCACGGGGCCTGGTGATTAAGCAGAATGCCTCATGGTTTACAGGGAGCAGGGAAGAAGAAGAGAGCAGTGGAGGCACCTGGCTCATCAAAGAGAAGAACACGTCCCTCAAGATGAAGGGGTGACAGGGCCTGTTGCACACGCAGCTGAAGATCCACAGAGAGCCGTCGCTCGTAGGTGCCTCGTTAGACCCAGGGTCTATAGGCAGCACTTATCATTCCTGCAGTTGACTGAGAACCAGTGTTGCCAAAGGCTGCGCATGTCCAGGGGACTGGTCGGTCACAAATGCCACCAGCTGCAGGATTTGACACCACGGGGATATGGATGGCATCCACTGCCAGTGGCTGTGAAAGTGACCGCCGCACTCAAATTTTCTACCATGACTTCTTCCAGAGTTCCACAGGTGACCCCTGTGGAATCTCACAAGCCTCCATGTACAAATGTATCCAGGAGGTCACAGACGCCATCTTCGCAAAGGAACAGAACTTTGTGCATTTCGTCAGGGATCAGGAAAACCAGGAAGCAAAAGCGCTGGGATTTGCCCAGATTTCTGGTTTTCCACAGTTGCAGGGTGCTATTGACTGCGCTCATGTGGGGCTTAGGTCTCCACGGCAACAAGCAAGGGCTTCCAATCGCTGAATGTTCAAGCTAGTGTGTGACCACTACAAACACATCCTACAGGGCTGTGCACCATTCCCAAAGGGTGTCCATGATTCTTGCATCTTTAGGAGGTCTCAGGTCACTGACATATTCCAGGGTCCAGAGATGCTGCAGGGATGGCTCCTTGGGAACAAGGTCTATCCACAGAGGACATGGCTGATGGGCCAAGTGCTGGTAAATGGGATTAGGTAGGTAGGTCAGGTGTTTCTCACGTGTCAGTGCAGACTCGATGGGCGGAAGGCCCTCTTCTGCACTGTGATTCTATGATTCTGTGATGACACCCATGAGGTGGCTTCAGACTGCAGCAGGGCAACGGTATAACAATGCTCATGCCACGCCACGGACTTTGGTGGAGCAAACGATGGGCATTATGAAAATGATGTTCCAGTGCCTTGACAAGTCTGGTGGAGAATTGCAATGGTGTTGCGCACCATCATCACTTGCTGCATGGTCCACAACCTGGCACAGCAACTGGGGGAGGACCTGGCCAAGGAGGAGATGTAAAAGGAGGATGTCAAAGGGGATGATGGTGAAAATGTCCTTGAAGGTAAGGTTGCTGGTGATGTGGCCAGGCGTGCTCAGGAGGCCCTCATAGCCACAAGATTGGTGGACGATGATGAGGAGATGTAGTGAGGACACTCCTGACCTCCTCAGCTTACATATGTGAATGTTTGACTCCTGTGAGGCTGATGGAAGTGCACATGCCCACAGTGCTCAGGCTCATGTTATGGTGATGCATCAGAGGCCCAAATAGCCCCTAGATTCCAGAAGGATGATTACGACATATAGGGAGGACACTTCATATATCTTCACACTCTGTGAATGTCTGCCTCCTGTCAGGGTGCAGGTAGCTGGCTTGTGCTCTGTGATCAGGGTCATATCATAAGGACATAGTCATGAAACTTTAAAAGCATCTGGTCCTTTGTCAGCCTTCAGCACCTGTCCCCTTCAGGAGCACAGCATCTCTGGTCACAGATGCTGCAGGGATGGGGGCCAGCCCCACTTCAAGGTGCTGAGAGCACACAGAGAGAATGATGGAACACTGTGATGCCTGCCCATGACATTCTGGCAGCAATGACCAGCACCATCAAGGTGCAGTCATCAGTAATGTGTCCAAGGAGTGTGAAGCTGGATCATCACTTTGATCTGAAGATTACACAAAGCACAGGGAAGGGGCCCTGGACTGTGACACCTGCCTTTATCTTGTGCAGGAACCAATGTTTCACATCAGAGTAACATGAACACAACTCAACAGAACAAGGAGCCATAGGCGGGGAGACATTCTTTGGAGTTTATTTACAATTGTGAACATTAAGTACAAGTGATTAACATCTGTGCCCAGGCTGTGTAACTGCATCTTCTTAACCTTCCTAACCCTGTTGCTATGTCTTGGTGCTCTCCCAGCATCCACAGCAGAGGTGGAGGCAGCCTGCTGACTGCTACACCCTGTCTGTGATGACCTTGATGGGCATCCTTTGGAGGGCCGAGACCTGAAGGGCCCCGGCCTGCTTTTGGAGTCCTGCTCTGTGGCAGTGGCACCCTCTTCAGCCTGTGAATTTAGAGCTGCTGGGGTTACAGGAAGAGGGCATTCCGATGGGCTGGACACTCCCAATGTCATCTAGATGGATGGCCCCGGGGCGTGTACCTCCTCTCTATGAATGCCCAGGGCCCCTGGCTGACTCCTTGAGGAGAAGAAGAAGCTGGAGTGAGATTGAGCTGTCACACACCCCTCTTGTGTTGACTGTGTTGGAGACCAACTATGGCATCAGCAATCGATTTCAGCCCATGCAGCAGTGCAGGATTGATGTCCTGAACCAAGGTCTCCATGGTGGCCGCTATCCTACCAGTGCTGACCCTGGTGCATTGGCATGCCAGTGCTATCACCTCAGGTTAAAGGCAGATGGACTCCTCCATTCTGCCTTGCAATCTGCGGAGGGCAGCGGACATCCCTTCTGGATGTTCCCGAGCTTGCCTTTGCAGCTCCAGCAACTAAGACATGATCGAGTCCAGAGCTCCTCTTCTGACTTGGGCTCAGTAGATTTCTGGCCTCTAGCCGTTCTCTGAGCCCAGGAAACCTGGGAAGTCCCTGCCACTGCCTGCTTTGGATCACCCAGTGTGAGGTGCTCACCAGATTGTGACCCTGAGTTCTTCAGGGCCTGTCTCAAGGGCCTGGCTCATGGACTCTCTCAGCTGTTTCCTTGATGTGTCTGAGAAAGCAAGGAGCGATAATTAGTGCATGGCAGGGGACTGCGGGACAGGGGAACTGACTCACAGCATGGTTGTCTGGTGGATGTTGTGCTGCTGGATCCTCACTTGGTTGAGCACAGTCGACCTTACCCCCAGCACAGGAACGGTCCAAATTGTTGCTGGCCAGCTGGATGTCTATTTTCAAAGTCTGTTGGGCACTCCTCCACTAGTCTGTGACCTCTCCCTTTTGTTGTGTGCCGGTTTGCCTTGCATGAATACAGATGGAGAGAATGTAAGCAAGACACCTGCCAGGCCAGATGATGGCATGTGTGGGTGGTGAGTGGTGCCTTGGATGGGAAGAGATGGGATGCCACAGAGCAGGACACGATCTGCAGGACAGATGTAGGTGTGTATGCAGAGTGAATGGTGATGTCCCTTGAACTGGCAGTGAGTGAGATGCCTTTGGATGTGTGATGGTTTCTGAGTGTGTGAATGGATAGTGATGAGAAGAGTGACTTACCCTGGTGGAACAGAGGGGATCATTCATCCTCTTTTGGCACTGAGTGGCTGTCATCTTTTGCAGTGCATTGGCGCTGACCACTGCTACCACCACCTCCCATGCTGGATTGGTGACATTGTCTGCTGGTCTTCGCCCAAGGCGGGCATAGAGGACTTCATGGCGGGGTTCCATGGCGTCCAGTAGGTGCCCAAAGGAGACATTGCTAAATTTGGTGGCAGCATGTTTCCTCCCTTTGGTGGCCATGACTTACCAACAGCTTTCAATCCCTTAGAGAGAGCTGGCTCTGGGCAGAGTCACTTTTTAAATGTGGTGTCTGGATTACTGAAGGCCTGAGGTGACAGCAGGGCATGTGAATCAGAGGCCGCCCCACCAGCGATCCGGTGTGTTTCCCATGAATGCATTATTAATGAGGCGGGACATGCCGAGAATGGGTCGAAAAGGTGCGAAAACCTATCATTGCGGCCGGCAGGTAAAATGTCTTTTCTCCCTCCAGCTAACATACTTAGTCCACAGCTGGAATAATTCCAACCTATGGCTCTAATGGAAAGTTACAGTTTTAGGGCAGAAGCGAGAGCGTATAGAATTGGGCAGCCATTCCATTGCATTCCTATTAAAACTCTAGTTGGAGTGTATCAGCAGGGCTGGAAAATAGGCTGGAAAACAGATATGTTGAGTTTCCATGCAAAGACCAGTGGCATGTGAAGGGGCAGGGCTCCAGGTGGAGGTAATACTAGAGAGGGATACCAAGGTGCAAAGTCTAGGGCTCTAATCCTGGGAGTTCCCATGTACCCGGACTCTCAGTGGCCTGGAAGGTCATAGACTGCAACCAGGAATAGAAGTCTGGTGAGTAGCTAATGAGTCTTTATTTATATCAATAATAAGTTTTATTTTCCAACAGATAGAGGAATAGCAGGGTAGTTATGACCCCCTGGAATGCACATCATGTTCCATGTGGGAACTCCAGGCTATTTCTGACGTCCTGGATAACCATATGTGCAGCACCTCAGTTATTAGTTTCAGAGCTTGAGCAGCAGATGCCATCACTGTGGTGCATCAATGAGGTTGAGCGCTTCATGGATAACACGTTATAGATGTGGTCACGCCATGGCTTAAGAGTATGCTGGGAGAAAGAAAATGGGCGATGTCAAGAAGATATAATAATTCTCATAATGTTATTGGAATCTATTGTAAAATAGAGTAATAGTGGGATGTGTCTGTGTGTCTGTGTGTGTGTGTGTGTGTGTGTGTGTGTGCGTGTGTGTGTGTGTGAGATTTAATTTAATTAGAGGCAGCTAGTCTGGGTGCTTTGATATAAGAAGAGCAGTTACGTTTGAAATGTTAATTAGATAAACATGGGGAAGTTTAGAAACATAGGTGTCAAGGGAACATTTGCATTTTGAAACAAACTAGACTAGATTGTTTTCAAAGGAGGGGTGAAATGTGTCACCTAGTCAGGTGAAGTTTAGAAACTACGGGCTAGATTTTCTGCACCTGCCTGCCACCAGGATCTCCCAGTCCTGCCGCAAGTCAATGGACTTCTGTTTGGGGCGGCGCCTCATCCGCAGTGGTCCCTTTTGCGAAGGGGCTGGAAAAATCCTGGCCAGTGTTTTTATTTTTTCCAAAGATTACTGGTAAAACTTAGTGCTATGAGGGGGTTTTATTATCAGGGAGATAAAGACCAAAGGCATAGTGAAACAATGGGGATTTACATTCAAAGAGAAAGATATATATGAAGAAGAAGCAAGATAAGAGAAGGCACTTTTAAAATTTTATAAGTGTATGAAAAATCCTTCAGCATCTATGCCTCAAGCTGCTGCCTTCAAAGGACTGAAGTTAAGAAAATGCACTTGGAAGTCAACTTGTTCAGGGTATCATGTTTCTTTGTCCAAGTCTTTCAAAATCTATGTCCCTTACTATTGCCTTAACGAAAGTACAACTTGGAGTTAGATTGATTAGGGGATTTAGAAATTATCATAGTAGTAATTTGTAGATCTATGTATATAGTTAAATTCATTTCTTCTATTAATAAATGTTTAATCTAGTTTTGTAAAAACCTATAAGACTTAGTGGTCTTATTACTACTGAATTCATGGCATGCATCTTGAAATTTATACAAATTGCAAAACAAGTTGTGGCAGTTGTTCCAAGCTTCCCTTTGGGGTTTGAACAACTCAGCATTTACCATCAGCTGTGCCATAACAGTGACCACCAAGCTCAAGAAGAAATAGGCAGGTAGTGCCGGAGGCCCCTCTCCAAACAGTATTCAGTTCTGAATACTACTGAGAGCAATGATTCACCTGGGAAGTGCAGCCAGAGCCAAATCTAAAGGGCCACGATTTGTTCAGCTATACAGAGAGGCATGAGGAAGATTGGAAGTGCAATAGTGAAAAGAGCTTTGGCTGTTAGGGGAATTGTTTCTGCGGGTGCATAGGTGAATCCAGGATGCTGTGTGGCCTCCCTGATGTAAGTGTTAAGGATGTTACTGAATGCCTGCAAAACAATCATGATGTACATCGGTAGAAATGCATGATGTACATCAGTACCAACGACATATGTAGAAAGAGGGATATGGACCTACGGTCAGAATTTAGGGAGCCAGGTAGGAAATTAGCAAGCAGAACCTCAAAAGTAATAATCGCCGGATTACCTGCAAGTGAGAAGAGAAATAGGAGGATAGAGCAGCAAGGCTAGAGAGATGGTACAGGAGGGAGGATTCTTGGGATATCACAATTAGTTCTGGGGAAGATGGGACCTTTACAAGTCAGATGGGTTGCATCTAAAGAGAGCCGGGGCCAATTTCTTTGTGAGATGATCTGCTTGTGCTATTGTAGAGGATATAAATGAACTTGGTAGGGGTATGGAAACCAGGTGGCCATACTACAGAGGGGCACCAAGGTGCAAAGAATATTGCTAGAGATAGATTGTACAAGAGTAGAAAATAGTAAGATATTAGGTGGATAAAAGGAAAAGTCAAAATGTCTAAAGTAAGGTTACAGTGCATGTATGTGAATGTGCACAGTATGTTAACTATGATTGGTTAGTTGCAGTAGCCCGCTTGTGGATGAAGTTTCCTAAAAAATGCAAAGGCCGCTTGGGCTCACGTCCAACATCACCCCACGTCATTTTACGCGTCAGTGAGTGGGCCCTGCCCCTGCTCACCGACCGGAAGATGCTGGCCATGGATATGCTGAGTGACAAGAAACAAAGAGTTGTGGTAAACAGTTGTTTTTCAGAGTGGGGGAAGGTTTATAGTGCAGTTCCTCAGGAGACACGTTGGGACCCTTGCTCATCCTGATATTAATGACTTAGACCTTGCTGTACAGGACACAATTTCAAAATTTGTGGATGATATGAAACTTAGCAGTATTGTGAACCATAGGAAAATGCAGAACTTCAAAAGAACTGGCTGGTGGAATGGGCAGACAAGTTGCAGATGAAATTTAATGTAGAGAAGTGTGAAGTGATTCATTTTAGTATGAAGGATGCAGAGAGACAACATAAAGTAAAGAGTACAATTCTAAAAGGGGTGCAGGAGCAGAGGGACCTGGGTGCATATGTGCATAAATCATTAAAAGTGGTAAGACAGGCTGAGAGTGTGGTTAATAAAACATACAGTATCCTGGGCTTTATTAATAGAGGTGCAAAGTACAAAAGCCAGGAAGTTGTGGTAAACCTACATAAAAAACTGATTTGGCCTCAACTGGACTATTGCATCCAGTTCTGGGCACCACACTTTAGGAAGGATGTAAAGGTATTGGAGAGCGACAGTGAACATTCATGAGAATACCTCCATGGATGAGGGACTTCAGTTAAATAGAAAGATTAGCGAGTTTGGGATTGTTCTCCATGGAGAACAGAAGATTGGGAGGAGGTTTAATACAGGTATTCAATATCATAAGGGGCTTGGAGAGAGTAGATAGTATATGTTCCTATTGGTGGAAGGATTGAGAACCAGAGGGCACAGATTTACAGTAACTGGCAAAAGTAGCAATTGCAACATGAGGAAAAGCCTTTTCACACAGTGAGTGGTTATAACCTGGAATGCACTGCCTGAGATTGTGGTGGAAGCAAGGTCAATTGAGGCTTTCTCTGATGTCTTTATATTGATCTCTCTCTTTGCCTCACCTCTTCTGCTTCTATTTCTGATTCTCATCTTTTCTGCTTTTCTACCGCCTTTACATTTTTGTTTTGCTCTCTCTGTGGTCTTCTGCTTGTATGTTTATCTCTTTGGACGATTACCTGAAAAGGAAAAGTTTGTAGGGCTATGGGGAAAAGGCAGAGCATGGCATGAGGTGAATTGCTCCTTCAGGGGCATGATATATCAAATGTCCTCTAACTATTCTTTGATTCTATTATTCAATCTTCTAAACAGCAGTCAGCAGTAGAGATCACCAAGAAGAATTTAGGGTATGGTGTGCCCCCTCCCCCGCCCACCCCAACCCCTGCTTCCTATCTCCCCAACTATCCTCCCGCTGATCTTCGAGGCTGGGATTTTTAACAGAATACTAGTTCATCTCTCATTGTGAAGCTCATAAATCAAGTCAGGGAAGAGGATCACTCTCCAAACTGTCTCTGATGTCTTTATATTGATCTCTCTCTTTGCCTCCCCTTTTCTGCTTCTATTGCTCATTCTCATCTTTTCTGCTTTTCTATTTCCTTTATATTTTTGTTTCACTCCCTCTGTAGTCTTCTGCTTGTATGCATATCTCTTTTTATATTCTCTACTTTCAAATTAGGGGTGGCAAGTAGGTGGTATGATGTGGTGGGGAAAGTAGCCACTATTGACTGCAAGCTACATTTTAGGGTAGGGAGAAAGGTGGTCCTCATTGGCTACCTCCCACCCTCTCCCCTAATTTCATGCTGTCCCCACCACCAAGGTTCTGTTGCATCCATACAATTTTTCACTCCCTGTCTCTAATACATCTTGCTCACTTCCTTTCAGCTTAATACACTTTCTAAAATTGAAAGAACACTTAACCAAATTTGTGTAATCAGAACACAATAATTTCTCTCTTTCCCATGTATGCGCACACATAGATTCTCTTTTAAAAAGACTCCATATAGACCTTTTTAAAATTCTCCATTTGTTTTTCAGAAGTATTTGAAGAAAAGCTATTAAGGAAAAATATTCCATCATACTCCACTGACTGGACTGTACTGCTGCATCCCAGGAAATTATCCACATTGCAAATTCTAAAACAGCACAATCCAAATTCAGCTCAGGCAGTTGGATATGTTTTCAGTTACCCTAGTAAAGAGCTGTCATGAGCATTATGGGCCTAATTACCTCCTCCTGTGCAGTAAACATTTTTGGTCCCATCTTAATTTTTCAACTAATTAAATTAATTTAATTTCAATAACTATGCACAATTTTTCTATACTACTTTAATTGTTTTTGTCACAAACTTCTCTTTATTATACCTACAAGAAGAATACACCAGATTAATCATTTATTCTCCACCACATCAGCCAGGAAAAGGTAGAGGTGGCTCTGTTAATTAATGATGGTGTTGTTACAATGGAGATGGATGACCTAAGTTCAAGAAACCAGGATATAGAAGTAGTTTAGGTAGAGATGAGAAATGATGAAGGCAAGAAGTCACTTGTGCAAGTGGTATACAGGCCCCCTAATAGATTGTAAGGTGGAGTATAATGGAAGAAATAATGGGAGCTTGTCAGAAAGGTATGGTGATAATCAAGGAGGATTTTAATCTATGTGTAGGCGTAAAACATCAGATGGGCAAAGGTAGCCTAGATGAAGAGTTCATAGAATGTTTTCAGGATAATTTCTTAGAGCAGCACATTTTGGAGCCAACCAGAGAGCAGGCTATATTAGACCTGATATTGCGCAACGAGATAGGATTAATTAATGATCTCATAGTGAAGGTGATCATAATATGATTACATTTTACATTCAATTTGGGGAAGGGAAGAGCGGGTCAAGGCTAATGCTTTAAATTTAAATAAGGGCAATTATGAGGGCATGAAAGTAGAGCTAGCTAAAGTGAACTGGCAAATTAGTTTAAGGGATGGGTCGATACAAATGCAACGGCAGGCATCCAAAGGGATATTTAAGAATACACAGAATAGGTGCATTCCAATACAAATGAAAAATTCTAAGGCAAGCACCCACCATTCATGATTAAATAAAAGTTAAAGGTAGAATCAAACTTAAAGAAAAAGCATAGATGGGAGGCAGGTCAGAAAATTGGATTGAATATAAAAAACGTTAATGAATGACAAGAAAATTCATAAGGAGGAAAAAATTAGAGTACGAGAGAAAGCTACTTAGAAATATAAAAGCAATAAGAGTTCCTCTAGATAATTTAAAAAGAAAATAGTTAACAAAGTGAACGTTGGTCTGATGAAAAGTGAGTCTGGGGGATTAATAATGGAAAATAGGGAGATGTCAGATAAATTGAACAGGTATTTTGCATTGGACTTCACTATAAAGGTTACAGGTGACATCCCACAAATAGCTGTAAATCGGGAAATGGAAGGGAAAGAATAACTCAGGAAAATTACAATCACCAGGAAGTAGCACTGAGTAAATTGTTGGAGCTGCGAGCTGACAATTTCCCAGGGTCCTGATGGATTTCATCCTCAGGTCTTAAAAGAAGTGGCTAGTGAGATAGTTGATGCATTGGTTTTAATTTCACAAATTTCCTAGATTCGGGGAAGGTTTTATACTTCAAACCTGCCCTGTGATCTATTGGGTACAATTTAAATGACTAGTTTAAAAATTGGACAGTGTATCTAGCTGAACTAGGGCTCCCGCAAATAAACAACATCCCAGACACCACCATCACCATCCCTGGGTATGTCCTATCCCGCTGGCAGGGCAGGCCCAGCAGAGGTGGCGCGCAGTGGTATACAGTCTGGAGGGAGTTGCCCTGGGAGTCCTTAACATCAACTCCGGACCCCATGAAGTCTCATGGCATCAGGTCAAATATGGGCAAGGAAACCTCCTGCTGATTACCATGCACCGCCCTCCCTCAGCTAATGAATCAGTGCTCCTCCATGATAGACAGAGCTAAGCCATTCCACAACCGATGGATCAGATCTAAGCTCTGCACTCCTGCTACATCCAGTCGTGAACAGTGATGGACAATTAAACAACTCACTGGAGGAGGTGGTTCCACAAATATTCCCATCCTTAATGATGGAGCACAGCATATCAACGCAAAAGACAAGGCCAAAGCATTTGCTACAATCTTCAGCCAAAAGTGCTGAGTGGATGATCCATCTTGGCCTCCTCTGGAGATTCCCAGCATCACAGATGCCAGGTTTCAGCCAATCCGATTCACTCCATGTAATATCAAGAAATGGCTGAAGGCATTGGATACTGCAAAGGCTATGGGCCCTGACAATATTCCGGCAATAGTACAGAAGGCTTGTGCTCCAGAACTTGCCGCGCCCCTAGCCAAACTGTTCCATCAAGGCCTGGACAATATCCAGGCTTGGGCTGACAAGTGGCAAATAACATTTGCACCACACAAGCATCAGGCAATGACCATCTCCAACATGAGAGAATCCAATCATCGCTCCTTAATGTTCAATGACATTACCATCACTGAATCCCCCACTATCAATGTCCTGGGAGTTACCATTGACCAGAAACTGAACTGGATTAGCCATAAAAATACTGTGACTACAAGGGCAGGTCAGAGGCTAGCAATCATGTGACAAGTAACCCACCTCCTGACTCTCCAAAGCCTGTCCATCATCCACAAGGCACAAGTCAGGAGTGTGATGGAATACTCTCCACTTATCTGGATGAGTGCAGCTCCCACAACACTCAAGAAGCTTGACACCATCCAATAAAAAGCAACCCGCTTGATTGGCACCACATCCACAAACATTCACTCCCTTCACCACCAACACAGTAGCAGCAGTGTGCACCATCTACAAGATGCACTGTAGGAATTCAGCAAGGCTCCTTCGACAGCATCTTCCAAACCCATGACCACTACCACCTCGAAAGAGAAGAGCAGCAGATAAATGGGAACACCACCACCTGGAAGTTCCCCTCCAAGTCACTCAGCATCCTGACTTGGAAATGTATCGCTGTTCCTGCACTGTTGCAAGGTCAAAATCCTGGAACTCCCTCTCTAACAGCATTGAGTGTGTACCTACCCCACATGGACTGCAGCGGTTCAAGAAGGCAGCTCACTACTACCTTCTAAAGGGCAATCAGGGATGCGCAATAAATACTGGCCCAGCCAGCGAAGCCCACATCCCGTGAATGAATTAAAAAAATGATGAAAGGTTATCGGGGAATACTGGAATGTGGGGTTCAGTTTACAATCAGATCAGCCATGACCTTATTAAATGATGGAGCAAGCTTGGAGGGCCGCACAGCCTACTCCTGCTCATTTCATATGTTCATTTATGTCTTCATGTCATTTACAATTGCTTCCCTTAGAAAACATAACATACCCTGTCTTACTGTGTATAAGGCCATGGGAGTGTTTTCTATATATTTCTTTACCTATTTTTGAGTACTGATATTTATTACATTAAATTTATTTTTATTGACTATTACTTATCCTCCTTTGCTTTCTCTTCACATTATGGTGCAACAGGGAGAATAATGGATGTGCCACCTATTCTCAGGACTTTGCCAACATTTCTTCAAATTGGGCTGCGAGAATGAACAGTAGACCCTCCAGCTGATTACCGCTCAGACTTTATTTTTCTGTCATCAGAGAAATAGAGATGTGGATATTATCAACTCACAACCGTTTGCTCCCTTTTTGAAATTGGGCAGACAGCAGTTGAAAATCCAGGATATGAGGGGTGGGGTGGGAGGATACAGTGCATCTTGATGACCTCATTAATAACCAATGTCCATTAGATGTAATTTTCAGCAAGGTCCATTAATGGGCGAGGAACCATCCACCTGAAACAGGCAGGAGGCTGCTTTCATAAGCGGATTGGGATCCTAAACTAGTTGCAGCACTTCTATTCCAAACTTCAAGCACAGATGTGTACCCTATAACTAGTGATGCTAGGTGTTGAGCTGCCTAACCTGCAGTTCATATCCACACAATGGATAGTGGAAATCAACAACACGATCCCCTCAAAAGAGTCTAGATTGTGGGTCAACTTAAACTTGCATGACTGAGACCAATAGATTTCTGTCAGACATGAGTATCAATAGATATGGTAAATAGAGTTGAGGTTGAGATCAACCATGATCTAAAGACACAGGCTCAAGGGGTGAATGCCCCTTTGTTCTTATGCTCCTTAAAGGGGCAAAACGCTCCAGGGAACTTGAAAATAAATTCTGGGCACAGGAAAAGACAGAGTTTTCTTCCTGAGCCCTCAAAACAAATCTGGTCCATGTTAACCAGAGACATGGTAACAGCAAATGAGAACTGAGGGAATAAACCCAATATCTATTTGATATTTGATATTTCACCTTTTTCCAGCATGTTTCCATTAGAAGACAATGGGCTGTATTTTACATGCCCTATGGGCAGGAGGGGTAGAAATCTGTTGGGAGAAGGCATTGTTAGGGCAGCCCCACATCTTACTACTGCCATCATGTACTACCAGCATCAGCAACCTCAGCATAGCTGCCCACTGAGTGACCAATTGAGTTTAAATGTGCAATTAAGGGTCACTTCCAGCGCCTGCCAGCATTTTACCCATTTCAGGAGGACTTGTTGTCGCATTGTGAGACTGTCAGATAAACCCTAGAGACTTCCCAGTAGGACCCCAGGGTGGGTCCCTCCTTTATGGCTATTCCGGGCCCATGGAGGGGCCCTGGTGGCAATGGCTCCCTCCATAGCCTCTTGGAGATGAGCGTCCGCCACCACCCCCTGATCTTTGGGGCCTGCCTGCCAGTTTGACACCAGTTTTTTAAATTAAACTTACACCAGCTTTGTGGGTGCCCCACCCTGGGGGCTCCATCTTCTTCATCTGGCAGCATCAGCAGTGGTCACCTGTAATTGGCAGAGCTGCTGAACTGTCAGCCGTCTGATTGGGCCAGCAGCTCTGGCTCGTGGAGAGCATTTAAAGCTGTAGACCTATTTACATAAGTTAAGTTATTGTTTGGATTTATTTACAAATAAATTGATCCACAAAGGCAGAAACAGTGGGGAAAATAATATACATGATGATTATTTTCTGTCATACCAACTGTTGAGATGATAATATATGCAACAGTAGCACATCTGACTCTAGATCAGAAGGCTGCATGTTCAAATCCTGTCAGGCCCAAGGAGTTTTACTCTGCCACCATAGCACAGTGTATGCCATCTACAAGATGCACTGCAGGAGCTTACTGTCATGAAAGTCTAATAATTCTCATGATTTATTGTAAAAATAGGTTAATAGTGGGGTTTCATTCTCAAAGGGATCTAAGCCTGTTTACAAACAGCCAGACAAGCAAGGTAAGGATTGTGTTTACTTTTCTCAAGGGCTACTGAAAGTATATAGTGGCAACATGAAAGGTTTATATTATGAGAAAGGTAAAGTTCCAAAGACACATAGACAATGGAATTTACACATTAAAGGGAAAACATGTATAAAGGAGGAAGGCATTGTACAATCTAACAGAGGTGTGAGAAGTTTCCTGTATTTGTGCATTAAGGCTGATGTCTACAGAAACCGAAGCTGGAGAAAGCCACTTTGAATTCCACTGTCCAGGATATTGTGTTTAACTTGCTGAGCTAGTATAAAATCTATTCTTTTGCTGTTGCCTTAATGGTGGTGTAACTGGAAGCCAGATTAATTAGGGGCTTTGGACATTATTAAGGTAGATCTATGTATGTGCTTGAAATCTTTTCTTTTGTTAATAAATGTTTAATTTGTTTTTTTTAATCTTTGAAGTCTTGATGAACTGATTACTTATGAATTCAGGGCACACATCGCAAAATAAATACAAATTGTAAAACCGTTGTGATAGTGTGATCAAGTTTCACTTGAGGATTTGATCCACCTGGCACACATCATCTGCCACATCATAAAACTCATCAAGGCTCCTTAGGCAGCACCTTCTAAACTCCTGACCAACTAGAAGGACAAGGGCAGCAGATACATGGGAATACCACCACTTGGAAGTTCTCCAAGCCACTCACCATCCTGACTTGGAAATATATCGCTGTTCCTTCACTGTCGCTGTGTCAAAATCCTGGAACTCCCTCCCTAACAGCACTGTGAGTGTACCAAACCACAAGAATTGCAATGGTTCAAGAAGGCAGCTCACCACCAACTTTTCAAGGGCAACTAGGGGAAGGCAATAAATGCTGGCCCAGCCAGCGGCATCTGCATCCGATAAGTGAATTAAAAAAAGAGAATTAAATTTTCTTCCAGCTTATCTTGGCATGTTCTTGAAATAGCAGATTCTCGTGGTGAATTTGTGAATGTTTCTGTGGACTTGCATCACTCTTGATCATTATAGTGGCAAATTAATCAGAATTGATGAGCACTAGATAATTCTTAGGTTATAAAGATTCCAGAAATTTCTTCCAAGTTGTCAGGTAAGCAAAATCGTAACAACTTACGCAACTTTGTGAACAATAGGCATGTAACAGTTCCATTTATCTTCCTTTCGAATCACTCTGCAATTGTTTTTTTGATGAGAGTTTGACTTAACAGTAAAAGTTGCTGATGTCATCTCAATTTCTTTTTGACAGGAAGCAAATGCAATTCATTTCCCATGGCTGTTTTCCTGTTGATTCCCCTGGCCTCCTCCTTATCGCAACCTTCTAACTAATATGCTTTAAATCTTAAAATATTGCACATAAGCAAAAAAAAGTATATACAGAAATCCTTAGGTTTGCTTTATTTTAGCATGTGTCATAGGTCTTAGTCACATATGGTGACATATAAACAGTGCAAGTACTAAAACACGAGGATTTCACTGGATGGGACTCATAAACCTGATTAAGATTAGGATAGGTAGGTAGGTAGGCAGCTCACTCCATTAGAGAGAGACAATTGCTTATATAGTTTGAGGGCCACCTCTCCACATCAAGCAGGGGTCAAGGCAATGGAAATTGATCTCCACGAGCTATCAAAGCTAGTATAGGGATTCAACCCACAGTGTTGGTGTCATTCTGAACTACATGCCAGCATTAGGTAACCCTACAACCACCCCTCCCCCCATCCCACCCCTCCCCAACACTCCTCTCCCCAAGACTGGGATGTTTTATTATAAAATAAAGCTGGAAAAATATTTTTTTCCCCTATATACTTAGCAGAATAGAGAAAGTTAGGTGCTAATTCTAATTTCATAGAGTTATAGGATCAGTCAACACCCGAAGAAGACCACTCAGCCCACTTTGCCTCTGTCGGTTCTTTAAAGAGTTATTCAATTAGTACCACTCTATTGCTCTTTCCCCATAGGCCTGCATTTTTTCTTTTTCAAGTATATATCGAATTTTCTTTGCAAAGTTACTGTTTAATCTAATTCCACTATCCTTACAGGTAAATGCATTTTAGAACTTAACAGCTCACTACATAAAATATATCTCCTCATCCTGGATGGTGTCAAACTTCTTAAGTATTGTTGAGCTGTATCCATTAAGGCAAGTGGAGAGAGTTCCAAATCACTCCTGAGTTGTGTCTTTTAGATGGTGGAAAAGATTTTGGGGGATTAGGAGGTGAATCACTTGTCTTTGGGTACCCAGCCTTATATTTATAATATTTAGTGGTTGATCTGTAGCCCCCAGCATGTTGATGATAAGGGATTCAGCAATGATAAAAATAAAGGGGAGGCGATTAGATTCTCTTTTCAGGGATAGCCATTCCCTGGCACTTGTGTGGTGCATGTGTTACTTTCTATTTATCAGTCTAAGCCTGAATGCTGTCCAGGTCTTGTTGCATGTGACATGGACTACAAAGAGTTGTGAATGGCACTGAACACTGTGCAGTCACCAGTAACAGTCCCATTTTTGACCTTATGATAAAGAAACAGTCATTGATGAAACGGCTGAAGATGATTGATCCTAGGACACTGACCTGAGAAAGCAATGCCCTGGGGCTGAGATGATTGGCCTCCAACAACCACAATCAGCTTCCTTTGTGCTAGGTATGACTCCAACCAACGGAGAGTTTTCAACCTTATTTTCATTGACTTCAATTTTACTAGGGCTCCTTGAAGCTACACTTGATCAAATGCTGCCTTGAAGTCAAGGGCAGTCACTTTTACCTCCCCTCTGGAATTCAGCTCCTTTGTCCATGTTTGGACTAAGGCCGTGTTGAGGTCTAGATGAAGTGGCCTTGATGCAAACCCAAACAGAGCATTGATGACATTTATGGGAATACTTTGCTGATAATTGAGTGTGGAGTGGTAGGCCAATGATTGGCCAGATTGGATTTGTCTGCTTTTTGTGGGTAATTTTCCATTTTGTCA
Source organism: Carcharodon carcharias (assembly GCF_017639515.1). Lineage (NCBI taxonomy): Eukaryota > Metazoa > Chordata > Chondrichthyes > Lamniformes > Lamnidae > Carcharodon > Carcharodon carcharias. The sequence goes on along the minus strand of NC_054467.1, from coordinate 153,592,644 downwards.
GGTAGATGCCAGTGTTGTAGTGTTGGCTAGAGATGCAGCTAGTTCTGGAACTCAAGTCTTCAGCATTACAGACAGGATGTTGTTAGAGCCCATAGCTTTTTCTGTATCCAGAACACTTAGCTATTTTTAGAAAGCACATGAAGCGAATTCAAATGTAGGCTGACATCTGGAATAGTGGAGCCCTCAGGAGGAGGCCAAGCTGTATCATCCACCTGGCTCTGCTGGCTGAAGGTAGTTACAAACATTCAGCCTTGTCTCTTTTTGTGGATGAGCATTTTTGTGAATCCTTCTCCTCTCAGTAGTTGTTTAATTGTCCACCACCGCTCACAACTAGATGTAACAGGCTGAGCTTTGATTTGATCCAATGGTTGTGGGACCATTTCACTATTCATCTGCTTAACATGCATGTAAGTCCTTTGGTTTAGCTTCACAAGGGTGGCACCTCTATTTTAGGTATACCTGGTGCTGCTCCTGGCTTGCTCTTCTGCACATCTCATTGAACCAAAGTTGGTCCACTGGCTTGTTGGTAATGATGGAATGAGGGATGTGCCAGGCCATAAGTTTGCAGATAATGGCATAATACAAAATTTGTGCCACTGTTGGCCCACAATATCTCATGGTTGCCCAGCTTTGAAATGTTGGATCTGCTCTGAATCCATCTCATTTAGCATAGTGCCATGCAACATAATGGATGGTGTCCTCATTGTGAAGATGATCCACAAGCCCTGTGCTGGACATTCCTACCAAAATCATCATTGACAGATGCATCTGTGACAGATAGCCTGGTGTGGGAATGGTCAAGTAGATTTTTCTATCGTGTTAGTTCTCTCACTGCTTCCCACAGGCGCAATCTGTTGCTCAGAACATGGCCAGTTTAGTCAGTAATGGTGCTGTGAAGTTACCCTTGTTGACAGACAATGAAATACCCTGCTCAGAGTACATTCTGTGCCCTTGCTGCTTTCGGTGCTTCTTCCAACTCACGTTCAACATTGAGGAGTACTGATTCATCAGCTGAGGAAGCGTGATCAGCAGAAGGTTTCCATGTCCATGTTTAATGCAATGCCATGATTCTTCATGGAATCTGTAGTCAATTTTGAGAACTCCCACAGCCACTGCCTCCCACGGTGCCACCACATTTGGTGGGTGTGTCCTGTCATGGAGCATGTCATACCAAGGGATGAGATGGAGGTATCTGGGACATTGGTTGGAAGATATGATCCTTTCCTTTGAGCATGGGTATGACTATATCAAGCTTTTGCTTGAATAGTCTGTGGGACAGCTCTCCCAATTTTGACACAAGGCTCCAGATGTTAGTCTGCATTGGGGTGCTGCTTTGGGTTTCATTAGAGTGATTCAGTTGGAATTTGGTGAAAGAGGAACTTTAAAGGGTTAACTTCAATCTAAAGCCTAATCTCTCTCTAACTAAAAGTTGCTCTTTGGGCTGGAAGAAGGTGAGTTTTATTCCTGATTTAAAACAGGGGTTATATAGGCTTTGATTGCAGTTGCAGCTAGTAAATTAGTTAACTGGTTTTCAGAAGCTAGAATCAGATAGCATAAAAGCAAGCCATCTACTGCTTTTGTTTGTATTGGAGTGCTGCTTTGGGTAGCAGTAGAGTGCTTCAGTTGGACTTTGGTGAGAGACGCTAATTAGGCCTCACCTGGAGTACTGTGTCTAGTCCTGGGCACCATACTTGAGGAAGGATGTGAAGGCATTGGAGAGAACACAGAGGAGCTTCATGAGAATGATTCCAGGGGTAAAGAATTGTAGCTATGAGGATAGATTGGTGAGGTTGGGACTGTTTTCCTTGAAGAAAAGAAGGCTTGATAGAAGAGAGACTTGATAGAGGTATTCAAGATCCTGAGGGATATGGCAGGGTAAATAGTGAGAAACTGTTCGCACTCAAGAGTACATCAATAACTAAAGGGCACAGATTCAAAATAATTGGCAAAAGGAATAAATGTGACGTGAGGAATTATTTTTTCACCCAGAGGGTGGTTGGAGTCTAGAACAAACTTCCTGAAAGGGTGGTGGAAGCAGATTTGATACAGGTATTCAAAGGGAATTGGATTGCTACCTGAAAAGAGAGAATGTTCAAGGTTACAGGGATAAAGCAGGGGAGTGGGTCTAGGTGGAATTCTCTTTCAGAGAGCCAGTAGAGACTCAATGGATCAAATGGCCTCCTTCTGCTTTATAAAGATACTGTGAAACTACGATAGAGTAAGTTTGGTGAAGAAGGAAGAAGGGGAAAGCATTTTCTACCATTGCTCAGTAAGAAGTGCAGAGGCCTTGGTAAGCGACCTGGTAAGTATTTCTTCTGTTCTTAATATTCTCCAAACTAGAAGAAGTGAAAGTAAAGGGAGTAATCTAAGAGTAAGTCCTGGCATTGCAGCTCAGCCAAGTGGAATGCCTCTCCTGTATGATGTGGGAAGTCAGGGATACATCCAGTCTCCACGACGACCATTTGTGCAGGAAGTGTCTCCAGCTGCAGCTACTCAAAATCCATGTTTCAGAGCTGGAACTGCACCTGGAGTCACTGTGGAGCATCTGCAAGGATGAGATCTTCATGGATAGCATATACAGTGAGGTGGTCACACTGCAGGTAAAGAGTGCACAGGCAGAAAGGGAACCACCAGACAGAGTAAAAGCACTAGGCAGGTATTGCAGGAGTCCCCTGGGTCCATCTCCCTCTCCAACAGATTTTCCGCTTTGGATACTGCTGGGGGAGATGGTTTCTCAGGGGAAAGCAGCAAGAGCCAAGTCTGTGGCACCTCGAGTGGCTCAGCTGCACAGAGTAGGGGAAAAGAGTGGGAGAGCAATAGTGATTGGGGATTCTATTGTAAGGGGAACAGAGAGACATTTCTGCAGCCACAGACATGACACCAGGGTGTTGTGTTGCCTCCCTGGTGCCAGAGTCGAAGGTGTCAATGAGCGACTGCAGGACATTCTGAAGGGGGAGGGTGAACAGCCAGAGGTTGTGCTCCATATTGGTAGCAACAACATAGGTAAATGAGGGGTGAGGTCCTGAAAGCAGAAGCAGAATTATTAGACTTTCATGACAGTAAGCTCCTGCAGTGCATCTTGTAGATGGCATACACTGTGCTATGGTGGCAGAGTAAAACTCCTTGGGCCTGTCAGGATTTGAACATGCAGCCTTCTGATCTAGAGTCAGATGTGCTACTGTTGCATATATTATCATCTCAACAGTTGGTATGACAGAAAAAATATATTATTTTCCCCACTGTTTCTGCCTTTGTGGATCAATTTATTTGTAACACAGGCGGAACAGCTGGTTGTTGGAACGTCTCTCTATTGCGAATATGATCCACATGTTTTCAAACAATTTGGTCTTCCACTTCCACCCGGAAGGACAAGGGATCAGTTTCTGAGACAATTGCAGCAGGAACCCAACAAGACCCACTTCCAGAATTCTTCATGAAAACTAAATCTCCTACAGTGAATCTTTGAGCTTTGCTACGAATATCATGATTCAATTTTTGATTACTTTGATTCTTCTCCACCATCCCCTCTAAGTTTGGAAACACTAGACTTAAACTTGTACAGAGGCAGCATTTCATCAAAATTCAGAGGGTGTTGAATCTATCGTTGAATGAGTTGTCATACGATAATTGAGAAGAAAACGTGAAAGTTGAATTTCTAGGGCCGGGATTTTCTGTTCCCGCTGGCATCGGGTGAGTTTGGTGGCATGAGGAGACAGTGTGGCGCAATGGGTTTCATGATGGCTTGAAACCAATTTGCGTTCGTCCGTTCAGCCTGATGGCGGGCCACATTTCCCACCATTGGATGTCGGGAACCTCACTGCAATACATCTGCATGTTATTACTAGGCCAGCCTGCCAGAATCGTCCCCTCCACCCCCCCCACCACCACCCCACCCCCCCACCACCGCCGCCGGATCATCTGCCCATATCGGTGGGAAAGCATGGTGAAGTGTTTCACAACTGCATATAAAAGGCGTGCACTTGTCGGGCTGCACTTTGGGGGGACCTCAGAAGTGAGTGCACAGCAATGATATGCAGCACTCGCCAGGGTCGCCTGTTGGACATTAAGCTTGGGGATATGAAAGGCAGCTCTGCATTGAGGCGATGTGAGGGGAGAGAAAGGGTTGTCCTGCCGTTGAATATAGTGCACTAGCATTCAGGGTGGAGGGTGGGGGTTGGGCAAGGGAAGCGGCCACGCTGTATAAAGTGACCATTCCTCTGCAGCTGAGACTGTTCAGGCACAGCCACATTGAAATGATTGAAGTCAGTCTTCTAGCTTATTGAGCTACCCAGGGGCATCAAAGTGCCACCAAATGTTCTAGAGCTTTTCACCCCACCCCCAGCACAGACTGCAAAGTCATGAGTATTTTAGTGGACTGCGGAACAGTTGGACAACTGCAGACATTGTGCAATCTCCTTGCTAAAGCTGGCCATGGAGTGATCAGTGCTGGAGGCGCTCAGAGCACCTTAGCAGTATCAGCATCCCAGTTTGGACCTGTCTGCCACATAGTTCAAGCTAACAGTACAGCCTTGCAACATGGGTTAGGAGAATGCCTGCACCTGAGCTGAGAGCACATCATGCAGCCCAATGGGCAAAGCTGCTGCCAATTGATCGGGTGGACTGGGGCGGAGCTGGGTTGGCCCTTGGGCAGCCAAGCAGCGCATTAATCTCTGGCCATCCATGTGGTGGCCAGCACTCTCCAGGAAGTGTTAAAGAGCCTTCAAACTTAAACAGGACAGGCTCTTAGTATGCTCATGCTAACCACGTGTCTCTCTCTTTCAACCTGCAAGAGCAGTACATCAGGATCATGGAGACTGGTGAACTCGCTGTATGCCTGGTGACCTACAGAGAATGAAGATGATGGAGGAGAGAGTGACTGAGGCTCCTGGCTGCTCAAAGGCAGGAGCAGCAACCTCAGGAAAGAGGGGAAGCTGGGGCTCCCACACGCTGCTGAAGAACCACAGGGAGCCATCGCAGGCTGGCACCTAGCGACACTCAGGGACTATAGACACCGCCTTTCATTCCTGCAGATGACCAAGAACTAGTGTCGCCAAAGACTATGTATGTCTAGGGTACTGGTCGGTCACATCTGCCACCTGCTGCAGGATTCAGTGCCATGGGAACATGGAGGGCATCCACTGCCAATGGCTGTGAAGGTGGCTCCTTTCAGGGCTCCACAGATTACCTCTGTGGGATACCACAAGCCTCCACCCACAAATGTATCCATGAGGTCATGGATGCCATCCTTGCAAGGGCACACAACTTGGTGCATTTCGCCCAGGACTGGGACAGCCAGGATGCAAGAGCGATTAGATTTGCCTGGATTTCGGGTTTCCCACAGGTGCAGGTTGTGATCGACTGTACTCACGTGGCACTTAGATCTCTGTCGCAACATGTGGTGGACGACATCAACTGCAAGGGGTTCCACTTGCTGAATGGGCAGTTGGTGTGCAACTTGCTGCAGGTCTGTACATGGTTTCCACGGACTGTGCACGTCCTCTACATTCTCAGTCGGTTACAGATCCCTGAACTCTTCCAGGGTCCACAGAGGCTGCAGGGTTGGCTCCTTGCAGTTAAGGACTACCCACAGAGGCAGTAGCTGATGACACCCGTGCAGCAGCCTCAGACTGCAGCAGAGTGACAATATACTGGCGCTCATGCTGCAATCTGCAACTTGGTGGAGCAGACCATCGGGATGCTGAAGATGAGTTTCCAGCACCTGGCCCAGTCTGGTGGAGCCCTGCAACACAGTCCGCAGAAGGTGTCACACATCGTCATTGTCTGCTGCACCCTTTACAACCTGGTGCTGCAACGGGGAAACGAGTTGGCTGAGGAGGAGTTGCAGGAGCTGGAGGTCTACTCTGATGAGGGGGATGCCAATGGGGATGGTGGTGAGGAGGTCCTCAAATGTGACAGTTATGGGGCTGAGGCCCTCGCACTGGCTGGATGAGAGGCCCTCATAGCTGTTAGATTTGTGGAGGATGATGACAACATGTAGTGAGGTGACTCCATAGACCCTCACGTTGCATCTGTGAATGTTTGACTCCAGTCTGGCTTATGGCAGTGCAAATACCTTCTGTGAGAATGCTCCTGTCATGGAGATGTAGCAGAGGCTCTAATAGTCACTCAATTACAGGAGGATGATGATGACATGCAGTGAGGGCACGCCATAGATCTTCACATAGCCTCTGAGAATGTCTGACTCCTGTCTGGCCGAGGGCAGCTCACCTGTGCTCTGTGATCAGGATCATATCATAGAGATGCAGTAATGAAACTTTAGGAGTAGCTGATCCATTGTCCACCTTCAGCAACTGAGCCTTTTGGAAGCACAGTGTCACTGATCACAGATGCTGAAGAGATGGGGGCTGCCCCACGTTAAAGGTGCCAGGAGCACACAGAGAGAATGACGAAACTCTGTGGTACCTGCCCCTGACATTCTGGCAGCAATGACAAGAACTGTCGAGGTGCAGACATCAGTAATGTGTCCAGGGAGCGTGAGGCCGGACCATCACTTTGGTCTGAAGGCCGCACAGAGCACAGGGAAGAGGCCCTGGACTGGGACACCTGCTTTTATCTTGTGCAGAAAGATTTCACATCTGAGTGACAAGAACACTGCTCACCAGAACAAGGAGCCATAGGCAGGGAGACATTCTTGGGAGTTTATTGATGATAGTGAACAGTGTGTACAAGTGATTAACACCCATACCCAGGCTATGCAACTAAGTCTCCTAAACTTTCCTATCCCTGCCACTATGTCTTGGTGCTCTCTGGACATCCACAGTGGAGGTGGAGGCGCCTGCTGACTGCAACACCCTATCTTTGATGACCTTGGTGGGGGTCCTATGGAGGGCCAAGTCTTGAAGGGCCCCGGCCTGCTTCTGGGGTCCTGATGTGTGGCTCTGGCACCCTCCTTGGCCTGTGGAGCTAGAGCTGCTGAGGTCACAAGAAGAGGGGATTCAGATGGGCCGGACACTCATGGAGTCACCTGGAAGGATGGCCCCGGGGTGTGCACCTGCTGATCCTCCTCCCTTTGGGTGCCCGAGGGCCCAAGGCTGATTCCTTGAGGAGAAAGGGTAGCCGAAGTGTGATTGAGCTGCCTCAGACTCTTCTCGCATATACATTGGTGCAGGCCAACTATGACATCAGGAAACAACTGTCATAATCCATTTTTCCAATTTGTATGTTTCGAGATGCAGGCTTAGAATTCAGTAGTATTAAGACCACCAAGTCTTAAGAGGCTTTTTATAAAACTATATTAAGTGTTTATTAATACAAGAAAATTGTAAGCACATACATATACCTACAAAATGCCTATAATAGCTACAAAAATCACCTAATTAATCTGACTCTCAGTTACACCCCAGTTGAGGCAACAGTAGAATGCACTGGCAAAGTACATTTGACCTAACTAATTTAAAATGAGGTTCCTTGCAGACACAGTTGCAGATGTACAGGCTGGTTAGATCTTAAATGCCTCTGCCTTGAACACAGATGCAAACTCTTTTCTGTTTACACCTACCTTTTCCTTTGAATGTAAATTTCCTATTGTATTACAAGGTTTTTAATGTATCATCTTCCAACAATAATGTTTTCATCCCAATAATTTTATTGGTAATATAAACACATTGCTTGGTGTCTCCCAGCTAGGTGCAAGATTTTACTCAATCTTTTGAATGCTGTATTTAAAAATGCAAATTGCCCCCTTGACACCTATGTTTCTAAACTTCCCCCTGTTTATCTGATTACCATTTCAAACCTACTTCTTTCTATACATCAAAGTACCCAGCCTAGCTGGCTTTGATCCAATAAAGACTTATACATACATACACATACACAGACAGATACCACTAAACTCTATTTTAAAAAAATAATTTCTAATAACCTTATGGACATTAGTCTCTTCATGTCAGCAGATAGACTCCTCCATCATGCCTTGCAATCTGAGGAGTGCAGCGGACATCCCTTCCTGATGTTCCCTAGCTTGCCTTTGCAGCTCCAGCAACTGTGACATGACCAAGTCCAGAGGCTCATCACCTGACTCAGACTCAGCAATGTTCTGGCCTCCAGCAGTCCTCCTAGTGCCAAGGACCTGGGAAATCCCTGCCGCCAGCTGCTGTGAATCAGACAGTGTAATGTGCTCACCAGATTGTGATTCCAAGGCTATTCTAAAGCTAGGTCCCACCAAGGTGTGTGACTCTGCTCTTGTGAAGAGTGTGGGTGAGCGCTGTGACAGAACTTCAAGGAGGGTGCCTCCAGATTCCTCTTCAGAGGTTTCTCCTGGTCTTGATTGGTGATCCTGGATCATGGATTCCATTGACTGTTTCCAAGATGTGATGGCGGAAGCAAGGAGAGTTAATTACTGCATGGCAGTAGCTTGTGAAGCAGGATACATCACTCACAGCATGGTTCTATGATGGATGTGCACTGCTGGACCCTCACTTGATAGAACATCTCCGCCAACCTCACCGTCTGCAAAGGAACAATCCAGATCCTCGCCGGCCAGCTGGATGGCTCTGTTTTCAAAGTCCGTGAAGACCTTGATTTCAGGTATTCCTCCATCATTCTGCAGCCTCTCCCTGTTGTTAGATGCCAGCTTGTCCTGCATGAATATAAATGGACAGAGTGTAAGCAGGATGCCTGCCAGGCCAGGTGATAAATAGGCCTGGCATGTGTGGGTGGTGAGTGGTACCATGGATGGAATGAGGACAATGACTGTGAGTGTAAGAGAGTGAACGGTCATGTCCTTTGCACTGGCAGTGAGTGAGATCTCCGTGTATGTGTGATGGGTTTTTAAGTGTGTGTGAGTTGGGAGTGATGAAAAGAGTGACTTACCCTGGCAGAATGGAGATCATTCATCCTATTGAGGCACTGGGTGGCTGTCCTCTTTTGAAAAGCATTGGCGCTGACCACTGGTGCCACGTCCTCTCAATCCTGATTTGTCACACCGCTCCCCATCCTGTGGCCAGAGCGAAGGTAGAAGGCTTCCCAACTGACTCCACAGCACCCAAAAGGCATTCCAGTAACCTGTCTCTAAATCTGGGGGTTGCAGTCTTTTTGCCTTTCGTGGATATCTTCCATGCAGCAGTCATGGGCTAGAAGCACTGTGATGTGTGCGCTTGGCTTGACTTTAAATATGGCAGCCAGTGTAATGAGGTGATGGCAGGTTGGTGGGTGAATGAGAGCCCACCTGTCATGGAAACCGCACTTAGTGCAAATCTGGATGATCCTGCCCTAGAGTACCTTCGGATAACCTCCATTCCAGATTTGAAAGTTTGCACAGTTCTTTCAGCTAAACCATTTGATGAAGAGTGGCATGTTTTAATATGTCTAATTCCATTTAAACTCATGGTTCTCTTCCTTATGAAGGGATGACAACTCTTGATCCCCACAACAAGATTCCATCTTGACAACTTAACTCTATTTCTAGGGCACGGAATGGTCTCATCTCTTCAGGCATTGTTGAGTCTGACCACTCTTGTAAAACAAGATCTTGGACTTTCGACAAAACTGGATGCCTGTTTATCCAATTTCTAATTTGCTTCACACACACACACAGGCAAAAAGTCCAAGAAATTCAGTATAAGCACAACTTCTTGTGGCACTGGAGCATGTACAATGCTATCTGGTAACAGGAGATGACTGAGTGCAATATGCAAACCAGGACAGTGCATAAAGGTATTCTCATATGCAGATAATATCAAAGCCCAACATTGAATTCTTGCTGAAGCCATTGGCGGAATAGCTTTATCCACAGTGAATAAACCCATTAATGGTGTATGATCTAACACAAGACTACTGAACTTACAAAAATTAAAGAGAAATTAAAGAGAAAGACTTACTAGTTAAAAGACTGGTAAGGTAGCTGACTCAGCGGACTGTGTGACAGTTAACTGTCAATCACCTGAAGCCTGATTAGGGCCTGAATAGGGGTTAATTACTATTTCAAGCTTAAGTGGTGAGTCAGGTCAGCTCTCTTTAAGAAAGGGACTATCTGGAATCATGCTACAGTGCTTTTACACACGCACATGAGAGAGAGAGAGCACATCCAGAGTGGGGCACAGCCAGAGTGGGTATTCGGAATTTGATGCAAAGCAGGAATTCGGTGCATAGGGGACGAGGTGCTTTTTGCATATTTTCCTTGCTATCCAACTTCTTAAATCTTCAGAGCATGCTGCAGCAGTAGAGGCTACAAGGGAAAGGAATCATTGATGAGTAGTAGCTAAGGTATTTACTATTTTAATCGCTTATAGTTTAAGGGTTTTTTGTAGTTTACAATTTTTATACTCGGCAGTAATGAGGATCAGGAAAGAAGGGCCCTCGAGTAATTGACTTAAAAGGTTTAATTTAAAGGGATAAGTCATGGCAGGAGAGCTCAAAGCCGTGGTGTGCTCCTCATGCTCCATGTGGGAAGCAGGGGACATTTCCAGTGCCTGGGACCAGCATGTGTGCAGGAAGTGTGCCCAGCTGCAGCTCCTGGAAGCTCAGGTTTCAGAGCTGGAACGGTGGCTAGGTTCACTGTGGAGCATCCACGAGTCTGAGAGCATCGTGGATAGCACATTTAGAGAGGTGGTCACCCCGCAGATGAAGGGACTTGAGGAAGGAAGGGAAAGGGTGACCACCAGGCAATCCAAGAGAAACAGGCAGGTAGTTCAGGAGCCCCTGGGGTCCTGCTCGTAAATCGGTATTCCATTTTGGAGGCTGATGAGGACGCAGGTTCCTCCAGGGAGTCAGGGAGTGCGGACAGAGCCAAGCTTCTGGCACCATAAGCAGCCTTTCTGTGCAAGAGGGGAGAAAAAGCAATAGTAATAGAGAATTCTATAATCAGGGGAACTGATAGGCACTACTGTGGCCATCAACGTGACTCCAGGATGGTATGTTGCCTCCCTGGTGCCAGGGTCCGGGATGTCACTGAACAGCTGCAGGGTGTCCTGAATGGGGAGGGTGATAAGGCAGAGGTCATGGTACATGTTGGTATCAATGACATAGGTAGAAAGAGGGATGAGATCTTGCATCAAGAATTCAGGGAGTTAGGCAGTAGACTAAAAAGCAAGACCTCTCGGGTTGTAATCTCTGGATTACTCCCAGTGCCACATGCTAGCAAGCTCAGATATAGGAGAATAGCACAGATGAATATGTGGTTTAAGAGTTGGTGCAGGAGGGAGGGTTTTAGATTCCTGAATCACTGGGACCGTTTCTGGGGAATGTGGGACCAGTACAAATGGGACGGTCTACATCTGAAACAGAACGGGACTAACATCCTTGCAGCCGTGTTTTCTAGTGCTGTTGGGAGGAGCTTAAACTAATTCGGCAGGGGGAGGGGACACAGAATGTTAGCAGGATAGGGACACATCAAAATACGGTAAAACAATCAAGTCAGAGGGAGTACAGCTGCGATAAGCTTCAAGGGAGTAAGGCAAGGTGGGATGGCCTCTAATTTAATGCCAGGAGTATTACACGTAAAACGGATGAGTTAAGGGTGAGGATTGACATGTGGAATTGTGATATAGTAGCCATCACTGAGACGTGGTTGAGGGAAGGGCAGGATTGGCAGCTCAACATTCCAAGATATAGAATCCTCAGGCGAGACAGGGGAGAGGGTAAAAGAGGAGGAGGCGTTGCATTATTAGTTAAGGAGTCCATGACTGCAGTAAGGAGAGATGATATCTTGGAGGGGGCATCGAATGAAGCTTTGTGGGTAGAGCTTAGGAATAAAAAAGGGGCAACCACATTATTAGATGTTTACTATAGTCCCCCAGATAGTCAGTGGGAAATTGAGGAGCAAATATGTGCACAATTTGTGGAGGTGTGTAAAAACAATAACAAAAGGGTAATTATATTAGGTGATTTCAACTTTCCCAACATTAATTGGGATAGACATAGTGTTAAGGGCTTGGATGGAGTGGATTTCTTGAAATGTGTACAGGAGAACTTTTTAGATCAATATGTAAAGGGTCCAACAAGGGACGGTGCATTGCTGGACCTAATTCTGGGGAATGAAGCCAGACAGGTGGCTGAGGTGGTGGTGGGGGAGCATTTTAGTGATAGCGAACACAACATGGTACAGTTTAAGTTTGTTATGGACAAAGAAATCAACAAGTTGCCAAAAAATGTTTTGGATTGGGGAGAGTGGATTTTAGTAAAATAAGGCAGGATCTGGCCAAAGTAAACTGGGAACAGCTACTTGTGGGGAAATCTACAGAGTAACAGTGGGAGGTGTTCAAAAAGGAAATGGGGAGGGTACAGGCTCAACATGTTCCCTCTGGGGTGATAGGAAGGAGTAATAAACCCAGAGAACCATGGATGACCAGAGATATTCAGGTTACGATGAGAAGGAAAAGAGAGGCTTTTCGCAGGTACAAGGGAAGCAAATCAGCAGAGGCATTGGTGGAGTACAGACAGTGCAGAGTGGAGCTCAAGAAAGCAATTAGGAGAGCAAAGAGGGGATATGAGAAAGCTCTGTCTGGTAAAAGTAGGGAACATCCCAAGATATTCTATGTCTATCAATGGGAAGAGGATAACCAGGGAAAGAGTAGAGCCCATAAGGGACCAAGGGGGCAATCCATGGGTGGAGCCAGAGGACATCACTAGAGTATTGAATGAACAATTCAAATCCGTCTTCACCCAAGAGAATCAGGATGAAGGTATTAAACTCGGGGAGAGAGACTGCAAGGTTCTTAAGAAAATTCATATAGGAGTGACAAGTTATTGGAGGTGTTGGCAGGCTTAAAAGAGGACAAATCTCCAGGTCCAGATAATTTGTGTCCCAGACTGCTGAGGGAGGCAAGGGAGGAGATCGCAGGGGCTCTTACCCGAATTTTTAATTCCTCTCTGGCCACGGGGGTGGTGCCAGAGGACTGGAGAACAACTAATGTGGTTCTGCTATTTAAGAAGGGTTGCAGAGATAAGCCAGGGACCTACAGGCCAGTGAGTCTCACATCAGTGGTAGGGAAACTATTGGAGACATTTCTGAAGGAGAGTATCTATCTCCATTTGGAGAGGCAAGGTTTGATCAGGCATAGTCAGTTAGGCTTTGTCAGAGGGAGGTCATGCTTAACAAATTTAATTGAATTTTTGAGGAGGTGATCAGGTGTGTAGATGAGGGTAATGCAGTTAACGTAGTTTATATGGATTTCAGCAAAGCCTTTGACAAGGTCCCACATGGGAGACTTATAAAGAAGGCAAAGGCACATGAGATACGGGATAATTTGATAAGATGGATTAAAAATTGGCTTAGATGTAGGAGACAGAGGGTGATGACAGAATGATACTTTAGTGACTGGAAGCCAGTGTCCAGTGGCGTACCACAGGGATCTGTCTCCTATTGTTTGTCATTTATATAAATGACATAGATGACTATGTGGGGGGTAAGTTTAGTAAATTTGTGGATGACACAAAGATTGGCCGGGTGGTTAACAGTGAGGCTGAGTGTCTTGGGCTACAGGAAGATATAAACGGGATGGTCAAATGGGCAGATAAGTGGCAGATGGAATTTAACCCTGAAAAGTGTGAGGTGATACACTTTGGAAGGAGTAATTTGACAAAGAAGTATTCAATGAACGGCATGGCACTAGGAAGTTCTGAGGAACAAAGTGACTTGGCGTGTATGTCCACAGATCTCTGAAGGCAGACCTGCATGTTAGTGGGGTGATGAGAAAGGCAAATGGGACACTTGCCTTTATCAATCGAGGCACAGATTACAAAAGTAGGGAGGTCATGTTGGAGTTGTATAGAACCTTGGTGAGGCCACAGCTGGAGTACTGTGTGAGATCTGGTCGCCACATTATAGGAAGAATGTGATTGCACTGGAAGGGGTGCAGAGGAGATTCACCAGGATGTTGCCTGGGATGAAGCATTTAAGTTATGAAGAGAGGTTGGATAGACTTGGGTTGTTTTTGTTGGAGCAGTGAAGACTGAGGGGCTACCTGATCAAGGTATACAAGATTATGAGGGGCATGGACAAGGTGGATAGGGAGCAGCTGTTCCCCTTAGTTGAAGAGTCAGTCACAAGGGGGCATAAGTTCAAGGTGAGGGGCAGGAGGTTTAGGGGGAATGTGATGAAAAACTTTTTTACCCAGAGAGTGGTGACAGTCTGGAATGCACTGCCTGGGAGGGTGGTGGATGCGGGTTGCCTCACACCCTTTAGAAAGTACCTGGATGAGCACTTGGCATGTCATAGCATTCAAGGCTATGGGCCAAGTGCTGGTAAATGGGATTCGGTAGGTAGCTCAGGTGTTTCTCATGATGGGCCGAAGGGCCTCTTCTGCACTGTGATTCTGTGATTGTGTGATTCTGTGACACGCGCGATAGAGCGCAGAAATTTCCCTGAGGCATAGAGGTGACTCACGGAGATCAGTTTGATATTTGAAAATTTAAATAAAGGAAAAAAAACATTTACAACATGTCCCCTCATGTGACAGTGTCACATGAGTGGGGACATGTCAATGAATTTTTAAAATTTTTTTACTGAATTTTAAAACACTTCATGAAACCTCATCCCGCCCATGGATGAGGTTTCATGAAAAATGTGAAGGCTGCCTGGGCTCTTCGTCTGCCCACCAACCTTAAGGTTGGATGGGCAGCTCATTTACCTTCTTTAATTAGTTTTTAATAGGCCTTTGACAGTTTGCCGAACTGAAAATCTAAATGACACGTGGTGACATCAGGACACCCGCCCGATGTCACCGTGCAACATTTTACCCGTTGGTGAATGGGCCCTGTCCCCTTTCGCCGACCAGAAAATTCTTCCCCATAGTGAAATGTCATCCATACCGATATTGATAGAATTTCTTCAGTCCAAATATTACTGATAAACCTTCCTTTTCAAGTTGTTAGTAACCCATTCTGGCTGTAGAGAAGGCTCTGGAGGCTTAGCCGATTGGCCTTTCTGATCTGATTTTTATCTTTTCTTCTCCTGTTTGCAGGGTTTTTGTCTTGTCCTTCATTTTGATTTCACTGTCGGCCAAATTTCTCTCTGATGAAATCTTAACTTCATTCAGTTCAGTAGTTAAGCTACCCATTGCTTCATTATCTATTTGCATCTTGGAAAGTTCCACGACTTTTCCTTCTAATGCCTCTTTTGATTCATTCATCTGATTCTTCAACTCTTCAGTCTCCTTCTTGTATCTCTTGGTTTCCTCCTGGAATATTGAACATTGTTGAGTCTTCTCTGCCAACTGTTTCTTCAGTTTGTTCACAGTGGCACTAAATTCATTTTGTTTCTCTTCATTGATTTTCCAGAGGAATCACCTCTGACCTGAGGGATCCTTGCAGCATGTGAAGGTCTCCTATCTCATCCTGAAATACACTGTCAATGTCACTTAGCAGCTGAGGAACTACTGTTGTCAAGTGAAATATTTCAGACTAGTTGAACTTAATTCTTTGTAACCAATCTCGGCCCAGAAGACTAGGCCCTTCACCTGTCACTATGATCACTGGAAGTTGGGCTGAGTATTACCTATAGGGCACAGGTACTGTGGTAATGCCCTTTACCTCTATGGATTCTCCAGTGTTTGACTTCAATTCAGCCATTGTTCGCTCCAGATTCAGTGGCTGGGTACCTTCATTTAGGTATTTAAATGTGTGCTTTCTCACCATTGTGGTTGAGGCTCCCGTATCTACCTCCATTATTAGTGGCTTCCCCTTCATTTAGATTGTGATGGTAATAGGTTCAGTTTTTACTTCTGTGACATTGTACAGGGAATAGATGTTGGTATTGGCAGCTTCAGGTTCTGTTACATTATTCACTTCAATCATATTGGTCTGCTGTTTTATAGGCTGTTTTGATTTCACCCTGCATTGCTCTATTACATGACCTTTCTTATGGCAGTAATGGCATTCTGTATCCTTGAATCTGTAGGTGTCTGGTACATGGCTACCCCCACATCTATAAAAGATTAACCTCGGAGTCACTGCTGAAATGCTTCCGCTAGGCCTTGTCGTTTTTCTAGCAGCAGAGATTGCCTCTCGTTTCACTGCTGTCTCTTTGGTTTTAGCGCCACGCCTGGTGGTAGGTTCCCACCCCAAATGAAGAACAGCACCATGTTGTACATTCTGTAAAGTCTGCAAGTCTCTCGCAGAACTTTCCATGACTAGTGCTATTTCCATGCCACGCTTCAAATCGATGTTGACTTCTGCGAGTAAACAGCGCTGAATAGCATTGTCTTGAACTCCACAAACTATTTAGTCCCACAATATATCATTGAGCATGTCTCCGAAGTTGCAGTGCTCAGTCAGCTGTTTCAGCTTTGATATATGGGTTACAATGGACTCTCCTGGGGCCCTTACTCTGGAGTTAAACTTAAATCCCTGCATTATTATGGATGGCTTTGGCTGGTAACCTGTCTTTACAAGGTCTATTAATTCATTAAATGATTTAGAATTGGGCACGTTCAGCGCCATCAGGCTGCAGATGAGATAGTATGTCTTGCTTTCTGCTTTTCCTCCGCAGTAATTTTGTTCACTACGAAATAAAAACCAAGGCACTCTACATACTGGCTCCAGTCTTCCATAATCACATCATAATGATTAATTCTGCCAGAGTGGCATGACTGGTGAGTAAACTTTTCTTTTTTCATAAGATCTGATGTATTCATATTCACAAGGTGAGGTGCAGTGTGGGAGCTATTGTACCCTCATGAACAAATGTAATAACTTGACGTATGGACAGGCTGCTACCTGAAACAGACAACTTTATTACAGAGAGCTTTTCAGAGGATACATGCTTGAACCAGGTCCTCAACTAGAAAGCTACGCCCCCTGGATTACCCACGCTTAGGGCTGATTAGTCGGAGACTCCAAGAACAATCATGTGGCCCCTGATAGGCAGTAGGAAAGGCAGTAGGAAAGGCTATACATTCAATTACTACCATCAGGTGAATTTGTGGCTGGAGAGATGGTGGAGGGAGGGATTTAGATTCCTGAGGCATTGGGACTGATACTAAGAAAGGTGGGACCTGTACAAGCTGGACGGGTTGCACCCCAGCAGGACTGGGACCAATATTCTCGCAGGGGTGTTCGCGAGTACTGTGGGTGAGGATTTAAGCTAGATTGGCAGGAGGATGGGAACCTGAGCGGGGAGACGAGAGGGAAACAAAGATAGGAGTGAAAGACAGAAAAGTAGAAAGCAAAGTGGCAGGCAGAGGAAACAAGGACTATCAGCAAATAGGGCCATAGTACCAAAAAAATGTTAAAAAGACAAGTCTAAATGCACTGTATCTGAATGCATGGACCATTTGTGATAAGGTAGATGAATTAACAGCACAAATAGATGTAAACGATATGATTGCGATTATGGAGACATGGCTGCAGGGTGACATGGCTGGGTACTCAATATTTAGGACAGACAGGCAAAGAGGAAAAGAAGGTGGGGTGGCATTGTTAGTTAAGGATGAAATCAGTGTGATAGTGAAAGAGCATATTGACTCAGAAAATCTAGATGTAAAATCAGTCTGAGTGGAAAACATTAGTGGGAGCTGTCTATAGGCAACAGTAGTGATAAAGTAGGGGATGGCATTAAACAGGAAATTAGAGGTGCACATAACAAGTGTGCTACAGTAATCATGGGTGACTTCAATCTACATGTAGACTGGGCAAATCAAATTAGCAATAATGCTATGGCAGATGAGTTCCTGGAGTGTGTACAAAATGGTTTTTTAAACCAGTATGTTGATGAACCGACTAGGGAACAGGCTATCCTAGATTTGGTATTGTTCAATTAGAAGGTTTTACTAATAATCTTGTTGTGCGGGGCCCTTTGGGGAACAGTGACCATAACATGATAGAATTCTTCATTAAGATGGAAAGTGAAGTAGTCTGATCTGAAACTAGGGTCCGAAATCTAAACAAAGGAAACTAAGAAGGTATGAGGCGTAAGCTGGCTAAAATGGATTGGGGAATTTCATTAACATGCATGACAGTGGATTGGCAATAGCTAATAATTAAGGAATGATTGCATGAATTGCAACAGTTATACATTCCTTTCTGGCCCAAAAACACAACAGGAAAGCAGCCCAAACATGGCTAACAAAAGAAATTAAGGATAACATTAGATCCAAAGAGGAGCCCTATAAAGTTGCTAGAAAAAGTAACAGGTCTGAGGATTGGGATTAGAATTCAGCAAAGGAGGATCAAGAGATTGATTAAGAGGGGAAAAATAGAGTCTGAGAGTAAACTTGCAAGGAACATGAAAGTAAGTATGTAAAAAGTAAAAGATTAGTGAGGGCAAATGTAGGTCATTTATAGTCTGAAATGGGAGAATTTATAATCGAGGACAAGGAAATGGTAGAGCAATTAAACAACTAAATGAGATCTGTCTTCATGGAGGGAGACACAAATAACTTCCCAGAAATGCAAGGGAAACCAGAGTCTAGTGAGAAGGAGGAATTGAAGGAAATTAGTATTACTAAAATAATAGTGCTGGAGAAATGAATGGGACTGAAAGTCAATAAATCCCCAGGGCACGATAATCTACATTCCAGGTTAGTAAAGGGGGTGGCCATGGAAATAGTGGATGCATTGGTTGTCACCTTCCAAAATTCTGTAGATTCTGGAACCGTGCTGGCAGATTGGAGGGTGCCAAATGTAACCCCACTATTTAAAAAAGGAGGGAGGGTGAAAACAGTGAATTACAGACTGGTTGTCTAGCATCAGTGGTAGGGAAAATGCTAGAGTCTATTATAAAGGATGTGACTAAAGGACACTTAGAAAATATCAACGGGCTTAGACAAAGTCAACATGGATTTATGAAAGAGAAATCACATTTGACAAACCTACTGGATGTTTTGAGGACATAATTAGCAGATTAAACAAGGGAGAACCAGTGGATGTGATCTGTTTGAATTTTCAGAAAACTTTTGATAGAATCCTACAAAATAGGTTGGTGTGTAAAAATGTGATTGGGGGTAATATATTGGCATGGATTGAGAATTGTTTGGCAGACAGGAAACAGACGGTAGGAATAAATGGGTCTTTTTTGGAATGGCAGCGATGAATAGTGGAGTACCGCAGGGATCAGTGTTTGGGTGCTGGCTATTCACAATGTATATCCATGATTTAGATGAGGGAAGCAAAGGTAATAATTCCAAGTTTTCTGATGAAACAAAACTAGGTGGAAATGTAAGCGAAGAGGTGGGTGTCAAGGCAATTTAGACAGGTTGAGTGAACAGGCAAATACATGACAGATGCAGTATAATGTGAATAATTGAGAAGTTATTGACTTTGGTAGGAAAAACAGCATGGTAGAGTATTATTTAAATGGTGATAGATTGGGAATTGTTGATGCACAAAGGGACCTGGGTGTCCTTGTACACCAATCACTGAAAGCAAGCATCCAGGTGCAGCAAGCAATTATAAGGCAAATGGTATGTTGGACTTCATCATGAGAGGACTTGAGGAACGGAACAAGGATGTCTTACTGCAGCTGTACAGGGCATTGGTGAGTCCACACCTGGTGTATTGTGTGCGGTTTTGGTCTCCTTACCTAAGAAAGGATACACTTGCCATAGAGAGAGTGCATAGAGACTGATTCCTGGAATAGCAGGATTGTTGTATGAGGAGAGATTGGGCCAACCAGACCTGTATTCACTGGAGTTGAGAAGAATCGAGGGGATCTCATTGAAAAGTATAAAATTTGGACAGGGATGGACAGTTTGGATGCAGGGATGATGTTTCCTCTGGCTGGAGGGGAGCCTAGAACAAGGGGTCACCGTCTCAGGATATAGGGTAGAGCATTTAGGACTGAGATGAGGAGAAGCGTCATGTAGTAATTATGGTTTTATTTAGTGTCCTCCTTTAAAGATAATATGTGTTAGGAAAGATCACATCAACTGTCGTCACCAATAGGGAACTAGCGTGGGCTACCTCATCAGATAGTGTAGAGATAGAGTTGGAGTTGAAAGCACACGTGTAGTTGCTGTTGAGTATATTTGAGTATATTGTAAATAAAATTAATGGGAAAAATTTTCCGCCTGTGGTGGCGGGGGGGGGCGGGGAGCGTTATGCAGGGGCAGGTCAAGGCAGATGCAAATCCAATCAGCACCCCTGATTGGGGACGCGCCACCATTTTACGTGACACTTGCCCGGAAGTGCTGTGTGTTCCCTGTGCAGGCGGGGAGGATTCCTTAAGTGGTTCCCTGCGCTCTTTCGCACACAGAGGTGCCTCAGGGAGATCTGTTTGACATGTGTAAGTTTAAATAAAGGAAGAAAAAAGCTTTCGAAACATGTCCCCTCATGTGACACTGTCAAATGAGCTGGGATATGTCAAAGAATTAATGTAAAAATTGTTATTAGATTTTAAAATACTTCATGAAACTTCATCTCGCCCGTGGATGAGGTTTCATGAAAAATGTAAAGGCCGCCTGGGCTCCTCGCCAGCCTGCCAACCTTAAGATTGGACGGGCAGCTCATTTAATTGAGTTAATGACAATTTAAAAGGCGTTAATAGGCCTTTGAAAGTTCGATGGATGTGCAGCCGAGTCGGCTGCGCGCCCGCCAAACTTAAATCTAAATGACGTGCGGTGACATTGGGACACCCGCTGGCCGACGGAAAAATGCTGCCCAATGTTTCCACCCAAGAAGTGTTTGCAGATCAGCCCAATCATTCGTAGTACAACCTGGCCACCCTGCAACAAACTGGTGATGAGAGATTGAGCAGAAGAAATCAAGTTGGAAAGAAACTGGCACTGTATCTCATCCCCTGATTGTACGTAGGAAGTTCTGTTATAATTGAAGAAGTTATTCTCTCTCAAAATGCCACAATTTGAGAGAATTGATCCTTTTGACTGGCCACAGGCCAGTCTCAATACATAGAATGCCTCATGTTCTTTTTTCAAGCGAACAAGGTTATGGGGGAAGAGAAGAGTGATCTTCTTGAGTACTTGTGGGAGCAAAACCTACAGTTTGATTCGAAGCTTGATGGCATACAGTGCCCCAGGTTTGAAGAATTTCAATGAGTTGGTGGATGTAGTGAAGGGTCACTTTCAACCAAAGCCCTCAATCACGATGCAGATGTTCAGCTCTAATTCATAAAATAGGGCCCCAGGTGAGACAATCGCATGCTACATGGCAACTCTGAAGCAGCTAACGGACCATTGTGAGTTCAGTACCACTCTGAATGTCTTGCTCAAAGATCGTTTAGTGTGCGGTGTAAAAGAGGACACAATTCAGAAAAGATTATTGTCCGAAGTGAATCTGGATTTCAAGAAGGCACTAGAGATAGCGCTGGCCATGGAAAGCACTGTAAGAGATTCACAAGCAATACAGGGTGCTCA
Source organism: Carcharodon carcharias (assembly GCF_017639515.1). NCBI lineage: Eukaryota > Metazoa > Chordata > Chondrichthyes > Lamniformes > Lamnidae > Carcharodon > Carcharodon carcharias. The sequence goes on along the minus strand of NC_054467.1, from coordinate 153,571,378 downwards.
AAATAATGCCATCCTCCACATCAGGCAAGAAACTTCATGTGAAAGTGGTGTGAAAAGGCAAGACTCTGCCAAGAAGCAGGAAACAGCCCCCGCTCGGCAAAGAATAAAGAAAAATAAATTAGCAGTGACATTGAGAAATAATTTTAATAAAGGTGAAAACAATCAGCCTTTTAGCGATTGGCAGTTTAAAAAAAACCAAATGCTACTATTGTCGCAGAAATGGACAAATAATGAGGCAATGCAAGGAAAGATTCAAGCAGGCTTGTAAACAAAAGAAGATGCCCAATGAAATCTAATAGACACGGGAGCTTCCACTGCAGTTATTGGGGAACAGATCTTCAGATATTTGAATAATGATGAACATCAATTAAGTTTAGAATAAACAGTTGCCAAGCTAAAAACATATATGGGTGAAGACATTTAAGTAAAAGGCATAAGAGGAGTAACTGTCCATTATGGAAGCCAATCGGCACAGCTACCTGTGATGGTGGTAGCAGGTAAAGGGCAAAGCATCCTGGGGTGAAAATGGTTAAAGGAGATTAAGTTAGAATGGTCTGAAATTTTCCAGTTGAGAGCAAGTGGGCTACCAGAGCTACTTAGAAAGTACGCCACTGTCTTCAAGGACGAACTGGGGAAAACCCAGGGCCTGCACGCCAAGATTTATGTGGATCCAGAAGCAACCCCTCACTTCTTGAAGGTGAGACCGTTGCCATATGCCCTGCGAGAAAAAGCCAACACCGAGCTGAACAGACTAGAGAAACTGGGCATTATACAACATTCAGTTCCCAGAATGGGCAGCACCCATAGTCCCTGTCCTTAAACCCAACCAAAGCAGATGAATCTGTGGAGACTACAAATTGACGGTTAATAAAGTAGCTAAACTAGACAGGCACCCTAATTCAATAATCAAGGACCTGTATACCAAGCTGGCAGGAGGGACAACATACACAAAGCTTGACGTGAGTCATGCTTATCAACAACTAGAATTGAATAGTGCCTGCCAGGAATTTGTCACAATTAATACTCACAAAGGGTTGCACTAATATACATGATTGCCTTTCAGTATGTCCTCAGCTTGTGCCATCTTTCAGAAACAATGGAAAGTTTACTGCAGGGACTGCCGCAGGTTGTAGTCTATTTAGACAATATATTGGTGACAAGATTCACTGAAAAAGAGAATTTGGAAAATTTAAAATTCTTAAAAAGTTTCTTGCAAGCTGAAGTGCATCTAAAAGAAAGGAGCACGTTCCAAGAGAGGGAGGTAATCTATTTGGGTCAGTGGGTAGATTCACAGGGCCGCCACCCAGTTGAGGAGGAAGTGAGAGCCATAAGAGAGGCACCTGCGCCAAAGAACACCTCAGAGTTCAAATCATTCCTAGGAATGATCAACTATTATGGGCGGTTCTTACCAAATTTGTCAACAGTGCTGGCCCCTGGCATTCTCTATTCAAAAAGAACCAATGTTGGTCTTGCAAGGCGTCCCAGAAAGAGGCTTTCATAAAGGTGAAACAATTGGTGCACTAGTCCAAATTTATTAGTGCATAATGACTAGATGAAAGAATTGGTGCTGACATATGATGCATTTCCCTATGGAGTGGGAACAGTGCTCTCTCATCGGATGGACAATGGCATGGAACAGCCAATAGGTTATGTATCAAGGACACTCACCAAAGCAGAAAAGGGATATTCACAGATAGAAAAAGAAGGCCTGTTCATCATCTTTGGTATCCAGAAATTTCATCAGTACGTACACAGCCACCATTTTACAATTGTTTCAGACCACAAACTACTGCTAGCTTTGTTTAGTGAGGAAAAGGCTATACCACCCATAGCCTTATACCCATAGCCTAGAATACGATGATGGACCTTAATTCTGGCAGCATACGAATAGACTTTTGTACATGGGCCTGGCAATCAATTTGCAAACACCGACACCCTTAGTCATTTGCCTTTACAAGAAAATGATAAGTACATTCCAGTTCCAAGGAGACTTGTTTTACTATTAAATTTCTCAGATTCCTCACCGGTGTGTGCTTGACGATCAGACACTGGACAAGTCGGGGCCCAGTCCTATCTCAAGTATGAGAACAAATGCTACATGGTTAGTCTCAGGAGACCGTATCTGATGTATTGAAACCTTACTTCAACAGGAGACATGAAATAACCAGTCTGGATGGCATCCTATTATGGGTTGCACGAGTGATAGTTCCTCCAAAGGATGGGAGCCACTTTTAGTTGAGCTACACAGTCCCCATTCAGGAGTTTCCCAAATGAAGACCATTGCATGCAGGGATGGACGGCAAAATAGAGAGTTTAGTATGACATTGTGTGCAATGTCAGCAACTGCAAAGGTTAACAGTGGCAGTTCCGTTACAACCATTGGAGTGGCCAGGTAGACCCTGGGTGAGGTTTCACATTGACTACGTTGGGCCTTTCCTGGGAACAATGTTTCTGCTCATTGTCGATGCCCATTCAAAATGGTTGGATGTATATGGGGTGAAGTCACCAACATCAGGCACTACAATTGAGAAACTGAGTCAGAGCTTTGCCATTCACAGAGTACCAGAAGTTGTCGTTTCCGATTACAGTATGGCATTTACGAGTGCTGAGTTTCAATGGTTTATCAGCCTCAACAGTTTCACTCATGTAAAAACTGCACTGTACCACATTTCCTCAAATGGACTGGCTGAAAAGGTGGTCCAAAGCATGAAAGACAGGCATGAAAAAGCTAACTGGTGATTCTTTAGCAACCAAGCTAGCACACTTTCTTTTTCATTACAGGACTACCCCTCACACAACAATAGGTGTCACACCTGCGGAGTTATTGTTGAAATGCCGTGTCAGGACGAGATTGAGCTTAATAATGTTGAGTTTAGAGGGGAAGGTGGAAAGGAGTCAGTGAAGCCAGACTGGCATAGTTGCGAGAGGAAATTTACCATGGGAGACCTGGTATACATGAAAATTTTGGGAAAGGACCAAAGTGGGTACCGAGTGAAATATGTGCAGTGGCTGGACCTGTATCTTGCCACGTGGAGGTGAAAGGCTGGATCATCCGTAAACACATGGACCATTTAAGAAAGAGAGAGACAAATCATCAAGATTTGGTTCCACCAGTGACCATGGCCTGGTCTGCGTTTCCTGTTCAGGATGCTCAACACAAGACTGACATGTCTGATGTTCCTGTAAGAATTGAGGATACAGAACTGCAAGTGCCCACCGAAGCACCTGATGTTCAGGCAACTCTGGAAAAGGAGGTTCCTGACAAAAAACCTGCAGTTGTGAAGCTGCGACATTCCACATGTACCAGGAAACCACCTGAAAGACTGAACTTGTAAATACCTTACCCAGTGTAAATATTATGTTGTCTTGAAAAATATGTACTTGTAAATATAATATGTATAGCTGAGTTAAAGGGGGAGGATTGTAGTAATTCTGGTTTTATTTAGTGTGTAATGTACCTTTAGGAATAATACATGTATGAAAGATCACACGATCTGTAGTAACCAATAGGAGAGTAACATGGGCTACCTCAACAAATAGTGTAGAGATAGAGTTGGAGTTGAAAGCACATGTGTAGTTGCTACTGAGTATATTGTGAATCAACTTAATGTTTCCACCCAAGAAGTGCCTACAAATCAACTCTATCATTCATAGTACAACTTGGCCTCTTCACTTCTTCACTCAGAGGGTAGTGAACCTGTGAAATTCTTTGCCACAAAAGGCTGTGGAGGCCAAGAAGGAAATAGATAGATTTCTAGACATTGAAGGCATCAAGGGATATGGGGAAAGTGTGGGAATGCATTGAGATAGAGGATCAGCCATGATCATATTGAATGGTGGAGCAGCCTTGCACAGGCGAATGAACTACTCTTGCTCCTATTTTCTCTGTTTCTATGGACAGAATTTTGACCTCTGTAGGCGGGCTTGGCAAGGGCAGATGGTGGCTGTCGGGAAGCCGACCTGCGCCCGCGATCGAGGCCGGAAGGCAATTTCATGTTGGCGGGCTAATCTGCCTGTGCGGGGTGGGGGTGGAGGAGGGTGAGCAGGGTGAGCTGAGCTCCGTGCATGCATGCAAGTGTGCACTTGAGAATCTCCCTGAGGCACAGGGAGACGAAGAGTTTTCAAAAAAAAAAATAAAGATTTGAAAAATGTTATAAAACATGTACCCTCAAGTGGCACAGTGGGGACATGATATAAGTGAAATTTAAAAAATTTTTATTTGATGTTGGAAAACTCACCCCGCCCGTGGATGAGGTTTCCAAAAAAATGCAAAGGCCACTTGGCCTTTTCGCCTGCCCGCCAACCATAAGGTTGGATAGACAGTGAAAAATTTAACGAAATTGATACTTTAATAGCCTTAACAGACCTGTTAATTGTCGGCGACTGAACCTTCGCACAGCTGCACGTTGACGTTGAAATGCTCACCCGATGTCAACATGCACCATTTCACACTCCAGCAGGTCGGCGCGCGCCCACCCGCCCGCTGAGGTGAAAATTCTGTCCTTTGTTTTATGAGGTTTGTAATGTTAGTGAGTTGCTGACAATGGTGAGATTGTCAACAAAAATAAGGAAATGGCAGGCAGGTTGAGTTAATATTTTCAGTAGCGGTAGACGTCAGCTTGCTATACATCCAAGGAATCAAATATTGAATTGGGGTCAGTGACATACCCAAGTTATTATAAGCAATGTAACAGTCATGATGAAAATAATGGCACTAAAGACTGCCAAATCTTAGATTTAGATGGTTTCCTGGCCAATATTTGAAAGGGAATAGGTGAGAACATTGCAGATGCTCCAACTATAATCTTCCAAAGTTTTCTCAATTCGGAAACTGTTCCTTTAGATCAGAAAATTGTGCATTGCACTCCACTATTTAAGGAAGATGACAGGGGGTAAGCAGTGAATTATAGACTAGTTAGTATAACATCTGCTGTCTGCAAATTGCTAATGTCTCTAATTAAGGGTGATCTAACTGAACACCTTGAAATTTTTCAGCTGGTCAGAGAGAACCAGCCAGCATGGATTTATAAAGGGTCGTTCATGCCTGACAAACCTGACTGAACTGTTGTAGAGTTGACTAAAGTAGTGGACAGGGAAATGATTCTGAATATTATTTATATGGACTTCTGGAAGATATTTGATTAAGTCCCTCATAAGACACTGTTAATAAATCAAAGCTCATGAAATTGAAGGCAAATTATTGGCCTGGTTAGGAAAGTGGCTGAGCAGCTGTAGACAGAGGTTCGGGATAATGGGTAGGTACTCTGGCAGAATGCAAATAATGGTGCCCCACAACAATCTGTGTTGGAGTCTCAACTATTCACCATATTTGCTAACAACTTACATGATGGAATAGAAAGCCTTTGTAACTCTTTCAAGTACAAACCCGTTTCCATCTGTTTCAGATGAAGTTACATTGTTTCATAGTTTGCCATTGTGAGATTTGAACTCTTGATCTTGGGGTTACAAACCCAGTACCATAACCACTTGGCTATTTAGGCCAAGCTAGAAAGCCTTTGTAGGTGGAAGCATAACGTTACAAAGTGATATTGCTTGTAAATGGGCAAAAGTGATGAATGGATTTCAATGTAGGCAAATTTGAGATCAAAAAGTATAGAATTGGGTAATTTGTAATTGTTGAAAGGCTAGAGAGAGAAAGTTCAAAGAGAACTGGTGATTCAGGTACATAGATCATTAAATACCATGAACAGAAAATAAAAGTACAGCAAATAATCAAAAAAGCTCATGGAATGCTGCATTTTATATCTAGACAAATACAATACAAGGGGATAAAAACATGTTTCCACTATATAAAGCCCTGTTTAAACCGCACCTGTAGTATTGCAACCAGTTCTGGGCATCAGACCTTAGGCAGGATATTTTGGCCTTGAAGGGAGTACAGCGTAGATTTACCAGAATAATATAAGAACTCCAATGGTTAAAATATGAGAAATTACACAAATCAGCGATGTAATCCCTGGAATTTATAAAGTTAATGGATAAATTAATCAGAGTTCAAGATAATCCAGGAAACAGATATTATTCCTGCTGATTGGTGAGTCGAGGACTAGGAGGCATAATGTAAAAATTAGAGCCAGGACTTTCAGGATTTAAATTAAGAAACATTTCAGCAAACAAAGGCTGGTAGAGGTTTGGAATTCTCTTCTGCACAATGCAAATTTAAACCTGAGATTGAAAATTTTGTTTAGCCAAAGGCTTTTTTTATTCTTCCATGGGATATGAGTAATGTTGGCAAAGCCAATGTTTGTTGCCAATATCTAATTGCCCTTGAGAGGGTGGTGGTAAGCCACCTTATGGAACTGCTGCAGTCCATGTAGTGTAGGTACACCCATGGTGCTATTTATTAGGAAGGACCCTGTGCCCAAGCTACATTGTTCTTGTGATGCGAGTTTTAAATGTAAATGGCCTAATTGGCCAGGAGCCCAATTAGTGGTGCCAAGCACTTCCAGGAGGCGGGAGCTGTCTATCTGCAGCCAGCAGCAAAAGTAGGCAGCGGCTATGTTGGGGGATGCTGCTGCTGATTGGAGCAGGCAGCTCTTTAGAAGGTCAGGAAGTCAAACAAAGCAGACAGCGGCCTTGCACAACAAGCTTAGTACCAGCAATCATGCCAGCACTCATTGATGTCACAAATTTGTCTCAAAAAGATCTCAAAAGAAACTTATTTGGGCCATATGGCAAATTGGACAACTGTACTATCAGGCACAAGGCTTTTTTGGATTCAATGGAAAAAAATAGAAAATTGCTTTCGTGAGTGAGCACTCCCTTTAACAAGCTCCTTATGGAGTTTAAGGGGCCATTAATTGATGGCGAGCTCCTACCTGCTGGCACTTTGAAAGTTCAAAACTGTCCTGGAGATTTCAGGATCCCATGCGATTTTCAAAGCCCACCTACTTTTGATCCCAATCGTGCGACCATTTGAAATCCGGCCGATAGAACCATAGGGCAGAGTCCTGTTGTGGCTTCAAGGGTCTTGGAGGGAATGCCCTCCAAACCATAACTAATCAGGCAGTGATGAGGCCAGCGGCAGGCCTGCCCCTGGAACCAAGACCCCGGGACAGAAGTCCCATCTAGTGAGATTTGCCAGCCAATCAGAGGCCATCAGTACCTGTGCTCAGCAGTGCCACTGGGGAGACCATGGGTGCTGCCAGAAGGACACTTGCAGGATCATTGAGGACCCAGGCCACAAGTAAGTAATGTGGTTGTGGGCTGTGTGGAGAGAGGAGCAAGAAGGTTGGAAGGAAAGACAGGGAGTGGCTTTCAGCAGGCTGCACATCCCTCCCACTCCCCGCCTTTCCTAATGTCCAGTCCCTCGATGAGGTACTGATTGCCTTTGATCAAAGGATCCAATCCCATTCTCCCCTCCCCGCCGAGGTGACAGGTGGCCTGCACAGTTTCACCTGCCGTGCCCGCCTCATGGTTAGTGGCCTACTTGCAGTTGGGTTAATCTCAGCGGCAGTAGGATGAGGCCCTTAAATGATCAGTGATTGCCCATTTAAGGGCCTCGATTGGTGACGAGGCAAGCAGGATAACAATGGGCCTTCCCTTCTAGAACTTAATTTTGGTGGAGGTGGAAATGCATCGGGGCTTAGGTACACCATCATCTTGCCTAATTACATGCTCTTCCCACCTCCAAGCTCGCTACCAGAGGGAGCAGGACCTGCCTATAGAGTGGCTGCAGCACAGAACTAGGCCATTTTGGCCTGTTGAACCCATATTAGGTCACTACAAGGGCAATTTAATTCTGTTCCTGCACCCCTTTTAGAATTGTACCCATCATTTTATACTGCCACTCTGTGTTCTTCCTACCAAAAAGTATCACTTTGCACTTCCTTGTGTTAAAATTCATTTGCGATATGCCCACCCATTTCCCAAGCCTATGTCCTCTTGAAGTCTATCACTATACTCCTATTCTTACAAGTTTTTTGTCATCTGGAAATTTTGAAATTGTTCCCTGTCCCCCTAGCCTAAATCATTAAAATATATCAAGAAAAGTAGTAGTCCTAACACCACAATATACCTCCTGTAGTCTAACAAGCAACTATTCAAATTACTGTTTCCTGTCACTTAGCCAATTTTGTATCCATCATCAGGATTGATGAGGGTAATGTGGTTGATGTGGTGTAAACGGACTTCTAAAAGGAATTTGATAAAGTGCCACATAATTGGCTTTGCAGTAAAGTTGAAGCCTATGGAAGAAAGGGAACAGTGACAGCATGGATACAAAATTGGCTAAGTGACAGGAAATTGTAATTTGAATGGTTGCTTGTTGGACTACAGGAAGTATATTGTGGTGTTAGGACTACTATTTTTCTTGCTATATTTTAATGATTTAGGCTAGGGGGACAGGGAACAATTTCAAAATTTCCAGATGACAAAAAACTTGAAAGAGTAGGAGTATAGTGATAGACTTCAAGAGGACATAGGCTCGGGGAATGGGCGGGCACGTTGCAAATGAATTTTAACACAAGGAAGTGCAAAGTGATACTTTTTGGTAGGAAGAACACGGAGAGGCAGTATAAAATGAAGGGTACAATTCTTAAAGGGGTGCAGGAACAGAGTTAAATTGCCAGTCATCTTATTGCCTGGCAGCGCCACCAGGAGCTTCTTCATATTTTCCAACTGTACTGATGAAATGCTAGAGAAAATAATGGGACTAAATGGCCACAAATCATCTGGGCCTGATGAGCTATACAAAGAATCTTAAAGGCACAGAAGGAGGCCATTCAGCCCATCATGTCTGCACCAGATCTCCAAATGAGCATTATGACTTAACGCCATTGCCTTGCCTTTTCCCCATAGCCCTGCACCCTTATTTCTATTCCAATAATCATCTAATGCCCTCTTGAATGCCTTGATTGAACCTACCTCCACCATACTTCCAGGCAGCGCATTCCAGGCCTGAACCACTCATTGTGTGAAAAAGTTTTTCTCATGTCACACTTGCTTCTTTTGCAAATCACTTAAAATCTGTGTCCTCTCGTTCTTGACCCTTTTATGAGTGGGAACAGCTTCTCTCTATCTACTCTGTCCAGTCCTTCATGATTTTGAAAACTTTTATCAAGTCTCCTCTCAGCCTTCTCCTCTCCAAGGAAAACAGTCCCAATTTCTCCAATCTATCCTCATAACTGAAGTTTCTCATCCCTGGCATCATCCTAGGGTTTTAAAAGAAGTAGCTACAGCGGTATTGGATGCATTGGTTTTGACCTTCCGGAGTTCATTAGATTCTAGAGAAGTTTCTAAGGAATTGGAAGCAGCAAACATAGCCCTGCTTTTGAAGAAAGCAGAAGAGAGAAAATAGGGAGGTACAGCCCAGTTAGCCTGACATCAGTAGTCAATAAATGCAAGAATCTATTATTAGGGACATGGTAACAGGTCAATCAGAAAATCGAAATATGATTAAGTGGAGTCAACACAATTTATGAAAGGGAAATCCTGTTTGAAAAATCTGTTGAGTTTTTGAGGATGTAACTAATAAGAGAGATAAGGCAGAGCCAGTGGATGTATTTGGATTTTCAAAAAGCATTCGATACGTGCCAACAAGAGATTATGACACAAAATTAGAATTCACAAGATTGAGGGTATTATATTTGCATTGATTGAGGATTGTTTACTGGACTGCAAATAATGTAGAATAAACAGGACAATTTTGGGTTGGCAGGCTGTAACTAGCAAGGCAGCCCAAGGATCAGTACTTGGGCCTGAGCTATTTATATCTATATGACTTAGATGAGGGAACTGAGTGTAATGTATCCAAGTTTTCTGAAGATATAACGTTACCTGGGAAATTAAGCCATGAGGACACAAACAAAATGCAGAGGGATGTAGACAGGTTGGATGAGTGACCAAGGACAATACAGCAAAGTGTGAAGTTATCCACTTTGGTAGCAAAAATAAAAAAGGCAGAATATTTTTGAATGGTGAGAGAATGAGAAACATTTGCATTCAGAGGGGCTTGGATGTCCTTGGACTTGAATTACAGTAACTTAACATGCAGGTATAGCACATCAAGCAATTAAGAAGGTAAATGGAATGTTATCTTTTGTTAAAAAGGGTCTGGATTCCCTGGGATAATCAGAATCAAGCCATTCATTCAAAATCAGCTGAATTTATGGTAATGGTAAATTAGAGCTATGACAGACCCATAAAACAATGTGCTCTGCAGGTTAGGCTACATGCTAGAAAATAAACTTAGTAGCATTAGGCTTGACATCAACATTGCAAGAGTATTATCAAAAAAATAGTTGACCGGTGCACTAGTAGTTGTGTAGATCATCACATCGGTTTGAGGATCATATAGAACCATAGAGGTTTGCATCGCAGAAGGTCATTCATCCCATCATGTCTATCCTGATTCTTTTTTAATATGTGTTCATTCTCAGGATGTGGGCATCACTGGGAAAAACAACATTTATTACCCATCCCTATTTTTTCTTAAGGGGATGGTAAGCCTCCTCCTAGAAGCACTGCACTTCAGATGGTAAAGGTACTTCTATAACATTTTAGGTGGGATGTTCCAAGAATATTGATTCACCACTGATGAAGGAAAAATTACATTTGTTCAAGTCAGGATGCTATGTAACTTGGAGGAGAAGTTCCCATTCTCCTGCTGCCCTTATCTTACCACATGGTAGAATTTGCAGGTTTGGAGGTGCTGTTGAAGAATTCTTGGTGACTTGCATCCTGTAGGTAATACATACTGCTGCTGTAATATTCCTGTGATGGAGGGGATTGATATTTAAGCTATTGGATGAAGTGCCAATCAAGCTGACAGCTTCATCCTGTAATCTGTTGAGCTTCTTGTGTGGTGTTTCAACTGCACGCATCCAGGCAAGTGTTGAATATTCCATTATATTCCTGACTTGCGTCTTGTAGGTGGGGGAGGCTTTGGTGAGTCAAAATATGAGCTGCTCACTGCAGAATACACAGCCTCTGATCTTCTCTAGTTGCCATGGTATTTATATGGCTGGTCCAGTCAAGTTCCAGCTCAATGGTGATCACAATATATTGATGGTGGGGGTCTCAATGATGATAATGACGTTGAATGTCAGGGAGAGGTGGTTAGGTTTTTTTCTCGTTAGAGATGATCCTTGCCTGGCCATTATGAAATGCAAAGATTACTTGCCACTTATCAGCCAAAACTTGGATGTTGACCAGTTTTCGCTACATGCAAATGTGGATTGTTTCATTATCTGAGGAATTATCTATTGGACACTGTAATTGTCAGCAAATGCTACTTCTGGCCTTATGATGGAAGAACAACACTGATGACTCAGCTGAAGATAACTGGATCTAAAACATGGCCCTGAGGAAACTCTGTAGTGATGTTCTGGGACTGAATTGATTGACATCCAACAATCACAACCATCTACCGTTGTGTTAGATATGACTCCAGAAAGTTTTCCCCACTGATCCCCATTGATTTCAATTGTATAGAGATCCTTGGTGCCACACCTGATCGAAGCCAAGGGCAGTCATCACCTCTGTAGTATTGTGCCTGTGTTTTGGCCAAGGCTGTAATCAGGTGTAACCGAGATCAGAATGAGGGTGATCTTGGTAGAATCCAAACTGTGTAACCAGTTACTGGTGAGTAACTGGTAGTTAAAAGTTCTGTTGAGCCTATTTCCAGCACCTTGTTGATAATTGGGATTAGATTTAAGGAGTAGTAAGCGACAAGGTTAAATTTGTTCTGTTTTTTGTGGACAGGACCTACGTGGACAATTTTTGACTTTGGGTATTTGTCTGTTTTGTATCCGTATTGGAGACAGCTTTCCAAATCTACCCCAACTGCATTGATGTATCTTAATCTATTAAAAGACCAATGGTGTCTGCCTCAACTACTCCCTGTGACAAAATGTTTGATGCATCAGCACTTGATTTTGTCAAAAAAAAATTGCTGATCTCTCTTCTCACTCTCAGAGACAATTTGAAAATGTTGACTCCTTGCCACAGATTATTCAACCAGAAGAATATCAGCATATTTCCCTATTTACGCTGTTAAAAGCCTCCCTAATTTTAAAAACCTGTTCAATTGCCACTTAGCCTTCTCTGTTCCATTGGCAACAATCCTGGTCTCTTCTCCTCTCATTATTTCAGTTTCTCATTCTTGGTATCATCCTGACAAACCAACATTTTATCCTCTCTTTGGCATTTATGTCCTCTCAATAATGGGGCACCTAAAACTTCACACAATACTCTAATGATTGTCTGGTACAAATTTATCATTATTACTTTGTCCTTTGACTCTAGGCTCCAGTCTATCAAACTCAATGGGCAGAATTTTGTTGTCGGTGAGCAGGGGGCTCACCGACATGTAAAATGACCCGGGATGACAAAGTAGGTAAAATTATTTTTTTTTACCTCTATTTCATCTCTCTTGTAACCCTATCTTTTATGCCCTCCCTTTATTTCATTTTCTGTATATAATTTTATATTGAATTAAGCAGCTTAATTTATTTCCTGGTTCAGACTCTGTGGGGGTGAATGTTAGCAGCATGTGCAGATGCCAAAATCCTCTGAGGGCTCTTGAGCTAAAACATCAGTTTAGCCTGTGTTTAGTGCAAGGCATTACCTATGTAAAGGAGCTGAAGCCTGTGTTAGGAATAGCTGCCAAAAGGCTATTTAAGGGCTGATAACACTTAAAATGACTAATAGCACTCATTAAGGAAACTGCATTTTATTTTGATGGTGAGCACTTGTTCTAACATCCTAACCCGACAGCAACCAGCTATTTGGGAATCAATATGATGTTGATGTAGATTTCAAGCATTACTTAAAGGCATGCTCATAATTTCATGTTCATTTGCTGCTGAACCTGTGAAGTGAATCTGTGATAAATTTCAAGAGACTTTCTAGGATTCTTTGGGGCTTCACCAACATTTCAGCAACATTTATTCCACAAATTCCCTGACTACTTCATCTGGTAGCGCCGCTGCAACATTTGGAAAGCTTTAAGCAAGAGCCTGGAAAAATCCCAAAAGAAGGCACAAGGCTTGAATGTATTCCTTTTTTCAGTGCTGGTGTGGGGTCAGGTGAGTAGGCCATGTATCCCAGCGATTAGCTGATTAAATCAAACAGCGAGTTCCTTTAGCGTTGTTCATAATAAGCAGAGTACAGACAGTACTCAACCAGCCCGCACTTGCAAAACCCAAAGCAAAATGTTTACCATTAGATGTGATTCCATGATAGGGCAGCACTTGTTAATCAATCCTGAGTCTGCTAATAACCACACTAACAACCAATTTAAGATAATCAGTCAAGTTCATAACATGGCTTATTTACGCTTGGTAGAAGTGACATACATACTCTGCAAACAAAAAGAATTTGTTCAAGCCTTTTGCCTTTTTTGAAATACCCAGGAGCTTAAGGAGCCTATAGTTCCCCGTGGTATTCTCCATGGCAACACCTCAGCAAATCAGTGTCAACTTGTTAACCAATCGGGACCCTTTTCTCCTGTAGCAAAATTCTTGTGATCTTTTGAAATTTGGTATTCTTGTGTTTCCCCTGATGAGTGCAAGCTGACAAGCTTCAGCAACAGTCTCTCGTTTCAGCAATATGTTTTGACCTATTTGCTAATTTCTCTTCCTTGTTAATTTGATTCAGATCCATTTTTATATCATAAACAAAAACAGAATTACCTGGAAAAACTCAGCAGGTCTGGCAGCATCGGCAGAGAAGAAAAGAGTTGACGTTTCGAGTCCTCATGATCCTTCGACAGAACTAGGTGAATCCCAGGGAGGGTTGAAATATAAGCTGGTTTAAGGTGGTGGTGGTGGTGGTGGTGGTGGTGGTGGTGGGGGGGTGGGGGGGGGTGGTTGCTGCTGCGGTTTGGGTGGGGGGAGAGAAGTGGAGGGGGGTGGTATGGTTCTAGGCAAAAGCAGTGATAGAAGCAGATCATCAAAAGATGTTACAGACGGCAGAACAAAAGAACACATAGGTGTCGAAGTTGGTGACATTATCTAAATGAATGTGCTAATTAAGAATGGATGGTAGGGCACTCAAGGTATAGATCTAGTGGGGATGGGGGGAGCATAAAAATTTAAAAATATTTAAAAATAATGGAAATAGGAAGGAAAAAGAAAAATCTATATAATTTATTGGAAAAAAACAAAAGGAAGGGGGAAGAAACAGAAGGGGGGTGGGGATGGAGGAGGGGGGTCAAGACCTAAAGTTGTTGAATTCAATATTCAGTCCGGAAGGCTGTAAAGTGCCTAGTCGGAAGATGAGGTGCTGTTCCTCCAGTTTGCGTTGGGCTTCACTGGAACAATGCAGCAAGCCAAGGACAGACATGTGGGCAAGAGAGCAGGGTGGAGTGTTGAAATGGCAAGCGACAGGGAGGTTTGGGTCATTCTTGCGGACAGACCGCAGGTGTTCTGCAAAGCGGTCGCCCAGTTTACGTTTGGTCCCTCCAATGTAGAAGAGACCGCATTGGGAGCAACGAATGCAGTAGACTAAGTTGGAGGAAATGCAAGTGAAATGTTGCTTCACTTGAAAGGAGTGTTTGGGCCCTTGGACCGTGAGGAGAGAGGAAGTGAAGGGGCAGGTGTTACATCTTTTGCGTGGGCATGGGGTGGTTCCATAGGTGGGGGTTGGGGAGTAGGGGGTGATGGAGGAGTGGACCAGGGTGTCCCGGAGGGAACGATCCCTACGGAATACCGACAGTGGGGGTGAAGGGAAGATGTGTTTGGTAGTGGCATCATGCTGGAGTTGGCGGAAATGGCAGAGGATGATCCTTTGAATGCGGAGGCTGGTGGGGTGATAAGTGAGGACAAGGGGGACCCTATCATGTTTCTGGGAGGGAGGAGAAGGCGTGAGGGCGGATGCGCGGGAGATGGGCTGGACACGGTTGAGGGCCCTGTCAACGACCGTGGGTGGAAAACCTCGGTTAAGGAAGAAGGAGGACATGTCAGAGGTACTGTTTTTGAAGGTAGCATCATCGGAATAGATGCGACGGAGGCGAAGGAACTGAGAGAATGGGATGGAGTCCTTACAGGAAGCGGGGTGTGAGGAGCTGTAGTCAAGGTAGCTGTGGGAGTCGGTAGGCTTGTAATGGATATTGATGGACAGTCTATCACCAGAGATTGAGACAGCGAGGTCAAGGAAGGGAAGGGAAGTGTCAAAGATGGACCATGTGAAAATGATGGAGAGGTGGAAATTGGAAGCAAAATTAATAAATTTTTCCAAGTCCCGACGAGAGCACAAAGCAGCACCGAAGTAACCATCGATGTACCGGAGAAAGAGTTGTGGAAGGGGGCCGGAGTAGGACTGGAACAAGGAATGTTCCACATACCCCATAAAGAGACAGGCATAGCTGGGGCCCATGCGGGTACCCATAGCCACACCTTTTATTTGGAAGAAGTGAGAGTAGTTGCAGGAGAAATTGTTCAGTGTGAGAACAAGTTCAGTCAGACGGAGGAGAGTAGTGGTGGATGGGGATTGTTCGGGCCTCTGTTCGAGGAAGAAGCTAAGGGCCCTCAGACCATCCTGGTGGGGGATGGAGGTGTAGAGGGATTGGACGTCCATGGTGAAGAGGAAGCGGTTGGGGCCAGGGAACTGGAAATTGTTGATGTGACGTGAGGTGTCAGAGGAATCACGGACGTAGGTGGGAAGGGACTGAACAAGGGGAGAGAGAAGGGAGTCAAGATAATGAGAAATGAGTTCCATGGGGCAGGAACAGGCTGATACGATTGGTCTACCAGGACAGTCCTGTTTGTGGATTTTGGGTAGGGGGTAGAAGCGGGCCGTCCGAGGTTGGGCAACTATCAGGTTGGAAGCTGTGGGAGGAAGATCCCCAGAGGAGATGAGGTCAGTGACAGTCCTGGAAACAATTGCTTGATGTTCAGTTGTGGGGTCATGGTCCAGGGAGAGGTAGGAGGAAGAGTCTGTGAGTTGACGCTCAGCCTCCGTGAGGTAGAGGTCAGTGCGCCAGACAACAACTGCACCACCCTTGTCAGTGGATTTGATGACGATGTCAGGGTTGGACCTGAGAGAATGGAGTGCAGTAAGTTCAGCGAGAGAGAGATTAGAATGGGTGAGAGGAGCAGAGAAATTGAGACGACTAATGTCGCGCCGACAGTTCTCAATGAAAAGATCAAGAGAAGGTAAGAATCCAGAGGGAGGGGTTCAGGTGGAGGGAGAATATTGGAGGTGGGTGAAAGGATCCGTTGAACGGGGAGACGACTCCTGCCCAAAGAAGTGAGCCCGGAGACGAAGACGGCAGAAGAAGAGTTCAGCATCGTGCCGAGCCCAAAATTCATTAAGGTGAGGGCGTAGGGGTATGAAACTAAGTCCGTTGCTGAGCACTGAATGTTCAGCATCGGAGAGGGGAAGGTCAGGGGGTATGGTGAATACATGGCTGGGACTGGGATTGGAAGATGGGGTGGGGACGGAGGGACAGGCAGTGGTGGAGGGTCCTAGATGGGAGTTGGTGTCGATGAGTTGTTGGAGCTTGCGTTCCTTAGCACTTGAGAGAAAGAGAAAAAGTTTCTTGTTGAGGCGTCGGATAAGCCGAAGAATAAAATGAAACTGGGGGCACGCGCAGCTTTGAAAAAGAGTACGACAGTGCTGCTGGAGGGAGAGGTCGAGTGTGTTCATATGGCGGCGCATGGCACTGAGTGTGGATCTCAGGATGCGACGGGAACAGCAGTCCAAGAAACGTTTTATGTCCCGGAAATACCTGTAATCCTGGGTGGGTTCGAAACATGAGGGGTGGAATTTCAGTTGAAATCCACATGGGGTAATTCGGAGACAGAGACAGTCACTGAGAAAGGAGATATGGCTGTGGTTTTAGTAAACACCTTGTCAAGCACCAGGAGAGAAGTGGAAAGCAATGAAGGTGAACAAGGCAAAAGAGAGATACAGAAATCTTGTCGCAGAGACGAACAGAACTTCTTCAAGGAGGTAGGCATTTCTTGAAGAGCAGTGGCAGTCAAGTAAACACAGAGATAAAAACAAAAAACTGCGGATGCTGGAAATCCAAAACAAAAACAGAATTACCTGGAAAAACTCAGCCAGACCTGCTGAGTTTTTCCAGGTAATTCTGTTTTTGTTTTGGATTTCCAGCATCCGCAGTTTTTTGTTTTTATTATTATTATCCATTTTTATATCGCTTAACTTTGTTTTTTAAAAGTCTGGCATATTCATCTTTGACTCTTTATTATACTTTTCTATTTATAGATTGAATCTTATTACATTGTGGTCTCTATTCCCCAATTCTTCTTCTACTCTCACGGCAGTTATTTACCCTGTTGTGTTTCGTAGGATCTGATCGGAGAAGTGCAAGAGACAGGAGAGAGGAGTGGTGGGGGGGTGAAAAGTGTAAGATCATTCCACCACTCCCATGGCCTGACAGGTGGGAGCTGTGTTCCCAGTGGCATGGGGAAGGAGGCTGCTAAAGATGCTACCGAAGCCTGAAATGGCACTTGTACCTTTCTGCTCCATGCAACTAAAGTGCCCTCCAATTCACCCTGCAAGCTTCATCTGGAACCACAGCCCTGGGAATTTTGGACTTCCTTTATTTATTGAAACACTTTTTTGACTTCCTGACAACATGGTAACACAAGGTTACTCTTTCCTACTTGTTTGATGAGACGAGGGGTTGTCAATTCTAAGCTTTCTTTAGCTTAGAATTAAAAGTATGAAGACGGGTCTTGTGATTGGGAAATATGTGTATATTTGTACAGCTAACAATATTTTTGACAGGAGGATTTCTGCAGCATTCTCCTGTTTTCATCATAATTGTGACAGAAGATAGATGGAAACACTGGAGGACTTATGTAGAGACATTTTTTTTAGCTATTTTGCTTAGGCTTCCCTTAGTTTTTTTCATTGGAAAAACAAATTCAAGCTGATTGCCCTTATCTCTGAACACTTTATGGCCCAGAAATTGTTGAAATTAAACAACTGTTATTAATATACAAATGGGCCAGCAACTTGTTAGAGCGAATAAATACCCCATCAACTACAAATCACCATAAATTGCTGGATGATTTGTGCAGCTCCACCATTTGTTTTGTGGAAAAACATTTTGTCCTTAGCTAGCCCTTAAGTTTCATGAATTCGCAGTATTACACCTTAATTGCCCATCAAGCTTATGACAAAAAATTAAATCTAGTAATGAAAAGCATAAGTACTCTTACAATGGCATGATCATTTTAATGTTGATCAATCAACCTTTCTGGCCTAGAAAGTGAATAAAGTGTGACATCACATTCCTTCAGGTGGTGAATTGTTGTTGGAGATTTTTCTAAATGGCAATTTTTTTTTAAAAGTTAATTTTATTTCTTTTTCTTTTCCTTTTCTGTCCCCCATAATCCAGACTTTCTCTTCCTCTTTTATTACATTTTCTGTGCCTGATTTGATATTGAAGCCACCTTCCTCAGTCATTCCTTGGTTTAAAAGAACAGAAAGATTTGCATTTATAACACACCTTTCATGACCTCAGGACATCCTTAAGTGCTTTAGAGACGATGAAGTACTTTTGAACCATAGTCACTGTTGTAATGCAGGATCCTAATATAATCTTGATCCTTAATACTCCTTGATGGCCCTGCCCACTCAGTTAGTCCAACAGCATGCTGTGAGATATCTCATTCCAACAAATTCAGGGAAAATGAAATGTCCTGGCTCAGACCAATACTTATTATGTCCTATATATCTAAACATCTCTCAGTCTGTTTTCAGTCATAACTAATCAGACATAGTTTTGCAATTACTACATCCCCTGAGTCATAGGACATTATTACTTGTGTACTTAATGAGGAACTGTGCCTCTCAAATGAACATTTGATTGTTCAAACTGTCTGCTGGGGAGACCAGCAGGATGTCATAATGTTAATGGGACTAACTTGCAGGTGGCAACTCTCCTAACAAGAGGATGCCAGGGTCAGGAAACATGTGGAGAGGGGAGCTGTGATCATGCAATTCTTCCTGAAATTAGGATCAGGCCAAGGAAAATTAAAAGCTGTCCAAATGTACTTTCATAAACTTCAATTGCAGAAAAAACTTGCACCATCTTATCTGCATTTTGCAGGGATTAAAAACCATGATAACAGGGTGTGAGTTCAGTGCGCAGCTTGTCGTAGAACAAAATACTAGCTAGCAAATTATTACATATGGGACTTAAATGTTAGTGAAAGGAAGAGGATTCAGTTAAGATGAAACGATTCAAGCACTTGACCCAAGAACATGTACTTTTTGAAGCTGTATATTAGATCTTGTGTAATTTACACTTATTAAGGTCAGGTCAGTTACACTACAGGAACTGAATGCCAAGTTGTCTTAACCTAAGCAAGTATTAGACACAGGTTCATTGCACTGTTTACAATAATTTACACAATTGTGACATAATGTAAAATTTTGGGCTGGTAAATGCTTCTCTGAATTTTAGGGCAATTTTGCATTGTGCCAGTGCCAAACTCAACAGCAACAAGGGGCTGAATTTTTCCCCCATCCCTGGGCAGGAATGAGCGTGAACCCGATCGGCATGCCCAATCAGGTGCGCTCTGCCATTTCACGTGGGCAGGCGCGACCTTAAGGTTGGATGGGCAGCTCAGTTAACTATTTCAATTAGTTTTTAAAAGGCCTTAATAGGCCTTTGATGGTTTGGTGAGTGTGCAGCCAACCTGGCAGCGTGCCCACCTAACTGAAAATCTATATGACACGTGGTGACGTCGGGATGCCCACCCGACCTCACTGCGCATCATTTTATGTGTCGGTGAGCGGGCCCCGCCCCCACTCGCCAACCGGAAAATTCTTCCCAAGAGAATGCTGCAAACAGCAGACAACCGGGGCAGAATGTTGCTGTCGGCGTGCGGGAGTGGACCCGACACGCAGACGCATAAAATGACGCGCGATGACATCGGGCATGTGTCCCGACATCATCGCACGTCATTTCAATATTTTGTTTGGCGGGCTCGCACTGGAGGCGGCCTTAAGGTTGATGAGCAGGCGAAGAGCCCAAGCGGCCCTCGGGTTTTTCAGGAAACTTCATCCACGGGTGTGATGAGGTTTCTTGAAACGTTCATAAAATAATTAAATAAGATGTCCTAACTTCACAAACATGTTCCAGCTCATGTGACACTGTCACATGAGGGGACATGTTTAAATAAATCTTTACCTTATTTATTAAAAAGTTTCCTAATCCATCCAATCTTCCAGAGGCAGCTCTGTGCTTCAGGGAGATTGCTCCTGACTCTCCCTCCTCCCCACCCCCCGCACAGGTAGCGTTACAGGCCACACATTACACTGAGCGGAACTTAATTGGTCCACCCGTGTAAAATAGCGGCGCGCAGCCGACTGCCGATCAGCTCCGTGCCCACCCCAGCCTGCCCCCCATAGGAAAAATTCTCCCCAAGGCCTGAACAGCAGATGCACCTTACTGCAAAGGAATTGATAAGTTTTCTTGAGAATGCATGGTCAGTGAGGGAAAGCCTGACTTGAGCCTTGAAAAATATGTTAATAATGGATGTCCCATACTTTTGGCCAGCTGGAATCACAGCGCTGAGTTCACTTTGGAAATATATCGCTGTCCCTTCACTGCCGTTGGCTCAAAGTCCTGGAACTCCCTTCCTAACAGCACTGTGGGTGTACCTACACCACATAGACTGCCGCAGTTCAAGGCAGCTCAGCACCACCTTCTCAAGGGCAACTGGGGATGGGCAATAAATGCTCGCCCAGTCAGCGAAGCCTACATCCCGTGAATGAATTTTTAAAAACTCTGGATATGATTGCAATCTTCACGACCTCTCTGGTGGAAGCCCCACCCATAGGATTTCCCATGCAATAAGCTCATGGGTCAAAGCCCTCTGTAATCACATCACATTATGAGTGATTGACAGGAGGGAGGGACAATACATCTAGTTACTACACTTCCTCCCCCTTTAAGTTTCTTACATTTACAATAACAAAAATGTCAGAAAAACCAGCAAACATTTCTACAGATCTGGTGATTACAAATCCAGTCTGAGGAGTTCAGCAGAGACAGTTAAAGCAATGTAGCTCTACCGAAGGAGGTTCCTGAACAGAATTAATGGGCTATGGGGCTGCACTTGGAGATACATCTTTGGAACTGGGTTGTTCTGTATTTGGCAAATCGTTAGATACATATGGAATATCAGCTCGAGGACAATCCCACACCTCAGAAGTTGGCAGCAAAACATCAATCACAGGTTGATTTTGCATGCATTGGGATGTCTCTCTGGCCCTAACGTGATCTACATTTTTAAGTACAATTTTATCTGCGACTTGCACTTGAAAATATAATGGATCTGTCTCTAAAATGGTGGCTCTTGGGGTCCAGTAGGGTCCATTTCCAAAATTACTTATGTACACAGGGTCACCTACATGGAACGTACAAGCCTTGCTGTGTAGATCATAGTTCAATTTTTATTCTGGCTCTGTGTTACCTTCCCCTCTAGATTTGGAAACACCAGAATCACAGAATTACAGAATTGTTACGGTGGTGAAATAGGCCATATGGCCCATCGTGTCTCCATCGGCTGTCTGAGCATTTTAACTTAGTGCCAAGGCTCCTGCCTTTTCTCCGTAACCCTGCACATTGTTTCTATTTAAATAAGCATCCAATGCCCTCTTGAATGCCTCAATTGAACCTGCCTCCACCACACTTCCAGGCAGTGCATTCCAAACCCTAACTACTCACAGTGTGAAAAAGATTTTTCTCATCTCACATTTGCTTCTTTTGGAAAACATTTTAAAACTGTGCCCTTTGGCTCTTGATCCGTTTGTGAGCAGGAACAGTTTCTCCCTATCTACTCTGTCCAGACCCTTCATGAGTTTGAAAACTCCTATCAAACTCCTCTTAGCCTTCTCCTCTCCAACGAAAACAGTCCCACCTTCTCCAACCTTGACTCATCCCTGGAACCATTCTCGTAAACCTCTTCTGCACTCTCTCCAGTGTGTTCACATCCTTCCTATAGTGTGCCACCCAGAATTGCACACAATACTCCAGCTGAGGTCTAACCAGTGTCCTATGTAAGTTCATCATGACCTCCCTGCTCTAGAGCTCTATGCCCCTATTAATGAAACCTAGAATACTGTATGCTTCAGTAAAAGCTCTCACTACCTGTCCTGCCACCTTTAATGACTTATGTACATACTCACCCAGGTCTCTCTGCTCCTGCAAACCCTTTAGAATAGTATCCTTTATTTTATACTGTCTCTCTATGTTCTTTTACCGAATTGTATCATCGCACACTTCTCCACATTGAACTTCATCTGCCACCAATGTGCCAATGTCCTTTTGAAGTTCTACACTGTCCTCCTCACAGTTTACAATTCTCCCAAGTTTTGAGTCATTCGCAAACTTTGAAATTGTCCCCTGCACACCAAGATCTAGATCATTTATATATATATCAGGAAAAGGATCTCAATACCAACTCCTGGGAAACTGCACGACAAATCTTTATCCAGCCCGAAAAATACCCCTTAACCATTACTCTCTGTTTCCTATCCCTCAGCCAATTTTGTATCCACCAAGTGTAAACATATGCACAAACATAGTTTCATCAGTAACTCTGACAGTGTCGAGCCTGTTGTGGTATGTGGTGTTGTACGGTAACTTAGGAGAGATCTGGAAAGACAAGACTCTAGAGTACCTCCAGATAACTTCTTACAGTATCACAGTGCAGAAGAGGCCCTTCGGCCCATCAGTCTGCACCGACATGTGAGAAACTCCTGACCTACCTACCTAATCCCATTTACCAGCACTTGGCCCATAGCCTTGAATGTTATGACATGCCAAGTGCTCATCCAGGTATTTTTTAAAGGATGTGAGGCAACCCGCATCCACCAGCTTTCCAGACTGTCACCACCCTCTGGGTAAAAATGTTTTTCCTCACATCCCCCCTAAACCTCCTGCCCCTCACCTTGAACTTATGCCCCCTTGTGACTGACTCTTCAACTAAGGGGAACAGCTGCTCCCTATCCACCCTGTCCATGCCCCTTTTAATCTTGTACACCCTGATCAGGTCACCCCTCAGTCTTCTCTGCTCCAAAGAAAACAACTCAAGTCTATCCAGCATCTCCTCATAACTTAAATGTTCCATCCCAGGCCACATCCTGGTGAATCTCCTCTGCACCCTCTCCAGTACAATCACATCCTTCCTATAATGTGGCGACCAGAACTGCACACAATACTCCAGCTGTGACCTCACCAAGGTTCTATACAGCTCCAACATGACCTCCCTACTTTTGTAATCTATGCCTCAATTGATAAAGGCAAGTGTCCCATGTGCCTTTTTCACCACCCCACTAACATGCCCTTCTGCCTTCAGAGATCTATGGACACACTCGACAAGGTCCCTTTGTTCCTCAGAACTTCCTAGTGTCATGCTGTCATTGAATACTTCTTTGTCAAATTACTCCTTCCAAAGGGTACCACCTCACACTTTTCAGGATTAAATTCCATCTGCCACTTATCTGCCCATTTGACCATCCAGGCTATATCTTCCTGTAGCCCAAGATGCTCAACCTCACCGTTAACCACCCAGCCAATCTTTGTGTCATCCGCAAACTTACTAATCCTAACCCCCACATAGTCATCTATGTCTTTTATATAAATGACGAATAATAGGGGACCCAACACAGATCCCTGTGGTATGCCACTGGACACTGGCTTCCAGTCACTAAAGCATCCTTCTGTCATCATCCTCTGACTCCTACAATTAAGTCAATTTTGAATCCACCTTATCAAATTACCCTGTATCCCATGTGCATTTGCCTTCTTTATAAGTCTCCCATGTGGGACCTTGTCAAAGGCTTTGCTGAAATCCATAAAAACTACATCAGCTGCACTACCCTCATCTACACACCTGGTCACCTCCTCAAAAAATTCAGTCAAATTTGTTAGGCATGACCTCCCTCTGACAAAGCCATGCTGACTATCCCTGATGAAACCTTGCCTCTCCAAATGGAGATAGATACTCTCCTTCAGAATTTTCTCCAATAGTTTCCCTTCGACTGACGTGAGACTCACTGGCCTGTAGTTCCCTGGTTTATCTCTACAACCTTTCTTAAATAGTGGAACCACATTAGCTGTTCTCCAGTCCTCTGGCACCTCCCCCGTGGCCAGAGAGGAATTAAAAATTTGGGTCAGAGCCCCTGCGATCTCCTCCCTTGACTCCCTCAGCAGTCTGGGACACAAATCATCCCGACCTGGAGATTTGTCCACTCTTAAGCCTGCCGACACCTCCAATACCTTGTCACTCCCTATATCAATTTGTTTAAGAGCCTCTTGGATACCAGCTTTAAAGGTCTGGACAGCTCTCTCAGCGAGACAATTGGATGAAGGATGGCAGGGAGAGGTCTTCATGTGCCGGATACTGTTCAGGCTTGTGAATCTCTGAAATTCCACGCTGGTGAAAGCTGTCCCATTATCAGAAATAATGATCTCAGGTAAACCATGTATACTGAAGGAATGATGCAGCTTTATAATAGTTGCGGTTGAAGTTGACATCAAGCCCTTTAGAATGTGCATCGATGATTAATAGGAACATGGTGCCTAGAAATGATCCCACATAGTCAATATGCAGTCTAACCCAAGGTTAACCAGGCCATTCCCGTGGGTGAAGAGGAGCTGAAATAGGTAGCTTCTGATTTGCTGGCAAAGGGAACAGTGTTTAAACATGCTCTCAATGTCACTGTCTATTCCTGGCCACCAGACGTAGCTACGTGCTAGCATCATTACCTTCGATATGCCTGTGTGTGCACCATGGAGCTCTGCCAAGAGTGACTCTCTACCATGTGATGGGACCACAACTCTTGTACCCCACAACAAAGTTCCTTCTTAACAACCCAGTTCAGTATTTCTGGAATAAAATGAACACAGAAATGTTCTTGGCGTCCTTGTAAAACAAAGTATTTGACTTTTGACAGTACTGGGTCACTTTGTCCATTCTGGACCTGTTTGGCACATACAGGTGATGAATCCAAGAAATTTAACTATAACACTAACTCTTGTGGAACGGCTGTATTGACATGACTACGGAAAACAAAAGACAACTAAGTGCATCGGCATTGATTATATGCGAGCCAGGGTGGTACATGAATGTGTACTCATAAGCTGATAGCATCAAAGCCTAATGTTATATTCTTGCTGAAGCTATAGGTGGAATAGTTTTGTCTTCACTGAGCAAATCTGTTAGCGGCTTACGGTCAGACACAATTTTAAAATGTCGCCAGTGTAGGTATTGGTGAAACTTCTTGACACCAAATACAACCGATAATCCTTCTTTTTCCAACTGAGAGAAGCCCTTTTCAGCTTGCGAAAGTGTTCTTGAGACATAGCCAATGGCTTTTTCTGATCCATCCTCTATTTGATGTGATAGAATGGCTCCTACACCATAAGGAGAAGCATCACATGTCAACACCAGCTCTTTAGATGGGTCATAATGTACCAACAAGCATGATGAATGAAGCAGTTCCTTCGCTGTTACAAAGGCTGCTTCTTGCTATGAACCCCATGACCAGCGGTGGTTCTTCCTCAGCAACAAATGTAGTGGTGCCAGTACAGTGGATAGATTAGATTAAAAAATGGCTATAGTAATTAATCATACCCTGGGAAAGGGAAAGGATTAGAGGGTGATGGTGCATCTTTAATGGCTTGAATCTTGTCTTCCATAGGATGCAACCCCACTGTGTCCACTCTGCGGCCTTGGTAGGTTACCTTCGATGCTTGAAAAGTGCATTTTGCTCGCTTTAAACACACCCCTGCTTCCATAAATCTTCTCGGCACTTCCTCAAGGCTGGCTAAATGTTCAGCTTCGGTCAGTCCAGTGATGAGAATGTTATTTAAGTACACAACCACACAAGGAAGTCACTGCAGCAGACTCTCCATGATTTGCTAAAATTGGACATGCTAATGAAACTCCAAAAGGTAATTGAGTGTTTTGGTAGAGGTCTTTATGGGTATTAATTGTCATGTATTCTCTTGATGTGCTATCCAATTCCAATTGTTGATAGACATGACTCATGTCTAGTTTTGTATTTGACTTGCCTCCTGCTAACTTGACATCCCAGTCATCGATTCTAGAAATGGGATATTTGTCTAAATTTGCTGTTTTATTGATGGTCAGTTTGTAGTCACTGCATTTTTGTATCGTCTAGTCTGGCTTGACAACTGGGACTTTGGGTGTGGCCCACTCAGAAAACTGAGTGAAAACAGGCTGAATTGATACCAGGTTTTCCAACTTGCACAACACTGCTTCCACTTTTTATTTTAGTGAATAAGGCACTGGCCTGGCCTTGAAGAAATGTGGTGTTGTCTGGGGATCAACACGCATTTTAGCTTGCACGCCTTTCAGTTTTCCCAATTCATCTTGAAAAACCGTGTAATGTTTCTTCAAGAGCTCTGGCACTCCATTGGGCTTCAAATGGAATATTTCTGACCAGTCAAGTTTTATTTTCTACAGCCAATCTCAGCCTAAAAGACTGGGCCCCTCCCCCTTTACGATTATCACAAGCAGTTGGGCTGTCTGTTGTTTGTCGCAGATTGGGACAGCAGCAATGCCTTTGACCCGAACTGATTCTCCAATATAAGTTCTCAGCTTGGCACACATCTGCTCCAATGTCAATGGCTGACTCCCTTCACTGAGCTACTTGAACATGTGCTCCCCAGTAACAGTACTTGAAGCATCGGTATCCACCTCCATCTACAGATGCTTGCCATTCACTTGCACTGTCACTGTAATGGGCTCAGGTTTAACAGCGGTCACATGGTACAGAGAGTATACATCAGTAGTAGCAGCCTCAGCCTTTGCTGTATCAACTAGCTCAATCAGATTTGTTTGTTGTTTTGCTGTTTGCCTATTCTTTGTTCAGTACTGCCTAACCAGGTGTCCTTTCCTGTAGCAATAATTGCATTCTGCCTCTTTGAATCTACAAACTTCTGCTCCAAATCTGTAGCAAATGCATATCTGATGAGCTGACATGTTATCATTAGGCTTCCTAAATCTTTGTGTGGTGGGCATAGAATTGCGTTTAAAATCTGCTCTTCTGTTTTTTTGTGCCACGCTCAGCAACAGGTTCCCGCCAACATGGAGTATGGTGCCATTATCCACATGCTGCAAAGCCTGCAAGTCTTTCGCAGAACTTTCAATAGCGAGAGAAATTCCAGGGCGCACTTGAAATCATTGTCGGATTTGCCTAGGAGGTGCTGCATTGGGTCATTCTTGACTCTGCAGACAAGTCTGTCCCACAGCATATCATTCAAGGCACCCCCAAACTCTCAGTATTCGGTTAACTCTTTCAGATTTGCCACAAAGGTAGCAATGGACTCTCCTGGGGTACAAACTCTCAAATTAAACTTGAAACGCTGCATGATCACAGATGGTTTGGGCTGAAAGTGAGATTTCACAAGTTCCGCTAACTCACTGTACGACTTAGAACTGGGTGAGTTCGGCGCAGTCAGGTTTCGAATCAGGTTATACATTTTGCTTCCACATGCACTCAGTAGGATAGCTATGAAATAGAACCCAAGTCGCTCAACATACTAGACTCCAATCTTCAATGTTAGCATCGTATGAATTGATTCTTCCGAACAATGCATGGCAGGTAAGTATTGCTCAACTTCATTTTACTCACATCAACCACGGTGAACTGCATGGCAGAAGTTGGTTTTATCCATGTCGCCAAATGTAATAATTTGATGGAGCAACAGGTTTAGTGAAGAAAAGGCTAAACTTTATTTAGGAGACATGTAGAGATGCTTGCACACCAGGAGCGATCTCTCCTTTGGAAGCCCCACCCACAGGATCACCCATGTAATAAGTTTATTGGTCGAAACACCCGTAATTGCATCACATGATACATCTAGTTACTATAGATATTCATCATAATTTCAAAACATAAGAAGGCCTTTTGCTCAAAGAGCTGAAGGCAAGCCAGGTTCATATAATAGGGTATATCTTGGGTTGGAAGCATGAGCAGCAGTTATTCTTTCTCAGTTGCTACCTCCACTTGTTTCTCCTCACAGTTGATGGGTGCTTCACTTGATTGCTGATGATACCTCTACATGAGCTCATACATCTGTTTAACATGCTTAACAAGAGCTTTAACGTAGCACATCACACACAAAATGAAGCAAAGGTCCAGATGCTTTAACAGTTGGGATGGCATCACACAATACAGCTTGATCAAAATCTTACATATTATTGTGGTTTTCTGCTTGCTCCAGAACTTCACAGTACAATGAAGAATCCGCACAGCCTAAAGAAGGATAAATATCAACAAGAAGGAAGCATTCAGGAGGCTGAGTAAGCCAAGGATACATCAAATGAAACATGTTTTACCAACTGTAAGAGCTGTTTGTCAGGTTGTCATCGAGGATAAATATCATTATTAATTCCTCCACCCCTTGTAGAAATGGCTCACCCCACATCTTAGCCCTGCCTTCAATAGATGCCCCTTTGCCTATATTTATTTTCACATCCTATTAAACTACCAAACTACCAGTTCTGTAACCTGCTGGTTCAGTATCCAACGCAATAACAAGACCAATTTCTAGGACGCGACAACTACTGCTGTATTTTGTTTTGCCCTTTGTTCAATGTGTTTTACTAGTGTTTTTTGTTGCATGTTCTACATACTTCCACCAGGATTGGAAACACCAGGTTTGTTGTCCGTGTGTCTGTGAGGACTGAGGAGGCTCTCGAGCTCTGTTAGCAGAAGTCTTCAATAGTTCAGCGAAGGTTCACCATGGCTGCAGCTATGGAGAGGTGAAAACTTTGCCTCATAAATGTAGTCCTCAGAAGTGGAGGGAGAAGATCCAGATCATCCTGAGAAACAGCAGCCCCATTGTGCCTATTCCATTCTAGCTTTTCTACTGGACACTGTTTCACCAAACTCACCAAATTTGTGTGACAGCAAATGTGACATGTTAGTCTTGGTTCATTAGTAGCACTGTCGCATACAAGTCTGAAAGTCATGGTTTCTAGCCTAGCATCAGAGTCTTGAGTGCAATATGTAGGCTGGTACTTCAGTGCAGTATTGTGGGAATGCTGCACTGTCAACAGTGCTGTCCTTGAGACAAAATATTAAGTCGAGGCCCTATCATTTATTGCATAAAACCTGGGCAGGGAGAGGTTGTCAACACTGTAGCTCCCCTTCCTCTTCATCTTCCTTCACTTCATGTTGCATTTCCTCCTTCTCCTCCTCCTCTTCCTCATATTCCTGCTCCTCAGCTTCTTACCTGATAAGTAGAGTTAATGGCTTTATGGTGAGGTAATGCAGTAACTCATTATGGTGAGGTAGTGCAGTAACTCATTATGGTGAGGTTGTGCAGTAATTCATTATGGTGAGGTAGCGCAGTAACTCATTATGGTGAGGTAGTGCAGTAACTCATTATGGTGAGATAGTGCAGTAACTCATTATGGTGAGGTAGTGCAGTAATTCATTATGGTGAGGTAGCGCAGTAACACATTATGGTGAGGTAGTGCAGTAACTCATTTTGGTGAGATAGTGCAGTAACTCATTATGGTGAGGTAGTGCAGTAACTCATTATGGTGAGGTAGTGCAGTAACTCATTATGGTGAGGTAGTGCAGTAACTCATTATGGTGAGGTAGTGCAGTAACTCATTATGGTGCGGTAGTGCAGTAACTCATTTTGGTGAGATAGTGCAGTAATTCATTATGGTGATGTAGTGCAGTAACTCATTATGGTGAGATAGCGCAGTAACTCATTATGGTGAGGTAGTGCAGTAACTCATTATGGTGATATAGTGCAGTAACTCATTATGGTGAGATAGCGCAGTAACTCATTATGGTGAGGTAGCGCAGTAACTCATTATGGTGAGTAGTGCAGTAATTCATTATGGTGAGGTAGCGCAGTAACTCATTATGGTGAAGTAACGCAGTAACTCATTATGGTGAGGTAGTGCAGTAATTCATTATGGTGAGGTAGCGCAGTAACTCATTATGGTGAGGTAGTGCAGTAACACATTATGGTGAGGTAGTGCAGTAACTCATTATGGTGAGGTAGTGCAATAACTCATTATGGTGAGGTAGCGCAGTAACTCATTATGGTGAGGTAGCGCAGTAACTCATTATGGTGAAGTAACGCAGTAACTCATTACGGTGAGGTAGCACAGTAACTCATTATGGTGAGATAGCGCAGTAACTCATTATGGTGAGATAGCGCAATAATTCATTATGGTGAGGTAGTGCAGTAACTCATTATGGTGAGATGGTGCAGTAACTCTATTCAAGAAAGGAGAGAGATAGAAAGCAGGAAACTAAAGGCCAATTGGTTGAACATTTGTCATTAGGAAAATGCTAGAATCCATTATTATAAGAAATGGTGAGAATTTGAAAGTATGCCACAAACCAACTGATAATGCACAATGAGTCCTACTAAATGGCTAGGTAAACAGACCAACACTTAAAGCATTGTTCAAGAGAAGAATATGGAACTGAAATCCATTCTAGTTAAGGCTCAGCTGTGATGGGCTGGTCATTCTCACAACACCAGGTGGGTGGCTCCCTAAGGTCAAGCTTTACTCCCAGTTGAAAGAAAGAAAGCAGAGATGTCAAGAAGGAAAGTACAATGTTATTAGGGCACACTGAGGGGAAACATTAACCATTGTAACATCACTTACATTTTGTGGGAAAACATCACAAAAAACAACAAAACCATCATTAGCGAATTGCAACTCCAGGAATCAATTAGTGCCAGTTTCAAAACATCTGAGAATTTTCAGAAGAAGGATGCAAGAGAATGAATCACAACCATGTTATATCTCAAGTTCACACTAGATAACTTTTCCATTTGCTGTATGTGAAGAGTTTACTTCCATGGACAAGCCCACACTTCTAAAGAGTCAAGATGTTACGTAGAAAGTAATCTGGGTAACAGGTCAGCCAATGAACCAATTTATTATTATTGGATAACATCTAGAAAATTCCACAATAATGTTTTTTATTCATCCTCAGGATATGGGAGTTTCTAGCAAGGCCATTATTTATTGCCCATTCTTAGTTCCCTTTGAGAAAGTTGTGGGGGGCTTTCATCTTGAACTGCTGTCGTCCATGTGAGGCACACTCACAGAGCTGTTAGACAGGGAGTTCCAGGATTTTTATCAGATGACGATGAAGGAACAACAATATACTACAGGTGCAGTGACTTGTTTCAAAAGCTGGATAATATCAGTCATGCTGGGCGCTTTGACAACATGCTGAACTATCAAAGTAGGTTTATCTCTTGAGTTATTTACAGAAGAAAATAATATAAACGAGTTATGAAAAGCAGTCCAAAAGCAGAAGTTTGGACCCAGTTCACAGGGGGTTAAAGAGATGATCCACGCTGTTGAATTTCGTTTAAAATTTCCTTGCAGGGTATATGATAAAACAAATACTTTCACAGAGAGATAGCAATCTGATTCCTTAGCAGACTGATCTAGTGCAGACTTTGCAGGATTGTCTCAGATACATTTAAAGATACACGTTCCAACTCATCGTGAGATGAAATTGAACTGAAACCCAAAATGTATGGGATTTTTATACTCGCAAAAACTCTTTGAAGCCAGATACTGATGCTTAATGTAAAAAAACTAGATCTATTTTATAGGCCATTGATATAATCTAATGGCATCTGGATCAAAGCAAGCATCCTCCTGGGTTGGGTAGAGTGATATTTTCATTATTTTTGAATCAAAATATTCATATAATGAAGATACCAGACTGGAATCCCTAGCAGTTATGGTAATATCATGGTAGAACATGGATGAAAACTGCCTGAATGTTCTGTGTGCTCCACTGGCAGTCAAATGTACGGAGATTGAGTGACAGTTGCTGTCAGTCCTAATAAGGGGCGAAATTTCCATCTACCTTTGTACAGGCATTCATTGCCCTTTTAAGGAGTTATCACTTTGATTTGTTTATTTGTTAAGTTGCCCATTCGTTAAAGTTGTACTCAAAAAACTATAAAGAGAGAGGCTGCTAATTTGTTCATGGCCAAAATTTTACGCTGGTTGTGCAGGCGCGTGCCCAACCCGACAGCACGTGAAATCGCACAAGGAGACAGTGGGTCCGCATCCCGACACCATCACGTACCCACACAATATCTTGCTTGGTGGGTGCGCACAGCTGTCGGAAGCATGCCTGCTGATAATTAAGCGGGCAATTAAGCCCATTAAGGAAGCAATTGAAATTGATTTTACCTGGCCTGCCCACTTTTACGGTTGCTGGATAGGCCAATCAGTCAGGTGGCCTTTACGTTTTCACTGAAACCTCAATCCAGGGAGGGGTGAAATATCCGGAGTGAAATATAATTTTAAAAAGATATTCAGGGACTGATCATTTTTGAGCCCTGCTGTCAGGTGCTTGAATGTGCCGCATAGACACAGTTTGCTGCAGTTTTTCTTGTCATTTAATCTGTCCAGGTCTCCAGCTCCCTGAGGCAGCTCAAAGCAGCTGTCTGCCTTCAGGGGGCTCACTCGAAGCACCCACCCACACCCTCACTTTTGTCGTGCCTGCCCTCACCTGCCCTGAAGAAAAGTCATATGGACTCGAAACGTTAACTTTGTCTTTCTCTCCACAGATGCTGTCAGACCTGCTGAGTTTTTCTAGCATTTTTTGTCTTTGTTTCAGATTTCCAGCATCCACAGTATTTTACCTTTATAAACAGAGACCACCTCTTTAAGGGACAATAACTTTAATTTGATTTGTTTATTTGCCAATTTGTTAAAGGCATACTCAAAACGTATACAGGCAATCATAACAGTGGAGCAATAAATGGGAACCTTAATTTAGGTGGATTCCAAGTTCCTAATCTCACAGGAACCTGGTAAAATGTTGGAACCCAATAAACCTGAATAGAATAAAAGCAAAAAACTGTGGATGCTGGAAATTCAAAACAAAAACAAAAATACCTGGAAAAATTCAGCAGGTCGGACAGCATCATTTCGAGTCATACGGACGCGAAACGTTAACTGTATTCCTCTCCGCAGATGCTGTCAGTCCCGCTGAGTTTTTCCAAACCTGAATAGAAGGCAGGCACCAGTCTCATGAAGGGTGAAAATCAACCCAAACAAAGGAATACAGACAATCTTTATTACAAGTAATTTTTTTCAATATACTATTTAACTGCAGCCCTTGTGCAAAGTATGCCATTTGAAGGTGAATATCTGTGTGTCTGGGGAGGCCTCAACATCACCCCACTGGACCTGACATGACTGGCTCCCTGGCAGCTTGGGGCAATAGCGGATGTGCCATCAGCTGGTGTTCTTTCCTGACACTGCATGCTCCAGTGGGGTCAGTGCTGAAAGGCAAATGAAGTCTTGACATGCATAATGGAATCATGGCCAGAATTTTATGTTGGATGAATGGACGTGCGCCTGACACAAACCAGAATTAATAGCACGAGAGGATGTCATGCGCACGTCCTGACGTTTTCGTGCTCACACACATTATGGTCGGCGGGCGGACACAAGAGTCGGAAGCATGCCCCCCCGACAATTAAATGGGCAACTAAGCCCATTTACAGCCCAATTGATCCAAATTTTATGTTACCCGTGTGCTTTAGCACTTGTCGCACAGGCAACACAGGCAGGCAGCCAATCTGGTTTTTCTCATTTTTCATCCAAGAATGGGATAAAAGGGGACATGAGCACTGGCTGTGTGAATTGTTAGGGGTTCAGGTGAGAGTTTTCTGATGATTAGTCCTGGGATTTCACGCCTTTTCCGTGGTTTCTGCTGAAGAATTCGCTTTGTTAGCTGTTTTTGAGGACTCTTTAGTTTTGTTGACTCTCTTAGAAGATTTCTGCCGAGTGCACTCTTCAATGCCCAAGGCAGTATCATCAGCATTTCAGCAGATGGGGATTGTCTATTCCACTGGTGAGACCTCCTCTAAAGAAGAAGCGAGGGGCAGAAGGGAGAGGAAGCCGGGTGTCCACAGGCAGCGTCCTAGGGAAAGATCTGTGGGAGGGGAGGCGCGGATACAATGGGTGCAGGGCCACCAAGGCAGAAGGGGCGACAGAAGCTGCCACTGTCCTGCTGCCAGATGTACAGGCAGCGATCCAGCTACCTCAACATGTTTGAGGTCTAGTGCCGCAGGAGGCTCCGCCTTTCGAGGGACACTGTGACATCCATATGCCAGATGTTTGGGCCAGAGATCATCTCCAACTGTGTGGATAGGCAGCCAATGCAAGAGGCTCTGAAGGTCACTGTAGCCCTTACTTTTTTCGCATCCAGATCTTTCCAGGGGTCAATGGGGGATCTGTGTGGAGAGTCCCAACCAGCTGTCTACAGTTACGTCAAGCTGGTCATTAACGCTCTCTTCATATGGGTCATGACATTCATTCATTACCGGACAGACGAAGCCAGCCAGGCTGAGCGAGGCAAAGGCTTTGCAACGAATGCTGGGTTCCTCCACATCCAGGGTCCATTGACTGCACACATGTGACCATCAAGGTGCCATCATGTCATCCGGGTGCCTTCTTGAACCGAAAGGGCTTCCACTCCACGAACGTGCAGATAGTGTGTGATCACAAGGCACAGATTCTGCAAGTTAATGCAAGGTACCCTGGCAGCTCCCATTATGATACACCCTGTGATACTCCCAGGTGCCAAGGCTGTTCATGGCTCTAGCTCGGCTGGATGGTTGGCTCCTGGGTGACAAAGGATATCCCTTGAAGATATGGCTCATGACACCATCCCAGCATCCTAGGACAGAAGCGTAAGAGAGGTACAATAGGAGTCATGTCTCCATAAGGGCGGTGGTTGAGAGGACCATTGGTCTGCTGAAGATGAAGTTCCGCTGCCTGGACCGATCAGGGTGTGCACTGCAATACCCGCCAGAGCGCATGTTGCTTACAGCCGCATGCTGTCTCTGCATAATTTGGCACTGGCAAAGGGGGACCAACTGGAGGATGAGGATAGCAAGGCAGATCCACACACCTCAGAGAATGACTCTACAGATGGATCTGATGAGCAGGCCGGGCAGGCACAAGGTGAGGACATGGAGGCAGAATTAAGGAATCTTCAGGGAGGCAGGGGCACCAGGGAGGCCTTCATTCAACTAGGCTGTTAAGGCATGGCTTGATCCCATGACAAGGGTGCCGCCTCCTTACTACACATTTCTGAGGAGGCAATCCCATGACCCCAGTGTCGCTTCACAACCTCTGTAATAAACTTTGCTGCCCCTGCCGTCTATCATAAGGCACTGATGGGGCCTGCACCTATAGAAAACATGAGGGACACTCAGGGCATTGAAACAAAATCTAGACTTATATCTATTCCAGTGTTGCAAAAAAGGAATATAGCATAAGATAGTTGCTACAGTCACACAAAAACAATACATAAAATTGATTAAATGAAAGAATGACACCCATGAAAACCCCATCTTGTGCTCACGCTTCCTTAAACTTACGCTTGTGAGTGCAGCATTGGAGGCAGATTGCTGACTCAGTTGTCATGTCGACTCTGATGACATTGGCAGTTGCCTCTGGCTGGTGGGGCCTGAGCAGGCTCTGCCTGCAAGGGTGCAACCAGCTGGGCACTCCTCAGTCGTCCTCGTCTCATCAGATGCCAAGGGGCGGAGGAGCTGCCACCCTCATCCGGAGTGCCACGAGAGGAGCCCACAGGGACTGACAGCTCATCTGCCTGCATGAGGTGCGTTTGCACCGCCTTGTTCACTAATGATGGATGACCACCCAGCAGAAAGACTAGGTGCCTCATCCATCTTTCACACTGGCAGTGACCTCCTGCGGTCACTGCCGGTGTGTGGGAGTGCAGGTCCAAGCACAGCCCCAGGAATCACTGATTCTGTTCCTGGACCTGCCTCTCCATGAGAGTCATATTCTCGCAATGAAGGAGGCAGTGCACTCAGCCATGAAGGTCAACGCAGTGCTCATGCTCCGCATGGACTCCTCCACAACAGAGATCATGGCATGCATATCCTCATGGATCTCTGCCAGGTCTTCCCATGCATTCCACTGGACATCCAACATCTATCGCCTGATGGACAACTCCAGAGCTTTATCATCTGCCTCGGACTCAGCATCGTTCTGATCATCAGCAGTCCTCCGCCTGTCGGTGCTTTGGGAACTGTCTGCCTCTGCCAGCTGCTCATGCAAGTGTGATGTGTCTTCACCAATGTACACTACCAACTGATCCAATGAACTGATGCCTACCAACATGCTTGTATCTGCGCTGGTACCTGGTAGCGAGAGAGGTGGTGATGCTGGTGGATCTGTCTATGGCTCCTCCTCAGATATCAAGGAGGGGCCCTCAAGGTCCCAGCAGCCTCTGGAGGATGGCTCATCTGAAGGAGGAAGACAATATGTCAGTATATCAATCATCTCATCAGATAGTCAACATGCATGCTAGGCAGGCAGGAGAGACTATGGACAACTGCACCATAGTGGCACAATGATTGCTGGATCATTGGGGACCTTGCTTAGAAGTCCTCAATTAAGATGAGATGACCCTACATTATTTGCATTCTCCGCCATTCTCGCATCTGCCCACTAGCCTCTTACCTTCCTCCGACACACCTGCCTCTTCACGACCTGTGGACCTTGCTCCTCGTTGGCACTCTAGCTCAAGGGTGTCCATCTCAAATTTGATCAATTTGAGCAGGTTGGCCACCTCACCTGTGCTTCACAGCATTATGGATTTTCTTCTCCTGTTTGGAGCAAAGTGAATTCAATAGTCCATCTTCTACATTCAACAGCATATCAAACTTGCCACCAACCTCCCCCCTGCGCCCCCCCAGCACCCCCACCCCACCCACCCCACCCCCCAGAGGATGAGGTTGATGAGCCCATCAAATGTTCATACCTCACTCTTCTATGCCCCCAAGACTAGTGGCCAGATCTCCCAGCCTTGGTATATGTGCCTTTTGTCACTCTGATTCTTCCAGTCCTGAGCATCACAAAGGTCAGCCACCTTTCACGACACCTCCATACCGTATCATGGCAATCTGGTACTCACCCTTGCTGATCTCAGAAGATCATTAAACCATTGAGCACTACGCCTACTGACCTGGTCTGCCACCTCTGAACAGACTTTCTTTATCTGGTATGGTGGCCTCCTCTTGCTACCCCACAGCATCAGAATGTCCCACCTGGCACTCACTGCCTCCACTAGAGTGTGCAGGCACTCATCCAAGAACTGGAGAGGGGACAGTTAGAGCGCCCACCAGTGTTGCCCTCCCGCCTTGAGTGCCCAGTGGGTGCTGAGACCATAACTCCTGCAAATTTCAAAAGTCTCTTCAAGACAGCTCCCTGATGCTCCCCAAAACCTCCTGGCAGTCTTCCTGGAAGCTACCTCTGCTGTTTTCAAATGCCCCGCCAGGTTCCCATTGGCCTGGCACCCACCATGCCCCTGCACCTGCTGCCAATGCATCACCAATGTCCGGGCACATTTCATGTTGACCAGCCCTTAATTGGCCAGCCAGTGTGAAATCTCTTTTGGTGCCCAATCACAAACAGAAGTGAAAATTGCTTCCGTGCCGCCATTCAAGCACTCTAGCCCATGCCTTGTGGAAATTTGGGCCCAATATGTTCCCAACACTGAATAGACATCTCCACGATTTAAGCCAATGCATTTGCTATGACAAAGTTAGGTTATCTTGAAAAGACTGGGGTTGTTCTTCTTGGAGAAAAGAAGATTGAGGGGAAAATTGATAGAGGTGTACAAGGTTATGAAAAACTTAGATAAGATAGACCAAAAAAAAACATTCTTCCCATTAGCTGATTGCTCAAGGACTAAAGGACACAGAGTTAAGATTCTGAGCAAGAGTAGCAGGGAGAATGTGAGGAAGAATCTTTTTACGCATCAAGTGATAATGACCTGGAACCAGAGCAAGGGGGTGGGGGTAGGGGTGATGATGGGTGTGGAAACAATCAATGATTTTAAAAGGAAATTGGATAGGCATTGAAGGAAATAAATTTGCAGGGCTACAGGAACCAAGCAGCAGAGTGGGGCTGACTAGATTGCTCCACAGAGAGCTGGCAAGGACTCAATGGGCCAAATGGCCCCTTTCCATGCTGAAAGTGACTTTATGGCCAGGATGCAGCCAGCTGGCCAAACGTCCATTGACTTGCACGGCATCGGTAAATTCCGCCAGTGGGCAGGACTGGAAGTGCCCATCATATGACTCTATGAATTTCATTTTGACTCCGAAACTAATTTAAACTAAAAGGCACAGTACAGAAAAAGAAAAAAAAAATGCTCAAAAAAATTCAAATTTTACCACATTACAAAACAGAACACAATCAGCAGAAGGTCAAACATTGCTCTGTGATTTAACTGTTACTTACACTTTGATTGCCAAGGCCACCGATGTCTGAATTTATGGCCAAACTGAACAACCAAAATAACCTACATTATGATAATGAATGGCCAATAATTTGGGAGTAGCAACCATTATAGCCATTTCCTGGAAACACATGACTCTGAGTCCAATATTTGCTGTTTCAGCAAATCTTTTTCCAATAAAATACAAAACTAAAACTCCCTGAAATGTGACTCATAGCTTAAGCGATTCAGTACAACATTTTTCTTCAGCTATTGCCTCAGAAAAAGAAAGCCCACTCAATAACAAGATTCAGGTTGGTCATTTCCAGCTGTTTAGCTGGTTAGAAAATGGCACTGTTGACAGTTGGGTGGCAATTACCACATTAATGCTGGAGGAAACATTCTTAACAGCCACAAACAGGATGATGCCACCCATCATTTTTAATGGCTGGATTAATGAATTACAGCTGCTCCCAGATGAATGTACAGATCAACTCGCAGTACACTCCTCAGAGCAGGAAATCAAAATTACTTTTTGCTTGGTCCTGAAACAGGGAAACGGTCGGTCTGATTGATTTATACAGTAAAAGTATAGACATCTTTTTGTCCCAATGCATTAATGGTATCATTGAATATAGTAACCAGAAAATGTCTTCTCTTCAGAATCTACACCAAAATAACAAACTATTCTCAGGGTCAACTTTCCAGTGTAAGTGCCAGGATGTGCTCATGGTTGGCTTCTGCTCCTGACCTCATGAAAATATTGGGCTCAAATTTATTTACATGTTGTCAGTGGGCTCCTGTACCACTATGAGTTTATCTTGGGCTCCTGCAGTAGCTTGTGAACAATGTCTGTTCTGGGGCTACCTCCAGAAATGTGCCACAACATGGTTTATAAGTATCTTTGATGAAACAAATCATCAGAGAGAGGCCATAAATATGCGGCCCCACCTGGCACACACTCACTGCAAATCCAATGGCTGTGCTGCTCAGTAGGCCAGGGTCCAGATATGATGAAGCCCTCCTTCTTCTTCAGTGCCTGTGGAGCTAATTTAAGATCGGGACCTTAACACACCCCAGGTAAGGTCTCATGTGTCAGAGAGGTCGTGGCCAAGGGAAGGGGACTTTTAAAGCGGAACTTCTTTTGACCAAACAGCAGTTGCGTAGAAAAGGCATATTGACTGCTGCTAGGCCCCATCTTGGCCGATAAAGGGTGCTGATGGGCTAACAGGCATATTTGCTAATTATGGATTGTGGAAGTGACTCTTGATGGGATTCCTTTTCAGTACCTTGGAAGATAAGAACAATTTGTATCAATAATGAAAAGGCCATGTGCACAGATCTATTCTTGTTCTGTTTAATACTAAGTGGCTGACTAACAGATGATTGCAAAGCCATTCAGCACAGCTGCCACAGCTCTTTCAACAACTAAATCTTGGGCATGGAAACAATAAGCAAATTATTCATTGATCTTAAGCTTTGATTTACACATGCATGTTCTGGAATGCAATGATTGTTAAAATGGGCAAAAGCACAGATTAACAATGGTGTTCTACTATTGGGATAACTTGATGCAAGATAGAATTTTTTTATGATATAGCACAAGCTTGTTGGAACAGGCAGATCTGTTGTTCCAGCTTATCCAAAAGCTGTTTTAACTATATTTATTTTAAATCGAAACATTGCCTGTCAAACTTCACTTACTTCACAGCAGAATACAAACAGCAAATCAACAATCTTCCCATCTATGATAATTTATTGATAACCTTTAGCTGTGTGTATTTAATTTATCTTTATGGCTAGATTGACAGATGACTGACTGCACACTTGAATTAAGAGCATCATTCCCCTCGCCCCATAACAAGTAGTGTTTATTATTTCATAAGTGCCATGGAGAACAAAATTATTTCAGACACAGTAGAACTGCAGCTAATTTGCCAGCATTTCCTATAGCTGCAGCCAATTTAAATAAATAAACATCAGTACAGACCAATTATTGCTCTATTACAAAGAGTGAGACATGCATTACTTTTAATGCATTTGGTTTAGGAAAATTGTGTTTTGTCTAATTTATCCAATTGGCTAGACACAATAAATGATGTAAACAGTAATATAATTTTACCATTAATTTTATCATAAGTTTTTCAAATGTCATAACAGTTATCACATTAACTTCAGGGTCCAGATGGTATAGAAGTATCATATCCTTCCTCTCTTCACTGAAATATGAAGTTAATAAAAAATGTTTTTTTATCTTGATTATAGAGATGCCTTTACGTGTATTTTATAGTTATGTAGATATGTATCAGACTTGCCTCACTTTATCAAACAAGTATGACTAATAATCATGACATCCTCTACCTCTTGCTGACTCATAGATTCCAG
Organism: Carcharodon carcharias; assembly: GCF_017639515.1. Classification (NCBI taxonomy): domain Eukaryota; kingdom Metazoa; phylum Chordata; class Chondrichthyes; order Lamniformes; family Lamnidae; genus Carcharodon; species Carcharodon carcharias. The sequence goes on along the minus strand of NC_054467.1, from coordinate 153,530,725 downwards.
TCCCACACCATAAGCTTACAGGATTCTCCAGAATAATTCATAGTGATCATGAATTGTTATTAAGTATATTGCCATAATGTTAAGATTTTTAAAATGGCAAATTTCCTTTCATGGCCATTTTTATTTGACTCTTTTTCAAATTTCTGTGGTCCATAGCATATTTTGGAGCTGTCAAATTGATCCCTGGGAAGATTCATGCTGGAACAAGAGAATGACAAGACATAACTTGTAATTGTTGGTTGTTGGTTCTGGTAACAAACTGTTGAACTGATCATGGGTGCCTGTCTGTATATAATGACATAGTGGTCTACAGCGTATACGTCTGCAATAACAAGGCGTTAATTTACTAAACCTGGTGGAAAAGCCGATACCCATTCAGAAAGTCCCTTCTGTACTTATTCTACTATTTTAACAACAGGCTTAACTCATTTCCTAAGCTTCTTGAGTCAGGCCTATTGCCAGTGCATGCATACATTTAGGAAAATGGAACCAAAGTTGGCAGCAGTAAAAGTTAGTAGCATCCCTATTAACAGTATTAATATATTGACCTAGCATCAGCATAAACAGACTGGCCCTAGTAGCAGCATCTCTCCTAATTTACTGTACAAAGGATAATCTGGTCTAATTAGAAAAATTCTGATTTACCTGAGTTGATCGTAACCATTCAGAATCATATTGCAATTAATATATTAGATTATTATACTACAATGCAAAAGGCAACCATGTGTGCATGCCTGATATATTCCAGAGGCAGAACTTTACACCGGCGGGATTTTATGGTCCCACTGAAGTCGATAGACTTTTGAACGAATCACCACATTTTACGGCCCTGCCTCAACCACAACGGGGCCATAGATATGCTGAAACATAGTATGATTATTACATGCCTCAGTATACACAGCACTGTTGCATTATAAAAATAAATTCTGAGGCCACCAATGGAAGTATCAAAGGCATTCCCAATGGTATATAGGTCAAATATACTGCTTGGTGTCATACACATAAGGGAAGTCTGATGGTTAAGCACCAGCTGTGCTGAATTGTTTGGGGATCAATGCAATTTTCAATCGGGGGATCAATGCAATTTTCCTCAGCATGCTAGGCTAAGGAAAGGAAAAGTCAACTAGGGTTTCTACTTATAATTGCTAACCAGTAATTCCTGTTGAAAAATGCATGTGTAGAAGCTGAACACATATTATTAAGATCATGTGACAATCTCTAAGGTGAAATATTTAATCAACTATTCAATCACTATCCAATTCATTATTTAATCAACCTCATGAGGAATGGGCACTAAGGCGAGGTACCAGAATTTTGCCAGAGTCCATGAAACTGGTACCTCAGTAAAAAGTCAGTGTTTTCAAGAAAGAAATGAAAGCTGGGGAAGATGAGGATCGACATCCATACACCAGTAGAAACTGAACAATTTTATCATGGAACTACCATGTCAAATCTATATCCGTTTGACATTTTGTGCCAGTGCTGGGGTGGTTTTAGGATACTGGACAGTTTTTTGAGAGTGTTAACATCTCTGTTGAAAAGTCACTGTGTAAATGTCTATATCTCAAAAACAAAAACCTCAATTTTGACCAGACACATCCAGCAAGAAGTGAGCATGTTTGGCTCAGATGGCTGATTTACATGTCCTTCAATTTTTGCCTCCATTGAAGCCAATGTAGCATTAATTTGGGCAGGGTGTAAAATGGACTTGAGACCCCAATGTGCCCCATTCTTGCCTGGCACGTTAGGCTGAAATCAGGGCTTAAATGTCTTCTGTGTTGAAATTAGTTTACTTTTTAAACTTGCTATAAACAGACAGTGATGGGTTTAAATGCACCTGAAGTGTTACAAGACTACTGTTCATAATATCATCTGACTCACCAAATATCTGAAAATGATACACTGATACTATTCCTTGGAATGTCATATTGTGTTAAAATTGCTACAGAAATGTAAGCTGTTGTATTAATTTCACTGGGTTAACCACAGTTGCTCAAGACACAGCCATATAAATAATGGTTGAATTAAGGGCCATTATCCAGTGAAATTTTGAAAAAGATGTAATTTTTATATGCTTCAGCAGTGGGTCTAAAATAATGCTTTCCAAACTGTGGGTCGTGGGTGACAGGAAAATAAAAACAAATAATTGCGTCCAGTTGTGTCGGATCACTTGAAGGTGAAAAAATTTGCATGGATGGCAACTCAGAGAGCAAAACTATCCCATTCTGCCTTCACCAATAGCACCTTTGTGAAAGGCTTGGGCAGAAGCAGAACTCAAATGCCACGCAGTTATCACAGAGCAGAACATTGTTTTTGGTTTCTCCCAGGTGACTAACACTATAACCTCCACTATCATTATTGTATGCTGCATACGCTGCACAATGTTGTAATGCAAACAAGCACAAACATGAAGGGTGATTAAGGTCCAGCCACACTCAAGGCTAGAGGAAAACATAAAAATCAACAGAATACCAGCAGAAAAGCAGCAGATTTTTGTTATTATTATTTCATGGGACATGGGCTTCACTAGCTGGGCCAGCATTTATTGCCCATCCCTAGTGGTGGTGAGCTGCCTTCTTGAACCACTGAATCCATGTGGTATAGGTACACCCACATTGCTGTTAGGAAGGGAGTTGCAGGATTTTGACCCAGTGACAGTGAAGGAAAAGCGATATATTTCCAAGTCAGGATGGTAAGTGACTTGGAGGGGAACTTGCAGGTGATGGTGTTCCCATTTATCTTCTGCCCTTGTCCTTCTGGATGGTAGTGGCCATAGGTTTGGAAGATGCTGTCCAAGGAGCATTGGTGAATTCCTGCAATGCATCTTGTAGATGGTACACACTGCTGCTACTGTGCTTCAGTGATGGAAGGAGTGAATGTTTGTGGATGTGGTGCCAGTCAAGTGGGCTGCCTGGACGGTATCAAGCTTCTTGAGTATTGTGGGAGTTGCACTCATCCAGGCAAATGGAGAGTATTCCATCACACTCCAGTTTATGCCTTGCAGATGGTGGACAGATTTGGGGATTCAGGAGGTGAGTTACTTATTGCAGGATTCCTAGCATCTGACCTGCTCTTGTAGCCATTATAGTTATATGGCTAGTCCAGTTCAGTTTCTGGTCAATAGTATGTTGATAGTGGGGATTCAGTGATGGTAATGCCATTGAACATCAAGGGGTGATGTTTAGATTCTATCTTGTTGGAGACAGCCATTGCCTGGCACTTGTATGGCGTGAATGTTACTTGCCACTTGTCAGCCCAAACCTGGATATTGTCCAGGTCTTGCTGCATTTGGACATGGACAGCTTCAGTGTCTAAAGAGTTGTGAATTGTGCTGAACATTGTGCAATCATCAGCAAACATCTCCACTTCTGACCAAATGATGGAAGGAAGGTCATTGATGAAGCAGCTGATGATGCTTGGGCCTAGGACACTACCCTGAGGAAATCCTGCATGATGTCTTGGAGCTGACATGTCTGAACTAAAACAACCACAACAATCTTCCTTTGTGCTAGGTATTACTCCAACCAGTGGAGAGTTTTCCCCCCTGACTTCCATTGACTCCAGTTTTGCTAGGGCTCCTTGATGCCACACTTGGTCAAATGCAGCCTTGATGACAAGGTCATAGGTTTGGAAGATGCAGTCCAAGCAGCCTTGGTGAATTCCTGCAATGTACCTTGGGAGTTCAGCTCTTTTGTCCTTGTTTGCACCAAGGCTGTAATGAGGTTAGGAACTGAATGGCCCTGGCGGAACCCAAACTGGGCATCAGTGAGCAGATTTTTGCTTAGCAAATGCCAATTGATAGCACTGTTGATGACCCCTTCCATTACTTTACTGATGATCGAGAGTAGACTAATGGAACAGTAATTAGCCAGGTTGGATTTGTCCTGTTTTTTGTGTACAGGACATCCCTGGGCAATTTTCCACATAGCTGGGGAGATGCCAGTGTTGTAGCTGCACTGGAATAGCTTGGCTAGGGGCACGGCAAGTTCTGGAGCACAAGTCTTCAGTACTATTACCGGAATATTGTCAGGGCCCATAGCCTTTGCACTGTCCAGTGCTTTCAGCCATTTCTTGATATCATATGGAGTGAATTGAATTAGCTGAAGACTGGCATCGGTGATGCTGGAGATCTCCAGAGGAGGCCGAAATGGATCATCCACTTGTCACTTCTGGCTGAAGATAGTAGCAAATGCTTCAGCCTTATATTTGCACTGATATGCTGGGCTCCTTCATCATTGAGGATGGGATATTTGTGGAGCCTCCTCCTCCAGTGAGTTGTTTAATTGTCAACCATCATTCACGACAGGATGTGGCAGCATTGCAGAGCTTAGACCTGATCCATTGGTTGTGGGATTGCTTAGCTCTGTCTATCACTTGCTGCTTATGCTGTTTTGCATGTAAGTAGTCCTGTGTCATAGGATCACCAGGTTGACACCTCATTTTTAGGTATGCTTGGAGCTGCTCCTGGCATGCTCTCTTGCACTCTTCATTGAACCAGGGTTGATTCCCCTGGCTTGATGGTAATGGTAGGGTGGGGGATATGCTGGGCCATGAAGTTACAGATTGTGTTCAGTACAATTTTGCTGCTGTTGTTGGCCCACAGAGCCTCACGGATGCTCAATCTTGAGTTGCTAGATCTGCTTGAAATCTATCCCATTTAGCGCCTTGGAAGTGCCACACAACACGATAGAGGGTATCCTTAATGTGAAGGAGGGACTTCGTCTCCATAACAACTGTGCAGTGGTCATTCCTACTGACACTGTCATAGACAGGTGCATCTACAGCAGGCAGGTTAGTGAGGATGAGGTCAAGTATGTATTTCCTTCCTTTTGGTTCTATTGTCACTTGCTGCAGACCCAGTCTAGCAGCTATGTCATTTCGGACTCGGCCAGCTTGGTGAGTAGTGGTTCTAGCAAGCCACTCTTGAAGTTCCCCAACCAGAATACATTCTGCGCCCTTGCCACCCTCAGTGCTTCCTCCAAGTGGTGTTCAACATGGAGGAGTACTGATTCATCAGCTGAGGGAGGATGGTGGATGGTAATCAGCAGGAGGTTTCCTTGCCCTTATTTAATCTGATGCAATGAGACTTCACGGGGTCCAAGCTGATGTTAAGGACTCCCAGGGCAACTCCCTCCCAACTGTAGACCACTGTGCACCACCTCTGCAGGGCCTGCCCTGCCAGTGGGATAGGACATACCCAGGGGTGGTGATGGTGGTGTCTGGGACATTATCTATCTGTGACAGTCCTTGTTCAGCCAGATAATCTGTTCAATTTTTAAGATAGCCATTTAAATTGTACCGAAAGAGCACAGGGCAGGCCTGAAGTGTATGTTGACTTTTCAGGGCCATGCTGCTCATGATTTTCCAAAAAAAAATAAATAAATTTACAGAAAATCGTGTGGAGCCTGATCGAATTTACAATATGCATTTTCACTAAGTAAGGTTACTCGTTGTCAAAGTCAGGAAAGGAGCCCTTATTACTCACCATAGGGAGATTAGGCAGGCACTTAGATTAACCCGTGGACTGTGTACTGTGAGCTCTCTTGTAATACTGCCACCTTGGCCTTCACGTGAACTAAAAGTTTATTTCTTTTTATGTTGATAAGAGCCAGGCCAGAATGAGTAGGGTACATGGACGATATACAGCGCGCCTCATGCTTATCTCATAGAAAGCCAGAAACCCCACAAGTCTTTTTTTCCTAAACTGGAAATCGTGACAGAAACTGGTCAGGCGTGACTGCAGGACATCATCTGCAAGGCGCAAAAAACATTCCTGCGAGCAGGAAGTTTTCTCCCATTGTGGAAAGAAAGCACTTAAGGGAATGCAGCTTTTTTTCCGATGTGCCACAATAGCTCATTTTAACTTATGTGGAACAGTTAGATCCCGTGTAAACCATAGCGCAACATGTGAGTCTCACAGTCACAGACGGGACCTCCTCCTGTTCGCTCTGAAGTGTAGTGTTGTTGACAAGTCAGCAAACCGACAACATGTGACTTGACTAACCGGCCTGTGAGAGACTCTGGTGATTAATGGTTTCTGTGATATTTCATATTTGCGAGAATTGATTGGGACATCATTTCATAAAGATATTAGTCTTTCCCTAAGCAAATCATAACACGGATGATGTTATGTCACCCAAGGCACACAGCTGCCTGAGTCCAGTTTGTGGTGCGCAAGGGCTGTGTCGCCTTTAGTGACAGAGACCCCTCAGAACTCGATAAGGACAGGCAGCGCCTTTACCAGCATTAATCTTCAGTGTTTGCCCACATCAACTCGGAGCAGCTTCCATTGAGTTAGTTGTTGGGAGTGTTATACAGATAAGCAGAGCGCAAATACTGCATCAGGCGGGCCACTTCTCCGGTTTCAAAGGTAAAGCTCATTGCCTGAAGGTCCTGAAAATAAAAGCCCTTCCCTAGTGGTCATTTCCACGACCTTCAAGTTTATGGGGAGCCCACACAATGTTGAAAACTTGCTGAATGAAACATAACATCGGTACGTGACAGGGACAGTCCTGAACACCGAGCCGCAACAATGTAACAGGACAACGGCAGCCACCGTGCAACTCTGAAACACAAATAAAAAATGCTGGAAATACTCAGCAGGTCAGGCAGCATCCGGAGGTGCAGGGACAGGGTTAACACTTCACTTCGCTGGACTCCCTACAGAAGGTCATCGGCCTGGACTTCGTTAGCTGTGTGTGGAGATAACACTTGACAACTTCTACTTTCTCCTGTGATTGTTAAGCATTTGGGTGCATTTTAATACCCTCTGGATTTTGATTTTCTGATTGGGGCTGTTTCTCTGCTTGATTTTATTTCCACACTCCACTCCTGAATATGGTGATTCATGTTGGGTCATAACTCCACATTGATCATGCCCATGTGATTAATTTTCATGTATAGTCGAGGGCAGTGACTATCCTATCATAGGGCAAAACATGGCCAACTTAATTCGGATATTACCACAGAAATAGTATGCTTCGATCACCTTTAGAGATTTGTGGTTTACAGTATCACAGAGATCCGAAATAAATCCTTTTTTTGTCGATTTTAATGGAAAATGTGCTCTTACTGGAAATTCCAAAGGACTCTCAATGTTCAGAGTTCTTAAATGACTGGAAACAGGATCGAGTAAAGTGCTTGAGATAAGACCTAATAGGTCGGAAGCAATGTCTGCAGCAGCTGACTTTTAAACATAGGGTAACAGATGCATGGAAGTGTTTGTCTCGAAAGGAGTTGAGTCGTTTCGAAAGTGTCAGAATGAAGTTTGAGTCATTTATTTATATAGTCACCTAAAGCCAAAAGGTGTTTACACACAACTGTAAATGTTTAAAATAATCCACCGGACAGTAGTATACGCCGCAAGGCTGAAGAAAGTCAGCATTTTCGCCCACAGGCATGACTCAGATCAGGAGACCGGTATTGTAGGGACTCGCAGTTGTCAATCACATCGCTGACGGCTCGAAAGGCTGTCTTCCGAACGTGTTTTTTTTTGTGCATCGCGTGTTCTTCGATGCGAGGAATAACAATGCTAGGCTGTTGTGCGGGGCAGAATGGTAGTGGGGGAAATGAAACGTTCTCCTAAGGCACTCGGTATTAGTAGAAACACTTGCAAGTCACTCAGCCTTTAACACACCAATTTTCTTCCCCCAGTTTTTCCACCAATTACATCGAATGAGGCTGTCAGTTAGTGCCGACTGGTGCCAAATTAAATATCGTTCTCTTCTCTTCATCGCATCTGAAATGATGCCCTTGCCTATCTCAGTGGATTCATTGCAGTCATCGCATCCGACTCACGGGTCAAAGATTAGGGAGTGAGGAGAGGAACTTAGATGTGTACTTGGTCGTGAACTTGCAATTGAAATGAGTTCCAAGGGGTGCCGATACAATAATTCATCAAGGAAGGGCAGCAGGAAGGGAACAAGTCACCAACATGGCAAAGTTTTTGTAAAATATGACGGGAAAGCATCAGTGAGTCACAGGCGTTCATGATTGTGCGTATAAAATAACACAATGGTAATGTTTTAAATAAAATCTAAAATGTGCTGTCTGGAGATAGCAGATGTATTGAAAGTAAATGCGTGTAGTCTAATTTATTGTATTTGCTTGTGGTCCTTGTGTTCATTAAGGGAAAGGTGCCTCTGTTGGTGAATAGGACACTTACATTACATGCACCCAATGTGAGGATTAGCGATTCATTATCAGATGAAACACAGGAAAATGCAGAGTGAAGCTCCCTCATTGTACTCCCAATTTTTTTTGGACGGATCTCCCACTGACATTCTGTGGCTTTCGTGAGCTACCAGTTTGATCCAAAATTTAGCAGCTTTGTGCTGCTGATTCACACCCTCCAGGAAGTGGACTGAGACTGCTCGAATGTATTTCACACAGGATCATTAAAAACTGTTCAAGGGATGCAGGTAAATCATCAGACTGATAGACTAGAGCTCACTGCGGAACTCAGCAGCGAAGAGATCTGACGCCACATGTTACTGGCAATGTTAAGAAAGCTGTGAGTAATTTAACCTACACATTCAAATCGCTGGGTAGTAATAGGTGCTCATTGTAACAAGGTGGACTAATTTCTCTTTTAATTCTCATTGTTTGATTTGTGGCAAATAATTGGAAATAGTAATGGGTCCAGATAAAACGTTAATGCACATTCCACTTCGTACAATTAATTATGTTTTTTTTTAAAAGTGCATGTGTTCTTGGATTGGGCCAACAAAACTCCTTTTCATTTCCTAATAATATTAAAGGGGTGCCGTGCTACATCATTTCAACATTAAGAAAGTTTACTTACGCATTTTAGAACTGTTAGGTTTAAATATGATCTTATTTTCAACGTTGTGTGCGAATGTTGTTTCTATACATATTTCAAGATGCGTTTTTAGCGCGGGCTCGTTTTTATGTGGGTGATCTTACACCCACATATACTTACTGCACTTTTTGTAGTCAACTGTGATTACCTTCCCTTTCTAGATTGTTTGGGGTCTTTTTCCCTTTTTAAGGATACACTACTCTCTCACGTCACGTGATGGGTGGATCAACGTTTGGTTTGGAACCTCCTCCTGTATATAATCAGCAAATTGCCAGGTCCACTTGACACTCATCCAACTGAACCCAACGTGTAACATCTTCCCTTACTGGATTATCGCTTTAGCGACGTTTGCAGAATTCCCCTCCTTCTCCAATAAATGAAAGGTGACTTTAGTATGTTTCGCGATCTGATCGACAATAAGAGAATAAGACTGTGAAGCTGGAAAGCATCCAATACCTATTTGAGAAAATAGGCGTTTCGGAGCAGCGGCTGCGAGAATCATCCACTGGAGATCACGTCAATCTGGATCCCGGGGTTCCCATTGTGACATGTCGAAAACATGGGTTTTCGCGCTGTTGGTGTGGCTGCGGATGGGATTTTCTGATGCAACGGGTGAGGGCTATTTGCAAACTAACACAGTAATGTTGTTGTTGTGTAATAGTTAATGGCACCAAATTCAACCCGAGGAATTAAGAGCACAATTCAAGTTGTAGGAAGCCCAGCAACTGTTTCGTAATGTAAAGTTGAATTAGTTTTACAAATTAGTGAAAACATTCTGCAATTGAGTTTTATCTTGAAGAGGAATTTAAACCTGTGTGAGATTTAATTTCGTTTGAAGCTAAACCCTGAGTATGAAGTATACAGATTAAACACCGACTACAAAAGGTGGCTTGTTGAGTTTATATCACTTGATTGTGTGAAACATATTATGTATCCAGAAGCGGTGGTTAATTTGAGCTGTCATAATGCAACGCTGCCGACTCCTTTAAACAGCCATATACTCTGCCAAGATGACAGCGAATTGTAGGATCACTTTATGAAGGTAAAAAGCAAGGGGGTGGGCTAGAAATATTGGATATCTATATTCATGATCGAAATGATTATACTTGGGCTCCCTGGTCAGGGAAATTTTAACAATAGTTAATTGTTTACAAAGGATTGAGGATTTAAAACAAAAAATTGTAAAAACCTTTAATTTGCAATACAGCTCGACACCGGGCTACTCGCCGTGTACATTGCATGAAGTCTTTCTCATTGTCCTGCTAACTGGTGGGACCCAGGGGTTGTGGAAAGTTGAGCAGGGAGTCGACAGTTTTGGTACAACATTCATGTTAAGACTGGAGAAAAAAATACGTCGACTCTTCTTTGGGCTGATGGTGTGGGGATCTATAGGCAGAGCCCAGTCATCAACCCAAGTGAAACATAGGACTGAGGAACAGGTGTTGGCCATTCGGCCCTTCCAGCCTGCTCCGCATTCAATAAGATCATGGCCGATCTGGTTGTGGTCTCAGCACCACTTTCCTGTCTGCCGCCACCTCCCCCCACCGCAACCCCCCCCTCCAATTCTTGACTCCCTTGTCGATCTGTATAGCTCAGCCGTGAACAAATTCAATGACCCAGATCCACTGCTCTCTGGGGAAGAGGATTCCTGCAGATTAGTGATGGAGATTCAGCGAAATCAGTTCAGGGAAAACTGGGAAACGCAGTACTGTAGCTGGAATCTATCGGGTTACTGTGTGCGAAACCCCCCTCCCGCAGTTGCTCAGCTTCAACACTGTGGAGTATATAGCGAGTCTCTGATGCGAGAGAGCAGATGGTCCAAGCCACCGGGACAAGGGTGCTGGCGATTTCAGTTATCTGAAGTTCAGAAAGTCTGAAATGATCAACAGATGTCCCAATGTCCAAGTATTCGTACCTTGCAGCTTTGTTTTCGAAGCAGTGTGTGCTAAAGTTGGTGCAGGCTTTGGCTGCCCATTGAGGATATTCTCCAGGATCTGGAGAGGAGGGTGTTCGTGTACCGATGTGAGGTCTCATTTAGTGATCGCACTCTACTGTAAGATCTGTATAAGCAGCCCGCCAAACAACCAATAACGTTCAAAAAACAGAACAAATACCAGCGGAGAAGCTCTATAGATAAATGGGTCCGAGCCTCGTTCCCATCTAAATACAAATAACTCCAGGCAGGAACAAATTCACTATTTGTGATCCAATTTAGACACACCTTCTTCAAAGTTAAACCTATCTGTTCTCTCCCTTTTTATATAGTTTACAGTTTTCTGAATTTCATAAATATATTTTGATTTCATCGCGTGGATTGGGCACCTCTCATTTTTAAATCATGGTGCACATAATTTGGCCTCCGAAGGAAAAGAAATAGAACCAAATAATCTGATTAAAACCGCCAGTTTTCCCACGTATTCCTAGTAAAGGAAAATTAAAAAGGCCGAGGGGCAGAGAGGCTTTGAAACCCTCTGGCCGTTATTCGCTTTTACAAGGTTATGAAAAACCAGTGCGGTGAATTAAATCACTGCAGTTCCCCAGTAGCTGATTAAAGGTGAGCTGGTAAATAGTGTGTGGTGGTGTTGGGGTGGGGGGGGGGGGGGGGGGGGGGGGGGGGGGGGGGGGGGGGGGGGGTGCGGGGGGAGGGGGGGTGGTGTTGCGGGTAGTGGCAATCGAATCGCTGAAGTCTGCTGTCAACGCGGATTGTCTCACTGAAGTACCTCATGACAGACGGGCAGGAGATGTGGGAGTAGTTACTGATCAGAGGAAATCTGTTACACAATAAGTGCAAGTACACGAGAACAGACAGTGGTCTTCCTAATGAGGCGAATCTGTGCCCATTTTAAACTGAATTCAATTCTGGATTTGGACCCACAATTGTTTGTTCCTCCTGCACCCCTCCGAGATGGATGTCTATGCTGCAATATCTTAGACTATTTGTATCAGTCACATTTCTCAAACTGTCACTGCGATTATTTGTCATAACAATAATCGTGCTGTTAGCTGGGCATAAGGAAGTTATATAAAGATTGCAGTCCACCCATAGAAAGAAATAGAGAAAACTTGTGTACTGTTCATTGCACAAAGTCCAAAACATTTCATAATGGACTTAATTATTCAATACTTATTTAATTTCTTTATTGATCCAGCAATTTGAGAAAAGAAATGTTTAGAGAAAACCTTGATATTTCCCAATGGGTGAAATCATCTGCTGATTGTCCATTTCATTCCAATATTTCACATCCTTTGTAAGTCCTTAAAATTGGGCAACTTCAGAAAATCAGAACTCTGTCCACAGTTCTTGAGGCTTCAATGAATCAACTAATGCTTGACCATCTGCTCTTCACCCTGTTATGATAGAGACTGCAGAGCACCACACTATGATTTAAAGATATAGTATTCTCTTTATCAACCAATATTTCAGAACTATTGCACCACAAAACAAAATACTCTGGATGTCCCATCAATACATTCCTACCATTGTTAAAATGTTCATCTAGTTATTCAAACATTTCCTTTTGAATGCTGTGTTTCCGTGAATCACATGAAGTACACTGCTTGCCATCCACAGTCACTGTATCATGTTTGGCTTTCTTGAGATAGTTAAGCATAGAAATAAACAATATTGTGCATTTTTCACTTTTCTGATATATCAACTTGAAGCATTTTGTGGATTAGTAGAATGTGTATTGTGTCACATAAAATCACAAGATACTTATAGGCCCATCCTAATCCACCTGTTCAGAACAATATAACACTCCCCCATATACAGAGTCATAGAATCATAGCCCCTAATTGTTTCTTTAGTGATTCCAGGGTCTTTGTTTCCACCAATCCCATGGTGGCCCATTTTAAATAATTAGCATGAATATATTATAATATTTGTCATTGTGTTCAAATGCAACAATGCATGTAACACATATGCACACATCACATATACTAAAGAGCTTTCTGGTCTTTGTCATCTTTCAGTTTTCCCTTAAAATTCAAAATGCCAAGTTGGACATAAATTATTACTATTTTTCAAAAGCTACACTATAGGAAGCAAAGCAGAAGTCTAACCTACAGCTGGTGAAAGTCAAAAGTTAATCTTAAATGCTCTGAATTAACTACAATTTAGAGAAGCAACATCTTTACTAATAAGGCTAATAATATTATGCCTAGTAGCCATAGTTGCCAAATGCTTAAAGTGAAGGTTAGTTGTACTATCAGTTTTTGGGGCAGGTAGGCCTTCTCTGCACCTGTTGAATGCACCATGGGGGTAATGCAATGGGAAATCATCAGTGTCACTGAGGGCCAGCATACCAGTATTGCGCTAGTTATTGCTACCCCAAAAAATATTTAAGAACCTTGCTTTATGACATAGTTTTGGTCCCTGACAGCACTGCTGGACCTCAGCACCCATAAGAAATAGGTACCTTTTAATTGGCCCCTCAGCCATGTTGACTCTAGTTCTGTAAGTGTCTCTATTAGGCAGTTGCAAAATCTTGATGCAGCAATTTTGTTATTTACTCATGGATTTTGCTATTGTTCCTTTTTAAAGTTGGGCCTCATTTGTCATCAGTTAGGCAAGGGAACTATAATTGAGCTCAGCCTAATGAAGAACTATGGGTATTCTACTGCTAATTCTAAAAGAGGAAGGACAGGACAGAGGAAGCAAGTAATATGAGTTGACCTTGGTGTTGGGGATGATTGATATCTGGTGGGCCTTACACAACCTCAGCATTCAAAGGAATACAATAAGAAATGAAGTTCCCTCAATCAGTCACAGGCATCACCTAATATACCTGATGCTCAGTGATTGTTCCTAACATATCTCATTGCTACACTGAAATGGCAGTAGAGAGTGCAGTGCTAAAAATATGCATGCCTGTTTATTTGGAAAATAAGTGAGGGAATGTGCCATGGATTCTTGCTCTGTGATGTGTCACCAGACTTACAATAACACCTTTTAAGATTCATTGCTAAGCAACACTGTATAATTAAGCAAAGCCTAAACATGTTTAACCTGGCAACATTTCAGAGAGCAGCAACTTTCTTCCCAACCTGTTCCAGCACCTGGCCATGGTTGAGATACATTCATACTTTGTGCTACCTCCATCCACTTACCATTGTGCTAGTCTTCAGAGAAGGTATCCCCTGCTCCGGAAAGAACTGCTCTTCTCTTCAGCACCACTTTGCAACATGACATCCAAAGGTCCATCCTGGAAGAATGTTGTTCATCGCCATGGGCCTGATACAGCCATTTCCTTTTTAGCAGCAGTACAGTTTTAACTTTAGCTTGCAAGAGCTCTGGACAGCATTTCATGAGCCTCTGTTCTTCATGTGCTGTGTGCTGATAACACCACAATGTTATGTAAAGGAGCTGACCTCACATTGTAATATGAGTTCAGCTCATAGAATTAAAAGTGCAGGCAGCACATCACTCTCATTACTACAGCACTGTGACTGTGTGAATGAAAAATCATCAAGCTGCAATATTTTGTCGATATGTCATTAAAGGAGTTAATTAGTTAAAAATATATTTTTTAAACATGCCTGGCTCTTTTTGCAGCCATAAATGGCATTCCCTAAAAATGGCTTTTGTGTCACCATGCTGGCTCCTGAATTAAGCTTGTCATGCAGTCAACCCTCTTCTGGAATGTTTTTTTTATATAATAGGTTCTGTTAAACAAATGTTTGCTAATTAGGTCACCATATTTTCCATTAATCAAATTGATAATTTGCTTCATTTTCCTAAATGAGACATTATGTATCTACATAACTCTTGGTAGAGTCAGGCTTTATTTATTGAAGATAAAGCTAAAGCACAGTCCATGTTTAATAAAATAGAACTTGCATGCAAATTAATGTGAGATTTGTAGCCAACATAGTGTATGTAATATAGTTGCACATTTGCATTGTTTATTGAAGAATTTGTGATAGAATGTCAAGATAGAAAGGTTTGTCATAACAACTTCACACAGAAAATTTACTGTGATTTATTAAAAGCAACACCAATGCAATTGGTTAATTTTCAGGTATATGTTGGACTTCCACTACCTCATCCTCATTGTTTTATTACAACCTCCAATCTTTGGCTGGATCCTCAAATATTGCAGCGGGCATGGTCTCAAGTGCAGGAAAATACATATTTGAAAATATAGTTTTGCAAAGTTCCTCAGGGGAAACAGTCCCTGGACCCTCCCTAGAAGAATTTCCTTCCTATCTCCCTACAACAGTAGTTACATATTTTCTAGTCCTTCCTGGCTACACCCTTGTACTATGCATAATGCAATGTCAATTGACGGCTGATACATGGACAGGTTTCCATTCAATAACACTAATAAAACAGTGAGGTGGCAAACAAGTGTTGTAAAACAAGGACAACGTGTTTTGTTCTCACAAAAATCGTGTGAGCATTTGGATTTTTCAGCCTTCAAACTGACTTCAGCATATCTATAAATAGCCAACTAATATGCAAGAGTGTATTCACTCTTGTTTTTACAGATGTTTCTCTTTAAAATTAATCAGATGTTTTAATTTGCAGGCTCATACTCTTCCCCACACCTAAGCATCCAGAATAAAGACCATGTAATTAATGCTAATGACACGTTAATAATTACTTGCAGGTAAGAGAAGATTCTGCATTTACCTGACATCTATCACATAATCTTGCACTTATTTTGTATATTTGTGTGTGTGTATATGTTATAAATGTGTTTATATATACATCTTTATGTAAATATATGCATATTTCTGTGCATCTATTCAATCCATCCATTCATCTATCCATCCATACATCTATTCTACCTACTCTACTCTATTCTATCTATTCAATCTATCTACCTAATTATCCTTACGCATACCAACTATGACCTAAAATTGCTACTGGCAATATCAGTGGACATACACTTAGTTTATTTGTATAAGATTCTATTAACCTTGCATAAATGAGGACCATTTGAGATAAACAAGTTAACACTTGTGTTTAAAATTTACAGCGTGAGCAGTAAGTTCATCCTATGCCTGTAAACAGACAGCTGTCCTCCATTTCAGGTTGTTCTGTATTAAAACATATTGGCTAGCTACAACTTTGAAAGAAAAAGCAAGACTTATAAAATCTGCTATAGAAGTTTCACAATTACCTCTAATTATCTTTCACTCCAGTCAAATAGAAAAAATATGATGTTGTCATACACAGCCCATTGTTCGTGTTACATTTCTGTCAACAAAAGTGGCATGTGGACAACGCTTTGAGTTCATATAACTTCTCCCACAAACTCTCAATCAGAAATTTTCAAAATATCTTAAAATGTATATTTAATGTAAACATTGAATTTGACACCAATTTTTTTTAGAAACTGCTGAAATGTTTTCATTTTCTGCATAATGTTTTTACCGTTATTGGATTGATTCAAATATTTCAAAAAGAATATCCAGTTGCTGTGCAAATTTCTTCCCTGACTTCTCCCTTTGTACTGCCTGCTTCCAATTCATCTCTCTAAGCTGAATATCCCAGTATATGTTGATGCACCTAAGGCAAAGAGCTGTCAATAGCAGAATGCACACTGAAGGCTCCTCACCAGGGAAAGCTGCTGGTTTTAGCATTACTCCATGAAGGCAAAATAGTTCTATAACATGTAATGCTCTGGAGCTGCTTTTCTTTGCAATTTTCATTTTTAAACAGTAGTGAAATTGCAGCAAATGTGTATTACAGCAGTCTCTAATTTATTAATTATGGGACTTAAACTTTCATGAAATTATCTCACTGTGCACCACTCTGACCTATGTAATATATTCTAAATAATTGCTCTTTATTTCTATTAAATGATTATTGCAATCCCCTCCCCGAAGAACATCAATCTATAAATTGTAATAAATCTGTTTAAATAATATGTAATTTGTATCCTGGTCTTTATTCCTTTGTGGAAACAAAATGGGAAAAAAATGTGTAAAATCATAGTTCAACACTTCATGTCTTCATTTTGGTAAATGAGCTTTTATCATTATTTGTGGTTAAGAAAGCAACTAAATAAAAAGAATTTTATGCAGCTCTGCATTTCTAATTGAGAACATGTTGCTTTTGAATGATTGCTGTAGTGGACGTGAGCCATTGGAATGGTCATGGCCCAGAAATCACAGTAGCATGGAGCACAGGATATCATTGAGTGACTGCACCAATGGGACTTCATTTTGCAAAACTCTCATTCTGACAAAAACCATTGCAAATGATACAGGAACATACCGGTGCTTCTACAAACACTCCACGGTGCAAGTAGCTGCAAGTATCTATGTCTTTGTTCAGGGTAAGAGAACTTTCCTTAAAAAATCATTATGGCCCTTGGAAAGAAATTTGTTGCGTATGTTCCAATAAACAGCAAAACATTTCCACTTCACCTGATTACTCCCTTCGATGTCACTTCTTCTCTGTTTAGTATATAAATATTCCAATGTTGAAATTTAAAAAGACAATAGTAAAGGAAAAAATTAGAACCAACTTTTTATTAACCTAGCATTATAAGTGAGAGCAGCAGCAATAGCAAATAATTTCAATTCTAGCATATGGAAATAAATACAAACAGAGCTCAATTTCAATTGGTTACAATTTCTCCAGTAGGTAGCATTTCAATTTAAAACTTGTATTTCCTGCAGCATGTGGATTCATTCTGTTTTGCTCTTTGATCTCACGGCAATGCTTCTTTTGTGGGAACAGATACAGATTCTTATCAGACGCCGTACAAATGATCACCTTTGCTTTGACTGGAGTAGTGTACCCACAATAAAGCCCACCACATGCTGAGGTTAACCTCCATAGGGTTCCTGTTCTCTGACTTCCAAAGCAATGTGGTTAAATGCAGATTGCCTGCAGCACTTCCTTCTGTCTTACCGATCAGACAAAGTTATAATGAGAAAACAAACCAATTTCCTGATTGGTGTCCTTGACGCCCTGCATTTTATGTCAGTCATGCTATTATACTTCATACAATTGCGAATCAACCTCAAACAGCAATTTTTATAATAAAAGATTGCAATTCTCCTAGAGCTATAATGCTTAACAAAATTACACTTTTGAAGATCACCTTGTAAATTTATTGGGAAAGAATGCTATGTGTTCTATTTAAAGTTAGTTGGCCCAAGGATCTTATTAATACCTGATGCAACTCAATTACTCAAATATTTTATAAGATAGTTTATTTTAAGATGAAACATACAGCAAATCCATCAGTGTCATATAAATAAGGAAAGCATCAGTAATGAGCATAAACAGTCTGAGAGAAAGCTCAAACTTTGGTCTCAGCATAGGTTGACATTCTTTTAGCTTGTATCTTAGTTACATGCCCAATATCTATTGCTTATAGATGAGTTTCTAATGAGATTGTTTCTAAGATCACTAACATCACATTTTGATCCATTTCTAAGCACCCTCCAGCTTTGGAATTTTTGGTGTGTCATTGGATTTTCGAGAGGTTGCAATAAGATACATTGATTTACAATTGTTAATGTGGCTGTAGGTTTTCAGGCTGATACAAAGTTCCCTCAGAGATCTGTAAGTCTATCTTGTTACAAAGTTTTATTCATTGAATGGACAGTCTCTTACAAGCCTTTGGAAACTTTTTACCCCAATACTGACATTTTTGTTTACCTATACTTTATTTTAAACGTGTATCAAAATTGGAAGGAGGCAGGTAAACATTTGTCAAATGTGAATGACAAATTGCCTCATTGTTCTCACTGAATTTTAGATGTGGCTCAATTAACTTGCAATTAGTTGATGAATGCTTCATATGAAAATTGTTTCAATAAAACTGCAGCCGAAAGAAAAAAATGAATCAAAAGATTTAGGCCCAGCCCATAGAGATTCAGCTATCTTCCATCCTAATCCTGATGAGAGTCTGGCTGATCCCACCATAAAACAAAATCGGCCTGGTTGTTTGGCAACCTCCATTTCTGGAATTTCCCAAAAAGCCTTGTAAGGCACAGAATTATTCCCCACCCCATCCAAGGCCAGCAATGTCAGGAGGATCCCACTAAGATTATTAGCTATGGTGTGGGAGGGTGGGGGCCTCCTTATCCTAGAAGTTTGTGTTTTCCTGGCTTAGCTGAGACCTAACTAGAGACCAGTGTATCAAAAGAGATGAGGATACCAGATCTAGATATGCCAAAATAGGCCCCACAATACAGGTCAGGGAAATGACCAGGATGACCAAATAATGGAATTTAGGCAAAATAGTAGATATGGATTGGACTTTTTCACAGAGAGCTGTGGGATTGCGTAATCGAGTCTGCAGAGAACCAGGAAAATGCCCATCCCCCTTCACAAAGATGGACAGGGAACAGATTTCCTGGCTGAATGGGGCAGGTAAATGTTGGTGTTATGCCTGTAGTGATGTAGGTGCTCCCTAGCTCAATGCGAATTAGGTGGGCTCCCATTGACTCAGTGTGGTCAGCGTAGTCCGCTTTAACTGCAAATTTTCGGGCCCTTAAACCTGTTTTTTTTCAATACTCCTGAAGTTAGAGCACCCTCCTTCAAGAAGAAGGAAATATGGATTTTCTGAGTGATGGATCTTTTGCCCACTATGGCCAGTATTTCATTCAACCCATGCATACTTTGCAATGCCAGAATTACTGAATTTTCCTTTTCAAGATGAACTGAGCTTTAACTTGAGACGCTCATAGCAAAATTGCACGTTAAATTGGTAAACCTGTGAAGGCTGGCATGCAATCCCAGATCTTAAGAATGGGAAATCAGTTGTCTACCAGTAGAGCAATAAAAGAACAATACACTTGGCACCTTACCATTTAGCCTTAGTTTCAGTAAGTCAAGTGGACCTCTACTCTTAAGCCCAACCAGAAACTATAGGCATTGTTTCAAATGAGTGCTCCAAATAAGCAAAAGTCTTAAAGGACTTTGCAATTATATTGCTCCAAGGATTTAATTGAAGTCATTAGCATCTGTTGATATCCTAAAATATGCTTTAGAAGCATCTGCCAGTTATAACAACTAACTCTACCTTTGGAGCTAAACAGATATGTTATTTGCATTTTAGACTATCAGATTCCCTTTGTGAATTCCTATCCTGGGAACCCAGAAGCACTGTATATAATGGAGACCAAGACACTAGTCATTCCATGCAGGGTTTCCATGCCGGATCTTAATGTGACCCTACAGACGGTAAATAAAATTGCTTATGTTACACTATGTAATTGTTTTAAAATACAGTATACCTTATAACAGCCATGCTATTCAAATATAAATGCATGTATACATCAAATGTAATGTTGTTAGTAGTGTGATCACATTCAGAATAATTTGATTTTTTTTTTGTCTGCATCATTTTAGAATATTGGCGGTCTCTCTGAAATGGGAATGATCTTAATCCTCTGTTAAATTAATCATTTTAGTATACTGTAAAGCACTATATTACAGAACAATGATATGGAGATGGCAGGCATTGAGGTCCTACCATTAGACTTTCAGGAACTATGGAGCAAGTTAAAAAGTAAGACCTCTAAATGTAGCAATCTCCAGTCTACTCCTATTGCCATGCATCAGCGAGAGTAGGAATAGGAAGATAGGGAGGATCAATATGTGTCGTGAGGCATGGTACAGGTGGGAGGGTTTCAGATTCTTGGGTCATTAGGACCAGTTCTCAGGCAGGAGGCACCTATTTAAAAGGGAAAAGTTGTACTTCATCAGGACTGGGTCCAAAGTCCTCATGAGGAGTTTCATTAATATATTTGGGAAGGATTTAAACTAAATTGGCAGGCAAATGGGCACCAGCATATAGAAGGAAAAAAGAAGAATAAGTATATAAAGTGATGAAAATGTTGGATAGTAGTAGAGGAAGTTGTACCATATCAGATAGGAGCAGACTAAGGGAAGCTACACAGTATAAAAGACAGGTTTAGAACGAGTGCATGCAAATACACAAAGGGCCAGATTTTTTCAGAGTCATGGAGACCACATGGGACTTTAAAAATGATGAGTAGGACCTGAATTTGGAAGCCCCATCTCAATTTCCAATAGATCCCATTTTCACCATTAGGGGAAAGGGAGTGACGTGCAACTCACACATGAGGGAAACCTGAACTTAACAGGTCCATTTGCTGAGTTCAAACAAACCCAATTTTCACTGTCACAAGGACCTTAACCTGCAGTGTGGGAGACACAAGTTTTTACAGTAGATGTAAAAGCCCAAAAAGGGTGGATAAGGTCTGTAGAAACAGTCCAACTATGAAATTATTTCATCCGCAACCCTTTAAAATAAAAAAAACGTAGGGCAGGATTCTTACCTCATGGGCCGGGTGGGCCCAGGAGGGATCGCGAAACTGACCGCTGCCTGTGATCAAGCCCCAACTGCGATTTGACTCTGGCTGGCTAATTAATGGCCAGCCAGCGTGAATTACGTGCTGCAATGCTGAGCACTGTCGGAGTAGGGGTGGGAGTAGGATAGGCGTGGAAGTTTGTACATGTGCGTGGGTGCACTGAAAGTTCCTTGAAGGCACAGAACTGCCTCAGGGAGCTGAAGAATTTAAAAATAAATAAATAAATAATTTGAAAGTGTGAACAACAAGTCTCCTCATGTGGTTCTGTTATAAACGAGATTTCAGCATTTTCATTTTATTTTTAATTCCTCTTGGAAACCTTATCCCACCCATGGATGAGGTTTCATAAAAAAATCCAAATCTGCCAGGCAAGCAGCGAAAAATTGCATTTAATTATTATTGTAATGGCCTTAATAGGCCGGTTAATTGGCGGCGGGCATGTGCAGAAGTTGGCAGCGTGCCCGCCAACCAAAATATTGCGTGAGTGCACCATAATGTCAGGACACTTACCTGATGTCATCGCGCATCATTTTACACTCAAACGGGTTGGGTGCACGCCCACTCGCTCGGTGAAAAATTCTGGCCATAGACTGCCTGTGTCAGTGTGAGTTGAATAAAGCTGTTCTATCAGTTACAATAGCTGTTTATTGACATTGTTAATGTCAATGCAGGCTATCATTATTAATGCTTGACTGTTTTCCACAAACAATCTCAGCAGGGGTTTCCTAGTTCATGGTTTTATTGACAGCTCAAGGAAGTTATAAAAGGATTAGCTGTTTTTTGATGTGAGGAATGAATACGTCTGTGTGTTTTATAAGGGATTAATTGTTAGAGGATATTTAATAGTTTTGAATGGGCTTTAATGAATGGGATTACTTTTTACTATAGTAAAGGCTGTAATAAGTAATTGGAGCTTTATTTTATTTCATTTCAACATGACTCCTAAGGTCTGTCCATTGGTGCTGGGTATGTTAGCATGGAGGGCACAAGGGTGGTGGGTGGGGGGGCCATGATTTGGCATGAATTTCCATTAAGTTTATGGGGGCTTTAAGGGGCTTTGGGAGGGGCTGGGGGCTTGGGTTGGCATGAGTTAGCATTAAGTTGGCATGGGAGCTATAATGGGTCATGGGGATGGCTGAGGGGCATGGGTTGGCATAAGCTGCCATGGCAGCATGATGTAGCATGCAGAGTAGGTTGGGGATGATGGGGTGCGAGGGATGAGGGTTAGAGGGCCTAAAATTTATGGAAACAACTGGTATGAAGTGCCAGAGAACTAAGGTGGGTTGTTTAAACAGCCCGTCTTGCCACTCAGGAGTCCTTGTGGCTGCCTCCAATCTGTGTTCAGGAGTGGCATGTCCAACTCCACTCTGCACCTCACCACCACCCTCCACCACCCTTCCGGAGTAAAAATCAGGTCTTATGGAGCACCTTGTCACAAGGCTGGTGCAGTGAGCCAGGAAATTTCCTGACTCACATTGTTTGCCTTGAGAGAGAAAATCTGGCCCAAAGTGTGGGAAATAAGATTGGTGATCTGCAAACACAAATAGCCAAATATTGCTTGGGATAATGTTAGGGGTTAAAGCATAGAGTTAGGAGGCTTGCATTCCAAGTTGCTAAGGGAGTTAGGAGTGGCAATAGCAGAAGGGCTTGTCATAATCTTCTAAACTTCCCTTGATACGGGCAAAGTCCCAGAAGATTGGAAAATGGTAATTTTTTCAAAATTCATTGACGGGATGTGGCCCTCGCTAGCTGGGCCAGCATTTATTGCCCATCCCTAGTTGCCCTTGAGAAGGTGGTGGTGAGCTGCCTTCTTGAACTGCTGCAGTCCATGTGTTGTAGGTACACCAACAGTGCTATTAGGAAGGGAGTTCCAGGATTTTGACCCAGCGACAGGGAAGCAGCAGTGATATATTTCTAAGTCAGAATGGTGAGTGATTTGGAGGGGAACTTGCAGTTGGTGGTGTTCCCATGTGCCTGTTGCCATTGTCCTTCTAGATAGTAGTGATCATGGGTTTGGAAGGTGCTGTCTAAGGAGCTTTGGTGAGTTCCAGCAATGCATCTTGCAGGTGGTACACACTGCTGCTACTGTGCATCAGTGATGGAGGGAATGAATGTTTGTGGATGTGGCACCAATCAAGCAGACTGCTTTGTCCTGGACGGCATCAAGCTTTTTGAGTGTTGTGGGAGCTGCACTCATCTAGGCAAGTGGGGAATATTCCATCACACTCCTGACACGCTTGTAGAAGAAAGTGTGTAAGGAAATTCTTAGTAACTATAGGCTGGTCAGTTTAACATTAGTGGTGGGTAAAGTTTTGAAAACAATAATTAAGGAAATAATTAACATGCACTTAGAAAAGTATGAGTTAACTAAGCAGACCCAGCATGGATTTGTAAAAGGTAAATCATCTTTGATTTGAATTAAATCATCTAATTCAATTTTTTTTTGAAGTGACAGTGAAATTTGTTGAGGGGAATGCAATGGAAGTTGTATGAATTTTAAAAAAGCATTTGACAAAGTATCACATAAAAGGCTGGCTAACAAAATTTAGGCTCAGGGAATATGACAAACTCAACTTGAATTAAAAAAATTGGCTTCAGGACTAGAACCACGGCTTTTTGAAACATATAAATGACTTCGATATTGGAATATGGAGTAAAATTTTAAAATTTGATGATGCCAAACTTGACTTTTGGCAAACTGTGGGGGTGATACCAATTGACTGCAACAGGACATAGACAGACTGGCAGAATGGACAGATAAGTGGCAGATGGAAGTTAATACAGAGAAGTGTGGGGTAATGTATTTTGGCAGAAGGGATCAGAGAGGAAATGTACATTGACTGGCACAGTTCTAAAAAGCCTGCCGAAACTGAGGGATGTGGTGGTTCGTGTGCGTAGATCTTGGAAAGTGCCAGGACATAATGAAAGAGTGATTAGCAAATGGGATCTTGGGCTTCACATATTGAGGTATTGAATACAATAGCAGATATATTATGCTGAACCTTTACAAACCTCTGGTTAGGTCACAACTAGAATATTGTGTCCAGTACTGGTCACCACATTTTAGGAAGGATGTGAGGACCCTTGAGAGGGTGCAGTGGAGAATCACTGGAATGGTTCCAGTGATGAGGGATTTTAGCTATAGGGTTAGGTTGAAAAAACAGTGGTTGTTCAACCTGGAGCCAAGGAGATTGAGAGGAGATTTGATGGAGGTGTACAGGTTTAGATAAGGTAGACAAAGAAAAGCTGTTCTCATTAGCTGGTAGTGCAAATACTAGGGGGCAAAGATTTAAGGTTTTGGGCAAGAGATATGGGGGGTGGGTGTTGGGGGGGGGCAGTGGGGGGGTGGGGGGGAATATGAGGAAGAACTTCTTTACGCAGTGTGTGCTAATGACTTGGAACTCTGCCTGCGAGGGTGGTGGAAGTGGAGACAATCAAGGATTTTAAAAGAAAATTGGATGTCACTTGAGGGAAATAAACTTGCAGGGCTACAGGGACAGAGCAGGTCAATGAGACTGACTGGATTGCTCTACAGACAGCCAGCATGGACTCGATGGATGAATGGCCTCCTTCTGTTCTGCTATACCTTATGACTCTATGACATATTTTACAACATTAAGTAATCATTGCATGTAATCTTAACCAAAGTTAGCAATTATATTTTAATATTACATTTTTTTAGTCCACAAAATAATCCCTGTTTAATTTTTGAACAGAAATATCCGGAAAAATACATTGTTCCTGATGGAATGACAACTTTCTGGGACAGTCAGAAAGGGTTCACTATTTTGAGTCACAAGATAAGAGATGTAGGAATGGTCACGTGTCAGACAACAATAAATGGAAGAGTCTTTCGTTCCAACATGTATGTGGTGGTAGTTTTAGGTAAGGTGCATTTTGTACATTTATACTGAAGAGGCTAAATTTTAAATTTCATATCTAACTTCCACTACAGAATTAATTTTGAAATATACATATAGCGCAGATATGGGACAATTGTTTGCCAGCACAAAGGTTTTGTCATGGGACCCAAGCCAATTTTTGGCGAGACCTCATGCAGTTTATTTTGGTGAGTTGCCAGCCCAGAATGCATTCCTTATAGGCAGCTCACTGATCTGATGGTGGGATATTCAGCAGGGCCGTTGGATTTCAAATTCCTGTTGCAGCACCATAACGAAGAGTTGGAAGCATTGGGAGTGATATGGAGAAACTAGTTTTGAGGAGCAGACAAAAGCTTACAGCATTTATAATGGAAAGGGCAACAATAGTGGAAAACTTTTATCAATGTGAACAAGCAAGTGGCATGAAAAATATGGGTCAAGCTAGCATTCAGGTTTCCCAGAGATAAAAACAAAAAAACTGCGGATGCTGGAAATCCAAAACAAAAACAGAATTACCTGGAAAAACTCAGCAGAGTTTGACGTTTCGAGTCCTCATGTCGAAGGGTCATGAGGACTCGAAACGTCAACTCTTTTCTTCTCTGCCGATGCTGCCAGACCTGCTGAGTTTTTCCAGGTAATTCTGTTTTTATTCAGGTTTCCCTGATTGACACTGAAAATTCCTTTGCTGTGCACGCAAATAGCTGACTCAATTTCTACCACCGATATTTGGTAGATGGGGGCCAGGAACTGGTGGTAATCTGTTGGGCAGAGATAACAAAAAAATGGCTTTGGTGGTCAGATCTAAATCATCTGATCTTCCCTGTTCCTGGAGGAAACTTTAGCTTTCTAGCTAAGATCTATCTGAAAATGAGAGCAGGCGGGAACCGTTCTTCAACCAGCCACACTTTTATGACCTTGCAACCGTCCTGTTTTGAAGTGCAAATGGTGCGGTAACAACACAAAAATCATTGTAGTTTCTTTCTACTCTTCCCACTCAAAATATAATTACGGCATAACAGTGGGAACACAGTCCAATGACTGGGGAAGGCATTCTAATGCATGGTCTAAACAGTTTTCTGATGAAAATAATATGGATGCTTATCAGCCTATAACCTGAAACATCTGTAGCGTGGCCCTTATGTATCTCACTTTAAAAATACTACAATGCAATCTGTAAACTGAGATAACAGATAATTGCAACTGGCCAGTTTATACTACTTCTCACAGTGGGGCTGCACTGCTGGCTGATAACCCTCGGCACAGCTACAGACGGTAGGATGTCATTTCATGCTTATTGCCTGCTGGGATAGAGGTTCAGGTTGGGAGATCGTTTATACTATTGTGTCTCCGGTTTTATCAACAGGAAACCTAGTTCTCCTCCAGTAAACAACGTGATTGCTTTTACAGAGCAAATTCTTTTGAGAATCTGGACCCTACCAAGTTCATTAGGCCTGAGATTGATATTGCAATTGGTTGGAGCTACACCCAAGTGTCTCTCTTATTTCCTAAGGCGTTTCATTTGTTTTCACCACATTTCTTTATGCCACAATTGGTCACCTGACTGGCAAGGATAGAATGTCATCATCACTCTAAGGCTTGCTGCAGCAAGCTAATGAGCTTAGCTTTCCTTTGATTTACTTTCATTCTCTGCCCTGCATCTAAAAATACTGGCATGTCTACCAGTGAAAGTTGACTATCTGAGTCATTGTCTCCCTGAGACCCTTAGGCGTGTAGCAATATACTGGGCCATAACCTTCGAGCTCCCCAGCATTGGATTTGGGGGTGGGGTGGGGGGGTACCCTAAGGATGCACTGGGGAATCCCTCTGGGAAGTTCCCAGGTGACGGTTTGCATGGCAATTGCCCAGAAATGCACATTTCTTATGGACAATCACGCTGCACCGGGAACCAAACAAAAATGCAGTTTAAATAGCAAACTTCGGATGGTTCTGCCAGGGTTACAATAGCTACTCAGAAAAAGTTATAAGAATTGAAACCTCTTCTAATTTCTGGGTGACTATTGTAAACATCCAGACCGACCCTCACAGCACTTCCACCACCCCCCCCGACCTCTGACCCCACACACCCGCAATCTCCGACACCCCCACCCCTTGACTTCTGACCTCCAACCCCCCCGACCTCTGACACTCCCCACTCCCCAACCTCTGACTTCCCAACACTCTTCCCCCACCCCCAACCTCTGACCCACCCAACACCCACCCCCTGACCTCTGATGTCTCCCCATCCCCCCAGCCCTCTGGGCCTCCAACCTCCCCTATCCTCCAACCTCTGACCCCTCAACCTCCCACCCTCTTGACTTCCGCCACCTGGCAAACACCAACTCCCAGCCTCTGGCACCCCCCACCCACCTCCCCGGGACTTCTAACCTCCCCTACCACCTGACCTCTGTCCACCCCCAGCCTTCCATCCTCCTGTCCTCCATCCCCTCGAACACCCACCCACCCGCCCTCTGACCACCCCAACCCCAATCGCCCCAGTGTTCCGACTCCCCCAAAACCTCCAAACCTCTGAACCCAACCCACCCACCAATCCCCATGGTGACCTCCGACCTCCCCACCCGAATCACCCCCGCCGTCCAATCCACTTCCACCCCCCAAATTCTATCCACTTATCTGAGACACTTACCTTCTCCCTGGCCTGTCAATTTCGGGGGCCCTTTAAACTTACCTACTTTACGGCAGCTAGTGCCCTCTTAAATCTGCTGGAGTGCACTTCGCTGGGGCCTGCGAGGAGTTTTTTGATGCAGGCCCCAAGCAGCTCCAGTGAATAGAAGTGTCAGTGTAATTTTCAAGGACAGATAAGTATATATTCATTTCTATGAATTCTTGCTGGCCATCTCTTTCCAACGCTAGTTGGAATTTATGGCCCACTGTGCTGTGCTGCTGCACTGCATCACAAAAGTGCTGAACCCCTTTTGGAGATTGTTTCCCAAAGGACACTGGGACTTACTCCACTGAAACAACAGAGATTTAATTAGTGGGTTCAAATTATGCCCACAGTGCTCAAAGGAATGGGCATTTGGCATGTTTGAAAAAAAATGGCTGAAGCAGAACTTACCAAGAGTTTAATACCCTCTCCCGAGGTAGGTTTCCTGGTAGGGGATATTTAACTGCGCGTGCAGGTGGCGGGTGGGGACTCTGCCCACCAATTAATGCCCACTTAAGAGCCTTATCCTGCTGCTACCTATATTCACCCTGTTAGGGTTGCTTGACAGCTCTTGGGTGGGGGAGGGGGTGGGAGGGGGTGGTGGCATTCCGTCGTTCAAAGACACTCAGTGCCTGATTGAGGGACCCAGATTCAGGAAGAGGGAAGCCCATTGAGAACCACCCCCCTGCCCTTAATGCACCCCGCTTTCCCCTCCTTGGAAACCCACACTGCAACCCTTGCCTGCCCCCATCCCTCCATTACTCACCTGTGGCCTGGATTCCTTGGTGAGTGCATTACCAGCAGTTGCCACCATTCCCATTAGCGCTGCCAAGCAATGCACAGCTGCTGGCCCCTGATTGGCCAGCAGCTCTTGGGGGCAGGATTTCTGGCCCTGAAGTCCTTGATCCTGGGAAAGGCCCACCACTGCCCAGTTAAGTGCCTGATGGATTTGGTGGGCCTTCCTGAAAGGAAGTGCCACAGGGTTCTTGCCAGCTCTCCAGCTCCATTGCCTCCATTAAGTACAAGCCTCTCATGTCATAATTTAAGAGTAGGCTGGGCAAGTCATTGAAGGAAAGAGGGGAAAAGGGTTATGGGAATTGAGTGGCCATCTGCTCATGTGGAGAAGAACTATCAACAGGGAGTGTTTAGGCCAAATATTGGTGTTGTAATTTCTGTGTAATTCTATGCCAGGTCATCAAAAAGAAGCAACTACCATGTCTTTTTTATATAGTGGACCATATTGATTAAAGTCTTTTACTACAAGCTAGCCAAAAGTTGCTGTATTATTTGTCAGTAAAACATTCTCTGCTTGAAATTTGGTGCAGTTTTAACCCAAAACAAACTCTTGTTGCCCTATGATATAAAGCTACATGGTGAGTCCTGGTTGCCAAAATGACAGAGCTAAGCAAGTTTTGGCAGTACTGGCAGAAGTTAGATCACCAAGAGCAAAACTTGGAAAGCTCATAAATGGAAAACACGGAAGAGCGTATTTGTGTCACCAAAAATACAGAATTCTAGATCTATGTTCAACACTCAGACATGGTCAGGGATTTAGATGGTATTTGTTAATACAGGGAGATTTCCTTCCTATGTTTGGTGTAGAGAAATTGTAAACGTGCTCTTTATAAATAGGTTTAAACTTTTTCGCACTTAGTGCACAAAGCAAAACATCTCTACAAATTGTTTTATTTTAATGCTTGTCATGACTCGAAACTTATTTCTATTATTATTGTGCTATCAAAAAAGGGATAATTGTATAATTTATTCTCCCTACAGGAACCAAGATTCAGGAGCTTACATTGAACCCTCAGTCGCAAGTTGAATTAGCAGTAGGGGAACGCTTGATACTTAACTGCACTGCCAAAACTGAGCTCAACGTACGGCTAAACTTTGATTGGAAGTATCCTGGAATGAAGGTATATCACATGAAAGCCTTGTGGTTTTGCTTAGTTAGGAAAAAACAAATTTAAATATCACAATGGAGCAAATCCACAGGGAGGAGGAAGATGTGTTCAATCTCTGATACTTCAAGCGTGAGGTTAGTCCTTTCAATAGGGGAGGGGAAAGTAGACAAGAACATGGTATAAAGGGTTAACAGATGGGATTTGCTAATGAATGACATAGATGGTGATGTACCACTGACACCAGTCAGTCATGTGTTAGGCTCTCTGTAGAGAGAGGTTGGAATGATGCCTAGGAGCTATGTGCCTAGAGGTAGTACTAACTAATAAACAAGTGTTAACCAGATACCAGAGTATGTCTACAATCTGTCGATTAACCAAGTCCCATGCTTATAGTCGAAGGCAGAAGGACTAATCGCAAGAACAAAGAAAATTGGGTTGGAGACAGTAATCTCAATGTAATCATAAGTATAGAACTTTTATATGACTAACTTGAGGCAATTCTATTCCAGGTGCAGGTGTTGAACAAGTAAAGTGTAAAATAGCAAATCAAATACAAATATCAAAAGAAATATTGTCAGTGAATCAGTGAACCCTTCTTGTGCTGCACAGTCACAGAGGTGAAAATCTCCAAAAGCTCTTAGTGTTACATTGTTGAGGCAAAACTGAATGGAAATGCTTTGTTGTTACATAATATTCTTGAATTTCCAGTAAAATTAATTGAAGCTGCATTGTTTAACTTCTTCAAATGGAAGTGAATAAATACATGGTTGAGAACTGATTTGTGTTATAGGAAAAGGTATAGATTGGGTGATCAAGTACTCCATGGGGCAGTTTGCTATTGCTGCGGGTGATAGTGCTGTTCTCTGAGGAGGCCAACAGTTCTGAATTAAACTAGAAATATGAGAGGCCAGAGTTCGATATAAAAATATTGACATCTGAACATTGCACACAATTAATAATGTATAAATCAGGCAGCAACTGTTGATGAGGACAAGATACCCTGGGAGCTGCGAATCACCACAATTTGCCAGCCAATTTGCACCGCTCTGCCAAAAACTGCTTAACCTCCCCAGTATTTTCATGAAGTTGCTGCATTTGCACATTTACTGCCCATTAAACTCCTCACAGAAAATATTTAATTGCACAAATACTTTTCCTAACAACGTGATAATTGTTAATGACTACCAATCAGACTCACTTGTCAAGAAAGTAAACAATTTTAAGTGGGGAATCTAACTTCTTCAGGTTATAAATTGTTTCAAAAGATTTTTTAAATGTCAAATTTTGCATTTTTACCTTTTAAACTTTTCCTTTCTGTCTTTCTTCTCTCCCTTTTGAATTATTCTTTCTTTCTCACTCTTTATTTCCCTTTCTGTACCTGGTTTGGCATTGAATTCACCTACTATAATTCACCCTCCTCAGTCCTTCCTCTGTTTATTTCTCAATCTTTTAATCTCACTGATTAAGGAGGTTCATCCCATTAAGGCCCCAAGATCCCTGATGCACTCTCTGTGCCGAAATTAGCTTGGACTTTCAGGAACTTTATTGATAAAAAATGCTTTAAACCTGAAGTTAAATTAATGGAGAATGCAGCGTGATGTCCCACTCCAGCAAAGACTGGCCCAGTGATGATGATAAATATTATGGGCTTTTACTTGATTACCTCAGGGAAACTTTGCCTGAAGAAATGAATTGGGTCTGTTGGAGTCAGGCAGATCATTTGTGGGCTGAGAATGAATGTGCTTGATAGTTTGAATAACAATTTCCCATTTCATGTTTTCCTGGAGATCATTTTAATTTTGGGCAATTGGATAAAATAGGTCATATTGAACTGACTGTTCAACATATTCTTCGCCAATCTTCCGTTCCATCTATGCCAACGGAAGACAAGTTGCCATGAATAATGGGCAGCTCATTTAATAACTTCTTTTACTTCATCACCCAAAATTAATATTTTACTTCTTATATTTCTATGAGATGGGTTACCACACAGATATTTCCACATTAGTGCCTGGCTTTCAGCCAAAAACTTGGAAGTAAGTTTGACCAGTATAGAAAAGAACCATTCTTCTCTTCCTGAATGACAATCATATCGACTAGCTTCCAAAAAAAAACCTTAGCTTGAGTAGTAGTTGCAATTTCAAGTTGTGAATAACATTATCTGAAGATAGCAAGATATGCCATGGGAGTATAATATTTTCATTGCTATCATAAATATTTCATTCAAATTAAATTTGATTTTCTGCACATAGCCCAAAAAGTCAGACCTGATTATTGCACTATTCTCAATATGAAAGAAAGAACTCAAATTCATATAGCATGATGTCATGCCCCAATACACACAATGAATTATTTTTGAAGCATAATCACTTGCTATGAAGATTATATGACAGTCAGTTTACATGTAATCAAATTCCACATATAGAAATTTAGATAAATGACTAATTAACCTGTTTTCATGGAGGGAGGAATGTTGCTCAGGATATCAGGAGAACATCCTAACTTTTGTCATAAGACCTTTTAGATTCATTTTAACAGAGCAGACAGGCTTTCAATTTAATGTTCTACACAAATGCAGCATCTTTGATGAGGCAGAGCTTCCTTAGCATATTACCAAAGCATTGTACGTTTAAGCCCCAGAATGGGGCTTGAAATCTTTTACTTCAAAGAATACTGCCAAATGAGCCAAACTGGCACATAAGTAGCATTCAAATTATTTAGAGGATCCGCATCCCCATAATGTAATCCACTTCAGAATATATCCAGTAGATTTTGAAACACAATTTACTGCATCTTTCACATTGCATGACTTTTTGTTAATTACAGCACAATCCACACCTATTCTTCAAAACAATTAAACAATTAGCAACTAAAGGACTGGAACTCTCAAGCATTCTGATCATAGATAATGTGACAAAAAGAGATGAAGGAACATATTTCTGCAGCGCTTCCAGTGGAGTCATGACAAAGGAGAACAATACTGACGTCATCATCTATGGTGAGGTATTCTGTTTAATGTGCTGTAAAAATACATGAACACAACTCGGGAGGAATTCTTGCAAAACATTGTTAAAGCACACCATTGTTAACAATTGAATGAAGAGATTGGCATTAATTGATAACCATCATTGATAATGCAATTTTGGACAGGATTTTACTGTCGGCGAGTAGGGGGCGGCGACTGCTCGCCGATGCGTAAAATGACCTGGGATGCCATTGGGCAGAACCGCCCACCTGTCAATGGCCAATTGAGGTCATTGACTGGGTCAATTAAAGTAATTAGTGGACCTAAAATAAAAACAAAAAACTGCGGATGCTGGAAATCCAAAACAAAAACAGAATTACCTGGAAAAACTCAGCAGGTCTGGCAGCATCGGCGGAGATGAAAAGAGTTGACGTTTCGAGTCCTCATGACCCTTCTACAGAACTAAGGTTGGCGGCCAAGCCAGGAGCTCTGGCGGGAAGTAGAAAAAACATGAAGCCTCATCCACAGGCGGGATGAGGTTTCATGTAGGGTTTTAAAAATTTTAATAAAGTTTTGTTGGAAATTATGAACATGTCCCAACTCATGTGATATTGTCACATAAGGGAATTTTTTTTCTCTATTTTTAATATTTTTGCACGTAAAGCCGATCTCCCTGAGGCTGCACTTCGATTCAGGGAGATGAGTGCACAGGGAGCGCATAGTGCTTCCCTGCGGACGTCACACTGGGTGGGCCTCAATTGGCCTGCTCACGTAAAATGGCGCTGTGCCTCCGATCAGGGGCACCAATCGGAAGCATACATGCACGTGCCCGCCCATCAACTTCCCCCTCAACGGGGGGAAAATTCAGCCCTCATAATTGCAAATTCCTACATCAGAACGGCTGGCCAGTTAAAGTGTGAAGAATACATTTATCATTTCAAACTTCAACTTGTTCACTTGTTGAAAGGAATGGACTGGGTTTATTTTTATTTGTACTTTCATAGGATGTGGGCATCACAGACTAGGCCAGCATTTATTACAAACCCCATTGCCCTTGAGTAGGTGGTGATGAGCTACCTTCTTGAACCACTGCAGTCTATGTAGTGTAGGTACACGCACAGTGCTAATAGGAAGGGAGTTCCAGGATTTTGGCGGTATATTTCCAATTGAGGATGATGTGTGGCTTGGAGGGGAACTTGCAGGTGATGGTGTACCCATGCAACTGCTGCCATTGCCCTTCTAGATGGGAGAGGTCATGGGTTTGGAAGGTGCTGCTTATCAATCGACAATTTGAATTCAGCATAATCCACAGTGTTATGGATAAGCACTTGTTCTAAGGTTTATAGCAAATGCATCTTAATTTTATGTTAGTGATGGGAATGGAATGCTTCCCAATTTTATCAACATCAACATCAGCACCCTCAGCTCAGTTATAGACAGATATGAAATAAAGCTCACACAACTCGAACCCATTACTAAACCTAAATAGCATCCTCTAATGCAGCAGAATAAAGGTTTTTTCCCCCCATTTTCCTCAGTTGCCTTTCTCTGGCCACCCTGACTGTCAAAGGTGAAATAGGGAATGGTAGCAGAGTGGTTATGTCACTGGACTATTAATCCAGAGCCCTGAACTATTGCCTCTCAGCCTCAGCTCTTGACTTTGACGAACAGGCACAAGGTACTTGCCAATTTTGTAGTTCAGCACAAGGACTGCAGGGTAGATGAGTATACTGACCATGGCACCGGGCTACAGGATGCTATTCAAGGGAGAGTCATGAAAAGGAATATGGTAGTGATAGGGAACTGTATGATCAAGAGGACAGATACTGTCTCTGTGGCCGTGAATGGGAGTTCAGCAGGTTGTGTTACCCTGCCCGACACCAGGGTTAAGGACATCGCCTTGTGGCTGGAGATGAATTTGGAGTGGAAGGCGGAAGACCCAGTTGGTGTGGTCTACGTAAGGACCAATGATAAAGATAGAACTAAGAATGATGTTCTGCTGAGAGAGTTTGAAGAGTTAGTGTCCAAATTAAAACACAGAAAATTAAAGAAAATAATTTCTGGATTGCTACCAAGAACCACATGACAATTGGTTCTAAGACAGATGTGGGAGGAAGGGAATTTGATTCATGGGGTACTGGCAACAGTGCTTGAACTCACTGAACAAGATGACTATTCCAGAAGAAGGGAGGAACTCAAGTCTGGGAGCTTTCAACTTCCTACCCACCTCTCCCAGCCCTCTTACCAAGAAGAGTTTGACTGTGTATTGTCTGTGTACTTAGAGAAAAGATAGTGTTGCATCATGGCAACATGGGATTTAACATTGCTCATTGTTTGTAATGCAGTTACCTTTTCATTGTTAGTTATTTGTTTTTGTGTGATTTAAAATGAACAAGCAGTGTGCCTGAGGTGAATTTCTGAATGGACAACAATATTTGAATTGAATTGAAAAGGGGGAGCTGTTCCTTTGGGATGGGCTCCACTTAAGCTGGAGAACATCTAGAAATTAGGGCAGAATTTTTTGCCAGTCGGGTGGGCAGGCCCGATCCAATCTCCAGTGGGCGGGGAGATGATCCCCACCAGAGAAGCGGGCCCCACTGCCATTTTACGTGGGCAGGCCAATTAAGGCCCAATCAGCATGACGTTCGCTGGGAAGTGCTATGTACTCACAAAACAAAATCACAATTACCTGGAAGAACTCAGCAGGTCTGTTGAAGGGTCATGAGGACTCGAAACGTCAACTCTTTTCTTCTCCGCCGATGCTGCCAGACCTGCTGAGTTCTTCCAGGTAATTCTGCTTTTGTTTTGGATTTCCAGCATCCGCAGTTTTTTTGTTTTTAACTCAGTGCTATGCACTCCCTGTGTGGGCAGAGGTGGGGGGGTGGGGGGAGGGGTGTTCCCCAAAAGCGAGAGTGTTCTCTTTCGCGCATGTGCACCAAAGAGCGCACATCTCCCTGGGCTAAGTGCTGCCTCAGGGAGATCGCTTCCACTTTGAAAAATATTAAAAATAGAAAACAATGTCACATGAGATGGGGCATGTTCATAATTAATATAATAAGTTTATTAAAAATTCTGGCCTAAAAATATAATAATGTATAGCCAGCCTGGATTTCAAAAGGGAAAATCCTGCTTGACCAACCTTATGGATTTTTTTGAGGAGATAACAGAGAGACTAGATAATGGTAATGCAGCCAATGTAATTTAACTGAATTTTCAGAAGGCCATTGATAAAGTGCCCTATAATAGACTAATGACTAAAGTCAGAGAATATGGTGTTCGGGGACAAGAGCCAGAAAGCAGAGAATGAGAGTAAAGGGTAGTTATTCAGAGTGGCAGATGGTGGGCAGTAGTATCACACAAGGATCAGTGCTGAGACTGCTGCTATTTACAATTTACATTAATGATTTAGACTTTGGAATCTAAACCACAATTTCTAAGTTTCTGGATGACACCAAATTGGGAGTGCAGTTAATATTGAGGAGGATGGCAACAAATTACAGGAGGACATTAATAAACTTGCAAATGGGCAAGTCATTGGCAAATGAAGTTAGCACAAATAAATGTGAGCTAGTACATTTTGGTCGGAAGACTAGGGAGTTAATTTATTACTTGGAAGATACAAGGCTAGGTGAGGTAGAGAAACAAAGAGATCTCGGAATACTAAGACATCAATCGTTAAAATGTGAACCATGGCCATAAGAAAAGCAAACTCAGTACTTGGTTTTACTCATAGATGAATAGAATTGAAAAGTAGGGAAGATATGCTAAACCTGTATCAAATGTTGAGGTGAGACCACACATACATTACTGCATAAAGGATTTAGAGGCGTGGGAGAGGCTGCAGAGAAGATTTTCAAGGCTGATGCAGAAATGTGTGGGTAGACATATCAGGAAAGGAGTGACAGGCTGGGTCTCTTCTCTCTTGAAAATGGAAGGCTGAGGGGTGACCTGATAGATGTCCTTAAAGTTATAAAGTTCTGAGTGGATACAGGGAAAATGTTTCCTCTTGTGCTGAAGAGCATAACTAGAGGCCATTAATAGAAGATAGTCACCTAAAAATCCAATAGGGACTTCAGAAGAATCTTCTTTACCTAAAGAGGAAACTAGACAAGCATATGAGCGAAAAGGGAATAGAGCATTATCATGCCTTTACCTAAATTGCTGCACTGTACTATTGTCTCAGCTTTTCTCTTTAGATTTCTAATTTTCCCTTCATTTGAACCCTCTGCACACCCCACCACTGCCCCCACCTTTCAGTTGAAAACCCAGTCCACAGCCCTTTATACAATGTACCTTCATCCTTGCCCAGTTTACATAGGATACACAGGGTATGCAGCCTGGACAGGCCATTCAGTTCAACCAGTCCATGCCAGCGTTTATGTTAACTCAAGCTTCCTCCCATCTTTTCTCATCTAAATCTACCATTATAATCCTCCATAATTTCCCTTAATGTGTCTATACTTTCTGCTTCAAACACTTCCTGCGCTAGCAAGTTCCATATTCTCACCAGTCACCATTGGATGTAACCCCCAAGTTTATACTTCTCCTTTACTCTCCCCCTGTCCTCTCAAACCTGGTCCCCAGCCCCCTCACCCACTTTGCTGGAGCCTGCAAGCTTGGTCCAGGTGATGCCCTGGACTTACAGTGCAGGCTCCTCTTCCTTGTGACTGCCTGTAGTCCCAGCAGCGACCACCTGTTCTACCTGGCACTGCTGGGACTACAGGGCTGCTGGCCATCCAATTGGCCAGTAGCTCTCTCTGGGCTGGGACTTTCTCCTGGGATAGGGGCAGACATTTTGCCACAGAGCAATTAATGCTGTTCCTAGCATGAATTGCTGTGGAGCAGTTGTTGGCTTTTTAGCCGGGGGCGTGTGAGTGGGTGGTTAGGAACCACAATGCTATGTAAAATCCTGCCAATGATTACAAGGTGACCAAGATTTCAAAAAGTTGGACAAGTTGGAATAGGAGGAAGAGTGGCCCTGATAATAAAGGATGATGTAAGAACAGTAGTGAGTAGTGATCTTCTTGCTCAGAAGATCAGGAAGTTGAATCAGTATGGGTGGAGATTAGGAATAGCAAGAGTCAGAAAACATAGGTGGGAGTAGATTATAGGCCTTCTAATAGAACCAGAGCATTAAACAAGAAATATTTGGAATTTAGAACAATTGGAATTGAAACAAAGGCAATGTAAAAATTGTGGAGGACTTTAATTGTTATATGTACTGGACAAGAAAATTGGCAAAGGTGGCCTAGAAGTTGAATTTGTAGAATGCTTTTGTGACAGCTTTCTGCCACAATACATTATGGGACAAATTAACAATAAAGCTTTAGATCTAGTATTGTGCAATAAGGCAGGGTTAGTTAGTAATCTCACAGTAAAAAATCTGTTGGAAAAAGGTGAACATAATACAATTGAATTCCATAGTACTTGAGTTCAAAATATGAATCTTAATTTTAAACAAAGCCAGTTACATAGGTATGAGGGGAGAGCTGACTCTGTGACAGTCCTGTGACATCAAGTCATGACTGATGGTGGACAACTCAACAACTAACAGGAGGAGGAGGTTCCATGAGCACCCCCACCCTCAGTGATGGCAGAACCCAGCAAATTAGTGCAAAAAACAAAGCCAAAGAATTTGCAATCGTCTTCGGCCAGAGGTGCTGAGTAGATCATCCAACTTGGCCTCCTCCTGAGGTCCGGCATCACAGATGCCAGCCTTCAGCCAATTTAATTCACTCACAACACATGATATCAAGGAATTGCTGAGTGTGATACTTAGAGCAAAAGCTATGGGCCCTGACAACAACCCAGCAGTAGGACTGAAGACCTGTGCTCTAGAGGTAGCAGTGCCTCTAGCTATGCTGTTCCAGTAGACCTACTCCACTGGTACCCCCTTGAGAAAGTGAAAAACTGCCCACAAAAAACAGGACAAATCCAATTCAGCACATTCACCCTCCCATCTGTATATTTTCAATTATCAGTAAAGTCATGGAAGGGGTCAGACAGTGCTATCAAATGGCATTTACTCACCAATAATCTGCTCACTCATGCTCAGTTTGGTTTCTGCCAGGACTGCTCAGCTTCAGACCTCATTACATTCTTTAGTTGTGGATTTAAAA
Source organism: Carcharodon carcharias (assembly GCF_017639515.1). Lineage (NCBI taxonomy): Eukaryota > Metazoa > Chordata > Chondrichthyes > Lamniformes > Lamnidae > Carcharodon > Carcharodon carcharias. The sequence continues at coordinate 153,492,061 of NC_054467.1, read as the reverse complement.
AGTGAATTCCATAGGTGAAGTGAGAGTGACTGTTTTGACATCAAGACAGCATTTGGCTGTGTGGCATTCAGAAGCCCTGGTAAAATTGAAGTCAGTGGTAATTGGGGCAAATCTCTCCATTGACTGAAGTCATACCTTGTACAAGGTAGCTGGTTCTAGTTGTTGGAGGCTAATCTTTCAGCCCCAAGGCATCACTGAAGGAGTTCCTCAGGGCTTAGAGATCTTAGGCCCAACCATCTTCAGCACCCCATCAATAGCCTTTTCTCCATCGTAAGGACAGAAGTGGGGGAGTTTACTGATGACTGCACCATGTTTAGCTCCATTCACAACTTCTCAGATAATGAAGTAGTCTGTGCCCACATGCAGCATGACTTGGACAGCATTCAGCCTGGGCTGATAAGTGGCAAGTATGATTTGTACCACACAAATGTCAGGTAATGGCCATTTCCAACAAGGGAGAAATTAACCACTTCACTCAACATTCAACAGTGTTACCATTGCTGAAACCCCCACCATGAACATCCTGGGGGCTACCATTAACATGGATCCTAATTGGACAAGCCATATAAGTAATGTAGCACCTAGAACAGGTCACAGGCTGGGAATTCTGTGGTCAGTAACTCATCTCATGCCTCCCAAAACCCTTTCCACTATCCACAAGAAACAAGTCAGCAGTGTGATGGAATACTCTCCACTTGCCAGGGTGGGAGCAGTTTCAACAACACTCAACATCATCCAGAAAAGAACAGCCCATTTGATCAGCACCCTATTCACTACATTAAGCATTCAATTCCTCCACCGCTGGTGCACCATCGCCTATAAGATACACTGCAACAACTCTCTGTGGTTCCTTCAACAGCTCCTTCCAAACTCGCGACCTCTTCCACCTATCAGAACCAGGGCAGCAGACGCATGGGAACATCACCACTTACAAGCTCCCCTCCAAGTCACACATCATCCTAATGTGTAACTATAATGCAGCTCCTTCACGTTCACTGGGTCAAAATCCTGGAACTCCCTACTTAACAGCACTGTTGGTGTGCCTACACCATTTGGACTGCAGTAGTTCAACAAGGCGACTCACCACTGCCTTCTCAAGGGCAATTCAGGAAGGACAATAAATGTTAGCAATGGCCACATTCCATTAATGAATAATAAAAGTAGCCTATTGGTTATGGTGCTGGAGTAGGAACCCAGTAATGACGAATTCGAATCCCAGCCTTTCATATTGTGAAACTTGGACTGGAATTTTCAATGATATACCAACTAAAAAAACTTATGGATGCTCCCATTATACACTTACAAATGAAAAATGACTATTTGAGTGAGGGACATAAAGGGGATTGGCATTCATATACCTGTTCCCTGACAGGGTGTGTCATCAGGAGAGGGGAAAAGATGAGGCAGAATTAACAGAAAAATCAGGAAATACCCTAGTCTGGAGCTCAATTTTTCCTCAATTAAAGACAGGGCAATAAAGGGAATGAGCTAATGCTGTTTTAATGTCAGCTGAAAAATGGACTTTTTAGCATTAAGGAAGGGCTCCAGTGCTTGTTTGGAGAATGAAATTCCTGGCAAAATAAATGTTCCTTATAATGATGACTTAGCACTCTTCATACCATTTTGTCAATGCTGGATGCCTAATTTTCACACACTTTTGCTGAACGTTAAGATTTGTTTTCCCAACTTGCTCATACAAATATAATGAAGAATGCTGCCTTACACAAACAGTGTCAGTTCTTCTGGTGCTCAGAGATTTCCAAACCTCATGTTTTCAATAAGAACACTAGCTTTTAGGATCTGACTTTGTTTTCATTATGTGCTTTCAGACAGACCCTTCATCTTCATAGATCACAAAGCCGGGTCGATAGTCGAGGCAGTGCTGAAAGAAAGGAATGTCAAAATTCCAGTGAAGGTTTCAGCCTATCCCCAACCAGAAATGAAATGGTAATTACTAAATAAATGATACAAAGAAACAAAGAGAGTTACTTTTTAGGAATACCTTATCATAATTTCAGTGTTATAAAGTAGAGCATTACTGTCATTTATTCTACTACATATAATTGTCAATTTTATGATTAATATTGGCATATTTACATTCAATAGTGGTTGTCTTTGAGTAATTACTGTGCTGAAACAGAGTGCATTAAATTGAACAGTGAACTCCTGAACTGGTTTTCAGGACTTGAACATTTTTGGCGGAGTGCACCAATAATATGCAAAAAAGAATCAAGAATAATTTTTGTAAGAATTTCAGAGATTTTAAAATGTGATATTAAATCAGTAACTTCTGAATCTATTATAAATATGCATTATTGCTGCTTGTTAGATAATTTAAATAATTCTATTGCCTCTTTATGTGTGGTAAACTATTTCATGGTAAAACGTGCATTCTTAAAATCATCAATATTAGAAAAAAGCAAGTAATAAAACCGTACAAATAATTCCAATATATTTTGTGCTTAATCAAATCATCAATTGCTTATTCAATCACAAACACACTGCATTGTTTATTATTGCCATAATGCTGCACATTTTTTTAGCCATTTTCTAATGGCTGCTCTATTAATGCTTAAAAGGCCTTACTGCAGTGTGCTTCACAAATGTTTCTAATGGTTTGTTTTTTTAGGACCAAGAATGGAAGGCCAATTAGTAAGGATCAAGCGCACTACAGGATAAAGCAAGTTGGATATACATTGTTGATCAGTGATGTGACTGAGAAGGATGCTGGGAATTACACAATTATACTTAGGAATCCAATGACAAAAGAGGAGCAGCGTCACACAATCCAACTCATAGTAAATGGTAAGAAATGCAAAATTCTGTACTCACAGGCATTTTTTTTTAATTGAAGGATTTCAGGTGAAAGGCCAAAGTCATTAGTGTAAGGGCACCACCAAGATAGGAGAAAAGATAAGGTAAATCAGGACGTAGCCCCTTTTTTTAGTTTTTAAAGCAAATAGATTATAGGAGGAAGGAAAGACTAAAAGAGGTTAGAGGCTTTGCAGTTTTGGGAAGGATTGGAGCTGAAGATGGTTTATATGCAAAAGCTATACTGAGATGTTTGTCAGTATTGGAACTCATTGCAAAGACACTTGTCCATGAGGTTTCACCATGCCATTTCAATATGGAATAAAGGCTTTACTATTGCATTCATACTGCAAGCAATTAATCCTTTCTTTCTGGTATATAAATTTACATATGCAGGAAAAGAAATGGCTAGGTCTGCTAGTGGCAGGCAACTTGACAAGGATATTTATTTAAGTTATGAAAGTATGAATGCATCTTTAATTGTAAATTTGATAGGCTGTCTTGAATTTATGGCTCGGTTCAATGCTTATGGGTTTATGTTTTTATCCCACAAAGCACCAGATATAAAATGGTGATGGAATTCAATTTTGATTTGGATATCTAAGGGTGGTGGTGGATTGGCTGCCTTTCTACAATCTCACATCTGACAGCCAGTTTAAACTGGGGAGTTTAACCTCAGTGAACTATTAATCCAGAGACCCAAGCTAATGCTCTGGGCACACGGGCCCAAATCCCACCACTGAATCTAGTGCAATTTAAATTGAATTAATTTAAAAGAAATCTGGAACTGAAGGTTAAGTCTTACTGATGGTGACCATGAAACTATAATCAATAGTTGTAAAAATTCATTTGGTTCATGAATATTTTTTAGGGAATGAAATCTGCGATATTCTTCTGGCCTGGCCTACATGTGACTCCAGACTCACAGTAATGTGGTTGACTTTTAACTGCGCTCAGAAATGGAGTAACAAGCCACTCAGTTCAAGATTAGGATGGGCAACAAATGTTTTCTTTGCCAGTGATGTCAACCTCCCATTAAAGAAAAAAAAACTATTTTAAGACCTTTTTTTATTTATTCTTGTGCTTTGAGCAACACCAGCAAGGCAGTATTAATTGCAAAACCCTAGTTGTCCTGAGGTCATTAAAAATAAATAGCATAATGTGGGATCATGTAAAGATCAGAGCAGTTAGGAATGGCATGGTCCCTTCCCTGAAACACATTAGTGAACCATTTGGGTGTTCATAGCAATTCAGCTGTTTTCGCGGTATTTTTTCTGGTACTAGCCCAGATATAGCCCAAATATTAAAACATTTATTGAATTCAATTTCATAATTTCCTGAAGAAAGTCATACAGACTCGAAACATTAACTCTGTTTCTCTCTCCACAGATGCTGCCAGACCTGCTGAGTTTTTCTAACATTTTCTGTCTTTATTTTATTCTTTCCAGTGGTAGAATTTGCACTGAGGTCTTTTGAGTTGCTTATCCAGTATCATACCCAATAGGCCGCTGTATTGAATGTTTATTCACAAGATCAGGTAATTTCTGAAAATGTGTTTTTAATGTTTTTTTGCAGTTCCTCCAAAGATTCATGAAAAAGCTGTAGCTACACACACTGACTTTTACAGCTATGGAAGCAGGCAGACTCTGACTTGCACTGTCTATGGCATTCCTGCTCCCAACAGGATTATGTGGGAATGGCAGCCTGCAGAGAACTGTAGCTTCCTCCACCAGTAAGTAATTAATAATATATTGTCATTAATAATTGATCCACTTATGAAGATTAAAAAATACATGCTAATTTATTGTTCTCAATTTATTGTGCATCCCAAGACTAGGTGGTGGTGATCATACATTTTCCGTTTATCAACTTATTGAATACATTGCTTGTGAAATGTTTCTAAAGTGAAGCATTAAGGTGCATCTATATGTATGATATATATACATGTAAAATATCATAAGCAGGGCAATGGGAAATAAATAAGGAGCAGGTTCAACAGACTTATTGATGTAATAAAACCTAATAAATGATTTGTGAACTGAGGTGCTACAGGCCCTTTAGTACTTCACGAGACACACACCCAGTATTTCAATAGCCACCAACTTGTAAAATAGTAACTTGTACTATGCAGCAATTGAACTCATAAACAAAATCTGACTCTGTGTGTCTATGCAAGATGCATTCATTCTAGAGGAAGTTTGTTGATTGATGTTCAGAATGAATGACAACCTCCCACACTAGGCCCAAGAGGCCTCTCTTATCTTGGCTCAGCAGAAGGTCCGGTAGACTTCCTGCATGACAATCCTGGGCAATCTGCTTTCCTGTTGTTTGTTTGGCCACTAACTTCCACTAGCTCTTTCCTCCACCACCCCCATTGTTTTCCCTTTCCAATCACGGATGCAAGAATCTTACTGAAGACTGCAGAGGTTTCTCTGTCTCCTTATCTTCCTCAGAAGTTGAATTATCTCTGGCAACAAGCTTCATTTATCAAAGACTTGCTTCCAAAAATAGTTATTTCCTTCTATACATCCTAATTGGAAATCACTTAAGGAGGTTGAATAATATTTTGAGATTTATTTCTATATTTGTTATTGTTATATATATAACATATTATATATGTATTAAAGGTCATTTGTTTTTAAGAAAAACTGTTTTGCAAGCCTTTCTTTTTTTGGTTGGGAAAAGACATGCTAGAAGAGATGGACTTCAATTTTATTGAAATAACGATACTTGCAAGTGACCCAGTAACGGATTCCAGTTTGAATTACATTACTTCCTTGTTTGTTTGGCAAACCTTATTTCAAAAGTTTACGGAATCTTTTACATGAAGGTGGCACCCTCTGTCAATGTCATGGTAAAGTCAGCTAACAAGTCAACATTCTGTCCTGACTAGTTCAATGTAAAAGAGATATTTTCAAATACTGTCTAATTACATTAGTAAAATACACTTTTATTAACTTGCTCTGTACAAAACACTTTCTCATTTCTCCAAGAGCTTAGTTTCTTTTGGGTAACACCTCTCACATAGTAACACTCCATTTGTGAGGCCAAAGTGAGTGCCAACAAGCTATTCAACTGTTAGCGTTAAAGGGGTATTACAATCCTCACCACCTTTGACATCCACATAGCTATCAAGAAGGCAATCCTGGTTATTCCACAGGAATATCAAGGCCAGCTATAAAATTTGCGTTGCCTACCTATCTGAGATCTGCTAAAAGTGCAGACCAGGATAGAGATAAGGGCTTCACTGATCTGCATATTCCAGTTTCACACCAGGCAGTACATTGACTCACTGAAGTAGTAGAAGAACAGACACATTGAACTGAATAATATGGGGGTGAGGGATGGGGAGTAGTGGCTGCCGGTGGGTGAATGGTGTGAGTGTGAATGTGCATGAATCCCAAAGAGCTAACACAAGTTCAACAGGGAATAGGGAAGGCAAATGGAATGTTGGCCTTTATTTTAAAGGGAATGGACTATAAAAATAGGGAAATCTTGCTAAAACTATACAAGGCACTAGTTAGACCACACCTAGAAACTGTTAATAGTTTTGGTCCCTTTATCTAAGGACAGATATATTGGCATTAGAGGCAGTCCAAAGAAGGTTCACTAGGTTGATCCCAGGCATGGAGGGATTTTCTTATGAGGTGAAGTTGAGTAGGTTGGGCCTGTACTCATTGGAGTTTAGAAGATTAAGGGGTGACTTAATTGAAACATATAAGATTCTAAGGGGGCTTGACAGGGTAGATGCTGAGAGGTTGTTTCCCCTTATGGGAGAGTCTAGGACCAGAGGTCATAATCTCAGAGTAAGGGGTCGTCCATTTAAGACAGAGATGAGGAGGAATTTCTCCTCTCAGACGGTAGTGAATCTATGGAATTCTTTACTGCAGAGGGCTGTAGAGGCTGGGTTATTAAATATATTCAAGGCTGAGATAGACAGATTCTTAATCAGTAAGGGAATCAAGGATTATGGGGAAAAGGCAGGAAAGTGAAATTGAAGATTATCAGATCAGGCGTGATCTCATTGAATGACAGAGCAGACTCAATGGGCCAAATGGCCTACTTCTGCTCCTACGGCTTATGGTCTTATGGTCTTATGGCATCACACCCCGCCCCCAATTAAGGCCATTGACAGGATAATTAAGGTAATTAAAGGCCCTGCCCGTCCAACTTTAAGGTTGGTGGGCCGGCCAGGAGCCCCAGCAGGCAATAGAAAAAACATAAAACCTCATCCACTGGCAGTGTGAGGTTTCATGTCTGCTTTAAAAATGTTGAATAAATTTTACGTGATATTTATTAACATGTCCCATCTCGTTTGACATTGTCACATGAGGGGGACATGTTAATAATTTTTTTATTTTTCTATTTTTTAAGTTTGTAAAACTTTCACTGATCTCCCTGAAACAGGACTTAATCTCAGGGAGCAGTGCGCTCTTTCGCACACATGCACGAAAGAGCACACTTTGACAGATGGGGAATCCCTCCCCCCACCGCACAGGAAGTGCATAGTGCTTCCCGTTGGGCAGGCCGCTGGGCAGGCCTTAATTGGCCCGCCCACTCAAAATGGCGGTGGGGCCCGTTTCGGCGGCAGAGTTTGGCTGCCCACCTACCAACTTAGGGCAAAATTCTGCCCTTAGGATCCCTGGAGAAGGTAAATCCTGGGTCTTGGGCCTGGAGGGTTTGGGAATGTTAGGGATGGGGCGATGAGTGGGAAAGGGTGGATTTAGGAGAGGGAGCAGATAGGGAGAAAGAGGGCATTCATTCTAAGAGAGGCCGTGATCAACAAAGGGAAGCCCCCGAAGCGTGCCCCCCTTTCTTTCCCGCACTTCAATATTTCAGGTTAAAAATCAGGCTTTCCGCTCCCACCTTGCTGCTCATGCCAAATGTTTTATAGCAGCGTATTATTAGAGTCAATAGGCTTGGTAACAAGCCTAATTCACCATTAAATGGTTATTTTATCATGGCAGATGGTTTCAGCACATGTCCGCACCACCCCCTTACCCGCACCACCCCCTCCACCCCCCAACTCCCGTATCATGGGGATGAGCCCCAGAGTTCGAAGGGAGGTGGTGGGATGGGCACCCATCCCATGTTACATGCCCCCCCACCCCCACCCACGGGAAACACATCTGCTGAGGGCACATAAAATTCAGCCGATGATTTGCTAGAAACATACATATTTTTCATACACATTTTTTTAAATTTGGAGGCATGATCTGATAAAGATGCATTGATGTCAATTCCTTTCTGATAGCTCACAAGGAGAATTGGGAACCTCTTCTAAGTTACATGAAAATAAAAACTGGAAGAACATTTCGGACAATGATGGCAACAACAAGATTGAAATTATGGAGCCTCGGATCATGTTTCTTGAAGGGAAGCATAAGGTGAATTAACTATTAAAAAACAGCTGATTAAAGACAATCAATTTTATGTACCACTAGTTTAATAAATATATTAAGTTAACCAGCAATATTTACTCAGTAGTCTTTAAAAAAAGCTAAATAGTGCAACCTGATGTTTAGCTAGAATTAATTATTAGTGTTTCAAGTCTTATATTTTAATTTATTGCTTTTAAGTATTTCTTTTAGTATGCACTCCTTTGATTGGAAGGTATACTGATAACTGAGCTCACCTCTGTGGATTTGTTATTAATATGGTATAATTTTTCTGATGTTTCCTACTAGATGGTCAGTACCCTTGTGATTCAGGCAGCAAATGTCTGTGCTATGTACAGATGTCGGGCTATTAACAAAGTGGGACAAGATGAGAGGGTTATCTTCTTTCATGTAACCAGTAAGTACGGCATGCCTACTGCAACATCTCATTAGAACAAATCCCATGGAGAGATTAAAGAGTCTGCTCTGAACTGAACTTTGAGATTTGACACCTAAATGATCAAAAACAGAAAACTTGTATGGTACACAGTAAAGCTGGAGAGGCTGTTGTTTATGCATCAAGGGTTAAGTTGTACAGTGAATAAGCTCATTGTTACAAATAACTTTACAATAGATAACTCAAATTGTGAATGTGTCATTTTCATCTATTCAAGCTCACTTTAATAAGTCAAAGTAAGAAAGGGCAGATTTCACAAATTAGCAGTCCAAACATGACAATTATTGCAGGCCCATGGTTCTGCAGAATTTTTACCCATTACAGTTAATGAATGGAAGGTCATATGGGTGGCGCTTATCTCTGTACCTCAAGCCCTGCAGTGGAAGTGTTAATCCCTAAAATCTGCTTAAAAATTTTAAACAAAGGGATTGAAATGAGATAAGGGTCACCATTCCAATCTTAAAAGATATTGAAAGGTGGGGTTGTGGGGATGGAGCGAGGTGGTGGTGCAGGCAGTGGGGATTGATGTTCATACCAAGACTGTAAAGAACACTGTATTTTTTTTTTACCTTAAAAAATAAGCATGTGTTGTAGTTTCAATCCAGTGGAGAATACTGAAAGCAATTGTTGGCTTCTTTTAAAAATCTTTTAACTCCTTTTAAAAAATAGCATGGGCAGAATTTCTCCGTTATTGGGTGGGCGTACGCCCGACCCGAACGAGTGTAAAGTGACACGCGATGATGTCGGGCGAGCGTCCCGATGTCATCACGCACTCGCGCGATATTTCAGTCGGCAGGCGCACATGGGAGTCGGCAGTGCAGCCGCCGACAATTAAAAGGTCTATTAAGGCCATTAACAATCCAATTGATTTAAACTTTTCACTACCCGTACAACCTTATGGTTGGTGGGCAGGCGAAAGGGCCAGGCGGCCTTTGTATTTTTTGCGAAACCTCATCCACAGGTGGGATGAATTTTCGCTCCGTCATTCTCCGTCATTAAAAATAAAATTTTCATACTTATTTCTAACTCACGTGACAGAGTCACAGCTCTGTGCCTCCGTGAGCTTTTCCAGCGTGCACCCGTGCGCATGCGCAAAGTTCGCACATGCCCTCCTACTTCTCTCCCCCCACACAGGCAATGTTGAGCACTGCAACATGTGTTTCACACTGGGTGGGCCTTAATTGGGCCGCCAGTGTGAAATCACAGTCTAGCCCCGATCGCGGGCAGAGGTCGAGCCTGCCTGACGAGGGCAAAATTCTGCCCCATTTATTTGTTAACAGTAGACCTGTGGCCCATCTGATCTCACCTCCCTCTTGTTATTATTAGGTGGATTGGCACTTGCAATAATGATTGAAGAGAGTCTGTCACTTTCCCACTTGTAGTCTGGGAGACAAGAATAGGTTGCGGGTGAGCAGAAACTTACAGGCAGAATTTTGCCTTTGGCATGCGGGCTCGGCAGGGGCGGGCAGGGGCAGACAGGAAGTTGACCGCCGCCCATGATCGGGCCCAGAAGGCAATTTCACACTGGCGGGCCAGTTAAGACCCGCCCAGCATGAAATGCAAATGGGCAGCACTGACCGCTGCCTATGTGGTACGGAGTGAGGAGGGCGAGCGGGCTGAGCGTGAACTTTGAGCATGCACATGAATGCGCACTGCATAATATCAGAGAGCAGAGAACTGCCTCAGGGAGATGATGATAGATGAAAAAATATAATTTTAAAAAATATAATGCAACTTCCCCTCATGTGCCTCTGTCATGAGCAGGGACATGTTATTGATGAAAAAGTAAAGTTTCTATTTGATTTTTATTTGCTTTTGGAAACCTCATCCCACCCATGGATGAGGTTTCCAAAAAATTCAAAGATGGCTTGGCCTTTTTGTCTGCCTGCCAACCATAAAGTTGGATGGGCAGCGAAAAATTTCTTTTAATTAACATTTTAATGGCTTTATTGGCCTTTTAATTGTCGTTGGGCATGCTGCCAGATATCTGACCCAAATATCGCGTGAGTGCACGATGGTGTCAGAAAGCGTGCCCGACGTCATCATACGTCATTTTATGTTTGGTCAGGTTGAGCACACGCCCACCCACCAAGCTAAAAAAATTACCCATAATCTACTCACCCACCTACATTGAAAAGCATGGTCTAGAAATTGGGATTACACCCAAATCCGAATGCAATCCAAATGCAGTGCATTTGCCTGAGGCTTGTAGCAGAACCACAGCAAATTGGCCTGTTAGCCTCAATAGGATGGCACAGACAAATAAGCTGCAGGCATCATTCGCGGTCCTAGAGACAGCTTGATGAGAACACTAAGATCAAAAAAACTGCGGATGCTAGAAATCCAAAACAAAAACAAAAATACCTGGAAAAACTCAGCAGGTCTGGCAGTATCTGCGGAGAGAAACACAGTTAACATTTCGAGTCCATATGACTCTTCAACAGAACCTGTTTCGGTTGAAGGGTCATTCGGACTCGAAACGTTAGCTGTGTTCCTCTCCGCAGATACTGCCAGACCTGCTGAGTTTTTCCAGGTATTTTTGTTTTTGATGAGAACACTGATTGGCAATAATTATTAGCAACGTGAAACCCATGCTGACCCAGTAACATACCATGTTCTGCTATTGCCACGGCCTTCTGAAACAACTGAAAAGTTAAAAACAGACTTCTTCAAAAGAGATAGGTACAAATGTGATTTGTTTTGTAAAATATGTTTTACTGCCTTCTTTTCATTTCAAGAATGTTATCACTTTTTGTAAAAATTCTGATTAATAAGTTAATTCTTTTCATAGTCGCGCTGGGGAGTTGAGTTAGTTTTTATTTAAATAAGTTCTTCTGTCAAACTGCACATGTGAACTGTTTGGGAAACTCTTTAGCTCCTGCATAGAAAACAATTTCATGTGACCTCATTGGGCTACAGAAACCGGTCCTTGCTGAAGAAGCAATGACATTTTACTAAAGTTTTACTAAAGTAGCAGATATATATTTGGGCAGGTCTGTTTTTATAGTACTGCTTAGATTAATGTACAATCCCTTTACAAACCTTGTGTTCATAAAATGTTGCAGTTACAATTGCATGAAAATAGTGGGAAAAGGGTTTTAATTTAGCTGATTTAAAAAAGCATTTAATTGAATGATAATTAAAAGACTAAGTGTAGATGCCTTTTAATATTTGAAGACCTCCAGGTGCAAAATATTGTTTTCATCCCTCGGCTAAAGGTTTATATATCTACTATGTACTGCCACTGTAATACTCGGCCCATAAATAGTGTTGGCTAGAGTGACCAGACCAAGCAGAATGTCTTCTAATTAAAGCCTCTTAATGCTGTGCAGGGGGAGGCGGCCGCAACATGATATTGTCACTGGACTAGTATTCCAAAGACCCAGCGTAATGTTCTGGGACCCGGGTTTGAATCTTACCATAGCAGCTGGAGGAATTTGAATTCAATAAAAACCTGCAATTAAAAGTCTGATAACAACCATTGTCGATTGTTGTAAAAACCTTATAGCTTCATTAATGTCCTTTAGGGAAGGATCTCTGCCATCCTATCAGGTCTGGTCTACATGTGACTCCAGACCCACAGTAATGTGATTGACTCTTAAATGCCCTCTGAACAGGGGCAATTAGGGGTGGGCAATAAATGCTGGTCTAGCCAGTGATACCCACATCCCAAAGAACCAAATTATATGAGTGACTGAATCTAAATAAGGGAAATAATTTTATAATTAAGGTGGTAATTAGTTTAATATTTGAGCACTAAAGTATATGTTAAGTGCCTTATGCTTGTTAACATTAATTATATTTGTGCATTTTAAAAGAAAACATAATTATTAAGGCTTTCATTAGAAAAACAAACAAAAAATGTCCCTAGAATTCAGGAAGAGACTGCAAATTTCAGTTCCTTTAATATTTCTTTAGTTGGTGTTTCACAGCATTTCTGTAGAAAAAGAACAATTGATGGGATTAATATTCTTGATTTTTCAGAGGGTCTGGAAATTAATTTGCAGCCTACTGGGCACCCCATTGAAAATGATAATGTAACTCTTCAGTGCAAAGCTGACAGATTTACGTACGAGAACCTAAAATGGTACAAGATCCACCCCACAATTCTCCAAAGCTGCCGTGGCAACCTTGCCATCCTCCCATGTGAAGACCTCAAACGTGATGCACAAGAGATGGCCTGGAGGATGATTTCTGGTCACAAGACTGGAAATGTCACCATCGAATTGTGCTTTGGCAATGTTTCTCTTCAAGATCAAGGAGTCTATCTTTGTGAAGCCCAGAATAAAAAGACAGGTGAAAGGCACTGTATGATGAAGACTCTTTCTATCGAAGGTGAGAAAGAATACCATGAACTGATGGGTTGTATCATATGTAACCTGTGTGCCACTATTTTTGGTGAATACTTGTGCTTACTACAGTGAGGAATACTGACATTGTGAAATGGAGCATTTTCTGATTTTGGGCAGCCACTGGCAGCATCTCCATTTAATATTAAATAGAGATATTGCACATAAACAATTTCAGGCTTAGTTTAAAGAAGTAATCACCTGCCCCAATTCAATTTTCAGTTCTATTCATGTCATGCTATCATTTTACAGTTCTAAACTTATGTGTATTTGACAACTCACAAAGACATTGAATGAGTAAAGTTTCTTCTGATATTTATTGCAGCTCAACAGGCTCCATTGGTGCTTCAGAATCTGACAGACCAAACAGTGAATATGAGCTCTTCCATAGAGATGAAGTGTGATGTGGTTGGGGCACCAAGCCCATACGTTATATGGTATAAAAATGACAAGCAGCTTCTGGAAATGTCAGGTAAGTTGCTTATAGTCACCCAATATTATACAGTTGTTGAAATATGTGTAAAGTAATAGTGCCATCTTTCAAATCTGTCTCAGAAGACAAAATCTCTAAACTAGGCATATAAAATGTGATGGAAATTATTGGGTGTAATGTTGACTTTGGATGATGGTGTTAATACAGGTGATACTGAATCCACTACCTGTTATCCATATATCCTGATCTTCATTTCATTCAATGAGAAGTAAAACAGGCAGCTGAATTGATATTTGTGTATATAAATATATATACATATTTGTCGTTTATTGCAAGGGGAATGGAATATGAAGTAAGGATGTTTTGCTACAATTGTATTGAGGGTTGGTGAGACCACATCTGGAGTATGTGTATAGTTTTGGTCTCCTTATTTAAGAAAGAATATAATTGCATTAGAAGCAGTTCAGAGAAGATTCACTCAACTGATTCCTGCGATGAGGGTGCTGTCTTATGAGGAAAGGTTGGACAGGTTGGAGTATTGAAGAATGAGAGGTGATCTTATTGAAACATATAAGATCCTGAGGGTACTTGACAAGGTGGATGCTGAAAAGATATTTTGCCATGGGAGAGACTAGAACGAGAGGTCACTGTTTAAAAATAAGGGGTCTCCTTAAGACTGAGGTGAGATTTTTTCTCTCAGTGAATCTTTGGAAAACTCTTCACGAGAGCAGTGGAGACAGGGTCATTGAATATTTTTAAGGCAGAGGTAGATAGATTCTTGACTAACAAGGGGGTGAAAGGGTATAGGGGGTAGGTGTGATTGTGGAGTTGAGACCACAATCAGTGAAGCCATGTTCTTATTGAATGGCAGAGCAGGCTCGAAGGACTGAATGGCCTACTTGTGCTCCTAATTCATATGTTCATACGATAGCATCCATTTTATGTTATTTTCAAAGTCAAAATCACCATCCTGTCAGTGCCTTTAAGGAGGTAGTTTTATTAATTTACACTCTTCCTAATCTAAAAAAGAATCACACTTCCTGTTTTTGATCACTGCTTGTCGATTCCCAGTAAAAAGTGCACAACATTAGGTAAGGGTGGTATTTGGCTCTTCTGATGTGGTCAAATAGCAAGCTTCACTGTCTCAGGCAACAAGGATGTTCACTCCTTTGGAGCTATGGGAGGATGGCAATTACTGTGCAGATATACCTAATATTATCTTCGGCGGGGGTGGGGGGGGGGGGGGGACGGGTGCGGGGGTGGGAGTGGGGTGGGGTGGGAAATTAGATTGGAGGAGAGTGAAAAAGGAAGAATGATACCAATTGAATCTAATAGCAAATGCTCATTGCTTCACAGTATACAAAGAAAGCACATAAATTTGTAAAAGTTTTCAAATGTTATAAAATAAATAATCATTGTAAAAAAAAAGGTATTTGGCAGTGTGATTACTATTATTCTTTTATATTGCCTTATTATTCAGTGTATCCGGTCATTTCTGTTCGCACTGTGAATTGTAACATTGTGACTGCTGCAGGAAATGGTGTCTCACTGACCTAATGTCGTGTGTCTGTGTCCTGCAGGCATTGTTCTAGATGAGCTGAACAGGACCTTGACCATCCAGAGATTGAAGAAGGAAGATGAAGGGATGTATAAGTGTGAGGCTTGTAACATACAGGGCTGTGCAGAGACTTCTGCAATGATTGCCGTAGAAGGTTAGGAAGTTAAGAAAAATAAAACTGATTTTCAGGCAAAATAACACCTGGGTGGTTTTGAACTGAAATGTGCTAATTGTGCTCAGTCTAAGAGGCAATATTTTTGCCCATAATGTAAGGCTTTAATGACACAAGTTATCTGATACTTGCGATTAATGTTGAAATAATGCAGATGCTATAAATGATCAATGGACATGAATTTACAATTTGTTTGATACCACAACACAATTGTTGCTTTCTGTATACTATAAAATGCAGAACAGCCAAAATATAGGGACCCATATTTTTTAGTAGGAATAAGGCTGAGGCTATCAGCGCACGCATGAAGGAAATGTCAGACAGCAGCTTCCAGCAATTGCACATGTACAGTTAAATGCAGAAATCAGAACTGAGTTCCCCAGCCCCCCAGAAACTTAGCTCTAAGATTATCTCACCCAAAGGGTGGAATTTTCTGTGCCCACTGGTGGCAGGCGTGATGGATGACTTGAGCGGACAATATGGCGCGATTGGCTTCATGATGGCAGGAAGGCAGGTCGCAATTGTCTGCTCAGCCCGCTGATGGCAGGCCGCTTTTCCCACCATCGGTCGTCGGGAACCTCATTGTAATATATCAGCATATCATTATCAGGCCATCCTGCCAGGCTCTTGCACCCTGCTGGATTGTCCGTCCAAGTCGGTGGGAAAGCACGCTGATGTGTTTCACAACAGCACAGAGGCGACGTGCACTTGCCGGCCTGCACTTTGGGTGAACTGGAGGTGAGTGCACAGCAGAGCTCACCAGGGTTACCTATTGCTTTGCAGACTTCAGGGGCGCCGGGGGGGTTGGGTTAAGGGCTACCCTGTCCGACTGGTGGTGTGGGGGGGTGCGGGAGATCAGGGGGCAAGTGCAGCCCTGCCTCTGAGGCAACTTTTGAGGGTGATGGGGAGCGCTGTGACGGGACTTCAAGGAGGGTGCCTCCAGATTCCTTTTCAGAGGTTTCTTTGGGGCTTGATTGAAGGCACTGGGTCATGGACTCCATCAGCTGTTTCCCAGAATGTGCCTGCGAAAGCAAAGGAGAGATAATTAATGTATGGCAGTGGCCAGTGAAAGAGGACACATCACTCACAGCATGGTTGTCTGATGGATGTTGCACTGATGGATCCTCACTTGGTAGAGCAGCATCGACGTCACTGGTCCAGATCCTCACCAGCCAGCTGGATGGCTCCGTTTTCAAAGTCCGTGAGGTCCTTGATTTCGGGCATTCTGCCACCGGCCTGCGACCTCTTTCTCTTGCTGTGCGCCAGTTCATCCTGCATGGATAGAGATGGAGAAAGTATAAGCAGGACGCCTGCCAGACCAGATGACAAGTATGCCTGGTATATGTGGGTGTTGAGACATCCCATGGTTGGGACAAGGACAGTGATGGTGAGTCTGAGAGAGTGAATGGTGATGTCCCTTGAACTGGCAGCGAGTGAGGACCCTGTGGATGTGTGATGGGTTTGTGAGCATGTGAGTTGGGTGATGAGATGAATGACTTACCCCGGTGGAACAGAAGCGATCATTCATCCTCTTGCCTCACTGGTTGGCTGTGCTCTTTTGCAGGGCATTGGCACTAACCACTGTTGCCGCCGCCTCCCAAGCTGGGTTAGTGCTGTTGCTACCGATCCTGCGGCTAGAGCAGGGGTAGAGGACATCCTGATGGGCCTCCAACGCATTCAAAAATTGCTGGGGAGATGCGTCGCTGAGCCTGGGGGCTGCAGTCTTCTTCAGTTTCAGGGCCATGTCTTCCGTGCAGCAGTGGTGAGCTGGAAGCACTGAGATGTGTGCTTGCGGCTGGACCTTATGGTGCCTGGTGTGATGCAGCGGCGGGGTGATGGCAGGCGGACAAATGAGAGACCACCCACCGTGGAAACAGGTGTTTCCCAGGAGTACATAAATAATTAGGTGGGTTCGAGACGATATGGCGTGAAAACCGGCCATCGCGGCCGGTGGATTAAGTGTCGTTTTGCCTGCCGACTACTGCATTTCCTGCTATGCCTCCACCTCCTTCCATCTTTCCCGGAGAAAGGTTCATAGTGAATTCAGGGAAGCCCCACTTCCGAGGTGGAAAGCCAATTGAAGTTAAGAAGGAAATCAATAGGGATTTTGTGCACGGATTCCCTTTTTCCTAACAGTGGAGTAGCCTCACACTGTGCTTCTAACCTGTTGGAGATGGCAAGCCTACGGTGAGAAGGATTTCCTCAGGGAAACTGAAAGGCTGTGAAGACTTTGATCAGTCGCACTGAAGAGCCATGATCTGGGCCTGAATTTTTCCCGCATTAGATGGGTTCGGTGGGAGTGGCCGGGGGCAGTCAGGGAGCCGCCCACCGGCCACAATCGGCTCTGCACCGCGATTTCACGCAGTTGGGCCAATTAAGGTCCACCCTGCACGGATGGCGAGCAGTGGCTGAGTGCTACCTGTGCAGGAGGGGGGAGGAGGAAGAGTTTGCGCATGTGCGCGAAAAAGGGCTTCAATCTCTCTGAGGCACAGGGCTGCCTCAGGGGGATTGGAGAGCTTTTTACAAAAATAAATAAGACAATAAAAACTTAATGAAACAAGTCCCCTCATGTGACTGTATCACATGAGATGGGACAGGTTTTTATTTTCAAAATAAAGGTTTTATTTAATTAGTATTAGCTTTAGGAAACCTCACCCCGCTCGTGGATGAAGTTTCCTAAAAAATGTAAAGGCTGCTTTGCCTTTTCACCTGCCCGCTAACTGCACACCCGCTGAACGAAATATCACGCGAGTGCACAATGATGTTGGGATGCGCGCCCGAGGTCATTGCGTGCCATATACATTCTGGTGTGTCGGGTACATGTCCGCACGCTGAAGGTAAAATTCAGGCCAAGGAACCTATACAAAGCATTCCGAGAGTGTTTTCACGGCTTGAAGGGTGATTGCCAATTGTTTGGAAGATACTTCACATGGCCAAGCACTTCACTCACCTCCAGCTGCACTTCCTTGCTCCCAGACTTCAGAATGGCACGGGAGTTGATAATGCACCTTTGAGGGTCAAGGCTTACCATTTCTAAACTCCAGCAGCAGCTTCTCAGCCACATACCCCTCCATAGGGCAAAGGGGATGGA
Organism: Carcharodon carcharias; assembly: GCF_017639515.1. Lineage (NCBI taxonomy): Eukaryota > Metazoa > Chordata > Chondrichthyes > Lamniformes > Lamnidae > Carcharodon > Carcharodon carcharias. Next base: position 153,473,812 of record NC_054467.1, on the reverse strand, counting down.
CACCAAAATACAGCTGGAAAGAGGCAAGACCCCTATCAGAGGGTCTACAGGCAGAGGCTCAACTCACTCAACATGCATGAATACCAATGCCTCAGGAAACTCAGGCTCTCATATCAGGTTGCTGCTAACATCTATGTCCTTATGGTCTGCCTTCTCAGTGGACTAGGTGGGCACACATGGCTGATAAGGCCTCTGTCACTTTTAACCACTTCCTTAATCTGCCCCGCCACCTTCAACGATTTGTGCACATATACACCAGGTCTCTCTGTTCCTGCATGCCCTTCAGAATTGCACCCTTTATTTTAAATTGCCTCTCATACCAAACTTAGAGGTGTGGCAAACAGTGAATGCGGGTCTTCCCAGCAACATCTATATCCCATGAAAGGATAAAAAAAGAACTTTGAGTATATTCAACTCAAAGCATTAACTCCCTTTCTCTCTCCACAGACGCTACCAGACCTGCGGAGTATTTCCAGCACTTTCTGTTTTTGTTATCTGCCATACACATCCATTTTCTACTTAATCTTACTCTCTGCCTCTTTTGCCATCCAGGGAGCTCTGACTTGTTGTTCATACCTCTCCCCTCATGGGAATGTACCTTGACTGTATTCAGACCATCTTCTCTTCAGGGGCAGCCCAATATCTGTTACAGTTTTGCCTGCCAACCTTTGATTCCAATTTACCTAGGCCAGACCTATTCTCACCATAATGAAATTGGCCCTCATCTAATTAAGTATTTTTACTCCAGATTTCTCCTTGTCCTTTTCCATAGTTAACTTAAGCCTTATGATATTACGATCACTGTACTTACTCTACTTACGTCCCTACCAGACACTTGATCCACTTGACCAACCTCTTTCCTCAGAACCAGATCCAGAAATACCTCCTTCCTCGTTGGATGGAAATATACTGATTAAGAAAATTCTCCTGAAAACATTTGAAAAAAACTTTCATCCTCTTTGCACTTTATGATTACTGAGTTTGTATTAGGATAATTAAAATTTCCCATTATCACTACCCTATAGATCGGGATTTCCCCATTGTAGTGGGACTTGCCACGGGAGATGTGGTAGCTCAGCCAAAAGTCCATTGACTTTCGGTGGGACTGGACGATCTTGGCGGTGGGTGGGGCCAGAAAATCCTGCCCATAGTTTTTACACATCTTTGTAAATTCTCCGCAAATTTGTTCCTCTATGGCTTTCCTACGATTTGGTACCTATATTGTTTTTTAGCTGTAACCAAACAGATTCCATCCTTGACCCAAGGACATTCTCTCTCTGTTTGGTTGAAGTGACATACTGTTGTCTGCCCTGTTCACTCAGGTGTCAGATGCCTTGTAGTGGATGCTATGCCTTATCAGAATCATGATTGCTATAACTGAATTGCCTTGTCAACACCATGAAAAGTCTGTAGATAGCTGTGAGCAAAATGAATGGTGAACTTCCTTCATTCACCAGTGACAGTAAAATCCAGGCGATTACTGGCATTATGCAGTGATGGTCTCTTTACATGATCCACCCTAAATACAGTGAAACTCAATAACCCCACTGTACTGATCCTGCACTTTCCATCCCTTTGATTTTTGTCTATCTTTGCACCTAATTTAATTTGAAGATCCATTTCTGCTAGTCTCTGCATCTCTTGAACTCTTCAATTCTGCATACAAGAGATTCGACCTGTTCTTGAATGTTGCCAAAACAAAACTCATGTACCAACCTTCACCTGGTTAGCCAAATATTCCACTTCCCCTATATATTGAAGGAGAGACTCTGGAAAATGTTGAGCACTTCCCATACCTTGGCAGTCACCTCTCTCAAAAAGCTATCATTGATGAGGAGATCCAACACCAGATCAGCTGTACCAGCTCAGCCTTCTACAAACTATGTCAGTGAGTGTTTGACAACAAAGACCTCTGTAAATCAACAATAGTCCTATGGTACAGAGTAGTCGACGTCACCACACTCCTGTACTGCAGTGAGACCTGGACTGTGTATCAGCGACACATAAGTGCACTAAAGGAACTCCACCAGCAATGCCTCTGCTGCATCCACTCGATTCAATGAGAGGACTGTTGAACAAATGCTAGTGTCCTTTTTGAAGCCAGCTCCACAAGCATTCAGGCAAAACTACAAAATTAACTTCAATGGACTGGACACTGTGTCCAGATGGCTGAAAAGTGTCTCCCCTGCCTGGTCCTGTTTTCTCAATTTACAAATGGTCAACATTCCAGGTGAGGACAAAGATATGCTTCAAAGACACTCTGAAGCTCTCCTTGAAGTGCAGCAGCATTGATATTAATGACTGTGAAGAGTTTGCTACCAAACATTCAAAATGGTGACAACTTGTCCATCAAGTTGCATCACGTTTTGAGTCCAAACTCCTTAATGATCAGGCAGGGCAGTGGCAGACAAGGAAAGAAAAGGAAGCAAATCCTGCACCCTGGATCCCATTATCTCATGGGATATCCTGCCTGTTCGGTCACATAAAGACATATGGCAGAACTTAACGACCTTGAGTAGATGCCATCCTTGAATCAAGAGACAGCCAATGATGACTTTGAAACTCAACAACCCCACTGTACTGATCCTGTACTTTCCATTCCTTTGATTTTGTCTAACCCTGCACTGATTTAATTTGAGGACACATTCCTGCCAGTATCTCTGCATATGCCTGCCCACTCTCTTTGCTGGTTAAGCAAATCTTGATGCTCACAAACTATAGTTATTATTTGTGTGTAGAAATAAAGGGTTTTTACACACGGATGTACAAAAGCTTAAAATTTTATTATTCAAATCTTAGCCCTTGTTATTCACATTACAATTTTTCTAATATCCACATTCCAAACAATTAGCATCCACACACCAAGTAGCATACATCATTTTGCTCTTTTTCTGATCTGTCCCTTCAGGCATAAACCTTGCTGGGTGCCCGGTTTTCTTGGGCAGCAGCACAGCCTGGATGTTAGACAGGAACCCACTCTGGGTGATGGTGACCCCTCCCAGTAGCTTGTTGAGCTCCTCGTCATTGTGGATGGTGAGCTGCAGGTGGCTGGGGATGATGTGGGTCTCCTTGTTGTCCCTGGCCTCATTGCCAGCCAGCTCGAGGATCTCAGCCATCAGATACTCAAGGACTGCAGCCAGGTAGATGGGGGCTCTGGCCCCGACACACTCGGCATAGTCACCCTTGCGCAGCAGCTGGTGGATACGGCTGACGAGGAACTGGAGACTGGTTCTGGGGGAATGAGTCTTGACCTTGGTGCGCCCTTTGCCTCCAATTTTAATGCGACCAGAGACCTTGTTGTTGCCCTTGCTGAAAATCTTCACCAGTGTGGTAGTACCCTATTTAGAAAGCAACAATTGTGCATTGTTACCAAATAAATTGTAATACCATGTGCATTTATAACTCAATTACTGACAATTAAGTTAATTGGTGACAATATAATAATTAAGGTGTTGACTGAATCTAATGGTGATTACTAATTGAACCTAATTAAATACTCTATATTTAGTAAGTTTTCTGATCATTTTATTTATTGACTAAATATAAAGAACCTATAAACCTAGTGCGGTCATACATCAGAAATTAAAAAAAAAAATGATAGAAATCTTGAATGAAAGCAGAAGTTGCTGGAAATATGCATCAACCCTTCATCACTGAGATAGGAAGTGTAAGTTTATATTTAGGATAAAGATCCATTCTGATGAGGCACCTAAAGATGAAATGACAACCTGTCTTTTCATTTTTCAGATGGTGATAGATTTGCAATATATTCCAGCATTTCCTGTCTTTTTTAATTATAAGTCATTGAGTTGCTTATTTCAATTAATAATTAAATTATTTAATAAACTAATTTATTTACAACATGACTTACACTTATTACTTACCCTTGACAATCTACATCGGCTGCAAGTCCACCAACAGTTCCAATTTAAAATTCTTATCCTCGTTTAAATCACATGACCTCATCCCTCTCTATCTCTGCAACCTCCTCCATCATTACAACCCCCTTCCCAAAACTCAGAGGGCTTGATCTTCCACCCCACTGCAGGCAGGTTTGAAGGTAGGGGGATTCGTAAAATCCAGTGGTTTGCCTTCCCGCTGCCTACCTGCCCACCCCAACCTGTGTGAAATTTTACAGGGGCAGTGGGGGCATTAGGCAGCCCACCGTTCTAGTGCTTATTGAAAACTTTAAGTGGCCAATTAATGGCCACTTAAGGTCCTCATCCTGCTCCCACTGCTATGTTACCCACAGCAGGGGGAGGCGCATGACAAGTAGGTAGCTTGGCAGCTTTAGCTGCGCAGCTGATGTCAGGAAAGGCAGGCCCCCTCTGCCCATTGAAGGCACTCCCCCAAAGATCACCCCAACACCCACACCCCTTTACACCCTCCTCACCCTCCCTTCCTGAGGCCTGACTCTGGCAAGATTTTCACCCTCCCCCCACCTTTTCCAGCTCCAGTGATGATCTTCGCTGGGGACTGCCTGTAATTCCAGCAGTGGCCATCACTCCTTCCTGGTGCTGGCAGCTCTTTGAGCTGGGACTTCCTGTCCCTGAGGGTGGAAATCCTGCCTGCAGCCTATTAATAGGTCAATTGGCTGTTAAGTGATAGCCGGGCAGTGTTCCTTCTGTTGGCAGGAACCCGACTTACCTTTTAGCTGAGGTGGGGATGGGGTTGGTGGTTGGGGACTAGAGAGCGCTGCAAATCCAGCCCATTGTTCCTTGAACTCATTTCTTGGTCTCCTCCTCTCCTCTTTCTTCCACCATTGACAGACCATGCCTTCAATCATTCAGGCCCTACACTCTGGATTTAATCTCTCAGCCCATTGAACTCTCCACCTCTGTCCACTTTTAAGACCCTCCTTATAACCATGCTCTTTGGTGATAAGCTTCTGGTCAGCCTTCCAAGTATCTCTTTCTTTGGCTCAGCATCCAGCTTTCATCTGATCGCATCTCTGTGAATCACCTTGGGATATTTTTCTGCACTGAAGATACTACATAAGTACAAATTGTAATGAATAGATGGAAGAGTAATGTAACATTTTAAAAATATCTCATTTTGGGTCCCAAGACTTGCACCAAATGACTTGAAAATAAGTTGAAGGAGCTTCTGCAAACATACTCCCCCTCCCCCCCACCCCGCCCACAATGCATGCACAAGCATACAGCAGAATACATTAACACAGTCCTGCAGATTAGTTATGTGCAACACACAGGAGATCTGTTTGTGCTTCATAAAAGCATGTAATACATTACTTTGGACTTATGTACTGCTTGTTCTCTGTAATGTAAAGCGATCTGTATTTCCTCAAGGTAGTAAATCATGTTGTACTGTGATACTTTGTTTTTTTACTTAAAATAATTTGTATAATATAAGCTTATCTTGTTCATTCTATTTTCCAGCTGGTTTAATACCTATGTAGGGTTTCATCTGTGTATTTATAGTTAATTTATCTATTCCTGTATAAATTTCCACCTCTCTATGATCACATGCATCTCCGCAAAACTGAAATGATTTTTTTCTTCTGTACCAGGAGTTGAAGACAAGGCAAACCTCGAGTTGATCATCCTCGTTGGCACTGGAGTGATCGCCTTGTTCTTCTGGTTGCTTCTAATAATCATCTTGCGAACAGTAAAGCGGGTAATAAAACAATCCCAGAATTGTCCCATGGGAACATACATTGCCTGACAAATGAAAACTGACTGTAGCCCTTTTATGTGGATCTTTTCTTTGTGTTTAAAACAACACACATTTTTTTTCTTTCTTTCTGTAATGCTGCTGCATGATTTAACGAAGGATTGACTAATATGTGTTAATTAGAATTGCCATTCATGAAGGAGAAAAAGCCTTGTTGCTCAATGCTGCTGCTTAGGATGGCCCTTGTGTATTACAATAAAATCTGAAGTAATTGCGAGCTAGGCATGCATGTTCAGTTCAGCTGGTGTGATGTATGCTTTTGTTTGTTTGGCAACATTTAATTCTGGATCATTGACTGCTCTGTGTCCTTACTCAACAGTCACTAAAGTGAGCATGACCACTCTGTGAACACAAAGCTGGCAGCTAAAGTAACTTGACTCATCACTCTTTTCCAGCCCAGTGATGCAGAACTGAAGACAGGGTACTTGTCAATCATCATGGACCCTGATGAAATACCTATGGATGAACAGTGTAAACAGCTGTCGTATGATGCCAGTAAATGGGAGTTTCCTAGGGATCGACTTAAATTAGGTGATATGTTACTGTCATATATATTCCTCCCTTTAGAATAAAACCTACATACATAGTCTCTGAATCAACCATTAATCCATACAATGCTTATCTTTGACATGATACTAAGATATACTTTGTTCTGTGTTAGTAACTCTAAATCCTTTAGTCTGCAAGTTTTGTTAAGGATTTTAACATCTGTAACTGAGAGTTACAAAGCATGTGGTTGGGATAAAATCAGATATCATTGTGCTGTACGTTTTCTTATTTATCAAATTTCAGAGCGAGTAACAGCCCTCGTCAATAAAACTTACTAAAACCTGCTCTTCAGTAAATGACCTGCTGCTGCAGTTGTTTTGTATTTTTGTATCCACCTATGGATAGTCATATTGACCTGTTCCTCAGCATACAGCTGCTTCATTAACAATACCAGAGCTGTTGGATTTTCCTCAGCAAAACCTTTTCTCTTTAATATTGTGCACCACTGTCTGAAAAAGCCCATTTTGTATTCCCTGTAGTGTGGGATTTGCCAGGAACATTCAAAGAGATGGATTTATTGTTTCATATAATTTTCATGATGGAAAGACACTTTTATTTCTTTAACCAGGCAAACCATTGGGTTGTGGAGCTTTTGGCAAAGTGGTTGAAGCAGCTGCGTTTAATATTGAAAAAGTCTCCACTTGCAAAACTGTTGCTGTCAAGATGTTGAAAGGTAAATGACAGTTGGAAAGATTTCTGTCCCAAATTATAATCGTAAGGTTGTTGAACTGCTGAAGGCTGTTTTTCCAGACCAGGTGCAATCAATTTATTGAATGTAAATCTCAATCAATACACAGCATTTTAGAGCAGCCACTGGGTGAAAATCAATTATTTTTGAATTAAGTTAAATCCTCTACTTAACATAGGGTTGGGTTTTACAGGTCATCCGCCGGTGAGGAAGCTGGTGGGTGGGTCTGTAAAATAGGCTGTCATGCCATCTGTGGCGTGCCCATCACCTGCCTGCCTGACATACGCCCACTGCGATTTTACAAGCGTTGGGGGAGGGGTTAGGAGGATCACCCACCCATAGGTCAATTGTGGCCCTTAAGTTGGCAATTAATGCCTATTCTGCTGCCACTCTAATTTAATGGGCAGCTGGGAGAAGCCTGTGCCTAATGTGCAGCCTAGCAGGTTTGGCCCTGCAGGCTGGTGGCCTGTCAAGGGGGAAGGACGCTCCTCTTTTCAAAGCCCCAGGTGCCAATTGGAGGTCCCCCTCCCACAGTTTTCCCTCCCTGCGTCTACCCTCCTCCCTTGCCCTGTTCAACATATGCCACTCACCCCCATTTGCTGGGGCCAGGATAGCAGGCCTCAGCGAGATTCCGAACTTATCTTTATGTTTGGGTCCATCATTGAACAGCTCCTCGATAAATTTGGTGCAGTACCGGAAGTGGCCACAGTTCCCAGTGGCGCAGACAGTACTACAGGGCTGCTGGCCTTTGATTGGCTGACAACTCTCTGAGATGGGACTTACTTGAGGGGCAGATGTTCCGCTCCACTCTATAATTGGCCAATTGGCCATTAAATGCCTGCAGGGCAGCCATTCCTCAACTGGACAGCTCCCCACCCCATAACATTTAATTTGTGGGGTGGAGAGGGCTGAATGACGTACCCCTGATCCTATTTTCTATGTTTTCATATTTCTAAGACCCTACAGGAATTTCAGCCCGTTAAAAAAGCGCCAGCTGACCTATATTCTTGATTTACATTCTGAATGCATAGATCACTGCATCAAGAGTGGAAATTCATAAAATCTATCTTAAAAAAAAACTGAAGGATGGCTGAAATTCTATTAACAACATTATTGATGGAGAGACCATAAGTTGACATCAACTTTGAAGGTATATCCTCAATGTTTTGCACATTTCAATATTATGCCCTTTCCCCTCTCCTGATCGCCGGCAGCCCATTTACAAAGATCCCTTTTATTTCTGATGCCACTTCCCAGCCTTGTGGTGGGAAGAAACTCTTCCCTCAGAAGACTATTTTTGAAAATTTATTGCAAGGGAACTCAGGAAATACCTTGATGCAGCCTTGAATTTTTGTGGCCTCTGTTATTTTTAAGTTAAGCGTTTGGGTTAGAAATTTAGTTTAAATAGCATTTCCCATAAACAATTCAGATGATTAATTTTTGTCTGCATATAAATATTCTTGGGATATAGCTGTAAGTCAGTCACAGCAAAGAATCTAATCATGGAGCACTGAGAAATGTGCCATTTACGCGATTACTAGTTCTTTTAGCTTGGATCGTCAAAAATGGTGATTTCCTGCATCCTGGACTTACTTCTTCACTTAGGCTTGTCAAGATGAAATACGATGTTATATTCATTTTGCTATTTACCAGTTAAATCTAGCATATAACTAATATCCATTAGTGTATAAGCACATTTAATCATCAAACTATACACTTCAGACCGTCACTTCAAAAGATGGAACTGCAGCATATGATATTAATTCTTTTAACTGAATGTAACATTTACCAAGTTAGTTAAATTCATAATCTCAAAATTTGCATAATAATAGAGAAATGTACTCCAAAATAAAGTGAACTCTTAAAATCTATGCAAACATTGAAAGTTTTTGGTGACATGATTAAATTTCTGCACATGCTCCAAGCCCGTGTCTGTACCTTCACAGCATTATGTGTAGATACTAATACATACCTGTATTTATGAATGGGCAGAATATTCCCCCCCCAGTTGGGAGGGTTGTGTGGGGGCTGGCGGGAGCGAGCGTGAAACTGATCAGTGCATGCAAAAGAGCGCAGAAATCTCCTTGAGGCACGGAGGTGAAGAAAATACTTTAAGACATGTCCCCTCATGTGACACTGTCACATGAGCTGGGACATGTCAAGGAACACTAATGATAAACGTAATTTAGTTTATAAAAACTTCATGAAACCTCATCCCACCTGTGGATGAGGTTTCATGAAAAGTGCGAAGGCCGCACGGGCTCTTTGCCTGCCCACCAACCTTAAGGTTGGATGGGCAGCTCATTTGACTATTTTAATTAGTTTTTAACAGGTCTTAATAGGCCTTTGACAGTTCGAGGGGCGTGCAGCTGAGTTGGGTGCGTGCCTGCTGAACTGGAAATCTAAATGACGCGCGGTGATGTCAGGACACAAGCCCAACATCACTGCGTGTCATTTTACGCGTTGGCGAGTGGGCCCAGCCCCTGGGCACCGACCTGAAAATTCTGCCCCTTGGGTACACATCCTCTGTATTTGCTTTCTTTGCAACTGAAAGGTTCATATTCATTTATCAGATTGCTTTTTTCAGATGGAGCAACATCCAATGAACAAAGAGCATTGATGTCGGAACTGAAGATTCTCATTCACATTGGCCATCACCTCAATGTGGTGAACCTGCTGGGAGCCTGCACAAAAGCAGGAGGTGAGCCCGTACAATCTCTTCCCTAATTTGGCCACTTTTAGGGCGACAGTTTTTTTTACTGCCTTTTTCTGTGAAAAAATATAGCAAATAATTCATGGTGGCTGCTACTTTTATTAGTGTCCATCTTCCATAAGATTTTGGTGATATACGCGTTACCCAGTTAATCTCAACATCTTTACATTTCTGCACTCCTCCATTCTTTTTTAGATCCCAAGCCATTTAAAATAGAATTGTGAACCAGTGGCCTCTCCCATTAAACTAATACAGTGTCCGATGAGTTGTTTGTGTTTTTTTGAATGCTTATTAGCTGCAATGATAAACTATTGCTAGACAAATCTGAAATACTACAAAAGAATAATCCCCTGGGTTTGCATTGATGAGATTATGGCATTCATTTCATTGATAATTTGTGTAAACAACAAACAAAATTTAATATAAAAGAATACGGAAGAGAAGAATAGGTGTACATTGTATCGGCACATTTCTGGAAGCTATTAATACTGCTAACCCTGCTGTTCTAACTTCAGGTCCATTGATGGTGATTGTTGAGTTTTGCAAATATGGGAACCTGTCAAACTACTTGAGAAGCAAGCGAAACAACTATGTCCCCTACAAGGTGATCTATGTTGCTCTGCATTACATGTTACATAAGGTTTTCTAAGCGGCACAGATTCAATAGATCACAGAGGTCCTCCAACTCTTGGCTAATTGAATGAAAGAACTTCCATTTTGTCTTTTATAACCTCAAAATGACCAAAAGTCCTTCATAGCCAATGAATTATTTTTGCAGTGTAGCCACTGGTATCATGTGAAGAAACACAGCTAATCTACACAGCATAGTCCCAAAAACAGGAATGAGATGGTAACCAGTTAATCTGTTTTTAATGATGTAGCCATGGGATTTTTTATGTACGCCTGAAAGGGCAGACAGGACCTTGGTTTAACATGTCACCTAAAGATGGCATCTCTTACATTATAGTATACCTTAAGTACTGTATGTAACTAAAATGCCAACCTGGATTATGTGCACAAGTCTCTGCCATAACCTTCCCACTCAGGTAAGATTGCTACCAACGGACCTAATGCTGGCACCTTTGCACAACTACCTAAATCTCACAGATCGGTTAGACAGTAGACCATTATTAAGTAAATAGCATTCATCTCTTGATAAAAACAAAAAAACTGCGGATGCTGAAAATCCAAAACAAAAACAGAATTACCTGGAAAAACTCAGCAGGTCTGGCAGCATCGGCGGAGAAGAAAAGAGTTGACGTTTCGAGTCCTCATGACCCTTCGACAGAACTTGCGTTCGAGTCCAAGAAAGAGTTGAAATATTCATCTCTTGATACTGTCTATGTGTATTAAGATTAATTTTACCTTCTAATTTTACTCTGAGATTTCTCCACATTTCCAAATGTTACCTCTCATGTATTCCTAATTTTTTTTTGCTATACCATTGGCAGCTGCGCTTCAGATACCTAGGCCTTAAGTTTGTGGAATTTGCTTCCTAAACCTCTTCTGCCTGACCCCTTCTATCTTCTGCTTTATGTCACTCCTTGAAATCTATCTCTTTGACCAATCTATACAATGTTAAAATTGCTATATAAATGCAAGTTGTTATTGTTAAGTAAATGTTGTTATTGTAACATTCAATAATTTTAAAAGGACAAATTAATTTAAAAATGGAAATAGAGCTTTTTGTTTGTCAATCTAATAAGTTGTATGTGACAGTTAAAACAACCCAGTTGGCAATTCCCCCACTGAAAACAATGTAATCAGAGCACAAAAGAACTGTTTTTCCAGAGTACCCCTCTGTTTGTTGCCCTTTTATGATCCCATTGTCTTCAGTGAAATGAAAAAAACTGCCAACAGAATTCCTATGTGACTGAGTCATATCAAAAGGTAGGATTGAAATGACCAGACTACAGACACATAACAACAGTGGCAAACCTTTAGCACCACATAAAAATTAACAGCAATTTCTACAAGTACTCAGTAATTATAATCAATTATGGTTCTTTGTGAGACAACCTGGGACTGAGAGTGGATCACAGGCAGGAGAGCATGTCCATGACCTGTTCAATGCTTCCTCACACAGTGCTGAGAATAGATTATCAGGTTCATCAATGTTCATTTTATCTGCTAATGCCCATCCACTTCAACTGACATCTAGTTTGCTAGGTTATGATATTTTTGTACACATTATATAATACTTTTTTGTATATATCAAGTTAAAAGGTTCTGTTTACTTACTTATAATTTGCATACTTGTTACCCACCCCTCCCCCACTCTTGTTACAGAGTAAAGCACTGAAGTCAGGGCAGATAAAAGAAAAGGATCCTGCTGAGATGGAGAATGAGTTTAAACGGCGTTTGGACAGCATTGCTAGTGAGAGCTCCACCAGTTCTGGTTTTGCAGAAGAGAAATCACTTAGTGATGTGGAAGAGGAGGAAGGTAAAGTGATGATACACCTCATTCCAAATTTCCATAAGTCTACCTTTGATGGGGCATCATTATTTAATTTCTGAAATTGTGATGAAGCAAAGAAACCCCACACATGAAAGGATGCTCATTTCATATTTAAAAGCTTCTTGCTGAAGTGCTGGATGAATCAGTTTGCAAATGGAAGTTTATATTGATAAAACATAATTGGAAGTTTATCAGTTGGCATCAAAAGATGCACATAAATGTGCCTTAAAATAGAAGCAGCTTTTTTTTGGCCCAGCTCCACCAAATCATACTTCTCTTTTTTACAGCTGCAGATGACCTTTACAAGAAATGGTTGACAATGGAGGACCTTATCTCTTACAGCTTCCAGGTAGCCAGGGGGATGGAGTTCCTGGCATCACGAAAGGTAGGACACCATAATATGCCCTCGCTTTTCACTAATTTCCCATACACATCATTTCCATATAACATGGAGAGTGATGAACCTTCATCAATTGCATTGCCTTTTTATCAATACATTATGTTTATGTCAGTGGTCACTGCCTTCTTTTAAATGACTTGGGGTAGATGTTGATTTTGTGCGATGAGTGATAGCAAGCGGCCTGCCTGTTTTTCATCTGCTCTCAATGGAGATAAAAACCAGGAGAAAGGTAAAACAGGCTGATTTGCCAACACCCATTGCACAAAATCAAGATCTACCTAATTCTCTATAACCATGTGCTCTGACTTCTTTTAAAAGCAATGATAATTCATTTTCCTGCAAGGAAAATATATCTTTCAGCCATTCTTGTAGACATTTCTCCATCAGGTTCAATGAGATGGCTGCCTGCTGCTGGTGTAGTGACTAAACAAGTGGTGAAGTGATCATAACTGCCTCATGAGAATGACAGAGAGAGAGAAATAGAAAATGGGACAAGACCAATAAGTTTCTATTTTCTATTTCAGTGCATTCACAGGGACCTGGCTGCTCGCAATATACTCTTGTCAGAAAACAATGTGGTGAAGATTTGTGACTTTGGATTGGCTCGAGATGTTTATAAGGACCCAGATTATGTTAGAAAAGGAGATGTAAGTATATGAAAATTAAACTCTGCAAGTACAGATTGTCTTTAAGCAGCAGCTCAGTAATCTGAACTGAGAGCGCCTTGACATGCATATTAAAAAATTATGGGCAGGATTTTTAGCTCGGTGGATGGGTGCGCACCTGGCCTGACTGAACGTGAAATGACATGTGATGATATCGGCCTAGCGTGCTGACGTCAATGCACAGTAGCGTGATAGTTCGGTTGGCGGGCGCGCACTGGAGCTGGCAGCATGCCTGCCGACAATTAAAAGACCTATTAAGGCCATTAAGTTATCAATTGTGCTGAATTTTTCCTAATGGTTAACGTTTGAAAAGGTCAAGCGGCATTTGCAATTTTTGGAAACCTCATCCACGGGCAGGACAAGGTTCCTAAAATCAAATACAAATGAAATAAAAACTTTAATTTTTAATTAAAAATATGTCCCTGTTCATGTTTCATTAATTTTTTTCTGCTCTTTATTATTTTTAAAAATATCTCTTCATCTTCCTGAGGCAGCTCCATGCTGGGGGAGATTATTCAGTGCTCTTTCGCACGCATGCGAGAAGTTCATGCTAGGCCTAGGATTGGAAATTGAACTGGTTCTATCATAGATGATTGATCCACTTAATTACCACCTGTGCATTGAAAAATAAAGTTGATCTTGTTGAATGGCAGTGACCAGCACTGTTGAACCCAAGCATTTAAACCCATTTAAAGCAGATCCAAAGTTTATAACATTTTATGAAGCCTTGGTTCCACAGCACAGCACATGAGAGTTGTGTCCCTGAATCTATCATGTGCCATTCCTATAGACAGCAGCGCAATTTCTTAAAATTACCCCCTGCAATTGATGCCTTTAATGAAGAGCTTCTGCTGCATATAGGTCAATAGGACAAAATTAATAGGTACAATTCTAATACATTTACTGATTACTGATATGTACCCTACTTATACATTATGATTATACTTTATGATATAAGAGAATGTATCCTTAATTCATCCTTTGGAATATTTAGGTAAGAATTTATATTATAAACTAATAATGTGTTCTTTTCTAGGTACGGCTACCTCTTAAATGGATGGCCCCAGAGACCATTTTTGACAAGGTTTATACAACACAGAGTGATGTGTGGTCTTATGGGGTTCTACTGTGGGAAATATTCTCATTGGGTGAGTGCTTCCAGTTATGTTTTCTTCACATTGAATAATCAGGAAAATGTTTCTAAGGAAGATGTTAAAAAAATGATTTTCCCAGCAAAACTGGCATGTCTTACTCTTACTAATCACTCCTCAGGTGCTTCTCCATACCCTGGTGTTCAGATTGATGAAGAATTTTGTCAAAGACTCAAAGAAGGCACACGAATGCGATGTCCTGAATATGCATCTGCAGAAATGTAAGTCCATGCCATTATTTCCATGACATCTTTGTTCTATAGATTCTCACTAATAGGGCTATGGCATTTGAAATGCATTTGGCCAAAATTTATTCAATCACACCCTTCTCTAATCCAGTAGGTAAGAAGAATACCCACAGGGGTGTTTATTCTCCTAAGAACATGTTGTTTTTGTAGAGTCTTATAGGAGAGAAGGCCTTTGGCTCATCAAGCCTGTACTGGCTATCCAATTAGTCTCACCTCCTCTTTCCTGATAGTATTGTAGTTTCTTTTCTCTTTTCAAGTATTCATACAATTTCCTTTTGACATGTGAAAACTGGCAAGTTTTTGGATGATTTTGCTGTGGGGCAGCAATTGGATGAAAAATTGGAGGGGGCCAAGGATAGATTCTTCGGGGACACCAGGGCTAATGTCCCAGGAAGAAAAAAACATTGTTGGTTATTCTCTGGCTACAATTAGATAAAGAAGAATGCAGTGAGGCAAGTACAGTCCCATCTAACTGGCTGATGGTGGGGAGGTGTTGGAGGAGAATGGTATAGTTGACCATGACAGAGGCTGCATACAGGTTGAGAAGGACCAGGAGGGAAAGTTTACCTTTGTTACAGTCTCATAGGATGTCATTTGTACCTTGATAAAAACTGTTTTGGCACTGTGGCCAAGGTGGAAACTTGACTGGAGGGATTCAAACATGGAGTTCCGTCAACAATTGCCATGATTTGGCAAGCCGCAACACATTACAAGACTCACACATATGACATGAACAGGGCCCTTTGAATGAGTTATTTCATGTAGTATCCAAATAAATGTTGAACACCCTAATTGTTCTGTCCTATCAGCTATCAGACAATGTTGGACTGTTGGCATGGGGACTACAAAGCAAGGCCTGTCTTTTCTGAACTAGTGGAGCACTTAGGAAACCTACTGCAGGCAAATGCTCAACAGGTAAGTGTGTCTTTGTAACAATGTATACACATTGCAAAGTAATTCCAGTTGATTTTCTGCAGGTATAATAATTCAATATCTGAACCACAAAGTTCCACAGTATGCCAGATATTCGCCACAATGGAGAGCCTCTCCATCATGATGAAAACAGCAAACGAGCCCGGAGATCCTAATTCCACCACCACCCTCCCCTAACCAAACATGGCACTTGCTATTTTTGCGGGGCAGGACTGGAGTCAGGCTATGGTTCACGCATGTGCAGTTTAGGGAGGCAGCCGGCCATTTAAATCATCAGCCAGCTCCACTGAAGTGGGATTTTGGTAGGCAAGGAGTGTGAGAGTGTGTAGATCAGACCAGGTAAGAGTTTGTGCAAACTTGATTGATTAGATAGCCAGAGTACCCCTTTTGGGAGAGGTAAGGCACCATCTGCGATTGTTTAAAATAAACATGATTATGTGTAAAAAGTGCATAAACTCATTGAACTTTCGGAGCTGTCAAAGAACTGTCAAAGGATACTATGCCGGTTGGCATGAAGGGGGTAATGGCAAAGGCTAGTGGGTGGGAGCATGGGTTGGCATGAGTTGGCACAAAGTTGGCATAGGGGCTATAAAGGGCCATGGGGATGTGGGGAGCATAGGAGTATGAGTGGTCATGGGGGTGGGTGGGTGGAATGAGGTGGTGTAGATTGGCATGGATGGGGAATGGAGAGTGTGTGGGTGGTGGGGGGGAGGGATGAGGGCTGGAAGCTGTTTTTTGTTTCAATCATTTTTTAATTTACTTCAACAAAATGCCAGAACACAGAGGCAGGCCTTCTGCCCAGCCTACCTCTGCACCCAGCAGCCTCTGCATTCGTTCTGGGTGGGGTGGACCCAGTTTGTAACACAGCCTGTGCCCTTGAAACGAAAATCAGAACTGCGGGTGGCCATTTTTAAAGGTCAGGTTCGCAGAGCCGGGAATTCTTTCATCTCTGCATACTTCACTAAATGTGGGACAGTTTTCCTTCAGCAGGCCACTTGCATGATTTTCCAGGCCCACCTGCCATCTTGCCCACCCCAGCGGGCTCCATTAAATTCCGCCGTAGGAATTCTAGAGTAACCCACCGCCTGAGTCCCGAAAGCCTGGCACAAGTCAGGAGTGTGATGGAATACTCTGCGCTTGCCGGGATGAGTGCAGCTCCAACAACGCTCAAGAAGTTTGACACCAATCAGCAAAAAGCAATCCATTTGATTGGCACCCCATCCACCACCTTAAACATTCATTCCTTTCATCACCAGTATACAGTGGTAGCAGTGTGCACCATCTACAAGATGCACTGTAGCAACTCACCAAGGCTCTTTTGACAGCACCTTTCAAACCCATGACCTCTACTACCTAGGAGAACAAGGGCAGGAGGCACATGAACACCACCACCTGAAGTTCCCCTCTAAGTCACACACCATCCTGACTTGGAACTGTATTGTCATTCCTTCACTATTGCTGGCTCAAAATCTAGAAATCCCTCCCTAACAACACTGCAATGGTTCAGGAAGGCAGCTCAGCACCACCTTCCTGAGGGCCATGAGGGACCGGTAATATATTTTGACCTTGCCAGGGATGCCCACATCCCATGAACAAATAAAATAAAAGCAAAGGTCCATAACCACCCATGGTATTCAAAGAGTAATTCTCCTACCTCACCTTCAGCAAGAGTTACTTGCAGGGAAATGGTGGTGTAGTGATGTTGTCACTGGACTCGTATTCCAGAGATCCAGGGTCCTCTGGGGACCAAATCCCACCATGGCAGATGGTGAAATTTGAATTCAATAAAAATCTGGATTAAAAGTATAATGATGACCATGAAATCATTGTTGTAAAATCCCATCTAGTTCACTAATGTCCTTTAGGGAAGGAAATCTGGCCTACATGTGACTCCAGACCCCTCAGCAATGTGATTGACTCTTAAATGCCCTTTGAACAAGGGCAATTAGGGATGGGTCATAAACACTGACCTAGCCAGTGACACCCACATTTCATGTAGAAATTTAAAAAATAGAAACAGATGTCAATAAAGACATCTTCACAGAAATCAATCACTTACTGCAGCCTCAGAGCAGAATGAGGACTGTATTACCTGCTGAGTTTTTCCAGGTATTTTTGTTTTTGTACTGTATTACCAGTGATTGACTGTGTCTGGCACCTTCCAGCCTGTAGCAGGTGGTATTTGTCATCAGCTGTTGCATAAGGGAAGTCACTGAAGCTCTCTACGTGAAGATGGTGGTGGATGGGTGCCAATCAAATGGGCTGCTTTGTCCTGCATACATTTCATTTTTTCTTGCTAGAGAGAAGCATATGGAGCCAGCATCAGCCTTCACCAGGATAGCCAGCTTCCCTATGATAAAAACAAAAACTGCGGATGCTGGAAATCCAAAACAAAAACAGAATTACCTGGAAAAAATCAGCAGGTCTGGCAGCATCAGCGGAGAAGAAAAGAGTTGACGTTTCGAGTCCTCATGACCCTTCCACAGAACTGAGTGAATATAAGGAGAGGGGTGAAATATAACCAGCTTATATTTCACCCCTCTCCTTATATTCGCTCAGTTCTGTGGAAGGGTCATGAGGACTCGAAACGTCAACTCTTTTCTTCTCCGCCGACGCTGCCAGACCTGCTGAGTTTTTCCGGCTTCCCTATGATGCAGGATGTCATTGGCTGCATGCATGTCATTATGTAAACACTGCATGTCAACTCAGAAATTTATCACAACTAGAAGGGATTTCACTCTCTTAAAATCCAGCTGGTGTGTGACATACACAGTGCATCATGCAGGTCAATGCCTGTTATCCTGGCAGCTGTAAAAATGCCTTCATTCTGCATAAGTTAGCTGCCCAACCTGCATTTAAACCACTATGACAATCCAGAGAGTGACCACTGTGCGAACTGTGAAATGTGGATGTGAGGCTTGTAGCAGTGCTAAGTGTGTGAGGGTGTAATGAACCAATGAATGTTCATTTCCTCATTGATGTTGGTAGGTGAGTTATGGGAGTGTGGTGAATTAAACAGTGTGCGGGGCTGATAGTGCAGTAGGCAGGAAGTGGTGTCTGCAGATATTTTCACTGATCATGACCACTTGCGTCAGGATATTGAATTTTTGCAGCATTGATTCCAGGTCTTTGGGCTAGACTATTGGCATTGATCATGTTCGCTCTATAGCCCCATTGCTTTCATAATGTCTATCTGGGGGACCTCCTGGCTCCCTGTGGATAGAGGACCTCTCCACCTCCTGCACCAAGGCCTGTGGTCAGACAGTCTTCCCTAGCCTCTTCCAGCACTTGGCTGGATGGTTTTAAGTAGTGCAGGCTTGCTTTAAGTGGTACTAACCTTGCACCAATGTGGGCTTTCTGCTGAGGCATGCAGCTACCTAACAGTGCATTTAGCCAGCAGCTCTTAAAGGGGTGGTGTATTCTGGCTAGAAAAAGAGCTGGAAGTGCTAAATAATTGTTTTTTTTATAGAGTCTTCTTCATGTGAACGCTCTTAGCAATATTAAATTTTGCCTTTGTGTTTTGTTATTCCTGAAGGATACTTTATCCATTAATTGCAATTATGTACCTAAATTCATTCCATGCAGTTCATACATGTTGCAGGAGTCTGATTTATTGATAAATAAATGATGCAGATATCAGCTCATTTGGGAATCGAAGACAACATTGGAATGTAGCTTATTCAACCCTTCATATCGGTTTGAATCAGAAAGCAGACAATAGCTGTTTCAGTATTTTAAATTCTGCACTTTTTTCTGCAAGCAATGTCTACAACAATCATGAAAATGTCTCTCCCTGAAATATTTAGGATGGAAAAGATTATATTCCGCTCAACATGTCACTGACTATAGAAGATGATTCCGGGCTCTCTCTGCCAACTTCACCTGCTTCCTGTACAGAGGAACAGGAAGGGTGTGATCCAAAATTCCACTACGACAACACAGCAGGAATACGGTAATTACCTGATGGACATCCTATCATTCCTGAAAGCAGCCTTTATGTGTCGGTGAACAGAAGGAAAATAAGCGGAAACAGTGTTGAGCCATTTCATTTGATTTGTAGGTCAGCTCAAAGGGTTAGGCTTAAAAGTGTATGATGTAACACCAAACAATGAATGGAAAATTTATGGAAACATTCCAACAATACCAACAATAGATAAAATCCAAAGTGTTAAAATAGTAGTGATAAAACAATGTATCAGTTGATGAGACCACTACTATAAATTACAATAGATAATAAAATAATTTGCTGATAGCTCATAGTGAGTAAGATGTATGCTTTCAGTATGACAAGATGGCTGTTAGCAATGATAATAGGCAATATTTGGTGCGGTTACCTTCAAATATCATTGGATGAAAATCCCTGGTCCTTCTTTGCTAGTGGAAGAGCAGCAGAGTGGGCACATGTTATTTCTGCTTCTGACTCCACGAGTGTCTGGGGTTAGAGTTGGGGTAATTTGGTTGAATGGCCTACTGCCACTCTTATTTCTTATGTTTTGAATACTGTTGGCAGGTTCCTACGGGACTATGAACTTTTCTTGAGATGAGCAGTAGCAGGAACTGGGTCCACTGATGGCTGCTTTGCGAGGGCAGCTGATATGCTCCCAGCCTAAGTGTTGGCACACAGGTGGATCAGACCCCTATAGAGGAGAAAGTTTCTGGGATTTTCATGCAGGCTGATCAACTGTGAGGAAATAAACTAAGGGACTCTTTGAAGTGGGGGTTGTGTGGGGTGGGGTGGTTGATGTGGAGACCAGAGACCGGGGTGGGAGAGGATGTGTGGTTCTGCTGGCAAGAACTGAGAGCTGGGGGGATGGGAGGAAAGTGCTGTTACAAATTTATTGGTCTGTGAATCCCACAGGATCATCGGGCGATTCTGTGATTCGGTACTCCCTTTGGGGACCAGTGCTCACAAGGAGTGAATATTGGGAAATTTTAGGCCTTTTAGTTCATAAATTGCGGGCACTATTCTGAGATGCACTCCTGTGAGTTCCGGCCTATGCTGGGAGTGCTGGATTGCAGAATTGCTCCTTACATATGTTTATTTATAGAATTGTACCTGCTATTTGATAACATTGCTACAATGGTGTCTATTGGAAAATAAATCCTTTCTAGCATTTTGGAACATGTGATTTTAGCACTGTATACCATGGACTATCTTGTTTCTTTTTCTAGATACCTGAATGGGAGTAAAAA
This sequence comes from Carcharodon carcharias, assembly GCF_017639515.1. NCBI lineage: Eukaryota > Metazoa > Chordata > Chondrichthyes > Lamniformes > Lamnidae > Carcharodon > Carcharodon carcharias. Next base: position 153,453,120 of record NC_054467.1, on the reverse strand, counting down.
GCGAAGCAGGCCTGAGAGCGTTAAAACATTTGATGAAGTACCAGTGGAACAAACAATTATCATTGTGCAAGAGGTACGTATAGGGCAGAATTTCACCCTTGTTGGGCGGGCTTGGCGGGGTGGGTGGGGGCGGTTGGGATACCGACTGCCACCTGCAAACGGGGCCGGAAGGCGACTTTGCGCTGGCGGGCCAGTGTGAAACACGAATGGCAGTGCTCAGCACTGCCTGTGCGGGTGGGGGGTGGAAGGCAAGTGGGGTGAGCGTGAATTTTACGCATGCGCGCGAGTGAGCACTTGAAAATCTCCTTGAGGCACAGAGCTGCCTCAGGGAGATGAAGAGTTTTTTAAAAAAACTTAAAGAAATTAAAAATGTTATAAAACATGTCCCCTCAAGTGACTCTGGTCTCCACATCAACCACCCCACCCCACACAACCCCCACTTCAAAGCGTCCCTTAGTTTATTTCCTCACAGTTGATCAGCCTGCATGAAAATCCTAGAAACTTTCTCCTCTATAGGGATCTGATCCACCTGTGTGCCAACACTTAGGCTGGGAGCATATCAGCTGCCCTCGCAAAGCAGCCATCAGTGGACCCAGTTTCTGCTACCCCTCATCTCAAGAAAAGTTCACAGTCCCGCAGGAACCTGCCAACAGTATTCAAAACATAAGAAATAGGAGCGGCAGTAGGCCATTCAACCAAATTACCCCAACAAGCAGGGACTTGTTATTAATTACGTTTTAAACTTTTTATTTTTACTTGTTTTAGGGAACCTCATCCTGTCCGTGGATGAGGTTTCCTAAAAAGTGCAAAGGCTGCTTGTCCTTTTCACCTGCCCCTCAACTGAGTGGGCAGTGAAAAATGTAAGTTAATTGATCCTTCAATGGCCTTAACAGGCCTTTTAATTGTCGACGGGCATGCTGCCGAGTGCAGCGCATGCCCACCGAACGGAACATCGTGTGACTGCATGTTGGCGTTGGGACGTACGCCTGACATCAACGCATGTCATTTTACACTTGAGGGGGTCGGGCACATGCCCGCCGAGCTAAAAGTTTTGCCCATAGATACACAAAACAAACTCTTAGGGCAGAATTTTGCCCTCGGATGGCGGGCGGGCCCCACCGGCTCGGTGACGGGCAGGCAGCCGAATCCTGCTGAAACGAGGCCCGCCGCCATTTCAAGCGGGTGGGCCAATTAAGACCCACCCAGTGGCCTGCCCGATAGGAAGCGCTATGGACTTCTTGTTCTGAGGGGGAAGGAAACCCCAACTGTCATAGTGCGCTCTTTCACACATGTGCGCAAAAGAGCGCATTGCTCCCTGAAGCAAAGCGCTGTCTCAGGGAGATTAGTCAAAGGTAAGTAAACTCTAAAAATAGAGAAATATTAAAATTATTAACATGTCCTCCTCATCTGACAATGTCACACAAGATGGGACATGTTAATAATAAACACATAAAATTTATTAAATTTTTTAAAAACATACATGAAACTTCATCCCGCCAGTCGATGAAATTTCATTAATAATCTACAGGCCGCTGGGGCTCCTGGCCTGCCCGCCAGCCTTAGGGTTGGCCGGGCAGGGTGTTTAATTATCTTAATGAGCCTGTCAATGGCTTTAATTGGCAGGTCGGTCGGCGGACAGCAAAATCCCGTCTTCCTTAAGATTTAAATGGCCCGGGATGACATCGGGGATTTCTCCCGACGTCATCCTGCGTCATTTTCCCCTCGGCGAGCGGGCCCTGCCCCCAAATTGCCGAGGAGGAAATCCTGGCCTTATTTTTCCGTGTAGAAATCACAGATTTGCCTTCTTATTTATTTCTTAATGATGTTAAGATAAATCGAGGCATACGTAACGCAGTTGTTTACAGGCAGTTTGAGTTAGAGCTACAAACACAAAAATGGAGGGAACAGGCTCAGAATAAACAAGCCTAATACCATTGTGGGAGCAGTGTTAGCACCAGCATGGCAGCAGTTCAAGGAGAGAACCCATCATCATCTTCTGAAGGTAACAAGGAATGGGCAAAAAATGAGGCTCTGCCACTGTTGTCCTCATCATGAGAACAAAAGAATAGTGAATCTAGAGGTTGGGAAAAATTCAGTGCACATGTGGGTATAGAAAAGATTGCTAGAGTTTGAATCAGTTCATTACTTACAAAAGCAGAGATATAAATATCTATCTCAAATAAGGTTTTCTGGCTGTAGAGACAATAATGTGTGCACTGATAAGATCAAATATTCAAGAGGATTTAATAGGTCTTGAGCTACGAAGGAAGGAATGGAGAGTGGCAGCTGGAGACATGGTTTATTTGTAGGATGACAGGTTGGGATTTGTTGTATGAATATTCTGTGGTTTTGCTCAGCTGCCTCTGGGAATCAGGGTGCATTTTTCAGAGAAAGTTTTCTCAGGGGATCAAATGAGTGAAGTAGAGCCCATGATAGGTTATGGCCTGTGGAAGGAGCAGACTTGGTGAGATGATTGCCCCTTTCTTATTCCATGCTGTTTTATGAAGAGTTTACTTGTCTTCACTGAGTGCTTTTTCCTTACTAGGATAACCAGACTGACAGTGGCATGATACTTTCATCAGAGGAACTTCAAACACTGGGAACAAGGCAGAGTCAGAGTTTGGCATTTAGGTAAGCTTTCATGACCCACAGTGGTTTATAGTAATTGCCTTCATAAGAACATATTTTATTTGGGGAGTGATAAGGTATTCAATAGAACTGAGAATCATTTTTGGCTAAGAGAATAATGTGAAACACCAGCTTGTTTGGCACCTTATCAGATTTTCTTTTCCAGAGCGGGTGTCTCTCTGCTAATATCACTGATGAGTGTCATAGGTTTCAGGGAAATATGAAAACATTTTGCAAGGTGCACCCCTCTCCCCAACATTGTGAACTTTCAGGGACACCTCCAGCCCTAACATGAAGCTCTTCCATGTTTTCATCCCCAGGGTGTCTTCAGTGGTTTACCTGATTTGTCCCTTCATAATTTTTCCCTGCAGGAGGATGGAATGCTCCAGCTATTACTAACAATGGAGTTTAGAATAATGGAGTAAAACAGAAAAATGTGATTTATTTTGGCAGCTTAGTTTTGTGTTAAGGAAGTTGTTTCCTGATGAGCCAAAAATCTCTAATATCAGATATGCTTCCCAATGGGATTAGAACATGTGTTTGGAGTCAATATCACCTTTAGTTGGTTAATATCAAATGGATTTTTAAATCCTAAAATATTAAAACAGTGCAATGTTATTCTGCTGTCTCTCAGAGGAACCATAAAGGTTTTATCACAAATTATTTGTTATCAAATGATGGAAAATTCCATTTAATTGCCAGGTCAAGGTTTCTCTCCAAGGGGCTGGAAGAAATTACTAGTTAAGAACAGGCAGGCTTTTGCTAAAGCTATTGGCCATACATATTGAAGATCTTAATGTTTGCCTTTAAGATCAATAGGAGTGAAATTGGTCTTGATGAATTGGTGACCCGTTTTTCATCAACTGGATTTCCATCTCCATGAGATGCAAAATGGGCTGTCAAGCGATTGTGCGATTGCCAAAGGACAGTTTCACTCCCTGTATTCCAGTGGCTTACTAAATGTATTGGGACCAGAAATTTTATAATATTAACATGTTGATGGTTACTGCCTTAACCTTATTCCTGATATTTTTTTCATTCATTCACGGGATGTGGGCTTCGCTGACTGGGCTAGCATTTATTGCCCACCCCTAGTTGCCCTTGAGTAGGTCTTCTTGAGCTACATTCTTGAACTGCTGCAGTCCATATGGTGTGGGTACACCCACAGTACTGTTAGGGAGGGACTTCCAGGATTTTGACCCAGCAACAGTGAAGGAATAGTGATATATTTCCAAGTCATGATGGTGAGTGATTTGGAGGGGAACTTCCAGGTGGTGGTGTTCCCATCGATCTGCTGCACTTGTCCATCTAGATGTTAGTAGTCATGGGTTTGGAAGGTGCTGCTGAAGAAGCTTTGGTGCATTCCTGCTGTGCATCTTGTAGATGATGCACACTGCTGCACTGTGCGTCGGTGGTGGAGGGAGTGAATGTTTGTGGATGCCAATCAAATGGACTGCTTTGTCCTGGATGATGTCAAGCTTCTTCAGTGTTGTTGGAGCTGCACTCATCCAGGCAAGTGGGGAGTATTCCGTCACATTCCTGATTTGTCCCTTGTACATGGTATGCAGGCTTTGGGGAGTCAGGAGGCGGGTTACCCATCGCACTGTTCCTAGCCTCTGATCTGCTCTTGTAGCCACAGTATTTAGATGGCTAATCCAGTTCAGTTTCTGGTCAATGGTAACCCCCCAGGGTGTTGATAGTGGAGGATTCAGTGATGGTAATGCCATTGAACATCAAAGGGTGATGGTTGGACACTCTCTTGTTAGAGATGGTCATTGCCTGACATTTGTGTGGTGCGAATGTTACTTGCCACTTGTCAGCCCAAGCCTGGATATTGTCCAGTCTTGCTGCATTTGGACATGGACTGCTGCAGTGTCTGAGGAGTTGTGAATGGTGCTGAACATTATGCAATCATCAGCGAACATCCCCTTATGACTTTATGATGGAAGGAAGGCCATTGATGAAGCAGCTGTAGATGGTTGGGCCGAGGACACAACCCTGAGGAACTCCTGCAGTGATGTCCTGGTGCTGAGATAACTGACTTCCAACAACCACAGCCATCTTCAGAGTTTTTCCCCTGATTCCCATTGACTCCACTTTTGCTAGGGCTCCTTCATGTCATACTCAGTCAAATGCAGCCTTGATGTCAAGGGCAATCACTCTCACCTCACCTCGGGAGTTCAACTCTTTTGTCCATGTTTGAATCAAGGCTGTAATGAGGTCAGGAGCTGAGTGGCCCTGGCAGAACCCAAACTGGGAGTCAGTGAGCAGGTTATTGCTAAGCAAGTGCCACTTGATAGCAATGTTGATGACCCTTTCCATTACTTTACTGCTGTTTGAGAGTAGACTGATGGGGCAGTAATTGGCTGGATCGGATTTGTCCTGCTTTTTGTGTACAGGACATATCTGGGCAATTTTCCACATAGCTGGGTAAATGCCAGTGTTGTAGCTGTACTGGATTAGCTTGGCTAGGAGCATGGCAAGTTCTGGAGCACAAGTCTTTACTACTATTGCCAGAATATTGTCAGGGCCCATAGCCTTTGCACTATCCAGTGCCTTCAACCGTTTCTTGATATTATGTGGAGTGAATCGAATTGGCTGAAGACTGGCATCTATGATGCTGGGGTCCTCCAGAGGAGGTCGAGATGGATCATCCACTTGGCACTTCTGGCTGAAGATCTTAGCAAATGCTTCAGCCTTATCTTTTGCACTGTTGTGCAGGGCTCCTCCGTCATTGAGGATAAGGATATTTGTGGAGTCTCCTCCTCCAGTGAGTTTTTTAATTGTCCACCACCACTCACGATGGATGTGGCAGGACTGCTGAGCTTAGATTTGATCGGTTGATTGTGGGATCGCTTAGCTCTGTTTTTCACTTGCTGCTTATGCTATTTGTCACACAAGTAGTACTGTGTTATAGCTTCACCAAGCTGCCACCTCATTTTTAGGTACGCCTATTGTATCATATATAGTTGTAGAAAGTGTTGGAAAATAATTTTCTTCTCTGTCTGTTCTGACATACTGCTTGCATAACAATTAGGAATATGCTGGACAAGCTGGAAACTAATCTGGGGTAGGGGTTCCATTCTCATGCCATAGTTTCCCTAGTGGTTTCTTGGGGTTGTAAACTCTGTCGTTCTCAAATATATCCATCAATTTATGAAGTGGCAGAATTTGGCATGGGTGAGGACTCTGAATGTCAACGTTCCAGCTGTCTGGCCTTCACTGGGTGTGCAGTTGGCAGGGATATATCTGGTAACACCAGACAGGGGTAGAAATGAGGCTCACCTGTGGGTTCAGGCTGGGATCAAGGCTTGAAACCATGAAGAAAGAAGACACTTCTAAACATGACAAATTTTAAAGCTGTGTTGGATTTGGAGACACCTACATTAGATTCTCTAGTTTCTTTTATATAATGGGTGCCCTAGATTCTTAGTAGGATAAGCACTGACAATTTGCATGTTAATTAAAGTCCTCTTACTGGCACTGGAATATTATTTGGGAATAATATCAGAGGTTCCTGGCAAGCACAATCCTAGCATAAGTGCTAGGATCACTGGCCGACTGATTTTCAAAGCCTCAATCCTTTGAGATTGATTTATATCTTAAGGAGGTTTCATTAAGAGTTTACTATTCATTCATACTGACTCTAATATAATTAGGGGAGGCAGTGGCGTATTGGTATTGTTGTTGGACTAGTAATCCAAAGACCCAAATAATGTTCTGGGGACCTGGGTTTGAATCCCACCATGATGATGAAATTTGAGTTAAAAAAAATCTGCAATTAAAATTCTATTGTTGACCATTGTAAAAACCCACCTAATTCACTAATTCCCCTTTTGGGAAGGAAATCTGCCATCTTTACCTGGTCTGGCCTACATGTGTCTCCAGGCCCACACCAATGTATAAAAATGCCCTCTGATACACTCAGCTGTATCAAACCACTAAAAGGTCTCAAAGGAATGAAACTGGTTGGACCACCTGGCATCGACCTAGGCACCGGAAATGACAAAGGCAAACTCAGCCCTGATGACCCTGCAAAGTCCTCCTTACTAACAGTTGGGGGCTTGTGCCAAAATTGGGAGAACTGTCTCACAGACTAGTCAAGCAAAAGCCTGACATAGTAATCCTCACGGAATCATACCTTACAATATCCCAGACACCATGGTAACCATCTCTGGGTATGTCCTGTCCCACTGGCAGGGCAGATCCAGCAGAGGTGGAGGTACAGTGGCATAGAGTCGGGACAGAGTTGCCCTGGGGGTCCTCAACATTGACTCCAGACCCCATAGAGTCTCATGGCACCAGGTCAAACATGGGCAAAGAAACCTCCTGCTGATTACCACATACCCCCACCCACTCAGCTGATGAAATAGTACTGACCACTGAGGTTTTCAAGGGCGCAAAATGTACTCTGGGTGGGGGACCTCAATGCCCATCACCAAGATTGGCTCAGTAGCACTACTGACCGAGTTGACCGAGTCCTAAATTAGCTGCTAGACTGGGTCTGCGGCAGGTGGTGAGGGAACCAACAAAAGGGAAAAACACACTTGGCCTCATCCTCAAAAACTTGCCTGTCACAGATGCACCTGTCCATGACAGTACCGGTAGGAGTGACCATCTCACAGTCCTTATGGAGACAAAGTCCCATAATCACATTGAGGATACCCTCCATCATGTTCTGTAGCACTACCACCGTGCTAAATGGGATAGATTTCGAACAGATCTAGCAACTCAAGACTGGGCAACCATAAGGCGCTGTGGGCCATCAGCAGCAGCAGAATGTATTCAACTATAATCTGTAACCTCATGGCCTGGCATACCCCCACTCTACCATTGTCACCAAGCCAGGGGATCAACCCTGGTTCAATGAAGAGTGCAGGAGGGCATGCCAGGAGCAGCACCAGGCATACTGAAAATGAGATGTCAGCCTGGTGAAGCTACAACACAGGATTACTTGTATGCCAAACAGCATAAGCAGCAAGTGATAGGCGGAACTAAGTGATTCCACAATCAACGGATCAGATCTAATCTCAGCAGTCCTGCCATATCCAGTTGTGAATGGTGGTGGACAATTAAACAACTCACTGGAGGATGGGGCTCCACAAATATCCCCATCTTCAATGATGGAGGAGCCCAGCACATCAGTGCAGAAAATAAAGCTGAAGCATTTGCTACAATCTTCAGCCATAAACGTTGAGTGGATAATCCATCTCGGCCTCCTCTGAAGGTCCCCAGCATCACAGATATCAGCCTTCAACCAATTAGATTCACTCCACGTGATATAAGAGACCGACTGAAGGCACTGGATACTGCAAAGGCTATGGGCCCTGACAATATTCCGGCAATAGTACTGAAGACTTGTGCCCCAGAACTTGCCGCACTCCTGGCCAAGCTGTTCCAGTACAGCTACAACACTGGCATCTACCCGGCTATGTGGAAAATTGCCCAGGCATGTCCTGTACACAAAAAGCAGGACAAATCCAATTTGGCCGATTACCGCCCCATCAGTCTACTCTCGATCATCAGTAAAGTGATGGAAGTGTCATCAACCGTGTTATCAAGTGGTACTTGCTTAGCAATAATCTGATGCTCAGTTTGTGTTCCACCAGAGCCACTCAGCTCCTGACCTCATTAAAGCCTTGGTTCAAATATGGACAAAAGAGCTGAACTCCCAAGGTGAGGTCAGAGTGGCTGCCCTTGACATCAAGGATGCATTTGACCAAGTGTGGCATCAAGGAGCCCTAGCAAAATTGAAGTCAATGGGAATCAGGGAAAAAAACTCTCCGCTGGTTGGAATCATACCTCGCAGAAAGGAAGATGGTTGTGGTTGTTGGAGGTCAGTCATCTCAGCTCCAGGACATCACTGCAGGAGTTCCACAGGATAGTGTCCTTGGCCTAACCATGTTCAGTTGCCTTATCAATGACCTTCCCTCCATCATAAGGTCAGAAGTGGGGATGATGCTCATGATTGCACAATGTTCAGCACCATTCATGACTCCTCAGATACTGAAGCAGTCATTGTCCAAATGCAGCAAGACCTGGACAACATCCAGGCTTAGGCTGACAAGTGGCAAGTAACATTCACACTACACAAGTGTCAGGCAATGACCATCTCCAACAAGAGAGAATCTAACCGTTGCCCCTTGACATTAAATGCCATTACCATTGCTGAATCCCCCCCCCCCCACTATCAACATCCTAGGGGTTACCATTGACCAGAAACTGAACTGGACTAGCCATCTAAGTACTGTGGATCCAGGAGCAAGCCAGAGGCTAGGAATCCTGCAGTGAATAACTCACCTCCTGACTCCCCACAGCTTGTCCACCATCTACAAGACACAAGTCAGGTGTGTGATGGAATACTCCCCTCTTGCCTGTATGAGTGCAGCTCCACCAAGACTGAAGAAGCTTGACACCATCTAGGACAAAGCATTCCGCTTGATTGGCACCACATCCACAAACATTCATTCCCTCCACCACTGATGCACAATAGCAGCAGTGTGTATCATCTACATAAACTCACCAAGACCCCTTTGACAGCATTTTCCAAACCCATGACCACTACCATCTAAAGGACAAGGGTAGCATATACATGGGAATACCACCACCCGGAAGTTCCCCTCCAGGCCATTACCATCCTGATTTGGAAATATATCGCCGTTCCTTCACTGTCACTTGACCAAAATCCTGGAACTCCCTCCCTAACAGCACTGTGGGGATACCTACATCACATGAATGGCAGCAGTTCATGAAGGCTGATTACCATCACCATCTCAAGGGTAATTAGGGATGGGCAATATATGTTGGCCGAGCCAGCGAAGCCCACATCCCGTGAATAGATTTAATAAATTAAATCTTGTTTTTGGGAATGATGACATTTGTGCTCACAGAGATGCAAGATATAATTTCTGAGAACCTGAACACTTTCACAGTTCAGGAACAGTATGAAGCACTACCTTGTTAGGTGCAGTGCAGCCAGGCCTAAAAAAATGCTTCCCTCTTGCTTAGAGCAGTAATCCTCTTACAACAATCAGCAAAGTGATGGGAGGGGTCGTCGACAATGCTATCAAGCTGAACTTACTCAGCAATTTCTTGCTCACTGATGCTCAGTTTGGGTTCTGCAAGGGCCACTCAGCTCCTGACCTCTTTACAGCCTTAATTCAAACATGGACAAATGAGCTGAACTCCGAGGTGAGGTGAGAGTGACAGCCCTTCACATCAAGGCAGCATTTGGCCGAGTGTGGCGTCAAGGAGCCCTAGCAAAATTGGAGTCAATGGGAATCAGGGGAAAACTCTCCATTGGTTGGAGTCATACCTAGCACAATGGAAGATGGTTGTGGTTGTTGGAAATCAGTTAACTTAGTCCGAGGGCATCACTACAGGAGTTCCTCAGAGTAGTGCCCTCAGTCCAACCATCTTCAGCTGCTTCATCAATGACCTTCCTTACATCATAAGGTCAGAAGTGGGGATGTTCACTGATGATCGCACGACATTCAGCACCATTCGCGACTCCTCAGATACTGAAGCAGTCTGTGCCCATATGCAGCAAGACCTGGACAACATTCAGGCTTGGGCTTAGAGGTGGCAAGTATCGCACCATACAAGTGCCAGGCAATGAGCATCTCCAACAAGAGGAAATCTAACCATCACCCCTTGACATTCAATGGCATTACCATCGCTGAACCCCACCCACTGCCCCCCTCACCAGCCTATAAACATCCTGGGGTTACCATTGACTAGAAACTGAACTGGACTAATCATATAAGTGCTGTGGCTACAAGAGCAGATCAGAGGCTAGGAATAGTGTGATGGGTAACCCACCTCCTGACTCCCCAAAGCCTGTTCACCATCTACAAGGCACAAGTCAGGAGTGTGGAATACCCTGCACTTGCCTGAATGAGTGCAGCTCCAACAACACTCAAGAAACTCAGCACCATCCAGGAAAAAGCAGCCTGGTTGATTGGCATCCCATCCAGCACTTTCAACGTTCACTCCCTCCACTACTGATGTACAGTGACAGCAGTGCATATCATATATAAGATGCAATGGAGCAACTCACCAAAGCTCCTTAGACAGCACCTTCCAAACTTGTGACCACTACCACTTAGAAGTGCAAAGGTAGCAGGTAGCCACCACCTGCAATTTTCCCTCCAAACCACTCACCATCCTGACTTGGAAATGTATCACCATTCCTTCACTGTTGCTGGGTCAAAATCCGGAACTCACTCCCTAACAGCCCTGTAGGTGTATCTATATCACAAGGACTGCAGTGGTTCAAGAAGGCAGCTCACCACCACCTTCTCAAGGGCATTTAGGGATGGGCAATAAATGCTGACCTAGCCAGTGAACCCCACATCCCATGAATTAATTAAAGAAAAACAATCCTTGTAAGAAAGAATGATAATTTAGGAACTGCAGTTCTGGTTTTATACACCACGAGATGCACAGGGGGAAATAATCAGGGCACAGGCCTTGTGTCCAGTTGGCACTTGGTTTTTTCCACTGGCCCTATGCTAGGAGTGCAGGAGGCCTGCGAACCTTATTGGGCGTTAATTTTCTTTAATTCATGGATGCATTCCTGCCACAAAATTCCTGATGTGTCATGCCATTGGTACACTGTCAAACTGCACCTTTGAGTTCTGCATATTGCTACCAGTACATAGCTACCAGAAATACTTTTAAAACTAGTGTGTCTGATATTTTGAAGTTATTCGGCAGTCGTGCTTTTGGGACTTTTTTTTGCTTACACGTTTAGATGCTCGTTCTGTTGTTTTTTTGGCTTGTACCTTTAACTTGTTGCCCTTTTATTGGTTTGGATTTTCATGTCACTCCATTCACCATTAAGACAGTTTGCCTGAGATAGACACCAGTGCTCTGTGGACATCATTTTCATCCAACCAGTTTGGTCTGAGTTCAAAACCAACTCAGAAATGAAAGGAGACTTCCTCAATTGTATTTTTGTGTCCACACTATTTCTAAATTATGTACATAAATGGTAACATTCATTTTCTTTTATCTACAGTGCTTTAACTCCAAGCAAAAGTAAAGAATCTGTGACATCTGATGCCTCCAATCAGACGAGTGGCTACCAGTCAGGATACCATTCCGACGACACTGACACAGCTCCTTACGCCAATGAAGAAGCAAAAACAAAGGAGAATTACTGCACCTTACCAGCTGATTACAACCTTGTGATTCGATACAGTGCGCCACCTGTTTAAGAATTCACTGAAAACTCAGAGGATGCCATCTTGTCGCAAATTCACCTAAGCCTTAAATGAATAAAGTTACCGCATATGTTATCTAGAATATTGTCAAAATATGGACTTTGTTCTAAACAATAGAACTATTATTAATATTGACACTAGATATCTTTATATAGCAGATAATGGCAGTGGAGTAACTTGCAGTCAATGATATATCCACTGTTTAGCTGAGCAATTCATCAGGCCAAGCTAAGTCCAGTCTGTTCAGCTCTTGGTTGTCCAATACATAAACTCCATCACACAAAATACAAGAAGTAAACAAGGCTGTCAGAATTGCTTTCTGGAAAATGTGGTAAACATTGACTATTATGTTGGTGCCCAACATCACTTCACAATAAGGCACTGCATCAAGTTGACTATTAAAACTTCAAGCGATTCTAGGCTGAGGAGATGCAACTATTGAATGAAACACTGCACAATTGAAAGTTACCTGGTAACTAAGGCTGGGTTCCTAATAGACATTGAAACTGTCTGAATGTATAAGTCCGATATTGCCATATTTCATCCCTGTTTGATGGATAGCTCTCCAGATAGACATTTGAGTGTGTGCGGAGAGAGTGTGAGAGAGGAAGTATAGATAGGCACCTATTTATAGCAGCTGAGTGTTGAATGTCTGCATATTCACGAATAAATGTAATATATTGAACAAAGATAATAAGATTTTCATTGAATGAGCATTTTGTATACAGGACACATTCTTACTGCTATGTTTCAAGGAATGTTGGATTGATAAGGGCAAATAGTCAAACCAGGAAAGGTTTATCTGGTGGTACATACATTCTTTTCATTGAGTGGTAATCAAAATAAAATGCTTCCAAGTAAACATATATAAGCATCGGACTGGAAGTGAGAAACGATTGTGCTGTGTATAATATATATTGATCAAAATACAGCTCTTTTACTACTTTTGAATGTGAATATTTGGAGCCTTCATTATGGTTTGCACAATCACCATAGAAAAGGTCCAATGTATTAATGATCAATGCATTGTTTCATAAATGAAAGATTCTTTATTACAAAATTACTTTATATAAAGAGAATATTTGAGCAGCTACTCATTTTACTTTTCTAGTTCTCTGTCTTTTGTCTTCCAAAGTGAAATATTTCAAAAGACAATGCAGTGTTACAGATGAATAAACATCTGCTCAAGGCAATTCATGCTATTGTAAAATACATGTATTATGTTTTTGCAATTTCTTAGATTTGACTTCAGTTTGTCAACAATAATGTTATAGAAAATCAGTGTTTTATAGTAGAAGCATTTGGTAACGTTAAAGGAAATTAATTGTTATGTTAATCTAAATTTGCTTGCTGGGCAGACATTTAAATTCAGAGAGGACCAAACAATTAATTCTAGCGTTTTGTCTACCCCTCTCCCAGATAGCTTGTTCTGATTTTGGACAATGCACTTGGAGCATATAGGCGATGGCAAGAACTTACTTCTAATGTTAATCTGTCAGTTATTGACCTGAATGCACTGAATTGCAACCAATTAATTTAGTACTTGTGATTCTCACACATCCTTATGGAAGTTTGCAGGACAAGCAGCTCTATTATCAAATAGGTGAGATAATAAAAGCCATGCGTCTTCTAAAAGTGCCAGTATAACCTAAGTCAATTAAAAGGAAAATGTTTTAACAAGAGAATTATGTCTAATCCAATTCATTTTTTAATGTAAAACAATTTGGTTTCCATATCAGTATCCCAATAAATTGGATTAAAACCAACCACATTCAAAGTAATCAACTCTTGCACAGAGACTTTGGATGATTTTGCTAGGCGACAAATATTTAAAGATTAAGCTCATTTCATGGGGAGCAAACCATGAATAAAGTTTTCCTTAAAAACATTGACATCAAATTAACTGATACATAATGATTTTTTAAAATTCCTTTTGTTGAATTAATGCAATCATATACAATCATAGGGTCTGTTATATGTCCCACAGTCAGGTGATGAAAATTGTGATCAAGGCAAATTGGGCCTCATGCATGATTAGAAGTTGGTCCACTATCAACAGTTTTCTGCATGACAATGAAAGTACCAATCTATTCCACAGGGTTTCATTGGCTCATTTATTACCAGCGCATCTCTGGTCCATGATAATTTGTTGAACTCAACCATGGTGAAAACTGGAAATTTAATGTTCACAAGGCTGTTTAAAGTTTTAAACTAAATACAACTCAAATCTCAAAAGTGAATGTGTGTTGAATGTAAAGAAACAATTTTGTCTATACATATTTTGTTTTAGAGTTCTTCGGAATTGAACAATGTGTAAAAGGTTCACTTCTGAAATTTTTTTAATAAACATTTTTCATATATTTGATACATTTTGTGGTTACGTTCTTCTCCATGCTTTTTAGATTTTGGATTTATGTTAAAGAAATTAACCTCATATACATTCTAAGTATTCTCACAGAGACATGATAACCGGACAGCCAAAGCTGCCAGATTAGAAATTGTATGTGTCTTTTTCCCTGCCTTGGGGAAGTTATGAAGTTTCACAGGAGCTTCAAATGTTTCACTCAAATGTCCAACTTTTTATCTTGCACAGCTGTTTGCATATTTGGAATGAGTTTCAGAAATACTCTACATTATTATAATGCAGACTCCCCCAGTTTTACAGTAACCTTCAGACTACAAAAACCTGATATCAAAGCGGTGATGCCAATCATCAAAACTACCCCCATTCATCATTAAGCTAACACAATTCAATGGATAAAATATGAAATACATGAAAGCCTTAAAAAGATAAAAACGGGATGGGAGGCATTTTGGTTCATCGTACTTATTTTTCTTTAAAAATCTATGATACTTGGTTCACAGCGTCAGACATCTCCTTGAATGATTCCAGAGTTATTTCCATTATCCTACTCTACCTATAAGATCACTTTATGAATTATTCCACATGAAAGGCTTACCATGCCTTCATCCAGTTTATGTCTCGGTCCCATTATCCTGCAGCTATGATTTGGAGAGTGCAAGAAGAGAACCCTGGGACAGGCAGTCAGCAGCACCTAGCACCAAGCATCACAGGAGAAACATAAGTTAATTGGTTGGTGAGAAACTGCTGTTAGGGAGTGTCATCGAGTAGATGAGATTAGAAAAGCACCTTTTTAAAATAAGGGGCTACTTATATTTAAGTAAGAAATACAAGCAAAAGGAAAATAAATTTAAGTTGTGCTCAGGTAAAATAAAGTTGCATAAGTAAACCAATATAAAATAAAGTTAATGCGAGGAAAGTAAATTGAAGCCATGGCAGGACAGTTCGGTCATGTGGAATGTCCTGTAATATGTGGGAAGTTGTGGACGCTACCAGTGTCCTAGCTGACCACGTGTGCAGGAAGTGTCATCAGCTGCAGGACCTTGAGCTCTGGGTTTTGGAGCTTGAGCAGCAGCTGGATTCATTGTGGTGCATCAGCAAAGCTGAGAGCTACGTGGATAGCATGTTCAGAGAGGGAGGTCAGCTTAGGAGCCTGGAGGCAGAGAGGGAATGGGAGACCACCAGACAGTCCAAGAAAATTAGACAAGTAATGCAGGAGTCCCCTGGGGTCCCATTCACCAATTGGTTTTCTGTTTTGGATACCAGTGAAGGCTTTGGTTTCTCAGAGGAGTGCAGTCAGAGCCAAGCTTGTGACATCATCGGCAGCTCTGCTGTACAGGAGGGGAGAAAGAAGAGGGGAAGAGCACAGTAGCAATACGGGATTTGATAGGGGAACAGACAGGCATTTCTGTGGCCGTAGACATGACTCCAGGATAGCATGTTGCCTCCCTGTTGCCAGGGTTAAGGATGTCATGGAGCGGCTGCAGGACATTCTTCTGGGGAAGGGTGACTAGCCAGAGATCATGATCCATGTTGGTACCAAACGCTTAGGTCGGAAAAGGGATGAGGTCCTGAAAGTAGACTTTAAGGTGCGAAGAAGATTGAAAAACAGGACCTCTAAAGCAGTAATCTCAGGGTTGCTCCCAGTCCCACTTGCAAGTGAGTATAGGAATAGAAGAATTGAGCGAATAAACACAAGGCTGGAAAGCTGGTGTAGGAGGGAAAGCATCAGATTTCTGAGGCATTGGGACCAGCTCTGGGGAAGGTGGGACCTGTACAAGCCAGATGGTCTACACCTGAACAGGACTGGGACAAATATCCTCACAGGGAGATTTGCTAGTGCTGTTTACGGGGGTTTCAACTAGATTGGTAGGGGGTGGGAACCTGAGGGCAAATTCCGAGCAGGGAATAGGAGATGGAGAACTAATGAGTGACTGTGAAAGACAGGAGTAGCACAGGTTAAAAATTGTACAGCACAGAGATTTGGCAGTGCTAAAATGTATATATGCAAATGCAAGGAGTAAATAAAGCCAGCTGAGGGCACAGATAGACACATGGCAGTATGATATCATCATTATAATGGCTTAAGGGGGGGGCAAACATGACAGCTCAACATCCCTGGATATAGAGTTTTCAGGCAGCATAGAGAGGGGGATAAAAAATGTGGGGAAGTAGTATTATTGGTTAACTTTATTGGTTAAAGAATTAATTACAGGTGTGAGGAGGGATGATATACAAAATGAATCATCAAATAAGGCCATATGGATTGAGCTCAGAAATAAAAAAAGGGGCAGCCACACTACTAGGAGTGTATTATAGACCCCCAAATGGTGGAAGGGAGTTAGAAGAGCAAATACGTAGACAGATTTCTGAATGCAAAAAGAATAGGACAGCAATCGTTGGGGACTTCAACTACCCTAATATCAATTGGGATATGAACAGTGTAAAGGGCACCAAGGGCACAAAATTATTGAACTGCATTCAAAAGAACTGTTTTAGTCAGCACGTAACAAGCCCAATGAGAGAGGGTGCAATTCTAGATTTAGTCTTAGGAAATGAAGCTGGGCAAGTGGATGAAGTAGCAGTGGGGGACTATTTTGGAGATAGTGACCATAATATAGTTAGATTTAGCATTTTTATGGAAAAGGACAAGGATTGAACAGGAGTAAAAGTTCTAAACTAGGGAAGACAAATTTTACAAAGCTGAGAAGTGAGCTGGTGAGAGTGGACTGGATATAGCTATTAAAAAGAAAAACCGTGTCAAATCAGTGGGAGGCATTCAAGGGCGAGATTCTATGAGTACAGTGCAGACATGTCCCCACAAAGAAAAAGGGTGGCATTGACAAATAAAAGCAAAAGAATTAGAAACAGGAGTAGACCATTCGGCCCCTCAAGCCTGCTCCACCATTCAATAACATCATGGCTGATCTTCTTGTGTTTTGATTCCCACATTCCCATCTAACTCCGATAACCTTTGCTTCCCTTGCCTAACAAGAATCTGCCTTAAAAATATTCAATGACTCCGTTTCCACCACCTTCTGAGGAAGAGAGCTCCAAAGTCGCACAACCCTCTGAGAGAATAAAATCCTCCTCATCTCTGTCCTAAAAGGTGACCCCTAATTTTAAAACAGTGCCCCCTAGTTCTGGACTCACCCACAAGAGGAAACATCCTTTTGACGTCCACCTTGTCAAGGCTGTTCAGGATCTTGTATACCCCTCACTCTTCTAAACTCCAGTGGAAACAAGCCCAGTATCCAACCTTTCCTCAAAAGACAACCCACTCGTTCCAGGTATCAATCAAGTAAACCTCCTCTGAATGGCCTCCAATGCATTTACATCCTTCTGCTCGCAGTATTCGAGGTGCGGTCTCACAAATGCCCTGTATAACTGAAGCATAACGTCCTTACTTTTATGTTCAACCCCTCTCATAATAAAGGATAGTATTCAATTAGCTTTCTTAATTATTTGGTGTACCTGCATACTAACTTTTTGTGACTCGTACTAGAAAGCTTAGATCCCTCTGCAACTCAGAATTATGCAGTCATTTTCCATTTAAGTAATACTCTGTTTTTTTATTCTTCCTGCCAAAGTGAACAATTCACATTTTCCCATATTAAACTCCATTTGCCAGATCTTTGCCCACTCACTCACTCAATCTATCTATATTCATCTGCAAACATCTCTTCTCCTCTTCAGTACATACTTTCCTACCTATCTTTGAGTCATCTTCAAATTTAGCCACAATGTCTTTGCTCCCCTGATCTAAATCATTGATGTAACTTGTAAAAAGTTGAGGCCCCAGCACAGACCCCTGTAGGACTTCACTTGTCACAACCTACCAGTCCGAAAAATATCCATTTATGCAGACTCTCTGCTTTCTGCCAGCCAGCCAATACTCTATCCATGCTAATATGTTATCCACTACACCAGCGCTTTTATTTTCCGTGATAATCTTTGATGTGGCACCTTATCAATCGTCTTCTGGAAATCCAAGTACAATACATCTACAAGCTCCCCTTTATCCATTGCGCCTATTACTCCTTCAGAAAAACTCCAATAAATTGGTTAAACATGATTTTCTTTTCACAAAACCATCTTGACTCTTCCTGATTGCTTTGAACACTTCTAACTGCCCAGCTATAACCTCCTTAATGATCAATTCTAAAATCTTCCCCATGACAGACATCAAGTTAACTGGCCTGTTTTCTTCTCCCTCCCTTCTTGAATCGTGGGGTTATATTTGCTGCTTTCCAATTTGATGGAATCTTTCCAGAATCTAGTGAATTTTGGAAAAGTAACACCAGTACATCAACTACCTCATTAGCCACCTCTTTTAAGACCCTAGGATGCAGTCCACCAGGACCCAGAGACTTGCTAGGCCGCAGCTCCATCAATTTGCTCAGTTTCCCTAGTAATTTCAATTTCACCAAGTTCCTATCTCCATTTCACCTCCTGATTTGCAGTTATTACTGGAATGTTTTTTGTATCCCCCATAGTGAACACAGAAGCAAAATATTTGTACATTTCTTCCACCATTTCCTTATTATCTACTATTAACTCCCCACTGTCACTCTCTAAAGGACCTACACTCACTTTACTTACT
This sequence comes from Carcharodon carcharias, assembly GCF_017639515.1. Classification (NCBI taxonomy): domain Eukaryota; kingdom Metazoa; phylum Chordata; class Chondrichthyes; order Lamniformes; family Lamnidae; genus Carcharodon; species Carcharodon carcharias. The sequence continues at coordinate 153,434,300 of NC_054467.1, read as the reverse complement.
CTTTTCCTTTTTAAATACCTGTAGAAACTCTTGCTGCCGCTTTTACATTTCTAGCTAGCTTCCTCTCATGCTCCAATTTCTTTCTCCTGGTAAACCTTATATTCATTCTCTGCCATTCATTATATTTTGACCAATCATCTGTCCTGCCATGCATCTTTGCGGAGTTGTATGCTTTTTCTTTAAGTTTGATGCCTTCCTTAACTTCTTTAGTTAATCAAGGATGATGGGTCCTCCCATTAGAATTTTTCTTTATGATAGGAATGTACTTATTCTGAATACTCTGAAATATCCCCTTAAATATCTGCCACAGCTTCCCTATAGATCTCTCCTCTAGCCTAGTTTTCCAGTTCACTCCAGCTAACTCAACTTTCATCCCCACATAGTTGCCCTCATTTAAATTTAAGACACAAGTCTTAGATCCACTCTCTTCCCTTTCAAACTGGATGGAAAATGCTATCATATTGTAGTCGCTGCTACCTAGGGGTGCCTTTACTCTGAGGTCATTAATTAATCCTGTCACATTACACAATACCAAATCTAATATAACCTGCTCTCTGGTTGGCTCCAGAACATGCTGCTCTAAGAAACTATCTCAAAAGCATTCTAAGAACTCCTCGCCCAGGCTACTACTGCCAATCCAATTTTTCTAGTTTATATGTAGATTAAAATTACCCATGATTATTACTATCTCTTTATCACAAGCACACAATATCTTCTCTTGAATACTTTGTCTTACACTGTGGCTACTGTTAGGTGGCCACTAATGACTTTTCTCCCTCTACTATCTTCATCCAAACTGATTCTACATCCTGATCTCCTGAACCAAGGTAATCTCTAACTATTGCATCAATGCCCTCTTTGATTAACAGTGCTACCCCTCCACCTTTACATAGCTTCCTATTCTTCCTGAATGTCATGTACCCCTCAATATTAAGGAATCTTTGTCATCCTGCAGCCACCTGTTATCAGGTCACATTTATTTACTTCAATGTGGGCCATCAATTCCTTTACTTTGATATGAATGCTACATACCTTCAGATAGAGAGCCTTCAATTTTGTCTTTTTGTTACCTTTGTAATATCTAGTCTTGACTGTTGATATATTCCTGGATTTTTTTTCTCCCTGTCCCTTCCTGCCATTCTCTGACCCTCATTTCTCATATTACTATTTTGCTCTCCTATCTTGACTCTACACCTTGAATGTGACCTCTACCCAAGCTTGATCCCTCACCACTCCTGTTAAGTTTAAAACCCTTTCTACTTCCCTGGTTATGCAATTTGTAAGGACACTCGTCCCAGCATGGTTCAGGTGTAAACTGTCCCAATTCTACAGCCCCCACTTGCCCCAGCACTGATGCCAGTGCCCCACAAACTGGAACCCACTTCTCCCACACCAGTCTTTGAGCCATGCATTCACTTCTCTAATCTTAGTTGCTTTGTGCCAATTTGCATGTGGCTCAGGTAATAATCCAGAGATTATCACCTTTGAGGTTCTGCTTCTTAATTTGGTACCTAGTTCCTCATGCTGACTTTGCAGAACCTCTTTCCTAGTTCTATCTATGTCAACAACTGGATCCTCCCCCTCCCCCTGCAAGTTCCTCTCCAACCATGAACAGATGTTCCGAGCCCTGGCACCAGGCAGGCAACATAGCCGTTTGGACTCTCACTCTTTACTAGGGCCCCTGGTCATCCAGAAGCATACAGACCGGGGTAAAGCAGGAAAAAAAAGCTTATGGTGGACACAGAAGCCTAGAGGAGTATAGAAAGTAAAGGGGTGAGGTACAAAAACAATTAGGAAATCAAAGAAAGATATGAAAAAATATTGATAGGTAAAATCAAAGAAAACCCTAAGATGTTTTACCAATACATGAGGAGCAATAGAATAACTAAGGAAAATGTAGGGCCTATCAGAGATGTACACGATAACTTGGGGTTGATGCAGAAGATGTGAGCAGGGTTCTCAAAGAGTACTTTGTCTCTGCCTTCACTAAGGAGAGGGATGATGCAGACATTCCTGTTAAAGAGGGGGAGTGTGAAATATTAGATACAAGGAGCATAGTGAAAGAGGAAGCACTAGGAGAACTGGCATCCTTGATGGTGGATATATCACCAGGGCCAGATGGATTGTATCCCAGGCTTAAGAAAGAAGCCAGGGAGGAAATGGCAGATGCTCTGGGGATCATTTTCCAATTCGCAAGAGATCCAGAGGATTGGAGGTCTGCAAACATTGTGCCATTATTTAAAAAGGGTGTGAGCGATAGACTCATAGACTCATAGACGTTTACAGCACAGAAGGAGGCAATTTGGCCTATCGCGTCCACACCAGTCAACAAAGATCTGACTACACTAATCCTATTTTTCAGTGCTTGACACATAGCTCTGGAGGCTATGGCAATGCAAATGAATATCTAAATACTTCTTAAATGTTACGGGAGTTTCTGACTCAACCACCCTTTTAGGCAGTGAGTTCCAGACTCCCACCACCCTCTGTGTGAAAAATTTCTCCTCAACTCCACTCTTAGCCTTCTACCACTTATCTTAAATCTATGCCTCCTGGTTATTGACCCCTCTACTAATGGAAGAAGTGCCTTCCTATCCACCCTATCCATGTCCCTCATAATTTTATACACCTCTATCATGTCTCCTCTCAACCTTCGCTGCTCCAAGGAAAACAGCCCCAGTCTATTCAATCTTTCCTCATAGTTTACCAGGCAGCATCCTGATAAATTTCCTGTACACCCTCTCCAGTGCAATCACATCCTTGTTACAATGTGGTGACTAGAACTGCATTTTATACAGTTCCAGCATAACCTCCCTGCTCTTGTATTCTATGCCTCAACTAATCAAGGCAAGTATCCCTGACGCCTTCCTGACCACCTTATGTACTTGCCCTGCTACCTTCCGGAATCTGTGGATATGCACACCAAAGTCCTTCTGATCATCAGTACTTTCCAGGGTCCTACCATTCATATTGTAATCCCTTGCCTTGTTAGCCCTCTCCAAGTGCAATACCTCACACTTTTCTGTGTTGAATTCCATTTGCCACTGCTCTGCTCACCTGACCAGTCCATTGATATCCGCCTGCAGTTTACAACTATCCTCCTCACTATTTACTACCCTACCAATTTTCGTGACACCCAAGAATTTCTTGATCATACCCCCTACATTTAAATTCAAATCATTTACATACACCACAAACAGAAAGGGCCCCAACACTGAGCCCTGTGGAACCCCACTGGAAACAGTCACAGAATCATCCCTCTACCATCATCCTCTGCTTCCTGCCTCTCAGCCAATTTTGGATCCAGCGTGTCACTTTGCCTTGGATCCCATGGGCTTTTACTTTCTTGACCGGTCTGCCATGAGGGACCTTATCAAAATCCTTGCTAAAGTCCATGCAGACTACATCAAATGCGTTACCCTCATCAACACTCCTGGTTACCTCCTCAAAACGTCCGATCAAATTTGTCAAACACGGCTATCCCTCAATAAATCCATGCTGACTATCCTTGATTAATCCGTGTCTCTCCAAGCACAGATATACTCTATCCCTCAGAATTCTTTCTAGTAACTTCCCCACTACCGAGGTAAGACCGACTGGCCTATAATTTCCTGGTCTATCCCTTCCTCCCTTTTTTAATAATGGGACAACATTAGCAGTCCTCCAGTCCTCTGGCACCTCATCCATGGCCAGAGAGGATTTGAAAATTACTGCCAGGGCCCCTGATATCTTTTCCCTTGCCTCCCTCAACAGCCTGGGATACATCTCATCCAGGCCTAAGGATTTATCCATTTTTAAGGCCGCTAAACCCGCCAGTGTATCCTCTCTTTCTATGTTAATTTCCTCTAATATTTCACAGTCCTTCACCCTGATGTCTATACCCGCATCGTACTTTTCCATTGTGAACACCAATGCAAAGTATTCATTGAGGACTGCACCCATGTCCTCCAGGTCCACTCACATACTACCTCTATGGCCCCTAATTGGCCCTACTCTTTCCCTAGTTATTTTCTTGCTCTTTATATATTTATAAAACCCCTTTCTGTTTTCCTTTATTTTACCCACCAATGCTTTCTCATGCACTCTCTTAGCTTTCCTAATTTCCTCTTTAAGTTCCCCTCCACACTTTTTATACGCCTCTAGGGACTCTGCTATATTGAGGCCTTGGTATTTACCATAAGCTTCTCTTCTTTTCTTAATCCTAACCTTTATGCCCCTTGACATCCAGGGTCCTCTGGACTTGGTCCCCCCCCTTTGACCTTATGGGAATATATTTGCCCTGTATTCTCCCTATTTTCTCCTTGAATGCCTCCCACTGCTCTGACACAGTTCTATCTGCAAGTAGCTGCTCCTAGTCCACTTGGGCCAAATCATACCTCATCTTAGTAAAATAAGCCTTTCCCCAGTTTAGAAATTTTATTCCCAGCCCAACCTTATCCTTTTCCATAACTATCCTAAATCTAACTGAGTTATGGTCACCATCTCCTAAATGTTCCCCTACTGATACGCCTTCCACCTGCCCAGGCTCATTTCCAAATATTAGGTCCAGAACTGCCTCCTCCTTAGTTGGGCTTTCTAAGTACTGGCTAAAAAAGTTCTCCTGGATGCAACTTAAGAATTTTGCTCCCTCCCTACCTTGTACACTAAAACTATCCCAGTTAATAGTTGGGTAGTTAAAATCCTCTACTATTACTGCCCTATTATTCTTATAGCTCTCTGAAATTTGATTACATATTTGATAATCTATCTCTCCCTGTTTGTCTCCAACAGTGTGTTTGCCCCTTTTGTGTTTTTTACTTCTACCCATATGGCCTCATTTGATGATCCTTCCAAGATATCAACCTCATCATTGCTGTAATTGATTCCTTGATCAATGTTGTGACCCCCCACTCCTCCTCTATCCCTCTCTCTATCTCATCTGAATACCCTATAACCAGTAATGTTGAGCTGCCAATTCTGCCCTTCTTTTAGCCAAGTCTCAGTCATAGCTATGCTATCATACTCCCACGTACCTATCTGAGCCCTCAGCTCATCTGTCTTATTCCTCACACACCTTGCATTAAAAGATATTCCATTTAGCCTGGCTAAACTCACTTCTTTCTTATCTAGCCTATGTTTCTTCTGTCTTCCAGACACACTGACGAGCATTTTAACTTCTAATTACATTTCAGCTCCTCTCTGCTCTGAACTATTTTTCAGGATCCCATCTTCTTGCCAATTTAGCTTAAATCCGCCCCAACAACATTAGCAAACCTCCCCATGAGGATGTTGGTCCAGCTCCTGTTAAGACGTAACCCGTCCAACTTGTACAGGTCCCACTTTGCCCAGAAACGGTGTCAATGCCCCAGGAATCTAAAACCCTCCCTCCTGCATCATCTCTCCAGTCACGCATTCATCTGATCTATCCTTCTGTTCCTATACTCATTACTGTGTGGCACCGGTAGTAATCTGGAGATTACTACCTTTGAAGCCCTGCTTTTCAATTTCCTACCTAATTCCCTAAAGTCTGGTTGCAGGGCCTCATTTCTCTTTCTTCCTATGTCATTGGTCCCAACATGGACCATGACCTCTGGTTGTACATCCTCCTTCTTCAGAATGCCCTGTAGCCATTCTGTGACATCCTTAATCCTGGCACCCAGGAGGCAACATACCATCCTGGAGTCACATCCATGGCCACAGAAGTACCGGTCTACCCCTCTCACTAACAAATCCCCCACCACTTCTGTCCTTCCACACTCCTTTCTCCCCACCTGAGCAGCTGGACCACCCAGGGTGCCAGGGCCTTGGCTCTGGTTGGCCTCCACAGAGGAACCATCACTCTCACTGCTTACCAAGGCTGAAAAACAGTTTTTGAGCACAATGCACTCAGGGGATACCCTCACTCCCTGCCTGGCTCCCTTCTCCAGCCTGGCTGTCACCCATTCCCTCTCTGCTTGCACTTCCTTAAGATACGCCCTGACCACGTCATAAAACATGCTATCTATGAACTCTCAGCCTCATTATTGCAAAACCCGGAGCTCGAGTTGCTCCAGTGGGAAGCACCACCTGCACATTTGGTCATCCAGACTGCCAGGAGCATTGAGGATTTCTCACATAGCGCAGGATGTGAAAATCACTGGACAGAGCTCCCCAGACAAATCTTAACCAAATAGAATATGGACCCTTGCTTTTATTTTGCCTTTACTCCTGCTTGAGTGTAGACTTGATGTTAGATCTCTAGATATAGTAGATCCTCTAGGTGCTGCTGACTGATTGTTCCAGGGTCCTCCTCTTGCACTCTCCTCTAGGTGCTGTTGACTGCCTGTCCCAGGGTCCTCCTCTCTAGGAGGATAGGACAGAACATTATAGACTGGTCAATCTGACTTCAGTGGTAGGCAAATTATTGGAAATAATTCTGAGAGACAGGATAAACTGTCATATAGAAATGCACTGAGTGATCAGGGATAGTTAGGATGGTTTTGTTAGGGGAGGTCATGCCTTACTAACTTAATGGAATTTTTTGTGGAAGTAACAAAGAGAGTTGATGAGGGTAGTGCTGTGGATGTTTTCTACATGGATTTCAGTAAGGCATTTGACAAGGTTCCACGTGGCAGACTGGTCAGGAAAGAGAGCTCTCATGGGATACAGGGGAAGGTGACAGGTTGGATCCAAAATTGGCTCATTGACAAGAAACAAAGGGTAATGGTTGATGGATGTTTTTGCAAATGGAAAATTGTTTCCAGTGGTGTTTCACAGGGCTCACTGTTGGGGCCCTTGCTGTTTGTTGTATATATTCATGATTTAGACTTAAAAGTGGGAGGCTTGATTGGGAAATTTGCAGATGATAGTGAGGAGGATAACTGTTGACTGCAGAATGATATCAATGGTTTGGTTGGGTGGGCAGAGAAGTGGAAAATGGAATTCAATCTGGAAAAGTGTGAGGTAATGAATTTGGGGAGGGCAAACAAAGCAAGAGAATACTCAATAAACGGGAAGTTATTGAGAGGGGTTGAAGAAGTGAGAGACCTTGGAGTGTATGTCCCCAGGTCCTTGAAGTTGGCAGGGCAGGTGCTCAAGGTGGTCAAGAAAGCATGTAAAATGTTTTCCTTTATTGGGCAAGGCAGTGAATATTAAAGCAGGGATGTAATGATGGAACTGTAAAAAAACACTGGTTAGGCCACAGCTGGAATTTTGTGTACAGTTTTGCTCACCACATTACAGGAAGGACATAATTTCTCTGGAGACAGTGCAGAGGAGATTTACAATAATGTTGCCAGGGCTTAAAAATGAGGAGAGGTTGGATAGGCTATGGTTGTTTTCCTTAGAACAGAGGGGTGACCTAACTGATGTACAAAATTATGAGTGGCCTAAATAGAGTAGACAGGAAAAGTTTGTTTCCCCTAGCTGAGGGGCCAATTACCAATGGGCATAGATTTAAGGTGATTGGTAGAAGGATTAGAGGGTACATGAGGAAAATTGTTTCACCCAGAGGATGGTGGGTGTCTGGAATTCAGTGGCTAAGTAGGTGGTTGAGACTGAAACGCTCAATTCATTTAAAAGGTATCTGGATCTGGAAATGAGTGCTGTAGCCTGCAAGGCTATGTACTAGGGGCTGGAAAGTGGGATTAAAATGAGCAGCTAGTTTCTTTTTTCTCTTTTTGGCCGGTGCAGACATGATGGGCTGAATGGCCTCTTTCTACACCGTCGCTTTTATATGGTTCTATGGTTCTATTTGACTTGGCATTTAGTCATAGAGTCATAGAGTATTACAGCACAGAAACAGGCCTTCGTCCATGTGGTGTGGATAAACCCATAGAGCAACATTCCCTTTTTGGGGGGGATGTGTGGGAGCAGGTGCAGGCGGGCGGGCATTTGGGGGCGCGCAACCATTTTATGTGGGTGGGTCAATGTGACGCCTGCTTGGAAGCGCTATGCGCTCCCTGTGTAGGTGGTGGGGGGGATTCACTGAGCCAGGAGTGCGCTCCTTCGCGGTTGTGCGTAAAAGAGCACACAGATCTTCCTGGGGCTAAGTGCCACCTCAGGGAGATCAGTGGAAGTTGAAAACAGTTTTTGAAGGGTGGAAAAATTTTTCCTGACATGTCCACTCATGTGACAGTGTCACATGAACTGGGACATGTCAATTTCTTTTATTTAAACATTTTATAAAAATTTTAATACTGTCATGAAACTTCATCCCATCCGTGAATGAGGTTTCATGTTTTTTCTGAAGCCTGCCTGGGCTCTCGGCCTGCTCGCCGATTTGGCTGCGCGCCTGCAGAACTGAAAATCTAAATGACGCGGGGTGATGTTGAGATGCACGCCTGGCATCACCCCGCACCATTTTACATATCGGCGAGCGGGACCCGGGACCCGGGACCCCCCCGCCCCCCCCCCCCCCCCCACCCCCCCCCCCCACCCCGCTTGCCGACCGGAAGATGCAGCCCATAGTACTGTTAGGAAACGGGTTTCAGGATTTTGACCCAGTGACAGTGAAGGAACGGCAATATATTTCCAAGTCAGGATGGTGAGTGACTTGGAAGAGAACTTCCAGGTGATGGTGTTCCAATCTATCTGCCCTTGTCCTTCTAGGTGGTAGTGGTCGTGGGTTTGGAAGGTGCTGTCAAAGGAGCCTTGGTGAATTCCTGCAGTGCATCTTGTAGATGGTAAACACCACTGCTACTGTGCGTTGGTGGTGGAGGGAGTGAATGTTTGTGGATGTGGTGCCGATCAAGCGGGCTGCTTTGTCATGTACGGTGTCAAGCTTCTTGAGTGTTGTGGGAGCTGCACTCATCCAGGCAAGTGGGGAGTATTCCATCACACTCATGACTTGTGCCTTGTAGATAGTGGACAGGCTTTGGCGAGTCAGGAGGTGAATAACTGTTTGCAGGATTCCTAGACTCTGACCTGCTCTTGTAGCCACAGTATTTATATGGCTAGTCCAGTTCAGTTTCTGATCAATGGTAACCTCCAGGATGTTGATAGTGGGGGATTCAGTGATGGTAATGCCATTGGACATCAAAGGGCGATGGTTGGATTCTCAAACTGGGCATCAGTGAGCAGGTTATTGCTATGCAAGTGCTGCTTGATAGCACTGTTGATGACCCCTTCCATTAATTTACTGATCAGCGAAAGTAGGCTGATGGGGCGGTAATTGGCTGGGTTGGACTTGCCCTGCTTTTTGTGTACAGTACACACCTGGGTAATTTTCCAAATAGCCAGGAAGATGCCAGTGTTGCAGTTGCACTGGAACAGCTTGGCTAGGGGCACAGCAAGTTCTGGAGCACATGTCTTCAGTACTATTGCCAGAATCTTGTCAGAGTCTGTTGTCTTTGCCAGTATTCAGTGCCTTCTGCTGTTTCTTGATCTCATGTGGAGTGAAGCGAATTGGCTGAAGACTGGCATCTGTGATGCTGGGGACCTCCGGAGGAGGCCGAGATGGATATTCCACTCAGTACTTCTGGCTGAAGATTATAGCAAATTCTTCAGCCTTATCTTTTGCACTGATGTGCTGGGCTCCCCCACCATTGAGGATGGGATTATTTGTGGAGCCTCCTCCTCCAGTGAGTTGTTTAATTGTCCACCACCATTCACAAATGGATGTGGCAGGACTGCAGAACTCAGATCTGATCCGTTGGTTGTGGAATTGCTTATCTCTGTCTATCACTTGCTGTTTATGCTGTTTGGCACGCAAGTAGTCCTGTTTTATAGCTTCACCAGGTGGACAGCACATTTCTAGGTGTGCCTGGTGCTGCTCGTGGCGTGCCCTCCTGCACTCTTCATTGAACCAGAGTTGTTCCCCTGGTTTGGCGGTAATGGTAGAGTGGGGGATATGTCAGGCTATGAGGTTACAGATTGTGTTTGAGTGCAATTCTGCTGCTGCTGACGGCCCACAGTTCCTCATGGATGCCCAGTCTTGAACTGCCAGGTCTGTTCGAAATCGATGCCATTTAGCACAGTGGTAGTGCCACACAACATGAACGTGAAGCCGGGACATTGTCTCCATAACTACTATGCGGTGGTCACTCTTACCGATACTGTCATGCGCAGATGCATCTGTGGCAGGCAGCTTGATGAAGATGAGGTCAAGTATGTTTTTCCCTCACCACCTGCCGCAGGCCCAGTCTAGAAAAGTTATGTCCTTTGGGACTCGGCCAGCTGGGTCAGTAGTGGCACTACCGAGCCACTCTTGGTGATGGACATTGAAGTCCTCTACCCAGAGTACATTCTGTGCCCTTGCTACACTCAGTGCTTCATCCAAGTGATGTTCAACATGGTGGAGCACTGATTCATCAGCTGAGGGAAGACGGTATGTGGTAATCAGCAGATTTCCTTGCCCATGTTCTACCTGATGCCATGACATTTCATGGGGCTCAGAGTCGATGTTGAGGACTCCCAGAGCAATTCCCGCCCAGCTGTATACTACTGTTGCAGGACATAATCAGGGATGGTGGTGGTGGTGGTGTCTTGGACTTTATCTGTAAGGTATGAATCCATGAGGAAGCGCTCCGCATTTTGGCACTAGCCCCCAGCTGTTAGTAAGGAGGACTTTGCAGGGTAGACAGGGCTGAATTTGCCATTGTCGTTTCCAGTGCCTAGGTCAAAGCCAGGTGGTCCTTCCAGTTTCATTCCTTTTTTGTGACTTTGTAGCGATTTGTTACAACTGAGTGTCTTGCTTGGCTATGTTAGAGTCAACCACATTGCAACAACAGATTTTCTTCCCCAAAGGGGATTAGTGAGCCAGATGGGCTTTTACAACAGGCAACAATGGCTTCATGGACTTTTAATTCCAGATTTTTATTGAATTCAAATTCCACCATCCGCCATGGCAGGATTCAAACCTGGCTCCCCAGAGCATAACCCTGGACCTCTGGATCACTAGTCCAGCAACAATACCACCACACCATCACCTTTCCACAAGTGCATTTCTAAATATTTCTTCAAAGTTGTGAGGGTTCCTGCCTCTAATGCCCCCTCAGGCAGTGTGTTCCAGATTCCTACCACACTAGCATTTGGAGAATTGCTGGAGGCCAGGAATTTGCTGAGTCTGAGTCAGATAACAAGCCACTGGACTCAGTCATACCTTGGGAACATCAGGAAGGTATGTCGGTTGCATTCCTTAGATTGCAAAGAACGATGGAAGACTCCATCTGCCTTCAGGTTGAACTCCATCGCAGATGCGATAGTTGGCCTCCAACAGTGTGTAAGCGAGAGGGGTGCAGGGCAGCTCAATATCGCTCCAGGTTCTCCTTCTCCTCAAGGAGTCAGCCGGAGGCCCTTCGGGACCCATAGAGAGGAGGATCAGCAGATGCACACCCCAGTCTCATCCATCCAGGTGACTCCGGGAGAATCCCGCCCATCCGAATCCCCTCTTCCTCTGACCTCAGCAGCTCCAGCTCCTTAGGCTGAGGAGGGTGCTACTACCACACAGCAGGATCTTGAAAGCAGGCTGGGGCCTTCCAGGTCTCGGCCCTCCAGAGAACGCCTGCCAAGATCATCACAGACAGGGTGTAGCAGTCAGCAGGCTGCCTTCACCTCTGCTGTGGATGTCCGGGGAGCAACAAGATGTAGTAGCAGGGTTAGGAAGGTTAAGAAGATGTAGTTGCACAGCCTGGACATGGATGTTAATCACTTGTACATACTGTTCACTATTGTAAATAAACTCCCAAGAGGTCCAGGGTTATGCTCTGGGGAACCAGGTTCGAATCCCGCCTTTTGCTCCTTGTTCTGATGAGCAGTGCTCGTGTCACTCAGATGTGAAACCTTTCTGCACAAGATAAAGGCAGGTGTCCCAGCCCAGGGCCTCTTCTCTGTGCTTTGTGCAGCCTTCAGACCAAAGTGATGGTCCAGCCTGCACCTCGATGGCGTTTGTCATTGTTGCCAGAATGTCATGGGCAGGTGTCACAAAGTTCTCTCATTTGCTCTGTGTGCTCACAGCACTTTTAAGGTGGGACTGGCTCCCATCTCTTCAGCATCTGTGACAGTGATGCTGTGTTCCAGCTCCTGAAGGGGACAGGTGCTGAAGGCTGACAAAGGATCAAATGTTTTTAATTTTTCATGCCTGCGTCTCTATGATATGACCCTAATTGCAGAGCGCAAGTGAATTGCTATTGGCCAGACAGGAATCAGACATTCACAGGGTCTGTGTGAAGACCTATGTGTCCTCACTGCATGTCTTCATCATCCTCCTGGAATCGAGTGACTATCAGGGCCCCCACTGCGTCTCCATGATATGAGCCTTATCACAGAGGGCATTTGCACTGCCTTAGGCCAGGCTAGAGTCAAAAATTCATAAGCGCAATGTGAGGATCTATGGTGTCTCCTCACTGCATGTCGTCATCATCCTCCACAAATCTAGCAGCTATAAGGGCCTTCTGAGCGTGTCTGCTTTGCCTGGCCAGTGCGAGGGCCTCATCCCCATCATCATTGTCTTCAAGAGCCTCTTCACCCTCATCCCCATTAATATCCTCCTCATCAGAGGAGACCTCCACATCCTCCATCTCTCCTCAGTCAGCTCCTCTGCCTGTTGTGGCACCAGGTTGTAAAGGGTGCAGCAGGAGACAATGATGCATGACACCCTCTGTGGACTGTATTGCAGGGCTCCACCAGACCGGTCCACGCACCGGAACCTCATTTTCAACATCCCAATGGTTTGCTCCACTAAGTTGTGAGTTGCAGCATGAGCCATTGCAGTCTGAGGCTGCTGCATGGGTGTCATCAGCCACGCCCTCTGTGGGTAGCCTTTGCCCCCAGGGAGCCATCCCTGCAGCCTCTGTGGACCCTGGAAGATGTCCGGGGTCTGTGACCAACTGAGAATGTAGGAATCGTGCTCACTCCCTGGAAACTGTGTGCTGACCTGCAGGATGCATTTGAGGTCGTCACACACCTGCTGCACATACAGCGAATGGAAGACCTTTCAGTTGATGTAGCCTACCATGTGTTGCGATGGAGATCTGAGCGCCAGCTGAGTGCAGTCAATGGCACCCTGCACCTCTGGGAAACCTGAGACCTGACTTTCCCGGTTTTCCTGGTCCCAGGCAAAATGCACCAAGTTGTTTGTCTTCGCGAAGGTGGCATCCATGACCACATGGATGCATTTATGGGTGGAGGCTTGTGATATCCCACAGCGGTCACCTGTGGAGCCCTGAAAAGAGCCACTGGTGTAAAAATTGAGCGCTGCGGTCACTTTCACCACCACTGGCAACGGATGCCCTCCATGCTCCCATGGCGTCAAATGCTGCGGCAGCTGGAAAATGTGACTGACCTGTTCCCTATACAGCTAGGACACCAGGCTCCATACTCTTAATTTCATACTTTCCTGCTGGAAAGAGAGAGACCTGTGGGTTAGCTTCGGTATTCTAAGAACCTCTCTTAGTTAAGTTGAAGGCCACGACTTGGATGGCTAGGATTTAGTGCGCTGCTTGGCTGCCTGAAACCCCACCTAGCTCAGCCTCACTCCACCTGACCATTTGGTGGCAGCTTCGGCCACTGGGCTGCATGCTGTGCTCTCAGCTCATGCACAGACATTCTCCTAACCCACACTGCAAGGCTGCACTATTAGCTCGAGCCATGGCGGAGACTGGTCCAAACCAGGATGATGACGTTGCAAGGGGCTGTGAGCACTTCCATCGATGACTGCTCCATGGCCAGCAAGGAGATTGTATAATGCGCCCAGTCATCCAACTGTTCTGCAGTCCACTAAAATGCTTGTTAGTTTGCAGTCTGTACCTGAGGGCTGAAAAGCTTTCATGCCACTTGAGTGGACTCTAGAGGCCCAACTCCACAAGTCAATGTGGTTGTGTCTGAACAGTCTCAGCTGCAGGGGAATGGTCACTTTATACAAGGTTTCTCTAATGCATGACCGCTTCCCTCTCCCCAACTCTGCAAGTGCTTTTACACTATCTTCAACTGCAGGGCAGCCCTTGCCCTCAATCCCAGTCACCTTAACCACATGAACTATGGAAATTCTTCAGTTGTGTTCAATTAAGCCTTGTCCTAACACCTTTGAATAGTTTTCCTCTTTCTGAATAACCCTGCACATGACAGTAGTGTAACACATTTTGGCTATAAAGCAAAAGCAATAGGGATCCGTACAATATCAATGATATGTGTGTGTTTGTGTGTGAGAAGGATGGTAACAATGCCTTCATCATTAACACTCATGAGGAGTCTCTGGTTTCTATTGTGCATAGAAACATGTGACAGACAGGAAAATAACAATTGGTTCATCAAACCTGTCCCAAAAGCTACCAAGGACTCAACTTTGTCCTTAATAATAATAATTAGCTAATGACTGTCCTGTTTGGGTGGGGCAGGAGGCAAGTAAATGACCATTCCACAATCATGATAACTTCAAGATGAAATGCCTGACTGTGATCATGGTGCCCTATGCCTCCTTTTCCTTCTCAACCCTTCTGCAGCACTTCACTCTATTGACCATTTCTTCCCCAACACCACCCTTCCATTGTGCAGGTTATTGGGTCTTCCCTCACTTGATTCCATTCTTAAAAATACAATCATAGCCAGAGCACCAACAATGAATAATCATTGAATTATCTATCTTTATTCCTTTCCCTTCTTCATCTATACATTGCCCTTAGTGACATTGTCCAAAATTGGGTCAGGTGTCGTATGCATGCTGACAATTAACACCCAGGAAAGAGGTCACAGGCTTCCATAGTACATTGTTAATCATCATAGAGGGTAGTAATTAATTTAGTATGTAATGTACCTTTAAGAATAATACTTGTTATGAGAGATCACATGCCTTGTAGTAACCAGTAGGTGAGTAACGTGGGCTACCTCAGCAGTCAGTGTAGAGATAGAGTTGGAGTTGAAAGCACACAGGTAGTTGCTACTGAGCACATTGTAAATGAACTTAAAGTTTCCACCCAAGAAGTGTTCGCAGATCTATCATTAATAGCACAACTTGGCCACCTTACAACAAACTGGTGATGAAGATGGGATAGGATTGAACAGAAGAAATCAGCATTGTACCTCACCCAGTGATTGTAAGTAGCAAGCCTTGTTAGAATTGAAGAAGCTCTCCTCTCTAAAAATGCCACTATTTGGGAGAATTGATCCTTTTGAACTACCCATCGATGATTGGCCTCAATACATAGAACACCTCACGTTCTTTTTTCAAGCAAACAAGATTACAGAGGTAGAGAAGAGGTGAGAGATCCTCTTGAGTGCTTATGGGACCAAAACTATGGTTTGAAGTTTGATGGCACCCAGTGCCCCAGATTCGAAGAATTTTGATGAATTGGTGAATCTAGTAAAGGGTCACTTTCAACGCCAGCCTTCAATCATGATGCAGAGGTTCAGGTTTAATTCACAAAATAGAGCCCTGAGTGAGATAATTGCATGCTACGTGGCAAATTTGAAGCAGCTAATGGAACATTGTGAGTTCGGTATGACTCTGAAGGACATACTCAGCGAACTTTTAATGTGTGGTGTGAAAGAGGCCACTATTCAGAAAAGATTATTTTCCGAAGTAAGTCTGGATTTTAAGAAGGCACTGGAGATAGCGCTGGCCATGGAAAGCACTGAAAAAGATTAAAAAGCAATACAGGGTACGCAAAATGGTGCCTTTCTCCACATCGGGTGGGAAACCTCAGCCGAAAGTGATGCGAAAAAGCAAGACTCTGCCAATAGCAGAAACAGCCACCGCTAGCTGAAGAATAAAGAAAAATAACTTAGCAGCGAAATCAAATAGCAACTTTAATAGAGGTGGAAACAAGCAGTCTTTTAACGATTGGCAGTTAAAAAAAATTGAATGCTCCCATTGTTACAGAAATGGAGATATAATGAGTCAGTGCAATGAAAGATTCAAGCAGGCTTTTAAACAAAAGAAGCCCAATGAAATCTACAAAGTAGAAGAGCCTAAAACAACATATTCAGACATTTACTCATTGTTTAATCTGAAAGTTGGAAAGGCAGAACCAATATTTGTCACAATGAAAGAAAATGGCAAACCTGTTAGAATGGAAGTAGACACTGGAGCTTCTACTACAGTAATTGGGGAACAGACCTTCAAACATTTGAATAATGATGAACATCAATTAAGTTTAGAGGAAACAGACACCAAACTAAAAACATATATGGGTGAAGACATTCAAGTAAAAGGCATAAGCAGATTAACTGTCCATTATGGAAGCCAATCGACACAGCTACACTGTGATGGTGGTAGCAGGTGAAGGGCCAAGCATCCTGGTGTGAAATTGGTTAAAGGAGATTAAGTTAGAATGGTCTGAAATTTTCCAGCTGAGAGCAGGTGGGCTACCAGAGCTACTTGGAAAATACGCCACTGTCTTCAAGGATGAACTGGGGAAAATCCAGGGCCTTTAGGCCAAGATTCATGTGACCGGGAAGCTACCCCTCCCTTCATGAAGGCGAGACCGGTGCCATAAGCCCTGCGAGAAAAAGCCAACACTGAGCTGAAAGACTAGAGAAACTGGGCGTTATACAACGTTCAGTTCTCAGAATGGGCAGCACCCATAGTCCCCGTCCTTAAACCCAACCAAAGCAGATGAATCTTTGGGACTACAAACTGACAGTCGATAAAGTAGCTAAGCTAGACAGGCACCTCATTCCAAAAGTTGAAGACCTGTATGCCAAGCTGGCAGGATGGACAACGTCACAAAGCTTGACATGAGTCACGCTTATCAACAACTAGAATTGGATACTGCCTCCTGGGAATTTGTCACAATTAATACTCACAGAGGGTTGTAGCAATCTACACAATTGCCTTTCAGTGTCTCCTCCGCTTGAGCCACCTTTCAGGGAAAAATGGAAAGCTTACTGCAGGGACTGCCCCAGGTTTTAGTCTATTTAGACACTATTGGTGAAAGGATTCACTGAAAAAGAGCATTTGGAAAACTTAGAAGAAGTCTCTCTTGCAAGCTGGAGTCCATTTAAAAAAAGAAAAGTGCACGTTCCAAGTGAGGGAGGTAATCTATTTGGGTCACCGGCTAGATTCACAGGACCTCCACCTGATTAAGGAGAAAGTGAGATCCATAAGAAAGGCATCTGTGCCAAAGAACGCCTCAGAGCTCAAATTATTCCTAGGAATGATCAACTATTATGGGTGGTTCTTACCTAATTTGCCTATAGTGCTGGTCCGTCTGCATTCTCTGCTCAAAAAGAACCAATGTTGGTCTTAGGAGGCGCCCCAGAAAAAAGCTTTGATAAAGGTGAAACAATTGTTGCACTTGCCCAATCTATTAGTACATTATGACCAGACGAAAGAATTGGTGCTGAAATGTGACACATCTCCCTGTGGAGTGGGAGCAATGCTCTCTCATCGGGTGGACAACGGCACAGAACGGCCAATGTATCAAGAATGCTCACCACGGTGGAAAAGGGATATTCACAGATAGAAAAAGAAGGCCGGTCCATCACCTTTGGTGTGATGAAATTCCACCGGTATGTACACAGCCACAATTTTACAATCATAGAAACATAGAGGCAAGGAGCAGGAATAGGCCATTCAGCCCTTCGAGCCATTCAATATGTTCATGGCTGATCCTCTATCTCATTGTCATATTCCCACTTTCTCTCCATACCCCTTGATGTCTCTAATATCCAAAAATCTATCAATTTCTTTCTTGAATATACTCAGTGACCTGGCCTCCACAGCCTTCTGTGGTAGAGAATTCCACAGGTTGCCCACCATCTGAGTGAAGAAATTTTCCTCATCTTACTCCTAAATGGCCTGCCCCGTATCTTGAGACTGTGGCCTCTGCTTCTAGACTCCCCAACCAGGGAAAACATCCTTCCTGCATCTAGCCTGTCTAGCCCTTTTAGAATTTTATATGTTTCAATCAGATCTCTTTTCATTCTTCTAAAGATTCACTAGGCTAATACCGGGGATGGCAGGACTGTCGTATGAGGAGAGATTAGTTCGACTGGGCTATATTTAATATAGTTTAGAAGAATGAAAAAGGATCTGATTGAAACGTATAAAATTCCATCTATGCAAGTATATTCTTTCTTAAGTAGGAAGACCAAAACTGCATGCAATGCTCCAGGTGTGGTCTCACCAAGGTCCTGTATAACTGCAGTAAGACATCCCTACTTCTGAACGCAAATCCTCTTGCAATGAAGGTCAACATACCATTTGCCTTCCTAATTGCTTGCTGCACCTGTCTATTTACTTTCGTTGACTGGTGTACAAGGATACCCAGGTCCCTCTGTACATCCACATTTCCCAATATGTCACCATTTAAATGATACTCTGCTTTCTGTTTGTCACACCGAAGTGTATAACTACACATTTATCCACGTTATACTGCATCTGTCATGCATTTGCCCACACACACAATTTGTCTAAATCATCCTGAAGCCTCCTTGCACCCTCCTCAGAACTCACAATCCTTCCCAGTTTTGTGTCATCAGCAAACTTGGAAATATTGCATTTGGTTTCCTCATCCAAGTTATTCATATACATTGTCTAATCCCGTTAATGTTTTCCAAGTGTTCTGTTACCACACCTTTTATAATAGACTCCAGCATTTTCCCCACTACTGATGTTAGGTTAACTGCTCTGTAATTCTCTGTTTTTTCTCTCCCTCCTTTTTTAATTTGCCATCCACCAATCTGTAGGAATTGCTCCAGTGTCTATAGAATTTGAATTAGGAAAATCCAATATTTCCAGGGCCACTTCCTTTAGTACTCTTGGATGTAAATTATCAGGCCCTAGGGATTTTTCAGTCTTCAACCCCATTAATTTCTCTAGCACCACTTTTTTTACGAATACAGATTTTCTTCAAACCCTCCCTCTCACTAGACTTTTGGTTCCCTAACATTCCTGGGAAATTATTTGTGTCCTCTTTTGTGAAGACAGAACCAAAATATGTGTTCATTTCTTCTGCCATTTCTTTGCTCCCCATTATAATTTTTCTTGTTTGTGACTGTAAGGGACCTACATTTGTCTTCACTACTCTTTTTCTCTTCACATATTTATGGAAGATTTTACAGTCAGTTTTTATGTTCCCTGCAAGCTTACTCTCATGCTCTGTTTTCCCTTTCTTCATCAACCTTTTTGTTCACTTTTGCTGGATTCTAAATTTCTCCCAATCCTCAGGCTTGCTGCTTTTTCTGACAGTGTTATATGTTTCCTCTTTGGATCTAATACTATTCCTAATTTATTTTGTAAGCCAAGGTGCACTGAAGGAACTCACCAAGGCTCCTTTGACAACACCTTCCAAACCCACAACCACCACCATCTAGAAGGACAAGGGCAGCAGATACATTGGAAACACCATCACCTAGAAGTATGCCTCCAAGTCACTCACCATCCTGACTTGGAAATATATCACCATTGCTTCACTGTCACTGGGTCAAAATCCTGGAACTTCTTTCCTAACAGCACTGTGGGTGTGCTTACACCACATGGACTGCAGCATTCAAGAAGGCAGCTCACCACCATCTTCTCAAGGGCAACTAGAGATGGGCAATAAATGCTGGCCCAGCCAGTGAAGCCCACATCCCGGGAATGAATAAAAAAAAGTTGTTTCCAACAATTGCATGGCACTGTGTGATTCTGTGATTCTATGATTTACAAATGCTGTGTCTCAACGGTTTATCAGCCTCAACAGTATCACTCATGTAAAAACTATACCGTACCACCCTTCCTCAAACGGACTGGCTGAAAGGGCGGTTCAAATGTTCAAGGCAGGCATGAAAAAGCTCATTGTCGATTCCTTGGCAACCAAGCCAGCATGTTTTCTTTTTCACTACAGGACTACCCCTCACACAGCACCTGCAGAGTTATTGATGAAACACCATCTCAGGACAAGATTAAGCTTAATAATGCCAAATTTAGAAGGGAAGGTGGAAAGGAGTGATGGAAGCCAGAAAAATAGACTTGACTGGCATAGTCGCAAGAGGAAATTTACTGTGGGAGAGCTGGTATATGTGAAAAATTTCAGGGAAGGATCAAGTGATTACCAGGTGAAATAAGTGCAGTGACTGGACCACTATCTTACCACATGGAGGTGGAAGGCCGGATCATCCGTAAACATGTGGACCATTTAAGGAAGAGAGAGACAAATCACCAAGATTTGGTTGCACCAGTGACCATGGCCGGGTCTGCGTTTCCTGTTCAGGTTGCTCAACACAGGACTGACATGTCTGATGTTCCTGTAAGAGCTGAGGATGCAGAACTGCAAGTGCCCGCCGAACCACCTGATGTTCAGGCAACTCCGGAAAAGCAGAGAAAGAATCTGACAAAGAATCTGAAGTTGTGGAGCTGCAGTGTTCCACACGTATCAGGAAACCACCTGAAAGACTGAACTTGTAAATTCGTTACCCAGTGTAAGTATTATGTTGTCTTGAAAAATATGTACTTGTAAATATATGTATAGCTGAGTTAAAGGGGGAGGAATGTAATAATTATGGTTTTATTTAGTGTGTAATGTACCTTTAAGAATAATACTTGCTAGGAGAGGTTGCATGACCTGTTGTAACCTATAGGAGAGTAGCGCAGGCTACCTCATGAGTCTGTGTGGAAACAGGGTTACAGTTGAAAGCACACGTGTAGTTGCTGCTGAGTATATTGTAAATAAACTTGATGTTTCCACCCAAGAAGTGTCTGCAGATCAACTCTATCATTAATAGTACAGCTTGGCCAACCTGCAACATAGACCAATTGTGTGCACGCAGGAACACACAAGCATGCAATCTAAATTTGGGGAAATTCTGCTAGCTCTGTGAACACCAGAGCACTATTCTGCTGCTTCAGATATGTCAATGGGGAAAATGTGTTTGCTCCAGCAGACAGGGCACCAGTTGTCTCTCCAGTGATTGCAGATTGCCTGATGTAACCGATTTTCCTTATAGTAAGTCTGGAAGAAGCCAGAGCAAAAATGCTCAGTTTTGTAGTAATCAAAACTGTAACAGGCAGCACTGTGTTTGTGCGGGCTGCAGGTCATTTGCATAATGTGACACTATATTGTTAGACCTTCTCTGGAGATTATAGATACATTTTCCTGGGCCCAGACACTCAGTTGGGAGGATAAGGACCACCTTCCTGGTTTTGGTCCTCCAGCAGCAGCTCGGTTTTTGGGCTCATTCAAGATTTGATGCGGTGGTGGATGTATTTTATTCTGGTTGGATGAGTTAAGATGGCCGAGTGGCCTCCTTCATCTCCATCTACCTTGTACCCTTGTCAGCTTAATTTCAGTTAACCAGTTGTACAAACATTTGTGATAGCACTTTACTTTATTCCACAGGAGATATACAATCCAATTTATTTTCAGGTGACAAAATGCTCCAGTCATTGTCAAAGGAAGCAATAGCCTTTGTCTGACAAAAACAAAAAAACTGCGGATGCTGGAAATCCAAAACAAAAACAGAATTACCTGGAAAAACTCAGCAGGTCTGGCAGCATCGGCGGAGAAGAAAAGAGTTGACGTTTCGAGTCCTCATGACCCTTCGACAGAACTGTTCTGTCGAAGGGTCATGAGGACTCGAAACGTCAACTCTTTTCTTCTCCGCCGATGCTGCCAGACCTGCTGAGTTTTTCCAGGTAATTCTGTTTTAGCCTTTGTCTGACAATTGTTTAAAACATGAAAGTATGATTAAACATCAAGACATCATTCCCTTAGATACTTTTGCTGCTATTGCACATTAGCAACAATCCTATGACCAGCTGCCAGGTGAAACAGGAGACATTAGCCAATAAAGCATAATGACTAAAAGCATACAACCATGCAAAATGGATTTCAGTTAAAAGTGTATCAATTTTCAGAGATGACAAATTATACACAGAATTCACACAGTTCCCATTAAGTAACAGACAATAGAATTCTGGACAGCAGATATATCAATAGCAATATCTATTTTATTTTTAAAAATACTACTATCAATGACAATAACTCAGGAAACTTCAGGTACTGATTGATTGCTTGTCTTTGTTTGTTCTATTGCATTATTCTGTCCAGAAAACAATAAAATAACTTTAAACATAGATATCAACAGACAAGGTAGCCTGTCTAAGAATTTTAATGAGAGCTGGACTGCAACAAAATGTGCTATCATCCAGTTTTTCAACATTTTTGAATCTCATAAAGAATATTGCAACCTACTTCTTATAGCAATTGGCACAGTTTTATCTTTTGTAAAGTTATTTATTTTTGTGCCTTTTTTTTATTCATTCAAGGGATGTGGGCTTCGCTGGCTGGCTCAGGATTTATTGCCCAACCCTACTTGCCCTTGAAAAGATGGTGGTGAGCAGCCTTCTTGAACTGCTCCAGTTCATGCAGTGTAGGTACACCCACAGTGCTGTTAGAAAGGGAATTCCAGGATTTTGACCCAGTGACAGTGAAGGAACGGTGATATATTTCCAAGTCAGGGTGGTGAGTGACTTGGAGGGGAACTTCCAGTTGGTGGTGTTCCCATCTATCTGTTGACCTTGCCCTTCTAGGTGGTAGTGGTTGTGGGTTTGGAAGGTGCTGTCGAAGGAGATTTCGACTTCTACCCTGCAGTGCATTTTGTAGATGGTACACGCTGCTGTTACAGTGCGTCTGTGGTGGAGGGTGTAAATGTTTGTGGATATGGTGCCAATTAAGCGGGCTGCTTTGTCCTGGATGGCGTCAAGCTTCTTGCATGTTGTTGGAGCTGCACTCATCCACGCAATTGTGGAGTATTCCATCACACACCTGACTTGCGCCTTTTAGATGGTGGATAGGCTTTGGGGAGCCAGGAAGTGAGTTACTTGTCACACGACTCCTAGCCTTGACCTGACCTTGTGGCCACAGTATTTATATGGCTCGCCCAGTTCTGTTTCTGTTTTATGGTAACCCTCAGGATGTCGATAGTGGGAAATTCAGTGATGGTAATGCCATTGAACATCAAGGGGCAATGGCTAGATTCTCTCTTGTTGGAGATAGTCATTGCCTGGCACTTGTAAGGCACAAATGTTACTTGCCACTTGTCAGCCCAAGCCTGGATATTGTCCAGGTCTTGCTGTAGTTGGACATGGACTGCTTCAGTATCTGAGGAGTCGCATATGCTGCTAAACATTGTACAATCATCAGAGAACATTCCCACTTCTGACCTAACGATGGAAGGAAGGTTACTGATGAAGCAGCTGAAGATGGTTAGGCCCAGGATACTACCCTGAGGAACTCTTGCAGTGATGTCCTGGAGCTGAGATGACTGACCTCCAACAACCATAAATACCTTCCTTTGTGCTAGGTAAGACTCCAACCAGAGGAGGTTTTCTCCCTGATTCCCATTGACTCCAGTTTTGCTAGGGCTCCTTGATGTCACAATCTGTCAAATGTGGCCTTGATGTCAAGGGCAGCCACTCTCACCTCACCTTGGGAATTCAGCTCTTTTGTCCATGTTTGAACCAAGGCTCTTATTCATCTTCCTTGCATCTTAAAAGTGGACAATTGATCTAATCCAATGTTCTTCCAATATTGTTCTATAGTCAGCCTAAGGTGGGCTAGAATGTTCTGAGGTACCTTTGCCTTTGATTTTATTTACCTGCTGTTGGAATATTACCTGGCCACTATTCATCCCTTAATGACATTTCTGAGGTCAAAATTTCAGAGAGTAAGCAATAACAGACAACTCCAATGACCCACCACTGAGTAGTACAATACATTTGAGCAATGAGGTGTCAGACCACTGCATTGAGCATTAAACCAATGCACAAGCTTGGAAGTTCCTCAAATCCACTTTGAATCTGCTACCATTCCTTAGCCAGAAGTGTGGCAAACAAGATTCATTAGGAAAGGCATTTATGTGGAGGATCTTGGGGAGATGTAAAACAGATGGCTTTGGTCTTCAGAATTCAAGCCGTTCTGTTGGAAAGGTCATGAGGACTCGAAACGCCAACTCTTTTTTTCTCCACCGATGCTGCCAGACCTGCTGAGTTTTTCCAGTTAATTCTGTTTTTGTTTTGGTCTGCACAATGTTTAACTGAAAGACATTGGTGCTCAGCCAGGACAAGCTATAAAACAAGTGGCCTGACAATACAGAGGTAGTGTATCGGTTGAGATTGGTGGTGAAAATGTAGAGCTGTATATCATCTGTGTTCATGTAGAACCTGACCCCATGCCTTTGAATGTTACCAAGAAGCAACATCTTGATGAGGGAGGGAAGGAAAAAGACATAGATCTTGGAGGGTTCCTGATTTTGAGGGTAGCAAAAGAAACCATTGCTGGAGAAGCTCTGGTTATGATTGCATAGTAAGAGTGGAACCAAGGAAGGGTGTTCAACTCAGCCGGGTAACAGTGAAATGGCATTGGAGGAAGACAGAGTGACTGAACATGTTAAAGGTCACAGAGTGCTCAAGAAGGATGAGGAGAGATAGCGCATCATGGCCAGTCACACAGGCTGTGATTTGTGACTTTGCTTGAGCCTGTTTCAGTGCAGTCACAGAGGTGAAAAATTAGATGGAGAGATTCAAACATAGAGTTATGGGAAAGATGTCCTTGGGTGGTGACAACAAGATTAAAGAGGAATGTAGCAGGGACAATAGAATTAATGCTCTCAACCTTAGGAACATGGGCTCCATGCGATTCTTTTGATGTAATATATGATTAACTGATATAATTCACAAACTGGTTTTTATAGAAATCCTATTTCAAGCAGAACATTTAGAACTATATCTCAGCTGCAGGACATCACTGCAGGAGTTCTTCAGCGTAGTGACCTTGGCTGAATCATCTTCAGCTGTTTTGTCAATGACCATCCCTCCATCATAAGGTAAAAAGTGGGGATTTTCACTGATGATTGCACAATGTTTAGCACCATTCACAACTCAACAGATACTGAAGCAGTCGGTGTCTATATGCAGCAAGGACTAAACAATATTCAGGCTTGAGTTAATAAGTGGCAAATAACCTTCATGCCACACAAGTGTCAGGTAATAACCATCTCCAATAACAGTGAATCTAACCATCTCCCCTTGACATTCAATGGCATTACCATGGCTGAATCCCACACTATCAACATCCTGGGGGTTACCATTGACCAGAAACTGAACTGGATTATCCATATAGATAGTGCGGCTACAAGAGCAGGTCAGAGGCTGGGAATTCTACAGGGAGTAACTCACCACCCGACTCCCCAAAGCCTGTCCATCATCTACAAGGCACAAGTCAGGAGTGTGATGGAATACTCTCCATTTGCCTGGATGAGTGCAGCTCCAACAACACTCAAGAAGCTCAACACCACCCACTACAAATGAGCCCACTTAATTGCCACCTCATCCACCACCTTCAACACTCACTCCCTCCACCACCAATGCACAGTGACAGCAGTGTGTACCATCTACAAGACGCACTACAGCAACTCACCAACACTCCTTCGACAGTACCTTGCAAACCCACAACCTCTACCACCTTGAAAGACAAGGGCAGCAGACGCATGGGAACACCACCACTTGCAACTTCTCCTCCAAGCCACTCACCATTCCTTCACTGTTGCTGGGTCCAACTCCTGGAACTCTCTCCCGAACAGCACAGTAGGTCTACCTACACCACATGAACTGCTGTGGTTTAAGAAGAAGGCTCACCACCACTTTCTTAAGGGCAATTAGGGATAGGCAATAAATGCTAGCCTTGTCAGTGATGCCCACACCTCATGAACAAATAAAAGAAAGGATGAAATAGTTTCTGCCTCAACTATCTACTGTGGGAATGGTTGATATTCTCCCACAATGCTTGAAATGTAGAAATCTCTCCAATTCTCTCTCCTAACTCTCAATACTGGTTTCAAATTGAAGATGCTTTATGACTGATGTGCAACTAAGGGAAATAGTTTTTCATTATCCATCCTATCAAAACCTTTCTGTTTAATTTCCCTTAGCCTTCACTGTTGCAGTGCAGATAGATCCAGTATTTCAAGAGTCTACTCACAACTTGTTTGTTACTCCTTCTATCACCCTGGTGAATCTGCTTTTTATTCCATGGCTTTAATTTCCTTTCTGTAGTGGGATGCCCAAATCTGCACAAAATATTCCATGTTGTGTTCTTAGGTACTCGCAACCCTGCTAAGGCTGCATTTATTCCACATTTCAGTTGCCCCGATGGATGGTGGGCATTCTCCTGAATTTCTACAGACCTTGTTACTCCAACAATGGTGTTGTGGGGAATTCCAAAATACTGATCCAGTGACAATGAGACAATAACAAGTAGCAGGGTGTGTGATTTGGAAGGAAGCTTGGTTTTCCCATGACAAATTAAAAATGGTACATTCTTATCTCATTCCTTTAACTTAAGGCCCAATTTTTCAAACCCAAAAATACTGCTGACTTTTTATGGCTTTAACTACCCACCTGCATACTTCCAAGGAATTATGTATTTACGCTCCACAATATCTTTGCTCCTTCTCACCCTTCAGCATCTTTCCATTGTTATGATCCCCATAGAATCCGATAGCTTTTAAAAAGAGATATGAATTTTCCAATGGCCGGCACAAAGGATTGCATAATCAGAATTCCTGCTTTAAGACATTTACTGTAACAAACAAACTAAAATCAGCATCAACTACACATTACTTAGTTGGCAACTAATGCACTAAGCTACAGAAAATGTATTCCCTTTTAAGTCCTTAAAACAACAAAAACCCCATGCCATATTTATACATTGCACCACAGTCTCAATAGAAATGCTTTGTGTATAAAGTTCCCAACTCCTCTCAGCTTTAACAGGCTTTCTTCTCCCTGCCCACCGGGATGAAACTTCCACTGCCCTTTTAAACAAAGTCCCCTTCACTCGATCTTCTAAGTATAATCAAATAGACTTCCAGTAGCAAGGCATCCTCTGGCAATTCCTGTGCCTTAATTTTTTCAAACACTGTCACCAGCACCCTGATTGGTGATTAACCTGAAAGCAGATAATTTCCCTGCTCGGCTTAGCAGCACTTGTTGTGGGTTTTCTTCCACCATGGTCTGACTGCCTCAGAGAGTTTTTGAGTCTGAATGCAGCAAGAGCAGCTGCCTTCCCTTTTGTGTCCAGGTGTTAAAGCTTGCATCTTCTTTTCAATGAGTTTCAACCTGCACCCATGTCCTCATGGCAAATTGGTCGCATGGGCTTGTCCCTGGGCAGATATTATAGGAGGTTACATTTTCCCTACTCCTAACAATTCCATTTTACCTTGAATTAAAGCAGGCAGTTTAAAACATAACGTTTTTATAGTGCCCAGCGATCATAGCATTGTTCACTAAGTACTCTCACTCACTGAGGTTAATTTTAAACTTACCACTTAGTGAGTAAACTGGATCTGATCAGCCACCCATTTTATTACTCTGTAAACTAGAGAAAGTAAAAATAAAGGGAGTAATTTAAGGGTAATTCATGGCAAGGCAGCTCTGCAAAGTGGACTGTTCCTCCTGTGCAATATGGGAAGTTAGGGACACTTACAGTGTCTAGGGCAGCCACATGTGTAGGAAGTGACTCCACTGCAGCTACACAAAATCTGGTTTTCAAAGCTGGAGCTGCAATTGGAGTCACTGTGAAGCACCTGCAAGGATGATATCTTCGTGGTTAGCATGTATAGTGAAGTAGTCACAATGCAGCTAAAGAGTGCACAGGCAGAAAGGGAATGGGTGACTGCCAGACAGAGAAAAAGCACTAGACAGGTAATGCAGGAGTTCATTGGGCCCATTTTCCTCTCTAACAGATTTCCTATCTTGGATGCTGCTGGGGGAGATGGCTTATCAGGGGAATGCAGCAAGAGGCAGCTCTGTGGCATCACGAGTGGTTCAGCTGCACGAGGCAGGAGGGGGGGAGAAAAAAGAGTGGGAGAGAAATAGTGATAGCGGATTCTATTGTAAGGGAAATAGATAGACATTTTTGCGGCCGTAAATGTGATAGCAGGATGGCATGTTGCTTCCCTGGTGCCAAGGTCAAGGGTGTCACTGAGCAGCTGCAGATCATTCTGAAGGACGAGGGAGAACAGCCAGAGGCTATGGTGCATACTGGTACTAACGACATAGGTGAAGCGAGGCAAGAGGCCCAGAAAGCAGAATAAAAAGAGCTAGGAAATAAATTAAAAAACAGAACCTCAAAAGGTAGTAATATCAGGGTTACTCCCAGTGCCACGTGCTAGTGACATCAGGAATAGGAGAATAGACCAGATGAATGCTTGGCTGGAGAGATGGTGTATGGGGGAGGGATTTAAATTCCTGAGGCATTGAGACCGATTCTGGGAAAGATGGGGCCTGTACAAGCTGGACAGATTGCACCCCAGCAGGATCAGGGCCAATAACTCCGCAGGGGTATTTGCTAACACTGTGGGGGAGGGTTTAAACTAGAGTGGCAGGGGGATGGGAACCTAAGCAGGGAGACACATGAGAGGGAAACAAAGATAGGATTGAAAGACAGAAAAGTAAAAAGCAAAAGTGGAAGGCAAGGGCTAGCAGCAAATAGGACCATAGTACAAAAAATGTGTAAAATTGTTAAAAAGACAAGTCTAAAGGCAATGTATCTGAATTGCATGGAGCATTCGCAATAGGATAGATGAATTAACAGATGTAAATAGATGTAAATGATATGATATAATTGTGATTACGGAGACATGGCTGCAGGGTGACCAAGGCAGGGAACTGAATATCCAAGGGTACTCAATATTTAGGAAGGACAGGCAAAAATGAACATGAAGTGGTGTGACATTGTAAGTTAAGGATGAAATCAGTGCAATAGTGAGAGAGGATATTGGCTCAGAAAATCTAGATGTAGAATCAGTCTGGGTGGAGCTAAGGTGCAACAAGGGATGGAAAACATAGTAGAAGTTATCTACCGGCACATAACAAGGGGGCTACATTAATTGTGAGTAATCATGGTACCGCTATTCAAGAAGGCTAGTAGGGATAAACCATTAATTACAGGCCAGTGAGTCTAACATCAGTGGTAGGGAAACTATTGGAAAAAATTCTGAGGGACAGGATTAATCTCCACTTGGAGAGGCAGGGATTAATCAGGGATTGTCAGCATGGCTTTGTCAGGGGGAGATCATGTCTAACAAATTTGATTGATTTTTTTCAAGGAGGTGACTAGTTGTGTAGATGAGGATAGTGTAATTGATGTAGTCTATATGGAATTCAGTAAGGCTTTTGACAAAGTTCCATATGGGAGAATGGTCAAGAAGGTAAGAGTCCATGGGGTCCAGGGCAATTTGGCGAATTGGATCCAAAATTGGCTTAGTGGCAAGAGGCAGAGGGTGATGGTCAAATGTTGTTTTTGTGATTGGAAGCCTGTGAAGAGTCCACAGGGATCAGTGCTGGGACCTTTGCTGTTTGTAGTATTGATTAATGGTTTAGATATGAATATAGAAGGTATGATCAATAAGATCGCAGATGACATGAAAATTAGTAGTCATAAATAATGAGGAGGAAAGCCTTAGATTACAAGATGATATAGATGGGCTGGTAAGATGGGCAGAGCAGTGGCAAATGGAATTTAATCCCGAGAAGTGTGAGGTGATGCATTTTGGGAAGACTAACACAGCAAGGGAATACACAATGAATGGTAGGACCTAGAAAGTACAGAGGATCAGAGGGGCTTTGGCGTATATGACCATAGATCCTTGAAGGCAGCACCACAGGTAGATAAGGTGGTTAGGAAGGCATATAGGATACTTGTCTTTATTAGCCGAGGCATAGAACATAAGAGCAGGGAGGTTATGTTGGAGCTGTATAAAACTCTAGTTAGGCCACAGCTGGAGTACTGTGTGCAGTTCTGGTCACTGCACTACAGGAAGGATGTGATTGCACTGGAGAGGATGCAGAGGAGATTCACCAGGATGTCACCTGGGCTGGAGTGTTTCAGCTATGAAGAGAGACTGGATAGGCTAGGGTTGTTTTCCTTAGAGCAGAGAAGGCTAAGGGAGGACCTGATAGAGGCATACAAAATTATAAGGGGCAGAGATAGGATAGATAGGAAGAAACTTTTCCCCTTGGCAGAGGTATCAATAACTAGGAGGCAGAGATTTAAGGTAAGGGGTAGGAGATTCAGAGGGGATTTGAGGAAAACCTTTTTCACCCAGAGGGTGGTTGGAATCTGGAAGTCACTGCCTGAAAGGGTGGTAGAGGCAGGAAATCCTCACAACATTTAAGAAGTATTTAGATGAGCACTTGAAACACCATAGCATACAGGGCTATGGGCCAAGTGCTGGAAAATGGGATTACAATAGATAGGTGCCTGATTGCTGGCACAGACACGATGGGCTGAAGGGCCTGTTTCAGTGCTGTATAACTCTATGACACCACTACTAATCTACATTTAGACTGGGTAAACCAAATTAGCAATAATACTGTGGTGGATGAATTCCTGGAGTGTGTACGACATGGCTTTTAGACCAAAACATTATGGAACCAACCACGGAACAGGCTATCCTAGATTTGGTGTTGTGCAATGAGAAGGGGTTAATTAATAATCATATTGTATGGGGTTCTTTAGGGAACAGTGACCATAACATGATAGAATTCTTTATTAGTATGGAAAGTCCGATCTGAAATTCGGGTCCTAAATCTAAGCAAATGAAACTATGAAAGTATGAGGTGTGAGTTGGCTAAGATAGATTGGGAACTTCATTAAAAGGTGGATAGGCAATGGCTAATATTTAAGGAACGAATGAATGCATTGCAACTGTTATACATTTCTTTCTGGCACAAAACACAACAGGAAAAGCAGCCCAAACATGGCTAAGCAAATAAATTAAGGATAGTATTAGATCCAAAGAGGAGTCATATAAAGTTGCTAGAAAAGTAGGCAAGCCTGAGGATTGGGAACAGTTTAAAATTCAGCAAAGGAGGAACAAGAAATTGAATAAGGAGGGAAAATAGAGAATGAGAGTAAACTTGCAAGGAACTTAAAAGCAGACTGTAAAAGCTTCTATAAGTATGTTAAAAGAAAAAGATTAGTGAAGGCAATTGTATGTTCCTGACAGTCCAAAATGGGAGAATTTACAATAGAAAACAAGGAAATGGCAGAGCAATTAAACAATTATTTAGTTCTGTCTTCACAGAGGAAGACACAAATAACTTCCCAGAAATACAAGCGAGCCAAGGGTCTAGTGAGAAGGAGGAATTGAAGGAAATTAGTATTACTCAAACAATAGTGCTGGAGAAATTAATGGGACTGAAAGCTGATAAATCCTCGGGGCCTGATTATCTACATCCCAGGGTAATAAAAGTGGCAGCCATGGGAATAGTGAATGCATTGGTTGTCATCTTCCAAAATTCTGTAGATTCTGGAACAGTCCTAGCAGATTGGAAAGTGGCAAATGTAACCCCACTGTTTAAAAAAAGAGAGAAAGAGAAAGCAGGAAATTACAGACCAGTTAGCCTAACATCAGTAGTAGGGAAAATGCTAGAGTCTATTATACAGGACGTGATAAGTGGACTCTTCGAAAATATCAACCAGGTTCGACAAAGTCAACATGGATTTATGAAAGGGAAATCATGTTTGACAAACCTACTGGAGTTTTTTGAGGATGTAACTAGCAGGATAGATAAGGGAGAACCAGGGGATGTGGTGTAGTTGGATTTTCAGAAAGCTTCTGATAATGTCCCACATAAGAGGTAGTGTACAAATTTAATCAAATGGAATTAGGGGTAATAAATTGGCTTGGATTGAGAATTGGACAGCAGTCAAGAAACAGAGAATAGGAATTAATGGGTCTTTTTCAGAGTGGCAGGCAGTGACAAGTGGGGTACTGCAGAGATCAGTGCTTGGGCCCTGATATTCACAATATATGTCAATGATTTGGATGAGGGAACCAAATATAATATTTCCAACTTTGCTGATGACACAAAACTTGGTGGGAACGTGAGCAGCGAGGAGAGTGTTAAGAGGCTTCACGGCGATTTAGACAGGTAGAGTGAGTGGGCAAATACATGGCAGCTGCAGTATAACATGGATAAGTGAGAAGTTATCAAATTTGGTAGGAAAAACAGAATGGCAGAGTATTACTTAAAAGGTGATAGATTGGGAAATGTTGACGTACAAAGGGACCTGGGTGTCCTTGTACACCAATCATTGAAAGCACGCATCCAGGTGCAGAAAGCAATTAATAAGGCAAATGGTATGTTGGCCTTCATTGTGAGAGGACTAGAGTGCAGGAGCAAGGATGTCTGACTGCAGCTGTACAGGGCCTTAGTGAGACCACATCTGGAGCATTGTGTACAGTTTTGGTCTCCATACCTAATTAAGGATGTACTTTTCATAGCGGAAGTGCAGCGAAGGTTTACCAGACTGATTCCTGGGATGGCAGGATTGTCATATAAAGAGAGATTGGGCCAACTAGGCCTGTATTCACTGGAGTCTAGAAGAATGAGAGGGGATCTCATTGAAACGTATAAGGGATGGACAGCCTGGATGCAGGGATGATGTTTCCTCTGTTTGGGGTCTAGAGCAAGAGGCCACAGTCTCAGGATACGGGGTAGACAATTTAGGACAGAGATGAGGAGAAGCCTCTTCACTCAGAGGGTGGTGAACCTGTGGAATTCTCTATCTCAGAGGGCTGTGGAGGCCAAGTCACTGAATATATTTAAGAAGGAAAGAGAAGCATCAATGGGAGAGACCGGGAATATGGCATTGAGACAGAGGATCAGCCATGATCACATTGAATGGCGGAGCAGGCTTGAAGGGCCAATGACCTACTCTTGCTCCTATTTTCTATGTTTTATATGTTTACACCCCTCTTGATTTCACTTTCCATTGAAGTTGTCTTTACACTGTCAAGGTGACATGTGCCACTCTGAACTTGCAGGCCCCCAACAGCTTTTCTATTTTGTGCCCATACAGGCATGAACCAGTCTCCCCAGCATGAAAATGGCCATTCCTGTACTTCCACAACTCAATTTCCTCATCATCCCCATGTGATCCTACTCACAGACCCATCAATAAAATATTTAAATCCAACTCCCACAATCATAGGTTTGGGAACCTGATTTAAATTTTACACATGCTCTGCGGGCTTCCAAGAACTTAGGAAACATGATACTGAAAGGGTAGCATGACCTCCAGGCTCAAGAGGGTAAATGCCTTTTCCAGCACTACTTGTGGCCCAGAAGGTGTAAGGTGTAAGGCTTTTGTAGGGGTGGGAGGGTTCAGAGAGAACATCATGGGAGCTGGGAGGTCACTGGTCACAGCTGAGTGGAGGGAGAGGCCATATTTTGCTGAGGGGATGCTTCCTTGAGGGCTTGAAGGAAGCATTGCTTACATCTCCTGGCCCACAAGGAGTGCTGAAAAAGGCATTTAACCTCCTGAGTCTGGAGGTCTCGCCTCCCTGAAACCAGGTTTCCCAAGTCCGAGGAAACCAACAGCACATCCAGAAAATTTAAATCGGGTTCCCAACTGCCTGATTTAAATACATTATTGAAATGTTCTATCTGTCCATGGCAGGACAGCCAAGCACCATGAAACTTGCCAATGTGTTGGGGTCATGTTCCCTGTGTATGCTATCTTTTTACACTCCCAATTAAACTTACCTGTCCATCCTGGGGGATGGTGGAGGTGGGGACAGGAGGTGGTGTTTAACATTGAGGCCAGAGTCTCCCAATGTGGATCCATTAACATGTTTGTTGACATTTCTACCTCTTCCCCCACCCCACCCCTATCAATTTGAACCTGATCCTTTCTTATCTCACTGAATATTGCCTTTTTCCAATGCAGTCGATTTTCACATTGAACAAACTTATATTACGGTCATTATTTACAATCGTTCTTCTGCTCTAACAGTGACCATTGTTTTTTGTCCCATTTCATTCCCCAGAACAAGGTTAAGTTAAGAGATTGAACTGTACAGAAATTATTGGAACATTATTTTGAATGTTGGTTTTGTTACTTCAGTGTTTTGAACTACAGTTAAAAGACATATTGTTCAAATTGAAATAAAGTAATTAGTTTCTGGTGAGATAAAACTGAGATCTGAAGATAATTGGGAATGAGGGAAGAAGCTGTACTTTTTAATATAAACTCAGATAATATTCAGAGAATCATTAATATTGGTGTGAACATTAGTGGAGAAACGATGGCCGCAACTTATTTTTCTGGCCTAAATCATTTCTAAATGTTTAAGAACTACTGCAAACCCTAGCTGAAAGGTCAAGTGCAACTGTCCATAAACACCTGGACCAATGGACAGGGGCCAACTGCCTCCAGGCCAGTTGAAGACAAAATAACTATTTTCCCGCTTTCAATTACCCTCCCTCTGGGGATTTAAATTTTGACACCCCACCTCCAGTATTTCTTGCATCTAGCGTTATTAATGACAGGAAACGTGTTTTAAAGTATTATTTGAATATGCATGTGCATATTTGGGCAGACATATCCAGCACCTGCAGTCGCTTCAATTGGCGCATCCCCGAAGTGAAGGCAACTTGTGGGAAGCCAGCAGAATGGCTTCCTCTCTAAATTTCCAGTCCTGACCAAAGAGCAGAAGATCAGCCAAGATTTTCTTTTACCAGAAATGACTATCGAGACAGGGATTG
Organism: Carcharodon carcharias; assembly: GCF_017639515.1. Classification (NCBI taxonomy): domain Eukaryota; kingdom Metazoa; phylum Chordata; class Chondrichthyes; order Lamniformes; family Lamnidae; genus Carcharodon; species Carcharodon carcharias. Next base: position 153,399,868 of record NC_054467.1, on the reverse strand, counting down.
CTGGGCTGAAATTCCTTGTGACTTGACCCGTGGTGGTATAGCGGTAATGTCACTGGATGCCTAATCTAGTGCTCTGTTCAAATCCCATCTTGACAGCTGCTGAAATTTAAATTCAATAAATGAATTCAACTGATTTGTTGAAAAATGAAAGCTGGTCCAAAAATGGTGAGCATGAAATCATCACTGATTGTTGTAAAAACCCATCTGGTTCACTAATGTTCTTTAGAGAAGGGAATTTACAACCTACCTGGCTTGGCCTGCATGTGACTCCAGATCCACAACAATGTGGTCAACCCTTATCTGCCCTCAAAGGGCAATTAGAGATGGGTCACAAATGCTGGAATTGCCACATCCCAGGTAAGAGTCAATTTTTTAAAAAACCGTCAGTGCCCTCCAACTCTTTTCCCCCAGAGTTTGTGAGGTCCACATCAGCACATCTCTGGGGAAAACCTGCTCCATGTGACCTGCTATTCCTGCCATAGGGTTTGGGCTACCTAGATCTCACCACCCCCTTCTCCTTATCTCCAAGAGAGGGAGTCAATCTAGAAATGTTTTTTTATGAATTACATGGCTCCCCTTTGTCCGTCTGGAGACTAATACACCTTGGTTCACTGAACATACTTTTCTCCACAGATACACCAGATCTTGACTGGGGCCAGGGAGTCTGAACTTCCCGTGCTTGGTCCCACCCATTTGGCATAACTTGCTTCAATTTGAAAGAGGTAAGCGAAAGTCTCACCTTCATGACCTAAATTGGTAACCCCTGGAAATGATCACATCTTTCAAAGGGGAATTGGATAAATATTCAAAAAGAAGCAATATTGTTTTATACAATAAATTGTTATATAAAATATATATTAATACAATTGTACTTTATGCAATAAATTGTTATATTGTTATATAACAATATAAAAGGAACAATATAAGACATAGAGTAAAGTGCGAATGGAATTAGAATGCACGAGGGGTTGGTATCAGTACAGGGATGTTGGATCAAATAAATCACTGCTGTAATTTTCACATTCTGTATGACTTACTTTTCCCATGGCCCTTCCATTTAGTGCTGGTGCATTGACTTCACCATCTAACCTCTGACCTATAATCTCTCCCAAGTGCGTATTTTGTGAAAAGAGTATACTGGCTAGCTCAGGGTTTCAGTCAGTCACTTGGCCCTTGGCTTCCCTCAAGAGACAAAGCTGGAACTGATTGAGCCTGCTGCTCCTGCTGCGGCAACGATTAACTGGCTCAGCCTGCACTCTGACAACCTACTGTCACTTGCACATTCAGGGTGGAATAACTGTATTTAATGTCACCCTGAAGACAGTAGGCTTATCTGTGCTTACTCCAGTCATGCCACAGCTGCTGGGCACTATTCTGTAATAGGAACAGTTTTATTAACAGCAACAAGGTCTGTGAAAGCCTGTGTCAACGTTGGGCAGAAATTTCCCAGAATTGCACTAAGTGCGGTAGCGGGAGGGTTAAATGGAGTCCTACCAACCGATGAAAATCACAGATTTTCACGCCATATCTTCCCGAGCCCGTCTCAGTATTTATGCATCCCCAAGAAACATGCCTTTTCCATGGTGGGCGGGTTCTCATTTGCCGGCTTGCCATCACCCCACTGCTGCATCATGCCAGCCGCCATCTTTAAAAGGCAGCCACCAGCAAAGCGCTCATGACCACCACATCACCACTGCTGCCTGGGAGACCTGGCTAGCAAAAGTAGGAAGACTTAGCCCCCCTGCTTCAAGAATGGGTCCCTCGAGCTACAGCTGGATGTTGTGGAGGCCCGCCAGGATGTGCTCTAACTCCACTCTGGCTGCAGGATGGGCAGCAATGTCACCAACCCAGCTTCGACAGCGGTGGCAGGGGTGGTCAGCGTGAATGCCCTGCAAAGGAGGACAGCCACCCAGTGCCGCAAAAGATGAACGATCTCCTCCGTTCCACCAGGGTAAGTTACTCTTTTCATCACTTCCAACTCACACACTCACAAACCCATCACAGATCCATAGGGCCCTCACTCACTGCCAGTGCAAGGGACATCACCATTCACTCTTTCATGCACACCGTCATTGTCCTCATCCCGTCCATGGGACCACTCACCACCCACACAGTCCAGGCATACTTATTCATCTGGCCTAGCAGGCATCCTGCTTACACTTGTCCCCATTTCTATTCATTCAGGACAAGCTGGCACACAACAAGAGGGAGAGGTCGCAGACCGGAGGAGGGATGCTGGAAATTAAAGTTCTGACAAAATTCGAAAACAGCCATCCAGCTGGCCAGCGATGACTGGGACCGTTCCAGTGCTGACGGTGAGGTCGATGCTTCTCCACCGAGTGAGGGTCCAGCAATGTAACATCCATCAGACAACCATGCTGTGAGTGATGTGTCCAGTTTCACAGGCCACTGCCATGCACTAATTATCTCTCTTTGCTTCCGCAGGAACATCTGGGAAACAGTCGACAGAGTCCATGAGCCAGGACTCAATCAAGCCCTGAAGAAACCTCTGAAGAGGAATCTGAAGGCACCCTCCCTGAGGTCCCATACAGCGCTCACCCACACCCTCCACCAAAGTAGAGACACACACCTCAGTGTGACCTAGCATTAGAGTAGCCTCGGGATCACAATCTGGTGAGCACATTGCACTTTCTGATCCACAGCAGGCGGAGGCAGGGACTTCCTAGGTCCCCGGCACTCACAGGACTGCTGGCAGCCAGAAATCTGCTGAATCTGAGTCAGATGACGAGCCTCTGGACTTGGTCATATCACAGTTGCTGGAGCTGCAAAGGCAAGCTAGGGAACATCAGGAAAGGATGTCCACTGCACTCCTCAGATTGCAAGGCACTATAGAGGAGTCTGTCCACCTTCAGGCTGAGGTAATAGCACTGGCATTGCAACGCACCGAGGTCAATACTGGCAGGATGGCGGCCGCTATGGGGGTCTTGGTCTGGGACGTCACTCCTGCACTGCTGCGTGGGCTTAACTCCATCGCTGATGCCATAGTTGGCCTCCAACAGTGTGTATGTGAGAGGGATGCTGTGCAGCTCAATCACATTCCAACCACCCCTTCTGCTCACAGAGTCAACCAGGCATCCATAGGGAGGAGGATCAGCAAGTGCACATTCCGGGGCCATCCACCCAGGTGACTCTGGGATTGACCAGCCCATCCAAATCCCCTCTTCCTGTGACCTCCACAGATCCAGCTTTACAGACTGAGGAGGGTGCCCCTGCCTCACAGCAGGACCCTGAAAGCAGACCAGGGCCCTGCAGGTCTCGGCCCTCCAGAGGACATCCGCCAAAGTCATCACAGACAGGGTGTCAGTCAGCAGGCTGTCTCCACCTCCGCTGTGTATGTCCAGGGAGCACCAAGACATAGTGGCATGGTTAGGAAAGTTAAGGAGGAGTAGTTGCTCAGCCTGGGCATGGGTGTTGATCATTTGTACGTACTGTTCACTATTGTCAATAAACTCCTAAGAATGTCACCATGCCTATGGCTCCTTGTTCTGATGAGCAGTGTTCATGTCACTCAGATGTGAAACCTTACTGCACAAGACAGGTGTCTCAGTCTAGGTCCTCTTCCCTGTGCTCTGTGCAGCCTTCAGGCCACAGTAATGGTCCAGCCTCATACTCCCTGGAAACATTACTAATGCCTGCACCTCGGTGGTGCTGGTCATTGCTGCAGAATGTAGTGAGCAGGCACCACAGAGCTCTCTCATACTCTGTGTGCTCTTAGCACCTTTAAGGTGGGGCATCTGTGACCATTGATGCTGTGCACCAGCTCCTGAAGGGCTGAGGTGCCGAAGGCGGACACAGCATCAGATGCGTCTAAAGTTTCATGGCTGCGTCTCTAAGATGGTCCTGATCACAGAGCGCAAGCGAGCTGCCCTCAGCCAGACAGGAGTCAGACATTCTCAGAGGCCATGTGAAGATCTATGGAGTGTCCTCACTGCATGTTGTCATCATCCTCCTGTGATCGAGCGACTATTAGGGCCTCCACTGCATCTCCATGACAGGCGCATTCTCTCAGAGGGTATTGGCGCTACGATAAGCCAGACTGGAGTCAAATGTTCAAAAATGTGATGTGAGGATCTATGGGGTCACCTCACTGCATGTCGTCATCATCCTCCACAAATCTAGCAGCTATGAGGACCTCCCGAGTGCACCTGCCTCATCTAGTCAGTGCGAGAGCTTCTTTTCTGTTATCGTCACCACCGAGGACTCCCTCACCCTCTGTCCCATTGGCATCCTCCTCTCGGAGGAGACATGCTTCCATCTCCTCCCCAGCCAGCTCCTCACGCCGTTGCAGCACCAGGTTGTAAAGGGCACAGCAGATGACAACGATGTATGACACCCTCTGCGGACTGTAATGCAGGGCTCCACCGGACCAGTCCAGGCACTGGAACTGCATCTTCAGCCTCCAGATGGTCTGCTTCACCAAGTTGCGAGCTGCTGCATGAGCCTCATTATAGTGTGGCTCTGATGTAGTCTGAGACCAGTGCATGGGTGTCATCAGCCATGGCCTCTGTGGGTAGCCCTTGTCCCCGAGGAGCCATCCTGCAGCCCCTGTGGACCCTGGAAGACTGTAGGGATCTGTGATCAACTCAGGATGTAGGCGTTGTGCACACTCCCTGGAAACCATGCGCATACCTGCAGGATGCATTTCTGGTTGCATACCAGCTGCACGTTCAGTGAGTGGAAGCCCTTGCGGTTGATACAGTCCACCATGTGCAGCGATGGAGACCAGAGTACCACATGAGTGCAGTCCATCGCACCCTGCACCTGTGGGAATCCCGAGATCAGGGTGAATCCAATGGCCCTTGTATCCTGGCTGTCCCGGTCCCGTGTGAAATACACAAAGTTGTGTGCCATGTAGAAGATGGCATCCGTGACCTCATGGATGCATTTGTGGGTGGCAGATTGTGAAATCCCACAGAGGTCGCCTGTGGAGCACTGAAAAGAGACATTGGCATAGAAATTGAGCACCATGGTCACTTTCACAGCCACTGGCAGTGGATGCCCTCCATGTCCCCTTGGCACCAAGTCCTGCAGTAAGTGGCAGATGTGAGCCACCAGGTCTCTAGACATGTGCAGTCATCGGTGATATTGGTTCTCAGTCACCTGCAGGAATGGCAGGCAGTGTCTCTAGATCCTGGGTGTCACTCGGTGCTGACCAGCCATGGCTTCCCGTCACTCCTGGGCAGCGTGTGCGGGAGCCCCAGCTGCCCCTTCTTCATGAGGCTGCTGCTCCTGCCTTTTTGCAGCCAGGAGCCTCAGTCACTCTCTCCTCTGTATTCTACAGTCTCTGTAGGACTTCAGACATACAGCTAGGTCACCAGGATCCATGATCCTGACGTTGTCCTCATGCAGCATGAAAGATAGAGAGGGAGATGTGGTTATCATGGCTGCACTTAACACCCTTCCTGGCCCTGTGTGACCGCCCCTTAATGTTTCCCGGAGAGTGCTGGTCACCCCTTGGATGGCCAGAGATGACTGCGCTGCATGGCTGCCCTGTCAACCTGCGACATGGCGGACACTGGTCCAAACCAGGATGCTGAGATTGCAAGCGGCTGTGAGCACCTCCAGCAGTGACTACTACATGGCCAGCGTTGAGGAGGAGATTGTACAATGTGTGCAGTCCATCTGCTCCACAATCCAATAAAGTGGTGGTGGACTCGAAGTCTGTGAGGCGGGAGTATGGCTGGGGAGGAGGTTTGGGGTGCCTGGTGGCCCCTTGGTGCCTCCATGTTGTTTGCATGGGCAGGCAGGCTAGGAGCCTGACTCCAATCATATCACTGTGGCTTCTCCTGATCTGTGTCAGTTGCAGAGGCATGGTCAGTTTATACAAGTGTCCCTAATGCGAGGCCAATCCCCTCGCTTACCCTGCCCCCCCATCTTGATTTGCCTGTGCGCGGGATACAGAGCCAGGGCAGCACTTGAGCCCCCACCTCTAAAAGCAGTCGCCTCCAAGCATGGCCAGCACTTGCCCCCAGACACCCTCCCCCACCTCAGCAGTCGCCTTCAGGTCCAGGTATCAGTTGCCCCCACCCCCTTGGTGCCCCTGAGGCCTGTAAACAACAGGCGAGCTGTGGAGAATGCTGCTGCTCACTCACCTGAGTTCCCCAAAGTGAAGGCCGCAAGTGCATGTTGCCTGTGTGCTGTTGTGAAACGTGTCGGTGTACTTTCCCGCCGACGTGGACGGACAGTATGGCAGGGTTCCAAGAGCCTGGCGGGATGGCCTTTTAATTATTTGCTGATGTATTACAATTAGCTCCCCGCCGACTGATGGCGGGAAACGCGGCCCACTGTTGGCAACCTGTGTGGAAGATCATGACCTGCCTTTACACTGCCATGAAACGGGTCCCACCATATTTTCCACGCATGCGACCTATCACGCCCGTTGCCTGTGGGCTTGGAAAATTACACCAGTTATTTCATTCTGATCAACTAGCATGATGATCGCAAACAATGAAGCCTCAAGCAAATTGGAGCCTGAGGAATCTATGGCAGAGACTTCCACTGTCCTTAGGGCCTGTAAATCTGATGCACTGCTCAATTGCAACATTCCCTCATAATAGGGAGCAGGACAGACAATTGGCTTTCTATAATTGTGCAGGGTTGAATTTTCCAGGCCCATGGGTAAAGGACTGGCAATATGGCGGGGGAAGGTGTAGGGTGACATGACATATTTCCAGTAGCAAGAACCTTAGCATCATGAAACCCCACTAGGTGGCTATTTGAGCTGCTTAAATTGACCTTGCCAGAATGACTAGCCTCTGCATGGTAAGCCTTGGTGGGCACCCAGCTAGTGCCAGTGTTGGGCCCTCCTGGATTGGCCCTGGAGGGGTCCACTTGTGGCAATAACCGTCCCCACAGCAACAGCATCACTGATGCACCACAAACCCCTCATCCCAGGAATCAGCCTAGTCAACCATCTTTGAATTACTTTCCATGCAAGTATGTTCCTCATTAAGTAAGATGACCAAAATTGCATGGAATATTCTTGGTGTGGTCTCACCAATGCCTTGTACAGCTGTAGCAAGACTTCCCTACTTATATACTCCATCCTCCTTGCAATAAAGACCAACATTCTGTTTGACTTCCTAATTATTTGCTGACTTTTTGTGTACAAGGACACCCAGATCCCTCAGTACTGCAGTGTTCTGCATTCTGTCTCCATTTAAATAATCATCATTATTGGCAGTCCCTCATTTCGAGGATGACAAATATGCAGGGTCGCAGGTTTCTGCCTTCGGTCTTCTCGACCCACAGAACTTTGGGAACCTGGGGCAGGATGTCCCATCAGGTAAAAACAAAAAACTGTGGATGCTGGAAATCCGAAACAAAAATAGAATTACCTGGAAAAACTCAGCAGGTCTGGCAGCATCGGAGGAGAAGAAAAGAGTTGACGTTTCGAGTCCTCATGACCCTTCGACAGAACTAAGTAGAAATAGGAAAGAGGTGAAATATAAGCTGGTTTAAGGTGTGTGTGTGTGTGGGGGGTGGGGGGTGGTGTGGGTTGGGTGGGGGGAGAGAAGTGCAGCGGGGGGTGTGGTTGTAGGGACAAGCAAGCAGTGATAGAAGCAGATCATCAAAAGATGTCACAGACAACAGAGCAAAAGAACACATAGGTGTTGAAGTTGATGATATATATCTAAACGAATGTGCTAATTAAGAATGGATGGTAGGGCACTCAAGGTATAGCTCTAGTGGGGGTGGGGGGAGCATTAAAGATTTAAAAATATTTAAAAATAATGGAAATAGGTGGGAAAAAGAATAAACTATATAATTTATTGGAAAAAAACAAAAGGAAGGGGGAAGAAACAGAAAGGGGGTGGGGATGGAGGAGGGAGTTCAGGACCTAAAGTTGTTGAATTCAATAGTCAGTCCGGAAGGCTGTAAAGTGCCCAGTCGGAAGATGAGGTGTTCTTCTGTTTCTTCCCCCTTTCTTTTATTTTTTTCCAATAAATTATATAGTTTTTTTCTTTTTCCCACCTATTTCCATTATTTTTAAATATTTTTAAATCTTTTATGCTCTCCCCACCTCCACTAGAGCTATACCTTGAGTGCCCTACCATCCATTCTTAATTAGCACATTCGTTTAGATATATATCACCAACTTCAACACCTATGTGTTCTTTTGTTCTGTTGTCTGTGACATCTTTTGATGATCTGCTTCTATCACTGCTTACTTGTCCCTACAACCACACCACCCCCCTCCACTTCTCTCCCCACCACCCAACGCACCCACCACCTCCCCCTGCACCCCCCCCCCCACACACACACACACACACACACCTTAAACCAGCTTATATTTCACCCCTTTCCTATTTTTACTTAGTTCTGTCGAAGGGTCATGAGGACTCGAAACGTCAACTCTTTTCTTCTCCGCTGATGCTGCCAGACCTGCTGAGTTTTTCCAGGTAATTCTGTTTTTGTTTTGTCCCATGAGGTAGTGAGATCTGGATTTGCTTCCATTTCTTTCCTTCTCTGCCACCTTTCTGCATCATCATTAAAGTGTTTGGACTCAAAGTATGACGCAGGTTGATGGACAAATTGATGCCATTTTGAACAACAGGTAGCAAGCTGCCCCCAGTCATTAATGTCAATGCTGCTACGCTTCAAGGAAGGCTGGAACGTCTTTGTAATGTTTTCTTTTATCCTCCCATGGAACACTGGCCATTTGAGAATTGAAACAGTATTTTTTATTTAACTAATAATTAATTTGAATCTTTAAATAATATTTTGCTTTTCTATTCCTCCTGCCAAAGTGGGCAACTTCACATTTTCCAACGTTATATTCCATCTGCCAACTTTTTTCCCACTCACTTAATCTGTTTATATCCCTTTGCAGATTCTTTGAATCCTCCTCACAACTTTCTATCCTTCCTATCTTCGTGTTGTCAGCAATTGGCTACAATACAGTACTTAACATGTTTATATCCCTTTGCAGATTCTTTGAATCCTCCTCACAACTTTCTATCCTTCCTATCTTTGTGTTGTCAGCAATTGGCTACAATACAGTCGGTCACTTCTTACAAGTAATTAACATTAATCGTAAATTGTTGAGGAACCAACACTGATCCCTATGGCACTTCACTAGTTATAATTTTCCATCCTGAAAATGACACATTTATCCTGACTCCCTGTTTCCTGTTAGTCAGTCCTTTATTCATGCTAATATATCAACCCCAACACCATAAGTTCTTATCTTGTGTGGCACCTTATCAAATGTCTTTTGGAAATCCTCAAAGAACTCTAATAGGTTTGTCAAGCATGATTTTCACAAAACCCTGTTAACTCAACTGATAGTATTTTTATTTTCTAAATGTCCTGCTAGTACCTCTTTAATAATGGATTCAAGCATTTTCCCAATGATTAGACGTTCTAATCAGTTTCCTTTTAAGATGGGCCCCACTCAGATTCTCTGTCTATCCCTAATTAAGTTCAACAAATTTTTTTGTTCATTCACTCTCCACAGCACTTCATAGTATACTTTTTCTGTCAAGCTGATCCTTTCCATTCTCCTCCAAACCCACATTTCAAAACTATTTAGCAAGTTGGTCTCCTCTTTCCATAAGGTCCAAATCTCACACCCATACAAAACAACACTCCAAATCAAGCTTTTTACAGTCACTTTCTGAATTGTTTATTCAGATTTCCGTTTAACAACCGTCTCTTCTTACCAAGTGCGACCTTTCCCATTGTTATCCTTGTTCTTATTTTTTTGTTGCACCTTCCATGTGCAGATATTATGCTTCCTAAGTATTTGCATTCTTGCACCTGTTCTAGTCCTCTTTCTTTTATGTATATCTGAATATTTCTTGGTGATTTTGCATCACTTTGGTCTTGCCAATGTTCTATTTCATTCTGAAGTTCATGCCTGCTGTTACTAGCCTATTAGTACTTGTAATCCTTCTTCCATGTTTGCCATCTGCAAATCTAACTGATGTTAGCATTCACCTCCAAACTAAATGGTGGATTCTGTATCTTCAAATGCTTCTTTGACCATTGCTTCTGCATAGATATTGAAGAGTACTGGTGATAAACAGCACCTTTGTTGAATTTCTCTTCCAATTACATATGGTACCCGTTGGCTACTCTCAGTGTTGCTGTTTGTCCCATGTACAGACTTCTTATGAATCATCGATCTTCAATGTCTTTTAACACTATCAAGAGTGAACCTAATCAAATAATTTTTCAAAATCTGCAAAACAACATGTAATTCATGTCCAAGTTCTAAACAGTGTTCACTCATTACTCTTATAACGTCAAGCTTCAACTGTTTCTCTCATCAGTGTTCTTCTCTGGAATCCAAACTGGGTATCTCCAAGATAAAGGCAAAATACTGCGGATGCTGGAAATCTCAAACAAAAACAAAAAATACTGGAAAAACTCAGCAGGCCTGACAGCATTTGTGGAGAGAAAGACAGAGTTAACGGATTTGAAAAGTTAACTCTATCTTTCTCTCCACAGATGCTATCAGACCTGCTGAATTTTTGCAGCATTTTTTGTTTTTTTTGGGTGTCGCCAATGTAGTTCTGTGCCTTCCCACCCACCTTCTATGTTGCAATTCTCAACACAATCTTCGATGCATAGACAATTTGACTAATTGTAAGAAAGTTAAAACATTGACATGCCTTGGCTTCTTCCTTAAGATTATCTTTATTATCTGCATGAAGTCCTCTGGCCATTCTCCTGATAAGTAAATACCTTTACATAGCTTAGTAAAACTTAATGCTTCATTCTTTCCCATGTTTTGAATCAACTCTGTAGGTATTTCATCTATTCCAGCCACTTACCCAGTGTTTATCTCAATTATCGCTGTTCTTATCTGACTTTCTTGCATTTATGGTCTAATGAAATGGATGTCAACATTACCCTCTACTTCTAGCTCAATCATTTCAAATTTTTCATTTTTTGCATATAGTTCTTTAATATGCTTCTTCCATATTTTCCTTATTTCATCAGGGTTTGTTAATGGAACATCTTCCTTATTCTCTATTGCTGTTGTTTTAATTTATGCTGAGTGTCACTAATCTGCTTTGCTTTAGCATACATGAGATCCACCCATCGTAGCTGATCTAATCTTTGAGCCTATCATATTGCTCTTTTAACCATTGTTCTTGCGCCTTTTCCATTTCTCTTCTGAACTCGTTATTCAAGTGTTTGTATTTCAGCTTGCTTTCTTCAGTATTGATAATCTTCCATTTTCTCCTTTCTTCCATCTTTTGCAGCATTGCAGTTGTGACCCATGGTTCCTTGATTCTTTTTCCTTTTAAAATGCTTGCACCTCCTTCACTGACAGATTCTTTAATCTGTTTTCATTGATGATTGATGTTGGTGGTATCCTTATCTGTTCTAGCTAGTGCTTCGTTTGCTTTATTTACAAATTATTTAATTCCTTTGTTCAGCTTCTCTAGGTTCCACCTTTTCTGCATATTCTACCTTGGATCTTCCTCAGTCAGAGTACTGTTTCGGTTTGCACAAGATTATGGTGTGATTCTGCGTTAGTTCCCAGCTGAGATTTTGAGTTCCTAACGTTATTCTTGTATCTTAGTCTCGCCATGAAATTTTCCTGTATTGTCAAATATTTCCCATGTATATCATCTTCTTTTATGATGCCTAAACCATGAGTTTGTTATCATGAGCCCTGTTATGTAAAAATTTACCAGCTTTTGGTCTCACTCATTCCTCTTCCCAAGACCATATAGTCCCAATTCATTGTCATCTCTTACTTTTCCAACAGTCCTGTTCCAATCTCCCATAACAATCATACAGCTCTTTCCACTCTCCTGTTCAATTAGCTTTTCAATTCTATCATACATTTCATCCATCTCATTTGGATGTCCGCCTGTAGGCATATGTACCTGAATGCAGGTCAGGTCAGATGGCTGAGGTCTAGTACTGGTAGCACTGTAGCCCAGTACTACCTGTCCTAATGGTTGAATGGTCAGCGACTTAAACTGGTACCACAATGAAATGGTGAGCTATCACTAAAATTAGACAAGAAAACAGCTCAGGATGGCATCAGCACAAATAAACTCCAATAGCGTAGACGAGAGCCCCTGTCAAAGGTCAGGTGATGTCACTCTTGGCAAGGGAGGCAGTGATGTCTCCCAGGTGGCCATTCAGCAAAATCCTCATACGTACAAGCTTGGCAGTATTAAAAGATTAGGAATATGGAATGTATGAGCAATAAACAGGAAAAGAAAACTAGTGAACCTAAAGCAAGAAATGGAAGAAGAGAAATTAAAGATCTTAGGTTTACATGAAGTATGGTGGACTAGGGACTTCAAGAGTGATGAAGTGAGAATGATATACTCTGGAGGAAACAAAAAGGAACGGGGAGTAGCAGTAATGCTAGACAAGTATGAATGAAGTGAAACGTGAGGCAGATAAACTGATGCTAGTGAGCTGGGTTCAGCAAATATCGGAAAATCGAGCAGATTGTAACGTAGGCCTATAGAGGAATTGTCTGATATTTGGATGCTTGCTGCATGCACATGATCAGTGCACATTGGCTCACAGCCAGGAATATCTCCTTTATACCTTTTTTGTTTGAACTACAAGCCTTAGGTGCATTTTGTGTTACTTGTTTATATCATTGGACAGATATCAAAGTATTGCTTGGTAAATTGGTGAGGAAGGAGAACCCAGGTGAGATTCAGTCTGTCCTGAGCTAGCTATGTTCAGCCAGAACAGAGATCTATAACTCTCATGCCTCTGCAGGAAAATTGGCCAGCTTTACACTGGTTTTTGGGCATGGGTGTCAGGTTTGCAACGTACCCCAGATTTGCACTAAGTGTGGTAGCGGTTGGATAAAAGGGCCCTTTACCCGCTGGCTGCAGTGGTGGCTTTTCACACCTCATCATGCTGCCACATTAATTATGCATTGCTGGGAGAGAAACCATTTCGAAGGCGGTGGGCTGTCATTTGCCTGCCATGCCATCACCTCGCCACTTCATCACGCTGGGTGCCATATTTAAAGTACAGACGCCCGCACACCTCTCAGTGCTTCCAGCCCACAACTGCTGCGAAGAAGATATGGCCCCAAAAGGCAGGAAGACTGTAGCCCCCACCCCTGGTTTAATGATGCATCACTCGAGTACCTTTTGGGCGCAGTGGAAGCTTGCCATGATGTTCTCTAGCCCCGCTCTGGCTGAAGGAGGGGCAGCAACGTCACTAATCCAGCACAGGAGGCAGTGACAGTGGGGGGTAAGCGCCAATGGTCTGCAAAGGAGGACTCCACCCAGTGCTGCAACAGGATGAATGGTCTCATCTGTTCTACCAGGGTAAGTCACTCTTCTCATCACTCTCAACTCACACACTCACAAACCCATCACATATCCACAGGGCCCTCATATCTCAAGGGACAACACCACTAACTCTCACACACACCCTCACATCTCCATCAAGCTCATATCCACTGGAGCTCATGCTGTCACCCCGAACATGGCTCCGCTCACCTCACAAACATTCCACACAGTTCCATGCATCCTGCTCACACTCTCTCCATCTGTTTTCATGCAGGAGAAGCTGGCTCACCACAGCAGGAAGAGGTCCTGACGGGGGTAGGGTGTCCCAAGTTAGGCCCCTCACTCACTTTGAGAAGCGTGCCATCATACTGACTGGTGAGGATGTGGACCGTGCCTGTGGTGACAGTGAGATCGGTGGGGAACTTTCAGGTGAGGATCCTGCACCACATCAACCCTCTCTCAACACAACTCTGAGTGCTCTCTCTCCTGCTTTTGTCTCTGCTGCCATGCACTAATTATCTCTACTTCGGTTCACAGGGATCTCTGCCAAGTGACCGACATCCTCAGCCAGTCAATCCCTCAACTCCATGCATGTCCTCATGAGGAGGACTCCTTCTCTAATGAAGAGCTGGAAATAAGCAGTCTGGAAGACCCATCACCACTTACCCACAACATCCACCAATGCAGGGAAACACACCTCAGTGGGACTTAGATCTAGAGCAGGCTCAAGTTTACAATTTGTAGTCACCGCACGGACATAGTCCACAGCGGGAGGAAGCAGGTTTCACCGAGCTCTCTGGCATTCGGAGCTCTGCTGGAGATCAGGCATCTGTGAGGTCCGAGTCATATGTCAAGCCTCTGGATTTGGCCTTCCAACTCATTGTGGAGTCAGCAGAAGGTGTGGAAACATCTCACAGAGCTTTTGGAAGCCTTCAACAGAGGGCGAGTCAGAGGGGTGCATCTGCCTGCTTTCTGATGAAGTGGTGCCCACATGTACGTATATGGAGGCCTCCATGGGGAGGATGGCAGATGCTATGGAGACCCTGGTTCAGCAGAATGTAGAGATGCGCACAGACTTACACTCCGTGATAGCCATGGGTGAATTCCAGCAGTGGCAACATGAGAGGGAAATAGGGCACCTCGATGTTCCCCCAGGTGCTCATTCCCTTCAAGGAGTCAGGCCGGGGTCCTTGTGCACCAGAAGGGAGGAGGAACAGCAGCCAGACATCCCTGGGCCATCCACTCAGTAATCTCAGAGTCTGTCCTCTCCCTTTGAGTGCCCTTTGCCTGTGACCCCCTCAACCTTGTCCTCTGTCACCGCAGAGGGAGCAGCTGGCCCACAGGAGGACAACCAAAGCAAGCCGGGACCCCAAGGCCTCGGCTCTCCAGAGGACCCACGCCAAAGTCATCAGAGCCAACCATTGCACAGGCTGTCTCCACCCCTGCTGCAGATGTCAGGGCAGCACCTAGAAGCCTAAGGTGCTCAAAAGTTAAGAAATTCTGATCACAGTTGGTTGCACGGGTGAACATATTTTGTCAATTTACAATCTGAAACTATATTCACTTTCACTGAATAATGTGTAATGGTGCCTTTCAGCTACAATTACAGGCTTCGTGAGTCCTCCTGCTGCACACCCTCTACCCCCTATGACCTCATGAGCAATTTAGCTGCATGCAGCCAGCCCACGGGTGATTCTGGGGGGAGAAATATGTATGGCAGGGCCTTTAGGAGCCTCATACACACACACAGATCCTTCACATATCCCACTCATCTCAATGTCCTGAGCATTTTCAATGCTGTCTGCTGGGGTTCACTTTCAGTTGACCATCTGAGCTGACCTGCATCTCCACCCGCCCACCGGTCACACTCCCATGCAGCATCTGTTCTCTCCCGCCATGATTCTCATTTCACTTACTATTTAGCCAGCATAGCCGTGCTGCAGTTGTCTTGCGCTCCCTGTCCTTTACCCTGTCCGAGTCACCCACTTCCTTTCCCCATCACTGTAGATCCCTCTGGCATCACCTTCCACTTCCTCTCCGTGACCTACCAGCCACAACCCTTTTCTTCCGGGGATGTCCAGGTGAACGTTTGCATTCCCTTTCTTCCTGAAAATCCCAAACACATCCACATTAACTTCCCCAAGCTTCTCTTTCCCAACCCCAGGGTCCGTGACTGCCTCCGAGTCCCCACCAAACACCCTCGCCTTCCCTTCTGCCGCTACTGTCAAACCCTCACCCTCCCAACCTAACGTCTCACACTGACCTCAATCATTCTCAACATTCCCTCCTACCACACCCACCTTCAGTTCACTCTGCAGGAGGCAGTCATGGACTCAACAGAGCCCTTCCTTGCACATTCATCTGGACATCCCCCCCAACTCCAGACACCTTCCCCCTTTGGAACTCCCTCCCCACTTGGAACTCCTTCCCCACTTGGGACTCCTTCCACCTTCCCCCCGACACGGTCCCAGACTCCTCCCGCCCCAGACATCCCCCCCTCCCTTGTCCTTCCCCTTTTCTGACTCCTTCTTCCACCCTTACTCCTCCTCTCCTTCCTCTCCCTTACTCCTTCTGCTCCCAGACTCCTTCCTAATTCTGGACTCCTTCTCCCTCCAAACTCCTTCTCTTACACCTTCCTCCCCCCTTACAGCTAGCTCCATAGTTGCCATTTGATCCCCGATACCCCCTCCTGCCTCTGTACTCTGTACCCCCTCCCAATCTCAACCCTCCACACCTTCGTTCCCCCCAACCTCACCCGCCGACACCTTCGTTCCTCCCCCTCTCAACCTCACCCCCCCCAACACATCTCCTTTTCCTAGTCGATCCTAAAACCTCCTCTCCCACCCCCCAATACATCTTCCTCTCCCAAACACAGCTGGGCCTTCCTCTCCATCCCCTAAACCATCATCCGTTGTGAGCGGTGCCTCAATGGTGACTTTCCAAATTCTGTGAGCTGCTTCATGCGATGGACATTCCTTCAGGATCCTGTTGCTGTCGGGCTCCAGTATCTTCTGCTCCTCGGATGTCCATGATGTGAGCAAGGGCCTGGCGGTAAGTCCTGATTTCTGCACGTCGCACTTGTCAAGGCGTGTTCTGAACCGGTGGGTTTTCCCGTCAATGTAGGCAGGTGATCCAGTGTGGGGGGATGATTCTGGCGGGCTGGCCTTATAATGATATGTGGATGCATTACAATAAGGCTCACAATGTCCGACAGTGGGAAACGCGGCACACCATTGATGGGCAGAGCGGATGACTGCAAACTGCTTTCATGACCATGTGAAACCGATTTTTGGTCTTCTTGCCATATTGTCCACTCACGCAGCTGAACAAACTTGACGCCAGCGGGCACGGAAAATTATGTCCCAAGAGCTTGCCTCATCTTTGGCTGACCGCTCAGCCAAACGGTTTCTTTCTAATGGCATGTGGTATAGCCAGCCTGCTCTTCTTAAAGGAAGCCTGTCTCTCCTTAAGGCAAGTTATACTGCATGACATTTCTGCATTTTAAAACATGGAAAATTGAGCACCAGGGCACAGAGAGGGTTTGAGAGTGACGGATGTGACACTGGAGACATTTCTGGTAGAGATGGACAGGAGGAGAGATGTTAGCCTTCCATGGGCTATCACACTCAGGGGGAGTGAGGAGGTGGCAAGGGAGGTCAGTTCCCAGCACCTGGATCAAAGGACTTGGCTGCAAACCCACAAGAAACCTAATAATCTCCTGCAGGTGGGTAAGGTTAGTGAATGCATCTTCTCATGACATTTTCAGACATGATAGAGAGGGAGGGATGAAAGGGGGAGGAGTGGCATTACCAGTCAGGGAAAATATCACAGCTGTGCGTAGACAGGACAGCCCAGAGGGCTCGTCTACAGAGGCCATATGGGTGGAGCTGAGGAATGGGAAATGTGTGACACACTAACAGAGTTGTATTATAGACCGCCCAATAGTCAAAGAGAATTGGAGGAGCAAATCTGTAGAGAGATAGCAGACCGATGTAAGAAACAGAAAGTTGTGAAAGTAGGAGATTTTAACTTTCCACCTATTGACAGGGACTCCCATACTGTAAAAGGGCTGGATGGCTTGGAGTTTGTCAAATGTGTTCAGGAAAGTTTTCTAAATCAATATATAGAGGTACCAACTAGAAAGGATGCAATACTTGATCTCCTATTAGGGAACCAGACAGGTCAGGTGACAGAAGTATGTGTAGGTGAACATTTTGGGTCCAGTGAGCACAATGTCATTAGTTTTAAGTTAATTATGGATAAGGATAAGTCTGGTCCTCGAGTTGAGATTCTAAATTGGAGAAATGCCAATTTTGTGGAAATGAGAAAGGATCTAGGAAGAGTGGATTGGGATAAGTCGTTTTCTGGCACGGATGTGTTCAGTAAGTGGAAGGCATTCAAAGGCAAAATTTTGAGAGTGCAGAGTTTACATGTTCCTGTCAGGATTAAAGGCAAAGTTAACAGGCATAGGCAACCTTGGTTTTCAAGAGATATTGGCGATCTGGTTAAGAAGAAGAGAGAGGTGTATAGCAGGTATAGGCAACAAGAAGCAAATGAGGTATTTGTAGAGTATAGGAAATGTATGAAAATACTAAAAATGGAAATCAGGAAGGCAAAAAGAAGACATGAGGTTGCTTTGGCAGATAATGTGAAGGTAAACCCGAAGGGTTTCTACAAGTATATTAAGAGTAAAAGGATAATAAAGGACACAATTGGTCCCCTTGAAGATCAGAGTGGTCGTCTATGTGTGGAGCCTCATGAGATGGGGGAGATCTTATACAGTTTTTTTGCATCAGTATTTACTCAGGAAACTGGCATAGCGTATAAGGAAGGAAGGGAACCAAGCACTGGTGTCATGGAACATATAAAGATTAAAGAGGAGGAGGTGCTTGCTGCCTTACAGCGAATAAAGGTAGATAAATCCCCCAGGCCTGACATGATATTCCCTCGGACCTTGAGGGAGACTAGTGTAGAAATTGCAGGGGCCCTGGCAGAAATATTTAAAATGTCCTTAGCCATGGGTGAGGTGCCAGAGCATTGGAGGGTAGGTCATGTTGTTCCGTTGTTTAAAAAAGGCTCCAAAAGTAAACCAGGTAATTATAGGCCAGTGAGCCTGATGTCAGTGGTAGGTAAATTATTGGAAGGTGTTCTGAGAGATCGGATATACAATTATTTGGACAGCCAAGGGCTGATTAAGGATAATCAGCATGGCTTTGTGCATGGTAGGTCGTGTTTAACAAACCTTGTAGAGTTTTTCGAGGAGGTTACCAAGAAAGTAGATGAAGGAAAGGCTGTGGATGTTGTCTACATTGATTTTAGTAAGGCCTTTGACAAGGTCTCACATGGGAGGTTAGATCAGAAGGTTCAGACACTTGGTATCCATGGAGAGGTTGTAAACTGGATTCGAAATTGGTTGTGTAGGAGAAGACAGAGAGTGGTAATGGATGATTGCTTCTCAGACAGGAGGTCTGTGACTAGTGGTGTGCCTCAGGGATCTGTACTGGGACCAGTGTTGTTTGTTGTCTATATCTATGATCTGGATGATAATGTGGTAAAGTAGATCAGCAAGTTTGCTGATGACACCAAGATTGGAGGTGTTGTGGACAGCGAGGAAGGCTTTCAAAGCTTACAGAGGGATCTGGACCAACTAGAAAAATGGGCCAGAAAATGGCAGATGGAATTTAATGCAAAAAAGTGTGAGGTGTTACATTTTGGAAGGACAAACTAAGGTAGGACATACACAGCAAATGGTAGGGCACTGAGGAGTGCGGAGGAACAAAGGGATCTGGGAGTTCAGATTCATAATTCCCTGAAAGTGGCGTCACAGGTAGACAGGGTTGTAAATAAAGCTTTTGGCCTACTGGCCTTCATAAATCAAAGTATTGAGTATAGGAGTTGGGATGTTATGATGAGGTTGTGTAAGACATTGGTGAGGCCAGCTTTGGAGTATTGTGTGCAGTTCTGGTCACCTAACTACAGGAAGGATATCAGTAAGATTGAAAGAGTGCAGAGATTTACTAGGATGTTGCCGGGTCTTCAGGAGTTAAGTTACAGGGAAAGATTAAACAGGTTAGGACTTTATTCCTTGGAACGTAGAAGAATGAGGGGAGATTTGATAGAAGTTTACAAAATTATGAGGGGTATAGACAGAGTAAATGCGAATAGGCTCTTTCCACTTAGATTAGGAGAGATAAACACGAGAGGACATGGCTTTAGGGTGAAAGGGGAAAGGTTTAGGGGGAATATTAGGGGGAACTTCTTCACTCAGAGAGTGGTGAGAGTGTGGAATGAGCTACTAGATGACGTGCTAAATGCAGGCTCACTCTTAAGTTTTAAGAATAAATTAGATAGATACATGGATGGGAGAGGTCTGGAGGGTTATGGACTGGGTGCAGGTCAATGAGACTAGCGGAATAATATTTCGGCACAAACTAGAAGGGCCGAATGGCCTATTTTCTGTGCTGTAGTGTTCTATGGCTCTATCTGCTAACCCACCAGATTAGCAACCTCTCACACATTTCTCAATGCACCATATGCCATGACTCACCTAGCAGCATTCCCTGGCATGCAGGATTCATACCTAACAGATACTCCATCTCATCCTCATACACTTATCAATCCTGCAAGCCTCAAATCCACCTGTTACTATGCTCCACACACCTCCAGCTATTCAGTTATGACAGGCACATCATTCAAAGACAGTACTACACAATTACCCACATTCTTTTGGAGTTTTGCAGAGCAAGTGTAGCACACAATAGAGAGGGTCAGAGCAGAACCAGTGGGGGGACAAGGACACCGGCATCTGATGGAGTCAATGTCTCTCTGCATCATGGGTTCTGCTGCCAGAAGGACCATGATATCAGGCATTGCTAAGATCATTGAGGATGATGATATGTTCCTTCCTCATTCTTCTTCTCAACAACTCACAGCTCACCATTGTGTTGTTATTTTGCCTGATGGGCAAGCTGCAGATGGTGTGACCATGGGCCTCTTAATGCCCACCCCAACTTCCTTCCATGCAGAACAGTGTTCCCCTCTGACTTTCTGCTTTCAGACATCCAAGAATTGTCACCTGCCAGCCACAGCAGACCAAGGAGGAAGGCGGGGGTGGGGGGGGGGCGGGGTGGGTGGGGGTGTGTGTGTGTGTGTGTGTATGTGTGTATGTGTGGGTGTGTGTGGGGGGGCGGGGTCCAACAGCATAGCACTGAGTAAGAGGCTCTGTCATTTGATCAGAAACACTCAGCCACCAGCTGAGATACTGGCACAGCACCTAGCTGAGGGGTAAATATAGAACTGGAACCAGCATTTGGTGAGTCATGTGAGCATATGTAGATTGGAACCAGGCCAGGGGTAAGGGTGATTTGTTTCCCAGTTCCCGGGAAGGCATGGTTGCAGTCAGGTTCTGCTGCAGAGGCCTCAGCTAAGGGCCTTGATGAGAGAGCATACAGGAGTCTGCTAATGGGTATGTACACCAGGATGCTGAATGCATTGGGTTGTCTGCCAGACACTGTCACTGTCAAGGAGCATGGAGTAGTCTAGCTCAAACTTGGCAGAGGGCATGATGTGGAGCCTCTGCTCCATCTCCCAGTCATGTTGCATCCAGATGCACTGCCACTGTACCTGTTGCAGCCTTTATGTGGGCAAGACACCTACTCTTTTGCCATTTTTGTGAGGATGCAGCAACACTTGGGAAATCCAGGAATTCAGCACAAGACCTCTAAACATTCCAGAGTACTTCCAAACACTTTGAAGCAGCAGAAGTTCTTCAAAATGACAGTGCTTAATGTTGGATGCCTGGGCCTTTAAGAAATATTAGTGCAGATCCAACTTGCAACTCAATGCTTGGCCTTTGAGTGTGGGCAACAATTTGTTGCCTGCTTGGTCAAAATTAGGCAATTCTTAGCAACACATTTATGGTAGGGTAGTGTGATATCAGGATAGTGCTTCTGTTTCTGCTCAGGTTTCTAGTGCATGCTGGGGATGTCCACGTGGCTGTCACTGGATGTGCCTGATGGAGCAGTGTGCCCCAACAAAACAGCTCTCCAGAGATGAAATTCACACCCGTGATCCTTATCCGGTGATGTCAGCTGAAAATAGATTTGCAGATTTGGACTTTGTGCAATACTGTGAAACAAGTGATGGTGATAACAGTCCACTTTACATCTCTCTTAGTTTTTATTACTAGTGATTCCGATGGAATTACAAGAGAGATGTGAAATAGGCTTTTTGAAGTTTTTTGAAGATGTAATTAGCAAAATAGATAAGGGAGAACCGGTGGATGTGGTATATTTAGATTTTCAGAAAGCTTTTGATAAGGTCCCACTCAAGAGGTTAGTAAACAAAATTAGAGCACATGGGATTGGTGGTAATATACTGGCGTGGACAGAAAACAGAGAGTAGGAATAAATAAGTCATTTTCAGGTTGGAAGGCTGTGATTAGTGTGAGTTGTGAGGAGGATGCAAAGACACTTCAAGGGGACTTGGAGAGACTGAGCCAGTGGGCAAAAATTTGACAGACGGAATAAAATGTGGAAAAATATAAGGTTATCCACTTTGGTAGGAAAAACAGAAAAACAGGGTATTTCTTAAATGGTGAGGAGGGAAGTGTTGAACTTCAAAGTGACATGGGTGTTCTGGCTCATGAGTCACAAAAAGCTAACTTGCAGATACAGCAAGCAATTAAGAAGGCAAATAGTATGTTGGCCTTTACTACAAAGGGATTTGAGTATTGGAGTAATGATGTCTTACTGCAACTATCAGAGCTTTGGTGAGCCACATCTGGAGTATTCTGTGCAGTTTTGTCTCCATACCTAAGGATAGATGTTCTTGCTATAACAGGGGTGCAACGAAGGTTCATCAAATTAATACCTGGGTTGGAGGGATTGCCTTATGAGGAAAGATTAAATAGACTGGGCCTTTTTCACTGGAATTTAGAAAATTGTGAGGAGATCTCATTCAAACGTACAAAATTCTTACAGAGCTCGACAGGGTAGATGCAAGAAGGATATTTCCCCTGGCTGGGAGGTTCT
The DNA here is from genome assembly GCF_017639515.1 of Carcharodon carcharias. NCBI lineage: Eukaryota > Metazoa > Chordata > Chondrichthyes > Lamniformes > Lamnidae > Carcharodon > Carcharodon carcharias. The sequence continues at coordinate 153,377,577 of NC_054467.1, read as the reverse complement.
AGAACCAGGGGACACAGTCTCAGACTAAGAGAAAGGCTACTTAGTACTTAGATGGGGAGGAATTTCTTCATTCAGAGGGTGGTGAATCTTTGGAATTCTCTGCCCCAGAGGGCTGTGGAGACTCAGTCATTCAGTATGTTCAAGACTGAGGTTGATAGATTTCTACATATTAAAAACATCAAGTGATACCAGGATAGTGCAAGAAAGTGGTGTTGAAGTACAACTTCAGGCATGATCTCATCAAATGGCGGAGCAGGCTCCAAGGGCTGAATCGCCTACACCTGCTCCTATTTCTTATGTTCTTAATTCACTTATACTCATTTTGCACTGTCATACAAAGCCAAGCCCTAGGGTGTGAATGGGATCAGTTTGTCTATGACATCTCTGTAGTCAAAAAGACTGCAAACATTTGCTATCAATGCCCACACAAGAGTAAGATATAATAAAGAATTATGTGATAGCATTAACTACAGTAGTTACTCCACAAACTGCAACAGTTAATCAGGTTGCCTAGAAAGTGTACAATGAAATCTCTATCTATTTGCTAGAGATTTAGAAATTGTAGCAGGAAATGTGATTGAAGCCAAATATCTGGCTACTTACAGTGGGTTTTACAGTTACTGTCTTGTTCTCCTTTATGTAGCTCATCTTACAAAGTTCATTCTTGCAACTTGTTAATTGTAGACTTTATAGTTTTTTTTTCTGAGTTGACCTGAGTATTTCCTTAACAATTCATAAAAGTCCTTACAAATCTTCCTGTACCAGATCCTGTGATTTAGATATAAGTGGTTCCTTTCCCACTCAGAGATTAAAACCGGTATGAAATGGGAAATGGCTAAAGAGTAGCAGAAGGCTGCAGTGCTGGAACATTTACAATTTCCAGCTAATGCGCCACTTACTAATTCTATGAACATGAATTCTCTGGTGTGTAATTGTGGCAGGCATATCTTATCTATTATAGTTAAAGTAAATTTTAGCATATAGTTTACTGCAGTGCTACAGAAACCCCATTGTTCCCATTCTTAGTTTCAGGTCCTCAGAAAAGGTTATAGATAAAATGCAATGAGCTATGTATTTTTACCATATTACGTTTAGTCAAAGATATAACATCAATGCTGTCTGTATGTAGTTCACGGATTGTGGGCTAGTGGACCGCTTTACAACAGCAGGAAAAGAAGCAAGTTGTCATGACTTTCATTAGAAGTATTTTAAAGTTGCAGCAATATTAATGGATTTCTGCCTTGCAGGTGTAAAACTTGTGGTAATTATTTTCTGCTTTTTTTCCTTTAGCCCCACAATATAACTCTACAATAATTTATTTGGAAAATATGCCATAGAATTTGAGTTACTGTCCAAATATGAGAGAATGGTAAAGATCCACAGACTCTATCCTTTGATGCAAGTGTAAGATTAGTCTCCTGCAGAGTGATTGGGCCAAAGTTTCCACTTTGGGGCAGTTGATGATTCTGGCGCAAGTTGCATCCAAAGTTGCGTCTATTTTGAAAAGTGTTTTCTTCCCTCCATTTCCACTCAAACAGAATTTTGAAAAAAAATGGTTTAAAAATCTAACCTTACTCTGGCTGCAGTGCATTTGTACCGCGTGTCTAACCATGTGCAGATCCACCTTTACTCTCTCCTGTGAAATATGTGTAGTGTTAGTATTTGAACTAAAATTGAGTGACTGTGTGTCTTCATCTTTGCTGTCCTCTTGTTCCTAAACCACTGCCTGGACAGTTCTTGGGTATCTGAAATGTAAAAAAAGGATAATGTTGAGTGAGGGGAGAGGAGAAATTATGAAGTACACGCTTAAAAAATGCATAACTTGTAACTCAAAAGAGAGTGTGGGAGGAGGGAGGAGTGGAATGTGAGAAGGAGTATTAAGTATGCAGGTACCATCATTTTCAATGGCTTCAGCATCGCCACTGGCCGTGACCTCAGCAATGGACATTATCATAATGATCCTCCATGGATTTAGGACATGCAGGCAGCTCTCTCCCCCTCCAGTTAGTTCCTGCTTCCTCTGGTTTTGTGACACCTTGTCCTGCAAGAGCGAGAGATGTGTGTCAGTCATTGTGCAATCATTTTGGATATTATGGCTGGCATGGTTGCGTGCTGCCTGTGGGATGTGCAGGTTGCAATAGTGCTAAAAATTTGAGGGTGAGCTGAAACATATGAATGTCAAGTATGACTTCTGTTTGATAGAGTTTGTTGGTAGGTGAGTGATAGAGGTGTGCTGAATTGAGATGAGGCAAGTAGTGTAGTTGGTAGGATATGAAATTCGAAGATGCATTTACTGACCTTGGCCACATTTGTGAGGTATTGCACTTCTTCTGGCACTGCATCCAGGCTCTTGGAGCTACATCACTAGCATTAACCTCCATGGTCATCTGTTCCCACTACCTTCTCATCAAATGTCTTGAGGGTCTCCTGCCTGTCTGTAGGATAAAAGGCCTCTCTCCTCTTTTCCACCAAGACCTCACTCACTGCCAGTATCTTTCGAAAACCTGGGGACTGCTCTTTCCCATGGTCAGCCAATCTTTTCTCTTTCCCAAGTGAGATTCAGCTGCAGAATGTTTCCCAGCAGCTGCTCCAGCCACAATCCCCTCCCTTTTAAGAGGTGTAGACTAGCATTAAGTAATGCAAGTTAATAACAATACTGGGTCCCCTGCAGCCAATGGATAGCTCTGGGACTGCTGGCTCATGCAGAAACCGTTATAATTAGCAGTCAACACAAATCTAGTGCACTGCCTGCATTCAACTCGACAGGCATGGGTTAACTGTTCACTGCAATACATGCCCCTGTTTTTGGGGCTAACTGTGGGCATGGATGTGAATTGGGAAGCAGTGAGATGAAGGGAAAAAGAGTGTAATCTGAAGCATTGAGCCATCAGGGATAGGCATGATGGGCTAGCTGGCCATCATTTGTTTCACTTGTTTGCAACAAAGGGCGGAATCATCCCAGATTTTCACTAAGTGTGGTAGCGGGCAGGAAAAAGGATGTTTTTCGTCAGCCTCCATGGTGGCCTTTCACACTATATTGTCCCATTCCTGGCACATGCCACCTCATTAGTAATTCATTCTGAGAAACATGCTGGGTCGCTGGCGGGGCAGCCTCTGAATCATTTGCCCAGCTGTCACCTCAGGCCTTCAGTAAACCGGGCACCATATTGAAAGGCTATCTCTGTACAGAGCTATCAGTTCCCAGCAGCTTCCTATGTCTAGAAGAGATAGGAAGCTGCTGGAAACTGATGGCTGCCAAAGGGAGGAAACATGCTGCCCCCAGATTTAGCAATGCCTCCCTTGAGTGCCTACTGGATGCAGTGGAGGCCCACCCCAATGTCCTCTACCCCCGCTCTGGGTGAAGACCAGCAAGCAAGGTCACCAATCCCACATGGGAGGTGATGGCAGCAGTGGTCAGCACTAATGCCCTGCAAAAGAGGACAGCCACCCAGTGCCAGAGTTAGTCACTCTTCTCATCACTTTCAACTTACACACTCATAAACCTACCGCACATCCACAGGGATCTCACTCACTACCAGTTCAAGAGACATCACCATTCACTCTCTCGCACTCACCTTCATTTGCTCTGTGGATCATGTCCTCATCTCGTCCATGGAAACATTCACGACGCACAAACATGTCAGGCATCCTTGCTACCTGGCTTGGCAGGCATCCTGCTTATACTTTCTCCATCTATATTCATGCAGGACAAGCCAGCACACAACAAGACAGAGAGGCTGCAGAATGGTGGAGGGATACCTGAAATCAAGGTCCTCATGGATTTTGAAAATAGAGCCATCCAGCTGTCCGGCAATGATTTGGACCATTCCTGTGCTGACAGTGAGGTCGGCGCTGCTCTACCAAGTGAAGTTCCAGCAGTGAAACACCCATCAGACAACCATGCTGTGAGTGATGTGTCCTCTTTCACAGGCCACTGCCATGTACTAATTATCTCTCCTCACTTTCGCAGGCACATCTGCGAAGCAGCCAAGGGGTCCACGAACCAGGTCATCAACTCAAGCCCCGAAGAAACGTCAGAAGAAAAATCCGATGACACCATAATTGAAGACACAGTGCTCACCCACATCCTCCACCAGTGCAGAGACACACATATTGGTGGGACCTAGTTCTAAAGGTGCCTCGGGGTCTAATCTGGTGAGCACATCGCACTGTCTGATCCATAGCAGGCTGTGGCAGGGACTTCCCAGTTGTCCAGCATTCGGAGGACTGCTGGAGACCAGAAATCAGCTGAGTCCAAGTCAGATGAGGATTCTCTGGACTTGGTCATGTCTCAGTTGCAGGAGCTGCAAAGACAAGCTCGGGGACATCAGGAAGGGATGTCCACTGCACTCCTCAGATTGCAAGGCCCAATGGAGGAGTCCATCCGCCTTCAGGATGAGGTGATAGTGCCGGCATGCCAACACACCAAGGTCAACACTGGTAGCATGGTGACCTTCATGGAGACCTTGCTCCAGGACATTGGTCCTGCACTGCTGCGCGGGCTCAACTCCATCGCTGATGCCATAGTTAGCCTCCAGCAGTGTGTACGCGAGAGAGGTGCTGGGCAGCTCGATCTCACTCCAGAAATCCCTTCCACTCACGGAGTCAGCCAGGGGCCCTCGGGCATCCATAGGGAGGAGGATCAGCAGGTACACAATCCTAGGCCATCCATTCCAGCAGTATCCAGCCCACCCGAATCCCCCTTCCAGTGACCCCTGCAGCTCCAGCTCCTCAGACCGAGAAAAGTGCCACTACCACACAGCAGGATCATGAAAGCAGGCCAGGGCCCTCCAGGTCTTATCTCTCCAGCGGACGCCCGTCAAGGTCATCACAGACAGGGTGTTGCAGTCAGCAGGCTGCCTCCACCTCTGCTGTGGATGTAGCGGGAGCACCAAAATGTAGCGGCAGGGTTAGGAAGGTTAAGAAGATGTAGTTGCACAGCCTGGGCAGGGGTGTTACTCAGTTGTACATAATGTTCATTATTGTAAATAATCACCCAAGAATGTCTCCCTGCCTATGGCTCCTTGTTAAGATGAGTTGTGTTCATGTCACTCAAATGTGAAACCTTGTTTCCTGCAAAGATAAAGGCAGGTGTCTCAGTCCAGGGCCTCTTCCCTGTGCTTTGTGCAACTTTCCCAGCACACTAATGGTGCGCCTTCACTGTCACTGGACACATCGGCCACGCCTGCAGCTCGATGGGGCTTACCATTGGTGCCAGAATGTCCTGGGTGGGCAGATCTCAGCATCTTTGAGGTGTGGCTGGCCCCCCATCTCATCAACATCTGTGTCCAGTGACAGTGTGGTCCTGAAGGGTCAGCTCACTAAGGATACCATACGATCAGAAGAAATTAAAGTTTCCCAATTGCATCTCCATGATATGACCCTGTTCACAGAGTGCAAGTGATCTGCCATCAGCCAGACAGGAGTCAGACATTCACATAAGCAATGTAAGGATACATGGAGTGTCCCCACTGCATGTCATCATCATCCTCCTGGAATGTAGCGACTATGGGCATTCGCTGCATCTCCATGACAGGAGCCTTATCACAGAAGGTATGTGCACTGCCATCAGCCAGACTGGAGTCAAACATTCACAGATGCAGTGTGAGGATCTATGGTGTCTCCTCACTGAATGTCATCATCCTCCATGAATCTAGCAGCTATGAGGGCCTCCTGAGTGCACCTGCCAATGTGAGGGCCTCATTACTGTCATCGTCGCTTTCAAGAATCTGCTCACCCTCATCCTTGTTGATGTCCTCCTCATCAGAGGAGACGCGCAGCATCCGCATCTCTTCCTCAGCCAGCTCCTCTCTCATTGCAACACCAGAGTGTGAAGGGCACAGCAGGTAACGACAAGGTGTGACACCATCTGTGGACTATTGCACCAGGCCAGTCCAGGCACTGGAACCTCATTTTCAACATCCCAATGGTTTACTCCATCTAAGTGTGAAGAAGCAGCATGAGCTTCATTGTACCTCTGCTCTGCTGCAGTCTGAGACCACTGCATGGGCGCCATCAGCCACGGTATCCTTGTCCCTGAGGAGCCATCCCTGTAGCCTCTGTGGACCCTAGGAGATGTCAGGGATCTGTGACCTACTGAGAATGTAGGAGTTGTGGACACTCCCTGGGAATCATGGGCAGACCTGCAGGATGCGTTTGTGGGTGAACATTCACGAGTAGAAGCCCTTGCGATTGACATACTTGATTGCTTGTTGCCATGGAGATCTGAGCGCCACATGAGCGCAGTCAATGCACCTGTGGGAAACCTGAGATCTCTGCAAATTCCAGCGCTCTTGCTTCCTGACTTTCCTGATCCTGGACAAAATGTACAAAGTTGTGTGCCTTTGCGAATATTGAATCCGTGACCTCCTATACGCATTTGTGTGTGGAGGCTTGCAATATCCCACAGAGGTCACCTGTGGAGCCCTGAAAGGATCCACTGGTGTAAAAATTAGCACTGTAGCCACTTTCACAGCCACTGGCAGTAGATGCCCTCCATGTCCTCGTGGCACCAAATCCTGCAGCAGGTGGCAAATGTGACCAACCAGTTCCCTGGATATGCGCAGTCTTTGGTGAAATTGGTTCTTGTTCATCTGCAGGAATGACAAGCACCATCTATAGACCCTGGGTCTAGCAAGGCGCCTACCCTCAACAGCTCACTTTGGCTCTTCAGCACAGGAGCCCCAGCTGCCCCTTCTTCTTGGGGTGTTGCTACTCCCACTGCCCAGCTAGGTGCTTCCGTTCCTCTCTTCTCCTTTGCCTCTGCTCCTTGTAAGCCATACAGCTAGGTCACCAGGCACCATGATCCTAATGAACTCCTCTTGCAGGGTGAAAGAAAGAGACCCATGGGTTAGCTTAGGTGTACTAAGAAATCTCTTGGTTAAGCCTGAAGACTCCTTAACCCAACCCGGAGAGTGCTGACCACCACTTGGATGGCCAGAGTTTAGTGCATTGCATGGCGGCCCGAAACCCCACCCTCCTCTCCCACCCCACTCCATCTGACCGATTGGCAGCAGCTTTGGCCACTGGACTGCATGCTGTGCTCTCAACTCAAGCATAAACATTCTCCTAACCCACACTGCAAGGCTGCACTGTTAGCTTGAACCATGGGGAAGACTGGTCCAAAACTGAATGGAAACATTGCTAAGGGGGAATGAGGGCCTCCAGCAGTGATTGCTTCACGGCCAGTTTTAGCAAGGAGATTGTACAACATACCCAGTCATCCAACTGTTCTGCAGCCCACTAAAATGCTCATGAGTTTACAGTCTGTGCCCAAGGGGCGAAAAGCTCTGGAGCATTTGTTGGCACTTCTATGCCTCCGCGTTGCTTGAGTGGGCAGATAAGCTGGAGACCTGATTCCAAGCATGTCAATGTGGCTGCATCTGAACTGTCTCAGCTTCGGAGGAATGGTCGCTTTATGGAAGGTTTCTCTAATACATGGCCACTCCCCTCCCCCTCTGCCCCCCACATATGCTTGTGCCCTACCTTCAGACTGTGCTGCCTTGCACCCCTCCAACTCACCCCAACCACAGTGCAGCCCTTGCTCTGGTAATGCACTGTCAGCCAGCAAGGAGAAAGCTACTTACCTGTGCCCTTAGCTGAATGCTCTTCCTTGAAGTCCAACAGGCAACCCTCACGAATGCCGTGCAACATTCGTGCACACTCACCTCCGAGTTCCCAGGTGCACGCCTTTTAAATGCTGTTGTGAAACAGCAGGCTGACATGTCCGAATGATCCAGTGTGGGAGGATGGTTCCAGAGGATGATTTCACAATGGCGTGAAACTGATTTTTGGCCTTCTTGCTATATTGTCCACTCATGCCCACCATGATGATCACGCCAATGGGAGTGGAAAATTTAGGCTCAAGAGTGTGATGGTAGAACATAGAAACTATAGTTTTATAACGTAATCTTTGACATGTGAGCTCCCAATCTTAGCTGTTCTACTATGGAGCTGTCGAGTGGACTTTAGGTGCTTGTCCAACAGAAACCTTTAAAAGTGTTATCTAGAGCTACTTCTGAATACCTTTAAACAGTAATTTACAAAGTGGTGTTGACTCAGGCCTACAAACCGAGCTAAACAGAAGAAAACTTAACTCAAAAATAAAATGTTCAATTTCCTTTCTTATTTAGCTAGATTTACAGCTACTTTCAACATACCTGTGTCTACCTGACAAGCAAAAATGCTAATTTCAAACTCTGAAATGTGCACCTGTAGAATGGTTGAAATCCTCTAAAAATTTAAACCAACTTTTGTTTTCATAGGATGCGGCCATTACTGGCAAGGCTAGCATTTTTTGCCCATCCCTAATTCCCTTGAACTGAGTGGCCTTGCGAGACCATTTCATTGGGTATTTGAGAGTCAACAACATTGTTATGGAGCTGGAACCACATGTAGGCCAGACCACACAAGGGTGGCAGATTTCTTTCCCTAATGGGGAAATCAGTGAACTAAATGCGATGTTAAACAATGGCTTTATTACTGAGACCAGCTTTCAATTCCGATGTATTCTTGAACTCTAATTTCATAGCTGCCATGTGTGGGATTAAAACTCATGTCCCCAGAGCATTATCCTGGGCTGCTGGGTTACTAGGCCAATAACATTACCACCACACCAACATCACCACGTCCCCAATAAGCTCTGGATGGGAACGTCCACCTAAAGTAAAAATATTCAAACCAAAAAATAACTTTAGTTTCCAAATGAATGTATTTCCTTTTTATAATACAAATGCCAAATTGTGGAATTGATTAAATAACGTGAAATTATAGAAACCACCTTATAGGAAACAGCCTACTTTTGAAAACTATATCAAATTATTTTAACCTTGCTTCATAGAGAAGACGAATCTGGTTTAGTAGAACATCAAGGTGTATAAGATTGGATAGGGTTGATAGGGTGAGATGAAATAATGTGGGGGGAGGCTCATGTGCAGCATATACGCTGGCATAAACTTATTGGGCTCAATGGCCTGTTTCTGTACTGTAAATGCTATGTAATACTAAGTTTAGTGGACGCCGAAATTTTCAGTACTATTCTGTAATTTAATTCAGGCCACTTTAGTAGATGTAAATCTTTCGTAGGTTGGCAAGGTTAGCAATTTAATTAGATATCCGTGTGAACAGTCAGGAGTTTTATATAAATACCAGAACTACTGAATATTTCGGCCTCAGTTTACCTTCCTTTTCCAGTCTGAGACTTCCTTTAGAATGATCTGTTGCATAGTGAATCCAGTCACGAAGAAGCAAGAGGAAGTTTTTAAATTGATGTCTGTTAAAAATAGATTTTCTCAAGCGAAGCCATTTCCCCTGCGATCTATAAAGCTGTTTGTTTGCTTTGAGGTATCAAGATGGTTTGATTCTTACCGGAATGCTGGATAAGATGCAACAGAAACATTTTTCCACATATAGTAGTTTAGCACCAAGTTTCCGTCAAACCTGGTCTGGAGAAAAGTTTCACACTATATGTCATCACAGTTGAGATAAGCTATTTTTCAAAAAATTATTCTTTCACAGCATGTGGGCATTGCTGGCTGCAAGCATTTATTGCCCATCACTAACTGCCCATGAGAAGATGGTGGTGAGCTGCCTTCTTGAACCGCTGCAGTCTATATAGTGTAGGAACACCCACAGTGCTGTTAGGGAGGGAGTTCCAGGATTTTGACCCAGCAACTGTGAAGGAATGGCAATATATTTCAAAATCAGAATGGTGAGTGGCTAGAAGAGGAACCCAACAGGAGGTGGTGCTCCTGTGCATCTGCTACCCTCGTCCTTCTACGTGTTTTGAGTCACGAGGTTTGGAAGGTGCTATCAAAGGAGCCTAGCTGAATTGCTGCAGTGCATCTTGTAGTCTGTACACACTGCTGCCACTGTACGTCTCTGGTGGAGGGATTGAATGTTGAACGTGGTGTTTTGGATGGCAATCAAGCGATCTGCTTTGCCCTGGATTGTGTCGAGCTTCTTGAGAGTTGTTGGAGTTGCACTCATCCAGGCAAGTGGAGAGTCACACTCCTGGTTGTCAGGCTTTGGGGAGTCAGAAGGTGAGTTACTTGCTGCAGAATTCCCAGCCTCTGACCTGCTCTTTTAGCCATAGTATTTATATGGCTAGTCCAGTCCAGTTCAGTTTCAAGTCAAGGGTAACCCCCAGGATGTTGCATCATATGAGTCACATCAAAGCAAGGACTGAGTTTAACACCTGAGAATATTAAAGCACAGCAACAAGCCATTCAGCCCATTGAATCTGCACAAATGTTTTCTTCATGAACTATGAAGTTTTATCCCACTCTCCCGTTCACTCTTTGTTACCCTTTTCCAAGTGCCTATTGAACTCTCTTTCAAAAGTAATTATGGACTCTGGTTCAACAGGTTTTTGCAATAAATAATTCCATGTTCTAGCCATCTCTCAGGTGTAGAAATTTTTTCTAAGCTCCCCTTGAACACTTTTTCTGGTCATTATAAATTTGTGTTCCTTAGTTACTGTCTCATAGTTATTACCAACAATCTGTTTTTAATTACCTTATATTAACATTTCAATATGTTTATCAGGCTATCCCTTAAACTTTTTAGATCTAATAAAGTAAACACCTTTTTAATACCTACTTGGTAACATCCTAGTGAATCTATATTGCACTTTTTCCATTATTTATATATCTTTGTTATAATGAGGCACCTCAACTGCGCACAATGGCTGAATTTAATGGGGCCTGTAAGTGCGGGAAACGAGGCAGGTGGAGAAACTTAATTAGACAGGCGCTAAAATCTCAGTTTCCTGATGTTGGATTGGGTGTGAGAAATTCAGTCAGCAGCGTGTCAGTGTTAGAATGGGCATCACACCACTCGGTGGCAGTAATGTATTTACCATATATTTGCATTCCGTGAATACTCATTAAATGGGACTTTTTCAAATTAAGTCCTACCTTCAAAATTAAGCCAGTGGAGCACAAGAAACTTGTGCCTCCTGTTTCCCGACAGCTTATAGGTGATGTGCACCAGGTGAGGTTCAATCTTTGGATCTGAGGTTAGGCCTTTGTCTAACTCAGCAGCACAGGGGAGGGAAGCAGGTGAAACTAGATGGTAGATGGTGCAAAGAAGGTTGGGAAGCAAGTGGATGGTGATGGTTGGGTCCTCAAACAGCACAGTGGTTGGGCTGGCAGGGGAGTGGCGGTGGTTGGGGCCTCAAATGTCAATACAACAAGGCACTGGCATGTGTTGGGGCAGGAGGTGAGGAGCCTGAAGAGAGCCAGGCTCTAGCGTATAGGACGTGGTCCATCGCTGTAGAGGTCTCAAGCTGTGTGTCCAAGGGAGGCAGCTATACCACACATGGTAGGTCAGTAGTCAGGGGAGGGATAGCAATCTTGAAGCAGGGTGGGTCCAGCTGGAGGGACGGTCAATGATCTCTGAGGGAGGGTCAAGGGATACCAAGGGTAAGTCAAAGATGATAGAGGGAGGCTCCAGGATAACAGAAGGAGGAGGTGAGAGGGTTCAGAGTTACAGGTGAAAGGTTGAGTGTCACTGGCTCTGTCACTGTCGGAGGCGCTAGGATGATTGGGGGAAGCTGTTAGGTAATGCAAGGAGGGTCAAATGGGAGGAAGCTTGAGCATAACAGAGGAAGGTGGAGGTGAATAGGCTCCAGTTGCAGGGCCACAGTGTTAGTGTCCATCAAGATGGCTGCTAAGAAAGTTTGAGCTGGCAGGAAGTTTGGTTGCTGTGGGAGGAGGCCACTGTGGGATGGAAGGAGTTCTGGGTGTGGCCCATGGAAGAGTCATGCATTCCCATTAGTAAAGTGCAACTGCTCTCAGAATTGAGGCCATGTAAACAGAGGTGTTCATATTGCCTACCTTCTTCATACAGTTCACTATGTGGATCCTATACACCCGATATTTTGTAACCTTGGCACTGGAACAGAGGATTCACCAGAGGAAGGCGTTGGATACACAACAAATGCCACAAAGCCATTAGCTGGCACCAGCCGGTGGGGATAGAGGTCAGGAGAGATCCAAAGATGGTCAAAGAGCATTGGCACATCAGGATGTGTACCTACTTGTCTGAATGTTAATGTCAGAGATGGCTAATGCTTTTCCGAGAGGCAATCACTGATATGTGAGCATTCCTCACAAAAGGTATACAGTCCCATGGCTTTAGAAGGAATCCAATGCCAGTCGTCCTCAAGGTGACTGCAGCTCTAAATTCTGACACCAGTAACTTATTTCAGGGCTCCACAGGGGCCAGGTGTGGCAACACACAGGTGCATATGGGAGGTGACAGGTTCCCTGCTCAGAAGGGCCAGCAAACCCATTCAATTCTCAACAGGTGCTGATAGCCAGGCTGCTAGAACAGTGGCATTTGGGAACATTATGAAGTTCCCACAAGTACATGGTGCAATTGAGTGCACTCACATGGCCATTAGAGCCAGCTGCATTTGTAAATCGGAAGGGGTGTCACTCCCTTAACATTCAAGTTGTCTGGGAACACCAGAAAAGAATTAAACAACTGTGTGCTCATTTCCCAAGGAGCTCTCATACATTTTATGGAACTCCCAGCTGCCACAGGTATTTGAGGGCCCTGCTCAAGTGCAAGATTGGATCCGGCGGGAGAAGGACTATCCCGTGAGGGCATGGCTCATGACACCAGTGCATCATCCCCACAGTTTCGCATAAGAGCATTACAATGCAGCACATGGATCAACCATGGAGTATCACGGAGCAGACCATAGGATTGCTGAAAATGCACTTCTGCTGCCTAGCCTGCTCCAATGGAGCATTGCAACATATGCCACAGAGGTGCAGGTGTCCAGGGTTGTTGTAGTCTGTTGTGCATTGCACAATGTTGTGATGCAAAGGGGAGGGGGATTGCCATGCAATGATATGAAGGAGCTACTAACCTCCTCAGATTGTGATGACAGAGAGGAATATGTGGAAAAGGACATAGATATCACCGCATCTCTCCATGGATGCCAGAGCCATGCAGAGAGGTACCAGGGCTGTCAGAGACAACTTCATCTTCAATCGTTTTGCCCAGGGATGAAGCACCGACATGACCGTCAGTATCTTGGCAGCAAACTTTTGCCTGCTCTGAATGTACACCCATCTCTACCAGCCTCCATCTGGAGCTAACTCATTTTCCACGTTCTTGACCCCCTGGAAGGCCAAGGGGAGTGGACCTTTATCATACAGGATGAAAACAGATGACTGCCCTCAAGGACATAGGCTCATCCAGGGTCTCTGCACTGTAAATCTTTCTTTTCTCTATCCCTGTTTTACTGTATGAATGTAAAGGAGGAAACATTGTGACTCTCCTCCTGTGTTTTAAGTGTGTGCAAATAAACTAAACTTTTGAGCTCACCCTATCTCGAGTTTGCTTAGAGGTTATTAATAGAAATTAGATCACACCAAAACCGAGCGGTTGGGAAATACGCCACCACATATAAAGGGTGAAGGAAATCAAAAACACTTATCTGTTTACAGATGGGTGGTGAGAGGACAAATTAGTGCTGTTTAAATTAACCTCCCTCCTGTCTGTAACAAATGCAAATGCAAGGCAAGTAATGTTGAACTTGTACAAGATTTGAGGCTGTGCTTGGCGTATTGGGCAGAATTTAATTGGAAAGGTGTGGCTCCCACATTGTGTGGCACCCTTTTAGGATAGAGATGAGGAAAAACTTTCCTCTCAGGGGGCTGTGTGGCTTTGGAACTCTCTGCCTCAGAAGGCGGTGAAGGTGGAGCCATTGAATATTTTTTAAGGCAGGGGTAGATAGATTCTTGTTAGGCAAGGGAATCAAAGGTTATTGGGGGTAGATGGGAATGTGAAATTTGAAATACACAATAGTTTTCTGCAATTTGTAGACTTGCTTCCCAAAAAGTCAAGTTTTCTTTATCCTTGGGGTGGAATCGTCCCCCAATTTGTACTAAGTGCGGTAGCAGGTGGGAAAAATGATGTTTTATTCCACTGGCCACAATGGTGGCTTTTCACAACATATCATCCCAAACCTGCCACATTAATTATGAATTCCCAGGATACATGCCGTTTTGATGGCGGCGGGCTCTGATTCACCTGCCACATTGTCATCTCGCCACATCATCACGCCAGGCACCACATTTAAAGTGCAGCCGCGCTCAGTTCTTCCAGGCCAGGACTGCAGCAAAGAATACATTGCCCCAAAAGGCAAGAAGACTGCAGCCCTCGAGCACCTTTTGGATGCTGTGCAGGCCCGCTGTGATGCCCTCTACCCCAGCTCTGGCTGCAGGAGGGTAGCTACATTCCCACTCCAGCTTTGTAGGCGATGGCAGTGGTGGTCAGTGCCAATGCTGCACAGAAGAGTTTGGCCATCTAATGCAGATGGAGGATGAATGATCTCATCTGTGCAGCCAGGGTATGGCAACAATCTCATCACTCTAAACTCACACACTCAAGCCTATCACACATTCACTGGCGTCTCACTCACTGCCAGCTCAAGGGACATCACCACCCATTCTCGCACCCACACCCTCACATGTCCATCTGGCCTCATCTCCTCTGGAGACTGCCTCCTCAGTCCTCACCATCTTGAGGCCACTTGCACAGATCAACATGTGGCCCCACACACACCCTGGGATACCCTCCTTCTTCAATACAGCCCTCATCCTGCAGCGTCTTCCCTTGCCTGAGGCCACTTCTCCCCCTTTGACAAGCAAGCTCTAGCCCTGCAGCCATTGAAAAGCCACCCACATATGACTGTTCTGGTAGGTAGAGACCTGGCAGTGAGCCCCCCTAAAAGTGATGTGGTACTGTCTATGAAGCTTGGTGCTGATGACTGTGAGCGCTGACTGAAACAAGGTAGGCAAACAAACCTTGAAGTCCTGAGCCAAGTGCAGCCCACCAAGTGCACGCCTTATCCATGTTGTTGTGAAGCACATTTGTGTGTTTTCCTGCTGACATGGGCAGATGATCCAGCATCCAAGTTGGGGGGAGGCACGATTCTGGCGGGCAGGCCTAATAATAATATGCAGAAACAATGAGGCTCCTGATGTCCGATGGTGGGAAACACAGCCCGCCGTTGGCTGGCTGAGCGGACAATCGCAAACCTGTTTCACGCTGTTATGAAAACCAATCACGCCATAATGTCAGCTCACGCCACCGAACATGCCCATCACCAGTGGGCATGGAAAATCCCAGCCTTGTATTCTGATCAATGGTTACCAAAGAGCTCTGTTTTGAAATATATAAAAAGGTTTGTTCACCAGACGCAACATAAGTCACCTCCATTTTTGTTGATGATGTAATCATTTTTACTTGCTCGAGAGTTAACATTGAATAAATTTAACTAACGTACAATTAATCAACACCTGGCAGCTCAATTATCTTCCACCCTGGGCTTAAATTCAGTGAACTTGGAGATAATTTATTTTATCAATTTTGTATGAACACCTGGGAAGACTGATTGTTAAGACTTCACAGTTTCTCAAATCACTTGGATGCATGATAATCTGTTTATTTGACTGTAATCATAGATACAGAATAGTAACATAAAAACTTTAGTCCAGATTTTCAGGGGCAAAATGTTAATGAGCAGTAAAGGCCACTAAGTGCTTCTTGGCATGTTCAAGATAACATTGTGTAAACACCTCATCATTTCCATGAGGAAATTATTTTAAAATGTGTTCACCAAAGCTGTCCATCCTAACTTCACCCAGGCACTCTCAAAACCATCACAAACTCCATTTGTTCCTCCAGTCAGTGATTCATAAAACTGAGGCTATTAATGCTACATGTGGAAAATAAAGACAAATTACTTGGGTCAGTCTGAAATCAAACTTGTTGGACTATAATCTCTTACAGAAATAAAATGCTTTTGCTGCAACTCAATATAAATCAATCCAGTTTTACCTGCTTAATTGACTTAGCAGATAGATAGAAAGAGTTTGAACTTCCATGTTCTCAGGCTATCCCACAGCTAATGAATTTCCTTTTTGTTCAAGTGTATGTTATGTAGGCAAATGTAACAGCCAGCTTCTACACAGATGTGCAATCAAGCTCAAATAAATGAATGAGTATATCATTTGTATTTGACGATGTTGATTGACGGAAGAATGTTGGTTCCCTGCTTTTCTTCAGATAGTCACACAGGCCCAGAAGGAGAAAACAGTAAAAACTGGGAAATAAGAGTTCTGGTCTGAACTGTTTTATCCTTCTGGGGGTTCTTTTATGTCTACCTGATCAGGCCAGTGGACCCCTGTTTAACATGACATCTAAAAGACAACAGGGGGTAAAAGTGGCTTTCTCCAGTTGCACAAACTAGGCCCATAGTGAGTTGGCCTCCCATTTTGCATCACTTCATTGGAAAGGCAAATGCGGCATGGTGTACGCACAGCACTGGCAAAACCCAATTTCACTGGCAGCATATCCAAGAATATAACACTTCCTCAATGCTGCAGTGAAATGTCAGCCTCGATTACACACTCAAGACAGGAGTAGGAGCTGAATCCACAACATTTCAGCCAAGACTGACAAGACTTATTAAACTGTTTGATTCCATAGGATAGCGGGAAACATTGAGTAACCAAGGCAAAGCTCTGCAGTGGTGACTGCACTTGCATACATCTACCAAATTTAATTTCTTCTCTGAGCTTCCCACCAATGGATCACTCTTCGGCTAATGGCTCACTGCAACACACAGAGTGATAAAATATAACTTTATTAGGACTATGGCAAAAATGTTCTTATGCTTAAGAGTCCTTTTAGGACTCTTAAATAGTTTCTTTAACATTTAATTCATAATGCACTGCCAAGGAAGGGAAAACGGCAACAATAGTGCAAGGTTTGATATGTAAGCATCAGACTTGATGGGCAGAATTTTACAGTCCCCCACTGATAGGTTTGGTGCGAAATCCCCCAGTGACCTGACTACCCCAAGCCTGTCCATAAATTGACACAGTTAGGGGCAAATTATTGACCACTTCCTGCCCAGCCTCAATTTGAGGCTGGTGGGAGGAGTTCAGAGGTGAGGGGCAGAAGCCTGGCAGGCCACACTGCTCAGACCTAAGGTGGAAACAGGGAAGTGCCTCTCTCAAGGGCCCCATTTCTACATTGGACATCGCCCCCCCAAAACCTGCCCCCCATGGATGCTTCCTCCTCCCCACTTGGCCTCTCCATCACAACATCCTGGGCCTCACCTCCCAGCACTGCTGTGACACCCACCATCCTACACCCACCACCTCCCACACCGCCCTCCCCCCACCCCCCCACCCCCAACACCCAGCACACTAACCTGGTCCTGGGCTCCGGGACTTAGAATCTAGAGACTGTTTGTTGCCTCAGTCCTGGCCATTGCTGCCACTGGCGATACTGGGACCACAGACCTGCCAGCTAATCAAATTGCCTGCAACTCTCTGAGACATGATTTCCACCGCTGTGAGGGCAGGAATGTCCCACCTATTGGCAGGGATGTGCTGCCCGCCCAGTCTTCCAGTAGCGGGACAAGAACCGCAGCACCCGTTAAATTCTGTCCCATGGGCTTTAAAAATGACATAGAGCAATATTTAGTCATGTGTTTAAAATGTCATTAATCCCAATTTCATCTTAAAGTTTAACTATTTTCTTTCCTATCCTAGTGAGAAATGTTTTCCATGAAATTGAAATTGCCCAGGATTGCACCAGATAATTGGGGTCAAAAATTATTTATTTTGCAGGACCATGGACCAGATTTTCATTATTGATGCGGGTAGCTCAAGTGAGGAAGTTTCATGAGTCCGCCTCAGTTTAGAGGGCCATTTACACCCAATTTTTGCTCCAGGGATGTAGGAATGAAAGAGTAGTGCTCCCTGACTCCCAGAAGCTGGTCATATGGGGCCACATGGAAGGGTAAGCACTGAGGTGGACTGTTTCGAAGTTCCACTTCAGTTCTCTGGGACCTTGTTCCAGGTGTTTTAGAAGTTTTTAGGCCCTCTAGCCCTCACCCCTCACATTCCCATAGCTCCTACCCACTCTCCATGCCCCCTGCATGCCAGGCCATGCTCCCATTCAGCCACCATGTCCTCCTCATACTTCAATACCCCTCCATGACACTTCCATAGCCACTCAACCAATATTCATCTTGGACACACTTCAGGAGACATGTGGTGATGAGAAAAAAACTTCTAACAATCTAATAGAGCTCTCACTCATGTACACTTGATACTGAAAAAAAAATCATGAAATCCATTCAAAGATTTTAAATTTCCACAAGTGTTCAATCTGTTATAAAAGCAAACTTCTATTCAGGAACTACATCTAGGACAGCTATAGCCTCTATAATGGTCTCTACACTTTCAATCAAAATGTGAACTTAGATACCATACTCCTTGCTGAGAGATGTGCTTTTGTAGATTTTGAAACTCAGCCAATCATTCATAATGACCTCAACTGTAATAACAGCCCTTGAGAAATGTCAACAAAGAATTCTATTGAAACTGCAGGAAGAGATGGTAATGTTTTATTTTAACCTACACTTGATGACGTGTCAATCAAAACAGTCCAGCAGATGTTTTTTTTTAACTTTAACTGGCAGTTTCAGTCTGTTTTTTCATGTTTAAAGGGCTGGGGATTTAAATAACTTCATACTATGACACTTAAAACAATCTTATCCACTGTTCAAGAGCATTTATTTCTACTCTATAAATTAGTGACTCCCACACTGTGGGTTAAGGCCCTTGGAATAACAAAAATATAATCTTTTTGAATTCAGCAATAATTCTAAATGGCCCTATCGGCTCAGGCTTCCTACCTGTATGATGCATGCCTCACCCTCTTCCTCCTGGTGTCAAATATGGGATCTGTTGGAATTTGAGGTGGGACTTCTGCATCCAGGTTGTACCTGCCATTTTTAAAGAAGTCAGCCAGGTTCTGTGAAAAGCTGGCCTAACATCTGTATCCAAAGGACACCTTAAATACATCTGACACCATCCAGGCTTTTGTGGAGTTTCGGGCATCCTGGGTGGCCACCCTAATTAGGCAGTAGGTCCCATGCATATGCAAATGAGTGGTCTAACATCATGTTCAAACCACTCAGTAAAATTTGCCAGCACTGAGCACAAGTGTCGGACTTGCTCCACTCAAATTTTGGTGTGTTTCCTGCAGCCTAACAAGCAGCTGCCACCAAAAGCTAAGATATCTTTCTTATCATTTTGTGCAGCCAGGAGGTACAGCGGTGATCTTCTAGGTGCCATAGCAGTTCTGATGGTCCCTTCAATCACTTCCTCCCACTTCATATCCCATGCTTCTCCCCTTCCTTTCAAGACTTACCTTACAGCTTCTAGCAGTGAAGCAACTGCCAGGACAGCATGCATTCAGTATCTTTGGTCATAGACTCTGCACAATCAAGAAATTAAACCACTTTCTGTTTGAAAAGGAGATAATATTACTACAGCTATGTACCTGTCAGCTTCTCAGATCATATAAGTTCAATTTCTAGCTTGACCATTATGGTAAATTTAAGTCAGCTATTAGCCCCCAACTGACCTCGTGCTTAGTTTTAATTTTGTTGAATTACTTATCTTCAAAATTGAGCTGAAATAATTTTGATGTACTGAGGAACTACTGGGCTTGAATAAACATTAGCAATGTACTCACATCTGTTAATATATTTCTAATTTGGGATTCTGAATACATAGCCGGTAATGTAGTACACAACCACGATGTTGCATATGCATAATGCATATCTATCATCATTTAGAACCAAGTGTATTAGAGAGATGGGAGATTCAACATACATATGCTTGCTAATTCACTGTACCTGTCATCTATTGCAGATGCTCAGTTCACTCCATCACTGCCAAGAAACTGTTGTTACAAATTAAATACAAAAGTTAGTGTATATAATAATTATTAAGATTTTGCATAGTTCTGATGATGTAAGTGTACCTTAGCATGCTTTCTTTCTATCTTCATTTATGCAAAAGATGACACTGGCCATTTAGAGTTGCATGCAATTGATAGAAACATACTGATAAATGCAGTAATTATGCTACATATGGAACAAATTAGGGAACATGAATATTTGTGTTGTTGGATTGGTTCACTTTCCTTGTCATGCACTGGCTGTCAGAAAACCTAAGATTCCCAGGTCTGAAGCACTGTGAATTAATAATTAATTATGAACATATGAACATATGAAATAGGTGCAGAAGTAGGCCATTCGGCCCCCCTGAGTCTGTTCCGCCATTCAATAAGATCAAGGCTGATCTGTTCTTGTGTTTTAAATTCCACATTCCCATTTACCTCCGATGAACTTTGGCTGGAATTTTCCAGCCACTGCACGGCAGAGCAAGCGAACCATCGAAATCTCTATTCACATCTGCCAGACCAGAAGATCCCGCCAGCATGAAGGGCTGGAAAAATTCTGGCCTTTGATTCCCTTGCCTAACAAGAATCCTAGCCTGAAAAATATTCAATGACCCCGTCTCCATTGCCTTCGGAGGCAAAGAGTTCCAAAGTCGCACAGCCCTCTGAGAGAAAAAACTTCTTCTCATCTCTATCCTAAAAGGGCAGCCCCTAATTTTAAAATAGTGACCCCTAGTTCTGGACTCACCCACCATTCAAGATCTTATACACTTCAATCAAGTCACCCCTCACTCTTCTTATCTCTAGTAGAAACAAACCCAGTCTACCCAACCTTTCCTCATTGTCATGAAGCCATTAATGTGTATAATATTTTGGAAAATATTTTTCTTTTAAAATAGAGGTTTAGTCTGGGGGTGTGTCTTAATTGGATTAAAGCCAGCTAGTCTGGGTGCTTTGATGGTACTAGTTTTGATATGTAAAAGAGACAGTGTGTATTTGCATTTTGAATAGAGAATTCAAGAAGTAAAGTGAAAACTTGATGCCTTTCTAGCAGCTACCAAGCCATATGTTTATATTACTAATAAAATTGGTACTATGAAACGGGTTTCATTGTTAAAAGGTAACGTTCAAAGAGCCTGGTGAGACAATGAGAATTTGAATTTAATCAGTGGTGGTAGGTATAACTTCACCACTTTTCATGTGTGCAGGGCAGAGGCCTGTGAGATCAAAAGGCAGCTGTCAGCCTCCAGCTGGCTCCCCAGCAACCAAAGTGAAAAGAACCTCATTTTGAATTCGTAAGGTGAAAATCCTTTGCCTGGTGTCTATTGCCTTAATGGAGATTAGTTTGAGAATTTGTAAAAAGTTATGATAGTAGCAATTTATAGCCATGTGTATATCTATTTTAACCTGTGTAAATTAATAAAATGTTTCATTTAGTTTAATGTAAGGCCTTGAGAACTGGTGGTCTGAACCTAAGAACATAAGAACTAGGAGCAGGAGTAGGTAATTCAGCCCCTCAAGCCTGCCCCACCATTCATTATATCATGACTGATCTCATTTTGGCCTCAACTCCAATTTCCTGCTTTCAACTTGTTACTAATTAAAAATCTGTCTATCTCCTCCTTAAATTTAGAGTCTGAACTTAGAGGCGCACCTCAAACATAACACTTAAAGTTATAGGTTATGACAGTTGTTTAAGGTTTCCCTCTGGGAATTTTAACTAACTCTGCTTTACCACCTGCATCGGTCATAACATTCATAAGACAACCTGCTCATTCCAGGTATCAATCTAGTAACCTCCTCTGAACCAGCTCCAACGCATTACATCTCAAGATGTGCTCACACCAATGTGGAGTCATATAAAGCAGATAACTCTGGGTACTGTAGTATATTGAAAATTGCATTGCACTTTTTGTCTACTTAAGGCTACCATACACATGGATCAGCAGTGGTAGTCTAGAAGGAGAATAATGGAATCCATGTTTTAACAGCACATGCAGTCCTGATTCTGAATGTTTCTTACTGTTTCTTCCCAAGAACTTTACTGTCATGTGCACAAAGGTACCTCACTCAGGTCGAATGCACATACACTAAAAACATAGGAACGTAAGAAACAGGATCAGGAGTAGGTCCTTCAAGCCTGCTTCAACATTCAGTAAGATCATGGCTGAACTTCTCCATCAAATCCACATTCTCATCATATTCCCATTTCCTTTGATTCCTTTAGTGCCCAAATATCTATCAATGTCAGTCATGAATATGGTCATCAAATAAGTATCCCTGCCCTTTGTGCTAAAGAATGCCAAATGTTCACAGCATTCTGTGTGAATAAATTTCTCCCCATCTAAATGCTCTTACCCTGAGCCTGGTGTCCCTAGATCCTGACACTCCAGTCACGAGAAACGGCTTTTCAGCATTGCCCTGTTAAGCTCTAAAGAATTTTATATGTTTCAATGAGATCACCTCTCATTTTCCTAAACTCCAGAGAATATAGGTCTACTTTCCTTTACCTTTCCTCATAGGACAACATTCTCATGCCAAGAATCAAATAGAAAACCTTTGTTGCATCCCTTGTAAAGCAAGTAAATCCATTGTTAGATAAGGAGACCCAAAATGTACATCGTACTGCAGGTACAGTCTCACCAAAGACCTCTGCAACTGCAGCAAGACTTTCTTACTCTTAAAATCCAACCCCCTTGCAAGAAAGACTAACATACCACTTACTGTCCTAATTGTTTGCAGTACTGTGTATTAACTTTTTGTGATTAACATACAAGGACGTCTAAATCCTACTGAATACATGCCCTTCAACTTTTAAAAAAATACACTGCTTTTCCACTTTTCCTACCAAACTGAATAACCTCACATTTCCTCACATTAGTCTTCATCTACTACCTTCTTGTCCAAACACTTAAATGGTCTATAGCCCTTTGCAACCTCTATGCGTCCTCCTCATTGTTTACTTTCCTCCCTGGCTTTCAGCAAACTTGAATATATTATAATCAGTCCCCTCAGCTAGGCATTGATGTAGATTCTAAATGCCAACACCAAAGCACAGATCCTCGGAACCACTAGTTAAATACTGCCACCCTGAAAATTCCTACTCTCTGCTTTCTCTCCTTTCACCAATCCTTTATCCACACTAATTTATTAGCCCCTTTACCTTGTGCATCAGCCTTTCATGTGGCCTTCAAATGTCTTCTGAAAATCTAAATACAACACATCCACTGGTTCCCTTTTATTTTCCTTGCCAGCCAGACCCTGAAAGTACTTTGATAAATTTGTCAAACATAGCTTCCCATTCATAAAACCATGTCGACTCTGTCTATTCATACTATGATTCTCTAACTGCCTTGTTATCATGTCCTTAATACTAGACTCTAGCTTTTCCATAATACAAATGTCAGGGTAACTCATCTTTAGTTCCCTGTTTTCTCTTCACCCTCTTCGTTGAACATCAGGGTTACATTTGATACCTTTCAATTCATGGGCCTGTTCTAGAATCAAGGGAATTCTGGAAGATCGAAACAAATGCATTCACTGTTTCTGCAGCCACTTCTTTTAAACCCCTGACATGTAGGCCGTCAGGTCCGAGCATTTATTGGCTTTTAGTCCCGTTAACTTTCCCAGTACTTTTACTTTATTAATATTAATTACTTTAAGTTCCTTATTCACATTAGACTCTTTGCTCCCCAAAATTCTGAATACGCCCTTTGTGTCTTCCAACAGGAGGACGGACACAATGGGTGGAATTTTCCATGCCAGCTGGCATCGGGCATGCTCGGCAGCATGAGCAGCCAATAAGACGAGAAGGCCAGAAATTGGTTTCATGAAGTCTTGAAACCAGTTTGCGATCATCTATTCTGCCCGTCGATGGCGGGTTGTTTTTCCCTCCATCAAACATCGGGAACCTCATTGTGATACATCTGCATATGATTATAAGGCCAGCCCACCGGAATCATCCCTCCACTGGATCATCCACCCACATTGACATGCAATGTTTCACAACAGCATATATAAGGCGTGCACTTGGCGGGCAGCACTTTGAGGGGAAGTCGGACGTGAGTGCACAGTAACGTTGTGCAGTGCTCGTGAAGGTCACCTGTTGGACTTCAAGGTTGAGGGTTGGGGGGAGTCCAAAGGCTGCCCTGTGACTGAGGTGACTTGGGATTGGAGGCAAGGGTTGCACTGTGGTTGAAGGTAGCGCACAAACACATGTGGGGTGGGGGGGAGGGCAGCAGCCACAGATCAGGGAAACCTCGTATAAAGTGATCATTCCTCTGCAGTTGAGACAGTTCAGACACAGCCACATTGACATGCGAGGAGTTGGGTCTCCAGCTTATCTGTCCACTCAAGCAATGCAGAGGCATGAAAGTGCCACAAAGTATTCCTGAGCTTTTCACCCCACTGACACAGACTGCAAACTAATGAGCGTTTTAGTGGACTGCAGAACAATTGGACGAGGGGCACATTGTACAATCTCCTTGCTAAAGCTGGCCATGGAGCAGTCACTGGTGGAAGTGCTCACAGCCTCTTGTAATGTTATCATCTTGGTTTGGACCAATCACCCCCATGGTTTAAGCTGACAGCGCAGCCTTGCAGTGTGGGTTAGGAGAATGTCTGTGCCTGAGCTGAGAGCACAGCATGCAGCCCAGGGCCAAAGCTGTCACCAATCGGTCAGGTGGAGTGGGGCAGATGTCGGTGGGGTTTCAGGCAGCCAAGCAGCGCTCTAAACTCTGGCCATGCAAGTGGTGGCCAGCGTTCTCTGAGATGCATTAAGGAGCCTTCAGACTTAACCAAGAGAGGTTCTTAGAACACCCAAGCTAACCCACATGTCTCTCTCTTTCATCCTGCGGGAGGAATATATTAGTATCATGGAGCTTGGAGCTTGGTGAACTAGCTGTATGCCCCATGGGGTAAGATTGCAGAGAAGAGAGCAACAGAGGCACCTGGCTGCGCAGAGGGAGGAACAGCACCCTCTGGGAGAAGGAGCAGCTGGGGGTCCCACACACGCTACTGAAGAGTCACAGTGAGCCATCACTGGTCGGCGCCTAGCAAGTCCCAGGGTCTATAGACACCGCCTTTCATTCCTGCAGATGACCAAGAGGTGTTGCTGAAGACTATACATGTCTAGGGAACTGGTTGGTCACATCTGCCAGCTGCTACAGGATTTGGCACCACAGGGACATGGAGGGCATCCACTGCCAGTGGCCGTGAAAGTGTCAGTGGCGCTCCATTTTTATGCCAGTGGCTCTTTTCAGGTCTTCACAGGTGACTCTGTGGGATACCACAAACATCCACCCACAAATGCATCCATGAGGTCACGGATGCCATCTTCGCGAGGGCACACAACTTTGTGCATTTTGCTCAGGACCAGGACAGCCAGGATGCAAGAGTGATTGCATGTCCCCAGACCTCTGGTTTCCCACAGGTGCAGGGTACCATTGGCTACAGTCACCTGGCGCTCAGATCTCTGTCGCAACAAGCAGCGAACTATGTCAACCGCAAGGGATTCCATTCGCTGAATGTGCAGCTGGTGTGTGACCACCACAAACACATCCTCCAGGTCTGTGCAGAGTTTCCAGAGAGTGTCCATGACTCCTACATTCTCAGTTGGTCACAGATGCTGGATGTCTTCCAGGGTTCACAGAGGCTGTGGGGTTGGCTTCTCGGGGACCAGGGCTACTTGCAGAAGACAAGCTGATGACTCCCGTGCGGTGACCTCAGACTGCAGCGAAGGTGTGATGAGGCTCATGCTGCAACACGCAACTTAATGGAGCATACCATTGGGATGCTGATAATGAGGTACCAGTGCCTGGACCGGCCTGGTGGAGCCCTGCAACACAGTCTGCAGAGGGTGTCACACATTGTTGTCGCCTGCTGCACCCTTTACAACCTGGTGCTGCAACAGGGAAAGGAGCTGGCTGAGGAGAAGCTGGAGGTCACCTCCGATGAAGAGAATGTCAAAGGTGATGAGGGTGAGGCAATGTTGATGACAATGAAGCCCTCGCACTGGCCAGATGAGGCAGGTGGGCGCCGGAGGCCCACTTGGCTGCTAGACTTGTAGAGGAAAATGTCATGCAGTGAGGAGACACAATAGATCCTCACATTGCATCTATGAATGTTTGACTCCAATCTGGCTTATGACAGTGCACATACCCTCCGTGAGAATGGTCCTGTCATGGAGATGTAGCGGAGGCCCTAATAGTTGCTTGATTGCAGGAGGATGATGATGACATGCAGTGAGGCCACTTTGTATGTTTTCACTTGGTCTGAGAATGCCTGACCCCTGTCTGCCTGCGAATAGCTCGCTTGTGCTCTATGATGAGGGTGAGGTCATGGAGAGGTAGCCATGAAACTTTAAAAATACTTGATCCTTTGTCCACCTTCAGTACCTGCCCCCTTCAGGAGCACAGCGTTACTGGTCACAGATGCTGAAGAGTTGGGGGGCCAGCCCCACCTCAAAGGTGCTGAGAGCACACAGAGAGAATGATGGAACTCTGTGATGCCTGCCCATGACATTCTGGCAGCAATGACCAGCACCATCAAGGTGCAAGCATCAGTAATGTGTCCAGTGAGTGTGAGGCTGGACCATCACTTTGGTCTGAAGGCCGCACAGAGCAGAGGGAAGAGGCCCTGGACAGCTGCCTTTATCTTGTGCAGAAAGTTTCACAACTGAGTGACACGAATAATGTTCATCAGAACAAGGAGCCATAGGCAGGGAGACATTGTTGAGAGTTTATTTACAATAGTGAACATTATGTACAAGTGATTCACATCCATGCCCAGGCTGTGCAACTAATTCTCCTTAACCTTCCTAACCCTGCCGCTATGTCTTGATGCTCCGAGGACATTCACAACAGAGGTGGAGGCAGCCTACTGACTGCTACACCCTGTCTGTTGTTACCCTGGTGGTGTCCTCTGGAGGGTCAAGACTTGGAGGGCCCTGGCCTGCTTTCGGGGTCCTGCTGTGTGCCAGTGGCACCATCCACGGTCTGTGGAGCTGGAGCTGCTGAGGTCACAGGAAGAGGGGATTCGGATGCGCCGGACATTCCCAGAGTCACCTGGATGGCCCCAGGGTGAGCACCTGCTGATCCTCCTCCCTATGGGCGCCTTGGGGAGAAGCGGTAGATGGAGTGAGATCGAGCTGCCTCGCGCCCCTCTTGCATACACATTGTTGGAAGCCAATAGAGTTCAGCCCATGCAGCAGTGCAGGAGCGGCGTCCTGAACCAAGGTCCCCATGTCGGCCACCATCCTACCTCTTTTCACCTTGGTGCATTGCAATGCCGGTGCCATCACCTCAGCCTGAAAGTGGACAGACTCCTCCATCGTGCCCTGCAATCTGAGGAGTGCAGTGGATGTTCCCGAGCTTGCCTTTACAGGTTCAGCAACTGAGGCATGACCAAGTCCAGAGGCTCATTATCTGCCTCGGAGTCAGCAAATGTCCAGCCTCCAGCAGTGCCCCTAGTGCCAGAGAAGCCCTCGCCGCCGCCTGCTGTGGATCAGAAAATGCGATGTGTTTACCAGGTTGTGACCCCGAGGCTACACTAAAGCTAGGCCCTAATTCTAATTCATTGATCTGGTTGTCATACAGATCTAACTCTCGGTGTGTTATCAGATGCTTAAGGTTCTCAATGGTTTTGATAAGGATCTGACAAAGACACAGCACCTTCACTTTCTTCAGTACATCAAATCCTTCTATTTTCACAATTCTGTAGTGGTTGAGATCGACATAATCTGTTTCAGAATCTAAAATGATGGTGTCAATATCAACTGGAGTGTCTGGCTCTCCTAACTAGGTGTGTGTCTCTGCGCTGGTGGAGGGTGTGGGTGAGCGCAGTGACGGGACTTCAATTAGGATTTCAGCAGATTTATTTTCTGAGGAGTCTTTGGTACTTGAGTCAAGGAACTGGGTCGTGGACTCCCTCAGCTGTTTCCCAGATATACCTGTGAAAGCAAGGGGAGATAATTAGCACATGGCATCAGCACAGGAGCTCTGGCCAGTTGGATGACTCTGTTTTCAAAGTCCGTGAGGACCTTGATTTCAGGCATTCCTCTACCAGTCTGTGACCTCTCCCTCTTGTTTTCTGCCAGCTTGTCCTGCATGAATACAGATGGAGAGAGTGTAAGCAGTGATAAGTATGATAAGCCAGATGATAAGTATGCCTCGCATATGTGGGTCGTGAGTGGCCCCATGAATGGGGTGAGGACAATGAAGGCATGTGTGAGACAGTGAATGATGATGCCCCTTGAATTGGCAGTGAGTGAGACCCCTGTGGATGTGTGATGGGTTTGTGAGTGTGTGAGTTGGGAGTGATGAGAAGAGTGAATTACCCTGGTGGGACGGAAGAGATCATTCATAATTTTTCAGCACTGGGTGGCTGTCTTCTTTTGCAGGGCGTTGGCACTGACCACTGCTGCCACCGCCTCCCAAGCTGGATTGGTGATGCTGCTGTCCCTCCTGCAGCCAAAGCGGGGTAGAGGATAACACGGCGGACCTCCACAGCGTCCAAAATGCGCTCGAGGGTCACGTCATTAAACTGGGGAGGCTACTGCCTTTATGCCTTTTGGGGCTATTCTGTCTTCCGTGTGGCAGCCCTTTGCTGGAAGCACTGAGGTGTGCGCGCGGCTGCACATTAAATATGGTGCCAGGTGTGATGGCATGACAGACGAATAAGAGCCTGCCCACCATTGAAACGGTGTGTTTCATGAGGAATACATAATTAATGTGGCGGGTTTGGATCAATGCCCCGTGAGAAGCCGCCATTGTGGCCGATGGGTAAAACATTATTTCCCCCACCCACTACCGCACTTAGTGAAAAACTTTGATGATTCCACCCAATATTTTTTTAGCATTCCTGCCATTTCTTTATTTCCCATTATAATTCTTTCTGATTCTGTTTCTTGGGAACCCATGTCTACTTTTACTAACGTCTGCTATTTTACAAAATTGTAAAAGCCCTTATAATCTCTTTTTATATTTCTTGCTCGTATACTCTCATTCTATTTCCCTCCTCTTAATCAATTTCTTGTTCATCCTTTGCTGATTTTTAAAATCCTCCCAATCACCTGGTTTACTACTCTTCTTAGCAACTCTGTAACACTCTTCTTTCAATCTGCTATTATACCTAACCTCTCTTGTCAGCCATCATTGTGCCACTTTTCCAGCGGAGTTTTTATTCAAGAATAATATGTATTCATTGAGAATTATGATTTTTTTTAAAAATTGTTTGCCATATTTTATACAATGCCATAATCTTTTAATCTAATTTCCCAATCCATCTTAAATAGCATGTCCCCTCACATCTCCATATTTGGATTTGTTTAAATACAAAACACCTATTTTCAGACTTAATCACATCATTTGCAATCACAATATGAAATTTTCTCATATTATGATCATTCTTCCTCAAAGGATCATGGACAGTAAGGTTAGTAATTAATCTTGTTAGATTACATTAGAAAATTCTAGATCTAATATAGCCTGTTTCCTAATTGATTCCTTGAAATATTGTTCTAGATAACTGTTTCCATTCAATGAACTTGTTCTCTACTTCTGCTAATTTGATTTATTCAATGTATGTAAGATTAAAGTCCCCCATGATTATTGCATCAACCTTGCTGCATGTTCTTCTATTTTCCTGATTGATACCCTGTCTGAAACAGAACTGGGCCACTTAGAACAAGTTCAGAGGCGGATATGGAGGTGTGGGTTGGTGTTCCATAAAATAGGAGTGAGTCAAGTTTGGCCAGAAGTCCAAGCTGAAGAAGGTCACTGACGCTCTTGTGGCTCTGCATCCACGTTCTCTGGGTGATGCCATAGTGCTGGCCTTTTCTGCAATCTCCATCCAGGTTGGCTTGGTCAGGTGGACCCTTCTCCTTTTCCTGTCTGGAGGGAAGAGGACCTCCTGCCATGCCCTTCCAGCCAGAAGGAGAAGCCACATGAGGCATCACTGCACCATGGGGCCTCCTGGGGTCTTCCTTCCATAACTCTTGTTCGAGGCTTTCAGTCAGCTCTTCGGGTGGTTGCAGGCAGCAGTCAGGGAAAGGACTCTGTACATCTTATTTCCCACTTCAGGCCTTTAATTGGAAGGCCCCCATGCCTTGTGAGAGTCAAATGGCTGACCATCGTGGCACTGCATGTGCCTCTGAGCACCAGAGAGGAAGTAGCACCTATTTCCAGTGTCACCACCGAGACCTGCAGCCTTGCTACTAAATCCAGCCCTATGATTCTGTTAGGGGCCTTTAAGCTAGTCCCACCAATATCTTCTGCTATTTGTTATTTCTTAACTCCACCCATGCTGATGCTGATGCTGAACCTGACTTTCTGAGCTCAGATCCTTTCTCACTACTGCCTTTATCTCATCCTTTAATATCAGGACCACTCCATGCCCCTTTATTATCTTGCCCTTCTTTTCTAAAAGCCAAGTATCCCAGAATATTTAATGCCCCAATATTAGTCACCCTGCAATCACATTGCATTAATGGCTATTAGATCAAACATATCTCTATTTGTGTCTGTAATAAACTTGAAATACCGAGCAGATTTCTTGTTAGAAACAGTAAACTTTATTTACTGAGCTCCTGCTGGAAGCTACATGCTTGTATCAAGACCTGTCCCTAAAATTACCCATGCTCAGCTTTGATTCGCCTGTACAGACACATGATCCCCATAACAATATGAAAGGTTCTCCTTCTAATTACTACATTCGTACCCCCTTTAATTTTGTTTTTCCTCTCTTATTCACAAAAATATCTTAACCAAAATCATATACAAACATATATCACTCATGCAATTATAGATTTAGTCTTTGAGGTGGTTTTCTGATATGGGAAGAGTGATGCAGCTCTACGACTTCAGATTCTTCCATTGGATCAACTTGACCAGGAACTGCAGCATCAGGGACATCCTTACACAATGGCAGTTCAGAATTATTTACTTCAACAGAGAGATCGGGTATGTCTATTCTTTGTCAATCTGGCACCTCAGGAATCAAAAGTGCGATTCAATTTCAGGTGGAGTAACTGGTTGTTGGAGTGTCTCTACTTCTTTGATGATCCACATGTTTCCTAACAATCCGGTTTTCCACTTCCACTTGGAATGATAAACTTGCTGTTTCAGAGACGATTATACCAGGAACCCATCTCAGTCCAGTTGCAAAATTTTGCACAAAAACTGTTTCTCCCACAGTAAATTTTTGGTATTTAGTGTGAACATCATGATTCACTTTCTGACTTCTCCGGTTTTTCTCCGATTCCTCTCTAAATTAGGGAATACCAGGCTCTATCTTGTATGAAGGTGGAGTCTCATTAGCAATTCAGAAAGTGTTGAACCCATAGTTACACGTGGAGCTGTGCGATAATCTTGAAATTCGTGTTTCTAACATTCCTTTGGATAATTTCTTCATGCCTGCATTAAAAGTTTGTACTGCTCTTTCTGCTAACCCTTTAGAAGAAGGATAATATGGTGCTATTTTGACATTTTTAATCCCATTTAATTTCATGAGTCTCTGGAATTCCGTACTAGGAAAAGCAGTGTCATTATCCAACACAATAGCTTCTGGTAGGCCATGTACCCTAAAACATTGGTGCAGCTTTTCAATAGTTGCACAAGATGTATGTGATCTGACTTCATGCACATCCAACTACTTTGAATGCGCGCGATGATCAATAAAAACATGGCATCTAAAAATGGACCGACATAGTCTATAGTCTAACCCAGGGTCAACCAGGCAACTCCCAAGGGAGCAGTGGAGCTGAAGCAGGCAACTTCTGCTGTTGCTGACACTGGAGACAGTGTTTAACCATTTTTTCTATATCACTGTCTATACCTGGCCACCAGATATAACTTTATGCGAGCATCTTCATTTTTGAAATACCAGGATGCGCACTGTGAAGCTCTGTCAATGGTGGCTCTCTTCCTTGCAAAGGCACGGTGACTCTTGCTCCCCATAACAGATATCATCTTGACAACTTAGTTCAGATTTACGAGCTTAGAATGGTTTTAATTCTTCAGAGACTTGTGCATTTGACTATGCTTGCAATACCTGTTCCCGGACTCTTGATAAAATTGGATCCCGGTTTGTCCAATTCTTTATCTGCTTCTCACAGATCAGTGAGGGGTCCAGGAAATTTAACACAAATGCAACCTCTTGAGATACTGGAGCATGTGTAATACTATCTGGCAAAGGAGGGTGACTGAGGGCATGGCATTTGCAATATGCACAGCTAGACGGTGCATAAAAGTGTACTCATATGCTGACAAAATCAAAGCCCATCTTGAATTCTGGCAGGGGCTATCGGTGGGATTGCCTTATCTTCACTAAACAAACCCAACAGTGGCTTGTGATCTGACACTATGGTGAAGTGTCGACCATGTAAGTATTGATGGAACTTCTTTACTCCAAACATGAAGGACAAGCACCCCCCCCCCTCCCCAGCTCCTTTTCAATTTATGCGTAATCTTTCTTGGCTCCAGAATGGTTCTGGAGACATATCCTATTGGCCTTTCAGGTACATCCTCCATCTTGTGTGACAATACCGCTCCCACTCCATAGGGAGATGCATCACAAGTGTCTACTAATTCCTTTGATGGGTCATAGTGCACTAACAGACATGACGAGTGTAAAGGCTACTCTTGCTGTGCCTGCCAGGACCTTCTGTGGTTCTTCTTCAATAATAAGTGTAAAGGGGCTAACACTGTATCTAAATTATGCCTGAAGAAGTAATAAGTTAACATGCCCAAAAAAGACTTGAGCTCAGTGACATTGGTAGGAGAAGGCACTTCCTTGATGCTCTGACTTTCTCCCCTAATGGATGCAACTCTTGGGTATCCACTCGATGACCCAAATACATGACTTCAATCACTTGGAAAGTGCACTTAGGAAAATTGCCTTCAGTTTCTCCTCCATCGTTATTTCAGTTGCCACAAAATTGAAATCAAGGCGCTCTATGTACTGACTCCAGCCCTCGGTGGATAAGTCGTACGGGTTAATTCTGCTGAAGGGTGGATGGCTGGTGAATACACTTTCCTTTCTTCCCTTAAAAATCAAAATACTCACATCCAAGAGGCGAGGTGCAGCATTGGAGCGATTTATCCTCGTTGCCAATTGTAATAAAATTGGATTAGCGGGCAGGTTTCTTGTAAAAACAGTAAACTTTATTTACAGAGCTCCTGATGAAGCTACATGCTTGTACCAAGGCCAAAGCTAGAAAGATCCGCCACTAAGGTTTCTCGCACTTAGGGCTGATTCATCTGTACAGTCACATGATCCTCATAATAATATGAAAGGTTTTATTTACAATTACTACAGTACCATTAATTCATCAACCTGCGTCTTGTCACAAATGCCTCATGCATTCAGATGTAGCACCTTTAATTTTATCGTTTTACTATTTTTCCTTGATAGGCCTTAGTCACTAAAGCCTTAAAATCATTGTTAAACTACGTCCCTTTCTGACATAATCTGCTTGTTTTTTTTATCCAAATCGCTACCCAGCTCTAGAGCCTTGTCTTTTCCGTTCAGACTTATAAATTTATCAATACCTGAACTTTCCTTAACCCTTATTAGTTTAAAGCACTATCTGCCATCCTAGTTAATCAATTCACCAAGACACTTGTCCCAGCCTGGTTTAGGGGCACAGAACAACTCCCTCTTTCTACAGTACTGAAGCAGTCCCCAATGAGTTGAAAGCCCTGTCTGCCAATGTTGCATCTCAGCAGCAGCATAAGGTATCCCACATTAATATTTAAAATCAAATCCTTGACTAAAATGGTTAACTCTCACTAGTTTTGTTACACAGATTACATACTATTTGATATAGAGCCAACAATTCTAGTGCACAACAGTGAAATGGACACTTTACCCTTGTTTAGCTGGCTTCCTGTCTGCCAAACAATATGCCATGTATCTTTTCTGCACAGATGTAAATACATATACATGGGCCCTCTCTCCCACTGTGCATTTTCCTGCATGTTGTGGATAGGTAAAATTGTTTGGATTCCTGATTGTTAGTGCTGGAAGAAAGGATGGCATTCAATGTATTTCAGTGTGGGAGTTGTTTGACTAAAAAGGATTTAGTAAAATAGTTATCATTTATCTGTACACTGGTTATATGTTATATGGGCAACTAGTTCATGAAATTTTCCTACGGAATTTAAGAAAGGGTTGATCCTATCAAAGCTTTAGGGTGCTTCAACTTGAAAAATTGTATTGACCCACATGTCCCTTGGATTTCCATGAGTCCATGTTCCGATATTTATCTCTGGAGTATCAGGCTTTCCCTGGCTAAAAGATAAAGGACATAAAGCTCATTCTCATAACATCACTTCTAGCTGGTTGATGTGACGGCAAGGCTTCAAATTGGAACACTGCAGGTCTTAGCAACACCTGCATCTTGCACTCCTGAATAAAGAAGTGTGAAGCAGCAAGATGAGCCCTGCTGTTGTTCTAGTTAAAGGGCCAGGCATCCTGATTACAGCTAAGTTATATTTATGGAACTTTTCCCATTGGAAAGTGGCTGAAAGTGTTCTTGAGTCATTTTGGAGGTGTTTTCATCTATTTATCAGCGAGTGTTTTCATATCCTCTCAGAAAGGGTAGAGAGGTAACTTGTCCACAAAAAGTTTGCAATAGGTATGAAGGCAGCAGTGACAGTGTCTTGGGATCCGCAATATGACAGGGAGATTGAGCAGTGGCTGTGGAGAGGGCAAGTTGTCTGCCATCCTGTCTGCCCTTTGAAGCTGGCCTCCTCAATGCTCCTTAAGAGTGACAGGAGACTGTCTGGCAGAACAACCAATTCACCCAGCATCTTGGCGTTCATGCTCATTCAGCACTTTCCTACAAGCCAACCTGTCAAAGTCTTCATGTGAGTCCCCTGAAGTTGTGCTCATCTGCCACCACACCCTTCAGTGAGCTGGCAGATGAACCATTCTTTAGCCATGGTGTGCTTGCAACCTGATCCTGGCAGATGGCTCAGCATGTGCTGGACTGAACTCTATAATAGCAGCCAAGGTGCTGCAAGTGTCAAATTAAGTAATGGTCCCTTTTCATTAGTACAGTGCTATTGCTCGTTCCCTTTCTCCTTTGCTTGAGCAGGTGACAGCTCTTAGCTGTTCTCAGTGGCATTGGATGCTTTGGACCCTTTGGCAGCTGGTGCATGATGCAGAAAAATCTATATTCCATAGAGTACAGGAGATGCAAGTGTCCTTGTTCCCTGCCAACCTTGCTCTGCTCCCTTCTATTGTGTGCTTTTCCTGTAATCCAATCACTGTCAGTGATTGTGCAGCACTGTGTTTGAGCGATGTGCCTGCCATTGCTGAACAGCTGGAGGCAAATGGAGGCTGTAGAGAGGTGCATGTGATGCTGCTAGAATTGGTAGATGTGTGAGGGTCAGGTGGAGTGTCTGGATGTTAAGCATGAGTTCTTAATGGCAGCGAGTGCTGCTGGGCGAGTGTTGGAGGTGTGGTGCATTGAGCTGTGTGAGAAGTTGGTGCTACAATGAGTAGGGAATGTTGTAATGATGCATTTACTGAGGTTGACTACCTTCCTGAGGTCATTACACTTTTTCCAGGCTCTCAGGTCCAGGCTCCAGGAGCTGATCTTCCTGCCCACCTCCTCAATCCCTTCTGGGGGTCACCATTGAGGAGTACCTAGCACCTGGCAGTATCATGGTGTCTCTCCTCCTGCCCACCTGCACCAATTCCACCAATGCCACATTCATCAGTCT
The DNA here is from genome assembly GCF_017639515.1 of Carcharodon carcharias. Taxonomy (NCBI): domain Eukaryota; kingdom Metazoa; phylum Chordata; class Chondrichthyes; order Lamniformes; family Lamnidae; genus Carcharodon; species Carcharodon carcharias. The sequence goes on along the minus strand of NC_054467.1, from coordinate 153,342,058 downwards.
GGCCCTCTATATGCTCTGGCTTTTAGTTTGTAAGAGTTCCCAGTTCAGCAAACATGCTTCAACCTTCCCTTTAAGAGACCAGACTGTCTTAAATGGCAGACTCCGTTGAGAAAAAGCAGGCTGCCAATATCATGGGGTATGTGCAGCAATCTTGTCCACACTTCATGCTGTGTGCAGAGCTCACAGGTTCTGATGAAAGGTCAGCTAGACCTGAAATGTTAACTCTGGCCCAGGCTTCGTCCTGGGCCAGAGATGGGAGAATTCCGGGGGATGGAAGGCAGGGGGTGGTGGTGTAGTGGATGAGTAGTTGGGCCCTCCCCTCCACCTCTGGAATGAGTGCAGAGGCTGCTGGATGCAGAGGCGAACTGGGAGGAAGGCCTGCCTCTGTTCTCTGGCACTGTATTGAAATAAATAAAAATAAAGAATAAAACAAAAACAGCCCTTCAACCCTCACACCCCCCCATACTGCCTCAACCCCCACACACTCCCTCTGCCACATCCATGCTAACCTATGCCCTCATGCCCTCCACTCAGCCCTCATGACCCTTTATATCCACTATGCCAAACCACTATGTCCCTCTACCCACCCACATGGCCTCTCATATTCCCTATACACCCCACATCCCCATGGCCCATTATGGACCCTATGCCAACTTAGTGCCAATCCATGCCAACATATGCACCCCACCCTTTTCCCCTACCCCCTTCATACCAATTCACCTAATGTGCTTTAACAACTCCTTAACAGTTTTGACAGTTCCTTGACAGATTGACAGTTTGTTGACAACTAGGCAGATTTTTGACAGTTCCTTGACAATTCCAATGTGTTAGTGTATAGAAATTGCACATTCATGTTCGCTTTTAATAATCCCAAAGGGTGCCTTACCTCTCCCAAAAGTGTCTTGGGTCCATATCCAAAAGGGGACCTGACATCTCCAAAGGGGGTCCTGGCTATCCAAATGAATCCACCAAGTTTAGACCTGCTCTTACCTATTCTAATCTGCACACTTTAGGTTTCATACACCTGGCCTACCAAAATCCCACTTCAGTGGAGACAGCTGGTGATTTAAGTGTTGCCTCCGTAAACCATGCATGCATGAACCCCAGCCTGACTCCACATCCGCTCCCGTGAAAATGGAACGCATCATGTTTGGGGGCCTTTCTGTCATGGCAAAAATCTGGGCCTCTGTTTCTCTCCACAGCTGCTGCCTGAACTGCTGAGTATGTCCAGCATTTTTATTTTTTTTTAATTGTGGTTGCGCTCTTACACAGGAGGAATACATGGAGTTTTCAAGACAGGATGGGGGTGGGAGGCAGGAAGCTTCAGTCCCCATCCTATGGTGGTGACCAGAAGCAGGCAATTTGTCCATAGTAATTGGGTGAATACAAACCTCCTGCCAATGAGATGCACCATCAATTATTTTTCAAAATAATTTCATGGATCTTTGTGCTAGTGCCTCAGTTTAACATCTAATTCAAAAGACAGCTCTTCCTGACAGTGTAGTATTGCCTATTGCACTGGAGTGTCAGCCCAGGTTTTATGTTCAAGTCTCTGAAGAGGGGCATAGACCCCAGTAACTTCTGATTCAGAGGTGAGAATGTGACAAAATAAACCAGAGCTGACATCTTAATGAATTTAGAGCTTATATCGGGAATTTGAACACACTCCTATATTACCAGTTCAGGCTCCCAGTGAATAAAACATTGTCGGGAACACTGTCGCCAAAATTCATCCCAAGGGGAGAGTTTCATGAAGATACATTTTTCCTACAGCCTCAAATGATGCAAGTTATTTATTGGCATTGACAGTCCTCAAAACAGCAGCCATCTACTAGTATCCTCTCCTCTGTTTGTTTTGAAAATAAAACTGTCAGTAACCTGCAAACGACATCAGTATCACTTTTGAAGCAGTTATTCGATATATAAGTCAGCCAGGGTGTTGATGTCAGTGTTAATTGGGGGCATGAAGAAGGAACCTGAAAACATGTTTTATTACACCCAACTGGGATTTCTGCAATACACTTTGGTGCTTATGTTACAGCTTCTGCTACTCTTGCTTAATGCAGCTTATTTTCATTGATACTTTATTTGACAGCTATGTTGCACATCTCTACTCAATAAAAAACCCTTTTGTGTCATTGAAACAGAATAGGCAGGGTAACCGCCATTTAACTTCACCAAACTTTAATTAATTCAGATCACTACAATGGTGTAAGTCTAACTGGAGTAAACAATATAAACAGTAGAATATGTCATTGTTTTCTCACGTTGCTTTAGGTCTGCACTATCAGTGTAAAACTACATTTTGAAACTTTTTTTAGGTAGTCCATTTAATTGCTTTAAAGCTTAAACATTTCACTGGCAGAATGTGTGCTCAGGATCTTGGCTTTCCCTGATTAGAGCAAAGTACATGTGCATAATACAGCTTGACACTGTCTGACTGAATAATTCCAGAAATATTACCTGCATCCAGGTGGTGTGAATGCTTCAGCATGTTTCTCCTGTTGACTTTTTGAAGATGATTATTTTATTTAGTTATGGTTTAAACACCTGACCAGGTTGGCTGCAAACTGAATCAAGTTAAACAAAAATGCATTAGCTAATGTAAGTTTCAGAGCTTTCCACTGTCCCATTGTTGTGAGCTGGGGCGAAGTGCACTGTAGTGGGTGGGTGGGTTGAAATCAGGTGAGATGATCTGAACTGAACCGAGACATTATAAGAGAGCTTTAACTTCTGGGCGGGGAAGTGGCCTAGTGAGTGGCAAACGCGCCTGGGGTTACAGTGAAAGGCTCAGCCAATGGTCAGCATGTTTAAGAGTTTAAAATTTCAGTTGGCAAGTATGAGGCAGGCGGCCAGCAGGTAGGTCTCTGTTCTTATTTTGGCTGCCCCTCCCAACCATTTGGGGAGGGTTATGGATTGCAATCTTAATTTGTGAGATGATGTACCTTTCAGTACTTGAGGGAACTAAGTATGGAAAAGAAACTGAAGTAGCAATTTAAATCTGGTTTTCTGGACTAAGGAAAATTTGATCATTTTATTGGCATTGTAACTGATGGCACACTTTCTTCATTATCTCAGTGTGCACCAGAGATTTTCTTCCCTCCATGGGGAGCATCACTATATAAAATCACACAGCTAAAATGCAGCAGAAATATTGTCATTTGTGTGCTCTAAAACTTCAAAGGGAATCATGCTTAAAGTGCTAAGAGTCCAAAGGGTGCTGCTGTTGTTACTGTTGCTATTGTATATGTGTCATAAGAGCAGGAGAATATCATAAGGGGAATTGTTTCCTGTCAGAGGAGGTACGATTATAGTAACATCTGTAAGTGGTCTCCATATACTTCCTTCTACAGATTTTGGTTAAGGACGTTAAGAAGATCTGTCAGCTGTATTGTCAGAATAAATAGAATGCTGCTTGTAGCAGCAGCAACATCTGTAGATTTGTCATACACGTAGAGTTAGTGCAAAAGTGTCTAAAATTTAAAATCATAGAGTATTACAGTCAACAAGGAGGCAACTTATCAATCATGCTTGTGCCAACTCTTTGAAAGTGCGATTTAAATTACTCTCACTCTCTTGCATATTTTTCTTATTGACGTACATAATTAATTCTATTTTATGCTTTACATCATTAGTACCTATAATAAAGCCTGAGAGTGATGTGACCCATCTCACCTTAGCAGGCCATTCTCAACGGATTTACTATTCAGTGCTCTGCTGGGCATCCATTTAAAGCCAACCTGGGAAAAGTCACTGCATCTGTTGCATCTCCACTAACTTTGGAGTGAGGAAAAGTGAGACATGTCATGAGGAAAGCACTGCAGGCTGGATATTCCTACTCCTGCTGGAGGACGATCGACTGGACCTCCCGCCCACTGCTCTGACACCACAGTGACCAGACCAAGTCCTAAGGGTGAGTAATTCAGCCTTTACGGAGACAAAAGTGGCCACTAGTATGTCTTCCTTTTCCAATCAAATTTGAAAGCTTCTTTTCCATCACTACACAGGGCCTATCACAACCTCATCCTGGTGGACCCTGGGCTCTGTGGTGACAGACAGATCTGGAAGTCATAGAAATCAAGCAAGTTTCCAAGCCATGCAGTAGGGCTATGGAGGCTGGGGAAACTTATAGCGAGGGGAGGGGGAAAATCTAAGTCTGGGTTGGAATGAGGTGTTAAACCTCCTCATCCAGTTTTCCTAGACTTTACACCACTTTACTATCAATATACACCAAACAATGGATATTTCTCCAAAGGTGATTTGAAAAATAAAAGTCCAAATAAATTACATTCCTTTTTTACATACTGAGAAACCTATGTGAAGAGTAGGCTTATACACACCCAGGGATGAAAAGAGTCAGAAAAATGCCAGACTAAATCAGCAAATAGCAGATAGGTGACACAAGCTCAGCTTTTAAAAAAGACAATACATTGTAGGAAGAAGGGAAGGCTGATGGAGACAACTGTTTGCAAGCCCTGGGAAAGGATAACATGTGTTGTGGTAGGACTGGAATGTCTGGCGTGTGCGTGTGTGTGTTCACGTGTGTGGTGTGTTTTGTATAGGAGATTCCTCCCATGCATAATTTTCATTTGTGTATTTCCTCCTCTGCCTTCATAGCTGCATCAACTTTAACAGGATACAGGATGCAGTTGTAATCCTAACAAAAGCGGATTACATGAAGCATAAATGGAAGCAGGTCACTCAGTCAATTTGCAGATTAGGTCACATGCTGTGCTGCCAGTCATTCATGGATATATAATCATCATCATGCAGCTAGTGATCTTTCATTCATTAATTTAATTGCCATGTTATGGAATCACCCCCAATGTATAATGTTACGGCTATGATCAGTATCATAGCTATTAAAATAATGGATGAAGAATCAATAGCTGCATGATGATGATTCCTGAGATGTGCTGTATGTAAGTACCACTGATGCTTGGAGTGTTGAATCACAGAAACGTCATTATTGTTTAAGAGATCATAAGACAGATAGATCTGTTTAGAAAAGCTCATATATGGTCTATTTTTATATTCACACACATCTCAGCCTTTCTCAAAGCAGAGGAAATATTCCTCATCACAACTTATAATACCTGGTATGAAGTGTCCAAAACAGGAATATTGTGACTGTCTACTCCCTTAGAAAAAGACTTCAATATCCAGTTCATACCCATTTTGCATGGCATCATATTGAAGAGAAGATCTTACAAATTCATATTCCCAGCAGGTATTACACATGCTGAAAAGCATATCAGAAATTCGGCCAGATGTTTTTCTCTGCATTATTGCCAATCAATAGAGTTCACTGACCTCAGCATAAAATTTCTGTAAAATCTTTCCTTAAATCTCAAGTAAGCAAGTAATTGCCTTTATGCACACAACTTAAGTATTCTACTCACATAAATTACAACACGATGGCCAGGATTTTCTGTCCCCATCATGGTGGGACATGCCACGGGAGATTCGGCGGTCTAGCCAAAAGTCCATTGACTTTTGGCATGGCTGAACGATCCCTGCAGCGGGTGGGGCTGGAAAATCCCACCCGATGTAAAATGATGGGTATCACAGTGTTGTGTTGTTATAATGATATAAAGGCACCAGTCACTCATAAGGGATTGGATAAACACGTTGTGGGTTCATTTATTTAAACTAGGCGCATGAGAACAGATATACATGGATAGAAAGCTTGAAGACATCAGCAGCAGTGCTGTGTGTGCTGTGTTCTGCTCACAGGCAAAAGTGAAACTAAGACTGGATTGCATGCCACACTTCCTTTCGGTGATGTCATGCTGCTAAGCCTTAAAGGTATATTACCACATCCCTCTTTCTTTTTAAAAATACATTCCCCCCTTCCAAAGAAGTATAACTGTTTACAATACATGTTCATGGTTAGTTACCATTACATAAGTATAAAGAACAGATGAATCTATGAATCGCTAAAGTATAGATGTAATCTGCGGGTAAGCCCAGAACTTGTAATGGTAACCTTGTCTGGAGGTTTCTTTAATTGTTCACAGTGATCTGTGGGGTTGTCATTCTTTGAAGTTGTTCCTGATTGCATTTGGGACCTTGTCCTAGATACAACAGGACTGTATTACGAATGAGGATCTGGAATGGATCAGATTTGTCCCCAATTATGCCTCTGGGTGTGATGACTTCATAGAACCTTGGTTCTGAACAATTCCTTGTCATCTCAGCTGGTTGCCATATACTTCCAAAGGGATTCTGGATGCAAGCTTGTTGCCCCAACCCTAAACCTGGCAATTCCACTTGCTAGCTCTGTGTATGAAAAATCACTGTACGTACCCTTCTCTCTGCCCCTGCTGATGAAGTAGCCTATGGATACTGTAGATTCTTGTCAAAATGAAATTAATTCTAGTCAATGAATATAAAAGTTTAACCTGATTCTGAACCGGACTTCCAATGAAGTCCATATATTTTGGGGGTCATTTTGTGCTCCTGCTATCAATACTGACATATTCAGCCTGTGTAGGCTTTCATTCTCAATTTCTAGGCAAATTTTTATGGCTTGCTTGTCTAGTTCAGACACACCTGAATCAAGAAACTAGAGCCCAATATGCTGTTTAAACACTTTGAATTCAGATACATTCCAATTCAAACTGGGGAATTTATGGGCATTTTGACAATATCCCTTTGACCTTCCTTCTCCTATAGTATCTGGGGTGAGTGTTGGTGTAGCTGCTTGCACACACTTTTCTGAAGCTTTCCTGATTATAATCACAACCTTTTCTGGCCAGTATTTAATGACTTTTTTTTGTTATTTGTTTTGTTGGGCTCTCCATAGTTCACTATCGATCCAACCCACACCCTGTTCACTCATATTTCCTGCCTGAGCTAAGCTGGTGCTGGTCCTCTCGACATGCTGTCCCACTTATTGAACTGACAGGCAATGTGTTGCATTGTGCACCAGAGATCTGTCTGCTTTTTTAAAAAAATTAATTCACAGGATGTGGGCATCACTGTCTAAACCAGCATTTATTGCCCATCCCTAATTGTCCTTGAGAAGATGGAACCGCTGAAGTCCATGTGGTGTAGGTATACCCACAGTGCTGAAAGGGCTTACTTGAGTGCTAGGTGTCCTGGCACTGTGTCTTCAAAGCTTTTCTATACAGTCACCACGCTGTGATTTCAAAGTTCTCTGACACTACAAACTCGTTGCTAACTGACTAAAACATTGAGGGTCATTTCTTGCCATGTAGCATGATCTAAGGCTGTTCACCATGTCATACCTTTACTTAATATTGCTGCCATGCTGTTGAGCACTACTGAGCGCCCTGTCATGTTGTTATAGTGATATAAATGCACCAATCAGTCACAATGGATTGAGTAAACACATTGTAGGTTGATTTATTTAGACAAGGCAAATGAGAACATGGATAAAAAGATTGAAGACATCAGCAGAAAAGCTGTGTTTTGCTCACAGGCAGAAGTGAAACTAAGACTGGATCGCATGACACACTTCCCCTAGTGATGTCATGCTGCTATCCCTTAAAAGCATATTACAACAGACTATATCCCCGAAGGCTGAGGCATTTGAGACTTGGCAGGAATCTAATCTTGACTAGTAGTTGGCATTTGAGTGAAAGGAACGAAGAATCCAGTAAAGTTAAAGGGAGTGAATTGGTCTTTGGCAGTGATAGGAAATTGCCAACCATTTTACATTCCATCTGACATAATCATTGGGCTGAATCTTTTGGTCGGTATGTGGGGGCAGGCCCGACACGCCGACGTGTAAAATGACGCATGACGACATCAGGCGTGCATCCTGATGCACGCGCACCCGCTGAAATGTCAACGGCCTATCAAGGCCATTAAGAAAGTAATTAAACTAGTTAAGAACGCTACCTGTCCAACCTTAAGGTTGCATGCATGAAAGAGCACAGGCCCCAACTCTCCCTCCCCCACCCACCCGCACAGGTAGCGTTGAGTGCTACCGGCCGCGCATGACACTGGGTGGACCTTAATTGGCCCATCCTTACGAAATGGCTGCAGCCAGCCCACCTGCAGTAAATAAAATCCTGGCCATTGTGATGTCAATGGAAAAGAAAATCTGGCGGAGTACTGTATAAAATGAGCTGCAGATTTATTATTGCCTATTTTAAGATACCGTTGAACTCTTGATCTTGGGGTTACAAGCCCAGTACCATAACCACTTGGCTATTTAGGCCAAGCTTGTTAAGCGGATGTAACTCTTTCGAGTACAAACACGTTTCCATCTGTTCCTATTCAGCTGAAGTTACATTGTTTCATAGTTTGCTATTGTGAGATTTGAACTCTTGATCTTGGGGTTACAAACCCAGTACCATAACCACTTGGCTATTTAGGCCAAGCTTAATAACTTCATGGTTGTCATCAGATTTTTATTGAATCCAAATTTCACCAACTGCTGTGGTGGGGCTTGAACCTAGGACCCCAGAGAGTTACCCTGGAATACGAGTCAATGACAATACCACTATACTACCACTTCTCTTTTTTTTTTAAAGATAGCAGATTTCCTTTCCTAAAGGACATTAGTGAACTAGACAGGTTTTTATAACAATCAGCAATAACTTCATGGTTGTCATCAGATTTTTATTGAATCCAAATTTCACCAACTGCTGTGGTGGGGCTTGAACCTAGGATCCCAGAGAATTACCTTAGAATACGAGTCAATGACAATACCACTATGCTATCACCTCTCTTTGCAACTAGGTTAGGGAACTAAAGTTGGTAAAGGACCTCTTTCATTAATTGGGCATCTTATCATGCGGGAATCTTGAGAGGCTCCCACATCAACTGAAGGTAATTTTTGATATTTATTGTTAAAACCACCTATGGAGTCAGCAAGAGCAGGAATTCATCCATGCCCATAACCCCCATAGACTTCTCCAAGTTCCTCCCAGAATGTACCTGAGTATTGCTGACGTCAAGACATGGGGTAAATTTGGTATCTCCCATGTAGTGAGCTGATTGTGAAGCCACGTCTGACAATGGCATCTTGCCTTCAATATGCAGGTGAGTCTGAGGACAAATTCCTATCAAACCTCAGATTTCTTGCTTTAGGCATGTGTTGCCTCCATGTGCCAAGTCTGGGCTCAAAAACCAATGGAAGATTCTGCACTCCATGCTGTCTTCCTATTAAAAGCCTACTGCAAGCATTTGATCTTTTGGCTGTTAGATTTTCAAATGTTTCATCACCATCGTAGCCTTTCCTGAGAGTGAACAGTTTCCGCTTTGGATGACAGAAAGACGGTAGATCATAACCATCACCCCTGAAGTACATTGTTGTCATAAAATACCAAGCTTTGCTAGCCACTTAATCAGATTTTCCTGTGTTCATGTCATAATGTTCACCTTTTAAGTTCTGACGTTACCAAGCGTTAACTTCTCAACCTTATAGGGATGAACTTCTCCTCGTCAGGCGAACGTGCCAGGCAGGCCTGGGTGTGGCCACGCCATGTTCTGCCGCCCACAATTGGGCCCCGAACGCGATTTCACGCTGGCTGGCCAATTAATGGCCAGCCAGCATGAACCGTGAGCTGAAACGCTCAGCGCTGCCTGGGTGGCGGAGGAGGTGGGCGAGCACGGAAGTCAGCGCATGCGCTCGGGTGCGCTCATAGAAAGCTTCCCGAAGGCACAGAGCTGCCTCAGGGAGCTGAAAGTTTGTCACATCCAAAGTAAAGATTTTAAAATTAAGGTAAACATGTCCCCTCATGTGACTCTGTCACATGAGCAGGGACATGTTAAAAATGAGGTTTAAAATCTTTTATTTTACTTTCAATTAACATTGGAAACCTCAACCCACCCATGGATGAGGTTTCCTCAAAATTCCAAAGGCCGCTTGGCCTTTTCGCCTGCTGTAAGGTTGGGCAAGCAGGGAAAAATTCAGTTTAATTAATTTATTAATGGGCTTAACAGCTCTCTTAATTGTCAGTCGGCGTGCTATTGACTTCTATGCGCGTGCGCCGACTGAAATGTTGTGCGAGTGCAAAATGATGTCAGGACGCTCGCCCGACGTCATCGCGTGCTATTTAACGCATGTGCATGTCAGACGTGCAACCACATGCCAAGCTGAAAATCCAACTCTATGTATCATATGGATAAGTTTTCCTTAGTTACTGCCCAGAGTAAAAGATGCCAGATTTATTTAAATTTGACTTTCAATACCCAGTTGAATTTTATTTATGGTATACATCCTTCTATTTTAACGTGAAATTAATATTTTTAATGAAACATTTGTGAAAAAGTTTGAGATTAACTTTGCAGGTGTTCATTCCGCATTATCAGTGTAAGTAAAACTCATTACTCTCTTAAATGAATCTACTTTTCCTGTTATCCTGTTTCCTGTAAAGGAAAGATTGAGTGCATAGAAAACAGAGCGGTATGATCTGCCATTCAGCCAGATATCCTTAAATAAAAAGAGTAGTAGGTAAAGATCAACAGTGGTGTTAATGACAATAGTAAGGTAAATGTTTCTTTTAAAACTGTGGCTACTGCTATGTTTATTTAAATCCCACTTCTGTTTCTGTGACTTTGAGCTACTGGAGTTCATCTTTTATGTGAAAAATTATCACCTTGAGTTTATTTGCCTAAAGATCCCTTCCAGAACAAATATTTCTGTTGCCTGCTGAATGTGGCACTCTTGTTTATGGAAACAACTCCAAGGATCCCCTTTCTTCAGGAAAACATGCTCAGTGTATAAACTACTTCTCACAGTATTTGTACAAAGACAGAGCGTGAAGTCCAACATTAAGCAAATGCAAGTGTCTAATTCATTAGGGACAAAGGTCAGTGTTGCCAGAGGACTTGTTGAATAAAAACTATCTTTGGTCCATGTGCTAAATTAACACATTTGTTCAAATGTGTCACCAATTTTGCTGTAATATTAAGCAAGTGTATTACTAAATTGTAAGCTATGATCTTAGATTATTTAATTCTATGTACAAGTAAAATATTTCTTTTTAATCCATAATTAGAATTGCCCACACATAGATAAACTACATCCATAAGTTAATGGTTATTGTTCTTTATAATCAGTTGAGATTATATTTTTCTACCTCATATTTTCCCCCAGCTTTCTTCCTTCCTCAGTAGTTATTACCCTATAATCATGGTGCAGTCTTCAGTTCAGAATGTAAAGGAATTGAACTCATGGACACCTGTTTGAGTGACCTTGAGTGATGTGCATAATTCCTTGACCACTTTCCTTCTGTATATGAGATAATTCAGCCAAGACTCATAAACCTCAGCATCAGGAGAAATTTGAGCAAAACAAGTCATCAGAAAACTCAGACTCAAAACTGCAGAACAAGAAAAGAAAGTAGTCCATGTATAATTTCTCCTATCTCACCATGTACTATCTACCCTGTCTCACATGTACAATTTAACACACTTGTTCAAACATATCACCAATTTTGGTGCAATATTAAGCAAATCTCATTAATAAATTGCAAGCTTCAATCAAATTATTTGGTTTTAAGAATAAAGCAAAATATTTCCCTTTAATTATGAAAGAGAATTTTCCACACAAAATAAATTAAAGGCATTGTCCTTTGTCATTAGTTTAGATTTATTTTTGTGCTATCACAGAATCACACAGTGCAGAAGAGGCCCTTTGGCCCATCGAGTCTGCACCAACACAGCCTGACCTACCTTCCCTAATCCCATTTAGCACTGCTTGGCCCATAGACTTGAATGTTATGACGTGCCAAGTGCTCATCCAGGTACTTTTTAAAGGATGTGAGGCAACCTGCCTCCACCCTCCCAGGCAGTGCATTCCAGACTGTCACCACCCTCTGGGTAAAAAAGTTTTTCCTCACATCCCCCCTAAACCTCCTGCCCCTCACCTTGAACTTATGTCCCCTCGTGACTGACCCTTCAACTAAGGGGAACAACTGCTCCCTATCCACCCTGTCCATGCCTCTCATAAGCTTGTACACCTCGATCAGGTCGCCCCTCAGTCTTCTCTGCTCCAATGAAAACAACCCAAGTCTATCCAACCTCTCTTCATAAATTAAATGTTTCATCCCAGGCAACATCCTGGTGAATCTCCTCTGCACCCACCTCCAGTGCAATCAAATCTTTCCTATAATGTGGCGACCAGAACTGCACACTGTACTCCAGCTGTGGCCTCACCAAGGCTCTATATAACTCCAACATGACCTCCCTACTTTTGTAATCTATGCCTCGATTAATAAAGGCAAGTGTCCCATTTGCCTTTTTCACCATCCCACTAAGATGTCCCTCCGCCTTCAGCGATCTATGGACACACAAGCCAAGGTCCATTTGTTCCTCAGGACTTCCTAGTGTCATGCCATTCATTGAATACTTCCTTGTCAAATTACTCCTTCCAAAGTGTATCACCTCACACTTTTCAGGGTTCAATTCCATCTACCACTTATCTGCCCATCTGACTATCCCGTCTATATCTTCCTGTAGCCCAAAACACTCAACCTCACTGTTAACCACCCGGCCAATCTTTGTGTCATTCACAAATTTACTAATCCTACACCCCTCATAGTCATCTTTCACTTTCAATCACTTGCTGTGATATGAAATTTGACCCCTGATCTGTTGTATTTCTTTGGGTAAACCATGTTTTGTAAAAAAACATAACTCCTCCACAATCTTCTTAGTTGTAATATTTCTTAACGGTATCGCTTCAGGGAAACCTAGTAAACACATCCGTTATTGTTAATAAATACTGATTTCTACTTTTAGTCTTAGGCAGGGGTCCTACACAATCAATCATGACCCTGGTAAAAGGTTCTTCAAACGCTGGTATTGGAACTAAAGGCGCAGGCTTAATCACTGCTTGTATTTTTCCTGTTACTTGACATATATGACAGGTTCTACAGAATTTTGACTACATCCCTATGCAATCCTAGCCAAAAAAAACCTTCTGTACCTTTTCTGTGTTTTCCTCATTCCTAAATGTCCCTCCATTGGAATTTCATGATCAATTCTCAGAAACTCATTTCTATAACCTAATGGGAGAACAATCTGATGCACCTCCCTCCAGCTTTCATTTGCTGAGACGTAATCTGATCGCCATTTTCTCATTAATATATTCCCTCAAAGATAATAACACTCTGGGAAACATTTTGCTTCGGTTTCTGAATAAGCTTTCATATAACTATTTTAATTGCAAATCATCTTTCTGTAACTCCACTAACCTCTTTGAGTTAAACACTTCAGCTGAACTGAACTGTATTCCTATGTTTCATACTTTATCCCCACACAAGTTTTCTTCATTCCTCAGTAGTTATTCCCTACATCCATGGCACAGTCTTCATCTTGGAAAGGGGTTGGAAGTTAGGAAAGAACATAAGGGAAGTTTGTGATAAGGCGGAAGGAAGGAAAGATTAAATGATAGAAGGGTGATCGTGCAATGCATCTCCATTTCTTTCCTTACTTGCTTAAAAATTCTAATATCTCAAAGTACTGTCAATTCGGATGAAAGATCAATGACCTGAAATCCTAACTGTTTCTCTGTCCACTGGTGCTGTCAGATCAGTTGAATATTTCTAAGGAATATACAATAGATGGCATTAGCTTATTTTCAAAATATTCCAGAAGTAAACATTGATATTAGCAGATGGAGGAAGCTATATTATACATGCATTTAAAAATGGTGTACTAGTCAGCTGTAGTCAGTGTCACACAATCACTGACATTTTGTCCTCTTTCTTTCAGGAGACAGCATTGCACAACCACTAGGAGGATCAAGAACTGAAAGCAGGAGATGTCAAGGCTCCAGCCTCTGATCCCCCTGAGGGAGTTGGTGCTCAAAATCAAGGGCCCCGAGGTAATACAGCCCATGGTTCTGGTGCCACAGATACAATACAGGATGTTTGTATGTGACTGCCTTATTTCCATTCTCAACCTATATATGAACATACATACAAATATATGAATCAGGAGCAGGAGTAAGGCATTCGGCCCCTCGAGCTTGCTCCATGACTCAATGGGGAGGATTTTCTCCCCGTCGGGGGGGTTGAGCGGGAGCGGGAGCGGGCATGCACACGAAAGAGCACAGAAATCTCCCCGAGGCACAGAGCTACCTCAGGGAGATTAGCTTAAGTTCAAAAAAATTTAACAAAGGGAAAAAAAAATTCAAGACATGTCCCCTCATGTGAAACTGTCACATGAGCTGGGACATGTCTATTAATTTTATTAAAAATTTTTACAAGACTTTATAAACACTTCATGAAACCTCATCCTGCCCATGGATGACGCTTCATGGCAAGGTTTGATCAGGGATAGCCAGCATGGCTTTGTCAGAGGGAGGTCATGCCTAACAAATTTAATTGAATTTTTTGAGGAGGTGACCAGGTGTGTAGATGAGGGTAGTGCAGTTGATGTAGTTTATATGGATTTCAGCAAAGCCTTTGACAAGGTCCCACATGGGAGACTTATAAAGAAGGCAAATGCACATGGGATACAGGGTAATTTGATAATTTGAAGAGGTGGATTCAAAATTGGCTTAGTTGTAGGAGACAGAGGGCGATGACAGAAGGATGCTTTAGTGACTGGAAACCAGTTTTCAGTGGCGTACTACAGGCATCTGTGCTGGGGCCCCTATTATTCGTCATTTATATAAACGACATAGATGAATATGTGGGGGGAAGGATTAGTAAATTTACGGATGACACAAAGATTGGCCGGGTGGTTAACAGTGAGGTTGAGTGTCTTGGGCTACAGGAAGATATAGACGGGATGGTCAAATGGGCAGATAAGTGGCAGATGGAATTGAACCCTGAAAACTTTAGAAGGAATAATTTGACAAGGAAATATTCAATGAATGGCATGACAGTAGGAAGTTCAGAGGAACAAAGGGGCGTGTGTGTCCATAGATCTTTGAAGGCAGAGGGGCATGTTAGTGGGTTGGTGAAAAAGGCATATGGGACACTTGCCTTTATCAATAGAGGCTCAGATTACAAAAGTAGGGCAGTCATGTTGGAGTTGTATAGAACCTTGGTGAGGCCAAAACTGAAGTATAGTGTGCAGTTCTGGTCACCACGTTATAGGAAGGATGTGATTGCACTGGAGGGGGTGCAGAGGAGATTCACCAGGATGTTGCCTGGGATGAAACATGTAAGTTATGAAGAGAGGTTGAATAGACTTGAGTTGTTTTTGTTGGAGCAGAGAAGACTGAGGAGTGACCTGATTGACAAGTTTATGAGGGGCATGGACAGGGTGGATATGGAGCAGCTGTTCCCCTTAGTTGAAGGGTCAGTCACGAGGGGACATTAGTTCAAGGTGAGGGGCAGGAGGTTTAGGGGGGGATGTGAGGAAAAACGTTTGTACCCAGAGGGAGGTGACGGTCTGAAATACGCTGAATGGGAGTGGGGTGGAGGCAGGTTGCCTCACATCCTTTAAAAAGTACCTGGATGAGCACTTGGCACATCATAACGTTCAAGGCTGTGGGTCAAGTGCTGGTAAATGAGATTAGGTAGGTAGGTCAGGTGTTTCTCACATGTCGGTGCAGACAAGATGGGCCAAAGGGCCTCTTCTGTACAGTGTGATTATATGATTGCCCGGGCTCTTCACCTGCCCGCCAACCTTAAGGTTGGATGGGCAGCTCATTCAATTAGTTTAATTAGTTTTTAAATGGCCTTAATAGGCTTTTGACAGTTCGGCAGGTGCGTACCGGAGTTGGCTGTGGGCCCGCCAAACCAAAAATCTGAATAACACCGGGTGACACTGGGACGCCAAAGATTCTGCCCGGTAAGATCATGGCTGAGCTGATTATGAACTCAACTCCACATTCCGCCTACCCCCGGTATCCTTTGACTGCCTAGTTGGTCAATAATCTATCTGTCTCTGCCTAAAAAATATTCAAAAACTGTGCATCTACCACTCTCTGGGGAAAACAGTTCTAAAGACTAACACCCATGTGAGAGATACAAATTCCTCCTCTTTTCTGTCTTAAATGGGAGACCTCTTATTTTTAAGCTGTATCCCCTAGTTCTACTCTCATCCGCAAAAGGAAACATCCTTTCAGCATCCACCCTGTCAAGCCCCCTCAGGATCTTATAAGTCTCAGCAAGATCACCCTGTCATTCTTCTAAACTCCAATGGATACAGGCTCAACCTGCCCAACCATTCCTCGTAAGATAACCCCCGCCCCCACGCACCATCCCAGGAATCAGTTGATTGGACTTTCTCTGAACTTATGCTTTCTTAAATGGTGAGACCAAAACTGTACACATACTCCAGGTGTGGTCTTACCAACACCCTGTCCAACTGTAGCAAAACATCCTTACGTGTACATTCTATTTCCCTTAAAATAAATGGTAACATTCCATTTGCCTTCCTAATCACTTGCTGTACCTGCATACTAACTTTTTGTGATTCATGTACCAGGACGCCCAGATCCCTCTGTACCTCAGAGTTCTGCAATCTGTCTCCATTTAAATAACATAATGCTTTCCTATTCTTCCTGCCGAAGTGGACAAGTTCACATTTTCTCAGTTTCACAGAATCACAGAATCACACAGTGCAAAAGAGGCCCTTTAACCCATTGAGTCTGCACCAACACATGAGAAACACCTCACTGACCTAACTAATCCCATTTACCAGCACTTGGCCCATATCCTTGAATGTTATGATGTGCCAAGTGCTCATCCAGGTACTTTTTAAAGGATGTGAGGCAACCCACCTCCACCACCCTCCCAGGCAGTGCATTCCAGGCTGTTACCACCCTCTGGGTAAAAAAGTTTCTCCTCACATCCCCTCTAAACCTCCTGCCCCTCACCTTGAACTTGTGTCCCCTCGCGACTGACCCTTCAACTAAGGGGGTCAACTACTCACTATCCACCCTGTCCGTGCCTCTCATAATCTTGTACACCTCGATCAGGTCGCCCCTCAGCCTTCTCTGCTCCAACGAAAACAACCCAAGTCTATCCAACCTCTCTTCATAAATTAAATGTTTCATCCCAGGCAACATCCTGGTGAATCTCCTCTGCACCCCCTCCAGTGCAATCACATCCTTCCTATAATGTAGTAACCAGAACTGCACACAGTACTTCAGCTGTGGCCTCACCAACATTCTATACAACTTCACATGACCTGAATTACCTGGAAAAACTCAGCAGGTCTGGCAGCATCGGCAGAGAAAAGTTGACGTTTCGAGTCCTCATGACCCTTCAACAGAACAAAAATCAGTTCTGTTGAAGGGTCATGAGGACTCGAAATGTCAACTCTTTTCTTCTCTGCCGATGCTGCCACACCTGCTGAGTTTTTCCAGGTAATTCTGTTTTTGTTTTGCATTTCCAGCATCCGCAGTTTTTTGTTTTTATCCAACATGACCTCCCTACTTTTGTAAACTTTATACTCAATCTGCCAAATGTTTTTTCCCACTCACTTTTCTCTTTGCAGGTTCCTTATGTCCTCTTCACAACTTACTTTCCTACCTATCTTTGTGTCAAATTTAGCAACCATACATTTGGTCCCTTCATCCAAGTCATTGATATAAACTGTAAATATTTAAGGCCCCAGCACTGATCTCTGTGGCACACCACTCATCACATTTTGCCAAGCTGAAAATGACCCATTTATCACTACTCTATGTTTCCTGTTAGCTAACCAATCCTCTACCTATGCTAATATGTTACTCCCCAAACCATGAGCTCTCATTTTGTATAGTAACCTTTGATATGGCACTTTGTCAAATGCCTTCTGAAAATCTAAGTACAGCAAATCCACACGTTCTCCTCTATCCATGTTGTCTCTTACTTCCTCAAAGAACTCCAATAAATTAGTCAAACGTGATATCCCTTTCACAAAACCATGTTGATTCTGTCTGATTACATCGAGATTTTCTAAGTGCCCCCGCTATAACCTTAATAATAAATTCCAGCATTTTCCCTATGACGGATGTTAAGCTAACTGACCTGTAGTTTCTTGTTTTCTGTCTCCCTCCTTTCTTGAATAGAGGAGTCACATTTGCCTTTGCCAATCTGGTGGGACCTTTCCAGAATCTAGGGAATTTTGGAAAATTAAAACCAATGCATCTACCATTTCAGCAGCCATTTCCTTTAAGACCCCAGGATGAAGTTTATCAGGATTGGGGGACTTGTCGGTTCAGTTCTAATAACATTCTCAGTACTCATTCCCAAGTGATTGTAACTGTTTTAGGTCCTTCCTTCTCTTTCACCTCCTGATCCACACTTGTTTCTGGGGTGTTATTTGTATCCTTCGTAGTGAAGACAGATGCAAAATATCTGTTCAGGCCATCCTTTTTTCCTTATTTTCCATTATTAATTCCTATTCTCACTCTCTAGAGGGCCAACACTCACTTTACTTGCTTTTTTCCTTTTTCAATGCCTCTAAAAACTCTTACTATCTGTTTTTATATTTCTGGCAAGCTTTCTCTTGTACTCTAATTTCTCCTTTCTTATTAATCTTTTAGCCATTCTTCAGTGTTCTTTATATTCTGTTCAATTTTCTGACCTGCCACTCATCTTTGTGGAATTATGTGCTTTTTCTTTCAATTTGATACTAGCTTTAACTTCCTTAGTTAGCAATGGATGGTCTGTACTTCCCAGAGTCTTTCTTTCTCACTGGAATGTTTCTTTTCTGAGTATTCTGGAATATGTCCTTAAATGCCTGCTACCGCATCTCTACTGACCTACATCTTAACCGAATTTCCCAGTTCACTTTAGTCAGCTCTGTCCTTGTGCCCTCATAATTACCCTTATTTAAGTTTAAAACACTAGTCTTAGATCCCTTCCTCTCTCCCTCAAACTGAATGTGAAATTCAATCTTATTATGATCACTGCTACCAACGGACACCTTCACTATGAGGTAATTAATTAATCCTGTCTCATTGCACATTACCAGGTCTAATATAGTCTGTTCTCTGGTTGGTATTAGAACGCACTGCATTAAGACTGTCCTGAGAACACTTTATGAACTCACCATTCAGTCTACCTATACCAATCTGGTTTGCCCAATCTATATGTAGACTGAAATCACCCATGATTATCACCACACCTTTCTCATAAGCTCCCATTGTCTCTCCTCATATACCCCATCCTAAAGTTAGGATGGTTACAGTTAATAAGTCTATAAGCCACTCCCACAAACAACTTCTTATCTTTAGTATTTTCATCTCTACCCAAACTGATTCTACTTCCTCCTCTCCTTCAACCAAGATCTGTCATAAAGTGGAATTTCAGATGATGTAACAATGGAACTCCTGCTTTCCTCCTCACCAACCATTCCATTAACCTAAGCCTCCTCTTCTGCCTGTATGCTTTCAGATACACAAGAGCTGCTTCCTGGACAACCTCACCAGAGACATAAGGAACAGGAAGAGGAACATCACAAGAGTGATGAAGAGGCACTGTCACTTGATCTGTCTGATACACAGCCACCAGCTCAGATACTGGCACCCTGCAAACTTTAGAGGCATGTAGAAAGTTGGAATCAACGTATGGTGAGTCTGAGCATAAGTGAGTTGCAGCCAGGCCAGGGGAAAGCTCAGTTTATGTGCCAGCTCACCAGAAGACTAGGTTGAAGATGAGTTCTGCTGCAGGGGACTCAGATGAAGACTTCAACAGCGTACAGGAGAACGCTGAAAGCCATGCACACTGAGTTGCTTGGGGTATTGGCAGGTCTGTCAGACACCCTCCAGTTACATCAGGAAGCATGGAGAAGTCTTACTCCAACATGGCAGAGGGCATTGTGCAGAGCTTGGAGCCCATTATTTTCACCATGGAAGTGATGGACAAATCTCTGGCAGCTCTGGCAGACCCACCCATGATGCAGCACCTCAGGAGGTCATGAGATCCATGGTTTTTGCCTTTCAGGTTTAGGGTTCTGCCATTATGATTGCTGAGGTCACTCCATGGGCATGGCAGTGGCTCTTTGGTGCATGAATCTGTTGTCCTCTCTCAGAATAAAAGCACTCATGCTCCCATCACTGCCATTCCACCAGTGCTCTTTTTGGTGTCTCTCAGTCAGCCAGCCCAGGCTGCTGTAAATCATGCCAGGTGATGCAGCCCAGTTAAGAAAGGGCCTCAAGGCCCAGAGCTGCTCAAGGTCATTCTGCAAGGTCATTGAGCCTCCTCAATGAAAATCAACAGCCTTCCACCAGCTATGATGCAGCCATGGGGTAGGACTGTGTAGGAACATTAGGAAAGGCAAAAACGCATTCAAGACAGATGTTAAGTGCAAGTCTGAATAGTTCATTGTTGTTTTTATCATTAGATATGATGTTGAATAACTGAGTGCAATGGAGGTTCACCAGACTAATCCCTGGGATGTCAGGATTGTTTAATGAGGAGAGATTGAGGAAACTGGACCTGTATTTTCTAGAGTTTTGAAGAGTGAGAGGTGACCTCATTGAAACTTACAAGATTCTTACAGGGGGTGACAGGGTAGATGTGGATGTTTTCCTGGCTGGTGAGTTTAGAACTAGGGGACACAGAATAAGGAACAGGCCATTGAAGACTGGGATAAGGAGAAATTTATTCACTCAGCGGGTGGTGAATCTTTGGAATTCTCTACTCCAGAGGGCTTTGGAAGCTCAATCATTGAGTATATTCAAATCAGAAACCCATAGATGTCTGGATACCAATGACATCAAGGGATATGGAGGTAGCACAGGAAAGTGCCATTGAGGTGGACCATCAGCCATGGTCTAATTGAATGGCAGAGCAGGCTGAATGGCCTACTCCTGTTCCTATGTTCCAAATACAGAGGCTTTATGAAGGTTTTTGATGGTGATTTTTATTTTCATGTTGAAATGGGGCGTGTGAAGTTGAGGTGACAGTGATGAATGGTGGTTCCATGTTGGGATTGGGAAATTGGTGGAGCAGAAGCAGAGCAGCTCAATTTACTTGAATGGCATTCAGGATGCCTCCTTGCTGTTCTTCCTCCTCTTCCTCCCTCCCTCAATTCCCTCTCCGCTATCCACTCCATTTCCTGGTCATGTTGCAGACCAGAACGCAATGCAACAACTGCCGCAATACCTTGGCCAGGTCGTCAGAATCTGGCAGTAACCATCTCCAAAAACTCAGCAGCGTGCTTCCACCAAATTTACCTAAGCACAATTTACTGAAAAATCACCTCAGCTGCAGCTTGTGGAGTGACCCTTTGATTAGCACAAGTTCAAGAGCAAATCTTGTAGCACACGCCTGATCTTTGTTGAGTGATGTATGAATCTGTGGCCAGATCTTGTATGGTCCAAGTTCCTAAACCTGGCGTCACATCAGTCAGATTGGCTGTGTGATACGAGGATTGCAACCATTCCAGGTCTTCTGGCACTCACAGGGGACACCAATGCATGAACCATTCTACTGCATCAATGCCATGCCGGCTGTGCAGGAAGCAGCTCTGAATACAATACAATCCGGGAAGTGGCAGTAAGCCTCTGTAGCGCTGCCTGAGGCGACACTATGCAAACTAATTTCCAGTCCAGGACTAGTACATGTTGCACATGGTCCTCACACTGAAATCCTGCGCACCATTTTACTCCTGCTTGTATATCTGAAACTGGAAAAGAGAATCAGAACCATGGTACTTTTGTTTTCCGCATTGATCTTGCCCTGTGTTGTACTAAATGTTTATAATAGGGGTCCCTCTGCAGGTTGTCTATGATCTGAAATGTAACTTGGTTTGCAATCCTTTTTTATCTGGCTACAACTCAAGGCAGGCAGCTGTTGCATATTTTATTTGTTTTTATTCTGCAGTGATTCGATCCCATCATTGTTACTAAGACACATTGAGTCTCAGCTGTGGAAGTTACATTGTTAATCCCTTCCAGCAGATGCTTGTATCAGCCGTTTCTTTTCTAGGATCCAGCGTCACATGCAATATGATTTTATTTAACAGCCGCACTGAAAGCATTGTGTTAGTTTTATATTTCCAGCACCCGTGTGCTGCTACCACACAACAGAAGTGTGGCCAGCCAACTGTGATTATATGCCTTGGCTAGACTATTAATGGCCTGGAGGCACAGGGCCTGTCCCATGACAGAGGGGGAATGGGCCACAAGGTATCACCAGATGCAGAAGCTGGTGCTGGTACCATTTTTAAAGGCCTGCCCTGCATTCATTGAGATTGCGACTGTCGCAGCAGCACTCCAGAGGGCATTTCATCCAGAGCACACCCTCCACCTCTGTGCCTGTAGCATGGAATCGTACAGAAGCCTTGAGGCTGAACCAAGGAATCAAGAAGCTAACCAAGAGGTTGCAGCAAATGTGCCCGAGGGAAGACCCTGGATGGCCTCGTGGTTTTGCAATGCCTCCCTGTAGGTTCTCCTCCAACATACAAGAGAAAGTTGAGAGGTCCTCTTCCCCAGGAAAACAAGAATGGGGCCAGCCGTTCGACCAAGCAAGCCTGGATGGGGATTGCAGCAGAGGCCAGCGGCTGTGGCATCACCCCTCCGCCATCTGTTGTGCAGCACTGCCAACAGGTCAATGACCTCCTTCACTCGGTAAAGGTGAATCCTCCATTTTGCCATCCTCTTAGGGTCTTTCTTTGGCAAAGAGGGATGGTGCACAAGCTGGGGAGGGAGTGACCATCCAGACAGTAGCAAAGGGGTGAGGCAGCAGCAGATCCTTTCTGATTCATGGTGGTATCTCGACAATCCCCAGCCACCTGATTTTGTTCACCCCCACCATGCTCCTTGAGAGTGAACATATGCAGGAGGCATTCAGGAGCCTGATCATGGGCCAAAGTGCTGCCTTGTGCTAATCTTTGAGTGAAAACTAACAATGTCCCTTCTTCTACTTGCATAACAAGGAGTGGGTGCAGACAGGTGGAGGCATCCCTGGTATTAGGCATCTGATGCCGACAGCGAACAAGGCCCTGGAACTGGCTGGTTCCCAGGGCAGCCATGTAATAGCAGATTGTGAGATAGGACCGTCAATCCGAGTGAGGGAGGAGGCATAGTATTCATGTAACTACCACTGGAAAACTGGAGACCACATCAGGCATGGTTGTGGAGAGGAGATGTGAAGCACTTAACCTGTAAACATTGGTGTTTTCTCCTGGAGGAGCAGGCACTCCTGAAGGACAGGCAGCTCCTGAGACCGGGCATTTGCAGTCCACCTTTGAGGAGGAGGAGGAATCTTCAAAGGGTGCAGCATCGCATCATTCCCCTACATGCTCCACTAGCGCAGATACTCTCATGTCGGTGGGTATAAATTTGTGAATAGATTCAGGGTCACAAGCTGGTGAGTGCAGCGTAGATGTGCCCTTGCAGCTGATGGAGACTGTGACAGCTAAAGCCACTGACAGCCAGAGGACTGTGGGAGGTCAGGTCCAAAGCTGAGTCCCAGACGGGCCTCTGGATTCGGCAACACAGCAGCTGTTGCAGCTGCAGTAGGAGGTAAGAAAACATCTGGCAGAGCTGTTAGAGGCTGTACGTAGCCCTGCAGGGAAGGTGGAGGAGTCCATCCAGGCCATGAGTGCTGCCAGATCTCTGATGTGTGCACATGGCTTTCTTGAGAGATTGACGAATCTTATGGAGATCCATGCAGCAGACTAGTCAGTAGATGTCACAGTTGTGCACAGACCTGCATACCATCACCTTGTTCATGAGCTCATTGAAGCAGTGGCAAGGCGAGAGGGATATGAGGTGCCTGGAGTTTCCACCAAGTCCTTGCACTTTTCAGGTCAGCAGGAAGGTAGAAGTGTGCCTCAAGAAGGAGTGGCTGCCTTCTGCATCTGGGGCTCCTATCAGGGTGGTCTGAGTAAGGACAACTACTCCTCACAGCCCCTCTGCCAGTGACCCCAGTGCCTCCAGTAGTCATGAGGAAAGAGAACAGACCTGCAACTGTGTGGGAGCGCCTCTGCATATTGGGACCTTTTCAGCCTCAGATAGCAGAGAATAGCTGCCAATGTCATCCCAAGGCACGGGCAGCACAATCAGCACTCCACCCCAGCTGCACGCACATGGGTCGCACCTCATAAAGACACTAGTAAGCACTTGTTAAGACCTGACAGAGTAATGACGATAAATCTATGTCATAGTTATTGTCGCTCGTCATACATGCAGTTCTTACTGCCTCACCTCTTACATAGAGCCTCGCTCCCTCAATAGGCTCCTAATGCAGATGTACCTTAGTTGATTGTGTCCAAATTTCATGATGGTACACCAGAACCTCAGTGGCTGCATATTAAGGGAGCACAAATGTCAGTACTGGGATATAGTTTTAGTCAGCTCCTCAAGTGTATCAGTGCACATGGTAAACCTGAGTGTTAGGCAATGGAGTGTAATAGAAGAAGGCAATATCCAATCTACATTAAGGTGAATCTTTATTGCTCTGACATTGCAAGGGCATCAGAGTCACAGGAGGCAGGTATATATAAGATTGTCTCGAGCCTATTTTGCATGTCTCTCAATTCCCCTCCAATCTGCTGCAAGGAGTTCCTCATCCTGTACCATCTGCTCAGCAGCCTCCTCCACATCTTCCCTGCTGGAGGAGGTGTGGCAATCAATGGTGTCCTCTACAAGGTCTCCTCCCTCTGTACTGCTAGATAGTATAGAGCGCAGCAGACCACCACATAGCACTGAAGGGCTCTACCAGAACAGTCTAGGCACTCGGATGTCACCTTCAGCACTGAAGGGCTCTACCAGAACTGAGGTGAGTCCAGTGCACCTTCTGCTGCGGATTGGTCATTCTTCGCATGGCCGGCTCTCAGCACTTGCCTTTGCATGCTTCTCTGGCACACCCCCACCCAGACACTGGCCCTCTTGCTGCTCCTGCTGTTGCTGCAGTGGAGCTGCCGGCGCCTGTTTGCTCTGCGCTTCTCCCGCTCTACATGAAGGTTCCTGATGACTGGGGGTACATCACATCCATGCCAATTGGTTTCTCCCTATCTCCTGCAATGTCCTTGGAATTGATCTCCCAGGGGCCTTCCCTTTGCTATTCCCATGTTAGCATCGGTCAATGCCTCTCTGTGACCCCTGCAGATGGCCCACCACCCAAAGCAGCAACCATTGGTCAGTAATGGCCTCCACTCCCCACTCTTCCCTTCAAAGCAACACCTACTCTCAGAATGGCTGACTTTCAGAAATGGAACTGATTCCTTACCTTGTTGCTGCCAACCATAACCAGTGGGGGATCTGAAGGCCCGTGAACACAGTGCACTATTTGTTAAATTCAAAAGTCCATGTAAAGTTACGTTTGATCCATCCAAATTAATATTAATTCAAGTCCTGCTGCATTACAGCTGGGTTTCACCAGCCCTCTGGTGATGGGCTGTGAGATGGGAGAACTGGTAAAATGTCAGCAGAAGGCGTTAGCTGGGAAGCCTAATGTCTTCCTGCTGCCATGGGATATTTTGAGAATCAGGCTGATGGGAAGCAGCCAACTAAGGTAATTAAACGGCCAATTAACAGCCATTTTTTCCCCTGTTCCCCCACCCCCTCAACATTTTGCTGCTGTCAGATTGGTTCCCTGCTGCAGGAAGAGAGCACCAAGTACATTGAAGTGGCCTCCTAGTGACTTCCCAGAGCGACCAGCTTCCCTTCTTTGGGGCTTGTGTATCCCACAGACAGGGCCACAGTGGCAATGGATATCCCAGCGGCTCTGACGCTGCTGCTCGGGGGCTCACCTCTCCATTTGCTGGGGCCTGCATTGATCAAAATGCAATCCCGTCCTCCTGCCTCAACATTGAGTCATCCTCCCCTTCTCTTTTCAACTTCCACAGCAGCCTCATCTATTGGTGGTGCTGACGAGGCTGCTGAGCTCCGGCGCAGAACAAACAGGCGCCGGCAGCTCCACTGCAGCAACAGCAGGAGCAGCAAGAGGGCCAGTGTCTGGGTGGGGGTGTGCTGGAGAAGCATGCAAAGGGAAATGCCGCCAGTGAGTCTCACGTCAGTGGTAGGGAAACTATTGGAGAAAATTCTGAAGGAGAGAATCTATCTCCACTTGGAGAGGCAAGGTTTGATCAGGGATAGTCAGCATGGCTTTGTCAGAGGGAGGTCATGCCTAACAAATTTGATTGAATTTTTTGAGGAGGTGACCAGGTGTGTAGATGAGGGTAGTGTAGTTGATGTAGTTTATATGGATTTCAGCAAAGCCTTTGACAAGGTCCCACATGGGAGAGTTATAAAGAAGGCAAATGCACATGGGATACAGGGTAATTTGATAAGGTGGATTCAAAATTGGCTTAGTTGTAGGAGGCAGAGGGTGATGACAGAAGAATGCTTTAGTGACTGGAAGCCAGTGTCCAGTGGCGTACCACAGGAATCTGTGCTCGGTCCCCTAATATTTGTAATTTATATAAATGACATAGATGACTATGTGGGGGGTAGGATTAGTAAGCTTGCAGATGACACAAAGATTGGCCAGGTGATTAACAGTGAGGTTGAGTGGCTTGGGCCACAGGAAGATATAGACGGGATGGTCAAATGGGCAGATAAGTGGCAGATGGAATTGAACCTTGAAAAGTGTGAGGTGATACACTTTGGAAGGAGTAATTTGATAAGAAAGTATTCAATGAACGGCATGACGCTAGGAAGTTCAGAGGAACAAAGGGACCTTGGAGTGTGTGTCCATAGATCTTTGAAGGTGGAGGAGCACGTTAGTGATGTGGTGAAAAAGGCATATGGGACACTTGCCAATATCAATCGAGGCATAGATTACAAAAGTAGGGAGATCATGTTGGAGTTGTGTAGAGCCTTGGTGAGGCCACAGCTGGAGTACAGTGTGCAGTTCTGGTTACCATATTATAAGAAGGATGTGATTGCACTGGAGGGGGTGCAGAGGAGATTCACCAGGATGTTGCCTGGGATGAAACATTTAAGTTATGAAGAGAGGTTGGATAGACTTGGGTTGTTTTCGTTGGAGCAGAGAAGACTGAGGAGTGACCTGATCGAGGTGTACAAGATTATGAGAGGCATGGACAGGGTGGATAGGAGCAGCTGTTCCCCTTAGTTGAAGGGGGCATAAGTTCAAGGTGAGGAGCAGGAGATTTAGAGGGGCTGTGAGGAAGAACCTTTTTACCCAGAGGGTGGTGACGGTCTGGAATTCACTGTCTGGGAGGGTGGTGGAGGTGGTTTGCCTCACATTCTTTAAAAAGTACCTGGATGAGCACTTGACATGTCATAACATTCAAGGCTATGGGCCAAGTGCTGGTTAATAGGATTAGGTAGGTAGGTCAGGTGTTTCTCACGTGTCAGTGCAGACTCGATGGGCTGAAGGGCTTCTTCTGCACTGTGATTCTGTGATTAATTGGGCAGTGGTTCTGGCAGCAGTCTCCTAATTGGCCACAATGTGCAAAATCTCCTCCGTGGTCCCACCATTCTTCCATGTGGACTTGAGACCTGCGTTTGGTCCCAGCGACAGTAGCCATAGCATGCCAGTAATATTCCAGACATTTTCTCTCTTGCTGCTTTAATGAACTCCTTCATAATTTTAAAGATCTCCATCAGGTCATCTCTCAGTCCTCTCTTTTCCAGAAAAAAAGAGCCCCACTCTTTTCATTCTTTCCTCATCATTCTACCCTCTGAGTATCCTCCTTGTGAAACCTATAAGTTTTATGCCAGAAAAAAAGGCCACAAATGCCCAAAAATGAACCAACAATCTAAAAGGAAAAAACAAGCAATTAACATGTATATAGTGGATGAGACCTTCAAGAAGCGATTGCTTTCTGTTAGCACCACAAGTTGATGAGCATGTTTATAACGTGGTGTTTTAGTCTCTATGGCAGACTAATATGTCAAAAAGTTCCCACAACACGAGTAGTGTTATCATTTAAACATTTTCATCAACTTTTTAAATAATTCTAGTACGCGCCTTGGATACCAATGAAACAACCCTATCAAATATGGTGGGCAGTACACTTTCAGTGAATAACACTCGCTGCAAATTTTTAGGTGCCTGTTTTGTGCTGGGAAAACAGCGGCAATACAACAGCTTGCTACGCCATTCAGGGCTCACGTAATTAATCAGTTTGCTTGCACTGCTATTGAAAATGCCCATTCAATTTCCTTTTGAAATCATTGATTGTTTCTGCTTCCACCACCCTCATGGGCAGCAAGTTCCAGGTCATTACCACTTGCTGTTTAAAAAGTTCTCCCTCACATCTCTTTCCCAGAACCTTAAATCTGCGTCTCCTAGTCCTTGTGCTAACGGGAACAGTATTTCCTTGTCTACCTATCCAAATCTGATCTTGCATACCTCTATCAAATCTCCCCTCAATCTCCCTTGCCCTAAGAGGACAAATCCAACCTCCGCAAACCAACTTTGTAGATAAAATCCCCAAACCCTGCAACCATTCTGTTGTATCACCTCTGTTCTCTCTAAAGGGCCCTTACATCTTTCTTAAAGTGTGGTGACCAGAACTGGACGCAATACTACAGTTGGGGGCTTCTTCTTTATCCTGATCATCCTTCGAGGTAAAGATAACCATGCTCATTATCGGGGTGTTTGGTATGGTTCCGGTGAGTACATAGGTGACTGCTAAAGCCAACCTATACCTGGTAAGTCCTACTGCAAATAGGACACGATACTGCAGACGATTGAGTTTTGGGTGAGTTGCTGGCTCAGGATCTCCTCTCCTTCCATTTTCTCTCTGCCTTTGATATGGGCTTGTTTGGAAGGAGGCTGCACCATTTTATATTGGGTTGCACCAGGAGCAATGATCCTGGGCAAGCTTCTCCCAGGCCCTGAAGTCGATATCAAAACTCCTAAATGAAGCCTTCAGAGTGTTCCTGTAGCACTTCCTTTTACTGCCATGAAAGCATAGCCCAGACTCAAGCTCTCCACAGAAGATTTGTTATGTTAAGCGAGCAATCTGGCTACATGAACAGCCCAACGCAGTTGTGCCTGTTTCAATATGATGTTGATGCTTGGTATTGCTGTTTAGGTGGACACCTCTGTGTCTGCTATTTTGTCCTGCCATCTGATCTTCAGAAACTGCCAATGGCAACTAAAGCAAATGTGGTTGAGCTTCCTGGCACGACACTGGTACACAGTCCAAGTCTCACATGTGTAGAGTAGAGTTTTCAGGACTATTGCTCTACGGACTTTCAGTTTTACAAGTAGACTTACTCCTCCTTGTTCTTAGACTGATGTTCGAAGTCTGCCAAAGGCTATACTTTGGCAATTCATGCGTGTACCTAGCCATGAATATCAACAACTGGAGAGAGCGTGCTGCCAAGATAAGTGAAATTAGTCATTGCTGACAGGTTCTGGTCATGAACTGAAACCTTGGACTTGAGATAGGGCTTTCCTGGAGCAGGCAGGTACATTACTTCAGTTTTCTTTGTGCTGATCATAAGGTTGTCACATGCTTTGGAGAACAAGTACATGCTAGATTGCATATCCAGCTCTGAACCAGCAGCTAGTGCACAATCATCAGCAAACAGGAAATCATGTGACATGTCCTTGGAGACTTGGTCTTTGCCTAGAGTCTCGGATCTCAGATTCAACAGCTCCCCATCCATATGATATCTGATTTTAATGCCAGGATCAATATCATGGAATGCATCAGAGAGCATAAGAACATAAAAACATCAGACATAGGAGAAGGAGTAGGCCATTCAGCCCTTCGATCTGGGCTGACCTTCTACTTCAACACCATTTTCCTGCACCATCCCTGTACCCCTTGATGTTTTTAATATGTAGAAATCTATCTATCTCAGTCCTGAATGTAGTCAATGACTTGGGCTCCACAGCAATTGGGGCAGGCAATTCCAAGGATTCACCACTCTCTGAGTGAATAAATACCTCCTCATCTCAGTCCTAAATGGCATGCCCCTTATCCTGAGACTGTGTCCCCTGTTTCTGGAATACCCAACCAGGGGAAACATCCTTCCTGCACCCAACATGTTGAGCCCTGTAAGAATTTTGTATGTTTGAATGAGATCACCTCACATTCTTCTAAGCTTCAGAGAACAAAGGCCCAATCTATTTAATCTGGACAATTCCTCCATCTCAGGAATTAGTTTGGTGAACCTTCATTGCGCTCTCTTTATGGGAAGAATATATTTTCTTAGGTAAGGAAACCAAAACTGGACGCAATACTGCAGGTGTGGTGTCACCAAGGCTCTATATAATTGCAGTAAGACACCTCAACTCCTATACTCAAATCCTTTTGCAATAAAGGCCATTTGCTTTCTTAATTGCTTGCTGTAACGGCACTTAACTTTCAGTGATACATGAGCAAGGACACTCAAGTCCCTTTGAAGTTCAATAGTTCCCAGCCTTTCGCCATGTAAGAAATACTCTGTTTTTCTGTTTTTTCTACCAAAGTGGTTAACCTCACATTTCTCCACATTATATTCCATCTGCCAAATTTTTGCTCACTTGCATGATCTTTCCAAATCCCTTTGAAGTGTCTTTGCATCCTCCTCACAACTCACACTTCCACCTAGTTTTGCATCATCTGCAAATATGGAAATATTACATTTAATCCCCACATCCAAATCATTCATATAGATTGTGAATAACTGGGGTCCAAGCGCTGATCCTTACAGTACCTCATTAGTCACAGCCTGCCAACCTGAAAATGGCCCATGTATTCCTACTTTCTATTTTTTGTCCATTCACCAGTTCTTAATCCATGCCAGTATATTACCCACAATCCCAATTGCTCTAATTTTGTTTACTAACCTCTTGTGAGACCTTATCAAAAGCTTCCTGAAAATCTAAATATACGGCATCTACCGGTTCACCCTTATCTATTCTGCTAGTTACGTCCTCAAAAAAGGGTTTGTTAAAAATGATTTCACTTTCATGGCCAAGAAAAACATGCTGAAGAGGGTTGGTGCTAACACGTATTCCTACTAAACTCTATTAATGACGGGAATGAGTCAGAAGACTTGCCATCACTCAGGACATGCAGGAGCATGCCATCATGGAACTGTCAAACCATTGTGATGAATTTCACAGGATAGCTGAATTTCTCCATTACCTTCCAAAGGCCTTCATGGCTGACTGTGTCAAAGGCCTTGGTCAGGTCAACAAATGTGGCATAGAGCTCTATGCTCTCTTCTTGACGTTTCTCCTGGAGCTGTCTAAGTGCAAACACCATATTCGTGGTTCCTTGACCTTTTCTGAAACTACGCTAACTCTCTGGCATCAGATCTTGGTCAAGATGTTGCACTAAATGGCTCAGAAGGTCTCTGGCAAAGATTTTGCCATTGAAGGAGACGAGTGAGTTTCCTTTATGATTGCTGTATGATTGGTGAGTTCCTTTCCACTTGTGCAGGTGGACATTGGGTGCATCTTTGTATTCTTGAGGGATGGTTCCTTGTTCCCACATAGACTGAAAGTGTTCAGTGAGGTTCTTCACCTCCGGTCTTATAGACCTCAGCTGCAATAACACCAATTTCTGGAGCTTTGCCGCTAGACAGAAGTCGTTTCTAACAATGTGAGAGGGTCATCAAGAGAGCAATTGATGGCGATCTTTGGCAGCCTGTTGATTGCTTTTGCATTGATGGATGAAGGCTGATGGAGGATGTGGTCAAAGTTCTCTGCCCATCCATAGAGAAATTGGACTTTTTCTGTAAGCGGTATTGACCCATTGACAAGAAGGATTGGTGATGAATGAGTGAACTGCGGCCCAAATACAAATTTCATAACATCATGGAATCACTCCCATTCTTTGTGGTCTGCACATAAAATGAAGTTCGGCTGCTTTCTGATTCAACCATGTGTCTTGCCTCTCTCTGAATTTGTATTGGACAGTCCTGCAGATGTTTCAATAGGCATTGTGCCTGGATAATGATGTCTTGTCACTGAGGTAAACCTTGTAGAGGTGAGGTTTGTCCTTCAGTAGTTTCTGATTACATCTTTCTTTTCATTGAACTAATCTTGATGCTTACGAGAGGTATGGTCAAGGGTCTCTAGAGCAGTGAGTACACCAAACCCCTGAAGACCACCAGGTCATTTTTTTTTTCTTTCACAGAATATGGGCGTTGCTGGCTAGGCCAGCATTTTTTGCCCATCCCTCAATTCAGTAAGTATCCATTTTTGCTGTGCACAGCTGACTCTCAAGTTTCTCTGACAGAGATCCCTTCATGGCTGTCCTTTTGAGCCTTGAGACATTGAGATGCTTCTGGATCTTCATGCCTGGGGGCATCGAGGCAGGGAGGGGGTGTTATATCTTGATTTTTAGTTTTGAAATGATAAGGCAGTGATCAATCTAGCAGCCAATGCCTCAAATAGCTTTTGTTAGATGCACATTCTGCCTGTTCTTCTGCCTGGTGATAGTCAATTAGATGCCAATGTGTGGAACAGGGTAAGTCATGACAACAAGTCATCTTGTTGTGATTAGGGAGGTGGAAAGCTGTGCTGATGACTAAGAACTCATGCTCAGCACACATCTTCAAGCAAGAGGAGATCATTACTGCTACAACTGCCAACACCATTTTTTCCAACAACCCTTCCTATAACAGTTGCTCTGCACCAATTTTTACATTGAACTTGCTAAGAATGATTAGCTTGTTTGACTTTGGCACAGTAGCAACCAAGTAGTGGGGGGAATCATAGAATTTTCTTTGACTTTATCAGGGTTGATCCCATGGTAGGGGCGGACACACTGAATGAGAGTTGCTGGACTGTTGCCATACAGGCGGAGTTTAAGCATCATCAGACGATCACTAACACCCTTCAGAATGCAAGTCAACCCACTGATGAACTGGTTCATGATAACAGAGGCCATGCCAGCTTTATGCTGTTCTTCTTTTCATGGCTACTCCAAAAGAATGCATAACCTGCACTGATTTCCTTGTGCTGGCTCTTCTCAGGTAGACAAGCCTCACTGAGGGCAGCAGTCTGGTCAGTGTGTCTAGCCAGCTCTCTGCCAACAAGAGCAGTTTTTCTCGCAGGCCTGTCAGCTCTGGCATTGTCCGTGAGGGTGCATGCGTTCCATGCACCAATGGTGTCACTTTCACTTGCTTTTTTGAGAAGGATTTACGACTTAATTGATAGGATCTCTGCCAGCTGCGGCCTGCTGGTTAGGGAGGTGCAGCAGACAATGTTTAGGGCACCTTTTCTAGCTCCTTCCTCATATTAGGGAGGTGAACAGTGTGCTCCTGAAAAGGGCTGCTCAGTCATTCAGGGGGCTGCCAAGTTCCACGTCTGCTTCATTCCAGTGAAAAATGACCCTATGGCCTGAGCCACCTTTGTGCAGTGTTACAACCACAGTTGATGTTATTCGCTGAGCAAGCCAAATCCCAGAGGGAAACCTGTCTTACTGATCATAACTTTTTATGTCTTGTATTTTGCACACAAGGAGAAACTACTGATCCCAGAAGCATAAGATCCCAGTCACACTTTTAGGATTTTAAAATTATGATTTATTTTTAAAAAAATTAAACACACAGTTGAAACAATCTTTCAAAACATTCCTAAAAAATAACTTACTCTGTCAGAACACACAAGTAAGCTACTTGGCAACAGCTCAGTTATAGGTTTTTAACCATAAAAATCCAGTAATATTACCCAAGGCAAAACCTGCTGCTACTTTAAAAAAGGATACCACACAACTTCTCAATCTCTTCCACCCTGCTGTGGAAATCTGAAGGATGTTCAGAAACAGACTGTTTTCTGAAAACAAACACTTCTCTGGCTTGAAACTGGATGGCTGCTTCAAATTCATATCTTTTCTCAGTACAGAGTTTGTCCAGGACATCTCCCCACACAGCCACCTACAATTCAATTAAACAGAAACCTTTGTAAGTTGTAAAAGCCCATTGTCACCTCTACTACCATTTGAAATTTAACTGCTGAAAAGTCAAGTCCCTACCTCTCACCTAATGCAAATTTTAAAATCCAACATATTTACTCGTACATTCAACTGCACCATGGCCTCTCATTACAAATGCATCTAGCACCTTTACCTTTCATCTCTGTTTCCACAGAGAAGCTGTTTTTACTAACCTTCCCCCAGTTTAATTACTCATGGATATACATGCACACACACACACGAAGCCTTCCTTACAGAATACCACCATATTCACAAAAATATTAAAAAGATAACACCCATCTTCACAGCAGGTTCACATTTACAGCTCCCAGTCAATCCACACCTCCTGCCATGCTGTCCACCCATTGCCACAGGACTTGTGACAGACAGATGATGAATGACAGGTAATAGAAAGATGATGAACATGACTTGCATGTGAACTGGATTATAGTGAAGAAGAGGTGTGTAGTATCAGCCGCACTCACTTGTCCTGATCTTTCTTAGTCCCATTCTAAGATAAGTCTAGATGGCTGGATTAGATCTGGATGCATTGGGTGACCAGATGTCTTCTGTGTCTTGTTGAGCTCTTTGCATTCCACAACACGCTGATTGTCTTTCAGGAGCTTTGGACCTTAGATTGGTCTCATGTGCCCAACTGATTGGAATCAGTCTTTGCATGCCAGGATAAATAAATCCCTAAGCTGCCGAGGTTAGGATACCTGATGACTACTCTTGCCTGGTTTGGCCCACCCGTCAAAGCATTTTAGTGGGGTGTGGCCGTTGTCACATGCTAACAACTACTTGGAGCCACAGGTGAGAGCTGGATGAAGGTGAGGACCATAACAGGATGGGCCACTCCAAAGAGTGCAGCGAACCCACTTGTGAGAGGTGCTACCCCACCCCCTCTCCCACACCCACTTAAACACTAGCCAGGGGGGCCTAACCAGAGCTTCATAAAGGTTCAGGATAACTTTCCTGCTTGTGTACCTAATAATGCTATTATGAATTTAAAGATCTCATAATCTTTGGTAATTACTCTCTCAATATGTCCTGTCACTTTCAAAGATAGAAGCATAGAAAATAGGAGCAGAACTAGGCCATTCGGCCCTTCGAGCCTGCTCTGCCATTCATTATGATCATGGCTGATCATTCAACTCAATAGCCTGCTCCCGCTTTCTCCCCATATCCTTTGATCCCTTTCGCCCCGTGAGCTATATCTAACTTCTTCTTGGAAACACACAACGTTTTGGTCTCAACTACTTTCTGTGGTAACGAATTCCACAGGCTCACCACTCTCTGGGTGAAGAAATTTCTCCCCATCTCAGTCCTAAATGGTCTACTCGTATCCTCAGACTGTGACCCCTGGCTCTGGACTCCTCTACCATTGGGAACATCCTTGCTGCATCTACCCTGTCTAATCCTGTTAGAATTTTATAGGTCTCCATGAGATCCCCTCTCATTCTTCTGAACTCCAGTGAATATAATCCTAACTGACTTAATCTCTCCTCCATGTCAGTCCCGCCATCCCAGAAATCAGTCGGATAAACCTTTGCTGCGCTCCCTCTATAGCAAGAACATCCTTCCTCAGAAAAGGAGACTGCACATAATATTCCAAATATGCATATGTACCATCAGGATCCTCTGTCCCTGCACACTTTTTAGAACTATGCCATTAAGTCAATATTACCTCTCACAAGGAAACAAGAATTAGGAGCAGGAGTAAGCCATTAGGCCCCTCAAATCTGCTCCGCTATCCAATATGATCATGGTTGAACTGAATGTGGCCTCAACTCCACTTCCTCGACTGCCCCCCATAACACTTGACTTCCTTGCTGATCAAAAATCTATCTCAGCCTTGAACATATTCAATGACCCTGCCTCAACTGCTGTCTGGGGAAGAAAATTCCACAGGCTAAAGACCCTCTGGGAGAAAAACATTCTCTTTACCTCAGTCTTAAATGGGAGACCCCTAATTACTAAACTGTAGAGCCTGGTTTTTGACTCCCCAATAAGGGGGAGTCATCCTCTCAGCATCGACCTGTCAAGTCCCCTCAGAGTCTTATACATTTCAATAATATCACCTTGCATTTTTCTAATCTCCAATGCTTATAGGCCCAACCTGCTCAACCTTTCCTCATAAGATAACCCCTTCATTCCAGGAATCAGTCAAGTGAACCTTCTATGAACTGCTTCTAATGTAATTCTAACCTTTCTTAAGTAAGGAGACCAAAACCATACACTGTAGTCCTGATGTGGTCTCACTAATGTTCTGTACAACTGTAGCAAAACTTCCCTACTTTTATACTTGATCCCTCTTGCAATAAGCAGCAACATTCCATTTGCATTCCTAATCGTTTGCTGTACCTGCATGCTAACTTTTTGTGATTCATGTACCAGGACATCCACACCTTTCTGTATCATAGAGCTCTGCAGTCCCTGCCAATTCAAATAATTTATTGTTTTTCTATTTTTCCTGCCAAAGTGGACAAATTCACATTTTCCCACATTATGCTCCATATAGCAAATTCTTGCCCACTTACTTAATCTATCTAAATCTCTCTATAGCTTTCTTATGCCCTCTTGACAATTTAAATTCCAACCTACCTTTGAGTCATCAGCAAATTTAGCTACCATCCCTTCAGCCCCTTCATCCAAGTCGTTGAAATAGATTGAAAGTATTTGAGACCCCAGTGCTGATCCCTGTGGCATTCCACTAGTAACAACTTGCCAACCTGCAGAAGACCCACTTATCCCTACTCTCTGCTTCCTATTAGCTAACTAATTTCTATCCATGTTAATAAGCTATGTTCTACACCAAGAGCTTTTATTTTGTAAGTAACCTTTGATGTGGCACCTTATCTGCATGCCTTTTAGAAATCTAAGTACCCTACATCTACAAGTTCCCTTATCTATATCGCTTGTTACTTCTTCAAATAATTATAATAAATTAGTCAAACATGATTTCCGCTTCACAAAACCATGCTGACTCTGTCTGATTGTATTATGATTTTCTAACTGTTCTGCTTTACTTCCTTATTAATGAATTCTAGCATTTTCCCTCTGACAGACATTAGGTCTATAGTTCTGTTGAAGGGTCATGAGGACTCGAAACGTCAACTCTTTTCTTCTCTGCCAGTGCTGCCAGACCTGCTGAGTTTTTCCAGGTAATTCTGTTTTTGATTAGGTCTACAGTTCCCTGCTTTCTGTCCCCCTCCTGTATTATATAGAGTGTTACATTAGTGATTTTCCAATATGCTGGGAGTTTTCCAGAATCTAGGGAATTTTGGAGCATCACCATGCATTTACTATCTCTGCAGCCATTTCTTTTAAGGCCCTAGGATAAAAGTCATTAGGTCCAGGGGGCTTGTCAATCATTTAGTTTTCCCAGTATCCTTTCCCTTGTGATTGTGATTGTATTAGGTTCCTTCCTCCCTTTTACCTCCTGATTTTGAAGTATTCTTAGGATTTTTTTGTATCTTCTTCAGTGAACCTTTATTCAAGTTTAAGATACTAGCCTTAGACGCATACTTCGCACTCTTCTCTTCCTCAAGCTGAATACAAAATTTAAGCATGTTATGTTCACTGCTATCCAGTGGCTCCTTTGCTATGCAGACATTAATTAATCCTGTCTCAATGCACACCACCAGGGTCAGAATTGCCTGTTCTCTGCTTGAGTATAGAACATGCCACTCTAAAAAATTGTCCCGATCACCCATGATTATTACCATACCTATTATGTCTACCTGTATACCAGGTCCTACAGCATAGTTACTTTTAGGAGGCCTATAAGCTACTCACACAAGTGACTTCTTACCGTTGCTATTTCTTCTCTTTACCTAAACTAATTCTACACTTTGATCTTAAGAACTATGGTCATCTCTCACTATTGTACTAATGTCATCCTTAATTAACAGAGCTACCCCACCACTTTTTCCAAGCTTCCTGTCCTTTCGAAATATCAAGTACCCTTGACTATTCAGGTCCCAGCCTTTTTTAAAATTTATTCATTCATGGGATGCGGGCATTGCTGGCTAGGCCAGCATTTATTGCGCATTCATACAGCCTTGGCCACATTGCAGTCATGTCTCGATAATGGCTATCAGGTCATACTTACTTATTTCTATTTGAGTTAGCAATTCATCTATTTTGTTATGAATACTATGGGTATTCAGATACAAAGCCTTTAGTTCTGCTTTTTACTATTTTTTGAAAACTTTAGCCTTATCTGCTGGCACACGTCATAGTTTGTCTGCTCTGTTCTTTCCTGCCATGTCTGGATTATTATTACACATATTGCTACCTTGCTGTCTTGCCTTTCCTTTCTCTTTAATTTGCCACATCCTCCCTCATGTGATCCCTCACCCCCACCATTTTGTATAAAACCCTCTTTACTGCCCTAGTTATATGACTCACCAGAGCACAGGTTCCAGCATGGTTCAGATGTAGACCATCCCAACAGTACAGCTCTCATTTTCCACAGTACTGGTGCGAGTGCCCCATGAATCAAAACCCATTTCTCCCACAGCAATTCGCTTATGACTCAAGTAATAATCCAGAGATGAATACCTTTGAAGTTCTGCTCCCCCTATCCAGTCAACCAAAAAGCATCACCTCACACTTACCTGTATTAAATTCCATCTGCCGCTTGTCTGTCTGTTCTATTGTAGTCAGTTAGTGTCATTTTCACGGTTTGCCAGACCTGCAAGTTTGGTATCATTGGTCAATTTTGAAGTTTTATTCTGAGTTCCAATATCCAAGTCATTTATATATAAAAGTAGCAGGCTGAACACTGGCCTGTGTAAAAACCACTGTTTACCATCTTCCTGTCTGAAAAACAACCATTTACCATGACTTGCTGTTTTCTGTCCTTAAGACAAGCTTTTAATGCATGACCATGCTTTCATGGTCATCATTACTGAGACTATATTCCAGATTTATTAATTGAATTTAAATATCATCTGCTGTGGTAGGATTTGAACCTATGTACCCAGAGCACCAGCCTGGGCCTCTGGATTGCTAGCCCAGTGGCATTAGCACGACACCATTGTCTCCCAGGGCAAGACCCCACCTAGAGCACTGTGTACAGTTTTGGGCCCCTTGTTCAAAATTGCAATAGAAGCAGTTCAGAGAATGTTCACTCCACTGATTCCTCAGGTGCCTGGATTTCCTTATGAGGAAAGGTTTTACAGGTTGGGCCTGTGTCCATTGAAGTTTAGAAGAATGAGAGGTGATCTTATTGCAATAAGTAAGATCCTGAAGGGACTTGACAGGGTGGATGCTGAGAGGATGCTTCCCCTTGTGGGAGAGACTAGAATTGGGATACATAATTTAAAAATAAGTGGTCTCTAATTTAAGATGGAGATGAGACGAAATGTCTTTCTCTCAGAGGGTCATGAGTCTGTGGAACTTTCCTCCAGAGAGCGGTAGGCAAAGGTAGATAAATTCTTGATTGACAAGGGAGTCAAACGGTATAGGGGATAGGCTGGAAAGTGGTGTTGAGGCCACAATCAGATCAGCCATGATGTTATTGAATGGTGGAGCAGGCTTGAGAAGCTGAATGGCCTACTCCTGTTCCTAATTTGTATGGCAATATGTACATGCCAGTAGAAAACATTTTGGGTTACATCACATAGCATGAAAAGTTTGCAGGTTCATCAGGTAAGGGCAGGGACAAATGTAGCTAACATGCCTCCCATGATACAATAGTCTCCTGTCATTCTGGACATACAGCTAAAGAGTGAAATTTTCAGAGATACATGGAACCCATAACCCAACATCAGTCAAAGCTTCCTTACAGAAAGAATGTTGGAAGTGTAATTTGGTCAGTGAATGGCACTAGTGACTAGAACATGTCTATTCAGGAACTGTGCGATGAATAACATTTGATTCTGTTTACTACAAAGCTGTCAGGAATACCCAACCAAAGCCCACGTAAAGATTTAAAATAATATAAAACTACAAAGTTATTAACTTTAAATATTTGAAAACATATTTAATATTGCCATGATTTCCTCTTCAGTTGATTTCTGAACATTGTAAATATGGGGTTTAGCATGTGTATGCACATACTGGGGAAGCTGTGGCCTGAGTCAAACCAGCATAAGAGAATCAAAGGTATCCAGACAATAAACTAGTCCTTTGGGGACTGAACCTAAACTAAACCTAAACTAAACCTTTGGGGATTCTGAACTCTATTGGATGAGTGCGTCACTATGGTCAAAGCAGGAACTGTGCTTGGATGGGGAGGGACGCAATTATTTTCTACAATGCCTCAGAGTGAGTCACTGAAGAGATAAAAAGCATTATTCTTAACATTTTTAAGAATTGTCCATGCCTGTCTCAGTTTAAAAGTAACGCTTCTTAATTTGAGTTTTCCCTTTGTTTCTGAGACCCACCCAAAACAACTAGAGCAAAAAATTGGAAAACACCCAAAATGTGATGCAGGCAACACTGTAGGCAGCACTCCCATGTCATGCTGCCTGGTCATTTGAATGATTACTGCTTACAGCCAGCACTAACTGTGCTGTTCATTGGCTGCACACATCAACACGGGACCCAAAATCGTTAAGTTCTTGCATCACTTAAAGCTAGTCTGCACTGCTTAAAGCTGAGATGTATTGTGTCTGGGGATGTACTGATACTCGTACAGGAAGTGAATCTGACCTGGGAAAGAGTGAAGAATGGCACACCGCGGAAGGGAGTGGACTACAAAGGTTTTGGACTCTGCGCTAGAGCTTCCTGTAGAAAAAGTGGGAAGTAAGAGAGATGTCCTATATCCTCAGGGGGGTAGGAGCCCTTTAGACACATTCTAAAGGCATTGGGAACAGATATCTATGAAGATCAATGCTAGGAGTCAAGTCTCCAGGGCCTGAACAGAGTGCTGCAATAAGCCCGATGACCTCACACAAGTGATCAAGCTCAGTGCATTAATCCTCAAATAACATGAATAACCAGCTGCATGACTAACCTCACACGCTACTCAAATCGCCACACCACCTTCTTTCATCTGCCAACAACCTCTATCAATAGTGACTCATACCTAGCATTCCTATGCTTCATGCCACCCTTACACACTTAGCTCACTGCAAACCTCACTGTCAGATCTCACAGCTTACACGCTTTGCCCGTTATTCAACTGTGACAGCTGCATCACCCAAACAGATTACTGTACACTCACTGCCACGTTTCTCACCCTCTTGCAGGGCAAGGTGATGCATAATCAGAATGCAGGACCAAACCAGAGGCAGACAGCTGCACTGGCATGTCCTAACAGTCCTTGTGGTGGAAACAGTGTTGCACATTGTTGATATGGGCAGATGCATGGGAACACCAGCACCTGCAAGTTCCCCTTCAAGTCACACATCGCCTTGGCTTGGAGCTATATCACCGTTCCTTCACTGTCACTGGGTTAAAATCCTAGAACTCCCTTCTTAACAGCACTATGGGTGTACCTACATCACAAAGAAAGCAACGGTTCAAAAAGGTGGCTCACCATCACTTTCTCAAGGGCAATTAGGGGTTGGCAATAAATGCGGGCCTAGCCAGCGATGTCCACATCCCAAAAATAATTTCAAAAAATGGCCATTGCTAAGGCTGTGGCCAATGGTGGGGCTGAAACTATTGAAGATGAACATATCCTTGCATCTAATCCACCCCTCCCCCACACCCAGCCCCATCCCACACTCTTCTGATTTGCAAGTTGCAGATGATGTAAACAAGTACCTACCTACATTCAGCACCCCCTGCTGCCCCCATCTCCATACAACATTACCCTTGTAATTACCCCATACATCTGCCTTACAATATTACCCTTGTAATTGTTTCCTTTCTGATAACAAAGAAGTGCAAACTGGCTAAGCAGCGAAGGAACAACAAGAGAATGATGATGAAGATACAACACCGTCACTTGATTTCACACTCAGCCACAAGCTCAGACATTGACACTGCATATATCTTAAAGAATAGGTTAGAGCTGAGATCTGCACATGGTGAGACACTGGCCGCGAGTGGCCTGCAGCCAGGGTGTGGGCAAGGGTAGCACATCTGTCAGCTTGTGGGAGAGCAATGCCACACACAGGCAGAGGGTCCAATTGAGGATTTTGATGGGGCGGCCTACTGAAGAGTGCAGATCAGTGTGCACAATGAAATGCTTGGCGCATTGAAACCTGGCAGAAAGCCTGCAGTCAATGCCAAGGAGCATGGAGGAGTCCAGCAACAACTTGGCGCATGGCTTTATGCAGAGCTTGGGCCCCAGCATGGAGGTGGTGGCCAATTGCATTCATACACCAACCATGATGTGGTGTCTGAATGTTGTTTTGTGTGGTGCATGTTCTTTTTATGTTGGCCAAGAGGACACTGTACTAGTCAATGACAGCGATGGTAGGACATGGGGCTTTTGGACAATGAAGATTTAGGGTTGTGTTTGGTGGAACTGTACTGAAATGAGACACTCACAGTCAGCCCAGCTAGATGAGCTGGTTGCTTCCTCCTGTACTCTTGCTCTTCCTGAGGCATTCACTGTATCTCCTCATGATGGAGGATACTGTAGACCCCAGGAATTGTGACACACACTTTAGCAAGTACTGCAGGGCTCCTCCAGTTCAGTCAAGGAAACAGAAATGTTGCTACTTCAACCCAATGGTTGCACCTTGAGCCCTGGTATTAAGAGGATAGCCCTTGTTTCTCAGCAGCCTCCGTCTGGTTTGAAGTACTGAGGAAACAAATGATTGCCCTTGAATTATGTTGTCATGACTGTTGGCAGGTTAGCGGGCTTTCACCAGCAAGCTGTATGGAATATGATCGCACATAGGCCCATAACCTCCATGTCGGATTTGGGGGTTACCCCAAAGATGCACTGGGGAATCCCTCTGGCAAGTTCCCAGGGTTTGCACGGCAATTGCCCAGAAGCGCACACTTCCTCTGGAGAATTGCACTGCACAGGGAACCATCTGAAAATGCGATTTTAGTCGCAAACTTCAAATGGTTCCAACAGGGTTACACCAATTATTACCCAGAAAAAACTAGGAGAATTAAAACTTCTTCTGAGTTCTGAGTAACTATTGTAAAGACCCAGCCCCCATGGGACTCCCCCACACCGCTGAACACCACCCCCACAACGGGACTTCCCCATTCACCCCCATCCCGACCTTTGACACTCCCAAATCTGCCCCCTCCCCCACAACATCAGGCCCCACTCTCGGCCTTAGCCCCCCTCAAACATTACCCCTTGACCTCGGTTACCCCCAACCTCAGAAGCCCCCCCCACACAAACTGCCCCGATCTCGGACCCCCAAACCCCCCCACTGCCCCCTGACTCAGGCCGCACTCCCGACCTCAAACCCCCCCAAAACCCCATGGCCTTGGAACACCCCCCCGACCTTGAATTCCACCCCCCATGACCTCAGACCCCTCCCACCCCCCGGACCATGTCCTTCACTGGACTACCACCACACCACCCTTCCCCCCACCCCCACCCCCTCCCCACCAACTCCTTCCTGCTGCTGTTGAATACATGTTCAGTTGTTCCTGTTTAAAAGACAGTGGCTTGAATTTTATGTTCCAAGGTCAGGCGCATGCATGTGAAATTGCGTGAAATGATGTCAAACGTGCGTCCTGATGTCATCGCGTACGCGAGCAGTATTGAGGTCGGAGGGTGCGTTCAGGAGTTGGAGCTGCACCTGCTGACAATTAAAGGGGCAATTAAGGCCACTAAAAAGCCTATTGTTCACAATTTTATGTAATCCATGCAATTTTGCGCTCGTCACATGGGCAAAATGGGCAGGCGGGCATTAAAGGGAGAATAAAAGGGGTCTTGAGCATTGCCACTGTGAGTACTGAGAAGATTAGGAGATGGTTTGCTGATGGTTGCTTAGTGAAGCTTGACATGTTTATTTCTGTTTTGAGCTTCAGCCATTGGATTGCTAGGCTTCGTTTCAGGACTCATTGGAGTCTCCAAGGCCCCTGGAGGATTTATACCGTGTGGCCCTTCTGGGAGATATTAAGACAGCCTCCTGTGACCCTGGTAATGGGGATTGTCTACTCCACTGGTGGCACCTCTGAGGAGTAGGAGAGGGGCAGAAAGGAAAGGAGGCCTGGTGACCATAGGTAGCATCGAAGGGAGCAACCTGTGGGAGGAGGGGCACAGGTACCAGGGGTGCAGGGCCACAGGAGTGGGCCGCAGGCAGCGATGTAGCTACCTCAACATGTCAGAGCTGCAATGCCAAAGGAGGCTCCGCCCCACCAGGGAGACTGTGACTTCCATTTGTCGGGTGATTGGCCGGAGATCAGCTCTGATTGTATGGGTGGACACCCCATCCAGTGGCTCTGAAGGCCACATTGGCCCTCAACTTCTTTGCTTCCGGCTCTTTCCAGGGACCAGAGGGGGATCTGAGTGAAGTCTCCCAATCAGCTGTCCACAGTTACACGAAGCTGGTGACTGACACTCTGTTTAGGCAGGTCATGACATTATTAATTTTCGAATGGTTGAGGCCAGCCAGCCTGAGAGAGCCAAAGGTTTCTCTGTGATTGCTGGGTTCCCCCAAATCCAGGGTGCCAGTGACTGCACACGTGGCCATTAAGGCACCAGTGGGTGAGGAGGGTAACTTCGTCAACAGGAAGGGCTTCCGCTCCATGAACATGCAGATAGTGTGTGACCACAAGATGCGGGTTCTGCAAGTCTGTGCAAGGTACCCTGGCAGCTCCTATGACACATAACTTCTCAGACACTCCCAGGTGCTGAGGCTATTCACTGCTCCAGCTCGGGTGGATGGATGGCTGCAGGGTGACAAGG
Source organism: Carcharodon carcharias (assembly GCF_017639515.1). Classification (NCBI taxonomy): domain Eukaryota; kingdom Metazoa; phylum Chordata; class Chondrichthyes; order Lamniformes; family Lamnidae; genus Carcharodon; species Carcharodon carcharias. The sequence continues at coordinate 153,297,606 of NC_054467.1, read as the reverse complement.
CCTATCCGTCACCCAAGAACAGAAGCAGAGCGCCACTATAATAGAAGTCATGCTTCTACAAGGCCAGTGGTAGAGAGGACCATAGGTCTTGTCAAGATGCGCTTCCGATGCCTGGACCATTCAGGGGGCGCACTACAATATCCCCCAGAGTGGGTGTCACTGATAGTTGCGCTCTCCACAATCTGTTCTGGCAAGGGGGGACCGACTGGAGGAAGAGGATTTCGAGGCAGCTCCACAGGCCACAGATGATGACTCCAGTGGTGGATCAGAAGAGGAGCCCGGGGAAGAACATGGTGAGGACGTGGAGGCAGACCTCTGGAAGCTTCAGGGAGGCAGGAACACCAGGGAGGCCTTGATTCACGGTTCCTTCAGCTAGGCTGCCAAGGCATTGCTTCCAGCTCATGCCAGGAGTGCCGCCTCCTTACTCTATGTTTGCAATGACCTGTTCCATTGAACCTAAAGTCCACCCAGTATCTGTGCAATAAAATTTAAAGGCACTCACAACCAGCATGAGATACTCGTGTGCCCTGCACATACAAAACAAATGAAGTATATTCAGGCTATTAACACAAAAGCAAAATTAATATAATGTTGGCACTCACAGAAAATGAACATAACAACATAAGGTGCTAATGCTCTCACCAGTAAACAAATTAACAAAACATTGGCAGAACAGAAGATCACCCATGAAAAGTTCCTTTTATGCTCACGGTGCCTTAAACTTACACTTGTGAGTGCGCTTCTTGGTGACAACACCCCTTGCTGGGAGCGGCATCTGAGACAGCCTGCTGACTGTGCTGTCCTGTTGACCTTGATGACCTTGGTGGTCATCCTTTGGTCACTGGACCGTGTGCTGGCCCCTTCTGGTAGAAAGTGGCCAGTGCCACGACTGGGCGCCCCTCAGTCATTACGTCCTCATCAGATGCTACGGTCACTGGCAGTGGGGCTGAGGAGCTACTGCCTTCATCCAGGGCGCCCTGAGAGGAGCCCACAGAGCCAACAGGCACCTGCGCGTCCGCCAGTGTGAGGTTGCTTTAGACCTCCCTGCTCACCATTGATGGACGGGCACCTAGCTGGGATACTGGGTGCCTCATCCATTTCCCACACTGACACTGACCAGCTGAGCTCAGCACTTGTGTGAGGGCTTCCAGATCCGAGAACAACCTCAGGAACCCCTGATTCTGTCCCTGAATCTGCCTCTTCATAAGAATAGCCACTTTCTCAATGGAGGAGGCAGTGCGCTCAGTGCTGAGGGTTAACGCAGTACTCATGCTCTGCATGGATCTCCTCTATGACAGAAACCATGGCACACATACCCTCAGGAATCTCCACCTGACCCTCCTGCACATCCCACTGGATATCCAGTATCTGCCGCCTAATGGACCACTCCAGAGACTCATCACCTGCCTTTGAATCAGTATCGTCCTGGTCCCCAGCAGTCCTTTGACTGCCTGCTCTGCCTTCACCTGCTCTTCATGTGAGTCTGCCATGCCCCTCAGCTGCGTACTGACATTGTAGCTGACAGTCTAATGCCCACCGAGGTGCTGGTATCTGTGCAGGCGTTTGGTTCAGAGAGGGGTGTTACTCAGGTGCATCTAATTCCCAGTGGTCCTTTGACATCAAGGGTGGCTCCCCGGGGTCCTGTAATAGTTTGCTGGATGTAGATGCTAGGGGAGAAAAATGCCATGTTATTGGTATTAATCATCACGCTGTCACTGTGTGTGCTAGGTGGGCTCGTGAGACAATGGAGATCTGCATCATGGTGCCATCGTCTTTCAATGAACAATGGGGAATCCAGCTTTGAGGTTTCCATTACAGGTGAGACAATATAACAATGTTTACATACTCTGACACTCTCACATCTGTGCATTGCATTCTTACCTTTGCCAGTGACCCCTGCCTCTCCACAACTGGTGGAACGAGCTAGGCACCGGTACTCCATCTCTATGGCATCCATCTTGTTCCTTGTCAATATGAGCAGGTTTATGGGGCCTTTGCCTGTCCTTGACCTCTCGATGTTGTTATGGCTTCTCTTCTCCTGAAAGGACAGAGGAGCATTGAATAGTCCACTCTGTACCTGCAGCACCATTGCAGCCTGACCAACTCCACCTGAGGAACCCCTTGCAGGGCACATCCAAGTCATGGTGCACAATCCGCAAAGCAATCAGGTCAAGCAGCTAGGGCTCACTGCCTTGGCCGGTGCTGATGTCAGTGACAGTTGGCACTCAGACTTTTACACCCCTGAGCATCGGGGGAGGCAGCCAGCCATTGACACTTCTCCACACAGGTCCATGCCAACTCGGTACTCACCCTTGATGAATGCAAATCATTGAACTTTTTGCAGCACTGCACCCATGGATGCCACACAACATCATGGCCGCTGACCTGGGCTGCCACCTCTGTCCATGCTTTCTTGGTCAGGTGCGGTGGCCTCCTCTTTCCATCCCTGGGAATGAGGATGTCCTGCCTGGCACTGACCTCCTTCATGAGGATTCCCTGGCATTCATCCAAGAACTAGAGGGCTGAGTACCCACAGGACTTGCCCTCCCATCTGGCATGCCCAGCAGGGGAAGATGACATTGCTGCTCAAAAAAAATGCTTTGTCAAACAAATCCAAAGCTACAAAGTGTCCCCTGGCAGCCTTCAGGGAGCTGCTTCTGTTGCTTTTGGACCTGGCACCCAATAGGCTTCCACCCCCACCTAGCCCTTCTGACCATTGAGAAGATGTGGTTCACGCTGGGCATCATGTCAGATTTATATGCTCACTGACTTCATGATCTGTATACTTCTGACATTCGTGTTAACATCCTCTCAAAAGGTGCAGTGAGATGAAGACATCATTTTGATACCAAAACTGTGCCTTTAGCACAGAAATCATGGATCCTACAGAAACCGATTTTGTGATCAGAGGGTGTGCAATTTGCTATTAAATGAGTGGGCAAAAAGATGGCAGATGGAGTATAATATGGGGAATTGAGAAGTTATTCACTTTGGTTGGAAGAATAGAAGAACAGATGTTTTTTTTAAATGGTGAGAAACAATTAAATCTTGGTATTCAGAGGGAATTAGGTGTCTTTGTACATAAAACACAGAAAGTTAACATGGAGGCACAGCAAGCAATTAGAAAGGAAAATTACATGCTGCCTTTATGGCAGTGTGATTGGAGTACAAGAGTAAAGATTCGGCATGGACTCAATGGGCAAAATAGCCTCCTTCTATGCTGTAATGACTCTAAGATCCTATGACTTTAAGAAGTCTTGCTGCAATTGTAAAAGTCTTTGGTGAGACCATATCTGCAGTTCTGTGTACAGATCTGGTCTCCGTAGCCAAGGAGGGATAACCTTGCCTTTGAGGAGGTACAATCAATGTTTACTAGATTGACCTAATATTGTCCTATAAGGAGAGATTGTGTAGAATGAGCCTGTCCCCTGTAGAGTTTAGATGAATGGGACGTGATTGCATTGAAACATTTTAAACCTGAGAGGGTTTGCTAGGATAGAGGATGTGAGGCTGTTCCCAGAAGGAAAGTTTAGATCTCTAGGGCATATGTGTTCTCGAAAGCCAAATGGTGCGAATAAAACTGGAGGCAATCCTTAAACACTTAGATTAGCTTTTACTTACAGAGATACCAGTTCCAAACTTGCATCTCCTAACCAGCCAGTACAGTTTCATTCTGTTTCCTCACCACTGAATTTCACATTAATCTGCATCCAATTAAGTACAATGATTATATAATTAAATGCATATTCTCAGATATGGCATTGACCATTCAGGACTGAGAGAAATTACTTCATTCAGAGGATTGTGAATCTTTGAAAACCTCTACTTCAGATAGCTGTGGATGCTTGATAATGTAGTATTATCAAGGCTGAGATAAAGTGATTTTTGGACTCTGAGAGAATCAAACTAAATGGGGTTTGAGCAGGGGTGTGGACTTGTAGAAGAAGATGGGTCATGAACTTATTGAATGGGCTTGTGTCGGCCTGTGACCTTCACTTTCTTACATCTTGATGTTCTTATGATTACAGCGTTCATCCCCCTACCCTGCCACTCCAATAGTTACTTAGCTGATGTCTGTCAGCCAACCAGCCTAGACTGCTGCCGCTCATGCCAGGGTAGTACAATCTGCAGCTGAACCTTTTCGGGTCAGACCGTGCTTGCTCCATCTTCTTCTCTCTGAAAGTAGAGAATAAAAGTAGTTAATTTTCAATCAGTAGAGTACCTCAATGACCTCCCTTATGCAATAGTGGATGAGGTGTTCACCAAAGTGAACATAGGCCCCTTACATAATGAGGCTGGGGAAATAATAATGGGGGACCAGAAAATGGCAGAGGAGTTGAATAAATACTTTACATCAGTCTTCATGGTAGAAAACACTAATAGCATTCCAAAAATACTAAATAATGAAGGGGCAAAGGAGTGGGAAGAAATAAATACAATGACTGTCACTAGAGAAATAAGCACTAGGGAAATGAATGGGGCGAAAGTGTGATTAGTCCCCTGACCTGATGGGTTGCAACTTAGGATATTAAAGGAAGTAGCTACACAAATAGTGGATGCACTGGTAGTAACCTTCCAAGAATCCTTAGATTCTGGAAAAGTCCCAGAGGATTGGAAAACTGCCAGTGTAACACCCTTATTCAAAAAGGGAGGGAGAAAAAAAAAACAGGTAACCATAGGCCAGTTAGTTTAACATCTGTCATTGGGAAAATGTTGGAGTCTATTATAAAGGATGCAATAGCAGAGCATTTAGAAATACAAAATATAATCAAACAGAGTCAACGTGGCTTCATGAAGGGAAAATCATGCCTGACAAATTTATTAGAATTCGTTGAGGAGGTAACAAGCAGGAAAGATAAAGGTGAACAAGTAGATATAATACATTTGGATTTCCAAAAGGCGTTCGATAAGGTACTGCATGAAAGGCTACTTAATAAGATCAGAGCCCATCGTGTTGGGGGTAGAGTACTAGTATTGATAGACGATTGGCTAACTAATAGAAAAGAGAGAGTTGGAATAAGGGGGGCATTTTCAGGATGGCAAGCTGCAACTAGTGGAGTGCCACAGGGTTCAGTGTTGGCGCCTCAAATATTTACAATATATATTAATGACTTAGATGAGGGAAGTGAATGTACTATCGCCAAGTTTGCAGATGATACAAAATAGGTGGGAAGGCAAGTGGTGAGGATGAGACAAGGAGTCTACAGACGGATATAGGGAGGTTAAGTGAGTGGGCAAATAAGTGGCAGATGGAAAATAATGTGGGAAACTGTGAAGTTATGCACTTTGGCAGGAAGAATAGAGGAACTGAATATTTTTTAAATGGTGAAAGATTGCAGTTATCTGTAGCACAAAGGGATTTGGGGGTCCTCGTGTATGAATCCCTAAAAGCTAAAATACAAGTTCAACAGGTAATAGGGAAAGCAAATGGAATGTTGGCCTTTATTTCAAAGGGAATGGAATATAAAAATAGGGAAGTCTTGCTAAAACTATACAAGGCACTACTTAGACCACACCTAGAATACTATGAACAGTTTTGATCCCCTTACCTAAGGAAAGATGTACTAACATTGGAGGCAGTCCAAAGAAGGCCCACTAGGTTAATCTCGGGTATGGAGGGATTTTCTTATGAGGAGAGGTTGAGTAGGTTGGGCCTGTACTCATTGGAGTTTGGAAAAAAGAGAGATGACTTTAATGAAACATATAAAATTCTTAGGGGCTTGACAGGGTCAATGAGAGGTTGTTTCCCCTTGTGGGAGAGTCTAGGACCAGAGGGCATAATCTCAGAGTAAGAGGTTGCCCATTTAAAATAGAGATGAGGAGGAACTTCTTCTCTCAGAGGGTAGTTAATCCGTGGGATTCTTTAACACAGAAGGCAGTAGAAGGTGGGTCGTTAAGTATATTCAAGGTGGAGATAGACAGTTTTTTAATCAGTAAGGGAATCAAGGATTATGGGGAAAAGGCAGGAAACTGGAATTGAGGATTATCAGATCAGCCATGATCTCATTGAATGGCAGAGCAGACTTGATGGACCAAATGGCCTACTTCTGCTCCTACGTCTTATTTGCCTGAAGGAGATGTTTCTAATAACTACAGCTCCAAGGAGCCAGACACATAAAAATGTATTGTCACTGTCACCTTTACATTGACTGGCAGTGTGGTCCTTTTGCTGCTCTGATGTTGCAGTTGTGGCTGCAGCAGGTGACAGGTTGCAGTGAACAGGTCCTTACTGAATCAACCAACAACTAGCCAGTGAGTAGTTATGATCTCTTCAGGAATGGTGAGGGGTTTTTGCAGCTACAGAAAATGTGTTCAGCAGTGCAAGGTTAAGAGAGGGTGTTAGCTGGAATGTTGCACTCCAAAATGAGACCATTGGTGTCAAATAAGCATTGCACACCAATCAATGTCATGATCTGCCTGCATATTTCTGGAGGACTGCACACATGATAACTCCCTCACCAATATGGCATCCAGCAGGATTCTCCCAGCAAGCGTGCGTGCTCTGTGGGTGCCACTTTGGAGCTTTAAAATGTATTCATAGTGTCCAAAAAAACTGGTGGTAATGTTCCCAAATTCTGACCCCTAATGTTTTGCTGGCTTTCACTACAATCTTCTGAGGCTCCAGCCATCTTCAGCTGCTTCATCAATGACCTTCCTTCTATCATAAGGTCAGAAGTGGAGATGTTCACTGATGATTGCACAATGTTCAGCACCATTCACGAATCCTCAGATACTGATGTCCCAATGCAGCAAGACCTGGACAATATTCAGGCTTGGGCTGGCAAGTGGCAAGTAACATTCACACCACACAAGTGTCAGGCAATGATTATCTCCAACAAGAGAGAATCTAACCATTGCCCCTTGACATTCAACGGATTACCATAGCTGAATCCTCCACTATCGACATCCTGGGGTTACCGTTGACCAGAAACTGAACTGGACTAGCCATATAAATACTGTGGCTGCAAGAGAAGGTCAGAGACTGGGAATCCTGCAGCGAGTCGCTCAATTGACTCCCATGATCTAAAAGGCACAAGTCAGGAGTGTGATAGAATACTGTCCACTTGCCTGGATGAGTGCAGCTCCAACAACACTCAAGAAGTTCAACACATCCAGGAGAAAGCAGCCTGCTTGATTGGCATCCCATCCACAAACATTCACTCCCTCCACCACTGACAAAGAGTGGCAGCAGTGTGTACCATCTACAAGATGCACTGCAGAAACTCACCAAGGCTCCTTCAACAGCACCTTCCAAACCCACGACTGCTACCATCTAGAAGGATAAGGGCAGCAGACACATGGAAAACCACCACCTGGAAGTTCCCCTCCAAGCCACTCACCATCCTGACTTGGCAATATATCACCTTCCCTTCTCTGTTGCTGGGTCAAGATGCAGGAACTCCCTTCCTAACAGCACTGGTGGTGTACCTACACCACATGGACTGCAGCGGTTCAAGAAGGCAGCTCACCACCATCTTCACAAGGACAATTAAGGATGGGGAATAAATCCTGGCCTAGCCAGTGACTCCACATTGCATAAATGAATAAAATAAAACAGGCTTGATAATACTAATCTGAAGAGTTTTCTTTCAATTATTAGTGAGAAACAAGGAAAATGGTGAAGATCAATAATGCAGACCAAAACTAAGGCTGAAGTGGATCGGACAGAAGACAAGGTACCTTGAGAAATTTTGGTCCATCGACGCCCAATTAGGGTTTTAAAATCCTGTTGAGATAGGAGCAGGGAAATATATGAATGGTGATTTAACACGGAATAGATGCAGGAGGGAAAGATAAAACATTGAATTCCATACATGGAGTTTTGGAGGAACAAGAGAGGAAAGTTTGGAGTAGCATTGATTCTTATATTATTGATAATGCAGAGAAATAGTATAAGGAAGTTTTGAGAGAGAAGTTCAAGGCCAGAGTGCAAACTTAATTAATTTCTTTTGGCAGTGCAAAATTCTATTGATCAAGCTGGTTAAGGCAAGTCAATAGGTGTTCAGGGATTGAGCTCAAAACTGGCATTTAGGACCATTGCATATGCAACAGCATGTGCCATGAATACTCTCATCAGTTTCTTCAGGCATTCAGCAGCCAAACCAGGGAACTCTGGAGGCTATGACCTGCAGGTAAGCAAGAGCCTCCTCCCAGCTCTGGATTAAAGTTGCAGACTGTCACTTACTCCTTTTCCAAGTGCTGCCACCTGGACTTTCCTTTGGGCCTCAGTGAGTGTCTGAGCAATTCAATCTTGCTGCCCCCTACACCCAGTGAGCTGCCTCTGGGGCCATGAATGTCACCTGCTGTCTTTCTTAATGAAGCTGGTGGACCAATTTGCCAGGGTCTTTACACTGACTTCATTTGGCACCTGTGCTGCACCGGGATCAATTTCTAGCCCTCTGGCTACCTTTGTGTGAAATCAACACCAACAAAATCCTGTATTTATACAGCACCTTTAATGTAGAAATGCCTCATTTTCCTCCTAACCATGCAGATAGGCAACCACTTTGCTTGCAGCACCTTAGAACCTCTTATTACAATTAGTCATCAGAAAGTATGGGAACCAAATTCATTTTTTAAACTTGCTTATCCACATTTTACACAGGATATCCTGTATCCTTTAGAATGTTACATGTGATCTGCACTTGCTTGTCCTGACTTGACTTCAAAAAGACCTGAAAAAATCAATTTAAAAATAACTCCTGCTGCTCCCCTGTAACTAGAGAATGGCTAAATATAGAACAGCATTGTAGAATCGAGCCTGAAATTGGAAAACCTCAAGAGTGAACCATGCTGTTGTTTTCCTGTTTAAGTTCCTAGTCACCTGCTTCATGTAACGTCTCATACTGTAAATATATTTTTAATCTCTGTATGTATGGATAATTGCCAGAGTTTTACATGGCCTTGTACATGGGAAGATAAATGTTCAGGTCGAAAAGGACTGGAGGGGAGTAACTGAGCCCTGATGTGGAAGTGGTGGAAGCAGATAGGATGAGGAAGGGAGACTGGAGAAAGGGTGATAGGGAAAGAAAGGGGTAAGGGAAAGAGGGAGAGGAGTCATGAGGAGCAGAGAGTGTTGAGTTTAATGTGTTCAAAGAGTTGAGCTAGAGCAAGAGGAGGAAGGAGTGAAATAGGTTGTGGGAATGTCAATGGCAGCAAGGAGATGGGAGGGGAATCAAGGATTGATGCAATGGCTAGAGAGAGGAGATGGATTGGTAAAAAGGATGGAGAGGTGCACAGAGAGGGAGAGATGGATGGGGAAGATGAGTGGGATTTTTGGATGATTAGTGCATGGTGATTTATGCCATTTTCATACTCAGTGTGGAGGGGCAGGAGCCAAAACACTGCTCATGGGAGACGAAAACAAAAAGGTTGGTTAGAGCTGAAAATGCTGAAATGCTGCTCTGGGTTGGGGAAAACTGTTCAGTGACCAAGTTCAATATGGATGGGGGAGAGCAGGTGGGGTGTTGGGTGCTCAAAGTTGTGTTGAGAAACAACTTTGACCAATTTATGGGGGATTGAAGAAAATGGTGAAAATAAGATATAGGCTTCACAGTGAATGGGAAAATAGGGCTGGGTGTGAAGCATAGCTGGGCAAGAGTGCTGCTGATATACTGGTTGGGGGTGAGGTGGAAGTTTGCAAGAATATGCATCCTGCTACATACTGGAGGCCAAGATACTACTCATTGGATGAGGGTGTGAAGACAACTAAAATGTTGCTCATTAGGGTGAGTATGAAATGCTCCCTGATGGTTAGGAAGGATCTATAGTGCTGCTCATGATGGGACAAATATAGAAAACCTGGGAATGAGAGGCAAGAATGTCAGTCAGTGTTCATTGAGGGGTTGGAAGGATGGTCAATGTTCTAAAAGATGAATATGGGCTATTTACTTGCAGGGCGAGCAAAAGGGGCTGAAATGGGTGGGTGAAGCCAAGATGCTGGCCGGTTAGGGGGGCAGAGCCAACAAGCTGCTCAGTGAATTAGGAGCAGGAGTAGGCGATTTGGCTCCTCAAGCCTGCTCTGCCATTCAATAAGATCATGGTCCATAAGATTGTGGTCTTAACTTCAACTCCCTTCCTACCCTCTATTCCCTTTGACTTCCTCATCAATTAAGAATCTATCTGACTCAACCTTAAAAATATTCAATGACCCTCCCTCCACTGATCTCTGAGGAAGAGAATTCCACAGTCTCACGGCTCTCTGAGATAACAAAAAATTCTCCTCATCTCCAGCTTAAATTGGAAACCCCTTATTTTTAAACCGTATCCAGTAGTTCTAGTGTCTCCCGCAAGGGGAAATATCCTTTCACCATCCACCATTTCAAGTCCCCTCAGGATCTCTTATGTTTCAATAAGATCACCTCTCATTCTTCTAAACCTCAATGGATACAGGCCCAATCTGTCCAACCTTTCCTCATAAGACAGCCCCCTCATCCCAGAAATCAGTCGAGTGAACCTTCGCTGAACTGCTTCTAATTCAGATATGTCTTTTCTTCAATAAGGAGGCAAAAACTGTACACAGTACTGTACCTGCAGTCTCACCAATACCCAATAAAACTGTAACAAACTATTCCTACCTTTATATTCCATTCACCTTGCAATTGCAAGATATATCCATTTTCATAATGTTATTGGAATTTATTGTAGAGTAATAGTGGGGTCTGTGTCTATGTCTGTGTCTATATCTGTGTGTGTGCGTGTGTGTGTGTGTGTGTGCGTGTGTGTGTGCATGTGTGTGTGTGTCTGTGTGTGTGTGTGTGTGACTTATTTGAATTAAAGGCAGCTGGTCTGAAGGCTTTGATGTAGCAGAAGATAATCTGGTTTGAAATGTTAAGTAGGTAAACATGGGGATAGTTTTAGAATGTAAGTGGTAAAGGGAATATTTGCATTTTAAATAAACCAGGCTAGCTTGAATTCAAAGGAAGGGTGAAATGTTTTACTGAGCCAGGAGTAGTTAAGAAACAGTGGGAAAGATTTAGAGGTCATTGGGCAGACATGGTGGGTGGGCCCAGGAGCGGCCGGTAAATGGTTCACCACCTACGATCAGCACCTGACCGCAATTTCACACTGGCGTGCCAATTAAGCCCCACCCAGTATAAAGCGTGGCACCGCATTGGTCGGGAAGGGCGGAGTGAGGGTGGGGGCCTGTCGGCCAGTGGGTCCAATGCTGATCCAGAGGCTGATTTAAAAGCAGCCCAGGCAGCCCCTGGAAGGCTGCCATGGAAGGACATCTCCTCTGCATTCCCAAACCAAAGTTATGGAGTCAAGTGCAGCTGGACATGGCAGGTGGGAGGGCAGGTCAGGTGGGCACTCAGCCCCCCCACATTGCCGAAAAGTGCCTTGCCATCCTCCTGGAGGAAGTGGCTGCCACGAGGGACACCCTTGTCCCTAGGGATGGGAGGAGGAGGCCAACGCACCTCACCAAGAGGGCATGGGCGGAGGTGGCAGCAATGGTGAGCAGCCGTGATGTGGTGCGGCGCACATGGGTGCAGTGCCGGAAGCACTTCAATGCACTCAGGAAGAGTGAATACCACTTTGGCATAGGTCAGTGTGCAGAAGTGTTAAGGTGTGGCCATTGCCCCTTGGGCCTCAGGGGTGCTAGAGTCTGAGTGATAATGTCAATGACGCCGGAACTGGCCAAAGCGGTGAGCTTTGGCTGCTTAGACTGAGTGCCTTGCAGCTCGAGGACCATGACTGGGTTGTGCCCCAGGAGATGTTCCTCTGCTGGGGTTGACCAGGCTGCAATGGCGCTGTAGGTACTGCGTGGATTAATCAACGCTCCTCTGTCCTTTCAGGAGAAGACAAGCCATGACCAGGCAGAGAGGGTGCGTACAGGCAGCGCAACTTCCTGCCACTCAGCCAGGTTCGAGTAAGATGCTCTAGAGCTTGAGAGCCAGCACACTTCCTGTGCAACTGGGCGTAGAGAGGTGGGGGTGCCAGATGAAGGTAAGAGTGCAGTATACAGAGGTTAAAGTTTCAGACTGTCCAACCATTCTAGTGTAGTCTCTTCATTGATGGGAGCCTTGAACTTGGAGTCCCCGTTGATCATTGGAAGAAGTTAACGCCACGATGCAGATCTCCATTGTTTCACCAGGGTGCCTGACATGCACAGTGACAGTGTGATGACTTTAACTAATAACACATCCTTGTTCTCCTTTCTACGTTCACCAGCAGGTGTTTCCTCTGTGGATCCTGAAGGACCACCTGACACTGGAGGACCACTGAGCTTCTGTTACACCTGCTTCATGCCTGCTCTCTGAAGCAGGCACCAGCGCAAGTACTAGCAATTCGGTGGGCATTAGTTCGGCGGCTAGTATCTCAGTGCACATCAGTGAGAGCACTTAACACTCGCTTGAGGTGCAGGCAGAGGCAGAGAGTGCCCAGGGAGCCTGCAGTCAAAGGACTGCTGGAGACCAGGATGATGCTCTGTCGAAAACAGATGATGAGACTCTGGAGTCGTCCATTAGGCGGCAGAAGCTGGATGTCCAGCGAGATATGCGGAACAATCTGGTGGAGATCCATGCGGGTACACATGCCATGGTCTCCGTGATGAAGGGGTCTATGAGGAGCATCAGCACTGCAATGACCCTCATGGCTGAGTGCACTGCCTCCTCCTTTGAAAGAATGGCGACTCTCATGGAGAGACTGCTCAAAGAACAGAATCAGAGATTCCTGGGGTTGCGCTCGGACATACAAGCCCTCACACAGGGAATGGCCTCATGAGGTCCCTGCCAATGTGGGAAATGGATGAGGCACCGGTATCCCAGCTCGGTGCCCATCTATCAATGGTGAGCCGGGAGGTCCAGAGAGACCTCATGTCGGCCCATGAGCTGCTTGTCATCTCTCCGGGCTCCTCTCAGGGCACTCTGCATGACAGCACCAGTTCCTCCACCCCTCTGCCTGTGACCATGGCATCTGATGGACCTGCAATGACTGGGGACATGCCAGGTGTGGCACTGGCCGCTCCCTCCCAGGTGGGTCCAGCACAGGGCAGAGGACAACTGCCAAGTTCATCAAGGCCATCAAGACAGCAGGGTCAGCAGGCTGTCTCCAATGCTATTGCCAATGGGGAGTGTGGGGAACCAAGACATAGCACTTGCAAGTGTAAGTTAAAGATACCATGAGCACGAGAGGGAAAAGTCACGGGTGATTTTATGTTCATTTATGTTTACTTTATCTACACTTGTCTGGGAATGAAGACCAGAGAAGTTTATGTATAGTTTGAAATTGTCAAAGTGAGATAAATTTTATTTTTGTTCTCGTGGCCTGAGTACGCTTCACCTTATTGGTGCAGGGTATGCCAGCATGTAATGCTGGATGTAAGTGGGTGTGAAGTTTATTTCACAGGCACTGAGTGTTCTTTGTGTTCAAATGAAAGGGTTCTTTCAGACATTCGGGATGGAGGTGGCAGCTCTGGTATGCAATTGAAGCTGATTTTTGGTAACCTATATGAAAGAGCATTTCACCAAGGTGTCCTTGGTTTCCCTGCCTCCCTGGAGGTTACTGAGGTCTGTCTCCATGCCCTCAGAGTCCTCCTCACCATGCTCCTCTTCTGAATCACTACTGGACTGATCATCTGTGGCCTGTGCAGCTGCATCAAGATCCTGTTCCTCCAGAGGGTACCCCCCCACCCCCCATGCCAGTGCCAGATTGTGGAGAGCACAGCATGCAACCACTATCAGTGAAACCTGCTCTGGGGGGTATTGTAGTGCTCCCACAAATGGTCCAGGCATTGGAAGCTCATCTTGACAAGACCTATGGCCCTTTCTACCACCTACCTTGCGGAGGCATGACTCATATTGTAACGCTTCTCTGCCTCTGATGCCATGAGCCATCTCTTGTCACCCAGCAGCCACCTGTCCAGTCGGGTTGGAGCACTGAAGTGTCTCGGCACCTGGGAGTGTCTCAGGATGTAAGCGTCATGGGAGCTGCCTGGGTACCTTGCACAGACTTGCAGAATCAGCATCCTGTGATCACACACTATCTGCACATTCATGGAGTGGAATCCCTTCCTGTTGACGATGGCACTCGGCTGACCCGCTGGCACCTTGATGGCCACATGTGAGAGTCAATTGCACCCTGGACATGGGGGAACCCAGCAATCACTGCAAAGCCTCTGGCTCGCTCAGCCTGGCTGGCCTCGTCCGTAAGGTAAAGTATAAAGGTCAGTACCCACCTGAACAGAGCTTGTGTCACCAGCTTGACACAACTGTTGACAGCTGTTTGGGAGACTCCACACAGATCACACACTGAGCCCTTGAAAGAGCCAGAGGCATAGAAGTTGAGGGCCACTGTGACCTTCAGAGCCACTGGCATGGGGTGTCCACCCACACAATTGGAATTGATCTCAGACCCAATGATCTAACAAATGGAAGTCATGGTTTCTCTGGAGAGGCAGAGCCTCCTTGAGCATTGCACCTCAGATATATTAAGGTATCTGCATCGCCACCTATAAACCCTGGGATAGCGGCGTATTCTGAAGCCCCTTCCACATTGGACTCCCTGCTGGCTCTGCACCCCTTGTGCCCGTGCCTCTCCTCCCACAGGTTGCTCCCCTGGAAGCTGCATTGGGCCACCTGGCCTCCTCTCCCTTCTGCCCCTCTCTTCCTCCTCAGAGGAGGTGCCACCAGGGGTGACCTCAATCCCCATTGCCAGGTTAACGGAGGCTGTCTGACACCTGGAAGGACCCACATAGTCTGAATCCTCCGGGGACCTGGAAGACAACAATGAATCCTGGAATGAAGCTTAGAAATGCTCCGAATGCAGCTCTAAAGCGAGCTGAATCTTTCCAGTTCACAGAAGCAGCCAGCGGCAATGTTGATCCAAAACTCCTCACTACTTGCATTGATAATGTCACTGACCCGCCTTATCCCACCCTTGGCTGAACTTTTCCTAATTGTGGCTTGCCCGCCTGCCTGTTTTGCCCGTGCGACAGCTGAAAAATCGGGTGCTACTTTGCTTGGGTCTTTTAAAATCTATGTGTCTTATGGGGGTTTAGATTAATTAGGGGATTTAGAAGTTATCATAGTAATAATTTGTAAATCTATGTATGTACTTAAAATCATTTCCTCTATTAATAAAGATTTAATTTAGTTTTGTAAGAAACCTATAAGACTCGGTGGTTTTATTACTATTGAATTGAAGGCACACAACCCGAGATATATACAAATTGCAAACCTGTTGCTGCAGTTGTTTCAAGTTTCCCTCTGGGATTTGAGCAGCTCAGCATTTACTTCAGCTGTGCCACAACACAATAAACAACATCATTCCAATAGCCTTCCTAATCACTTGCTGTACCTGGTTATTAACTTTTTGTGATTCACATGGCAGGACACCTAGATCCCTCTGTATCTCAGAGCTCTGCAATCTGTCCCGATTTAAATAATATGCTGCTTTTTTATTCTTCTTGTCAACGTGGATAACTTCACTTTTTCCCACATTATACTCCATCTGCCAAATTTTTGCCCACAAACTTTCCCTAACTGTATCCCTTTGCAAACTCCTTATGTCCTCTTCACAACTTGCTTTCTTATCTATCTTTGTGTCATCAGCAAATTTGGCAACCAGACATTCAATCACTGGGGTTCTATGGGGGCCATTTGTGCACAGAAAGATTGTTTGATGGGGTGGGATTTGGGGTTGAACTGCTATTCAATATAGTGGGGTTATGAAATTCGGTTGTCCTAACTGTGGCTCAGTGTTAAGAAGGTGAAACATGATTCCCAGGCAAGGGTGCATTGTGTGGGAATTGAAGGGGGAGGAAAGTCAACAGTGGCCATGTTAAGGGGAGGTAGGGCAATTCAGTTCAGCAGAGGCCAAACGAGGTCAAAAGTGCTGAAACACTGGGGCGTGGTGGCCTGAGAAATAAGCTGGCTCTGAGTTTTGGTAGGAGGAGGGGCGGAAACAGCAACTTCACAGAAAGCTACGTTGGAGGGCATTGGGCTAAAGGCAAGTGTCTGGATGAACTGGGGAGATGGCATGCTGCAAAGGTGATGTACCACTTGTGGCACCTAGCTGAAGATGGAAGTTGGGTGTTCGAGGTAATGGCAATTTATTAGGTGATGGTAGTAGGCTGACAACCCACCCATCTTGGACTCTTCCCCTTCCGTCCCATGACACTAACCTAAAACCCCATCTTTGTAGTATTCCCTATTGTCAGGGGGTCATTGTCAGAAATTGTCAGAGATTGTTGCTTGCTGCCAATCAATGTCCTCTTGTTTCCCAAGCTCACCAGTCAAATCGTATATCCTTTTTGTTTTGAGCAGACAGCTCATTGACCCCCATGTAGATGAGGCCTCACTGGTGCCCAGCAAAAAGCAGCCGTGCCTGTTTTATATGGATCTAACTTTCCCAGAATGAATAGTGGCAGAAAAGGGACTATGCATACCGCAATAATAAAGGTAATTGTGTCAAATATACTTACTTGCAAATGAATTTCTATAGCTATGTGTTAGGGACAAAGGAATGGGCCTTCACAAAATCAGTAATGAGTAGCAATCCAGGACTAGTTAACAATCTGACTATATGGGAACATGATGTGAACATGGACTATAATATGATTGAAATTGAGAGGGACAAGGTTTGAAAATTAAGTAAGGTTATTTTTGAAGGGATGAGGTATAAATTGACCAGAGTAAATTAGGCTGAACAGTTAACAGCTAAACCTGCTGGCAAACAGTGGGAGGTATTCAAAAAGTGTTTGGTAGAATGCAAGACAAGTACACTAAAATAGAAAAGCTGCACTTGTACATTTAAGCAACCATGGTCAACAAGTGAGGTAAAATATAGTATCAAGCTAAAAGGAAAGGTTTACATAAATGCAAGGAAAATTTAAAATCCAATGGACTGGAAGAGATATAAAAAGCAACAAATGGAAACAAAGAAAGTTCAAAAATTGGAATAAGACTTGTGCAGGTATATCAAACCTAAACGTAAGATTTTATCAATATATGAAGAGAAAAAAAATGGTAAAGGGAATGTCGGCGCACTAAGAACAGACACAGATGAAACTAATCAAATGGAAAGCTGTTAAATCAATACTTTGGGCTAAAAATTGTCCTTTGCGGTGGGAATCAAGGATAAGGCCATTTCCCACCTTCTGCTTTGACCGACACTATCTTATTTTCCTCCCACGGAGTCAGGGACAGGCTAGAGTCAGGGCCACCACATCCTGAAGCAGGCCTGACATGGGCAGGTTAGAAAGCATGCTTCATTCTGGCCCAGTTCTGGTCATGACTGTTAGACCCCCCTAGCACCCTCAACCCTCATCCCTGTTACTCTCCATGCTCCTTTCATATCCCCATGCCCCAGTCACCAAGTATCTATGATGTACAGAAATCATGAGTCCAATAATAACACTGGGAAATCTTTGAAATTCTCATGAAACTGTCAGATTAAACAAACATCCATAAAAACTCCACTTGGAAAAAAATTACCCCCTTGAGGTATCATAAAACTGTCAATCAGACATATAGCCATTCAAAATCCATATAAATAAATAATCTTACTCCTCTTAAGTGGGCATAAATCTGTCAATCAAAGAAATCAACCATCTGTTCATTTTTTTTCAAGGATCAACAGATGGCTGGACTGTCAATCAATGTAAAGATCAAAATACAAGGTACAGACTACACATTAAAACCTGATTCTCAGTACTGTTTAATTGAAATTAACCCTTTATCCAGTAGATAAAGTACTCAAATGCATCTGAGTACTTTCACAATGCTCCTCAGTTTAATGGTCACCTACCTTTTAATGAAAGTCATCAATCACTGTATTAGAAAACAGAGTCATTTTATCATACAGCATCAAATTATGACATTTAAAGTTAGCAACACTTTCTAACCTTACCTGTCAAAAGGCTTCCCCCATGGTTCATGAACTCACTGATCTGATGTGGATCACACAAGCTTCAGAAGCCCACCCATTTTGCTGAAAATCTCAAACTCAGTTAAATTCAAAATTGAGATGGGGAGATCCAACATCAGTTTCGGTGCACATCAGATTGTGACCTGCTATATTTCCTGTGCTGGTCAAAATAGAGGCCAGTGAGAATCAGCTCCCAATTTAGAATTTATGGTCCCCTCACTTCCATTAGCAACCACCCGATGTGGGTTTGTCTTGTGTCACTATCGCAAAATCCAGCATTTTGTAACCATCTTCACAGTGGAGTATAAAATACTAGCAGTATAAAGGTAACTAAGAATAAATGAAGAGGACGAATGTTTGTATTTAATATAAATAAAACAATAGTAATAAAGAAAATAGTGGGCCTTAGGATAAACAATCTTCCAAGCTCTGGTGGTTTCCACCGCAGGGTATTAAAATAAATGGATCAAAATATTGCAAATACATTATCCTTAATTTTCTAAGGTGATCTTAATTCTGGAATTGTATTGTTTAACTGGAAAACCGCAAATGTCACTTCATTATTTAAGATGGGAGGGTAAGAAAAACCAGATAGCTACGGAACTTGCAGTCTAGTATCAGCTGTGAGTAAATTATTGAGGCCTGTCTTTATGGGCAGTGTGACTTAACACCTGGACAGTTTTGGGTTGATTAGAGTCAGCGTGGATTTGTGTGGGGTAAATGATATTTAGCTCATCTAGTTGAAAGTTTTGAGGAGGTCACTTGCATGGTAGATAAAGACATGTCAATGCATGTTGCCTGTATGAGCTTCCAAAAGACATTTGATAAGGTTCTGCATAAAAGTTCACGAGCAAAAATGAAAGCACGCAGATTTGGAGGCAATCATGCAATATGGGTTGGAAATTGGTTGGGAGTTGGGATACAGAGAGGAGATACAAAGTGTATGTGTTTTGATTGGTCATATGTAACAAGTCTTGTTCCCCAGTGATCTGTGTGGGGCCCTCAGTTTTCCTTTACCCTAAATTCCAATAACGTGGATGAATAGGGAATGGCATATCCATGTTTGCAGGTCCCACCAATGGTGGAATTTTATATCTCCCCCACAAACATCTGCTCCCCACCTACCCCCACTACCCCAGGAGTCAGTTGGCTAGAGGGATCAGCTGCAAATCAGGCACCATGGCAGAGTGCTGTGCCCATCGCCTACTTGCCTTTGCTGATATTTTACCAGCGGTGGGAGAGGTATCAGGTGACCAGCCCACACATGGGCCAACTGAGGCCATTTGATAGGCGGGCAGCTCTCGAAGATGGGCCTTCCTCCCAGATGGGAGAGGAAGTCTCACCCTGAGCCAATTAATAACCCAACAGCTGTTAAACCCCTGTGGGGTGACCCGACCAAACAGAGGCAGTTTCAAACCAACTTTTCAGCTGGAAAGGGGTTGTGGCGGGGTGGGAGGGGTCTCCACTACTTCTGCATAAAATCCCAACCTAAGTTGATGGGAAAAATGAATTGTATAGATAGGAGCAGTAAGTTACAAAATAGATGGACAGATTAAGTGAGTAGGCAAAACTATGGCAAAGTGAATTCAATGTGAGGAAGACTGACGTATTGGACTATTTCCTTCATGGTGAGAAATTTGATATAGTAGAGGATGTCCACATATACAGATCACCAAAAGCAAATGGACAGGTACAAATTAAAAAGGCTATTGGAATATTGGCCTTCAACTCAAGGAATTTGAAACACAGAAAGGAGAAAGTTATGTTTCAATTGTACAGAACCTTGTACAGACCCCATATGGAGCACTGCATTCAGTAAAATGGCTTTTGGATGGGATACAGTACAGATTCAGCAGAATTTTTTTATTCATTTGTGGGACGTGGGCTTTGCTGGCTGGCATTTATTGCCCATCCCTAATTGCCCTTCAGAAGGTGGTGGTGAGCTGCCATCTTGAACCGCTGCAGTCCATGTGGTGTAGGTACACCCACAGTGCTGTTAGGGAGTTCCAGCATTTGGATCCAGCAACAGTGAAGGAACGGCGATATATTTCCAAGTCAGGATAGTGAGTGACTTGGAGGGGACTTGATAGTGTTCCCATCTTTCTGCTGCCCTTGTCCTTCTAGATGGTAATGGTCATGGGTTTGGAAGGAGCTGTCTAAGGAGCCTTGGTGAATGATATTATTTACGATAGATTTAGTTTAAATTAGGAGAACAACTTGCATAAACCTAGTTTATAATCCCTTGAGTATAAAACATTAGGCCATAAGACATAGAAGCAGAAGTAGGCCATTTGGCCTATCAAGTATGCTCCACCATTCGACTCATGAAGGACTTAGCGGTCGATTTGTCTAGGGAAGAGGGTGTAGATAGCCTGGATCAAGTTGAGATCAAAACAGAGGAGGTGTTAGGCATCTTGATGAATATTAAAGTGGATAAGTCCCTAGGGCCAGATGGGATCTATCCCAGAATACTGAAGGAGGCAAGGGAGGAGATTGCTGGGGCCTTGACAGAAATTTTTATATCCTTACTGGCTACGGGTGAGGTCTCAGAGGACTGGAGAATGGCCAATGTTCTTCCATTGTTTAAGAAGGGTAGCAGGGATAATCCAAGAAATTACAGGCCAGTGAGCCTTACGTCAGTGGTAGGGTAATTATTGGAGAAGATTCTTCGTGACATAATTTACTACCATTTGGAAGCAAATAGGCATACAAGTGAGAGGCAGCATGGTATTGTGAAGGGGAGGTCGTATCTCACTAACTTGATCGAGTTTTTCGAGGAAGTGACAAAGATGATCGACGATGGAAGGGCAGTGGGTGTTATCTACATGGATTTCAGTAAGGCCTTTGACAAGGTCCCTCATGGCAGACTGCTACATAGGGTAAAGTCGCACAGGATCAGAGGTGAGCTGGCAAGATGAATACAGAATTCATCTTGGTCATAGAAGACAGAGGCTAGCAGTGGAAGGATGCTTTTCTGAATGGAGTGCTGTGACTAGTGTTGTTCCGCATGGATCAGTGCTGGGACCTTTGCTGTTTGTAGCATACATAAATGATTTGGAGGAAAATGTAAGTTTGCAGATGACACTAAGGTTGGAGGAGTTGCAGATAGTGAAGAGGATTGTCAAAGGATACAATGGGATATAGATCGGTTGGAGACTTGGGCTGAGAAATGGCAGATGGAGTTTAATCCGGACAAATGCGAGATAATGCATTTTGGGAGGTCTAATACAGGCAGGAATTATGCAGTAAATGGCAGAACCCTTAAGTGCATCAACGGGCAGAGGGATCTGGGTGTACAGGTCCACAGGTCACTGAAATTGGCAACACAGATGGATAAGGTAGTCAGGAAGGCATAAGGCATGCTTGCCTTCATTGGCATGGGTATTGAGTATAAAAGCTGGGAAGTCATCCTGCAGCTGTATAGAATCTTGGTTAGGCCACACTTGGAATATTGCGTGCAATTCTGGTCGCCACATTACCAGAAGGATATGGAGGCATTGAAGAGGGTGCAGAGGAGGTTTACCAGGATGCTGCCTGGTCTGGAGGTTATTAGCTATGCGGAGAGGATGGAGAAACTCAGATTGTTCTCACTAGAGCGACAGAGATTGAGGGGCGACTTGATAGAAGTTTACAAAATTATGAGTGGCATGGACAGAGTAGATAGTCAGAAGCTTTTTCCTGGGGTGGAAGAGTCAATTACTAGGGGACATAGATTTAAGGTGAGAGGAGAAAACTATAAAAGTGATGTGCGGGGCAAATTTTTTACGCAGAGGGTAGTGAGTGTCTAGAATTCGCTGCCAGAGGAAGCAGTGGAAGCAGGTAAGATAGTGGTGTTTAAGAGGCAGCTTGACAAATACATGAATAGAATGGGAATAGAGGGATACAGACCCCGGAAGTGCAAAATGTTTTAGTTGACGGCAATATGATTGGCGCAGGCTTGGAGGGCTGAAGGGCCTGTTCCTTTGCTGTACTTTTCTTTGTTCTTTGTTCTTTGTTCTGTTCAATGAGATCATAGCTAATCTGATAATCCTCAAATCCACTTTCCTGCCTTTTCTCCATAACCCTTGATTCCCTTACTGATTAAAAATCTGTCTATTTCCGCCTTGAATATACTTAACGACCCAACCTCTAAAACCCTCTGCAAAAAAGAATTCCACAGGTTCACTACCCTCTGAGAGAAGAAATTCCTCCTCATCTCTGTCTAAAATGGACAACACCTTACTCTGAGATTATGCTCTCTGGTCCTAGATTCTCCCACAAGAGGAAACAACCTCTCAGCATCCACCCCGTCAAACTCCCAATCATTTCTTGCAAATGTACTCATTCCATCTCGCACTAACAAAGCTACCCCACCACCCTTTCCTTCCTACCTGTCTTTTCAAAAAGTCACATACCCCTGAATATTTAGTTCCCAGCTTTGATCTCCCTGTAACCACATCTCCATAACGGCTATAAGATCATACCTGTTAACCTCTATTTGTGCAATTAATTCATTTATTTTGCTCCAAATGCTAGGTGCAGTTAAGGAAAGAGCCATTAATTTTGCCTGTTGACCATTTTTTCCCCTTTTGTCCTTATTTGCTGCTTTTTAAAATGTATTTTTATGTTTGTACACTCTGTGGGGTGGCCTAACATTGTGGGGCAGCCTATGATTGTGGGATGGCCTAACAGATGGTTAAAATGACAAAAGAATTGAACAGGGTGGCAGTTATAATTGTTTCCTCTGATGGCGAAATCTAGGACAAGCAGTGATCATTTTAAAATTGGACCTAGAAAAATCAGGAGTGAAATCAAGAAGCACTCTTACACACAAAGGAATGTGGAAATCTGGAGCTCCTTCCAATGTTAGACTGTGGATGATGGGCCAATTGAAGGGGCTGAACTGCCTAGTTGTGTCCCTGTGGCTGCTCCTGCAATGGACTTTAGAATTTCACAAATATAAAGAAAATTTCTCTCTAATAATGGTGCCAGGGCATATTAGAATACAATACTGCATTTCAGCAATGTATGCAAAATATAATTTAAATGAGCTCGTTGGTGCATTTTCAATCCATTCTTTGTAATACACAACATTGCATGTACTCGGTATGCTAGTAATTCACTGACTCAAGATTGCATGACTTATTGCCCAGAAAAAATTCCTCCCATATTACTTTTTGTTTTAACCTTTCATTCGTACTTGGATTGTTTTCACACCAAGAGGTAAGGAAAGTAAGAACTGATGCAGAACTTCATCCCGCTCTGTTTCTGAGATAAAAGTCTCTCATACGAATATACTTTTTAATTGCAGAGTAGCTTTTGTGTAGATAAGGGTCAGTGCAAGGAGCCAAATCCATGCTGAAAAACACGAGTATGAAGGTCACAAGGCTTTTCAGTGAATAATTCCTCACTGTAATTTATATAATGAGATTCCATTTTCGTGTTTTTTTCTGATAAGAATTATTATCCATTAAGGATGCAGTCACACTACAACTATGCAGATGATACTAAGTAGTTTTGACTTGACCCTGAAACAAAGAGAAATGAAGCTGCCTGACAAAGGTAATCCCACGCCAATTTGTTTGGGAGTCTGTTCTGGGCTAGGCACCAGATTTATATGACAAAAGTTGGGTATGATCTATATCACTTCTCACTCAAGCTAAATTTGTGGTGTGTCCACTGATATATAAACTAAAGTAATTGAAAAGCACAAATCTTTTAGTATTATTCAAATACATAAGATACAAGTTATGCAGCAGGTATGTGGAGTAAGGCTGCAGATCAGTCATGATCTCACTCTGTAATGGAATAGGCTTGAGGTGCTACATAATTTTCCATGTTCCTAGTTCCTAGCTGTAATTTTGCGTTTTGCTTTATAAAGAAATTCATATCATGTTATTTTAGTAGTGAATTCTTGTGTGAAAATATTTAAAATAGTTCTTGAACAACTTATGGTGAACACAAGAACACAAGATAGAGGAGCAGAGTAGACAATATGGCCGGTCGAACCTTCTCAGAATCACAAAGTCACAGAATGTTAACAGCACAGAAGGAGGCCATTTGGTACATCATATCTGCACCGGCTCTCCAAATAAGCATTATGACCTCTCCACCATTCATTATGATCATGACTGATATTAGGCTTCACCTCCACTTTCCCACCCATTCCCCATATCCCTTGATTCCCTGAGAGACCAAAAGTCATAGAAACATAGAAAATGGGAGCAGGAGTAGGTCATTCGACCCTTCTGGACTGCTCTGCCATTCAGTCATGTCTGATCATCTATGTCAATGCCATACCCCTGCTGTATCCCCATACCCCTTGATGCCTTTAGAGTCTAGAAATCTAATGGTTTCCTTTTTAAAAATATTCAGTGACTTGGCTTCCACAGCCTTCTGTGGTAGAGAATTCCACAGGTTCACCACCCTCTGAATGAAGAAGTTTCTCTTCATCTCATCTTTCTCTCTAAATGACCTCCCCAGGTATCCTAAGACTGTGACCCCTTGTTCTAGACACCCTGGCCAGAGGAAGCATCATTCTTGCATCCAGTCTGCCCATTCCTGTCAGAATTTACATTTCAATGAGATCCCCTCTCATTCTGCCAAACTCCAGTGAATACAGGCCTATCTCCTATCTCTCCTCATATGACAATCCTACCATCCCAGGAATCAGTCTGGTGAACCTTCAGTGCACTCCTTCTATGGCAAGTATACCCTTTCTTAGGTAAGCAGACCAAAACTGTACACAATGCTCCAGGTGTGGCCTCACCAAGGCCCTGTACAGCTGCAGTAAGACACCCTTGCAATGAAGGCCAACATGCCATTTGCCTTCTTAACTGCTTGCTGCACCTGCATGCTTGCTTTCAGTGAATGGTGTACAAAGACACCCAGGTCCCTTTGTACATCAACATATCCCAATCCATCACCATTTAAATAATACTCTGCCACTATTTTTCCTACCAGAGCGGATAACTTCATGCTTATCCATGTTATACTGCATCTGCCATGCATTTGCCCACTGTTATGTTCTACTATGGGGTCGCTTTGCTCGCGAACAAGTTGCACTCATCTGTCGGCAGTTGAGTCGTTTACAATATACTGCAGATGCAGAGACCAATATGAAACGAAGCACATGCTATTTATTTACACAAATAACAGAGCACTAATATGATTTGTGCTTCGCCAACAAGATCCTACCCTAGACTAACATTAACATGGTAGCCTGCGCAACACAGCTATTGGGTCTTACAGTCACGTGGTCAATCTGCTTACATTTTCTTAAAGGTGTAATGCACCTCAGTTTACCACATCCACTCTCAACTTGTCTAAATCGCCCTGAAGCCTCATAACATCCTGCTCACCATTCACATTTCCACCAAGTTTCATGTCATCAGCAAACTTGGAAAAATTACATTTGGTTCCCTGATCCAAATCATTGATATGTATTGTGAATAGCTGGGGTCCAAGGACTGATCCCTATTGTGCCCGACTATTCACTGCCTGCTACTCTGAAAAAATCCCATTTATTCCTACTCTGTTTACTGTCTGCTGACCAATTCTCAATTTATGCCAATACATTACCCCCAATCCCATGTGCTTTAATTTTGCATACTAACCTCTTATGTGGGACTTCAAAGCTTTCTGAAAATCCAAATACACCTCATCCACTGGTTCTCCCTTCTCTATTCTGCTAGTTACATCCTCAATAAACTCCAGTAGGTTTGTCAAACATGATTTCCCTTTCATGAATGCATGTTGACTTTGTGTAATCTCATTGATATTTTTTAAGTATCCTGATGTTATATCCTTTATAGCAGGCCTAGCATTTTCCCTGCTACTGATGTTAGGTCAACTAGTCTGTAATTCCTCGTTTTCTCCTTCCCTCCTTTTTTAAACATTGGGGTTACATTTGCCACCTTCCAATCTGCTGGGACTGTTCCAAAACCTACAGAATTTTGGAAGAAGACAACCAACATCCACTATTTCCATGGCCACCTCCTTTAGTACCCTGGGATGTAAATTGTCAGGCCCTGAGGATTTATCGGCTTTCAGTCCCATTAATTTCTCCAACACTATTATTTAGTTATACTAATTTCCTTAAATTCCTCCTTCTCATTAAACCCTTGGTTCCCTAGCATTTCTTGGAAGTTATTTGTGTCTTCCTCCATGAAGACAGAACTAAAATAGTTGTTTAATTGCTCTGCCATTTCCTTGTTCCCCATTATAAATTCTCCCATTTTGGACTACATTTGTCTTCACAAATCTTTTTCTTTTTACATACTTATAGAAGTTTTACAGTCGGCTTTCTCTGACTTTATTTTTCCCCTCTTAATCAATCTCCTGGTCATCCTTTGCTGAATTCTAAACTGCTCCGTATCCTCAAGTTTGCTACATTTTCTAACAATTTTATATGACCCCTCTATGGATCTAATACTATTTTTAATTTCTTTTGTTAGCCATGGTTGGGCCGCTTTTCCTGTTGTGTTTTTTGTGCCTGAAAGGAATGTGTAACTGTTGCAATGCATACATTTGTTCCTTAAATATTAGCTATTGCCTCTCCACCATCATGCCTTGTAATGCAGCTCCCCAATCTATCTTAGCCAATTCACTCCTCATCCCTTCATAGTTTCCTTTGTTTAGATTTAGGATCTAGTTTCGGATCAGACTACTTCACTTTCCATCCTAATGTAGAATTCCATCACGTTGTGGTCACTGTTCCCTAAAGAACGCCACACAACAAGGTTATTAATTAGCCTGTTCTCATTGCGCAATACTAAATCTAGGATAGCCTGTCCCCCAGTTGGCCCCTCGATGTACTGGCCTAAAAAATATCACCTTATACATACTCCAGGAATTCATCTACCACAGTATTATTGTTAATTTTGTTTGCCCAGTCTATATGTGGACTAAAATCACCCATGATTGCTGTAGCACCCTTGTTACATGCATCTCTAATTTCCTGTTTAATGCCATCCCCTACCTTACCATTACTGTTTGGAAGCTATAGAAAAATCCACTAATGTTTTCCATCCCTTGTTGCTTCTTAGTTTCACCCAGACTGATTCTACGTCTAGATTTTCTGAGCCAATATCCTCTCTCACTACTGCACTGATTTCACACTTAACTTACAATGCCACCCCACCTCCTTTTCCTTTTTGCCAGCCATGCTTCAGTAATTGCAATCATATTGTACCCGTTTACATCTGTTTGCACTGTTAATTCATTTACCTTATTGCGAATGCTCTGTGCATTCAGATACAGTGCCTTTAGACTTGTCTTTTAACATTTTTACATATCTTTTTTGTACTATGGCCCTATTTGCGATAGCCCTTGTTTCCTCTGCCTTCCACTTTTGCTTTCTAATTGTCTGTCTTTCATGCCTATCTTTGTTTCCCCCTCCTCTGTCTCCCTGCTTAGGCTACCATCTACCTGCCACTCTAGTTTAAACCCTCCTCTACAGTATATGTGAACACCCCTGCAGGGATATTGGTCCAGTCCTGCTGCAGTGAAACCCATCCAGCTAGTACAGGTCCCATCTTCACCAGAATCGGTCCCATGACTCAGAAATCTAAATCCCTCCTTCCTACACCTTCTCACCAATGAAGCATTGATCTGGTCTATTCTCCTACTCAGGATCTCACCAGCATGTATATTCTGCTTTCAGGTCCTCATCTCTCTTTTTACTTATGTCGCTGGTAGCGCGATATGGTGCTGGCTGTTCACTCCACCTCTTCAGAATGTGCTGCAGCTGTTCAGTGACATCCTTGACCCTGGCAGCAGAGAGGCAACATAACACCCTGTCTGTGACCACAGATACATCTATCTGTTCCCCTTACAATAGAACCCCATATCACTATTGCTCTTCCAGTCTTTTTTCTGCCCCCCTATGCAGCTGAGCCACTCGTGGTACCATGGACCTGGCTTTTGCTGCTTTCCCCTAAGAAGCCATCTGCCCCAGCAGTATCCAAAATGGAAAATCTATTAGAGAGGGGAATGGACCCAGGGGACTCCTGTACTACCTGCTTAGTGCCTTTACTCATCCATGGTCATCCCCTTTCTGCATGTGCACTGTTTACCTGTGGTGTGACCACCTCACTGTATCTTTTTTTTATTCATTCATGGGATGTGGTCTTTGCTGGCTGGGCCAGCATTTATTGCCCCTACAGAGTTGCCCTTGAGAAGGTGGTGGTGAGCTGCCTTCTTGAACCACTGCAGTCCATGTGGTGTAGGTACACCCATGGAGCTGTTAGGCAGGGTGTTCCAGGATTTTGACCCAGCGACAGTGAAGGAACGGCAATATATTTCCAAGTCAGGATGATGAGTGACATGCAGGGGAGTTCCAGGTGCTGGCGTTCCCATCTACCTGCTGCACTTGTCCATCTAGATGGTAGTGGTCATGGGTTTGGAAGGTGCTGTCTTAGGGACCTTGGTAGTTTCCTGCAGCGCACCTTGTATATGTACACACGACTGCTACTGTGCGTTGGAAGTGGAGGGAGTGAATGTTGTGGATGTGGTGCCTATCAATCTGGCTTCTTTGTCCTGGATGGCTTCTTGAGTGTTGTGGGAGCTGTACTCATCCAGGCAAGTGGAGAATATTCTACTACATTCCAGACTTGTGCCTTGTAGATGGTGGACAGGGTTTGGGGAGTCAGGAAGTGAGTTACTCATCGCAGGATTCCTAGCCTCTGACCTGCTCTTGTAGCCACAGTATTTATATGGTTAGTCCAGTTCAGTTTTTGGTCAATGGTAACCCCCAGGATGTTGATAGTGGGGGATTCAGTGATGATAATGCCATTGAACATCAAGGGGCAATGGTTGGATTCTCTCTCTTTTTGGAGATGGTCATTACCTGGCACTTGTGTGGCACGAATGTTACTTGCCACTTGTCAGCCCAAGCCTGGATATTGTCCAGGTCTTGCTGCATTTGGACATGGACTGCTTCAGTATCTGAGGAGTCGGGAATGTTGCTGAACATTGTGCAATGATCAGCGAACATCCCTACTTCTGCCCTTAAGTTGGAAGGAAGGCCATTGACAAAGCAGCTGAAGATGGTTGGGCCGAGGACACTGCCCTGAGGAACTCCAGTGATGTCCTGGAGCTGAGATGACTGACCTCCAACAACCACAACTATCTTCCTTTGTGCTAGGTATGACTCCAATCATTGGAGAGTTTTCTTCCTGCTTCCCATTGACTCCAGTTTTGCTAGGGCTCCTTGATGCCACACTCGGTCAGATGTGGCCTTGATGTCTAGGGCAGTGACTCTCACCTCACCTCAGGAGTTCAGTTCTTTTGTGCATGTTTGAACCAAGGCTGTAATGAGGTCAGGAGCTGAGTGGCCCTGGTGGAACCTAAACTGGGCATCAGGGAGCAGGTTATTGCTAAGTAAATGCCTCTTGAAAGCACTGTTGATGACCCTTCCATTACTTTACTAATGATGGAGAGTAGACTGATGGGGCAGTAATTGGCTGGGTTGGATTTGTCCTGCCTTTCTGTACAGGACATACCTGGGCAATTTTCCACATAGCTGGGTAAATGTCAGTGTTATAGCTGTACTGGAACAATTTGGCTTGGGGTGCAGCACAGTCTGGATCACAAGTCTTCAGTACTATTGCTGGAACATTGTCAGGACCCATAGCCTTTGCAACATCCAGTGCCTACAGCCCTATCTTGATATCTTGGTGTGTGCTATCCATGAAGATCTCATCCTTGCGGATGCTCCACTGTGACTCCAGCTGCATCTCCAGCTCTGAAATGGGATTTCGAATAGCTGCAGTGGAGACACTACCTGCACATATGGTCACCCTGGACACTGGAAGTATCCCTGACTTCCCACATTGCACAGGAGGAGTATTCTATGTGGCCGAGCTGCCCTGCCATGCCTTACCCTTAAGTTACTCTTTTTACTTTTACTTTGTTTCATTAAAGAATATTAAGGACAGTGGAAATACTCACCAGGTCCTACTAACCAATGCCACTGCCCTTCTTTCTGAGGAAAGGTAGAAAATGAAAGGATCACCTCCTTCTCCCTTTTAACAAACTCCCTTGCTCTCCAAGCCCCAACTTAAGCACCCTAAAGTAGCCCAAGCTAGCTCTCCAGGGCAGACAAGGCAGCACTGTAGATGGCCTGCTTTTATGCCTCTGAATCTAGCTTCCTGTTTAAACGGTTATCTAATTAACTAGCTGCATCTTCAAGCAGAGACTGTCTAACCCCTGTTTTAAAGCTGAACTAAAACTCACCTTCGCCCAACCCAAAGAACAGGTTTTGCTTAATTGCTAAATTAAAGAAAGATTAGGATTTAGATGGAAATTAACCGTTAAATTAAGCCTTACAAGTCCGTCTCTCACCAAACTCCAACTTAAGCACTCGAATGCAGCCCAAAGCAGCACTCCACTGCAGCATATCTATATCACGGCATTTAATATATTCAATGATGGATCATTCACAGCCCTCTGGGGTAGAGTATTCCAATGATTCACAAGCCTATAAGTGAAGAAATTTCTCCTCACCTCAGTCCTAAATGATTGGCCCCTTATCCTGAGACTCTGTGCTATGTTCTGGATTACATAGCCAGGGAAACAACCTTAGTGCCTATCTTATCAAAACCCTTCAGAATCTTATCTGTTTCAATCAGATCATCTCTCATTCTTCTAAACTCCAGAGAATATAGACTAATTTACTTAGCCTCTCAAAAGACTGAATCAATTATGATTTTAAACATTTAACATAGAGGAATAAAATTTTGGTTGAGCTATTTGTGGGTCCAGTCTTGTTGCACAACAGGATCATTAGCTTCATAAATAAAGGCACAGGGTGGAACTTTCCTGCCCCCTTGCTGGATCGGGTAATCCCGCTGGCGGGAGGGTCTAGAAATTTCCGGTCTACATTGTGACTAATTCTGGGTACCATACTTGATGTCAACATAGGGACATAGGAGCAGGAGTAGGAATGGGCAATTTGGCCCTTCGAGTCTACTCCACCATTCAGTAAGATCATGGTCTGCTTGTGGTCTTGAGCTCCACTTTCCTTCTACCTCCTGTCAAGGGCTTAGAATGGATGCCGAGGGAATTTACTATAATGGTACCAGTGATGAAGGACTGCAGTTGGAGAGACCGGTGAAACTGGTGTTATTCTCCTTAGGGGAGGGAAGATTGAAGGGGAGATTTGAAAGAGGAGTTCCAAATTATAAAGGGTTTTGATACAGTAAATAAAAAGAAGCTCATTTCAGTGGCAGAAGATTTGGTAACCAGAGGACACATTAAGGGGGATTGAGAAAAGAAAAGTGGTGACATGAGGAAAATGAATTGTATAGTGAGATTTTGGATCTGGAATGGCCTGCCCGAGAGGGTGGTGGAAGCAGATTCAAAAAGGATTTGGGTAAACATTTGAAAAGGAAAATAAATTGCTGAGCAATGATGAAAGAGAAGGGAAAGACTTATTGAACAGTTCTTTCCAACAGCCAGCTGTTGTCGGCAGTCCCTCGGAACCCAGGCTTGATGAGACTTCAGATGACTGAGGAGCGCAATTCTGGATCCACATGTTCTTCCACAGTGGGGTCACATTGTTGTGCAGGGGAGTGGAGATGGCAGCTCCAGGTTGGCTTCCTTCTCCTTCCCCTGCCACCGCCATTCTGCCTCCCTGTTGAGTCACTGAGCCTCAAAGAGGCTTGCGCCTTGATGGACCAGGTGGTGCCATGCCAAGCGATCGGCAGCATTCTGCTCCCAGTAAGTGATGTTAATGCCTCTATTCTCAAGGGTGACTCAAGGATGAGAGTATCTTTACACATTTTCTTTTGGCTGCCCTTTGAGCGTTAGCCAACGGAAAACTATGAGAAGAGAACCTGCTGAGGGAGGCGGTTTTTGGGCACCTGGAGGCAATGGCCCATTAATCGGAGTTGGTCCGCAGGAGCAGGGCTTCAATGCTGGTAGATGCATCATCATGAGGACACTCACGTTAGTCTGGCAGTCCTCCCATTTGATCCCCAGGATTCGACGCAAGCACTGATGGAAGCTCTCAAGGATCTTTATGTGGTGTCGGTAGACAGTCCTTGTTTCTCTGCAGCAATGGAGAGTGGTCAACACAACAGCCTTATAAACCAGAACCTTTGTTGACTTGCAAAGGTCCCTGTTGTCAAAGACATGTTGGCACAGCTTGAAGAAGGCAGTGCTGGCACAGTTGACTCAGTGTTGGACTTGCTTATCAATAGTAGTTCTTTGGGAGAGATGGCTGCCGAGATAAGGGAAGTGCTGCCATACTCCAGAGCCATCCCATCTATGTGGATGGCATGGGGGATGCTCAACTGGCCCAGGGAAGGTTGGCAATGCTTAAGGACAGGTCAAGGCTCTTATATGAGGTGTTGAAGAGGTCAAGCATCCTTTACATGTCCTATAAAGAATGAGCCATTGCATAGCAGTCATCTGCAAACTGAAGGTCATGGATGTCCATGGTGGTGAGCTTTGTTTTTGCCCAGAAGTGACCAAGGTTGAAGAGATTCCCATCCAAATGATATTGAATGCTGAAACCAGATGGTAGATCATTTCGAGTGAGGTGGACGATGATGTTCAGGTAAATGGTGAACAAGATGGGAGTGATCACACAACCCTGTTTGACCCCTGTCCAGATGTGAAAGGTATCAGTTTCAGATCCTCCACTCAGGACGGTGGTGGTCATGTTGTCATGCAGGATTCTCAGGTTGGTGACAAACTTCAGTGGGCAATCCTACGACCCATAGACCTTCACGATTTAAAGAATCAAATGCCTTGGTCAGGTCGATGATGGCGAGGAACGATTCTTAATTTTGCTCCTGACATTTTTCCAGGATCTGCCTAACCACAACGACCATATCTGCAGTACCCTCGGATGGTCGGAAGGCACACTGGATTTCTGGAGGATCTCCTCAGCAATTGGACGAAGGCGGTTCAAGAGGAAGCGGGCCAGGATCTTACCCGCGATGGACAGGAGGGAAATCCCCCTGTATATTTCACACTCAGATTTGTCCCCTTTCTTGGGGATAGTAATGATGGTCATGTTCTTGAGATTCCGGGATATGTCCTCTTTGTCCCAGAGGCAGAGGATGGACTGGTGGAGCTGATAGCTGCCAGCATGGTAGACCTCTGCGGCTATACCGCCTGGCTCACAAGCTTTGTTGGTTTTTACCTGTTGGATGGCCCGCTTAAGCTCATCGATGGTTGGTGGATCGCCGAAGGAATCCTCCACTGGGTGTTGTGGGACAGCTTGGACAGTCTCCTGTGCTATGGTAAAGTCCCGGCTGAGGAGCAGTTCGAAGTGCTCCTTCCAACACTGATAGATGGCGTTGTCATCCTTGAGGAGCTGGGAGCTGTCTTGTGATTGGACAGGGATTTGTCCAATAAAGCAGGGTCTGTAGATCATTTTGCTAGTCTGGAAGGAGTTGTCCATGTTGTGCTGGTCGGCTTAGGTCTGAATCTCATGCCCCTTCTCCACCCACCAGTTGTTTTCCTTGCCTCAAATGGATCGCTGGACCTCAGCCTTCATTTGGTGGTACACTGCCGTCATTCATAAGGTACGTGGGTGACTTTGCCAGGCGACGAAGGCTGCTCGTTTCAGCTTGAGGAGATCCCGTAATGTGGTGTCATTGGCATCAAACCAGTTGTGGTTGCATCATGGCGCGAAGCCGATAATCTGTGCGCAGCTTTGTAGGACAGAGGACTTGACGTGCTCCCAGTATGCCTGGGGTTAAATGGTATCAGTGATGGGCACTTGGTCCAGTGCACTATGCAAGTGGGCCTGGAAGTCTTCCCACAGTCCCAGGCCCTTCAATGCGGCAACATTCAACTTTCTCTGGGTGGCTTTTGGGTCCTCTAGTGTCTTGGCATCAGGCAGATGTTCATTACCAAGTGCACAAGTTGATGGTTTGTCCAGCAATATTTAGAACCCTTCATGGCCCTTGTGACAAGCACATCCCTCAGGTCTCTGCCTTGGACAATGATGTAGTCCAGGAAGTGCCAATGCCTTGGGTGCCTCCCCATGATCTTGAGCTGGCTGTTCTGGCAGCAGGCCATGTTCGTCACGATCAGACCGTATTGGGCACATTTGATCAAGAGTAAGATGCCATTGGCATTGGCCTTCTCCATGCCATTCTTGCTGATAGTTCTGTTCCAAATTTTGTGGTCACATCAAATTCATCCCTGTCGTTCCTGGGGAAGGAAGCAAGAATGTCATCAAGATTGGAGTGGAACCTCTCCTTGACTTCATGGTCGGAATCTAAAGTCTGAGGAGAGACTGCGCTGATGATAGTGGTGCATTGATTGCAGCTGAGCTGCAGCCCTCGGGTCATCAGCCTCTCATTGACCCCCCCAAGGGGAGTTCGGAGAGCGTGGCAGCTATCCTGTTTCTCCTGGCAAAACCAACTCCATGCTCTGACTTCCCTTGCCAAGAGAAGGTGTACCCTCCACTGGCCTCCCTCAGCTGCCCCTCCCCAGCGAGCCAGGTTTCACTAAGAGCAGCAATGTCTATGTTGTGCCTTGCTTGCTCCCAGGCCACAATGGCAGTTTGTCTTTCCGGGCAATCACTCTTTGGGTTGTCAACAAGCGTTCTCACATCCCAGGCTCCAAAGTTTAGCTTTTTCTTGTTTCGACCACAGAAATGGTGATTCCAGCTGGGAGAAATGAGAGACCCTATTTTTGGGGCACCTTTCCTAGCCCCCCACCCCCATCCTCATTCGGGATGAGCAGAGGTTATCCTGAAAATGACTGTTCAGTCACAGGTGTAGCTGCCGAGAGGCACCCCTGTCTCGACACAGGTGTCTGACAACAACCATACATCCACCAACTGTGTGCAGAATCTTGGATGGGGGCCTCCAGGTATCACAGCCCTGCCCATGAGCAGTGGGAGTCACCAATCCTCCATCACCACTGGGCTTTTTGCCTATGGAGGCCTATGTGTGGCGTAGTTTAGCATGGGGACTCCGGTGCACAGTCGGCTTCCACTCAGTCTCGGCGGTTGGTGACCGGGTTCAGTGGCATAGTGGACCATGATGACTGGGGCCACTTCCCTGTTGCAGCCTTCTTCCGCCTTCACAGCCATTGGTGCCAAAGCCCTCCTCCGCCTGCTTTGCCATTGAGGACTTCTTAGATTGTTCTTTGTCTGGAACTTTCCCCTCGACCTTCCTGCCATGGGAGACCCTACCAGGATCATGAGCTCCAGACATCATCGCTCTCGGGTTCATTGGGATACGCAAGCCTCTCCACCACGGCCAGGTGACGATCCTTGGAAAACAACAGCCAGCACAAGCACGGTGGGCTGAAAGGCCTCCTTTTGTGTTGTAAGATTATATGAAAATAATGAGATCTTCAGTGAATATTTATCCTTCAGGTATTCTTCTTATGTTCTGGATTTTAGAACTGTCAGGTTGAATAAACCTTGGCAAAATGTATTTAAGCTGCCCTAGACCTAGGAAAGTAGTGATGGTGTAGTGGTAATGTCACTAGACTCAGGCTGGTGCTCTGTGGGCATGGGTTCAAATCCAACCATGGCATCTGTGAAATTAGAATTTTTGGGGAGAAGGTGAAAAAGCAAACAAGAGAAGCAAATAGGAATTATGAGAAAAGACTGGCAGCCAACATAAAGGGGAATCCCAAAGTCTTCTCTAGGCACATAAATGGTAAAAGGAGGAGTAGGGCCAATTAGGGACCAAATAGAGGCAGGAGGCACGGCTGAGGTGTTAAATGAATGCTTTGCATCTGTCTTTACCAAAGAAGCAGATGCTACTGAGGATACGGTGACAGAGAAACTCTGTCACTAGAAGGGTTCAAAATTGATAAGGAGGAAGTGTTGGATAAACTGCCAGTATTTAAAGTTGACGAGACACCGGGACCGGATGAGATTGAAGGAAGTAAGAGTGGAAATTGCAGGGGCACTGGACATAATCTTTCAGTCTTTCCTAGACTCAGGGGAGGTGCCAGAGGACTGGAAAATTGCAAACATTATGCTCTCGTTCAAAAAATGTTGTAGGGATAAATTAGGCAAGGGGATGGGTTACGGAGTGGAAGTATACTAGGGGGTGATGTACTGACAAGTATAAAAGAAAAACCAAGTGAGTCTGGATGGCAGAGCATATATAGTCAAGTTAAAGCACAAGGGAGCATGGCAAGACTGGATGGCATTTATTTTAATGCATGGAGTCTTGCAAGTAAGGCAGATGAGTTGAGGGTGTTGATTAACACATGGGGATACAACATCATTGCTATCACAGAGACATGTTTGAGGGAGGCACAGGACTGGCAGCTCAATATTCCTGAGTATTGAATCTTCAGGCAAGACAGGGTGGGTGTAAAAGAGGAGGTGGCATTGCACTATTGATCAAGGAGTCAATTACTGCAATAAGGAGGGATGGTATCTTAGGAAGTTCCCCAGATGAAGCCAAATGGATAGAACTTAATAAAAATGGACAATCACTTTGCTGGGAGTGTACTATAGACCTCCAAACAGTCAGGGGGTGATAGAGGAGCAGGTATGTAGGCAAATCTCAGGGAAGTGTAAAAATAATAGGGTAATAATAGTAGGGAATTTCATCTTCCCCAATATTAATTGGGATAGTCTTAGTGTGAATGGCTTAGAGGGGGTGGAATTCTTAAAGTGCATCCAGAAGAGCTTTTTGAGCACATGTAGAAAGTCCTACAAGAGAAGGAGCGGTACTGGACCTAATCTTAGGGAATGAAGCCGGGAAAGTGGTAGAAGTGTCAGTGGGGGAGCATTTCAGGGATAGTGACCATAACTCTGTAAGATTTAAGGTAATTATGGAAAAGGACAAAGGTGGACCGGAAATAAAGGTCCTGAACTGGGGACAGGCTGATTTTAATATAAGACATGATCTGGCCAAGTGGGAGCCACTCAAAAAGGAAATAGTGAGAAGCCAGGGCTAACATATTCCAGTAAAGGTGAACAAACAAGTCCAGGGAACCCTGCATGTCAAGGGATATAGAGGATTGGATAGGGAAAAGAAAAGGAAGCTTACAGCAGATCCAGATGGCTGAAAACAGCGGAAGCCCCAGAGGAGTATAGAAAGTGTAGGGGGGTACTTAAAAAAGTAATTAGGAGAGTGAAGAGGGGGCATGAAGAAACACCAGCAGGCAAGATTAAGGAAAATCCCAAGGCATTCTATAAATATATTAAGGGCTATAGGATAACCAGGGAAAGAGTTGGGCCAATTAGGGACTAAAGTCGCAATCTGTGCATGGAGCCTGAAGATGTAGGTGAGGTTTTAAATGATTACTTTTCATCTGTGTTCACTATGGAGAAGGACGGTGTAGGTGTAGACATCAAGGAGGGGGACTGCGATTTCTTAAACAAATTAGCATTAAAAGGGAGGAGGAATTAGTGCTTTAGCAAGTTTAGAAGCGGATAAATCCCCAGGCCCAGATGAGATGTATCCCAGGCTGCTATGTGAGGCAAGCGAGGAGATTGCAGGGGCTCTGACACTAATTTTCAAATACTCTCCACATTCATGGGAGTGTACTATAGACCCCCACCCCCGACAGTCAGGGAGAGATAGAAGGTAGGCAAATTTCACAGAGAAGTATAAAAATAATAGGGAAATAATAGTGGGGGATTTCAACTTCCCCAATATCAATTGGGATAGATAAAGCCTGAAAGGCTTAGAGGGGGCAGAATTCTTAAAATGCATCCAGGAGAGCATTTTAAGCCAGCACATAGAAAGTCCCACGAGAGAGGGGATGGTGCTGGATCTAGTTTTAGGGAATGAAGCTGGGTAAGCGGTAGAGCTGTCAGTAAGGGAGCATTTCAGGGATAGTGACCATAACTAAGTAAGATTTAAGGTGGTTATGGAAAAGGACAAAAATGGACTGGAAATAAAGGTTCTGAACTGAGGGAAGTTCGATTTAAATATGATAATGTAGGATCTGGCCAAAGTAGACTGGGAGCAACTACTTGTAGGAAAATCTACATCAGAGCAGTGGGAGTCATTCAAAAAGGAAATAGGGAGAATGCTGGGCCAACAAAGTCATAGAGTCATAGAGTTATACATCACAGAAACAGGCCCTTCAGCCCATCGTGTCCATGCCGGCATCAAGCACCTATCTATTCTAATCCCATTTTCCAGCACTTGGCCCTAAGCCCTGTATGCTATGGCGTTCCAAGTGCTCATCCAAATACTTTTAAAATTTTATGAGGGTTCCTGCCTCTACCATCCCCGCAGGCAGTGTGTTCCAGGCTCCAACCACCCTCTGCGTGAAAAATATTTTCCTCAAATCCCTTCTAAACCTCCTGATGGACTGGTCAGATGGACAGAACAGTGGCAAATGGAATTTAATCTTGAAAATTGTGAGGTGATGCATTTTTGGATGACTAACAAGGCAAGGGTGTACATGATGAATGGTAGGACCCTAGGAAGTACAGAGGATCAGGGGGACCTTGGTGTGCATGTCCACAGATCCCTGAAGGCAGCCGGACAGGTAGATAAGGTGTAAAGAAGGCACATGGGATACTTGTCTTTATTAGTTGAGGCATTGAATACAAGAGCAGGGAGGTTATGGTGGAACTGTATAAAGCATTAGTTAGGCCACATCTGGAGTACTGTGTGAAGTTCTGTTCACCACACTATAGGAAGGATGTGATTGCACTGGGACAGGGTGTAGAGGAGATTCACCTGGGCTGGAACGTTTCAGTTATGAAGAGAGACTGGATAGGCTGGGGTTCTTTTCCTTAGAGCAGAGAAAGCTGAGGGGGAGCTGATCGAGGTGTACAAAATTATGAGGGACACGGATAGGGTAGATAGGAAGAAACTTTTCCCCTTAGTGAGGTCAATAACCCGAGGGCATAGATTTAAGATATGGGGCAGGAGGTTTAAAGGGGATTTGAGGAATTTTTTTTTCACAGAAAGTGTGGTTGGAATCTGGAACACACTGTCTGAGGGGGTGGTAGAGGTGGGAACCCTCACAACATTTAAGAAGTATTTAGATGAGTACTTTGAAATGTCATAGCATACAAGGCTACGGGCCAAGTGCTTGAAAATGGGATTGGAGTAGATAGTGGCTTGTTGACTGGCATAGACATGTTGTGCCAAAGGACCTTTTTCCATGCTGTAAAACTCTGTAACTCTGTGATAAGCCCAGCAATTGCAGATCAGCCAATTTAACTTCAGTGGTGGGGAAGCTTCTACAAACAATTATTCAGGATAGAATTAGTGGTCAGATTGAAAAATGTGGGTTGATTAGAAAGAGCAAGCATGGATTTCTAAAGGGGAAATGGTGTTTAACTAATTTGCGGTACTTTTTTGAAGAGGTACCAGAGGGGGTTGATGAGGGTAATGCTGTTGATGTGGTGTACATGGACTTCCAAAAGGCATTCAATACAGTGCTGCACAACAGACTTGTGAGAAAAGTTATTGCTCATGGAATAAAAGCGACAGAAGCAATGTGGATACAAAATTGGCTGAGTAATAGGAAACAGCGCGTAATGGCTAATGGATATTTTTCCAGTTGGAGGAAGGTTTGTAATGGAATTCCCCAGGAATTGTGACCTGTGCTTTTCCTGATACATATTAATGATCTAGGTCTTGGTGTGCAGGGGACTATTTCAAAGTTGGCAGATGATATGAAACTTAGAAGCATTGTAAACTGTGAGGAGGACAGTGCAGAACTTCAAAAGGACATAGGCAAGTTGCTGGAGTGGGCAGATAGATGGCAGATGAAGTTCAATGCAGAAAAGTGTGACGTGATGCATTTTGGTTGAAGAACATAGAGAAACAATATAAAATAAGGGGTACAATTCTTAAAGGGTGCAGGAGCAGAGGAACCTGCATGTATATGTGCATAGAGCATTGAAGGTGGCAGGCCAGGTGGAGAGAGCAATTAATAAAGTATATAGTTTCCTGAGCTTTATTAATAGAGGCATAGAGTACAAGAGCAAGGAGATTATGCTAGGCTTATATAAGACACTAATTAAACCTCAGCTGGAGAATTATGTACAGTCCTGGGCATCACATTTTAGGAAGGATATGAACACATTGGAGAAAGTGCAGAAGAGGTTTACAAGAATGGTTCCAGGAATGAGAAACTTCAGCTATGAGGATAGATTGGAGAGGTTGGGACTGTTCTCCTTGGAAAGGAGCAGGCTAACAGGAGATTTGATAGAGATGTTCAAAATCATGAGGGGATTGGACAGAATAGATAGGGAGAAACTGATCGTACTCATAAAAGGATCGAGAACGAGAGAGCACAGACTTGAAGTGATTTGCAAAAGAAGCAAATGTGATGTGCGTAAAAGCTTCTTCAAACTCCGAGTGGTTCGGGTCTGGAATGCACTACCTGGAAGTGTGGTGGAGGCAGGTTCAATCAAGGCATTCAACAGGGCATTAAATGATTATTTGAATAGAAACAATGTGCAGGGGTATGAGGAAAAGGCAGGGCATCGGCACTAGGTCATACTGCTCATTCGGAGAGCCAGTGCAGACACGATGGGCTGCATGCCTTCCTTCTGCACCGTAACAACTCTGTGATTCTATGATAATGCAAACCTAAAGAACAAAACTGGCACGTAAATACATTTCTGCTGATTTTGCTGTGAATGATCCCTCTCTGTGCTACATCATTCTATGATTCTGGAGTGTGCCCAAATTAAGAGGCCTGATAGAATCAGTGAAATTGGCCCTCCGACTCCATCAACATATTTGGAGCGATGTGCCTGCAGCATTAGTCACACTCACAGGAAAATAGCATTATCAGACCGCTGACCTCACCGGCAGCAAGTCTCAGGTAATTCAGATGGAGTTTGGAGTGGAGAATGATGGCGGTCATTGGGGGTGGTGGGGCGCGTTGGGTGTGATCAGAATGCCAGTGAAGTTGGCAGAAGCGCTTCTCTTCCTGCTGGAACATAAGAAGGGATTTATTTTTAAAAGTAATCTTTAAGTGGCGAATGCAGGGGTCACTGAAGTCCTGAGGTAAGCAGGCCTGATGCCTGTGCCATTCATTACTAACTACTTTCATCAAAAGATCCTTCAACCACTGTTAGATATGTAGTTAACATATTCAAGGAGGCAACCACTCAGGACATTGAGAAAATGGCCCGTTGGTTTAGATGTGGGATCTACACTGCGCTGATTAGACATATGCTGTCCCATTGTTGCACTGATATGCATTGTGCCTCTTTTACGCCTAAAAATTGGGCATAACACATGTCAATTTTGACCCAATAGACTATCTGAAAATATTCCAGAATTGATTTCATTGCATAACTTGAAGAATGATTTAAAGCCGACACCTAGTGGATAACAGTGGAATAACATCACAACACAATTACGTTCTAAATTCAGTCTTTGTATTGGGTCAAGAATCTGTTTTGATTATATTTCTATCACTTCACTTTACATCTTACAGTTTCCACTTTCATTGTCTGAGACATATCCCCAGTATGACTTGACAGGACAAGGTCACCACCTCAGAGGTCCTGGAGCCTGCTCGTTCCATTAGGATAGAGCCAACAACATCTGTGCTGGCTTGAGCATGTTCATCGGATAGATGAAGCTTCACTTTCTGTATGGTAAATTGGCCACTGGGTCACAACCTCCTGTGTGTCCATGCCTTCACTACAAGGGCACCTGCAAGTGAGATATGGGTCTGAATTTTAAGCTCGGCAGGCAGGTGTGATCTGCGGGCCCAGGTTTGGCCGGGAAACCGACCGACTGCGATTGGCCCCCTGACTGCGACTTCACGCTGCCTGGCCAATTAATGGCCAGCCAGCGTGAAGCATGTGCTGGAAAAAGCAGCGTTGCTGGGATGGGGTTGGGAGGAAGGTGGACGAGGACGTCAACGTGGGCATGGGCAAGTGCTGAGGGAAAACTCCCTGACAGCAGACAGCTGCCTCAGGGAACTGCAGAACCAAAAATGTTCCAATAAAGTTTTAAAAAGCAGAAAAAAAAATGTCTGACCATCATAATCAGGCATCTGAAAATATAGATGATAAAAATGCTGCCCACAAATTTTTATTTTTATTTTATTTCATAACAGAAACCTCATCCCACCCTTGGATGAGGTTTCATGAAAAATGTAAAGGCTGCTTGGCTGAATCGCCCGCCCACCAACCTTAAGGTTATTGAATTCAAAGTCCACCATTTGTGGTGGCAGGATTCAAACCCAGGTCCGCAGAACATTAAGATAAAAGCAAAATACTGCAGATACTGGAAACCTGAAATAAAAACAAAAATTGCTGGAAAAACTCAGCAGGTCTGACAGCATCTGTGGAGAGAAAGGCAGAGTTAATGTTTCGAGTCCGTATAACTCTGAAAAAGGGCCTACTGAAGAAGAGTCATACAGACTCGAAATGTTAACTCTGTCTTTCTCTCCACAGGTACTGTCAGAACTACTGAGTTTTTCCAGCAATTTTTGTTTTTGTTCCCCAGAGCATTACCCTGGGTCTTTGGATTCCTAATCCAGCGACAATACCGCTACACCATCACCTCCCCACAAAGAAAGAGTGTCCCCTGGCCGGGAATTGAACCTAGGCTGCGGCAGTGAAAACACCAAATCCTCAGCACTAAACTCTCTGCTCAATAGTTGAAGCATGCCCGCCAAGCAAAATATTGTGCGAGTGCGCGATGACGTCGGGACGCTCGCCCAATGTCATCTCGCATGATTTCACACCCGATCGGGTCGGACGTGCGCTCACCGATCAATGTAAAATTCAGCCCTTGAAGACTGCGGGCATTGACACTGACAACAGGGAGAGGGTTGCTTGCGGCCGTGACCTTTGGAGGCTGACTGCATTGAAGGGCATTGGGAGAGGCAAACAGAAACAAAAAGCTCAACTGGCCGAGAAGAGAGCCCAGAGAAAATAGAGGCCAGTCAATCATGCACCTTCTCAGCAAACTGTCTCCATCTGCAACAAATGCAGCAGAGACTGCCATCCCAGAGTAGGATCCCTGAGCAATACCTGGTGAGACAGAAGACTATTGCAGTTACATAAACTCATGTACCCATCCCTTGCTTCCCCTTTATTCTGTGCACATTCATATTTTAAACCAATGCAAAAGCTTTTGACAGCCTTGGTATATATGAATGTGATATGAATTATATTGATTAAATATGAGTTTCCTCCTCCTAGATTAGCATTAACTACATACCATTAAATAGAATTTACAGCCCAGAAACAGGTTATTCAGCCCAATGTCTCTGTGCTGACATTTATATTCTTATATTCCTCTTACTTTTCTTCATCTAACACCACCTACCTACTCTTGGCAGCATCTTTTAATGCTCTTTGTTCTCCAACATTGCTTACTTGGTCATGTTACGGCAATACTCAGGGTCAATTTTACAGAAATGTATTCCCCACAGGATACCTCAGCCACCAGGAAAGGCA
This sequence comes from Carcharodon carcharias, assembly GCF_017639515.1. NCBI lineage: Eukaryota > Metazoa > Chordata > Chondrichthyes > Lamniformes > Lamnidae > Carcharodon > Carcharodon carcharias. The sequence continues at coordinate 153,254,408 of NC_054467.1, read as the reverse complement.
ACTCAGAAGCATACACTGCACAGTTTTATGTCTATTATGACAATAATTAAGTTGGATTATTATTTGAGTCTCTGATATATCGCTTAGTTTCTTTAATTAATAGTTAATCATCTTTATGTATCCAGCAATTCTGTTGGATATTGGTGGGATTAATTATTGCGGCAATGAAGGTTTGATTAGGAGTATTTATCCTGTAACCGAAGGAAATAAAACACTTCCCTAATATTAATCTATGAGCTTGCTATGTTAGCAATGGATTGCATTTAAATTAATAAATTAGTTCAGATAGGTATGTAACAGGATAAAAGCAAAATACTGTAGCTGCTGGAAATCTGAAATATAAACAGAAAAAGCTGTAAAAACTCAGCAGGTCTGGCAGCATCTGTGAAGAGAGAAACAGAGTTAACATTTCGAGTCCGTATGACTTGAAATGGGCTTGAAATGTTAATTTTGTTTCTCTTTCCACAGATGCGGCCAGACCTGCTGAGCTTTTCCAGCATTTTGTGCTTTATTTTACGGGATAGTTTGGCAGTCACTGTAAGTAATAATGATGATAAATTGGGAGGGGCTGTTTGCATATAAGACCATAAGACATAGGAGCAGAAATTAGACCATTCGGCCCATCGAGTCTGCTCCGCCATTCAATCATGGCTGATAAGTTTTTCAACCCCATTCTCCCGCCTTCTCCCCGTAACCTTTGATCCTCTTACCATTCAAGAACCTATCTATCTCGGTCTTAAATACACTCAATGACCTGGCCTCCACATACTTCTGTGGCAATGATTTCCATAGATTCACCACTGTCTGGCTAAAGAAGTTTCTCCTCACCTCTGTTCTGAAAGGTCTTCCCTTTACTCTGAGGCTGTGCCCTCAGGTCCTAGTCTCTCCTACTAATGGAAACATCTTCTTCACGTCCACTCTATCCAGGCCTTTCAGTATTCTGTAAGTTTCAACCAGATCCCCCCTCATCCTTCTAAACTCCATCGAGTATAGACCTAGAGTCCTCAAACATTCCTCATATGTTAAGCTTTTCATTCCTGGGATCGTTCTCGTGAACCTCCTCTGGACCTTCTCCAGGGCCAGCACATCCTTCCTGAGATACGGGGCCCAAAATTGCTCACAATATTCTAAATGTGGTCTGACCAGAGCCTTATAACGCCTCAGCAGCACATCCCTGCTTTTATATTCTAGTCATCTCAAAATAAATGCCAACATTGCATTTGCCTTCCTAACTACCGACTCAACCTGCAAGTTAACCTTAAGAGAATCCTGGACTAGGACTCCCAAGTCCCTTTGCACTCAGATTTCTGAATTCTCTCCCCATTTAGAAAATAGTCTATGCCTCTATTCTTCCTACCAAAGTGCATGACCTCACACTTCCCCACATTGTATTCCATCTGCCACTTCTTTGCCCATTCTCCTAACCTATCCAAATCCTTCTGCAGCCTCCCTGCCTCCTCAATATTACCTGTCCCTCCACCTATCTTTGTATCATCTGCAAACTTAGCCAGGATGCCCTCAGTTCCTTCATCTAGATCGTTAATGTATAAAGTGAAAAGTTGTGGTCCCAACACTGACCCCTGCGGAACTCCATTAGTCACCGGCCGCCATCCTGAGAAGGACCCCCTTATCCCCACTCTCTGCCTCCTGACAGACAGCCAATCTTCTATCCATGCTAGACCTTGCCTCTAACACCATGGGCTCTTATCTTACTGAGCAGCCTCCTGTGTGGCACCTTGTCAAAGGCCTTCTGAAAGTCCAGGTAGATAACATCCATTGGCTCTCCTTTGTCTAACCTACTCGTTACCTCCTCAAAGAATTCTAATAGATTTGTCAGACATGATGAAACCATGCTGACTTTGTCCTATTTTACCATGCACTTGCAAGTATTCTGAAATCTCATCCTTAATAATGGACTCTAAAATCTTACCAACGACCAAGGTCAGGCTAATCAGCCTGTAATTTCCTGCCTTTTGCCTCACTCCCTTCTTAAACAGGGGGGTTACATTAGCGATTTTCCAGTCCTCTGGGACCCTCCCTGACTCCAGTGATTCCTGAAATATCACTACTAATGCCTCCACTATCTCTTCAGCTATCTCCTTCAGAACTCTAGAGTGTAATCCATCTGTCCCAGGTGATTTATCCACCTTCAGACCTTTCAGTTTTTCTAGCACCTTCTCCTTGGTAATGGCCACCATACTCACCTCTGGCCCCGACTCTCTTGAACTTTGGGGATGTTACTCGTGCCTTCCACCGTGAAGACTGACGCAAAGTACCTATTCAGTTCCTCCGCTATTTCTTTGTTCCCCACTATTACTTCTCCAGCGTCATTTTCCAGCGGCCCAATGTCCACTTTTGCTTGTCTCTTACCCTCTATGTAAGTAAAAAACTCTTGCAATCTTCTTTTATATCACTGGCTAGTTTACCCTCATATTTACTCTTCTCCCTCCTTATTTCTTTTTTAGTTATCCTCTGTTGGTCTTTGTAGGCTTCCCAATCCCCTGGTTTCCCACTGCTCTTTGCCGCATTGTATGCTTTCTCTTTAGCTTTTATGCTGTCCCTGACTTCCCTTGTCAGCCATGGTTACCTCGTCCTCCCTTTAGTATGCTTCTTCTTCCTAGGGATGAATTTTTGCTGTGTCTCCCAAATTACTCCCAGAAATTCCTGCCACTGCTGTTCCACTGTCTTTCCTGCTAGGCTTATCTCCCAGTCAATTCTGGCCAGCTCCTCCCTCATGCCTCTGTAGTTGCCTTTATCAACTGTAATATCATTACATCTGATCCAGCTTTTTCCTCTCAAATTGCGGGGTAAATTCTATCATATTATAGTCACTTCCTCCTAAGGGTTCCTTCACCTTAAGCTCCCTTATCAAATCTGCCTCATTACACATCACTAAATCTAGAATTGCCTGTTTCCTAGTGGGCTCGAACACAAGCTGCTCCAAAAGCCTTCTCGTAGACATTCTACAAATTCCTTTTCTTGGGATCCACTACCAACCTGATTTTCCCAGTCTACCTGCATATTGAAATCCCCCATGATCACTGTAACCTTGCCTTTCTTACACGCCTTTTCTATACCCTGGTGTATCTTATGCCCCACATCCTGACTACTGTTCGGAGGCCTGTACATAATTCCCATTATGGTTTTTTTACCTTGTGGTTCCTCAACTCTACCCACACAGATTCTAGATCATCTGACCCTATGTCATTTCTTGCTATCGATTTAATTACATTTCTTACTAAAAAAGCAACCCCACCCCCTCTGCCAACTGCCTCTCTTTTCGATAGGATGTACATCCTTGGATATTTAGCTGCCAGTCCTGATCCCCTTGCAGCCATGTTTCCGTGATGCCCACCACATCATACCTGCCAATTTCAATCTGCGCCACAAGCTCATTTACCTTATGTCGCATACTGCATGCATTCAGATACAACACCTTCAGTCCTGTATTTCCCGTCCCCTTTCTCATTGTCGTCCCTTTATCTGTTGTACTTGAAGTTAGATTCCCAGCCCTTTCCAAACACTTTGTCCTATTTTGTGTTCTGGGGACTTTAATAGCCTTTCCTGGGCTCTCCTTTCTTTTCAGTTTTTTCATAATTTTCCATGAAGTTGAATCCACACCACCACCACCGCCCCCCCCTCCCCGGACATGTTAACTTGCTGCTTTGTTTCCCATTAGTCATACTTCTTGGAGTTTTTTTCTACATATATATATAATATATACGTGTGTATAGATGTCTTTGCAAATCTGGAATTATTGATCTTAAAGAATTAAGGTGACTGAGAAAGTGAAAGCCAAATCTTTCAATCACCAGCTATTCAGTTTGATTCAGGACGTTTTGACTTGGGTGATAGGTGAAACTGGTTGTATCAGCCCACCAGCTGTCACACATCTCCCCCATTTTGAAGTCAATTGAAAGGAAAATCTGAAGTGGTGTATAATGGGCAACTGACTTGATATTTTCCTGTTTATGCTATTTTCAAAGTCAGAACTATACCCATTGTCATTAGAGTAGATAGGATTGTCACCAGAAAATTGCATTTAGATTTTTCCATCAGTAGTCACTAGAGGGTGCAAGAATTAAGCAATTCTTTGTAAATGGTTTCCATGAGCACCAAACTGTTCTTGTTTAATGTGGACACTGTCCCTGGCTATGGATGCAATACAAACACTTATCGTTGCCTCGCCTTTATGGTTAAAATGCTGCAGTGTAAATAGGGCATTTAAGTTGAACCCTGGAGTCAAAAGGTGATTGATTTTAGCTCCTGGTTGCAAACTTCGGCTCTGTAGCACCTATTTTTTCAACACTACAGAAATGTTTGGGTGCACAATGGCATTGACGCCACACATGCACACATCCAGTGCGGGCACACCAGATTCTATTTTGGTGAGCGCATTAATGTGCACGTTGGGAATGTGTGCCAGAGGTGTTGGAAGTCAGCAGGTTGTGATGTCAGTCAGCGTGCTTGAAACCAGCACTACCATTTTCAACCTCAACGTTCAAGCTAAAGCCTTCTCTTAAACATGCCTCTGTTGCTGAAATTTACATTTCAGGTAAATGGAAACATTTAAGATTCCTCTATTCAAAAGCCTAACTTTTAGGAGTATTCGGCTTAGGAGCAGGAGTAGGCTATTCGGCTCTTGAAAGCTGCTCTGCCATTCAATGACTTACTGCTCCATGAATTACTGGCCATGGTAGGAATGTTCATGGTGTGTCTTTCAAAACTCTTTCTAACTCAGCCTTGAATAAATTCAATGACCCAGCCTCCACTGCTTTCTGGGGAAAAGAATTCTACGGACTAATGACCCTATGAGAGAAAGAAGTTCTCCTCATCTCAGTCTTAAAAGGGAGACCTCTTATTTTTAAACTGTGTCCCCTAGTTCTATTCTCCCTCACAAGAGAAAACATCCCCCCGGTATCCATCCTATAAGCCCCTCAAGATTTATTTGTTTCAATAAGATCACCTCTTAATATTCTAAACACCAATGGATATAGGCCCAACCTGTTCAACTTTTCTTCATAAGATAAGCCCTTCATCCCAGGAATGAGTCGGGTGAATCTTTTGTGAATGATCAGTATTTTAGGGGATTCAAGAAGTTGCAGGCTTTAAAAAGTGTATTAATTATGCAAATTTTCTAAGAGGAGTGTAAGAATTCAAACTTGGAGGAAGATAATTAATAACATGAAGGATATGAATTGTCTTGCTTTCATAACCTCTGAATTTCTCATTTACGTATGTTGTAATTTGGATGGCCTTTGTTGCATGTCTTCATACAGACCTTTATCCCTTTGGGATATAGTGGGGGAGTGTTGGAAGGATTAGTGAGATGATTGTCAACCTGTTAAACACTCCTTCCGTGGCCAAAAAGTCATTGGGCTGAATTTTTTGCTGATCGGGAAAGCGTGCGTCTGACCCAATTGGGCGTGAAATCGTACGATATTTCAGTCAGTGGGCACAGGCAAAATTCAGAAGCATGCCCACCGACAGTTAATGGGGCAATTAAGCCCATTAACGGCGCAATTGTTTGTCATTTTGTGTAGCCCAATCAACCTTATGGTTGGTGGACGGGCAAATCGGCCAAGTAGCCTTTACATTTTTCATCAAGCCTCATCCAAGGGCAGGATAAGGCTTTCATTATTAAGTAAATAACAGAAATCTATGGACAGAACTTTTATAATCGATATGTTCAGGTGCTTGATTGTGATGCTTGGACATTTTTTTCCTGATTTTATAAACTTTATTTCCTGGGCTTTGGGTCTCCAGCTCCCAGAGGCAGTTTTCTGCTTTCGGGGAGCTTTCTGCCAGTGCTCGCCCGCACCTGCATTGACGTCATTGCACGCTGTCCTCCCACCCCCACCCTGGCAGTGCTGAGTTTTTCAGCATGCATTTCAAGCTGGTTGGCGATTAATTGGGGGTCAATCGCGGTCGACAGTCTGTTTCCCGACCGCTCCCAGGCCTGTCAATCATGCCCGCCGAGCTGAAAATTCAGTCCATGGAGTAGGACTTAAACTCAGAGCTACTGGGCAAAATTTTACGTCCTGCAGCTGGACGCACCTCCAACCCAATCGGTGTAAAATAGCGTATGATGACATCAGGTGAGCACCCCGACCTCATCACACAATATTTCACTTGCTGGCTGCACGCATGTGTCAGAGCCGCATCCACTATTAACTAACAGACCACTTAAGGCCATTAACAGTCCAATAGATAGCGATTCTTTGCTGCTCGTACGATTTCACGCTCGTCACAAGGGCAAAACAGGCAGGCAACCAGCTGACATTTTCAAAACCTCATCCAAAGGCGGGATAAAAAGGATCCACAGCATTGCTAGCGTGCGTAGTGAGGAGTTTGGTAGATGGTTTGCTGCTGGTGACTTTTTGGTACTTTGCAGCTTCATGTCTGTTCAGGGCTTCATTCTTTGCATTTCCAGGCTTCATTTCAAGCCTCATTGGTACCTGCAAGGCCCCAGGAAGATTCAGACTGTGTGGACCCTTCCAGGTGTCAGAAAGCCTTCAGTTACCCTGGTAATGGGGATTGTTCTCTCCACTGGTGGCTCCTCCTCTGAGGAGGAAGAGAGGGGCAGAAGGGAGAGGAGGCCAGGAGGCCCAATGCAGCTTCCAGGGGAGGGACCTATGGGAGGAGAGGCGCAGGCACAAGGAGCACAGGGCCAGCAGGAAGCTCAAGGCAGAAGTGGCCATCAAAGACACCACTTTCCTGCTGCCAGGGTTTACAGGCAACTATGCAGTTAGCTCAGTGCAATGCCAATGGAGGCTCAACCACTCAAGGGAAAGCGTGACCTCCATTTGTCAGGTGATTGAGCCTGAGATCAGCTCCAACTGTGTGGGCAGACACTCTATGCCAGTGGCTCTGAGGGTCACAGTGGCCCTCAACTTCTATGCCTCTGGCCCTTTCCAGGGGTCGGTGGGGGATCTGTGTGGAGTCTCCCAATCACAGTTGCGTCAAGCTGGTGACAGAAGCTCTGTTCAGGTGGTTAATGACCTTTATTCTTTATTGTATGGAGGAGGCTAGCCAGACATAGCGAGCCAGAGGCTTCGCAGCCATTGCTGGCTTCCCCCGTCTCCAGAGTGCAATAGACTTTACAGATGTGGTCATCAAGGCGCCAGCAGGTGAGCCCGGTGCCTTCGTCAACAGGAAGGGCTTCCACTCCATGATCGTGCAGGTAGTGTGTGACCACAGGATGCTGATTCTACAAGTCTGTGCAAGGTACCCAGGCAGCTCCCATGACGCCTACATCCTCAGACACTTCCAGGTGCTGGGGCTCTTCAGTGCTCCAGCCCGGCTGGATGGATGGCTGCTGGGTGACAAGGACTATCCATTAAAGAGGTGGCTCATGATGCCTCTCCGCCATCCAAGAACAGAGGCAGAGAAGCGTTATAATATGAGTCATACCTCCACAAGGGCAGTGATAGAGAGGACCATAGGTCTTCTCAAGATGGGCTTCCGATGCCTGGACAGTTCGGGGGGAGCAGTACAATAACCCCCAGAGTGGGTGTCACTGATAGTGTTTGCCTGCTGCGCTCTCTACAATCTGGCACTGGCAAAGAGGGACCCACTGGAGGATTGGATCTTGACAGCTGCACAGGCAGCAGATGATGAGTCCAGTAGTGAATACGAATAGGAGTGCGGTGAGGAGAATACTGAGGGCATGGATCCAGACCTCGGTAACCTCCAGGGAGGCAGGGATTCCAGGGATGCCTAGATCCAACATTCCTTCAGCTTGGCTACCAAAGATCAGCTTCAACCGCATACCAGGGCTGCCTCCTCCATCCCGGATGTCTGAAAGGGCTCTTTCATTTGAACACAAAGAACACTCAGCACCCGTGCAATAAAGTTCGCACTCACTTACATCCAGCATTTCATACTGGCATACCCTGCACCAATAAAATAAAAAGGTGAAGCATACTCAGGCCATGATGACAAAATCAAAATTTATCTCATTTTGACAATTCCAAACCATTTACATAAACTTCTCAGGTCTTCGTTCCCAGACCAAAATTGGTAAAGTCAAAATTAATGAACATAAAACCACCCATGAACTGTCCCTCTTGTGCTCATGGTGCCTTTAACTTATGTTTGTGAGTGCTATGTCTTGGCACACCTCCTCACTGGGACTGGCATTGGAGACAGCCTGCTGACTCTGCTGTCTTGTTGGCCTTGATGGCCTTGACGGTCGTCCTCTGGCCCTTAGAGCCTGTGCTGGCTCTGCCTGGGAACGAGTGGCCAGTGCCAAGGCTGGCACCTCCCCAGTCACTACAGCCTCATCAGATGCCAAGGTCACTGGCAGGGGCTAGGGGGGCTGCTGCCATCATCCAGAGCACCCTGAGAGGAGCCCGCAGAGACTACCGGCAGCTCATGTGCCAACGTGAGGTCACTGTGGACCTCCTTGCTCACGGTTGATGGACGGGTACCTAGCTGGGATACTGGATTCCTCATCCAATTCCCACACTAGCACTGGCCACCTGAGGCCATTGCCTGTGTGAGGGCTTATAGGTCCAAGCACAACGTCAAGAACCCCTTATTCTGTTTCTGGACCTGCATCTCCATGAGAGTCGCCATTCTCTCAATGGAGGAGGTAGTGCGCTCAGTCATGAGGCCCAATGCAGTGCTGAGACTCCACATGGACTCCTCGATCACGGAGATCATGGCACACATATCCTCATGGATTTCTACCAGATCCTCCCGCACATCTCACTGAACATCCAGCATCAGCAAGGCTCTCAAGGCTCATCGTTCTGGTCCCTAGCAGTCCTCCAATTGCCGGTGCCCTGAATTTACAGTGATAATTTGGCTTGTTTGAGCATGCAGAATTAGAATTCAAATAAAGTTTACAGTGAGCACAGCTAGGATATGATTGCTAAAAAAATTTTAAAATGCCTGCAACAAGTTATTTAGCTTCTACCTTCCCCTCCATCCCCTTCACAGACCATTGTGAATTTTGCAAATCATGCATATGCTACTGATTCTTTTCATAATGACAAGGGAGCAAATATAAGCTATATCAGAGTGGTCAGCCTTTGGCTGAGCATCGTCCTGGCACTCTCTGCCTCCAATTACACCTCAAGCGAGTGTGAAGTGCTCTCACCAATGTGCACTGAGACACTAGCCACTGAACTAATGCCCACCGAGTTGCAAGTATCTGCTCTGGTGCCTGATTCAGAGATTGGGTATGATTGGTGCAACAGAAACTCGGTTCTCCTCTGGTATCAGGGGTAGCCCTTCAGGATCCACAGAGCAAACACTTGCTGACGAACTTAAAAGATAGAACAAGGACATGTCATTAATTAAAGCCATCACACTGTCACTGTGCATGCCATGCACCCTGGTGAGACAAGGGAAATCTGTATCACGATGCCCTTGTCTTCCAATGATCAATGGGGACTCCAGGTTCAGGGCTCCCATCAATGAAGAGATTACACTACAATGGCTGCACAATCCAAAACTCTCACTGCTGTACACTGCACTCTTACCTTCCGCCTGGCACCCCGACCTCTCCACACCCGGTCACAAGGGGAATGTGCCAGCTCTCTAGCTCCAGGTTGTCTTGCTCAAACCTGGTTAGCAGCAGCAGGTTGGGCTGCCCTCTGCCTGTACGTGCCCCCTCTGCCTCGTTATGGCTTGTCTTCGCCTTAAACAACAGAGGAGCATTGATTAGTCCAATCTTTACCTGCAGTGCCATTACAGCCTGACCAACCTCAGCCAAGGAACACCTCCCAGGGCACATCTGAGTTGTGCCCCTTGAGCCGCAAGGCACTCAGTCCAAGCAGCCAGGGCTCACCCCCTTGGCCAACTGCAACGTCATTGACATTTGGCACTCAGACTCTAAAAGCAGCCCAGGGAGCCCTTGGGAGGCTGCAAGTGCAGCTGGGCATGGCAGGTGGGAGGGTAGGTCAAGAGGCCACACGGCCCCCCGCTTTTCCGAGTGCCTCACTGTCCTCCTGGAGGAGGTGGCTGCCAGGAGGGACACCCTTGTCCCTTGAGATTGGAGGAAGAGGCCACCGCACCTCACCAGCCCTGAGGTCCACTGGGGCTGGCCACACCTGAACACTTCTGCACACTGACCCATGCCAACAAGGTACTCACCATTCCTGAGCAAGAAGGTCATTGAAGCACTTCCAGCACTGCGCCCATGTGCACCACACCACATCATGGCTGCTCACCATTGCTGTCACTTCCTCCCATGCTGTCTTGGTGAGGTACGGTGGCCTCTTCCTCCAATCTCAAGGGACAAGGGTGTCCCTCCTGGCAGCCACCTCCTCCAGGAGGACAGTGAGGCACTCGGAAAAGCGGGGGGCCGTGTGGCCTCTTGACCTGCCCTCCCACCTGCCATGCCCAGCTGCACTTGGCTGCACAACTTTGGATGGGAACGCAGAGGAAATATCCTTCTGTTGCAGCCTCCCAAGGGCTCCCTGGGCTGCTTTTAAAACAGCTGCCAGGTTGCCCATGGACTGGCAGCTGAAAGGCCCCTATCCCTGCTCACGACCCACATTTCATGCCACATTTCATGCTGGGCGGGCCTTAATTGGCAGGCCCAACATGAAATCACGTTCAGGGACTAATCGTAGGCAGTGGACCTTTTCCTGGCTGCACCTGGGCCCGCCCACCAGGCCCACACACTGCGCCTGCCCAACAACCTCAAAATCCTGTCCACTGGTCCAGAGGCCAGGGCACTACCTTCTGAGTCAATAGATCTCCTAACTTAGGTGATGAATTTACAGTCAGTTCTGCTAACTGAATTTACAGTGATAATTTGGCTTGTTTGAGCATGCAGAATTAGAATTCAAATAAAGTTTACAGTGAGCACAGCTAGGATATGATTGCTAAAATGCCTGCAAGAAGTTATTTAGCTTCTACCTTCCCCTCCATCCCCTTCACAGACCATTGCGAATTTTGCAAAGCATGCATATGCTACTGATTCTTTTCATAATGACAAGGGAGCAAATATAAACTATATCAGAGTGGTCAGCACAATACAAGAAGCTATAGTCACCTTCAAAATGTATCCTAACTGACTCATATATTAGCCTAGATGGGGCACACACTTACATACGATCATACAGACATACATACAAATTAAGAGCAGGAGTGGGCCACTCAGCCCCTCGAGCCTGCTCCACCATGCAATAAGATCATGGCTGACCTGATTGTAACCTCAACTCCACATTCCCACCTACCCCCGATAACCTTTCAGCCTTTGCTTATCAAGAATCTATCTAGCTCTGCCTTAAAAAACATTCAAAGACTCTGCTTCAACCACAATTCAAGGAAGAGAGGTCCAAAGACTCACAACCCTCTGAGAGAAAAAATGTCTCCTCATCTCCGTCCTAAAATGGGGACCCCTTATTTTTAAACAGTGACCCCTAGTTCTAGATTCTCCCACAAGAGGCAACATTCTTTCCACATCCACCCTGTCAGGCCCTTCAGGACCTTATATGTTTGGCCTGAGGTTAGGTGAGTAGAAAAAGCCCTCACCTAGTCTTCAATGTACAGAGCCCAAGTGTATTCCTGGGGTCAACCTCATCATCACAATGTGAGCAAACTCATGACTGAGCGAACAACTGTCAACCAGAGTCTGCCTATTGATGGGTAGTATATCTACTGTTGGTGTAGCATTTTTAGGCAGAGAATGGCCTTTGAAAAGATACCTTTGAAACTCTCTTGCAGTAAGTCAGGCAGTTATGAAGGCTTCAATGTTCTACGGGGAATGGGAGCAGGTAGTGATCAATGTCAGTGACGTCTCTACCAATTCATGCACTTGAAAGCAATGCCACAATGGGTTTAAGAAGATACAAAAAAGCTCTTAGATATACAAGGTGACCAAGGGACTTGTGAAACTAACTAAAAGAAATTAGTATTAGTAAAGAGGTAGTACTTGAAAAGTTAACTGGATTGAAGGTTGATAAATCCCCTGGACCAGATAAGCTTCATCCCAGAGTGCTGATGGAGGTGGCTAGAGAGTTAGTGGATGCATTGGTGATCATCTTTCAAAATTCAATAGATTCTGGAAAGGTTCCTGCGGACTGGAAAGCAGCAAATGTAACCCCACTATTTAAGAAGGGAGAAAGAGGGAGAATGAAGAACTAAAGAGCTGTTAGATTGATATCAGTACTAGTGAAAATGTTAGAATCTATTACAAAGGATGTGATAAGTGGACATTTAGAAAAATTGGGCAGAGTCAACATGGATTTATGAAAAGAAAATCATGTTTGACAAACTTGTTGGAGTTTTTTTGACCATATTACTTGTGACATTGATAAAGAAGGCTTTTGATAGGGTCCCACACAGGAGGTTAGTAAATAAAATTAGGGCACATGGGATTGAGGGAAATATACTAGTATGGATTGAGAATCGATTAACAAACAGAAAGCAGAGAGTAGTATGGTAGCCTATTGCTAGTGGGGCACCGTAAGGATCAGCGCTAGGTCCACAGCTGTTCACAATCTATATAAATGATTTGGATGTGGGGGCCCAAGGGGCTCCTCCTGATCCTATTCCTGATCCTAATTCGTATGTATGTTTTCATGTAATTGTATGCCCTATCTAGGCTAATATATGAGGCAGTTAGGATATGTTTATACTTTCAGGTAAGGTAGTCACAAAGCATATGTGTCACTTACAATTATCTCACTGGCAAATTGTGTTGAAATACTTTCAGTGATTACCACGTATAAACCTTATGCAGCAAGCTCCATTTTCTATCCTTAGCTTGCACCTTGTTATGATCCGGTTAGGGACCAGTAACTTTTTGTTTAACGTAGACAAAGGCCCAGATTTTCACTCCTGTACCCAGCCCGCAGTCCCAATTTTCATTCCAGGTGGTTGGGCTGGATTAGAAGTCAGGCCCACTGCCCCCAGACCGAGTGCAGAAGCTGCCCGGTGCGGAGGCAGCTGGGTGGAAGGTCTGCCTCTGTGCTCCGGCATGTTGTCAAATTTAATTTTAAAAATGATTAATCAATAAACAGTCCTCCAGCCCTCACCCCTCACCCCCTCACAATCTACATACTCCCCATGCCCCATCTATGCCAACCTATGCCACTTCTTGCTCCCCACCCATATCCCCTCATACCCATTATGATAACACATGCCCTACTTAACCCTTATACCCCACATGCCAACCCATGACCCTCTACCTAACACCATGGTCCTCATACTACCTATGTCTCCTACATCCCCATGGCCCTTTATAACCCGTCTGCCAATTTAGTGCCAACTCATGCCAATCCATGCCTCCCATCGCCACTTTTGTCATTACCTGCTCTATGCCAACTCACGTAGTATTGATCATGGACAAACTGCAAGAGGCATGTGGGCATAAAATAATTTGCCTATTGATGACATCACTATTTTAAACAAACTCTCATTGATAAAAAAATTCAATACATAAAAATTCCTTCAACTATTTCCTTCAACAATTTGCATGTCACATCATCGTCTCGCCACTTCGTCACGCCAGGCACCACATTTAAAGTGCAGCCGCGCTCTGTGCTTCCAGCCCAGGACTGCAGCAAAGAAGATATGGCTCCAAAAGGCAAGAAGACTACAGCCCACGAGTGCCTTTTGGACGTCATGGAGGCCCCCTGCTCTGGCCACAGGAAGGGAAGGAACATTACCACTCCGGTTTGGTAGGCTGTGGCAGGGTGGTCAGTGCCAATGCTGCAGAGAAGAGGTTGGCCGTCCACTGCAGATAGAGGATAAATGACCTCATCTGTGCAGCCAGGTTATTGCAACCATCTCTAAACTCACACACTCAAGCTTATCACACATTCACTGGCATCTCACTCACGGCCAGCTCAAGGGACATTGCCACTCAATCTCTCACACACATACCTTCACATGTCCATCTGGCCTCATCTCATCTGGAGACTGCCTCCTGAGCCCTCACCATCTTGAGGCCACTTGCACAGATCAACATGTGCCTCCACACACACGCTGAGATCCCCTCCTTCCCCAGTACAGCCCTCACGTTGCAGCCTCTTCTCTTGCCTGAGGCCACTTCTACCCCTTCCCCAAGCAAGCCCTAGCCCTGCAGCCAATAAATAACCACCCACATATGGCTGGTCTGATAGGTAGACACCTGCCTGCAAGCCCCTCTAAAAGCAATGTGGTGCTTTCTGTGAAGCCTAGTGCTGATGACTGCGAGTGCTGACTGAAGCAAGGTAGGCAAACAAAACTTGAAGTCCCGAGCGAAGTGCATGCCTTAAAAATGCTGTTGTGAAACATGTCTGCGTGTTTTCCCGCCGACATGGGTGGACGATCCAGCCAGTGGGCGGGGGGATGAGCCTGGCAAGCTGGCCTTATAATGGCATGCAGATGTATTACAATGAGGTTTCTGACATCCAATAGTAGAAAACACAGCCCACCATCGACGGGCTGATTGGATGATGGCAAACTGGTTTCACAACATGGTGAAACCGATTTTTGGCCTTCTCGCTCTATTGTCCGCTCACACCACCAAACACACCTGACACCAGTGGGCACAGAAAATCTCGGCCAATGAGTTTTGACACTTCCAATGAATTTTGACAGTTCTTTGACAGCTTTATAAATCCTTTGATAGCTTGACAGTTCTTTGTCAGCTTTGAAAGTTCCAATGAGTTTATACACTTTTTACCTACAATCATGTTTACTTTTAACAATCCCTGAGGGTGCCTTACCTACCGCAAAGGGTGCCTTACCTCTCCCAAAGGTTTCCCAGGACCATATCCAAAGAGGTACCTTACTTCTCCAAAGGTGTACCCTGGCTATCCAGACAAATCCACCAAGTTCAGACCAGTTCTTACCTGGTCTAATCTGCACACGTCAGGTTTCATACTTCTGGGTTACCAAAATCCCACTTCAGTGGAGGCAACTGATGATATAAATGGCCACCTGCCTCTGTAAAACCTGCATGTTTGAACCCTGGCCCAATTCCAATCCCACCCTGCAAAAAAGGAAATGCCATCTTCGGGGGCAGGATATAGGATTTTCAGCCATTTCCGTTATTTTCACCATGACAGAGAGACTCTCCATTGCAGTGAAAACTTGGGCTAAAGTTTGAAATACCAGGTACTCACGAAGAGAATAAAGCCACAAGATTCCATGGTTTTAAACAAATAAAATAAACGTTACCAAATAAGGTCAACAAAATAAAACCATTTACACTATTTATTTTATACGTTAACATTCAGATTTAATATGAGTTGCATGTGAATTAATAGAAAACTGTGAGTGAACACACCACACTGCACAATAAATGACAAATACGACCAAGACAGATCCCACAGATGTCTCAGCAACCCACCAAACTCTTGTTATCCACTGTGAGTTATACATTCGTGTTAAAACCCTGTCTGTGTTCCATTGGCTTCCCAAGGCTGCACTCCAGCATGGACTCACAGGCACAACTCCAGCTCTACAGCCACACTGAGCAGAACACCGCTGCTCCAAAGGATTTTTTCCCCAGTGACTCACAGCACAGAGCCAATGACCTTCCACTACCTGCAGGGTTTCTCTCACACCATCACTACCTGGAGCAGGCCAACAGCAGCACTTCCCCTGCCTAGAGCTTCTTCTTCAGCCTCCCAACACAATGCTTTTTCTCCCCGGTGGCTCCTTCCCTGGCAGCCTGTCCCTCTCTGGGGCTTCTCCCTGGGTTCCCCCACGTTCCCTCCCTCTGTCCTGGGACTCTCCTTGCTATGGCGGCAAACTGGACCCCAAGATTGTTGTTTTGCACCACCCAGGCGCACTTCCTGATTCCTGCAGCTGTCAAAAGAACGTCGAAAACCGAGCAAAAAGAGACTGTCACCCTGCCTCGGTCCTTGTATGCACCGGAACTCTTGGGTCTACCGGGAAATGGAGTGTTTGGGCTCCACCCGGAACAAGGTATGTTCACATTTTTTAACAGCCTGCTAGTGTTTCTTTACTTCATGCATCTTGTGTAAAGGGGAAACGCTGAAACGATTTAAAAGAAAGATTATAGTCCTCTTCTGGGGCCTAGGCTTCCACCCTGATGGCCTACACAACTATTAGTTGCTGGAAAGTACTCCTAGTCTAGCTGGGCGTAACATCATCTACCACACACTGGCTTCCACTAAAGGGTTGGAATGCAGGAACCCTCAAAAAAGGAGGTTTCTCCCCCGTTACCTCCTATACCAAAGGTCACATTTGAGTTGGGCAGAGGCCTCTTTCTCCCAGCAAGCCATGCAAAATTCCCAATGACTGGCCCCTGGCCTTGATTTCATTTCCTCATTAAAACTATGATGAGCATATCCTGGAATTGCCTTGCCTTGGGGACAAAATTGTTGGCTCATGCAAACACATTTTGATAGTTGGTTTTACATATCTATGGACAGCCACCTGGCTAAAGTTGACTATCTCAGTGGCAATCTGAAATCATTTCAAAGCTTAGTTGTTAAAAGAGGCTGTAGCCTTCACAGCCACCAACATGATGCCATGTCTGTAGAGGAACTTGACTGCAAGGTCACTCTACATATACTACACTGTTCTTTATTGGTGTCCCTAGTAAACCTAAGCCTCTGCAAGCATCCTCTGAGGATTGAAAGGTTTTGGCACCTCTTCCTGTATATGTGAATGTGAGGTTCCGGAGGTTTGTTGCAGCTAGCCTGCGGTGCAGCTTTGTTGTTTCCTGATTGGATTTGTGCTCCTTTTTCAATTGATCTAGTTTTACTTCGTATGTGTTTTAACAAATATTAGCAATGGAAAAGCCACATTATTTTCTTTATACCATACATTTAAATTATATCAGCAATATTGCGCTTCTAGCATAGAACACTGTATTAGGAGAGCTAAAGATGAAAACATACTCCATGATTTTTTTGGAATATTACAAATGTGAAGTTAATGAAAAGATCAGTGTGCCCTGTGGTGTCAACCCCAACATCAATGTAAAGTGCAACCTTTTCATATTCTGCAAACCAGTTATGTGATACATTTGTTTAGGTGAGCATGTTTAAATTATGAATTCACTTCATAAGGATGAGGTCACTCTGACTATTGGGAATTCCTTGGAGTTTGACAATTCCTGCAATTAAAAACAAAAATGAATACTGTATTTTTAAAAACTTACATGCGGAGATCAAGAATGTACCTGATGCACCATAATTTTGGCAACGAGAAGGATATGTAAAATACTAAAACTACACTGTTATTACCTTCACCACTGAAAGTGGGAGAAGGCAATGTTTTCATTCCTGTTAGTCTGTTTGTCTGTAAACAATATACATCAAAAACTAATGGATGGATTTCAACAAAACTTGGTACAGGTAGGATATGGCCTAAGGAAGAATTGATTAATTTTTGGCGAAGGTGTGGATCTAGATCCGGGTCATGGATTTTTTAAAAGGATCTGTTAACATTGGGAGATAGGACAAATTGATTTTATTTTAGAATGTTGTGGGTTATTTTATTTAGACTGCTGTTGATTGTTTTAGAACACTGTGAGTTGTCTCAGCTGCTATGGTGGAAATTGTCACGGCTATCAAAATGTGAGCAGAGTTTTCAGAGCAGGTTGCTGGATATGGATTAGCCTGAAGCCTCCTCAGTGAGATCGCAGCCCTAAAATTATTATTTTTTCAGTTTTGTAGTTACAGAGCATCAACCAGGCTGGGGAAAGACTCAAGGAAGAGTTGCAAAATTGCAATAACATTGAGTTAACATAGCGTGGTGGAGGTATGAGCTCTACTGAGTATCCTTTTCATTTAGTGCTCATGAAATCACATAAACTTTTGTTTGTCCCATTGTGTTAACTCTTTGGATCATAGACATTGTTTTATATATTATATTGGACATTTATGGAATAGTTTAAAAGCTGATTTACAAGCAGCCACTCCGTGATGGCAGGATAATTATTGCTAAATCAGTGGAATGTAATTCAATACAGTAAGCTTCAATGATTAAAATCTTGCTGACAGAAAAGCTTCACTTGATTCACTTGCAAACAACAGCTGCACAGGAACAGGAAGTCAGCCATCTTTTGTTGATGTGAGACATTAGCCCGATGGACACAGATGACACGCTGAGGCTGCATACATACTCAACCTAAATGTGAAAAGGAAAAACAGTACAGAGGGAAAACAAAATAATGAGGCGAAACAATTGTGTGAAAAAAGCATGGAACTGAATTGCACCAGAATATCCCTGAACATCTGGCTTTCTCATGCTGCAAGATTGTGTTTTGCTGAATGAATATGTTTATTAATGAATAGTCTATCAAAGCAATGTATAAATAGATTCGGTCTAAAGGATGAATGGAAACAGGTGGTCAATTGCATTTGTTTATTTATTCTCTTCATTTTTTCTCATTAACACATTCTGGAAATTGACTGAGACCATTAAAATTTAGTCTCGAGCTGTTTTCCTTCTGAATTTGCTTCTTTAAGTGACTGGGACCAATTCTCCTACTCTTCTTCATGCTTGTGAAACTATATTAAAAAAATGAAAGGCTGGAAGCTTCACATTCTTTAATTTTCTTATTCAAAACTGTATCCTTTTTTCTGACCATTACAATAGTTTAATGTATTGTGTGGAGCTTTAAATCTATTCAATTCTTTTGTTTTTACTTTTGTATCAGGGAAAGGAAGAGGGAAGGAGGAGGGAGAGAAGAAAGAGGTGGTGGATGAGGAAGGGGAGGAGAGGGGGAGTGGGGGCAAGAGAGGTGGAGTGTAGGGGAGAGGGGAGAAGAGGAGAGGAGAATTTACTGCACAAATGGCAGAGAGGGAGCCCTGAATTGAGAGAGCAGGCCCTGCTTCATTTGCTTTTGGGGCTGCAATACAATGCTGTTCTCTGTCTTGGGTTGAAGTGCCAGTACCCTTTTCCTTTGTCAGCTTTGTTAAGGTTGCAAATTTGATACAAAGTTGTGGGATTTGTACCAGGTCTGTTTTTGTGTGTTAGTTTGCAATGGTATGGGAAACTATAAGTGAAGGAGATCTTGAATTGTCCTTGAATGCATTTTTTGCAACAATCAAAGGATCTTATTGGTATGGAGCTGTTATTGTTAAATATTTAACCATGTTGATGCAATTTTTGAGCATTTTTCCAAAAATGTTTGGACAAATTTCCTTAGTTACTTGAAACAAACTTGCTTTTAAAACATTTCAAATGCTTTGTTTAATGGCACAGTTGGTACAAGATGAAAGCAGGCGCACTGGGCAGATAATGGGTCCCAGATCACATTTAAAGACCTTAGCAGATTTATCCGCCAATGATTGAGACTCAGCACTTATTCTGAAACTGGCCAGGACTTTTCCACCCATGTTAAGGACACCTGCAGTCAGCAAAATTACAAAATATGGATGGCACTGACAATTGCTGGCTGTGAATAATGTGCTGTCCACATATGGATCGGCTCATCAAAGCTCCTTCGACAGCATCTTCCAAACCTATAATCTCTATCTCCTAGAAGGGCAACAACAGCAGATGCATGGGAACACCACCACCCCTCCAAGCCACACATAATCCTAACTTGGAAGTATATCACCATTCCTTCCCTGTCGCTAGGTCAAAATCCTGGAACTCCCTCCCTAACAGCACTGTGGTGTAACACCACCACATGGAATGCAGCGGTTCAAGAAGGCAGCTCACCACCGCCTTCTCAAGGGCAACTAGGAATGGGCCACAAATGCTGGCCTAGTCGGCAATGCCCACACCCCATGGAAGAATAAATAAAAAAAGACAGGTGATTTGTTCATTGGTCAGCAAAGGCATCACTTCCAATCGCTTCCCTGAATAATATGACAGAAGACCAATTAACATTGGTTACATTACTGCATTTTCCAAAGTACCATGGATCATGGTTGACTGTCAAATGTTCACTCTTAAACCCATTCTGGACCACTCCCTTCCCCCAACATCATTCTGTTCTACCGCTTCCCTCTAGTCCCTCTACACTTGCTGCACGTGGGTCTTACTAACCCTTCACCTTATGCTCTGCTTGAAATGAAGATATCCTTCATTTTCAGTTCTCTTTTACAATGTGAAATTGGCTATATCAACGAAAAATGGTGAATGCTCATCACATGCTAGTGGTATTATGTCTCTAGGTAATGCAGTGAGGGGCAAATTATGAAATACCTTAGGCAACAGTGGTTTACCTAGCACTATATATGAGTTCCATTGTGTTGGCACTGGGAATCCCCCATTGTGGATCACAACAATCCATTTTTTTCCCAACAAATTTCAAAACTTGAACAGAAATTTCCCTCTCTGTTGTTGCCATTAAAGTTAAGCTACCCTCTCTATCTCTGCCTGTTTTCCCTTTCCATAACCTTTTCTCTCCTTTTCTTTGTTCTCACTCCACTTACCCCACCATCTCCTGTCTCTCCTATTCCACAGTCCTCCCCTCACCACCTCCACTCTTTTCCCCTCCTCACTTACCCTGGCTATCTCACTCCACATATCCTACCACTCCCACTCTAACCCTTCAATTTACCTTCTCCCCATCTCCAAAAGTGATTCCTTTATTACACCCAACCTTGCTTGACCTGGAACATTCAGTACGGACTTGAACTGTTTATCTACAATGCATTGGGAGATGGGCCAGTATTTTGAAAGCCTGCAGGTCTCACAATAAACAATAAGATACTTTCAGAATGAAAATAGAACATTTGTATGAAAAGGAATATGTAGTAATAAATTTACATACCTACTTTGCAAGGTGAAAAATGCAAATAGTCATTAATCATTATGTATCATTATGATCATTGTTCACTTCCTCAACTCTATGAAGTATATGAACCACAAAATACTGATACATATGCTGCATAAGTCAAAGCATGAAATTCCTGGAACTGGTTCTGGATATTTACCAGTGGGATTTATAACAGTAATTGATTCTGTACTCCCACGCTTCCAACAGTGAGCAGTACTTGCACGGAGGATGCCCATTGTACCCAGAGAAACTTTCCTTCCCCGTGCGAAAAGCACCAAAGTGGTGATTCAATGATCTAATGCTCCAAGTTGGGATTTGCAATGTATGGTGCATGAAGAATCCTGTTTCGTGCACCATGAAGTAGGCATCGTAGTCTGGAGCATGTTAACAGCAAGCCTTTATTAACAATTTATAACTATATACATATTTTTTTACAGTAGAGGGTAAGGTATGGAACCAGTCCAGGTCTTTGCCCAAATCTGTTCATCTCTATAGATAAAAACAAAAAAAAACTGCGGATGCTGACCTGCTGAGTTTTTCCAGGTAATTCTGTTTTTGTTTCTGTTCATCTCTAGACTGACCCTGGCTCAGGGTCATGTGTCTTCTGACATCACTGTGTGGGCGATACTCAGTAGCATATTAACCCTTTGTGTACCAGGCCCTCCTACTACTGTGCATGTTGCATGAAATTGTAATTTATCATTAAAATGAATGGAAAATAATACACTGTGCACCAGTGACTTCCCAAGATGTAATCACTGCAAGTATCACTCTGGGTATGCCAGATCAGGCAATACCCCTCAAACAATATAGGCCTGAATTTGACCCATTCAAAACCCATTCAATTGCACAGTTAAATCTGAGCTCTATTTGTCCAGCACCAGGAACAAAGCACTGAGAGTTATTTGCTCACCAAAGTCAGGTAAACCCATCGGATGTATGAAATATGGTGTGGCATTAGTACTTAAAGTGTTGCTGTCATTTAAAAGTAAATGGCTGCAAATGTCAGCAAAATCCTTTTTCAGCTCTTTCAAAGCAAGTACGGGGTGAAGAAAGTGGCTGGCAAAAAACAGTAGATAGCAAAATGAAATGGAAGTCATAAACAGTCTGTTGGCATGTAATCCACAATTTTCTGATGGCTGCCAAATTGATGGTTGTGCCAAATGATGTGGGTAGGAGCTGGATGGCTCAATTAGGCTCTCTAGGGACAACAGCCAGGCAGCGTACCTGGTAGAAACTGTCCCCCAGGGTCCTTTTTGTGCACTTCACCTACAGAATCCTGGAACACATTCTAAATAAGGTCACACATTAGGAAGCTACCAGCATAAGACTACCCAACAGTATTATTTATGTGGCAGTATATGTGAAAAAGTTGGCAATGCATACTTTTTTAAAAATGCAGGCCAGTCATTTTAACATCAGCTCTGAGGAAGCTTTCAGAAATAATAATCTGGCAGAAAATTTGCAGTCAGTTGGAGAAGTATGGACTAATACAGGAAAGCAGCAGGGCTTTTTTTAAAGAGCAAATCGTGTTTGATTAAGTGAATTATACTTTTCGATGAGGTGGGACAGAGGGTGGATGAGGGAAATGCAATTGATATGGACTTTTTATATGAACTTTCAAGGGCCATTTAATGATGGACTTGTTAGCAAAATTGAAGCCAAGTGGATAAAAGGAGCGATAGCATGGATACAAAATTGGCTATGGGTTGGAAAGCAGATTATTGTGGTGAATGGCTGGTTCTTGTTCTAGAGTGAGTTAAACAATAGAGTTCCCCAGGATATAGGATGGCTGTATTTGATAAACATTAATGGCTAGGACATAGGGGTACAGGGCACAGTTGCAAAATTTGCTGATGACACAAAATCTAAAAGTAAACATTGAGGAAAATAGTAATACACTTCAAAAGGACGTAGTCAGGTTAATGGAATGGATGGACATATGCAAATGAAATTCATTGCAGAAAAGCATGAGGGGATACTTTTAAATAGTGCTATTTTAAATGGGGCATAAGAAAAGAGAAATCTGGGGTGTTTTCCCATAAATCTTTGAAGGTGACAGGACAGCTGTACAGCTTGTTATTAAAGCATGTAGAATTCTGCGTTTTATAAATAGAAGTAAAAGCCAGGAAGCTATGTTAAACCAATATAAAATGTTAGTTTGATCCCAGTTGGAGTAATGTATCCAATTCTGGGCATCACATTTTAAGGAGGCTGTGAAGGCTTTCAAGAGGGTAGGAAAGAAAGCTGCTAGAATGGTTCCAGGGATGAGGAATTAGAGTTATGTAGATAGTCTGGAGAAGCTGGGGTTGCTCTCCTTAGAGCAGAGAAGGCTAAGAGGTGACTTGATACAGGTGTTAAAAGTCATAAAGGGTTTAGATAGAGAAAAGGAGAAACTGTTTCTAATGAAGTGTCATTAGCGAGAGGTCACTGATTTAAGATGACTGGTAAAGGAACAAGAGACAGCCCAAGAAAAAACATTTTAATGCAGTGTGGTTAAGGTTCAGAATGCGCTGCCTGATAGGGTGATGGATGTAGATTCTAGAGGAACTTGAATAAGTACTTGATTTTGGGAAAGAGCTGGAGAACAGACTAACTAGATTGCCGTCTGAAAGAGCCAGCATAGACTCAACAGGCCAAATGCCCTCCTCCTATGCTGTACTATTATTTGATTCAATGATTACATGATATTGCAGCAGGAGACATATTCCACTTCAAACCATGTTAACAGCTGCCACTGTAGCATCTGCTAGTAGAAATGAACCCAGCAGAAGCTTTATGTTAGCTTCTAGAACACAATTTTTAAACCTCTCACTCAACACCTGAGAGAATTAAATTTGTTGCACTGAATTTAGTTTAACTGTCTTCTGGGAGTTTTTCTCCATTAATGAATGAAAAGATTACCGTGGTTATATGGACAGGGAGAGATGACAGGGATGGCTCCCTTTTTTTCACCTCTTGACCGACCAAAGACAGTGTGTTTTTAAAAAAGTACTTTAACCCCTGAGAGCTGTCAGAATCAGGACCAGACAAATGACAAGTTTTCTCTAAGTTTTAATAGAAAGATAAATGTTTATTATTCCACACCAGAATATTTATACAACTACACCTCTACACCCAGTCACACACTCATGCAGATAGACACACTCAAGAAAAAAATGGTGGTTACAGAAGTAGCATGCTTTTAGATCTTGAGTTCAAGAGTTCTTTGTCACATTTGCTTTTCCTCAGGTTGAAGACTTGCAAAGGTGCAGGCCTATAATTCTTGTATTGGTCCACTGAAAGAAAGATCTGGAGGTTTGGGAGGACAGGGTCACAGAAGCAGATTTCTCTTATTCTACTCTGGTCAAGGTGCAATATCAAAGCCCTGGTATAGGTCTTCAGATAAGGAGAACACAGCCAACTGTTGTTTCTTAGGCAGGGTCTCTTCCCTTCAGGGGTCTGGATGTGTCAGCTCTGTCTGTTCCAAAAATGTGCCTTATTAAATCTCCATAGAAACCTAGGGCAGAATCATACCACATTTTCAAAAAGTGCAGTAACACGTGGGAAAAATGACGTTTTACCAGCCGGCCACATTGGCGGAATTTCACGCCATATCGCCCCATTCCCGGCACATCCCGTCTCATTAATAATACATTCCCTGGAAACACACCAGTTCACCTCTAATTTGCCTGCCCCACCATCACCCAAGGCCTGCAGTAATCTGGGCACCATATGCCAGCACAGAGCTAGCTCTCTCTAAGGGGCTGGAAGCTGCTGGAAAGTCATGGCTGCCAAAGGGAGAAAACATGCTGCCCCGAAATGTAGTGATGCCTCCCTCGGGCACCTACTGGACACTGTGGAGGCCTGGCGTGAAGTCATCTACCCATGCCCTGGGCGAAGATCAGCAAGCAAAGTCACCTTTGCAGCATGGGAGGTGGTGGCAGCAGTGGTCAGCGCTAATGCCCTGCAAAAGAAGACAGCTACCGTGTCAAAAGCGGATGAATGATTTCCTCCGTCCCACCAGGGTAAGTCACTCTTCTCATCGCTCTCAATTCACACACCCACAAACCCTTCACACATCCACAGGGATCTCACTCACTGTCAGCTTAAGGGAAATCACCATTCGCTGTCCCTTACACACACCTTCATTTGACCTGCTGATCATGTTTACAGCCCATCCATGGCACCACTCACTACCCACACATGCCGGGCATCCTTTTAATCTGGCCTGGCAGCTGTCCTGCTTACACTCTCTCTATCTGTATTCATGCAGTGCACGCTGACACACAACAAAAGGGAGAGGCCGCAGGCTGTTGGAGGAATACCTGACATCAAGATCTTCAACGCACTTTGAAACTAGAGCCATGTAGCTGGCCTGCGATGACCTGGACCGTTCCTGTGCTGATGGTGAGGTTGGCTCTGCTCAACCAAGTGAGGATGCAGCAGTGCAACATCCATCAGGTAACCATGCTGTGAGTGAGTTCCCCTGTTCCGCAGACCCCTGCCATGCACTAATTATCTCTCCTTGCTTTCACAGGCCCTCGACTCAAGCCCTGAAGACACCTGGGAAGAAGAATCTAATGACACCCTAATTGAAGACCTGTCACAGCACTCACCCCCACCCTCCACCAGCACAGAGAGACACACCATGGTGGGATCTAGTACTACAGTAGCCTCGAGGTCACAATCTGATGAGCACATCAGCAGCTGGTGGGAGGGACTTGCCAGATTTTTGGCACTCGGAGGCCTGCTGGAGGCCAGAAATCTGCTGAGTCTTAGTCAGATAAGGAGCCTCTGGACTCTGTCATACCTCAGTTGCTGGAGCTGCAAAGACAAGCTTGGGAACATCAGGAAGGGATGTCCACTGCACTTCTCAGATTACAAGGCACGATGGAGGAGTCCAACCCCATCAGTCTGAGGTGATAGCGCCAGAATGCCAACGCACCAAAGTCAACACTGGTAAGATGACAGCTGCCATGGAGACCTTGGTTCAGGACATCGGTCCTGCACTGCAGCACAGGCCGAACTCCATCGCTGACACCATAGGTGGCCTCCAACAATGTCAGCATGAGAGGGTTGTAGGCCCGGTCTCACTCCAGTTTCCCCTTCTCCTCAAGGAGTCAGCCTGGGGCCCTCGGGCACCCATAGGGAGGAGGATCAGCAGGTGCACTCCCTGGGGCCATCCACCAAGGTGACTCCGGGAGTGTCTGGCCCATCTGACTCCCCTCTTCCTGTGACCCCAGCAGCTCCAGCTCCACAGGCCAAGCAGGAAGCCACTGCCACACAGTAGGACCCAGAAAGCAGGCCAGGGCCCCCAGGTCTCGGCCCACCAAGGTCATCACATACAGGGCATAGCAGTCAGCAAGCTGCCTCCAGCTCTGCTGTGGTTGTTTGGGTTGGTGGGGGGCACCAAGATGTAGCAGCAGGTTTAGAGATGTAACTCTTTCGAGTACAAACACGTTTCCATCTGTTTCAGATGAAGTTACATTGTTTCATAGTTTGCCATTGTGAGATATGAACTCTTGATCTTGGGGTTACAAACCCAGTACCATAACCACTTGGCTATTTAGGCCAAGCTACATCATCAGGTAGTGGTTTCTGTGGCTATTTAGCTCTTTCGAGTACAAACATGTTTCCATCTGTTCCTATTCAGATGAAGTTACACTGTTTCATAGTTTGCCATTGTGAGATTTGAACTCTTGATTTTGGGGTTACAAACCCAGTACCATAACCACTTGGCTATTTAGGCCAAGCTTTGAGAAGATGTAACTCTTTCGAGTACAAACCCGTTTCCATCTGTTTCAGATGAAGTTACATTGTTTCATAGTTTTCCATTGTGAGATTTGAACTCTTGATAATCTTTTAAATGAAAACCAAATCAACAAAATTGGGATAAATAAAATCTTGTTCAGTTGGGAAGTGTAACTCTTTCAAGTACAAACCCGTTTCCATCTGTTTCAGATGAAGTTACATTATTTCATAGTTTGCCATTGTGAGATTTGAACTCTTGATCTTGGGGTTACAAACCCAGTACCATAACCACTTGGCTATTTAGGCCAAGCTTTGAGAAGATGTAACACTTTGGAGACAAACCCGTTTCCATCTGTTTCATATGAAGTTACATTGTTTGCCATTGTGAGATTTGAACTCTTGATTTTGGGGTTACAAACCCAGTACCATAACCACTTGGCTATTTAGGCCAAGCTCAGTTACATTGTTTCATAGTTTGCCATTGTGAGATTTGAACTCTTGATCTTGGGGTTACAAACCCAGTACCATAACCACTTGGCTATTTAGGGCAAGCAAGATGTAACTCTTTCGAGACAAACCCGTTTCCATCTGTTTCAGATGAAGTTACATTATTTCATAGTTTTGCCGTTGTGAGATTTGAACTCTTGATAATCTTTTAAATGAAAACCAAATCAACAAAATTGGGATAAATCAGGCACAGCCCCTAATTCAGGTCAGCTGTAAAACCAAGAACAAAGTTTAAAGGAAACTTACAAACTTTAAATCAAAATGTGATTAAAGGGGTCAACAAAACACCCCAGTCCCCGCGGTGCCCACCGAGCACGGAAGGCCTCGAGAGTGCCAGCAGACACAGCGTGCTCCTTCTCCAGGGACATCCGGCAGCGAACGTAGCCACGGAAGAGGGACAAACAATCGGGCGGGACTCCCCCGTCGATCGCCCGCTGCCTGGACCTGTTAATTGCCAACTTGGCCAGGCCCAGGAGCAGGTTCACGAGGAGGTCCTCCTCCTTCCCGACCCCCTTCCGCACCAGGTGCCCATAGATCAGGAGCGTGGGGCTGAAGTGCAAACAAAACATCAATAAAAGGTTTTTCAAATAACTAAAAAGGGAGTGCAGCCTACAACACCCTATGTATACATGGTCCACGGACTCCACAAGACCGCAAAAAAGGGCACGTGTCCTGAGAGGACGTGAACCTATGCATCCTCTTATTATAAGGGACTGCTGCATGCAACACCCTCCAACCCAGGTCCCCGATAGAAAGGGGGAGGACACCTCCGTAGAGGGCCTCCCCAAACCCAGTACCATAACCACTTGGCTATTTAGGCCAAGCTACATCATCAGGTAGTGGTTTCTGTGGCTATTTAACTCTTTCGAGTACAAACATGTTTCCATCTGTTCCTATTCAGATGAAGTTACACTGTTTCATAGTTTGCCATTGTGAGATTTGAACTCTTGATTTTGGGGTTACAAACCCAGTACCATAACCACTTGGCTATTTAGGCCAAGCTTTGAGAAGATGTAACTCTTTCGAGTACAAACCCGTTTCCATCCTGTTCAGATGAAGTTACATTGTTTCATCGTTTGCCATTGTGAGATTTGAACTCTTGATTTTGGGGTTACAAACCCAGTACCATAACCACTTGGCTATTTAGGCCAAGCTTTGAGAAGATGTAACTCTTTCGAGTACAAACCCGTTTCCATCTGTTTCAGATGAAGTTACATTGTTTCATAGTTTTCCATTGTGAGATTTGAACTCTTGATAATCTTTTAAATGAAAACCAAATCAACAAAATTGGGATAAATAAAATCTTGTTCAGTTGGGAAGTGTAACTCTTTCAAGTACAAATCCGTTTCCATCTGTTTCAGATGAAGTTACATTATTTCATAGTTTGCCATTGTGAGATTTGAACTCTTGATCTTGGGGTTACAAACCCAGTACCATAACCACTTGGCTATTTAGGCCAAGCTCAGTTACATTGTTTCATAGTTTGCCATTGTGAGATTTGAACTCTTGATCTTGGGGTTACAAACCCAGTACCATAACCACTTGGCTATTTAGGCCAAGCAAGATGTAACTTTTTCGAGACAAACCCGTTTCCATCTGTTTCAGATGAAGTTACATTATTTCATAGTTTTGCCGTTGTGAGATTTGAACTCTTGATCTTGGGGTTACAAACCCAGTACCATAACCACTTGGCTATTTAGGCCAAGCTTTGAGAAGATGTAGTTGCGCAGCCTGGGCATGGGTGTTAGTCACTTGTACATAATATTCACGATTGTCAATAAACTCGCAAGAATGTCTCCCTGCCTATGGCTCCTTGTTCTGATGAGTTATGTTCATGTTATTCTGATGAGGCTTTGTGAAGACCTATGGAGTGTCCTCACTGCATGTCATCATCCCCCTGGAATCAAGCCACGATTAAGGCCACTGCTGCGCCTCCATGATAGGAGCCTGAGCACTGAGGGTATGTGCGCTTCCGTCAGACACACAGGAGTCAAACGTTTTCAGATGCAACGTGAGGATGTCAGGAGTATCCTCACTGCATCGCCTCATTATCCTCCATGAATATTGCAGTTATGAGGGCCTCCTGAGCGTGCATACCTCATCTGACCAGTGCGATGACCTCATCGCTGGCATCTTCGCCTTCGAGTGCATCATTATTGTCATCCCCTTAGAAGTCCTCCTCATCAGAGGAGACATGCAGCTTTTCCATCTCCTACTCAGCCAGCTCCTCCCCCCATTGCAGCACTAGGTTGTGAAGCATGCAGCGAGCTATGATGATGCACTGCACCCGCTGGGGACTGTATTGCAGTGCTCCACATGACCTGCCGAGGCACTGGAACCTCATTTTCAAGATGCCTGTTATTTGCTCCACCAAAGTCCAGGTTGCAGCTTGTTATACAGTCACTCTGTTACAGTCTGAGGCTGCCGCACGGGCTTCATTAGCCACTTCCTCTGTGGGTAGCCGTTGCCTCCGAGGAACCAATACTGCAGTCCCTCTGGACCCTGAAAATTGTCAGGAATCTGAGACCTGCAAAGGATGTAGGAGTTGTGGACAATCCCTGGGTATTGTGTGTAGAGCTGTGGGATGTGTTTCTTTTGGTCGCACACCAGCTGAACATTCAACGAATGGAAGCCCTTGTGGTTGATGTAGTTGACCGCTTGTTGCCATGGAGATCTAATCGCCATGTGAGTGCAGTCGATGGCACCCTGCATCTGTGGGAAACCTGAATCTGCACAAATCCCAGTGCTCTTGCTTTCTGGCTTTCCTGATCACAGACAAAATGCACAAGGTTTTGTGCCTTCACGAAGATGGTGTCCATGACCTCCTGGATACACTTGTACAAGGAGGCTTGCGAGATCCTGCACAGGTCACCTGTGGAGCACTGGAAGGAATCACTGGCATAAAAATTGAGCGCTGCAGTGAATTTCACGGCCACTGGCAGTGGATGCCCTCCATATCCCCGTGACACCAAATCCTGCAGCAGGTGGCATATGTGACCGACCAATACCCTAGACAGGCACTATCTTCAGCAACACTGGTTCTCGGTCATCTGCAGAAATGACAAGCACCATATATGGACCCTGAGTCTAGTGACGAGCCAACCAGCGGATGCTCGCTGTGGCTCTTCAGCTGCATGTGCAGCAGGCCCTATCACCCCTTCATCTTGATGGAGGTGCTCCTCTCTTTGCCTAGCCTGCTTCTTTTCCTCTGCTCCCTGTAAGTTATGAGGCATACCGCTAAATCACTAGGTTCCATGACCCTTATGTTCTCCTCCTGCAGAATCAAAGAGAGAGAGGCGTGGGTTAGCATAGGTGTCTTAAGAACCCACCTTGGTTAAGTCTGAAGGTGCATCATGCCTGCAGGAGAGTGCTGGCCACCACATGGTTGGCCAGTGTTGCAGCGCACTCATTGGCTGTCCGAAATCCCACCCACCTCCATCCCACTCCACTTGTCCGATTGGCAGCAGCTTCAGCCACTGGATTGCATGCTGTGTTCTCAGCTCAGGTGCAGACATTCTCCTAAACCACACTGCAAGGCTGCGCTGTTAACTTTAACCATGAGGGATACTGTCCAAACTTGAATAAAGACATTGCAAGGGGCTGTGAGCACCTCCAGCAGTGACTGCGCCATGACACCTTTCACAAGGCGATTGTACAACTTGCCCAATTGGCCAATTGTTCTGCTGCCTGCTAAAACGCACATTAATTTGCAGTCTGCACCCTTGGGGTGAAAAGTTCTGGTGCATTTGGTGGCACTTTCATGCTTTTGAGTTGCTTGAGTGGGGAGAAAAGCTTCAGAGGCCTGACTCCAAGCATGTCAATGGAGCAGCAGCTGGACAGTCTCAGCTGCAGACGAATACTCACTTTTGAAAAGCTTTTCCAAGTGCTTGGCCACTTCCCTCACCTGCCCCCCACCACCCACACCCCCCTTATCCAAAATCCCACAATGTGCTTGTGTACTTCCTTCAGCCTATACTGCCTTGCCCCCTACCACCCCAAACCTGACCCGCACTGGAGCCCTTGCCACGGCAGCGCACTGAAAACTAACTGGGAAAAAACAACTTGCCTGAGCCCCTTATGAATGAGCAGTGCCTCTTACTCGAGTGCCCCCCGAAGTTCAGGTTGCCATGTGCATTCCTTTTAAAGGCAGTCATGAAGAACGCCATTCTTAAGTTACACCAATGTGGGGGCATTATTCCAACGAGCATGGCTTATAATTAGCTGCAAATATATTAAAATTAGTTTCCCGATGCGTGGCGGTGGGAAATGTGGCCCACCATTGACTAGTGGTGAAGAAAATCGCAAACTGGTTTCACAACAGCGTAAAACCGATTTTTGGCCTTCTCGCCATTTGTCCCCCCACCCGCCATGATGCCCAGTGCCAATGGGGCTGGAAAATTCAGGCCCTAGTTTCTATGATGTTACCAGAGCATCTCTTTCCATTATCCTCACAAATAGTTTCTGATGTCTAGGCCATTGTCAGACCATGGTGTTCATGTATCCCCCATCAACCTACCACCTTAATAGGCTAGAGCTTTTCACACCCATTTTGTAGAGCCGAAGAGTCTGCAAACAATATTGTGAAGCTATTTTTTTTTCGTTATTTGGAGTAGTGCAACCATTAACCACAGGAAGGGTCATCTGCATTTTAATGACTTCTCAAAAAAATGGCTTGTAAGATCAGCTGCACTTTAATGACTTTGTAAAGACTTATCCAGCGCTGAAGATTAGCTCAGAGGGTCTTGTAGTTCAATGTATATTGGCAGGAAAGCAAAGGCCACCTGAATCTCAACTCCATTTCGTTTTATAGGAAAGTGTCCATTTTGTGTTTATACTTTATATAAGTTAATATTTGGCTCATAAGTTCAAATGACATGAGCGTGACATTGTCTGTAGTAGTTGAGTTAGATCATGAGTGTCCAACCTTTTCACGAGGGGCCACATTACAAGTTCTTTCTCACTCACTGGGCCAGTGAGCAAATTTCAGAAAGATAAAGCATTAGAAATTTATCTTGCTATTTATCAAAACAGCTAAAAATGCACATTTGAATGAATAGTTTCAAATGGGAAGACTAATTAATTGTTTACTTTCGCATCATTGACAGGCATTGAATCTTTTGATCTGACAATTTTGATTGTTGAATGTTGGGTCATTGTCTCTTCTAGCAATGGTCTGATATAAAAGGCTGGTTTTCTCTACCATCAACTTTTTATCAGAACAATATAACAATATAAAAATAATATAAATATGCCCAAGGAGTCATTCACAAATTCCCCATCAGACAATGGTTTCCCTCTTGGCTATTGTTTCAGTTATCAAAATGCTGGATTTGGCTGCTGCTTCAGAATCCTGGTTTGCAGCTTTGAAGAAAGGTTGTTGCTCGATAATGTTTTGTAGCAGCAAGTTTACTCAATCGATTCTCACCTGATCTGTGAGGCTGTCAAATTTACCAGTGTGTTTCACAGAATAATATTGCTTGATATTGCATTCCTTGAAAATAGCTGTCTTCTCTTGACATATCAGACACAATGCGCCCCCATTGTGCTCACTAACAAAAAAGTCATCAATCCAGGAGCCTTTGAAGACTCGGCATTCAGTATCAATTTTTCTTTTCTTGCCTGTAATCAGGGAAGCCACCATGTTTATTTTGATAAGTATTATGTGTGAGCGCCATTTGAGATAGATGCTAAGTACATACTTGAAATTAAGAATTTTGAAGTTGATAGAGAGAAAAACTAAGCAATTAGGTTCAAAGAAATAGGAGAAGAAGAAGGAAAGTGTAAAGCTCACTAGGCCTACGTTTTTTCATTACCAGTCTGCACAAGTTATGAAAGGTTGTGGGCCAGATCGAAACTCTAAGCAGGCCGGACTCTGGCCTGTGGGCCAAATGTAGGACAACCCTGAGTTAGAGTAGAGATGAAGGTAGATTTGTCCTTCACTATCTTTAAATGTGGCACTGGATCCCAGGCCACAGGTGGGTGATGGCGGGATGGAGGTTGTGAGGTGGGGCTGGAAGGGGAGGAGAGGAGAGGAGGGGTGTCTCCAGCAAGGGAGTGGTATTAATTTCCAACTTAAGGGCCTCAATCGGTGATGGATCGGCAAGGATGTCCACAAGCCTTCCTGCCACCAACTTGGAGATGGTAGGGCAGCAGGGTCCCAACTTGCCACCCTTCCCCATGTGATTAAATGTCCCCCGATCACCAACCTCGCTATGAAGGAGGGCATTAAAATCCCCCTGTTGTATGTGTTTCACGCAATACCAAGGTGTTAAATGACACAATTAGTGAGAAGCTATTGGCAACAGAAATATGCAGAGATCTATTTCTCACTGATGTTTTTGATTACATGGTGGGCATATGTGATTTAACTTTAAACTTCACATTATAATTGTCTTTTAAAGAAGGTGTTATTGAGTTCCATTGCTTTAGTGATCAAAGTGTAGTCATTACTTTCGTGTTTACAAAATATGGTTTTGCATGTACGGAAGTAATTCAAGGTTTGCATTTGTACTCAGATAGTGTCCTATTTTTCTTGTGTTACGTCATTGTATGCAACCATCTTTATGCATAAACAATGAACATAATTAGGGAGATAGGGAGAGCTACTTTTCCTACCATATAAAATATTCACCAAGGTATTTCCTGGGAATCTGTCACAAATACTCAGTTATCCCAGTCACCACCTGCTAGATGTTTTTCTCAAGTTCAGCTGTTGGGTGACTATGCTGTCTGTTCATGTTGATTACTGCAGTTCTGTAATATTAGGGTAGAATTGTAGCTTTAATATGTTGTCAGCACAATAATGTATGGCATTTCACCAAGTTTATTTGCAAAGGAGGATGTAGTGATGACTCAGATAAGCAAAACTACCATGAAAAACAGCAAACAGCAGTTGCAAAATTTGCCTCCCCATTACAAGATCCTCAGGAGAGTTGTAGTAACTCCCATCTTCCCTCACCACCCAATTCACATGAATTTGCACAATGGTGGCAGCTCAAGTTTGAATGCAATGAGACTGAATGCTTAAATCTGAGAATTTGGTTCATGAAGGAATTTGGTGCAGTGAGGCAGGAACTTCTATTCTGGCTTTTTACAAAAAAAGGAGTGGTCCAGGAGAAGGAGCTGGAGACAACGGAAGGTACGAGTTGAAGCCCAGAGGTATTGATTAGGTGTGCAGGTAGGTAATTGGTGAGTTTTAATTTTTTCCCCTCTAACTGGGACAGTAGTTTAAATCAGTGCTGGGGAGATATATGTATTATACTAAATTTATAGCTTAACTAGCTAAACTCCACGATATAACTACAGATAATCATTGAGCGATATTCTAAACTTGAAACGGAATTAGTTACATGTAAACAAAATAAAGGTGGCAGAGCAAGTGTTGTGTTGCGGCTGTAGCTGGTGGATATCTGTGTAATGCTATGTACAGTTTTGATTGCCCCAACACCTATTCACCACCCACTCAATTCTCCTCCTTAAACACACCCAATCCCTTCAGCACACATTCAATCCCCTTCACTCCTCAGCCAATCCCTCTTCAACACTTACCCAAATCACTTACCACTCAGCCAATCCCCCCTTCAGCATGCACCCAATCCCCTATTCATTCCCTACCCAGTGCCCTCCCCACCACTTCTCTACCCACCCAGTCTCCACAGAATTGTCCTTGTTAATATTTTGAAATGTAATGATTAAAATTTGATTGATGAACTACTCTACTCATGTCAGAGAGTCTGGAGGTAGTATTGTAGTAGTGAAACATTTGAGTTCTCAGAACGAGAGCATGTGAAACCAGACAAATATCCAGATTCAGTCTTAAGACACAGTTCAGGTCCAGCTGATTATTTTGCAATTCACTGCAGGAAAGGTCAAATCATTGCCACTACTTGAAGTGGAAGTCACAATAACAATGTTACATTGTGGAATTACAGGAACTGTGGGACAGAAAGGAAATAGGAGAATAGGATCAGAAACTGGACCAGACATATTTAACATACAAGAATTGTAAAGTCTGGCTGGGAAGTTAGTCAAATTTATAAACAAAAATGCTGCTGAAAATTTAAGTGCTGTAATTAATTCATGGAGCATCTCCATTTCCTTTATGCTGGTGAATAAACTAATTCACAAAAATGGTCCCATTGCTTAGAATTAACTTCAGGAATGGCCTGCTTTTGTCACAATGCTTCACAAGAAATGTTCAGACTGACTGCATATAGTATAGGCAGAGTGTCCATGGATGATGATCTCTCTATAAGAAAGAAATGCATCCCTAGATCGGATTATGAAACTAGACAGAAGTCACATGTCAAATGCTGCAGATTTTCTTTCAGTCTCATTGACACAAACTCTTCTGCTTTCTTATTTTACTTTGAGTGTATCGCTGGGTTTTCGGTCACATGTCATCTTGTCTTCTTTATCATTTTAAATATTGCTCTCAAAGGGGCCTTGGTGAGTTGTTGCAATGCATCTTATAGATGGTACATACTGCTGCCACTTTGCACTGGCAGTGGAGGCAGTGAATGTTTAAGGTGGTGGATGGGATCCCAATCAAGTGGGCTGCTTTGTCCTTGATGGTATTGAATGTTTTTAATGCATTTGGAACTACACTCATTCAGGCAAGTTAAGAGTATTCTATCACACTCCTGAGCTCTGTCTTTCAGATAATGGAATGCTTTGGTGAGTCGGGATGTGCCAACATGATGGAACTACAACACAGGACCATTTGTGCTCTGAACAATGGAAGTAGAGAGAGCTAAACAATTCCACAACCAATGGATCAGATCAAAGTTCTGCAGTTCTGCTAACCTAGTCATGAATATGGACAATTAAACAACTAACCACGGAGAAGGGTCCATGACCATCCCCATCCTCAATGCCAGAGCCTATACTGTGAGCACAAAAAGCAAGGCTGAAGTGTTTTCAACCATATTCAGCCAGAAATACCAAGTGGTTGATTCATCTCGGCCTCATCCTGAGTGCCCCAGCATCACAGAAGTCAGCCTTCAGCTAATTACATCTCTCCATACAATATCAAGGAAATGTACACAGTGAAGACTATAAGCCCCAACAACAACCCTGGCTGTAGGACTGAAGACTTGTGCACTAGAACTGGTGCATCCAGTCAAAGTGTTCTAGTACAGCTACAACAGTGGCATCTATCCTAAAGAGTGGAAAATTGTCCTGGCATGTCCTATCTACAAAAAGCTGGATCAATTCAATCTGGCCAATTGTTGGCTCATCAGCCTACTCTCAATCTTCAGCAAAGTATTGGAAGGTGTCATCAACAGTGCGATCAAGTGGCACAGACTCACCAATAATCTGCTCACCGATGGCCAATTTGGGTTCCAAAGGGATCACTTGGCTCCAGACTTCATTACAGCCTTTGTCCAAACATGGACAAAAAAGCTGAATTCCAGAGATGAAGTGATAGTGGCTGCCCTTGACATTGTGACTGCCTCCTTCAGCAAACGAACTAACCTGCTGTAAAATCCAGAACAATGCAGATTACAGGGGAATTGCACTTGCAGAAAACAAGGATTGGAAAGGTGAGGCTATAATGTTTGTCCCTATCTCTCTCCAAAGATGACACCCTGCGGGAGGCATCAGATCATGAAACCATTCCCTACTTATTCATTGGGAGGTGTCAAATCAAAGAATTGATGTTTATTCATAAATCTCATATCTAATTAAAAATGTAACTGTCATCATATGATGAAACTGTTATTTTAAAAATGCTTATTGCTCACAGATAACTTTTCCCCTTATAATTGTTTGGGCTAGCCATTCACAAAAGCAACAGATTAATTGAACATTTCCTGTGTGACCAATGCAACAGGTGCTTTAATCATGAAAGCACTAGATGTATTCGTTCAGAATCTCATTCTTGTTCTGACTTTATAAAACAAAATTTCTATATGTTAACAAAATATTTGATGAAAAAATATAATAAATAAAAAGTTTAGGTGTACTTTAGGCATATATACATTATACAGATTAAATGCCCAAAACTAGACAGTAATGTATTGCAGAGAGTACCCATTTTATAAATACACAATTGAATTTAAGTTATACCGACAATCATATGATTACCTTCATAGATAAAGAAAAGCTTTTAACAGAAATAAAGATCATACAGTTGTAAAATGTTAATAATTTTAAGTTGTTGAAGAGGGCTCTTGAAAAGGATACACAATATAAATTACTTGACCAGGAAAATTGGAAACCTATCAAAATTATTAATCCAATCAGGATGGAAGATGTCATTAACAGTGATAACAAGCGACATCTACTCAGCAATGCCCAGCTCACAGACGCTCAGTTTGGGCTCCACCAGAATCATTCCAGGCCTTATTACAGCCTTGCTCCGAAAGAGGAGAAAAGAACTGAATTCCAGAGGTGAGGTTGGAGCAATTACCCTTAACATCAAGGCAGCTTCTGACCAAGTGTGGTATCAAGGAGTCCTAGCAAAAATGAAGTCAATAGGAACCAGGGAGAAAACGGTCCACTGGTTGGAGCCGTAGCTAGCACAACTGAAGTTGGTTGTGGTTGTTGGAGGCCAATCATCTCAGCCCAGAACATCGCTGCAGGAGTTCCTCAGAATAGTGTCCTAAACCCAACCATTTTCAGCTGCTTCATTGATGATCTTTTCTCCATCATAAGATCAGGAGTGAGGATGTTCCTGGTGACTGCATCATTTGCATGACCATTCACAACTCCTCAGATATTGAAACTGTCTGTGTCTGCATGCAGAAAGATCTGGACAACATTCAGACTTGGGATGATAAGCGACATTCATATCACACAAATGCCAGGAATGACCATCTCCTACAAAAGAGGGTTTTGTAAAACATCTAACAACACGGACACTGACATTCAAAAGAATTACCATCATTGAATCCCCTACCATCAACATTCTGGGGTGTTACTATTAACCAGAAGCCTAACTGGACCAGCCACCTAAATATTGTGGTTGCCTTAACAGGTTACAGGCTAAGTATTCGGTGGTGAGTTACCTACCTCCTAATTCCCAAACCTTTAACACCTTTTTGCCACTGGGCATGCTCCTTTTGTCTGGATGAATGCTGTTCCAGTAACACTCAAGAATCTCAACTTCATACAGAACAAAGGAGTCTGCTTGATTGGCAACTCACTTGCCACATTGAATGTTCACTCCTCTAATACTGGCACACCATGGCTACAGCATGTACCATCTACAAGGAGCACGCACCAAGATTTCTTCAATGGTCTTTCCCAAATTCGTGACCTCTTCTGAGTAGACGGACAAGAGCAACAAGTGCATTAGAACAACAACACCTGCAAGATCCCCTCCAAATCAACCACCATCCTGGCTTGGAATTGCCGCTCCTTCATCAGTACTGTGTTAAACTCGCTACCTAATAGCAGCTGCACTACATGGACTGCAGCAGTTCGAAAAGGCAGTTCACCACCCCCTTTTCAAGGGCAATTAGGTATGGGCGATAAATGCTGGCCTTGTCAGCAAAGCCAACATCACACGAATGAATTTTAAGAAATTCATGTATACCAGATTCATTGCATTGCTCTTGTTCATATTTTCAGTTATATTCTTAAAGTTTTCAAAGGTTAGGGACCTTTCTTTTAGAATCCATACTGATTATTTTTATTATATTCCCTCTGTCTGGATGATTTGTTACCTCATCTTTTAGCAAAAACTTCTAGTATTTTTCCTATCACTAATATTAAAATAACTGGTCTGTATTTCCCTGGATTAGTTCTATCTCCTTTTGTGAAAATAGGAATTTCATAAGCTGATCACTAATTTTCCTGCGCAATTTCTTTTCTATTGAATCTTGATATGTTGATAACAATGCCACTTCAACCTCCTTCCCAATTTCCTTGGTTTATGAGTTTATGAGTACTGGTAAGATTTATTAGGACCAGGATATTGAGGTTGGCGAGCGGGGAGGCGGGGCCCACTCACCGGCATGTAAAATAATGCGGGATGGTGTTGGGTGGAACTCCTGACGTCACAGCATGGCATGTCAATTTTCAGGTCGGCAGGGGTGCAGCCGAATCGGCTGTGTGCCCGCTGACCTGTCAACGGCCAATTGAGGCCATTTAAAAACTAATTGAAGTAGTTAAAGGACCTGCCTTAAGGTTGGCAGACAGGCTGGGAACCCT
The DNA here is from genome assembly GCF_017639515.1 of Carcharodon carcharias. NCBI lineage: Eukaryota > Metazoa > Chordata > Chondrichthyes > Lamniformes > Lamnidae > Carcharodon > Carcharodon carcharias. The sequence continues at coordinate 153,215,344 of NC_054467.1, read as the reverse complement.
GGCGGGCTTCAGGAAATGCATGAAAACTCATCCACAGGCAGGATGAGGTTTCATGAGGGTTTTTAAATATTTATAGAAGTTTGATTAAAAGTGATGGACATGTCCCAACTCATCATGTGACAGTATCACATGAGGGGACACGTCAGGAAAATTTTATTTTTGTACATTTACCATTTTTAAATTTGGTGCCGATCTCCCTGGGCAGTACTCTCAGCTGAGGTAACAACCCCACCCACCCCCCCCCTCCCCCCCACCCCACCTGCACAGGAAGCACATAGCACTTCCTGGCGGACGTCACGCAGGGCAGGCGTTAATTGGACCACCCACGTAAAATGGTGGTGCGCCTCCGATCAGGGGTGCCAATTGGAGGTGCGCCTGCACACGCTCACTCCTGCACTTCCCCCCTGATGGAGGGAAAATTCTACAGAATTTCCTGGAAAAACTCAGCAGGTCTGGCAGCATCGGCGGAGAAGAAAAGAGTTGACGTTTTAAGTCCTCATGACCCTTCAACAGAACTGAGTGAATCTAAGGAGATGGATGAAATATAACACCCCAAGCCTGGATACTCACCAGATGCTGCATTTGGACATGGACTGCTTCAGTATCTGAGGAGCCACAAATAGCTGAATAGCTAGTTTAAATCCCTCACCAATAGAACCAGCAAATCGCAAATGAGCAGTAACAAGGTAACTAACAAGCAGTAACTAATAGATAGAGGAATGGCAGGGTTGCTCTGATCACTTCCTATGCTATGAGGGAACTCAAGGACTCTTGCTGTGTTCTGGATAACTATTTGTGCAGGAAGTGACATCAGTTGCAGCAGCTTAAGCTCTGGGTTTCAGAACGTGAGCAGCATCTAGCATCACTACTTCAGTGAGGTTGAGTGATTCTTGGATAGAGCATTTGCAGTTGTACCCACCTCACAGCTTATGAATATGCAGCAAGAGAGGGAATGGGTGCCCACCAGACATACAAGAAGAAATAACCAAGTATTGCAGGAGACATTGAGTGCATCCCATTCTCCAGTCAGTATTCAGTTCTGAATATGGGTGAGAGTGATGGCTCAGCAAGACAGTGCAGTCAGAGCCAAGTCCATGGCACCACGGGTGGGTAACTGCACAATGAGGCAAGAAGAAGACTGGAAGACCATTAGTGATAAGAGATTTGATAGGGGAACAGGCAGGTGTTTCTGCGAGCACAGACGTGAATCCTGGAGGGTCTGTTGCCTCCCTGGTGCTAGGGCCAAGGATGTCACTGAGTGACTGTAGGGCACCGAAGGGGAAGGGTGAACAGCCAGCAGTCGTGGCCCACATTGGCATCAATGACAAAGGCAGAAAGAGGGATTGGTCCTGCAGTCAGAATTTAGGGAGCTAGGTAGGAAATTAGCAAGCAGGACCTCAAAAATAATAATCTCCAGATTGCTCCCCCTACCATGTGCAGGTGAATATCGAAATAGAAGGATAAAGCAGATAAATGCATGATTGAAAAGATGGTGCAGGATGGAGGCTTTAGATTCTTGGGACATTGGGACCAGCTCTGGGAGAGTTAGGACCTATACAGGCTAGATGGGTTGCACCTAAACAAAGCCCAGACTGAGTTCCTTGCAGGGGCGATTTGCTGGTTCTATTGGTGAGGGATTTAAACTAGCCATTCAGCTATTTGTGGCTCCTCAGATACTGAAGCAGTCCATGTCCAAATGCAGCATCTGGTGAGTATCCAGGCTTGGGGTGTTATATTTCATCCATCTCCTTAGATTCACTCAGTTCTGTTGAAGGGTCATGAGGACTCAAAACGTCAACTCTTTTCTTCTCCGCCGATGCTGGCAGACCTGCTGAGTTTTTCCAGGAAATTCTGTTTTTGTTTTGGGGTGACAAGTGGCAAATAACATTCATGCCACACAAGTGCCAGGCAATGACTATCTCCAACAAGGAGAATCCAACCATCGCCCCTTGACATTCACTGGCATTACCATCACTGAATCCCCCACTATCAACATCCTAGGGGTTACCATTGACCAGAAACTGAACTGGACTAGCCATATAAATACTGTGGCTATGAGAGCAGGTCAGAGGCTAGGAATCGTGCCATGAGTAACTCACCTCCTGACTCCCCAAAGCCTGTCTACCATCTACCAGGCACAAGTCAGGAGTGGGATGGAATACTCCACACTTGCCTGGATGCAGCTCCCACAACACACAAGAAGCTTGACACCATCCAGGACGAAGCAGCCCACTTGATTGACGCCTCATTCACAAACATTCACTCCCTCCACCACCATCATACAGTAGCAGCACTGTTTTCCATCTACAAGATGCACTGCAGGAATTCACCAAGGCTCCATCAACAGCACCTTCCAAACCTATGACCACAATCATCTAGAAGGACAAGAGCAGCAGATAGATGGGAAAACCATGACCTGGAAGTTCCCCTCCAAGTCACTCACCATCCTGACTTGGAAACATATCACCGTTCCTTCACTGTGGCTGGGTCAAAATCCTGAAACTCCCTTCCTAACTTCACTGTGGGTGTACCTACACCACATGGACTGCAGTGGTTCAAGAAGGTAGCTCACCACCACCTTCTCAAGGGCAACTTGGGATGGGCAATAAATGCTGGCCCAGCCAGCGAAGTCCACTCCAGCAGTGGCTAGGCGAGGGGGGCCAGGGAGGAGGAGCGTCAGGTGGACACTTGGTGGGCATCCACCCAGGACACCTCCAAAGGTGTCCAGCTGCTCCCATTCCCCTTTGCCTGGGATCCCATCAATTCCAGCAGGTCAGGCCTAGGAGGGTGAACCTGCCCCAGTGCAGAAGACCCTTGGCAGGCTGGGGCCCTCCAGGCCTCGGGTCTTAGAAGATGCCTGCCAAATCATCTCAGACAACAGGGCATAGCAGTCAGCAAGCTGCCTCCAGCTCTGCTGTGGATGTCAGGTTTGCACCTAGGCATAGCAGTAGAGTTAGAAAAATTAAGAATTTCAGAATGCACAATGTTTTAATGTGTTTAGTTTAATTTACAGTGTTCAATCAATGTATACACTTTGCACCTTTTTAAGTATATTTTGCAATACTGTCCCTCAAAGGCTCAGGTACTGAATAGTTCTTCCATGTGATGCAATGTTCTGCATTCATCCAAGGATAACCGGTGCTCCCTTTCTCAAGAATCTCCCATCATGTCCCTCAGTTCCATGTTGTCTCACTCAATCTCAGCTCAATCAGTCACCTTTAGTTCCACAAAAGAGACATAAACAAAGGCAGCTCCTGTATGAACATGATGGCTGGACAATGCACGTGTAAGCCGTGCATCAGAGGATCATAATGTGGCCTCGTGAGAATTGATCATGGAAGGTTATTATCCTGATGCAGCTGCGCTGAAGCTGTTCTTTGTGTATATTACAAGTATTTTGCTTTTTGCCCCCTGCCTTGATATCTCACGTTATCTCCTTAAGATATAGATGAGGATGAATTTTTTCTCTCAGAGGGTCACTTATTTTTGGAATTTTCTGGGCCCCCCCACAAAGACTACTGGAGGCTGCATCATTGAATTTAATCAAGGCTGAGTTAGACAGATTTTTGATTTACAAGGGAGTCAAGATTTATGGGTGGCAGGTAGGAAAATGGAGCTGAGTCCAAGATTAAATCAGTCATGATCTTGGTCAACAGCAGAGCAAGCTCAAGGGGCTAAATGCTCTAATCCTGCCCCTATTTCATATGTCCTTATATTGCACCATTACAGTGGGCTGAATTTTACAGGGCATCATGGTCCCCTACTGCCAGTTAAAATTCAGTGGTGAGCCAACATAATGCTGGCTGCCCCTCAGCAAGTCAACACTTGGAGTACTGCTAATTGCTTTAAGTTGAGACTTCCACCCCTATCTCGGGTATCCGGCAGCTTTGTAATCCCAGCAGCAGCAGGCAAGAGCAGTGACCCGTGCTGGAACTACAGCCAGTCCCGATGAGGAGGAGGCTGGACTTAAGGTGTCCAGCGTATCACAGAGCCAAGACTGGCAGACCTCATTGAGGGGTAGGGGTCAGGTTTGACAGGCGGAGAGGGTAAAGGGGTAAGTATGACCTTGGGGGTTGGGTGCCTTTTATGAGTACATGGGACTTGCATGGGAAATGAGGTTCTCCCCCAACTTGCTCGACATTAGCCTATGCAGCTGAAGCTGCTAAGCTATCGGCCTGGCATGGGCCTCCCCTTGCCATGGGTAAAATAATGGCAGGGATAGGATGAGGTCCTTAAGTGGCCATTAATTGGCCCTTATAAAATTTCAAACACATCAGAGGAGGGTGGGGTAAGTGGCAGGCAGGCCAGCAACTGGGTTATATGAGCACCACTCCCTTCAAACCCCTGTCGGAGAAGCATAAACTCCAACCCAGTGTTCTATTCTATTGTGCACCAGAATACTGCTCTGCTCATAGTCATGCAGTATCCACACAAAGATCAGGAGTCATGTCAAGCATAAGTTGCTTAAGTCCATTTCAATGTTGTGGCTTCTGGTGCTTTCTCACATTGCCCTGCCTGCCATTCACTACCAATGCCATTGTGCTGAACAAGCTAGAACAAAGCATAAGCAACACCAACCTTCCATTTATGAAGACTTGAAAAAGCCACCACAGAAGCTCTTAAAAATCATGTCAGCCATTCTGAAAAACAGCAGCTGGCATCAACCCACTTTCCAGATCAACGCGATCATGGGCTGCTTGCAGCATAAAGAACTAACACCTCATCACTAATCCAACATCATGTTCTCTGACTTAGACCTCCCTGCAAAACAGTGAACAAAGGAATGCACACAGGGCATGCGCAATGCAACCACTTGTCCACAAGTGGAAGATAAGGGGTGACCAAAACTGTGATTATGATCATGAGTCCCAGACCATGGAATACATCATATCAATCTACCCACAATGAGTGGTGCAGGATGCTCCTCATTTTTCTCCATCAGCATCTTATTGAATGGGTAGCCAGGCTAAACATCCCGTTATTAAAATGTTCCTAAAATTGAAGACCTATATGCCAAACTAGCAGGAGGGACAATGTATACAAAGCTTGACATGAGTCACACATATCAGCAATTGGAGCTGGATGACGTCTCCCACGAATTTGTCACCATAAATACCCACAAAGGGTTATAACAATATATACACTTACTCTTCGGAGTTTCCTCAGCCTGTGCCATTTTTCAGAGGACAATGGAGAGCTTACTACAGGGACTACCTCAGGTTGTGGTCTACCTGGACGATGTACTGTTAACTGGGTTCACAGAAAAGAAACACTTGGCTAACCTAGAGGAAGTCCTGAAATGATTTTTAGAAGCAGGAGTGTGCCTGAAGAAGGAAAAATGCACTTTTCAAGCAAACAAAACCATCTATTTGGGTTACCTGGCAAATGCCCAAGGGTTACACTAGGTTGAAGAGAAGGTTAAAGCAATAGGAAAGGGGCCTGCACCCAAGAACACCTTTAAACTGAAATCATTTTTAGCGATGATAAATTGTTATGGGCAATTTTTACTTAATTTAACCAGAGTTTTGGCCCCTCTACATTCACTGCTAAGAAAAAAAGTGTTAGTTTAGGGAGGCACCTCAAAAAGAAGCCTTCATGAAAGTAAAACAGCTCTTACACTCTTCAAATTTGTTGGTGCATTATGATCAGACGAAGGAATTGGTCTAACCTGCGATGCATCCCTCTATGGAGTGGGAGAGGTACTATCTCATAAAATGGACGATAGCACAGAAAGGCCGATAGGCTATGTATCCTGGACACTTACCACAGCTGAGAAAGGATATTCTCAGATCGAAAAGGAAGGCCTGTTGATTACTTTTGGTGTAAAAAAATTCCACCAATATGTACACAGGCGACATTTCATGCAAGTATCAGACCACAAACCACTTTTAGCGAGGAAAAGGCTGTACCTCCCATAGCCTCCACAAGAATATAAAGATAGGCCCTAATTTTGGCAGCATATGAGCACACCTTTGTACATAAACCAAGGATTCATACAGCAAATGCCGATGCCCTGAGCCACCTTCCTTTGCAAGAAAATAATGAAAATGTCCAGTGATGAATTTTCTAGATTCCTCTCTAGTCTGTGCCAGGCAGATAAGAAACTGAATGAAGCGTGATCTAGTCCTGTCTTGAGTGAGAGACCAAGTGTTACATGATTGGTCCCACGAACCAACCAGTCTCTGATGAATTAAAGACGTTCTTCAACCGAAGAGATGAGATGAGCAGTCAAGATGGCATTCTATTATGGGGTGCATGGGTAATAGTTCCTGTACAAGGAAGGGAGCCACTTTTTGTAGAGCTACACAGTGTCCATCCAGGGATCTCCCAAATGAAGACCACAGCACAAAGTTATCCTTGGTGGCCGGGATGGACAATGATATTGAAAAGGTGGTAAAACACTGTGAGCAGTGTCAGCAGCTACAAAAGTTGTCAGTGGTAGCCCCATTACACCCATGGGAGTGGCCTGGTAGATCCTGGGTGTGATTGCACATTAACTATGTCGGTCCTTTCCTTGGACCCATGTTTTTACTGTTTATTGATGCTCATTCCAAGTGGTTAGACGTTTATGAGGTAAATTCACCAACATTGGGCACTACTATAGAAAAACTAGGCCAGACCTTCACCATCCACAGATTGCCAGAGATAGTCATCTCAAATAACGGCACTGCATTTACAAGCACCAAGTTCCAATGATTTACCAGCCTCAACGGTATCAACCATGTGAAAACTGTACCATACTATTCGTCATCTAATGGACTGATGGAAATGGCAGTACCAGCTTTTAAAGCAGAAATGTAAAAGTTAACAGGTGATTTGCTGGAGACCAAACTTGCTCATTTTCTATTTCACCACAGAACAACCCCCCCACACCATGACAGGAGCAACACCTGCAGAATTACAGATGTGGTGTCGTCTTTGAGCACTACTAAGCCTCACACTTCCCAATTTGAAGGGGAAGGTGGAGGAAGGTCAAGGGAACCAAAAAGTGACTCATGATTTGCATTGTCATGAGAAGCAGTTTACTGTTGGAGAAGCAGTACATGCAAAGAATCGGTGACGGACCCAAGTGGTCACCTGGTAAAGTAAGTTCAGTGACTGGAGCATTGTCGTACCATGTGGAAGTAGAGGGCTGGATCACCTGTAAGCATGTGGATCATTTAAGAAAAAGAGAGATGACCCAACAAGACATTGTTCCACTTGCAACCATTACTGAACCAGTGATTCCTGTTGAAGTTGCTCAACCAAGGACAGACATGCTTTATGTCTCTGTTGGAGTGGAAGGCACTGAACTGCAAGTGCTTAATGAGGTACCTGATGTTAATGCGGTTCCAGAGAATGTGTTTCCTTCAGAAGAATCTGAAGTTGTAGAGCTGCGGAAGTTGTGGAAGCATCTGAAAAACTGAACTTTTAATTTCATGACCTCAAATATTGTAATGTCATGAGATAAATATCCTTGTAAATACAAAATGTACAGAAATGTTAAGGGGGGAGGAATGTTGTAATTATAGTTTTGGGAAATGTTGGACTGTAGCTTTAAGAATAATCCTGGGCAGGATTTTCCCGTTGGTGAGCGGGGGGGTGGGGCCCACTCACCAACACATAAAATGATGCACAGGAGTCAGGCAGAACTTCTGGTGTCATCGCGCCCCATTTAAATTTTCAGGTAGGCGGGGGCTCAGCAAAATCAATTGTCCACCCGCCAACCTGTCAATGGCCAATTGAGGCCATTGACAAAGTCATTAAAATAATTAATGGACCTGGTTGGCGGGCAGGCCAGGAGCCCTGGTGGGCTTCAGAAAAAACATAAAATCTCATCCACGGGCGGGATGAGGTTTTATGTAGGTTTTTAAAAATATAATTAAAGTTTTTTAAAAAAAGTTATGGACATGCACCAACTCATGTGACAGTGTCACATGAGGGGACGTGTCAGGAAATTTTTTTTTCTATTTTTAATATTTTTGACAGTGGAGCCAATCTCCCTGAGGCTGCACTTAGCCTCAGGGAGATGAGTGCGCTCTCTCATGCGCATGCGCGAAAGAGCGCACTCTCAGGTTTAGGGATTCCGCACACCCACCCCCCACCCCCCGCCTGCACAGGGAGTGCATAGTGCTTCTGTGCGGATGTCACGCTGGGTGGACCTTAATTGGCGCGCCCACGCAAAATGGCAACTTTGGGGCGCCGATCGGAGGTGTGCCTTCGTGCATCCATTCTTCAACTTCCCTCCCGACGGTGGGAAAATCCTGCCCCCTGCGTTGTAAGATGACATGATCTGTGTAAATAGCCTGGGGAACCTCAACAGAGCAAAGTGCTACTTAGTTATGAGTTTGATGTACATGCGTAGTTGCTGCTGCTGTATTGTTAAAAAAAAGCCAAATGTTTCCACTAAGAAAAATTGTCAGAAGGTCAACTCTATAACAGTTGTTTTACCTGTTTTCTCCAGTTTGCCTCCCTTAGCTCCGTCCTCTTTCCTTCAGAGCTGTTTCTTCATCCATGCACTACTTTGGTTTTCATTATCTATATCTCTATTAATCATTACCTTAAATCTTATTAATTTTTGATCACAATGATATTCTCGCATGCTCAAATAAAAATAGCAAATCTTGGAAATGCTCAGCAAGCCAGGCAGCATCTGTGGAGAGAGAAACAGAGTTAACATTTCAGGTCAATGACCTGTGGAGATGGAGATGGCAGAAGTCCTGCTGTCGGGGCTCCAGGCGGAGATGACCCCACTCAGGTGAGCCTTGGGACCCAGGACCACATTTTAAGGATGGCGATCCGCCACTAAGAACTGCCAGCCCAATCAAAGGGTTGACAGCCCAGCAGCCTCAGCAGTGCCACCACTCGTGCTGGCCATTGTTGGGGCTGCAGCTGAGGTACAGGAGTGCATCGATGGCCGTGCACCCTCTAAGACAGATAAGTGGGAGCTGGGGACACCAGCGCCAAGCAGGTAGGCCTCGGAGAGGGCTGGGGGGAGGGGGTGGTGGAGGGGATCACTGATGTTAGGTAGTGCCTCAGGGGACAAACATTGCAGCTCCATGCACTAAGCAGGGCCCAACAAAGATGACCCCTCCCGACCCCAGAGCCCATTCAGAGGCCACCAGGGTTTACCTGGCGATCTCCCCATGCGCAGGGTCTCCTGACAAGGTGGAAAATGACAGCGTGGAGAGACTGGGCATGCCACCTGATGCCTTACTGCACCATTTTTCGAGCCTTCCCACCTCCTAGTCCATCTCCCAAAAGTCTGGTAAAATCAAGCCCAATGTTTCTTTCTCCACAGATGCTGAGTATTTCGAGCATTTTCTATCTCTCTGTCAGATGTCCAGCATCCACAGTATTTTGCTCTTCTCTTTTGCTTGTTTTCCATATTGGTTCATTTCCCAATTCTAGGTTCAGCAATGCTTCTTTTCTTGCGGAGTTTCTTACAAACTGGGTCAGAAAGGAGTCCTGTAGACACTAGAGAAACTCTATTGGCATCTCCACCTTTCACTCCCTCTCCTTGCCAGTTTATTTGGGGATGGTAGAAACCTCCCAAATTAAGATTCTATGTATTTTATTCATTTCACATATGTTTCTTCCTCTGCACTATTTGACGGCCTGGGCTATACTGTTCAATAACATGACCAAACCCTTCCTATTCTTTATCTCAATCCATATGGATTATGTACCTATTTCTTTGCAAATTAAGCCCTTTCTTGCGACTATTTTGTTATTTCAGTCTAACATAGCTATGACCACCATCCCTTCTTCCTTCACTATAATTTCTAAATACTTTATAACTAGCAACACTTAACTTTTAACCCTGCCTTGGCCTGAATTTTCTGGCTGGCGGGGGGGGCAGAGCAGGAGCGGGCGGGGGTGTGGCAGGCACGGACCTGCTCCCACCCACGATCAGGTCCGCGCCGCCATTTCATGCTGACAGGCCAATTAAGGTGTGAATCGCGGCTCCCGAGGACAGCGGAAGTGGGACAGGTGGCGGCGGGACTACAATGACCACTGGGTACAATGGCGACCCAGCGGCCTGTTTTAAAAAGCTGCTGCAGCCTTTCAAAGGCTGTGAAACATGGCCAGTGGGAGGGCTTCCCAGAGAGCTGCTGGTGAGCAGGCCAGCAGGAGGGTAGGGTAGGGGGCACTGTGCCCCTTGTTTTTCCAATGATTGCCTTGTTGTCCTCCTCGAGGAGGTGGCAGCGCGGGGGGAGGTTCTGGTACCCCAGGATGGGAGGAGGAGCCCCCCCACACATGACCAAATGTGCCTGGGAGGAGGTGGTGGAGGTGGTGAGCTCCCACGACGTGGTGCAGAGCATCTGGCCAGTATCGCAAGCGCTTCAATGACCTGTTGTGCTCGGGACGGGTGAGGACCATGTTGGCAGTGGTCACTTAACCCAGCAGGTGGACTTTCCCCCCTGGTACTGGTGCACTCCTCCCCACCACAAGTCTGAGTGTAGTGACTGCATTGAATCATTGGCGGCATGTGTCCTTCGCTGGGTGGGCCAGCAGATATTGCCCATGCTGAGGTCACCCTGAGAGGGTGGTGAAGAGATGGAGTTCTGCCCCACAGCATGTGGGACACTGAGACCCACATTACTGTTTTGGGAGCAACCTGGAGGTCCTGGACTGCTGGAACTCCAAGACATGTCAAAGTCAGGGTGATGACATGCTGGGAGGGGAGCTTCAAGGTGGCGTAGGCACTGATCGATCTGCTGTCCTCTGTGCTCCAAGTGCTTGCACCTCCTTGCTATGGAAGGTTAGACCGTGTGGTTCCTAATGTGATGTAGGCAGCATTTGGCCAAGGGGGGGTGGGGGGTGGTGCAGGTCTGGCATCTTTGTGTGAGTGTTCGGCAGCAGCTGGGTCAGGAAGCACCAGAGCCCTGCAATGTCTCTCTCTGGTTGGGGTGGACCATCCGCGAAGAGAGTCCAGGTACAATTAGCACTAATCAATGCTCTTCTCTCCTTTTCAGGAGAAGAATGCACATAATGCCGCCGAGTGGGTGACGACTGGCAGCAGGCCAGCACAGTTAGCGATTCTCAGCCGCTTTGAACAGGAGGCCCGAAGTGACCTCACGTTGGCGCAGTAGCTGCCTTGTGTCTCTGCGTGCTCCTGTCAGGGTGATCTGGATGAAGGCAGCAGCTCCTCTGCCCCTCTGCCAATTACCGTTGCATCTGGTGAAGCTGCGACTACTGGGGAGATGCCAACTGTGCAAAGGTGGGGCCAGCACAGGTTCCACAGGCCAGAGGACGACTGCCAAGGTCATCGAGGCCAACAGGACAGCAGAGTCAGCAGGCTGTCTCAGATGCCACTCCCAGCGAGGGGGCAGCACCAAGACGTAGCACCCGAAAACGTAAACATAAGGCACCTTAGGCACATCACAGGTTTATCACTGGTGCTTTTGTGTTGACCTGCAATGAGATTTTTATGAGTTGGTGTGATTTTTAACACCTTTTTCATTTTGCTTCATTAAGTTTCTTTGGTTTCAAAAATAAATTCAGACATGTCACTATGAGGTTGCCTCTTTTGTTCTGCAGGCGGATGGTTACCAATAATGTAATATGTGCTTTGTGGGATATTCAACTTTATCAACAAGGACCTTAGTTAATGTTCCTAGCCAGGCCAATTTTGCACTTAGGTCTCCTATAGGGAGCATATGGCCCAGGCTTGTCCTGGAGGTCCACCTGTGGTGTGCCAGCTGAAGATTCGTTGGATTAAAGCCTCCTGGGTGTCCTTGTCTCCCTGGAGTATGCCCGGGTCAGCATCTAACCCCTCAACATTTCCCTCGCGTGCTCTTCCTCGGACTCACTGCTGGACCCATCGTGTGCATCTGCAGCCACTGCATCTACATCTTTGTCGTTCACAGTGTTCCCTCTTTTCAACGCAAGATTGTGGAGAGTGCAGCATGCAACCACTATCACCGAGACACGAGCTGGGGAGTACTGGAGTGCGCCCCCCGAACGGTCCAGGCATCGGAAGCGCATCTTGAGAAGACCGATGGTTCTCTCCAACACAGCCCTTGTGGATGCATGGTTCCTATGTAGCGCTGCTCAGCCTCTGTTCTTGGATGGCGGAGAGGCATCATAAGCCTCTCTGAGAGGATAGCCCTTGTCACCCAGTAGCCATCCATCCAGCCGGACTGGAGCCCGGGCACCTGAGAGAGTCTGAGGATGTAGGCGTCGTAGGAGCTGCCTGGGTACCTTGCACAGACTTGTAGAATCAGCATCCTGTGGTCACACACTATCTGCACGTTCATGGAGTGGAAGCCCTTCCTGTTGATGAAGGCACCGGACTCACCTGCTGGCGCCTTGATGGCCACATGTGTGCAGTCTATTGCACCCTGGACATGGGGGAAGGCAGCAATGGCCACAAAGCCTCTGGTTCGCTCTGTCTGGCTTGCCTGGTCCCAACGGTCGAGGATGAAGGTCAATGCATGCCTGAACAGAGCATCTGTAACCCGCTTGACACAAGTGTGGACAGCTGTTTGGGAGACACCGCAAAGATCACCCACCAATCCTTGGATAGAGCCAGGTGCATAGAAGTTGAGGGCAGCTGTGACTTTTAGAGCCGCTGGCATGGGGTGTCCACCCAGTTATCTGACTGATATAGTTTCCATCTCCCTTGAGAGATGAAGCCTCCTTCGGCACTGAACCTCAGACATATTAAGGTAGCTGCTTCGCCGCCTGTATACCCTGGCAGTAGGATAGTGGCATCTTCTGTGGCCCCTTCCACCTTGGTCTACCTCTTGGCCCTGCGCCCCTTGTGCCTGCACCTGCCCTCCCAAAGGTGGCTCCCCTGGAGGCTGAATGTGGACTCTTGGCCTCTTCCCCTTTCTAGTCCTCCTTTCCTCCTCAGAGGAAGTGCTTCCAGTTGAGAGTTCAGTTCCCGTTCCCAGGCTAAGGGTAGGCTTCCTGAAACATGCAGGCACAACAAAGATTCCTCACTGCAGAGTGCTGACCTGAAGGTTGTGGGTCCAGACCAAGCAGCTGGTATGTGTTTTTAAGTATTGCAGCTCACACAGGCAAGTATCAGGAACTTTGAAACATCAATATTTTGCAGAGCACACTCGTGACCCCACTGAGCCCTCTTATCCCGCCTGTGGATGAGGTTTATACAAATGTGTTCTACCCACCTGCCCATGCATCCCTGCGCCAACCCAAAGATTGCACAGGCACCAAAAAGTCACAGTCGATTGGCACCTTAAGGGTGGCTGGTTAATTAAAGGCTGGCATGCATCAGAGATCATCGTGTGCCCGCCCAATGAAATATCGCGATGGTGCGCGGTGACGTTGGAACACTTGCCCAACATCACCCGGCGTTGTTTTACGAGTGGGTATGCGGGGCCTTTCCCTGCAGACCAACAGCAAAATCCTGCCCCTTGTTTTTATTAGCCCTGGTATGTCTACTTCCTCACTTCTAATTCTCTTCTTTAGTTGTCAATGCACTTATAGCCACTTGATAATAGAGTCTGAGTATTGCTGAAAAAAGAGACATGCTGTCAAAGCTTTTCATCTTGTACGCATCAGGAAAGATTCGCAAGAATACCAAGGGCACAATTTTTAGTTTGTTGGTCGGGCACATGCTCGACCCGACCGAGCATAAAATAATGCGCGTTGACATCATGCATGCATCCTGATATCATCATGCACTCACGCGATATTTCGGTCAGCAATTACAAGATCTATTAAGGGGCCATTAAAAAGTTAATTAAATGAAATCTTTCGCCGCCCATCCAATGTTATGCACATTTTTGGAGACCTCATCCAAGGGCAGGATGAGGTTTCCAAACGCAAATGAAAATAAAGTACAAAATTTAAAATGTAATTAGTAACATGCCCTTACTTGTGTTACAGAGCTACATGAGGGGACATGCTTTTTAACATTTCAAAAACCTTTATTTTTAATTGTCAAAACTGTTCACCTCCCTGAGGCAGCTCTGGCTCAGGGAGATTTGCCAGTGCGCATTCACGCACATGTGCAAAGTTTGCGCTCGCCCCGCTACCTCTCCCCACCCCTCCCCCCTCCGCCCGCACATGCAGCGTTGAGCACTGCTGCTCGCCTTTCATGCTGGGCGGGCCTTAATTGGCCCCCCAGCATGAAATCGCCTTCCGGCCCCAATTGCAGGCAGCAGTCGGCTTCCCAATCACCCCCACCCGCCCCCGCCGAGCCCACCCGACAAAGGTGAAACTCTGCCCCAAATCTCAAAGTGAACAACAACTTATTTTGCATGAGAAGAAGTTGCTGATTGGTTGGCAAGTTTTTTCAGCGATACTGCTCTGTAAAATGCTACACAGGCAATTTAACACAATTTAATATATTATCATTTTTCATTTCTCCTGCTTCAATTTTATCAGGTATTTTATTTCTACTTCCTGTATCCTTTCCTGTTCTCTGATTATTGAAATTATTTCTATCTCTTTTTGAGTTCTTGCTTTCTCCCCATCCCTTCTTTTTCCTATCTTTACATTACTATAATATCTATCCAAAGCCTTCCTCCTCCTCTTTTCACTTGCTTGAAGCCCTTTCTAAATACCATAGATCACTGCGTTTAAGTCAACCTGGTGAAGAAGATGACTCCAATTTCTCAGCCCCAAAAAAACATGTTTTTGTATACACTCAGTGTATAAGTCAACCCCCCCCACCTTTACAGCTATGACATGCTATACTCACATTAATAGTCAGCCTCAATTTTTCAAGCCTCAAATTATGTTTTATTTATTGGTGCCTTATAACTGGCACAAAAGATCAAGCAGGCAATAAGGGCTGTGTTGTGAAGATGCACTGCAGATTAAGACACACCCACAGAGAGTAGACCCCACATGGCAAATGACAAAGATGGCAACAATCCACACCCACCCTATCGGTTCACTTTAAGCTCGGCGAATAAGTTGACCCCAGCTTTTGAAGGGATTTTTGAGGCTTCCAAATTTGACTTATGTGCCAACATCTATGATATTCCTAATATTCTTTTACAAGTCTGTTTCTCATTTCCACTTGGTCCTTGGTCACAGCCTAGTTCAATTTGATTTTTGCCCTTCTGGGGAGGTAATGGAGACCAAAACTCTGGAATCATACAAAAGGCAGTTAGATGCTCTGGTAAGATATCTATGCATGATAGCTGGATGAGCTAATGGCCTCTTTCAATTGTACTTATGTTTATGTCAACTTTAATTCAACATGCACACTGCAAATAGATTGTATATGTCTGTTGGAAGGAGAGATTCATGACCAATCTTGAAATTGGTCTTCCATTGAGGAACTAACTTGTTTCAAGTCCTCATTTCCTATTTTGCTGCCTTCAGAGAGGATCTGAGAACTCATATTTATACGAAAGGGAGAACATTTTTACTTCACCATATATAAGCTCATGGGGGTGGAAATTGGTTTTGTCCCATTTTGAGCCGAAAACAAGTGACATGCTGGGAACACAGCCAGAACCGGAGAGAGGAAGGAGATTGGAAAGGAGGGAGAGGGGCAATTGAGAGGGATGGAGATGGAAGGGGATGATCAGGAGGGAGGAGGATGATCAGGAGGGGGCCAAACTGGACATCTTCACTAGTAGGAATTCACCTTGGAGAATGAACAGAGGTTAGGCAGAGGAGGACAAGTTGCCAGAAGATGGAGGGAGAGGAGGAGCGGGGAAAGAACTCCCAGCAGGAGTCCATATCCACCCAGGATGTTCAGGGATCAATTATCCTCCCTGAAGCTTGATGAGAAACAACATGTGAGATGCTAGCACTTTAATAAGGACACCCTCACTGAAATCTGCCACCTGCTGCAGCCACAACTGCAATCTCAGTAGAGGCCAAGTACTGCATTGTTAGTGGCTACGGAGTGGCCAGTGACCACGGGGCCTTGTGTCTTTATCCATTTGGACATCCTGGATTACTGCAGGGTGCCTATACCAATATGATGTGAGGCCATATCCATTGCGAAATGAGTGTATGCTTTCCTTATTGAACCCTTCACGCCTATGATATTACAGAAACATTTTCTGGGGGACCGCTTCTGTGCAAAGAGACATAGCATGTGGCAGCAACTGCTGCACGTACCCTTTTCTCACTGTGTGTCTTTTTAGTATTGTGGGCGAATGGGGAGAGTGAAGGCCAGGACTGGAATTGTTTTTAAAAATGGCTGAAATATACCTGTTCCAAATATCCCAGAATTTTCATTCTTCTTTGTAGCCCAAGGAGTTGATGCTATTTTTAATGCATATATTAGTGTGATCATTTAAATTCCTGTGTGCATTATTTTTATAAAGTTGTTAATTTATTTTATTTCCTTGTTAACTAAAGTGACCCAAGAGACAAACAGCTCAACACTGTCAAGTTCTGTGCAGAAGACTAAAACCTGCTGGCTATCGAACAAAAGAGGAACCAGTTTCAGAGCTATTATCCTGGAAAATAAAAGATGGAAACAAAAAGCGAGGTCAGCTTAGAATTAAGTATGATCCTAAACTTGTACGGGATACAGAAATTCCCAGGAATAATCCAAAACTTTGTTGCCCATATCCCAACTCTCAACAGGGCCTGTTTAACCTATCATCCCTGCTCACTGACCTACATTGGCTTCTTGTTCAGCAATGTTTCAAAGTTAACATTCTCAATCTTATGTTTGAAACACTCCATGGTCTCGCCCCTCCCTATCTCTGTAATTTCCTCTAGCCCTACAGTCCTCCAAGAACTATGCCTTCCTCCAATTCTGACCTTCAACTGTGCCTTCAACTGTCTAGAAACCAAAGCCTGAAATCAGCACCTTTCCCTGTCTTGTCCTTTGAGTGCACCTCTAAACTTACTTATTTTCCCAAGGTTTTGGTCACCTGCATAATTTCTCCTTCGTTTTAGTGTTAAGTTTTCTCTGATTGCATTCCTGCGATGTGCTTTGGGATGTTTTAGCATGTTAATGGCATTCTATCAAGACCAGTTGTTGTTATAAAGAGACATGGAGGACAGTCACTGGAGCCCCGATGATAGGCAGCCAACGATGGTCATTTACATATGAATACTGTCACAATCTGTGGTACCTTGACTAAGATAAACCACTGCCTTTAATAAAAGAAATTTAATGGAAAAGGAGAGAAAATCAGTGGGAAACATGGAAAATGTTTATTTTTTTAATGTATTTTTTGTAAGTTTATACGGCCCTTAGAATGTGATGCAGAGACAAAATAATTAATTGGCAAAAAGAGCAGCTACAGTCCCCTAGTTGACTACATTCTGTGACTGACATATTTTCAAAAGAAAGCTGACTTTGAGGCAAACTGACTTGCCAAGGATAACAGGACAATGTAATTATACATTGTGGAAGTAGATTCCAGCACCATCGCTTTAGTCCCTGAAAAACAGTATTTTCTGATTAGGAAAGTACAATGGCTCTGACTCTGAGGTTACTTGCTCAACTAGGACATGCTAATTCATTAAAAGATTTGGCCTGTTTGGAAACTGGTGTCTAGCTGGGAACACAAATAAAGGTGTTGGGGAGAAAGCTGAAACAACTATCGCATTACAAAGGAATATCTATTTGGAATGTAATGTATCAACATTGGTCCTACATTAGCAAAAACATCTGTGCACAGAGCTGTCAGGAGATTGCTAAAAACTCACCAACAGTGACTAATCATGTCTAAGTAAAACCAACTGACTAAATTTATAATACCACTCTTTGCACCATTTCCTTAGAAACTGTGACCTTTCTAAAAAAAATTGTAGATTGATCTATATCACATACAACCACAAGGTCAAGAAGTGACAAAGGCGGTCAGAACAAAAACAATTTAAAAAACCATCCGAATATAGATGATGG
Organism: Carcharodon carcharias; assembly: GCF_017639515.1. Taxonomy (NCBI): domain Eukaryota; kingdom Metazoa; phylum Chordata; class Chondrichthyes; order Lamniformes; family Lamnidae; genus Carcharodon; species Carcharodon carcharias. The sequence goes on along the minus strand of NC_054467.1, from coordinate 153,197,556 downwards.
TTCAGAAGCACAATATAATGGCCCACAAAACTGTGTGCACAACGAATCGGGTGCGCAGGAGGTGGGGTGCACAATGCGCAGGCCTTGCTTGTATTGACTTAGGCAGCACTGAATATTTATACTGCCATATGATTTTAGTCATGCAGGCATGCAGCCAGGGCAACCCGCAACTTAAATGTATTCAGTACCTCTTAAAGGAGAGGTGCATCTGGCTGCAGACACCAGGGAAAAGCATACAAGCAGAGATCACAGAATCACAGTGCAGAAGAGGCTCTTCAGCCCATCGAGTCTGTACTGACACGTGAGAAACATCTGACCTACCTACCTAATCCCATTTACCAGCATTTGGCCCATAGCCTTGAATGTTATGGCGTGCCAATGCTCATCCAGGTACTTTTTAAAGGGTGTGAGGCAACCCACCTCCACCACCCTCCCAGGCAGTGAATTCCAGACTGTCACCACCCTCTGGGTAAAAAAGTTTTTCCTCACACCCCCCTAAACCTCCTGCCCCTCACCTTGAACTTATGCCCCCTTGTGACTGACCCTTCAACTAAGGGGAACAGCTGCTCCCTATCCACCCTGTCCATGCCCCTCATAATCTTGTACACCTCGATCAGGTCACCCCTCAGTCTTCACTGCTCCAACAAAAACAACCCAAGTCTATCCAACCTCTCTTCATAACTTAAATGTTTCATCCCAGGCAACATCCTAGTGAATCTCCTCTGCACCCCCTCCAGTACAATCACATCCTTCATATAATGTGGCGGCCAGAACTGCACATATTACTCCAGCTGTGGCCTCACTAAAGTTCTATACAACTCCAACATGACCTCCCTACTTTTGTAATCTATGCCTCGATTGATAATGGCAAGTGTCCCATATGCCTTTTTCACCACCCCACTAACATGCCTTTCTGCCTTCAGAGATCTATGGACACACAAGCCAAGGTCCTTTTGTTCCTCAGAAGTTCCTAGTGTCATGCCGTTCATTGAATACTTCCTTGTCAAATTACTCCTTCCGAAGTGTATCACCTCACAGCTATGACTGAAACAAGTGCAGAGAGAGCACCAAGCCTCATGGATGTTGTCCTGGATTTTCTGGCGTAGACAGTTGACAGGGGAAGGGATATCCTTTTTCTACTAGGGAGCAGGAAACCCTGCACGTATCAACTCCACCGGCAATGGTAAGAAGTGCAGAATTAAGTCAGTGCCAAAGGCTGAATACCCAGGATCATGGCTGCAATTCTGGAAGAAGGTCAATGCCTCACTAGAGCTGTCAAGGTCTGCTTGCACATCCATCACCTAAAGCCTCATAACTCACAAAATTCTTGTCCCTTTATTCTCATTGAATCACAACCATGCTTCCATGTAACTCCCTCTCCTCACATACTCATCACCATTACAATCCTCACTTACTCAAACTTGCACCATGAGAGCAGGCCCCACAAGATTCAGGGGTATAGACTTTTAGGGGGTAAACACGTTTTGGAAGAGGTTTCCCCAAAGTGTGCTTCTTGCAAACACCACCCACTACTGCAACATATTACACATCAAAAGGTTCAGGTGAAATCATTTTTAAAAAATTCATTTACAGGGTGTGGGCCTGCATTTATTTGGCCTTCCCTAATTGCCCTTGAGAAGGTGATGGTGAGATGCCTTTTGGAACTGGTGCAGTCTCTGTGGTGTAGATAGACCCACAGTGCTGTTAGGAAGGGACTTCCAGGATTTTGACCCTTCACTGCTGCTGGGGCTGCATTGGTTCAAGAGGTAGTTCATCATCTCAAGGGCAATTCCGAGTGGGCAATAAATGCTGGTCTAGCCAGCGACATTCAAATCCCATAAAAGAATCTTTTAAAAACTCTTACAATCATACCTTTTGAGTTGAATTCCACGTTGCTATTGTAAGACATAATTTGAACTGCAGTGTTATCAGATTTTATATCATTGAGCAGAATATTACTCTGCGTGTGCAGGCACAGGCCTGACATGACCGAGCGTAAAAAGATGTGCGATGACGTTGGGCATGCGTCCCGATGTCATTGCGCAGTCTCACGATATTTCATTAGGCGGGCACGTGGCGGAGTCGGCTTGTGCCAGTCCAGCCTAATGGTTGGCAGGCAGGTGAAAAGGCTAAGCGGCCTTTACATTTTTTAGGAAACCTCATCCACGAGCCGGCTGAGGTTTCCTAAAGCAAATAAACATTAAATAAAAACTTCATTTTTGTATTAAAAACATGGCCCAGCTCATGTGACAGAGTCACATGAAGGGACATGTTTTATTAAGTTTTTATTCTCTTCATTTTTTTTTTACACAGTGCTTCAGTCTCTGAGGCAGCTCTGTGCCTCAGGAAGATTGAAGCGCCCTTTCTCACGCATGCACGAACTGCACGCTCGGCCCGGCTCTCCCTCCTCCCCCCCCGCCCGCACAGGCAGCACTCAGTGCTGCTGCTTGTGACCCATGCAGGGTAGGCCTTAATTGGACCCCCACCTGAAATCGGCTTCATGACCACCCGCCCGCCCCCGCCGAGCACACCCGCCAAGGGCAAATCCTGTCCATTGTAATCACTAGGAATGGCTTCTCTTACTGGTCTTGCACTGTAACCTCTGGTGTCCCGCAAAGATCTATCCTTGCATCCCCCACCACCCCATTTCTCAGCAACACGCTGCCTCCCCTTCTATTCCTCATCTAAATGCTGCCCCTTAGTGACATCATCCGAAGGCACAGTGTTAGTTTGCAGATGTACACTGACAACACTGAGCCTTACCTCACCACCATCTCTCTCAATTCCTTCACTGCTGTTAAATTATTGCTTAATCAACATCCAATATTGGATCAGCAGTAGTTGCCTCCAATTAAATATTGGGAAGATTACAGCCATCCCCACTCCAAACTCCAAGCAGTTGACACCATCCCTCTCCCTGAAAACAGTCTGAGATTAAGCCAGTCTGTTCACAACCTTGGTGTCATATTTGACCCTGACATGACCTCTGACCTCATGTTTGTGCTGTCATTAAGGACACCTATTTTCACCTCAGTAACATTTGCTTGGCTTTGCCCGCTCTCAGCTACTCTGCTGCTGAAACTCTCAATCATTCACTTTTATTCCAATGCACTCTTGACCCATCTCTCACAATCTAACCTGTGTGAACTTGAGATCATCCAAAACTCTCTTGCCTGTGCCTTGACTTAGAGCAAGTCCCGTTCACCTGTCACCCCTGTGCTTACTGACCTATATTGGCTCCCAGTCAAGCAACATTCTGATTTTAAAATTCTCACCCTTGCTTACAAATTTCTCCATGACCTTGCCCCTTCCTTTCTCTGTAATCTCCTCCAACCCTACAAGCCTCCGAAATAGCTGCAATCATCTAATTCTGGCCTCTTGTGCATTCTCAATTATAATCGTTCCACCATTGGTGACTATGCCTTCAGTTGCCTAGGCCCCAAGCTGTGGAATTCCCTCTGTACACCCCTCTGCCTCTGCACCTCACTTTTAAGTCACATCTTAAAAACTACCCCTTTGAACAAGCTTTTGGTTATCTGACCTAATATCTCCTTATGTGGCTCGGTGTCATACTTTGTCCCTCAATTCAAGAATGATGTCTACTCAGGATAGCAAGTTTCTGCTATGGGCTGTCATGTGGCTGAACAGACCGATTCTTGATCCACAAGGCTTTGGGTACATGAAGCAGTACATCCCATGAGGTAGTGGGTTCCATAGTGAAGGATTTGCTCCCTTTTCTTTCCTTCTCTGCTGCTGCTCCAACTCATTATTAAGGCAATGGGACTCAAAGCATGATGCATCTTGATAGACAAGTGATCGCCATTTTGAAGCACAGTCATTAAGGTCGATGCCACCACGCTTCAAGGAGAGCTTCAACGAAGTATTTTCGTTGTCCTCCCCTGGAACGTTGGCCATTTGAGGGTTGAGGAAACAGGACCTGGCAGGGGAGATGCTCTTCGGCCATCTGGACACAGTGTTCACTCCTTTGAAGTTAACCGTGTAGGAGTTTTGCCTGAATGCTTGTGGAGCTGGCTTCAAGAAGGACTGTAGCATTTGCTTGACGGCACTCCCATTCAATCCAGAGGATGCAGCAGAGGCATGATGATGGAATTTCTCTGGTGCTCTTAAGTTTTGCTGATACACAGTCCAGCTCTCACTGCACTACAGGATTGTGGTGACAATAGCTCTGTACACTCGGGATTTTGTTGTCTTGCAGAGGTCTTTTTTGTCAAACACTAGCTACCGTAGTTTATGGAAAGCTGAGCTGGCACAGCTGATCCCATGTTGGATCTCCTCATCAATGGTGGCCTTTGGAGGGGGTAGCTGCCAATGGATCAATTATATCTATGGAGGTCAGTTTTATAATACTCCTGTGATGTGCCTTGGGATGTTTCACAAAATTCACACAAAATCACAGAATGTTAATGACACAGAAGGAGGCCATTTGGCCCACTGTGTCTGCATCGGCTCTCCAAATGACCATTATGACCTAGCACAATTGCCCTGCCTTTTCCCCATATCCCTGCAAATTGTTTCCATTCAAATAATCTTCTAATATCCTCTTGAATGCGTCAATTGAACCTGCCTCTACCACACTTCCAGGCAGTGCATTCCAGACCCAAACGACTCGTTGTGTGTAAAAGCTTTTTCTCATGTCACATTTGCTTCTTTTGCAAATCACTTTAAATCTGTGCCCTCTCATTCTTGATCCTTTCATGAGTGGGAACAGCTTCTCATCCCTGGAACCAATCTTGCTAAACCTCATCTGCACTCTCTCCAATGTGTTCACATCCTTCCTATAACGTGGTGTCTAGAACTGTAAAATATTGCAGCTGAGATCCAATGAGTATCTTATATAAATTCAGCACAACCTCCTTGCTCTTGTACTCTATGCCCCTATTAATAAAGCCCAGGATACTATATGCTTTATCAACTGCTCTCCCCACCTGACCTGCCACCTTCAATAATCGATACACATATACAACCTGCTCTTTTTGCTCCTGCACCCCCTTCAAAATGTCACCCATTATTTTATATTATCTGTCTATGTTCTTCCTATCAAAATGCATCACCTCACACTTTTCCGCATTGAACTTCATCTGCCACCTATTTGCCCACTCCACCAAATTGTCAATGTCCCTTTGAAGTTCTGCACTGTCCTCCTCACAGTTTACAACACTCCCAAGCTTTTTATCATTCGCAAACTTTGAAATTGGCCCCTGCACACCAAGATCTAGATCATTAATATATATCAGGAAAAGGGAAAAGCGTGGGTCCCTGGGGAATTCCATTACAAACCTTCCTCCAGCCCAAAAAATATTCATTGACCATTACTCTCTGCTTCTTATTTTTCAGCCAACTTTGTATCCACTTTGTTACTGTCCCAATTATTCCATGAGCAATAACTCATGCCTTAAAGTTGCCTTGTCAACTTTAAGTACCAACGGTCTATTCAACACTTCCTCCTTATCAATTTTGAACCCTTCTAGTGACAGTTTCTTCGTCTGGATAACATCTACCTCCTTGGTAAAGACGGATGCAAAGTATTCATTTAATAGCTCAGCCGTGGCCCCTTCATCCAATTATAAATTTCCTTTTAGGTCCTGAATCACCCCTACTCCTCCTTTTACCACCCTTTTACTATTTATACGCCTATAGAAGACTTTGGGATTCCCCTTTATGATGGCTGCCAGTCTTTTCTCATAATCCCTCTTCATTTCTCTAATATGCTTTTTCACCTCCCCTCTGAGCCTTCAGTATTCCTCTTGGTTCTCAATTGTATTTTCTACCTGACACCTGTCATAAGCACACCTTTTTTTTCTTCATCTTAATTTCTATCTCCACTTGCCTGGATGAGTGCAGCTCCAACAACACACAAGAAGCTTTGCACAACCTTTCCCTTTCGATGAAACATATTTTTGTTATGTTAATGGTGCTGTATAAATAAATGTTGTTGTTGATGTATAGTTACAAACACAATGGACTAAAGTTTGCTTTCGTTGGGTGGGCACAGCAGGCAGGCCTGGGAGTGGTCACAAAACTGACCGCCACCCACGATCGGGCCCTGAGTGCGATTTCACGCTGGCTGGCCAATTAGCGGCCAGCCAGCAAGAACCGGACACTGCTATGCTGAGCACTGCCGGGGTGGGACTGGGAGGAGGGCGAGCACAGAAGTTTGCGCATGCGTGCGAGTGCGCGCACGGAAAGCTCCCTGAAGGCAGAGAGCTGCTTCAGGGAGCTGAAGATTTAGTACAAATAAAAGTTTAAAAAATAAGGTGAACATGTCCCTTCATTTCTGTCACATGAGCCGGGACACGTCATAAATGAGATTTAAACATTTTTCTTTTATTTTTAATTCCTGTTGGAAACCTCGTCCCGCCTGTGGACGAGGTTTCATAAAAAATCCAAAGGCCGCTTGGCGAAAATTTTGATTAAATTAGTTGATTTAGGGGTTTAATAGGCCTTTTAATTGTCAGCAGGCATGCTGCCACCTCTCGCGCACGCCCGCTGAGCGAAATATCACGAGAGTGCGCGATGATGACGACACAACCACCCGACGTCATCACCCATTATTTTACTCTCATTCAGGTCAGGCACGCGCCTGCCCGACAAGAGAAAAATTCTTCCCAGTATGTGTGTGGTAAACCAGCTCGAACTAAATAAACTATCTATGTTTCTTTCAAGGGCATTAAAACTTTCATTTTATTTGTTTATTTTATTTATCTGTCAGCCCTAGGCTTGCCTATTCCACCACTCTCCTGGCTCACCTCTCACTTAACACCCTCTGAAAATGAACTATCCTAGGCTCTGCTGCCCATGTCTTAACTCACACCAAGTCCCATTCACTGATCATACCTGTGCTCACTGAGCTACACTGGTTCCTGGATAAACAATGCCGTAATTTTAAAATCCGTATCCTTGTTTTCAAATCCCTCTGTGGTCTGGCTCCTCTCTATCGCTGCAATCTCATACAGCCCTCTAATTTTGGTTTCTTGAACATTCCTAATTGCTTCAGCATTGGTGGCCGTACCTTCAGCTACCAAGGCCCAACCTCTGGAATTCCCATCTCTCTTTCCTGCTTTGTAACAATCCTTAAAGCCTATCTCTTTGATCAAGCTTTTGATTATCTAGTCAAAGGTCACCTTTATGTGGCGCCATGTCAAGTTTTGCTTTCTATCACTCCTGTGAAGGACTTTGGTACATTTTATTATGTTAAATAATTATAAATTACTATAAAACATTATTATAAAACATATTTTGCATATCTTGTAGGAAACTTTCCCTGAACAATATGCAGTGAAATAACTCAATATTTGTTAATAGGTTTACATTTTGATTTCACGCAGGACACATTTGGAAATGTTTTATCCCATTGTGATTTTCATCATCATCATCATCATCATCTTCCTCCACTGAGCACAGAATCTTCGAGCATCCCTGACAAATTGGCAGTTCTGATGAAAGGCCACTTGACCTGAAGCCTTAACTCTGTTTCTCTCCACAAATGCTGTCTGACCTGCTGAATTTTTCCAGCACTTTTTGCTTTTTATTCCAGATTTCCAGCATATGCAATATTTTGCTTTTGAATTAATGAGTTTACTTTAGTAACAGCAAACAGTTATGGAGACAGAACTTTACGCACATGGATTTTCAAAGATCACTATTGTTTTAGTCTATTTAGGAAAGTTTGTTAGCGGTTATGTTATGATTTATTTATGAATAGCATTTTTGAAAAAATACACAATATAACTGAACTGCACTAGACTCAAAGGAGGAGGTTAATTTTTCCCTCACACAAAAGTTTAAGAGGCTTTGGATGTTATGTTAGAAGGTCTGAATAGTGATTGCTTTCTTCATCTCTAGCCTGTTGGTCATTTTCTAAATATTGGGGCTAAATTCTATCAACTCCCTGACAGGGAACATGATGCATGGTTAACCTATGCCTGTTGATGGCAATGCAGGCAGCAGGCCAATGTCGTGCTGCAGCTCAGCTGAATAATCTCTGCATCCAGCCAGTGCTAAGCATGCTGTTGATTAGTTGGATGGAGTTAGAGGCCAATATCATGTGTGTCTAGCAATACTTTTAAAGTCAGCTTGCACCTCTTCAGAAGAAGGGTGCATTGTGGCTGCAGCAGGTGCTGGGAGTTATGATTGAAGAGAATCTGACTTGTGAAAGAGCGAGGAATGGCACGAGGGAAGAAAGCGAGCTCCAAGGTTTTTGAAAGCTTGATTGGAGGTGTTTTTTAGGGAGGTGGAAAGAAGGAGAGATGTCCTGTATCCACAGGGCACTAGGTTCTCCAGCCATATGATCAAAAAACAGTGATAGCAGATAGCAGTGAAGGTCAAGGCCAAGAGTGAGGTCCTGAGGACTCCTGAAGCAATGCCACACAAAGTTCACATTCATGGACAAGGTCAATGAAAGCATCTTCAAATGCTATACCCTACCAACTGCACCAATAGCCTCAGACACTGTTGAATTCACTACAGCTCCAATTCTCACCTACAAATGATCAGACCTCATGTCCAATATTCATATGTTTCACCTCACTCTCAGATAGTTGGCACTGCTGCAAGCCTCACACTCATATCTCAAAATTTGCACACATTGCCAGCCATTCCACCATGCCGACTACACCTGTTAAGTTGATTGCACCACATCCAATAACACAATTCCATCTCTATTGCAGGACAAAGTGGCACACCACCAGAGGCAACAGGAACTAACCAGAGGAGGGCAGGTGTGCATGCACATCCTCAGCCTCACAGAGGAGATGATGCTGGCCATTATTGGGGTGCTAGTTGTTGAGGCTGTGCCCAAAGTGGGGCTGAAACGAAGGATGGTATCCACATACCTACCTTCTCACATCTCATTTCTCTCTCATCCCACACTCTCCTGATTTACAAGCTGCAGATTTTGTAAATATGCGCCTCTTCTTTCACTCCCTCCCTTCACCACACCACAACCGTAGTCTTGTGCATTTTTCCTTTCAGATCCCCAAGTGGTACAACCTGGCCAAACAGTGGAAGAACAGCAAGATGAGAATGATGATGAAGACACAATACCATCACTTGATTTCACACTCACCAGCTCAGATACTGACACCACACCTGTCTTAGAGGATAGATGAGGGTGATTCATATGATCATAAGAAATAGGTAGGCCACAGTGCTGTTAGGGAGGGAGTTCAAGATTTTGACCCAGTAACAGTGAAGGAACGGCGATATATTTCCAAGTCAGGATGGTGAGTGGCTTGGAGGGGAACTTCCAGGTGGTGATGTTCCCATTTATCTGCTGTCCTTGTCCTTATAGATGGTAGCAGTCATTGGTTTGGAAGGTGTTGTCTAAAGACCCTGGTGAGTTCCTACAGTACATTGTGTAGATGGTACACACTGCTGCTACTGTGTCGGTGGTGGAGGCAGTGAATGTTTGAGTAATGGGATCCCATGAGATGGGAGAGAAATTGCACAGGCAACATTAAATCACCAACAATTTGGGTGTCAAGGGCCTTAATTCTTAATTAAAGGCAGGTGCGGCTCCGTCTCCCTCGCACGTCCTCAGGCTGAAATATCGCACGAGTACAAGTTGACGTCGGGATGCTCGCCTGACGTCAGCAGGCATCATTTTACGCTCGAGTGGGTCAAGCAGGCACCCACCCGCAGAGGTCAAATGTCTGCCTGGAGAATCTTAGAATGATTACAGCACAGAAAGAGGCCATTCAGCCCCTGGAGTTCATGCCTGTTCTCTGCAAAAGCAATTTTGCTAGTCACAGACCTTCACCCTCTCCTGAGAGCTGTGCTAGTTTTTTCCTTTCAGGTGCTTATCTAATTTCCTTTGAATCAATTCCCGATTGATTCTACCTCCACCACCCTTTTAGACAGTGCATTCCACATCCTAATCACTCACTGAGTAAAACAGATTTTCTTCATGCTGTCTTTGATTCTTTTGCCAATCATTTTCAATCTGTATCCTCTGACTCTCGTTCCTTCTGCCATTAATCCAACAAACTGAGGAGAACATTCTGCAGCAATTAGCAAGTTAAAAGGACCATGACCATCACAATCTGCATGATATGCCAAAATCTTCCATTACATTTGGTGCTTTTCAAATTACTTAACTGAGACAGAAACCCCATTAAAATTTTAACAAACAAAGCAGGAGGAAGTAAAATGAAAATCAGTCATTCCATGTTGTCAAGATGAACAGACTGAGTCAAATCCTGTTCAGGATGTGGAACAAGTGACTTGGTCAATTGGACATTACAATTTAAACAAAACTACATTGACAGCTGAGTCAGTAAACTGCAGGGAGTGAAATCTGTTACAGGTCCAGGCAAGAGTTAGGTAAGGCAGCAAGCTGGCTACAGTAAGATCATGCCCTATAGGCTAAGTGGTTCAAGCCCAGTGCAGGAGAAGTCCATTGTCCAAAATTCTGAAGAAAGTCAAAAGGTCCAAGTTTGTTTTATGGTTTTAAAATCAGTTTTTACTTTATTTATTCCTAGGATGTGAGCATCGCTGGCAAGGCCAGCATTTACTGTCAATTCCTAATTGCCCTTGAGAAGGTGGTGACAAATTCTCTTCTTGAATCACTGCAGTCTTCTGGTGTTGGTACCTACAGTATTGCTCAGGAGAGTTTTGCAGGATTTTTACCTAGCGAAGGCGAGGGAATGGCGATATATTTCTAATTCAGGATGTTGTGCAACTTGGAGTGGAACTTGCAGGTGGCGGTGTTCCCATGTATCTGCTGCCCTTGTCCCTCTCAGAGGTAAGAACTGCAAGTTCGGAAGGTGCTGTCGAAGGAGTCTTGGTGAGTTGCTGCGATGCTTCTTGTAGATGGTACACACTGCTGCTACTGTGCATCGATGGTGGAGGGAGTGAATGTTTGTGGAATGGGTGCCAATCAAGCGGGCTGCTCCTTATTTTTAAACACTGCCCCCTAGTTCTAGATTCTCCCAGGAGGGGATACATCCTATAAGCATCTACCCTGTCAAGCTCTCTCAGAATCTTATACGTTTCAATAAGTTCACCTATGATCCTTCGAAACACCATTGAGTATAATCCCAACCTGCTTAATTTATCCCCATAAGCCAACAGTTTCATCCCAGGATTTAGCCTAGTGAACCTTTTCTGAACTGCTTCCAATGCAAATATGTCCCTCCTTAAGTAAGGAGACTAAAACTGTACACAGTACGCCAGATGCAGTCTCACTATATACAGCAAGACCTGGACAACATTCAGGCTTGGGCTGACAAGTGGCGTGCAACATTTTTGCCATACAATAGCCAGGCAATGCTCATTTCCAACATGAGAGAATCTAACTATCTGCCCTTGACATTCAATGACATGAACATTGCTGAATACCCCACTATCAACATCCTGGGGGTTATCATTGACTAGAAACTGAACTGGACCAACCATATAAATACTGTGGCTACAAGAGTAGGTTAGAGGTTAGGAGCTCTGCGGAGAGTAACTCACCTCCTTACTCCCCAAAGCCGGTCCACTATCTACAAGGTACAAGTCAGGAGTGTGATGTAATGCTTTCCACTTGACTGGATAAGTGCAGCTCCCACAACACGCTCAATACCATCCAGGACAAAGCAGCCCACTTGATTGGCACCCTATACCACCTTCAACATTGACTCCTTCCACCACTGACGCACAGTGGCAGCAGTGTGCACCATCTGCAACATGCACTGCAGTAACTCAACAAAGGCTCCTTAGATAGCACTTTCCAAACCCTTGACCTCTACCACCTATAAGGACAAGGGCAGCAGATGCATGGGAACACTACCACCCAGAAGGTCCATTCCAAGTCACACACCATCTTGATTTGGAACTATATCGCCATTCCTCCATTGTCGCTGGACCAGAATCCTTGAATTCCCTCCCTAACAGCTCTTTGGATGTACCAGCACTACAAGTACGGCAGTTGTTCAAGAAGGCAGCTCACCACCACCTTCTCAAGAGCAATTAAGGATGAGCAATAAATTCTGGCCTAGCCAGCAACATCCACATCTCACAAACAAGTTTAAAAAAATGCCCTGTACTGTTATAGTAGGTCTTCCCTTTATACTCCACACCCTTTGCAATAAAGACCAATATTCCAATTGCCTTCCTAATTATTTACTGTCCATACATGCTAGCTTTTTATGATTTGCATTCAAGGACACCCAGTTCCCTTTCTACCACAGCATTCGGCAGTCTCTCTCCATTTAAATAATCCTGCTTTTCTATTCACCCTGTCAAACTGGACAACCTCACATTTTTCAAAATTATACTCCAACTGCCATATTTTTACTCACTTAACCTATCTATATCCCTTTGCAGACTCTTTGTATCCTCCTCACAACAATCTAGCACCGGAGTTCCGAAGAAACATTAGCATTACTCAAAACATTAACTCTGTTTCTCTCTTCACAGATGCTACCAGACCTGCTGAGTTTTTCCAGCCCTTTCTGTTTTTAGCCCAGACTACTACGTTCTCAGCCTAAAGCTACCTGCAAGGCCACCTAGAGTATCCCCAACTGAAGGTCAGCTGCATTCCACCAACCCATGCTGCAACCACCGGGGTGGTACAGCGTAGGAGAACTGGGATAGGCAAAGGCACACAGAAAACTGACAGCTTAATTAGTTGATATGATTTCATTTATAAACTTTCATTTGGAATGCTTATTTTAATACTTGCAATGTGGCCTAGTGGACGCTAGATGTTCACTGAAAGGGGGATTCTCGATGGATGGGGAATTGGGGTTGGCTTTGCTGGTACTGCACAACAGTCAAATGAGTTCTTTATGGACAGGCTGGGCAGAAAGGCGATGTCTAAGTTGCCTCCTACCTTCCTCTTCCTCCTCTTGCCCCTTCTCCTCATTATGCATCTGTTTCTCCTCCTCCTGTTCTTCCTCCTCATGCCCCAATTCCTCAGCAGCTCGCTGTTCGCATATTGGGAATGCCGCCTCCTAATGGTCAGTTTGTACAGCAGCAACAAGTAACCTTGACTCTTGACACCTGGTCTGCTGAGTATTGCAGAACTTCGCCATGGACTAGGCAGTTAAGTGTTGTTTCAACACACCAGCGGTCTGCTCTATGACATTTTGTGTGGCAAAATGGCTCTCAATGAATAACACATGCTGCATGCTTGGGCATGGGTTGCACATGGGAGACATCATTACCATGTGATCAGTGGATAGCCCTTGTCACCCTGTAGTTACCCTCTGGTTTGTCATGGTGGCTCACATGCAGATGGCACTGCGGGCAGCCACAGGATGTAGACATCATCAATAGGACTATTTTTTGTGTAGATTCTTGCTTACCAGTTTTATGAAAGTTAAGTGCGAAGCAATTTCTAAACCATTGGCAGAGCCATCACAGAGTTGCACTAAGCATGGTTTAGGTACCCATCGGCCGCAATGATGGCTTTTCATGTCATATCATCCCAAGCCCACAGCATTAATTATACATTCCTGGGAAACACCCTGTTTCCATGCTGGGCAGGCTGTCATTCGCCTACCACGCCATCACCTCACTGCTTCATCACGCCGGGCATATAAAGAGCAGCCACGTGCACACCTCTCAGGTCTTCCCACCCACAACTGCCGCACAGGAGAAGGGTGACCCTGAAAGCCCCCCACTTCAGTGATGTGTCCCTCAAGCTCCCTTTTAACGCTATGGAAGCCCGCCGTGACATCCTGTACCCCAGCTCTGGCTGCAGGATGGGCAGCAGAATGACAAATCCAGCATGGGAGGCATTGGTCAGCGCCAATGCCCTGCAAAAGGGGACAGCCACCCACAGGTTGAATGATCTCATCCGCTCCATCAAGGTAAGTCACTTTTCTCATCACTCTCAACTCACACACTCCCAAACCCATCACACATCCACAGGGATCTCGCATCTCAAGGGACAACACCACCAACTCTCACACACACCCTCACATCTCTAACAAGCTCATATCCTCTGGAGCTCGTGTCTTCATCCTGTCCATGGCTCAGCCCACCACACAAACATTCCACACAGTGCCATGTGTCTTGCTCACATCCTCTCCATCTGTTTCCAAGCAGGAGAAGCCTGTTCACATTAGCAGGGAGAGGTCCCAGACCAGAGGGTGGAGTGCCCATATAGGCCCCTCACTCACTTTGAGGAGCGTGCCAGCACGCTGACTGGTGAGGTGTGGACCTTGCCTGCGGTAATGATGAGTTTGGCAGCAGACACCCACCTGAGGTTCCTGCACCACATCACCCTTCCCTCAACGCAGCTGTGAGTGCTCTCTCTCCTGCCTTTGACTGTGCTGCCATGCACTACTTATCTCTAGTTTGGTTCACAGGGAGATCTGCCAAGCAACCAACACTCTCAGCCAGCCAGTCCCTCAGCTTTATCCAGGTCCTCATCTCCAGCCAAGATGACACCTCCTCCACTGAAAAGTTGGAAATAAGCAGCCTGGAAGATCCTTAACAGCGCTTACCCACTTCCTCCACCAGCGCAGACACACACACCTCAGTGGGACCTAGATATAGAGCAGGTTCAAGTTCACAATCTGGTGGTCACTGCACGGACATGCGTCCGCAGCAGGAGGAGGCAGGTTCATGAGAGCTCCCCGGCACTCTAGAGACTGCTGAGGAAGAGGCATCTGTGAGGTCTGAGTCAGATGACGAGACTCCGGATTTGGCTTTCCAACTGATCCTGGAGAGTCAGCACAAGGCATGGGAACATCACACAGGGCTGTTGGAAGCCCTCAACAAAGTGGCACATATGTCAGAGGAGTGCGTCTGTCTGCTCTCTGATGAAGTGGTGCCCACATGTGCGCATATGGAGATCTCTATGGGGAGGATGATGGTTGTCATGAAGATCCTAATCCTTCCCATCCCCAGGTCCATGTCTGCCTCCGAGTCCCCACCATCCACCTTTGCCATCCCTTCTACCACTACCATCAAACCCTCACCCTCCCATCCTACTGCCTCACTCTGCCCTCAGTCATTCTCACTGTTCCCTTGTTTCATGCCCACCCTCAGTTCACTCCCCAGGAGACAGTCATGGACTCATCAGAGCCTTCCCTTGTATGTTCACCTGGACATCCCCCCTCCAGACCCATTCAACGCATGTTGAATACTTCTCCCAGTTATAATCCCAAAGTTCTGGCAGGAGGATCGTGGCTGCTGCGTCAAATGCTTTGTTCTTAAAGAGGATTTCCTGGTTTTCACAGGAACACCGCTCAAAATATTCCAGCATCTTACATGACACCAGCACAATGCATCTTAAATTCTAGTGAATTTTGTGTTGACTATTGATGCTAACTTCCACATATATGTTGATTGTATTTTGCACCCTCCAATGCAAATACAAATTGATGCAATATCAAACTCTAGGTGATCCTCTAAGTCAGTGTGGCTCTGATTTTCTGTGCCCTCATTGCCTTGCTACTCTATTTCCTGTACTTAGAAAGGACGAGAGATGCTTCTGACCTGAAGAGATTCTGACTTCCCCAGAAGCTTTTCATTTGAGTTATAAAATTAGTAATTTTATCAATGACTTTCACTCCAACATAAGGCTAGAAACGTGGATGCTCGCTGATGATTGCACAATGTTCAGTACCATTTGGAACTCCTCAGTGCTTGCGTGCAGCAAAGCCGGGCCAATATCCAGGCTTGGACTGATAAGTGGCAAGTAATATTCATGCCACACAAGTGCCAGGCAATGACCATCTCCAACAAGAGAGAATCTAACCATCTCCCCTTGAGGCAGGATTTTGAGTTCAGTGTGTGGGCAGGGTCGGTGGGCCGGGAGCAGCCGGGAAACAGGATGCCACCCGTGTTCAGCCCCCAACCACAATTTCACGCTGGCTGGCCAATTAACAGCCAGCCAGCATGAAAGACGTGCTGAATTGTTCAGCACTGCCGGGGTGGGGGCAGGAGGAGGGCGAGCGCTGAAGTCAGTGTGGACAGAGGGGAGCGCACAACGAAAGCTCCCTAAAGGCAGAGAGTTGCCTCAGGCAGCTGATGAATTCAAAAGCCATAACTACTAAAAAAAATGGCCTCGCATCAGGATCAGTCACCTGAACATATGGATGATATAAATTCTGTCCAAATGTTATTATTTATTTATAAATTAACATTGGAAACCTCATCCCGCCCTTGGATGAGGTTTCCTCAAAAAGGCAACCTGGCCAGTTCACCTACCCGCCAACCATAACGTTGGTCGGGCAACGGAAAATCACCATTGATTACTACGTTAATGGGCTTAATAGGCCTCTTAATTATCGGCGCATGCCCGCCGACCGAAATATCGAGCAAGTGCGCAATGATGTCAGGGCACTCGTCTGACGTCATCATGTGCTATTTCACGCTTGGGCAGGTCGGGCATGTGCCCACATGCCAAGCGAAAAGTTCTGGCCTGGATATTCAATGGCATTGCTATTGCTAAATCATCCCACCATCCACATCCTGGGGGTTACCATTGACCAGAGTATGAACTGGACCAGTCATATAAATACTGTGGCTCCAGGAGCAGATCAGAGGCTGGGAATACTGTGGCAAGTAACTGACTTTTCTACTCCCCAAAGCCTGCCTGCCATCTACAAGGCGCAATTAAGCCAGGAGTGTGATGGAATACTCTCCACTTGCCTGGATGAGTGCAGCTCCAACAACACTCAAGAAGGCACCACCTATAACAAAGCAACCCACTTGATTGTCAGCCCTTCCACCACATTAAACATTCACTCCCTTCACTATCTGCGCACAATGACAGTAGTGTGTACCATCTATAAGATGCATCGCAGCAACTCACCAAGGCTCCTTCGACAGCACCTTCCAAACACGCAATCCTTACCCCCAAGAGGGACAAGGGCAGCAGATGCATGGGAACACCGCCACCTGCAAGTTCCACTCCAAGTTGCACAACTTCCTGAATTAGAAATATATTGCCATTCCCTCACCGTCACTAGGTCAAAATCCTGCAACTGTCTCCCGAGCAACACCAGAAGACTGCAGCAATTCAAGAAAAGAGTTTGTCACCACCTTCTCAAGGGCAATTAGGAATTGACAGTAAATGCTGGCCTTGCCAGCGATGCTCACATCCTAGGAATAAATAAAGTAAAAACTGATTTTAAAACCATAAAACAAACTTGGACCTTTTGACTTTCTTCAGAATTTTGGACAATGGACTTCTCCTGCACTGGGCTTGAACCACTTAGCCTATAGGGCATGATCTTACTGTAGCCAGCTTGCTGCCTTACCTAACTCTTGCCTGGACCTGTAACAGATTTCACTCCCTGCAGTTTACTGACTCAGCTGTCAATGTAGTTTTGTTTAAATTGTAATGTCCAATTGACCAAGTCACTTGTTCCAAATCCTGAACAGGATTTGACTCAGTCTGTTCATCTTGACAACATGGGATGACTGATTTTCATTTTACTTCCTCCTGCTTTGTTTGTTAAAATTTTAATGGGGTTTCTGTCTCAGTTAAGTAATTTGAAAAGCACCAAATGTAATGGAAGATTTTGGCATATCATGCAGATTGTGATGGTCATGGTCCTTTTAACTTGCTAATTGCTGCAGAATGTTCTCCTCAGTTTGTTGGATTAATGGCAGAAGGAACGAGAGTCAGAGGATACAGATTGAAAATGATTGGCAAAAGAATCAAAGACAGCATGAAGAAAATCTGTTTTACTCAGTGAGTGATTAGGATGTGGAATGCACTGTCTAAAAGGGTGGTGGAGGTAGAATCAATCGGGAATTGATTCAAAGGAAATTAGATAAGCACCTGAAAGGAAAAAACTAGCACAGCTCTCAGGAGAGGGTGAAGGTCTGTGATTAGCTAAATTGCTTTTGCAGAGAACTGGCATGAACTCCAGGGGCTGAATGGCCTCTTTCTGTGCTGTAATCATTCTAAGATTCTCCGGGCAGAATTTTGACCTCTGGGGATCAGGGTCTGACCCACTCGAGATGAAATGATGCATTCGCTTGATATTTCGGTCAGTGGACACACGTGAGAGATGGAGTCGCGCCCACCATTAATTAAGAGGCCTGTTAAGGCCCTCAACACCCCAATTGTTGGTAATTTACTGTTGCCCGTGTGATTTCTTGCCCGTTGCATGGGCAAAGTGGGCAGGCAGGCAGCCTACAATTTGCAAAAATTCATCCACAGGTGGGATAAGAAGGATGAGCAGCATTGTCAATGTGAGTAATGAGGAATTTTGGTGATCGCGTGCTGCTGGTTGCTTATTTGAACTGGACAGCTTCACCTCGATACTGTGCTTCAATCTGAGCATTTCTAAGCTTCATTTCAGGACTCATTGATGTCTTCCAGGAGGCTTCAGTCTGCATGGGCCCTTCCAGGTATCAGAGAGCCTTCCATTACCCTGGTAATGGGGATTGTTCTCTCCGCTGGAGGCACCTCCTCTGAGGAAGAGCAGAGGAGCAGAAAGAAGAGGGGGCCAGCTGTCCCAATGCACCTTCCAGGGGAGGGATCTGTGGGAGAAGAGTTGCAGGGCCAGCCACTACACTGCCGCCAGGGTTCACAGGCAGCGATACACCTACCTCAATATGTCTCAGGTACAATGCCAAAGGAGGCTGCATCTCTCCAGGGAGACCGTTAACTCCATTTGTCAGATGGTTGGGCCTGAGATCAGCTCTGACTGTGTGGGTGGACACCCCATGCCAGTGGCTCTGAGGGTCACAGTGGCCCTCAACTTCAAGAACCTCCGGCTCTTTCCAGGGGTCAGTGGGGGATCTGTATGGAGACTCCCAATCAGCTGTCCACAGTTGCGTCAAACTGACTTTCATTCATTTCCGCCAGCCAGGCTGAGCAAGCCAGAGGCTTCACAGCAATTGCTGGGACTCCCCTCATCCAGGGTGCAATAGATGCACACATGTGGCCATCAAGACACCAGCAGATCAGCCATGTGCCTTCGTCAACAGGAAGGGGTTCCACTCCATGAACATGCAAATAGTGTGTGACCACAGGATGCAGATTCTGCAAGTCTGTGCAAGGTACCCTGGCAGCTCCCATGACACCTACATCCTCAGACACTCCAAGGTGCTGAGGCTCTTCAGTGCTCCAGCCCAGCTTGATGGATGGCTGCTGGGTGACAAGGGCTATCCCCTGAAAAGGTGGCTCATGACGCCTCTCCGCCATCCAAGAACAGAGATGGAGCAGCGGTATGACAGGAGCCACACCTCCACAAGGGTGGTGATAGAGAAAGCCACTGGTCTTCTCAAGATGCGATTCCAATGCCTGGACCATTCAGGGGCGCACTCCAGTACCCCTAGAGTGGATGTCACTGATAGTGGTTACATGCTGCACTCTCCACAAACTGGCACTGGCAAGGTGGGGGCCCAGTGGAGGAAGTGGATATTGACGCGGCTCCACAGGCCACAGGTGATGAATCTAGTACTGAGTCTGAAGATGAGCAGAGATTTTAAAAAGCGGGAGCTGGACTCCGGGCTGAAAGCGGCACAAGGATGTCATGATCCAAAAAGTGTCACAACACGGGGAGGCATCTGATTGGTAAGTAGGGTCAGGTGAGTACTTCTGCTTCTACTTTTTCTACTAATTAAACTGCTGCAGCCCATTAGCTTAAACAAAACAAGCTGAGGACTTTGGATTGTATAGGAGTGTTTGGAGTGGAATAAAGCCCCTAGCATAATTAGTATTCTTTAAAGGGAGTAACTTACGAGCTTATTCTAAAGGAAAGTCATGGCAGCAGAGCTCGTACCTCTGATATGCTCCTCCTGCACTATGTGGGAAATCATGGACACTCCCAGTGTCCCTGGTGGCTATGTGTGTAGAAAGTGTGTCCAGCTGCAGCTACTGGCTAACCACATTTTGGAGCTGGAGCCATGGGTGGATTCACTACAAAACATCCGCTGAGGCTATCGTGGACAGCGCGTTCAGTAAGATGATCACACCGCAGGTAAAGACTGAACAGGCAGAAAGGGGATGGGTGACCACCAGACAGTGTAGAGTATGGCAGGTAGTACAGAATTCCCCTGTGGCCGTCCCCCTCTCTAACAAATATACCGTTTTGGATACTGTTGGGGGAAACAACTTCTCAGGGGAAAGCAGCAGGAGACAAGTCCATGGCACCACAGGTGGCTCTGCAGCACAAGAGAGGAGGAAGAAGAGTGGCAGGGCTATAGTGATAGGGGATTCAATAGTAAGGGGAACAGACAGGCCTTTCTGTAGCCGGAAAAGAGACTCCAGGGTGGTATGTTGCCTTCCTGGTGCCAGGGTCAAGGGTGTCTCTAAGAGGCTGCAGGCATTCTGAAGGTGTGCGGGGGTCCCTTGCAGAAGAGTGACGATAAAATAGTAGAGTTGTTCATTGGCATGGAGAGTTGAATCCGAAACTAGCTAAAAGGAACAATGAGGGTATGAGGCACGAGTTGGAAAAGATGGATTGGGGAACATTACTAAAAGGGTTGACAGTGAATAGGCAATGGCTAATATTTAAGGAACGTATGCATGAATTACAACAATTATTCATTCCTGTCTGGTGCAAAAATAAAACAGGAAAACTGGCTCAACCATGGCTTACAAAAGAAATTTGGGATGGTGTTAGATCCAAAGAGAAGACATATAAAATTGTGAGAAAAAGCAGCAAGCCTGAGAATTGGGAACAGTTTAGAATTCAACAAAAGTGGACAAAAAGATTGATCAAGAAGGGGAAATTGGAGTATGAGAATAAATTTGCAGGGAACATAAAAACTGATTGTAAAAGCTTCTATAAGTATTTGAAGAGAACTGGTGAAGACAAATGTAAGTTCCTTACAGTTAGAAACAGGGGGAAATTATAATGGAGAACAAAGAAATGACAGAAGAATTGAACGCATATTTTGGTTCTGTCTTCACAAAAGAGGACACAAATAATTTCCCAGAAATATTAGGCAACCAAGGGCCTAGTGAGAGGGAGGAATTGAAGAAAATCAGTATTAGTAAAAAAAAATGGTGCTAGAGAAATTAATGGGGTTCAAAATTGAAAAATCCCCAAGGCCTGATAATCTATATTCCAGAGTACTAAAGGAAGTGGCCCTGGAAATATTGTTTGCATTGGTGGTCATCTTCCAAAATTCTATCGACTCTGGAACAGTTCCTACAGATTTGAGGGTGGTAAATGTAACTGCACTATTTAAAAAATGAGGGAGGGAAAAAACAGAGAATTATAGACCAGTCAGCCTAACATCTGTTGTGGGGAAAATGCTAGAGTCTATTATAAAAGATATGGTAACAGAACACTTGGAAAGCATTAACGGGATTAGACAAAGTCAGCATGGGTTTATGAATGGGAAATCATGCTTAACTAATCTCCTGGAGTTTTTTGAGAATATAACTAGTAGAATAGATAAGGGAGAACCAGTGGATGTGGTGTATTTGGATTTCAAGAATGCTTTTGATAAGGTCCTATGTAAGAGGCTAGTGGGAAAAATTAAAGCACATGGGATTGGGATAACATACTGGCATGGATTGAGAATTGGTTGACAGACTGGAAACAGAGAGTGGGAATAAATGGGTCTTTTTCTGGGTGGCAGGCGGTGACTAGAGGTGTACCGGAGGGATCAGTGCTTGGGCTCCAGCTATTCACAATATATATAAATGGCTTGGATGAGGGAACCAAATGCAATATTTCCAAGTTTGCTGATGACACAAAACTGGGCAGGGTTGTGAGTTGTGAGGAGGATGCAAGGAGGCTTCAGGGTGATTTAGACAAGTCATGTGTGTGAGCAAACACATGGCAGATGCAATCTAATGTGGATAAATGTGAAGTTTTATGCTTCAGTGTGAAAAACAGAAAGGCAAAGTATTATTTAAATGGTGATATATTAGGAAATGTAGATGTACAAAGGGATCTGGATGTCCTTGTACACCAGTCAATGAAAGTAAACAGGCAGGTGCAGCAAGCAATTAGGAAGGCAAATGTTGGCCTTCACTTCAAGAGGATTTGAGTTTAGAAGTAAAGGGTGTCCTACTGCAGTTACACAAGGTCTTGGTGAGACCACAGCTGGGGCTGCATCTTCCGGTTGGCGTGTGGGGGCGGGCCCGACACGCCGACGTGTAAAATGACACGCGATGTCATCGGGCGTGCATTCCGACATCATCGTGTGCCATCATGATATTTTGTTGGGCGAGCACGCGATGATCTCTGATGCATTCCCATCATTAATTAAGGGGCCACTTAAGGTCCTTGAGACGCCAATTGACAGCAATTTTTCAGCACCCATGCAATCTTCGAGTCGGCGCAGGGGCGCAACGGGCAGACAAGTAGGACACATTTGTATAAACCTCATCCACAGGCGGGATAAGAGGGCTCAGTGAGGTCGCAAGTGTGCACTGTCAAATATCGATGTTTCAAAGTTCCTGATACTTGCCTGTGTGATCTGCAATACTTCAAAAAACATACCAGCTCCTTGGTCTGGACTCACAACCATCACTGCCACCCACTCTGCAGTGAGGCTACTTTCTTGGGCCTGCAAGCTTCAGGAAGCCTTCTCTTAGCCTGGGAATGGGAGCTGAACTCTCCAGTGGAGGCACCTTCTCTGAGGAGGAAGGGAGAGCTAGAAGGGGGAGGAGGCCAGGAGTGTACATTCAGCCTCCAGGGGAGCCACCTTTGGGAGGGCTGGCACAGGCACAAGAGATGCAGGGTCAAGAGGTAGTCCAAGGTGGAAGAGGCCACAGAAGATGCCACTATCCTGCTGCCAGAGTATACAGGGGGCGAAGCAGCTACCTAAATATGTCTGAGGTGCAGTGCCGAAGGAGGCTCCATCTCTCAAGGGAGACAGTCAGCAATGGCTGTCAGATGATTGAGCCTGAGATCTCCGCAAACTGTGTGGGTGGACATCCCATGCCAGTGGCATTGAAAGTCACAGCTGCCCTCAACTTCTATGCTCCTGGCTCCTTCCAGGGCTCACTGGGTGATCTTTGCGGTGTCTCCCAATCAGCTGTCCACACTTGTGCCAAGCAGGCTACACACACTCAATTCAGGCATGCATTGACCTTCCTCCACTACTGTTGGGACCAGGTCATCCAGGCTGAGCGAGCCAGAGGCTTCGTAGCCATTGCTGGCTTCCCCCGCGTCCAGGGTGCAATAGACGCACACATGTGGCCATCAAGGTGCCAGCAGGTGAGCCAACAGGAAGGGCTTCCACTCCATGAATGTGCAGATAGTGTGTGACCACAGGATGCTGATTCTACAAGTCTGTGCAAGGTACCCAGGCAGCTCCCATGACATCCTCAGACACTCCCAGGTGCCGGGACTCTTCAGTGCTCCAGCCCAACTGTTTAGATGGCTGCTGGGTGACAAGGACTATCCCCTCAGAAGGTGACTCATGATGCCTCTCCACCATCCAAGAACAGAGGCTGAACAGCAGTACAATAGGAGCCACGCCTCCACAAGGGCTGTGATGGAGAGATCCATCAGTCTTCTCAAGATGCGCTTCCGATGCCTGGACCGTTCAGGGGGCGCACTCCAATACCCTCCAGATCATGTGTTGCTGATAGTGGTTGCATGCTGCGCTCTCCACAATCTTGCACTGGAAAGGGGGGGCACAGTGGACAATGAAGACATAGACACAGTGGCTGCGGCTGCACACGATGAGTCCAGTAGTGAGTCCGAGGGTGAGCACACACAGGGAAATGCTGACAGGGTAGACACTGACCTGGGCATACTGCAGGGAGGCAGGGACACCCGGGATGCTTTAATCCAACGGACCTTCAGCCAGCTAACCACATATGCAGGCTCCATATTCGATAACTAAGTGCCAAGCCTGCCTGGTTAGGAACATTAACTAAGGGCCTTGTTAATAAAGCTGAATGTCCCACAAATCACTCAACATTTTTGGAAACCATCCACCTGCAGAACAAAAGAGGTATCCTCAACCATGGTGACATGTCTGAACTTAATATTATAACAAAACGAACTTAAGAAAACAAAATGACAAAGGTGTTAAAAATCACATCAACTCATAAAAACCTCATTGCAGGCCAACATAAAAGCACCAGTGATAAACCCGTGGTGTGCCTAAGGTGCCTTATGTTTACGTTTTCGGGTGTTACATCTTGGTGCCTCCCCCTCATTGGGAGTGGCATCTGAGACAGCCTGCTGACTCTGCTGTCCTGTTGGCCTCGATGACCTTGGCAGTCGTCCTCTGGCCCGTGGAGCCTGTGCTGGCCCTGCCTGGGAGAGAGCTACCAGTTCCACAGCTGGCATCTTCCTAATCATCTCAATCTCACGGGATACAACGGTCACTGGCAGAGGGGAAGAGGAGCTGACATCCTCATCCGGAGCATCCTGAGAGGTACCCGCAGAGATGACAGGTAGCTGCAGCGCCGACGTGAGGTCGCTTCGGACTTCCCTGCTTACCGTGGATGGATGGGCACCGAGCTGGGATACTTGGTGTCCAGACCATCTCCCACACAGGCAACGACCAGCTGAGGTCAATGCCAATGTGAGGGCTTGCTGGTCCGAGTGCATCCCCAGGAAGCCCTGATGGGTCTCCTAGAGAAACTTCTTCACGAGGGTCGCTACTCTCTCCATGGAGGATGCATGGCGTTCGGTCATGATGCTCAGTGCATCATGAGTCTGTGTAGACTCCTCCACCATAGACACCAAGCCAAGCAAAGCCTCATGTATCTCCACCAGATGATCCCACACACCCGGCCACATTTCCTGCATTTGCTTTGTCATGGGCGACTCCAGAGGCACATCATCAGCCACTGACTGAGCATGTGCCTGGTCCCCTGCAGTCCTCTGACTGCTGGCACCGTGGGCATGCACTGTCTCTGCCAGCTGCCCCAGCGAGTGTGAAGTGCCCTCACCGCTGTGCCCTGGGACACTTGCCGATGTTCTAATTCCCACCGAGGTGCCAGTAACTGTGCTGGTGCAGGCCTGGCAGAGATGGTGTGACACTGGTGAGTCCGTGACTTCAGGGCCCTCAGGTGTGAGACCCTGTGCCTCCTCCTCCTGGCCCTACACCGCTGATGCTGAAAGGAAGAACAAGGGCATTGGATCAGTTAATGTAGAGACAATGTCAATGTGCATCCCTGTCCCACGAATCATTATGTGCTCATCCTTCCATAAGCAATGGTCAAGACATGTTGCAAACTTCAACCACTGAACATTCAGCTCTGCCAAGACTGCTGGGACACTAATGGTGGCCTCACTGTTGGGCAAACATACCTGCCCATGGCAACTCAGCCTCACTGACACCGGTGGACCTGGGCGCATGGCGACTCTCCAAATCTAGGGCCTCCTTCTCAAAGCGGCTAAGAATCATCAACTGGGCCGGCACTCCACCAGTCCTCACCTGCTCGCCGGCATTATGTGCATTCTTCTCCTGAAAAGGAGAGAAGAGCATTGATTAGTGCTAATTGTACCTGGACTCTCTTCGCGAACGGCCCACCCCAACCAGACTGGGACATTGCAGGGCTCCAGTGTCGCCTCACCCCGCTGCTACTGAACACTCACACAAAGACACTAGGGCTGTTACCCCCCCCACCCCCCCACAACACCCCCCCCCCACTACCCCCTTGGCCAAATGCTGCCTACATCACATCAGGCATCACACGGTCTAACCTTCCATAGCAAGGAGGCACAAGCACGTGGAGCACAGAGGACAGCAGATTGATCGGTGCCAACGCCACCTTGAAGCTTCCCTCCCAGCATGTCATTACCCTGACTTTGATGTGTCCTGGAGTTCCAGCACTGCGCCCAGGGACAGATCCTCCAGGTTGCACCCAAAACAGTAATGTGGGTCACAGTGTAGCACATGCTATGGGGCAGAACCCACCTCTTCACCACCCTCTCAGGGTGACCTCGGCATGGGCAATGTCTGCTGGCCCACCCAGCGAAGGACACATGCCGTCAATGATTCAACGCAGTCACTACACTCAGACTTTGGGGGAGTGGGTGGGCACCGGGGGGGAAAGTTGACTTGCTGAGTTAAGTGACCCTTCCTGAGTACAACAGGTCATTGAAGCACTTGCAACGCTGGACCCAGGTGCATTGCACCACATCGTGGGAGCTCACCACCTCCACCACCTCCTCCCAGGCACGTTTGGTCATGTGGGGTGGACTCCTCCTCCCATCCTGGGGAACCAGGTCCTCCCGTGGTGCTGCCAGCTCCTCAAAGAGGGCAACAAGGCAATCATCTGAAAAACAAGGGGCACAGTGCCCCCTGCCCTACCCTCCTGCCTGGCCCGGTCACCAGCACTGCTCTGGGAAGCCCTTCCACTGGCCATGTTTCACAGCCTTTGAAAGGCTACAGCAGCTTTTTTATACAGGCTGCCGGGTCGCCATTGGACCCAGTGGTCGTTGCAGTCCTGTCACCTGCCAACCACTCCTGCTGTCCTCTGGATTCATGCTGGGTGGGCTTTAATAGCCCCACCCGCTTAAAATGGCCGTGTGGACCCAATCACGGGCAGCAATCGGGTCTGCATCCACCCGCGCCCATTCTCACACCACCCGCCCAACAGGCAGAAAATTCTGCCCCTGAAGTATTGCTTGCAGTTTTGGTCTCCCTATCTAAGTAAGAATGTATTCGCCGTCAAGGGAGTGCAGCGAAGGTTCACTAGGCTGATACCAGAGATGGCAGGACTGTCGTATGAGAGATTGGGTTGACTGGGCCTGTATTCACCAGAGCTTAGAAGAGTGAGAGGGGATCTGATTGTAATGTATAAAATTCTAACAAGGCTAGACAGACTAGATGCAGGGTGGATGTTTCCCCTGGTTGGGGAGTCTAGAACCAGGAGCCACAGTCTCAGGATCAGGGCAGGCCATTTAGGACTGAAATTAAGAAAGGTTTCTTCACTCAGACCGTGGTCAACCAGTGGAATTCTCTACCACAGAAGGCTGTGGAGACCGGGTCACTGAGTACGTTCAAGAAAGAAATTGATACATTTTTGGATATTAGGGGCATCAAGAGATATGGAGAGAAAACGGGAATATGGCGTTGAAGTAGAGAATCCGCCATGATCATATAGAATGGCGGAGCAGGCTCGAAGGGCCGATTGGCCTACTCCTGCTCCTACGTTCTATGTTTCTACATTTCTATGGAGACAGCCTGCTGACTTTGCTGTCCTGTTGGCCTTGATGACCTTGGCGGCTGTTCTCTGGCCAGTGGAATCTGTACTAGCCCTACCTAGGAGGCAGTGGCCAGTGTCACAGCTGGCACCTGTCCAGTCACCGCAGTCTCATCAGATGTCACAGTCACTGGCAGAGGGGCGGAGGAGCTGCTGCCATCATCCAGAGTGCCGTGAAAGGAGCCCGCAGAGACTACAAGCAGCTAGTGTGCCAATATGAGGTCGCTCTGGACCTTCCTGTTTACCATTGATGGATGGAGACCTTATTGGGATACTGGGTGTCCCATCCATCTCCCACACTGACTCTGGCCAGTTGAGGTCATTGCCTGTGTGAGGGCTTACAGGTCCGAGTGCAACCCCAGGAATACCTGATTGTGTCCCTGGAACTGCATCTCCATGGGAGCTGCCATTATCACCATGAGGAGGCAGTGTGCTCAGCCATGAGTGTCAACACAATGCTCATGCTCCACAGGGACTCCTCTAAAATGAAGTCCATGGTACACATACCCTCATGGATCTCCGCCAGATCCTCCCGTACACCCCACTGGACATCCAGCACCTGCCACCTAATGTATGACTCCAGAGACCCATCATCAGCCTTCGACTAAGCATCGTCCTGGTCATCAGCAGTCCTCCAACTGCTGGTGCCCTGGGCACTCTCTGCCTCTGCCTGCACTTCAGGTGAGTGTGAAGTTCCCTCACTAATGTGTACCGAGATACTAGATGGTGATCTAATGCCCACCGAGATGCTAGTATGTGCGCTGGTGCCTGCTTCAGAGAGCAAATGTAAGGCAAGTGCATGGGGATCATGGTGGTCCTCTGGGATCAGGGGTGGGCCTTCAGGGTCCAGAGTGCGAATGCCTCCTGGCGAATCTAAATGGTGGAACAAGGACATGTCATTAGTGAAAGTCATCACACTGTCACTGTGCATGCCAGGCACCCTGGTGAGACCATGGAGACCTGCATCATGGTGCCCTCATCTTTCAACGATCAATGGGGACTCCAGGCTCGAGGCTCACATCAATGAAGAGAGTTCGCTAGAATGGTTGCATAAGCCGAAACTCTCACCTCAGTGTACTGCACTCTTACCTTTGCCTGACACCCCAACCTCACTGCGGCCGGTTAACCAAGGTGCAAGGCCCGATCGAGCTCCAAGGCCTCCTGCTCATAACAGGAGAGGATTAGGTGTGGGGGTCCCCCGCCAGTCCGTGACCTCTCAACACTGTAATGAGATGTCTTCTCCTGAAAGGACAGAGGAGCATTGATTAGCCCACTCTCTACCTGCAGCACGATTGCAGCCTGGCCAACCCCAGCTGAGGAGCACCTCGCAGGGCACATCCAAGTCGGGGCCCTTGAGCCACAAGGCACTCAGTCTGAGCACCCAGGGCTCACCCCCTTGCCCAATTCTGGCATGATTGGCAGTTAACACTCAGACTCTAGCCTCCATTGGGGGAATGGCCAGCGCAAAACACTTCAGCACACTGACCTATGCCAACTCACCTTTCCTGAGCACAGCAGGTCATTGAAGCGCTTCCAGCACTGGAGTCATGTGCGCTGCACCACATCTTGGCTGCTCACCTGGGCTGTCACCTCCTCCCATGCCCTCTTGGTGAGGTGCGGTGGCCTTCTCCTCCCATCTCTGGGGACAAGGGTGTCCCTTCTGGCCATCACCCCCTCCAGGGGGACAGCGAGGCACTCATCGGAGAAAGGTGGGGCCGACTGCCCCGTCGACATCACCTCCCGCACGTGTTCGCTGTTGCAGCTCCCTGGGGCTGCCTGCATCACTTATGAACTGGACCCGGCGGACAACAGGCCCTCATCCCCACCCACCCCTTCTCAGGGGTTCTCCAGCCGGCTTTCGCACTGGGCATTGGCCCACCAACGTAAAATCGCCTTCCAGCCTCAATCGCAGGCCGCAGGCAGCTTCCTGGCCGGCACGGCCCGTCCCCGCTAAGCCCACCCGATGAGGTCAAAATTCTGCCCTTTAATTCTAACAATTTGTGCCCAATGTAAAACTATATAATGTTCCTGCATAGAAAATGTGCATTGTTCCATCAAGTTTGTTGATATTTTACTCCATGTGAACCACCTGGTGTAAATGAAATCTCTTCCTGAGTATTAAATTTAATATTAAATGAACATTCATCTTGCTCTTTAAGCAAAACCTCCCTTTCTAATGCATTTCTCTCAAACAATGGTTTGTGGTAAAGAGATCCACATTCTAGTAGAAAATGCTGGAAATACTCAACAAGTCAGGCAGCATCTTTGGAGAGAGAAGCAGAGTTAAGGTTTCAGGTTCTTTCATCAGAACATCATTTGAAACTCCACAGTGTGTTCTCACTGATTGGCTCACCAGCCAGAAGCTAGTCTGATTGACAGGTTTGGTTTCCAGTTGGGCAAGGAACTGATCAGTGACAGCTGCAGGACCAGGAAAGTTCATACCCAGATAGAGGAGGGGGTGTGGATAGGGTACCAAGGGGGATGAGGAGTGTGTTGACTGGGGGAGCTGCCGGTTCTGGGGTATGGGGGAAGGGTGTGTCAGAGACCTCATGTTGGGGTTGTAGTTCATTAGGCAAGAAGAAGGGTTTCACAAACCTGTTTGGGGGATGTTGAGTCTCAGGAAGCCTGATCGCCCAAAGTTAAATTTGAAAAGCTCGGGCCCAATAAGGATTGCAACCTCACTTTCATTTTCAAAGTACCAAGTCGCTCCTTGCACCGGGTACCTCACCTACCCACCTTCCAACCTCAACTAAAACTGGAAGTGGGTGTGTTGGAGGTGGGTTTGTGTTGGCAAACAGATTTTTAAGATTTTAATTCCCACCACCTCACCCCCCCCTCACCAGCCCAAACCCACTCTTTGTTTAGATTACAATTCCCACTGTTAACTCCTCTTCTCTCTATGGATGCTACCTGATCTGTTGATTATTTCCAGCAGTTTCTGCTTTGATTTCAAATTCCCAGTATCTGCAGTATTTTGCTTTTGCATCCACAATCTAACTGGTTTACAAAGATTTTGTTTTCTGATTTAAACATTACGTGTATGTGTGACTGACATTTATACCTTCCTGTTATCATCTCATCAGCCACTAATTTGTCCTTATTTATCTTATCATAAGCCTTTGTAATTTTGAAGACTTAGAAACATAGAAAATAAGAGGAGTAGATCATTCGAGCCTGCTCTGTCATTCAATATGATCATGGCTGATCCTCTATCTCAATGCCGTACTCCCATTCTCCCCCCATACCCCTTGATGCCTTTAAAGTCCAGAAATTTATCTATTTCATTCTTAAATATATTCAGTGACTTGGCCTCCACAGCCCTCTGTGTTAGAGAATTCCACAGGCTCACCACCCTCTGACGAAGAAGATCCCTCATCTCAGTACTAAATGGTCTACCTCGTAACTGAGACTGTGACCCCTTGTTCTAGACCCTGCCCCCACAGCCAGAGGAAATACCATGTCTGCATCTAGTCTGTCCAGTCCTTTCAGAATTTTACATGTTTCAATGAGATCCCCTCTCATTTTTCTAAACACAGTGAATACAAGCCTAGTCGGCTCAATCTCTCCTCATATGATAATCCTGCCATCCCAGGAATCAATCTGGTGAACCTTCTTAGCCTTCTGAGTTCCAGTGAAAGCAGTTCTCAAGTCCTTCTTCATACCTGTATCTCATTCTAGTAACACTCAAGAACACTCAACAACATTATACCACACCTTTCCATTGCATCTATGTCCTTCAGATGGCAGGACAAAATACCAGACACTGAGGTGCTTATCCAAGCTGGCATACCAAGCATCCATATCACACTGAGATAGTCACAACTGAGTTAGGCTGGCCATGTAGCCAGAATGCTTGACATTCGCTCACCAGAGCGAAACCTCTGTGGAAAGCTGGAGTCTGGGGTGTGCTCCAATGGCGGACAAAGGAAGCTTCCTCTGCGTGTGTTTTCTCTCTGCTTCTGATAAGTGCTTGCTTTTGAAGGAGGCCACACAATTATTTTACAATTGGCTGTGCAAGGTCCAGCGCTCTTGGATGAATTTCTTCCTTCAAAATGGATACCAAAACTCCTAAGTGAAGCCTTTGGAGTTCCACTAGCCGAGGCCAGTTTTTCACAATCTTTGTCACAATTTACCATACTCCCTAATTTGGTTTGGTCTGCAAATTTCAAAATTGTTGCCTCAGTTCCTTCAGCCATCCAGATCTCATGTTCTGGACGCCTCCCTGAACCCCTCCACCTCTCCAGATCCCTTTGGCCCTTTAATAACCTCCTTCAAACTCAGCTGTTTGACCAACTTTTTATTCCCCCTGCTAATATTCTTTTCTTTGGATTAGTGTAAATATCTATTGACTAATCCTCTGTGAAGTATTGGAACATTTTTCTGTGTTAAAGGCACTACATTAAAGCACGCTCTTGTTCTCCTGGATGTAAGCCATAAAACTCCAGCTATTTTTGGACTTGCCTTCATCACCATTCTTTTCACGTGCTACCATCTAAAATACCACTAGCAACATCACACAGCAGTTACCAAGAGTGTGACAAGTAACTAAATATTTAGCCTATCTTAAGCTTCTCTCATGATTTTTCCCTTGTGAAATGTAGATAGCAAAATGACAAATGCCAAATACATGCTTACTGACCATCTTTGTGGTATGTTGTGCACCATTATATCTCTTTTGTGGTTGGGTGTGGGGATTTGACACGGAAGTTGGGAGCTATGGCTAGCAAACCACAATATACATGACGTATGTCAACTGCCAGGAAAACAGTAGCATTAAGTAGTGACAGACGACAAACACACAGTTGCACAGGGCAACATCTTACCTGACAGTCATCCAGAAGTCAATTCTCCCCATGTAAGCTCCCCGTTTGTTCAGCACCAGCAAAAATTGGAGCCATAGGTACAACCAGGAGAACCAGAACACAGGCCATTTGGAAATTCTTGGCATTTACAATTAAGTCTTTAATTGAATGGAATCCTTTCCTGTTGCAGCAGATACACAGAACACCCAGAATTATAGTCCTGCGTGCATTGGTATATTTGATTAAGCCCAATATGTTAGGGAAGTCCGAATAATTAAAGAATGCTTTACTTCTCTGGTACTCCATTGCAGATTCAAACATTCTACTGAGCAAATTAACAACAACTTGACAAATTACTGTGCACCTCACCAATGATAAAAGTACCATTAGCAGAAAAATGACCACCTACACAGGTTCTCTCAAGATATAAATAAAAATACCTGGAAAAACTCAGCAGGTCTGACAGCATCTGTGGAGAGGAACACAGTTAACATTTCGAGTCCGTATGACTCTTCAACAGAACTAAGGAAAAATAGAAGAGAGGTGAAATATAAGTGAAGCTCAACGCAAACTGGAGGAACAGCACCTCATCTTCCGATTAGGCATTTTGCAGCCTTCTGGACTGAATATTGAGTTCAACAATTTTAGACCATGAACTCTCTCCTCCATCCCCAACCCCTTTCCGATCCCCCTTTTTTCCAATAATTTATATAGATTTTTCTTTTCCCACCTATTTCCATATTTTTAAATGTTATTTCCATCCATTGTTTTATCTCTACCTTTTAGCCTATTTCGATCCCTTCCCCCCACCCCACTCCCACTAGGGCTATCTGTACCTTGCTCATCCTGCTTTCTACCCTTAATGTCACCTATTAGTACATTTCTTAGCTAATATTACCATCGTCAACACCTCTTTGTCCTTTTGTCTATGACATCTTAGGCAATCTCAACCTATTGCTGGACCTCTATCCAGCTCTACTTGTCCCACCCCACCCCACCCCCACCCCACCCCCACCCCCCCCAACCCCCTTAAACCTAGCTTATATTTCACCTCTCTTCTATTTTTCCTTAGTTCTGTTGAAGAGTCATATGGACTCGAAACGTTAACTGTTTCCTCTCCGCAGATGCTGTCAGACCTGCTGAGTTTTTCCAGGTATTTTTATTTTTGTTTTTGTTTTGGATTTCCAGCATCCGCAGTTTTTTGCTTTTCTTTCAAGATATAACTGTTCTAAACCTTCACATTGGATTTTTGATTTGCTTTTTCATATTCCTACATTACAACAATGACTAGACTTGGAAAGTACTTCAATGGTTTTAAAGTGCTTTGAGACTTCCGGTGGTTATGAAAAATGCTATAAAATGGCAAATTTTTCTTTCTTTATATTAATTATAAATCCTGCACAAACAGCAGTTGTCAACTTGGTAAATCAAACTTAAAAACAATCTCTAAACTTCATGGTGTCTCTTTATTAAGTTTTAGGTTTTATGCTAGGGATTCTACTTAGACTCAGCATCACCCAAACACAGAATCAATCATTTGATGGGAAATTATTGTAACAAAATAATAAATATCCTATATTATACCTATAATATAGCTATCATCATTTTGCCTGTTGGATCTATTCAAGAAACATCACATATTCAAAGATAATAGTGCCTTGTGCTACTGATTGCATTTTGTTAACTGTGCAAATTTGATTCAGAAGGAGAAATCATGCCCATTTCTAATATTTCAAACATAGATTTCTCTGTTTTTAAAAAGAAAGATTTGCTCATTATTTACAGAAGTGAAGCCAAAGTTCAGAAAGCATAAAATGCCAGCTAATATTTAGTACATTGTAATACTTTTGAAAGAGATGTTCAGAAAAATACTCACTTATGTTTAATTTGCCTGTCTCATTTCATAAAAAAGAGTTATATCTCTGTGCCGATTTAATGCAAAACAAAATTAATATTTGTTAGGCATTGTATGAATGTGAAAGCATCACAACACTGCTTTGCTGACAAAAACTCAATCAACCTTCAAGATGTTCAGGATTTTGCAAAACAAAATTGCAGTCAGTCATGCCCAGTAAAGACATGTCAGGCGGAATTTTCACCTCCAGCCCATGGTGGGTTCAATGGCAGGCAGGACCATAAAATTCGGAGAGAAAACAGAAACCCGCTGGCAGGAAAGCAGTTTGGGATTTTCCCTTCACTACTGTAATGCAGGGCAGATGGCCGGATCGGTGCTCCTTGACGGGAATCCCATTTCCATGCATTATCATGTCATGAGCACTCATTAAAAACGCTACGCACTGGAATCATGTAGCCCCTCCCAATCTAGCACCACATCAGCAAGAAATTAGACCAGTCTGAAGCACACTTGGAAATAAGTGGTGTGCAGCTGTCGGCCCTCACTTTGCTCCTGAGGTGAGTACAACACTGAAAGCCAACCTGCAACAATACCGCTCTGGGTTCTCACCAAAGCCAGTGGCAGGGGTGGGGTGTAGGTCTGATTTCCTCACTGGCTTCCTCCATTATACGGGAGGGTGTCTGGGGGCTTAGGCAGGACAGCAAACCAGATAGAGGCCAGCATTACGACCTGACCACCAGACCTGGGGTGGAGAAGGGGAAGAAGAAGTAAACAGACATATAGGACAGTGGAAAAATGTGTGGTTGGAGAGGGTGAGGAGAGAGGAAGAAGACATGGAGGATAATGAGCAAAGGTGGGGTTGCAGAATGGGGGGAGAGAGGAAAGAGACAAGGGGACAATGGGCAAAGGTGGGGTTGGGGGAGTGGGGTGAATGAAGAAGGAGGCACAGAGGGGCAATGGACGAAGGTAGGGATGAAGATGGGGGGAAATGAAGCCAGGCAGAGATGAAATCAAGGGCGGGGAAGCTGGAGCCCACATTGAGGACTGGAACGTAGACACAGTAGAGGGTGGAATGGGAACAGAACTAAATGAATCGCTTGCAGAGTACGTAATATGAGGTGGGCTTTGTTAGTGTGGCACAAGAGGGTAGGGCTTGCACAGGGACTCATGCAAGGGGGGGACCGGACAGGCTTGCAAGTGAAGGATGAATTGCACTGAGACTCATGGAAGGATGGGGGGTAGGAACACTGTTGTCAGCAGTGAAGAAGGAATAGGGAAGTTAAGAGAAAAACAGTCATTGTCCCTGGTCTGGGCCCAAGTAGTTTGGATGCGAGACTGAAGTCAGCCCTGGGGCTCAGTGTACCTGATAGTCAGGGCACGAGAGTAAAGGCATCCCTGGGTCTTTGCGGACCATGCTACAGGGATATGAATGGCATGCACATCATAGTCCCACTCCAAGGCTGATCAAGGACACGGTGCTCAGTTGGGATAAGGCACAGCTTGGTTTGCAGGGAGTGCCATGGTATTATTATCATTTGAAAACATTTTTAATTTTTAAATTCATTTTAAAATGATTGTGGAGAGCAGGGAGAGTTCATTTTAAATAGAGTGGGGAATCTTCATTTAAAAAGAGCATGGAGAGCTGGGAGACTTCACTTTAAAAAGAGCGCAGAGAGTGGGGAGACTTCATTTAAAAAAGAACACATGAGAGAGGAGAGTTCACATGAGACCAGTGATGGAGTGATGTCTTGAAACACAACATGACACTAGTGCAGGGAAAGCAGCTGATTGGTGAGTAGGATTGGTGAGTATTTATAGTCTTTAAAGTAAAAGTAGCAGTAAGGTCTTTAGCTTATGTTTAGGTCTCTAGTCTTTTTTCTCTCTCTTTTTCTTAAAAATAGCTTATTAAGTATAACATCGATACTGGTTTTAAAAAATAATTACAATAAACTGTAAAGGGGGAATTCTTCGAGTGTAAAGAGCAGGGATACTAGAGTAATTAATTAATAAATAAAATAAAATACAATAACAATGGCAGGATGGGTGATGTGTTGCTGCTGCAGCATGTGGGGTCTGCTGGACACCAAGGCGATCTGGAGCAAATGCATCTGTGGTAATTGTTTGCAGCTCGAGGAACTTCGGATCCAAGTTGAGGAGCTGGAGTCCAAACTGCAGACATTGCGCCACATCAGGGAGCGGGAAAAGGCTACTTCAACACTTTGCTCCAGGAGGTGGTCACACCCCTCAGTTTAAGTAATTGGAATTTGGTTTGTGATCAGGGACAGGAGGGTGTGACTGCAGGTGTGACTGCAGGGGTAGGGTTCAAGGTTCCTCAGCCCCTGCAATTGTCCCAGAGTTATGAGGTTCTTGCAAGCTGTGTGGACGAGAGTAGAGACTGCAAGGAGGATGAGCGAACTGACCATGGCACCGTGGTACAGGGAGCCATTCAAGTAGGGGACGAAATAGGAACGTAGTAGTGGTAGGGGACAGTATAATTACGGGGATAGGTACTGTTCTCTGCAGCCATGAGCATGAGTCCTGAAGGCTATGTTGCCTGCCCAGTGCCAGGGTTAAGGGCATCTCTTCAAGGCTAGAGAGGAACTTGAAGTGGGAGGGGAGGGATCCAACTGTCATCATCCACGTTGGTACCAATTACTTTGATAAGAATAGAAAGGAGGTTCTGCTGAAAGAATTTCAACATTTAGGAGCTAAATTAAGAAACAGAACCTCCAAGGTAATAATCCCGGGGTTGCTATCTGAACCACGGGCAAACTGGCATAGGGTAAATAAAGTCAAGGAGTTAAATGTGTGACTCAAAGATTGGTGTGGGAGGAATGGGTTTCAGTTCATAGAGCACTGGCACCAGTGCTGGGGTAGAAGGGAGCTGTTCTAGTGGGAGGTGCTTCACTTGAAATGAGCTGGGACTAATGTACTGGTGATTCAAATAACTAGAGCTGTAGAGAGGGCTTTAAACTTAATAGAGGGAGGGAGGTTCTGGAGAGGGGATACGTAGGTTTATAAAGCAAAAGGATATGGTAGCATTGCAGGGTAGATACTGAGGTAATGATTCCCAGAATGTGATAGGAAGGGACAAAGTGTACAAATATAAAAAAGAGCAGCAAATAAGGTCAAAGGGAGAAAAAAATGGTAAAAAGCCAAAATTAATGGCTGTTTACTTAAATGCACATAGTATTTGGAAAAAAATAAATAAATTAACGGCACAAGTAAATGTTAATGGGTATGATCTTATAGCAATTATGGAGACATGGTTACAAGAAGATCAAAGCTGGGAATTAAATAATCGGGGGCATTTGACTTTTCAAAAGGACAGGCAGGAAGGAAAGCATGATGGGGTAGCTTTGTTAGCACAAGATGGAATAAGTACGATATCAAGAAATGATCTTGGATCAGCAGGTGTAGAATACATATGGATGGAAGTAAGAAATAACAAGGCAAAGAAAACATTGGTGGGAGTAGTCTATAGGTCCCCTAACAGTAGCTAACAGGCAGAGAATAAATCAGGAGATAAAGAGGGCACGTAAAAAAGGGCATTAATCATCGGCGACCCTAATCTTCATGTAGATTGGGAAAATCAAATTGGCAGAGGTAGCCACGAGCACGAGTTCACAGGGCAGGATTTTTCCATCATCGGGCGGGCTCAGTTGAGGCTGACAGGAGTGGTCGGGAAGCTCGCGATCAGGCCTGGACAGCGATTTCATGCTGATGGGCCAATTAAGGTCCGCCCGACATGAAACGCACGTGGTGCTCAGTGCTGCCTGTGTGGGGAGGTGGGGGAGGAGGGCGAGAGCACAAGTTCACGCATGCTTGGGGGTGCAGACTGGAAAAGCTCCCTGAGGCACAGAGCTGCCTCAGGGAGATGGACAGTCTTGACAATTAAAAATAAAGATTTTTGAAATGTTAAAAAAAACACGTCCCCTCAGTGAAAAAATCCTGCTCATAGAGTGTATTCGGGACAGTTTCCTCGGGCAATATGTTGTGGATCCAACCAGGGATCAGGCTATTTTAGATCTGGTAATGTATAATGAGGCAGGTTTAATAAATGATCTCACAGTAAAAAATCCCCTAGGAAACAGTGACCATAACATGGTAGAATTTAGCATTCAGTTTGAGAGTGAGAAAATTGGGTTGGAAAGAACTGTGCCGAACTGAGATCAGGTTAATTACAAAGGAATGAGGGCAGAGTTGGTTGGAGTGGACTAGGAAAGGAGTTTAGCAGAAAATATGGTTGATGAACAATGGCAGACATTTAAGAAAATAGTTCATGACTCACAACAAAGATATATCCCAGTGAGGAAGAAGGACTCTATAAAGGGGATAAACCAACCATGGTTAACCAAGGAAACTAAGGATAGAATCAGATTGAAAGAAAAACCATACAGGGCATTATTTTGCCCTCATCGGGCAGGCACGGTGGGAGGGCCAGGGAGCAACCATGAAGCAGGAACACTGCCCACAATTGGACCTTGACATGGATTTCATGCTGGCTGGCCACTTAATGGCGAGCCAGCATGAAGCACATGCTGCAGTGCTCAACACTGCCGGGGTGGGGGCGGGAGGAGCGTCAGCTCAGAGGTGTGTGCATGTGCAGGGGTGCACGCAGTAAAAACCCACTGAGGAACAGAGCTGCCTCAGGGAGCTGAAGAATTTTGAAAATAAAAATCGAAGAATTTAAAAATGTTAATAACATATCCCCCATGAGCAGGGACATGTTAGAAATTAGCTTGAAAATTTTTTTTTTAATCACTGAATGAAACCTCATCCGGCCCGTGGATGAGGTTTTGCAAGATATCCAAAGGCCGCTTGGCCTTTTCGCCTGCCCACGAACCCGACCAAAATATCACATCGGTGTGCGTCATTTTACGCTTGTTTGGGCGTGCTTCCGCCTGATGAGTGCAATATTTTGCCCACAATGTGGCAAATATTAGTGGTAAACTAGATGATTGAGAAAGTTTTAAAAACCAACAATAGATGACCAAAATAATAATAGAGGGGGAAAATAAACTTTGAGGGTAAATTAGTAAGTAAAAAAACAGACAGTAAGAGCTTCTTTAAGTATATAAATAGGAAGAGAGAGGCCAAAGTGAACATCGGCCCCTTAGAGAATGAGGCTGGGGAAATAATAATGAGGAACCAGGGAATGGCAGAGGAGTTGAATAAATACTTTGCATCAGTCTTCACGGTGAAAAACACTAATAGCATTCTAATACTAAATAATCAAGGGGTAAAGCGGGGTGATGGAGGAAATAAATACTGTAACTAGCATTAGAGAAAAAGTACTATGGAAACTAATGGGGCTAAAGGTCGATAAGTCCCTCAGACCTGATGGGTTGTACCTTAGGATATTTAAGAAAGCAGCTACAAAGATAGTTGATGTACTGGTAGTAATCTTCAAGAATCCTGGAAATATACATCCTGTGAGTGGGGGAGGGGGCATATACCCGACACGATCAGGCATAAAATAGTACATAATCATGTTGGGCAAGCGTCCTGACGTCATCGCGCACTCGTGCGATATTTCACTCGGCGGGGACGTGTGGGAGCCGGAGCCGCGCCCTCCATTAATTAACAGGCCACTTAAGGCAATTAACTGTCCAACTGATGGCAACTTTTCATTGCCCGTGCAATTTCACACTTGTCACACGTGTAAAACAGAGAGGCAGCCAGCCAACTTTTTCAAAAGCCTCATCCAAGATTGGGCTAACAAGGGTCAGCAGCCTTGCCAGTGTGAGTAGTGGGGAGTTTGGTCAATGGTTTGCTGCTGGTGACTTATTGGCATTTGGCACTTCATCTCTGTTTGGGGCTTCATTGTTAGAATTTCCAGGCTTCATTTCAGCATCCCTTGGTATCTGCAAGACCCCAAGAGGATTCAGACTGTGTGGACCCTTCCAGGCATCAGACAGCCTTCTGTTACCCTGGTAATAGGGATTGTTTTCTCCAATGGTGGCTCCTCATCTGAGGAGGAAGAGAGTGGCAGAAGAGAGAGGAGGCCAGGAGGCCCAATACAGCTTCAGGGGAGCAACCTGTAGGAGGAGAGGCACAGGCACAAGGGATGCATGGCCAGCAGGTAGTCCAAGGTGGAAGGGGCTACAGAAGACGCCATTATCCTGCTGCCAGGGTTTACATGTGGGGATGCAGCTACCTCAATATGTCCGAGGTGCAATGTCAATGGAGGCTCTGCCTCTCAAGGGAGAGCGCGACCTCCCTTTGTGAGATGATTAGGCCTGAGATCAGCTCTGACTGTGTGGGCAAACATCCCATGCCAGTGGCTCTGAAGGTCACAATGGCCCTCAACTTCTATGCCTCTGGCCATTTCCATGGCTCAGTGGGAGATCTTTGTGGAGTGTCCCAATCAGCCGTCTACAGTTGCGTCAAGCTGGTGACAGAAGCTCTGTCCAGGTGGTTACCGACCTTTATTCTTTACCATATGGGTGAGGCCAGGCAGGCTGAGTGAGCCAGAGGCTTCGCGGCCATTGCTGGCTTCCCCCGTGTCCAGGGTGCTTTAGACTGCACACATGTGGCCATCGAGGCATCAGCAGGTGAGTCCGCTGCCTTCGTCAACAGGAAGTGTTCCACTCCATGAACGTGCAGATAGTGTGTGACGAAAGGATGCTGATTCTACACGTCTGTGCAAGGTACCCTGGCAACTCCCATGACGCCTACATCCTCAGACACTCCCAGGTGCCAAGGCTCTTCAGTGATCCAGCCCAACTGGGTGGATGGCTGCTGGGTGACAAGGGCTATCCTTGTGTGGCCTCTCCACCATACAAGAACAGACACAGAGATTCGTTACAAATTGAGCCATACCTCCACAAGGGCAGTGGTCTTCTCAGGATGCGCTTCCAATGCCTGGGCCTTAATTGGCCCGCCAGCGTGAAATGGCAGTCGGGGCCCGATTGTGGATGGCGGTCAGTTTCACAGATGCTCTCGGGCCCGCCCACCACACCCGCCCGACGAGGGCAGAATCCTGCCCAGTGTGTTACTTTTCCCAAAGATTACTGGTAAAACTTAACACTATGGAAGATTTTTATTATCAGAACGGTAATGTCCAAAGACATGGACCAGAATTTTTCCCGCCACCCACAATCAGCTCTGCTCCACGGTTTCACATGGATGGGCCAATTAAGGCCTGCCCTGTGTCGATAGCAATCGGCGGCGCTCAGCGTTAGCTGTGCGGGTGGGGGGAGGAGGGAGAGCAGGCCTGGCGCACAGCTCACACATGCATGTGAAAGAGCGCTGTGCCTCAGTGAGAGTGAAGAGCTTTTTAAAATAATTAATAAAGTCAGTAAAAATTTTAAAAAACATGTCTCCTCATGTGACTCTGTCACGTGAGCCTGGACATGCCTTTAATTCAAATATAAAGTTTTCAGTTAATGCATATTTGCTTTAGGAAACCTCATCCTGCTCGTGGATGAGGTTTCCTAAAAAATGTAAAGGGTGCTTGGCCTTTTTGTCTGCCTGCCAACAGAAAGGTTGGACGGGTGTCGTTAATTTGATTTTAATTAGCTTGTTAATGGCCTTAAGAGGCCTTTCAATTATCGCACTTACCGAACAAAATATCGAGTGAGTGTGCGATGACGTTGGGACGCATACCCGACATCATCGCGCATCATATTATGTTTGGGCATGCCAGATGCGTGCCTGCGTTCCGAATGTAAAATTCTGTCCATAGTGAAACAATGGAAATTTGCTTTCAAAGGGGAAAACATGTATAAAGGAACAAAGGCTGTGTGTAAGGGTAGGCATTTTTAAGATCTAACAAGTGTGAAAAGCCTTCAGCATCTATGCTTCAAGCTGCTGTCTTCAAAGAACTGAAGTTAAGAAAACTTACTTTGAATTCAACTGGTTCAGGGTATTGTTGTCACCTTGCCTGTGTCTTTTAAAAGCTATGGCCAGAGTTTTTACCTCATCAGGCGGGCACGCACCCGACCTAAGTGATGCACAATGACATCGGGCGAGCTTCCCAATGTCATCATGCACTCGTGTGATATTTCGGTTGGCCGGCACACGTGGGAGTCGACAGCGCGCCCGCCGACACTTAACAGGCCTATTAAGGCCATTAAAGTACCAATTAAATGTAATTTTTCGCTGCCCATCTAAACCTATGGCTGGCGGGCAGGCTAAAAGGCCAAGCAGCCTTTGCATTTTTTAGGAAACCTCGTCCAAGGGTGGGATCTGGTTTCCAACAGCAATTAAAAATAAAATAAAAATTTTAATTTTTCATTAATAACATGACAGGGCCACATGAGGGGACATGTCTTTTAACATTTTTAAATTTTTTTTTTGATTTTTTTTTGTAGGTTCAGCTTCCTGAGGCAGCTTTGTGCCTCTCAGGGAGCTTTTCCTGCTCGCACTCACATGCATGCACAAATTTTCCTGCTCGCCCTTCTCCCCGCCACACAGGCAGCGCTGCAGCATTCGGTTCACAATGGGAGGGCCTTAACTGGCTTGCCAGTGTGAACTTATGGTGGCGGCCCAATCGCAATGCTCCCACATGCCCCCACCATGGCCGCCTGACAAGGGCAAAATCCTGGCCTATGTCTCTTATTGTTGCCTTAATGAAAGTGTAACTTGGGGGATGTAGAAGTTATTATAGTAGTAATTTGTAAACTTATGTACATGCTTAAAATAATCTTTTATTTAATAAAGGTTTAATTTAGTTCTGTAAGAAACCTATAAGACTCGGTGGTCTAATTACTATGGAATTCAAGGCATGCATCCTGAAATTTATACAAATTGCAAAACAAGTTGTTTCAAGTTTCCCTTTTGGGATTTGAACAAATCAGCATTTACCATCGGCTGTGCCATAACAAAAAAATCCAGTCATTGCTTATATGCAAGTTAAGGTTAATCAGCACAAAAGATAATAGATTGCAGGAGTTCCAGACTTGCAGCTGAGGCGCACACTCACATATCTAGGTGCCCACCTAGAGCTTTGGACACATTATGAATTGTGAGATCTTAACAAAGGAACTCCTACAATCTATTATCTTGTATGTTGATTAACCTTAACCTGCACATCAGCAATGACTGGATGCCCTTTGGTCCATCATCCATGTCAGTTGGATAAAGCACATTATGGGCTTTCATTAATGATCTGGCAGATATACAGCAGCTGTGCTTCCTAGGTGCTTGCCCTCATATACATTCTCACATACCTCTCTGTTGAAACTCAAATGGAGCGACTGCATTATCTAGCCAGTGATTCCTGCAGTCACTCCATACATGCTGCGTCACTCCCAGGTGTCTCACATATTTGAAGGGCCTTAGTGAATACAGGATTGGGAATAAGGGGTTCCTGATCAAACAATGGCTCATGACACCTTTGCATCATCCTCTGAATCACTCAGAGGAGATACACAATGAGGCGCATAAGGCAACACAACTCATCATAGAGCAAACCATTGGCGTAACTGAAGATGCACTTCTGATGCTTGGACTGCTCAGGTGGGGCTCTGCAGTACTCTCCAGAGAGGGTGCCCCGCATCATCGTGGTGTGTGCGCCCTTCATAACCTGGCACTTCAAAGGGGTAATCCCTTGCCGGAGGGATACATAGAGGAGGCTGAGAGCTCCTTGGGCAATGAAGGGCAGGCAGGGCAGGGATCTGAATTGGGAGATGAGGGTCTGCTTCCACCTGAGGATGTCCTCAAAGAAGCATGACATAGAAGACATGCCCATGACACACTGATGGCCACACAATTCCGGGATGATTAAGAACAGGCAACGGGGCACATCCACATTCCCCCCGTCCCTATTGCCATACCAGTGGCCTGAAAGGCCTTTAAACCAATGACATCGAGAGCAATCTCAGCATTCGGCCTTGCACCTTCAAACCTCATGATTCACTAAGTCCTGTTCATTGGAAAGGTTAGCCGCAATCCCTCCATCGGTGCACTCTGGAAAGACTTGATGCATTGGTTGCTATATTTATGGGAAGCTTTTAGCGGACACTGAGATGCGTGCATGGTTGTGGAGAGCATCATAGCTGCAGGCCTGGTACTTTAGCAATACCAATGAAGGCAGCCTTCTCATTTGGAGCTAACCCTCCGAGGTTAGTGAAGACGTCTAACTCCATCCTATCTTGTAAGGGGTATGGTTGCTAGCACACTTTGCAGACCCTTCTGTAAAGAGTTTCACACATCTCTCTGACCTAACAGAAGGGTAAAGAAACTATCATGAATCAGCTGCACATCACATGAATGTGAGGCTCACAAAGGGAGGCAAACACTGAGTGGGAGCATGGAGCACCCTCGCAATAAGAGGACACATAGATGCATATGCAGAACACTTTCAAACGTATTCATCATTCTCATGAACAGCAAATGTATTTACACTAAATGTATGGTATTTACAATGATTGAAGACCTGTGACTCAAAAACGATGGCAACATTTCTTAAATTTTCTAACACGACCGTTACATCTAAGTACATCTCCAACATCCACAGCAGAGGTGGAGATAGCCTGCTGATTGCTCTGCTCTGTTGTCTTGGATGACTTCGGCGGCCGGCCTCTAGAGGGCCAGGAGCTGGAGGGCTCCGGCCTGCTTTGGGTCTCCTGCTGTGGGCCAGGCGGACCCTCCTCGGCCTGCACAGCTGGAGGTGATAGGGTCATAGGCAGAGAGGAATAGGATTGGCTGGACTCTCTCGGAGTCACCTGGGTAGGTGGCCCCAGGG
This sequence comes from Carcharodon carcharias, assembly GCF_017639515.1. NCBI lineage: Eukaryota > Metazoa > Chordata > Chondrichthyes > Lamniformes > Lamnidae > Carcharodon > Carcharodon carcharias. Next base: position 153,153,148 of record NC_054467.1, on the reverse strand, counting down.
TGTTTAGTTGCTGGTCCTCATCCCTGTGGTGCCCGAGGGCCCCTGCCTCACTCCTTGAGCCAAAGGAGCGCCTAGAGGGAGGTCAAGGTGCCCCCCCCCCCTTACCTAGCCACTGATGGATCCCACCAATGCCCATAGAGATGGAGTGAAGGCCCAAGCACAAATCCCGTAGGATCTGCTGGATGAAAGCTTCCAAGGCTGCTGCCACCCTTCCCATGGAGACCTCAAGATGCTCGCATGTCAAAGCCATGACATCAGACAGAATGCAGAGGGACTCCTAGATCCTTCACTCCAGCCTGCTTATTGCCTCTTGCAACTCTACCTGATTTTCTGCCCCCTATCATTGCATCACCAACATGTTAGAGACTGCCATTTCCAGAGTCTCAGTGGGACCTGTTCTCCAGCAGTCCTCTGAGTGACAAAGACCTGGGTTGTCACTGCCTCTGACTGCTGTGGCGATGTGACTATGAGGTGCTCCCCAGAATGTGACCCCAGGCCTACTCTACAACTGGAATCCATTGTCGGGTGTGCCTCTGAGCTAGTGGGGAGTGCAGGTGAATGGATTGGCTGGTCTTCTTCTAGTGGATCCTCAGCTCCCTCATCTGAAGTGGCTTGGGGTCTGGGGCTTATGTTGGGTCTCAATGTATATGTGGACCTGTTGGTGCCTGTAAGAGAGAGAAGATAGATTTAGTTCAGGAACAGACTGAATACAACCTTGCAAGTCACTCACTAAGAATGTCGGTCTGCGAACATCTCATGGAGGGCACATACATGCCAGCTTGCCAGGAGAAACCAGCCTCACCTTCCCCACAGAAGCAGTCCCTGTCCTCCCCTGCCAACTCAGCAGCATTCTCCTCAAATTCAGTGAGGCCTACAATATCTGCCCTTTCTCCTCTGTTCTTGGATCTCTCCATTTTGTTGTGGGCAAGCTTGGCCTGGATGAAGACAAGTAGATGGAATGTGATGAGAAGAGATGGAGGAGAGGGTGGGAAGCATGCATACCTACTGTGTGTGCTGAGCCCTCCCCAGTAAAGGGTGAGGATAGAGTTTGTGCAACATGATAGATGAGATGCTGGTGATGCTAAAGTACCCGTGAGACAATCAGTGGTGATGTGCCCCCTGCTAATATTGTGTGAGATCCCAGGGCAGTGTAACCCTTTGATGCCATGACGAGCACCTAAGCTTGGATTAAAGAGAATGTTAACCACGCTTGCAGAGCGAATGAGATCATGCATCCTTTCCTGCACTGGATTGCATTTCGAGGGATGTTGCCGGATGTGCTCACCGCCCTTGCAATGCCCTCCCAGGCTGGTGAGGTGAGGCCGATGGGCTTCCTGCAGCCATTCCTGGTGTAGAGCGTATCCCCATCCCAACCCACCACATGATTTGGACAGAAACTCGCCTATGCACAATTAATGCACAAATGAGCTCAAAATCGGGTGCGATTTCCCACCACGCCACCCAGCGGGGAATGGGCCATGGGACCCACCTGCCACCACACTTAATTTCAAAAATGGAAAATTCCATCCATCATATTATGAGCTTTCAGGCAATATTTGTAAAAAATTGGACTTAAAGAAGCTGTCAGTATGGCTACCACAAATCATGTGACTTTACATATTTGTACAACAGACAGAGTCAAGTATCTAGCAAATAATTAATTATGGACAAAGGAGCTCACAGCCATTTGTAGAATTCACAGATCTCATTACTTAAGAATGGGCCAATGCCAAAGGACTATGGAGCTTCCAGACTGCCTGTCACCATCGGCTGAATATCATGGGGTGGGGGTTTGGATATTGAATCGCCACCTGAAAACCACATCGGCGTGGAGCTGATTTGCTCAGTCCCATCAGCTCCAGGAAGACCACTGTCCGAACTGCAGAAGAAGAGTAAGGTCAAGGCCCATGGATCCCCAGAGCAATTAAGTCCAGGGTCTTGGGAAGGGAAGGTTTCTGTGGGTTAGGAAGAGAGACTGGGGGGGAAGAGGGTAGATTTAAGAGAAGGAGCGGGTAAGAAAGAAGGGAGGGTCAACCTAAGTGGGCAGCCCCCAAAGAGTATCCCTCACTTACTTCCCACTCTTTAAGCAGCATTTGATTTTTAAAATCAGGCTTCCCACTCCCACCTGCCAAACGTTTTATGGCATGGCCAGCATATTACCAGGGTCAGTTAGCTTGATAACAGGTCGAATTGACCCTTGATTATTTTCATTTAAATTTGGCAGATGGGCCGCCCCCTGCATTATGGAAGAGAGCTAGGGGTTGAACGGGAAGGTGGTGGGATGGGTGCCTGCCCTATTTTACATACCTCCTCCCATAGGAAACACACCCGCTGGGGGCAGGTAAAATTCAACCTCTTTTCATACCAGACAAAAGTGATGATCTAAGAAAGAAGCCACAGGCCTTCCACATGGGAGACCAGAAGTCGTAAATCAGTTGATTTGAACTGTAATCTGTAAAAGTGCACTGTCTTAATCTGTATCCAACCTTTGTGTGTTTTTATGAGTGAGTGTGTGAGACTGAAGGTGTTAAGTCACATTATTTCAGTTTTTCTAGTAACACTGCAATCTCAAAATTCACCAGGCTGACTCAGGATTGATTCTCCCAATGTGGAAAGGCTTTGTTTTGTCTGTTTTCAGGACACCCCAAAGCTGCAGCCAACAAATCGACACTCAAAGCAGGGTCAAATCACCACCCTAGCAATGCCAACTTTCAGTTTTTCTTTTAGAAACATTAGTCATCTCTTGGGCCTCGGTCCAACTGCACCAGCGTGCCTTACAATTTTACCCTAGAGTGATGAGCAGGCAAGGTTTGCTCACACACACTCGCAGTGCATGAAATGTGGGCCTGAATTTTTGCGTCATCGGTCACACGTGATTGGCGGGCCCAGGAGCGGTCGGGAAATGGACCCCTGACCGCAATCAGCTCCCGACCACGATTTTGCGCTGTCTGGCCAATTAGCAGCCAGCCAGGGTGAAACACGCGCAGAAAAGCTCAGCGCTGCTGGGGTGGGAGCAGGAAGAGAGTGGACAACATCACCATGAGCACAGATAAATGCTGTGAGAGAGCTCCCTGAAGGCAGACAGCTGCCTCAGGGAGCTGCAGGCCTGCAAATAATAAAATTGTAGTAATTATAGTTTTGATAAACATAGAACTGTAGCTTTAAGAATAATCTTGTGTTGTAAGATGACATGATCGGTGAAAACCAATGGGTTAGCAATATGGGGAACCTCTAGGGGAGGAAGTTCTTTAGTTATAGATTTTGAAGCACATATGTAGTTGTTGCTGCTGCTGTCTTGTAAATAAAGTTCAATGTTTCCGCCAAGAAAACTTACCTGGAAAATCAACTCTATAACAAAAATAAAGCATAAAAAAGCTGCAACGTATTGTCCATGCAGCTCAATCAAGCACCTGAAATCATATATTATATAAATGCTGTCCCCAGATATTTATTATTATTTTATTTCCTAATGGAGATTTCATCCCGCCCTTGGATGAGGCTTAATGAAAAATTTAAAGATTGGTCCGTCCGCCAACTCTAAGTTTGGAAAGGCTACAAAAAATTGCGTTCAATTTCGCCCGATGCCATCTTGTGTGATTTAACACCCGATCGGGTTGGGCGCACGTCCACCCGGGGCATATAAAATTCTGCCCGTGGTTTTGAATTGTTAGAAGATATTTATTGTCAGCTCAATTGGTGAGTAAGGTCTTTCTTTTTTGTTTTATTTACATTCCCCTGTGCCGCAACCCATTCTTCACTGGACAAAGAGCCAAGGGTCAGCACAAGGCGGGTAAGCAGTAGGATTTCTAGTTTCCTTTGAATTGATTGGACAATTCCTCTACTAGAACAGGTAGGCCACTTGAAATAGGACTTCCAGTGTTATTTAAATTAGACTGATGAGCTGCGGCTGCCTATTGTTCAATTCCAGGCTGCTGCAACACCAGCACCAGGTGGTCATGAGATGGGATATATGGTTTGGAATGGATCCTGGGCTGGTAACTGCCTTTGGGACTGCTGTAAGGCTGGAAGGATGACGCTTCCTGGCCCCAAAGTCAGGTGAGTGTTTGGTGCATAGCTTATCATTTGGTGGCATATATCAACAGTCCCTTTAAGAACTGTTGATTCAGAGCAGCACAGTTTCAAGAGGCAGTCCTTAAACAAAATCACAGAACTTTAATGGCACAGAAGGAGGCCATTCCGCCCATCGTGTCTGCACCAGCTCTCCAAATGAGCATTATGACCTAGTGCCATTGCCCTGCCTTTTCCCTATACCCCTGCACATTGTTTCTATTCAAATAATCATCTAATGCCCTCTTGAAAGCTTTAATTGAACCTGCCTCCACCACATTTCCATGCAGTGCATTCCAGACCCGAACCACTCGTTGTATGAAAAAGATTTTTCTGACGTCACAGTTCCTTCTTTTGCAAATTACTTTTAATCTGTGCCCTCTCATTCTTGATCCTTTTATGAGCCACAACTTCTCCCTACCTACTCTGTCCAGCCCATCATGATTTTGAACATCTTGATCAAATCTCCTCTTAGCCTTCTTCTCTCCAAGGAGAACAGTCCCCAACCTCTCCAATCTACCTTCGTAACTGATGTTTCTCATCCCTGGAACCATTTCTGTAAACCTCTTCTGCACTCTCTCCAATGTGATCACATCCTTCCTATAATGTGGTGCCCAGAATTGTACACAATACTCCAGCTGAGGTCTAACGGGTGTCTTATATAAATTTAGAATAACCTCCTTGCTCTTGTACTCTATGTCCCTATTAATAAAGCCCAGGATACTATATGCTGTATTGACTGCTCCCACCACCTGTCCTGCCACCTTCAATGATCTATGCGCATATACACCCAGGCCTTTCTGCTCCTGTACCCCTTACAAAATTTCACCCCTTATTTTATATTTTCTGTCCATGTTCTTCCTACCAAAATGCATCACCTCACACTTCTCCACACTGAACTTCATCTGCCACCTATCTGCCCACTACACCTCTATGTCCTTTAGAAGTCCTTTTGACTGTCCTCCTTGCAGTTCACAACACTCCTAACTTTAGTATCATCCACAAATTTTGAAATTGTCCATGCACACCAAGATCTAGATCATTAATATATATCAGGAACAGCAAGGGTCCCAATACTGAACCCTGGGGAACTCCACCACAAACTTTCCTCCAGCCCAAAAAATATCCATTTACCATTATTCCCTGTTTCCTATATTTCAGCAAACTTTGTATCCACGTTGTTACTATTGAGCAATAATTTTTTTTTCACAAGACTGTTGTGTGGCACTGTATCAAATGCCTTTTCAAAGTCCATGTACACCACATCAACAGCATTACCCTCATCGATCTTTTCTGTTACCTCTTTGAGAAACTCCACCAAAGTTAGTAAAACACGATTTCTCCTTTAGAAATCCAAGCTAGGTCTTCCTTATCAACCCATATTTTTCCATGTGACTACCAATTCTATCCCAAATAATTGTTTCTAGAATGTTGTAATTGTTGGGCTTATCCTTACAACCTTTTTTGAAAACAAGCATTAGGTTTCCTATTTGCAGTTGCATGATTTCAGTATAAGATTTAAATACTTGAATATAAAATCCCACATCAAGTATTCCTATATCCTCACTCATAAAACTATTTATATCTTGCATTCACTGGCATATTTTTTGCAAAACATACCTGTAGCAGATCCATTTAACTTATTTTGAAACCATTTGTGTACCATGCCAGGATCCAGGCACACTTTGTATTTAAAAAGAATATTAAGATTGAATTACCTTTAATTTGGAAATATCTGATGTCAGTACGACAGGTTTCCAAACAATAAATCAATGCACAACACTGGCTATCAGCAATATTGTCCAGATAAACAGTTGTAGCTGCGCTCTTACAACCATCTTCTCACTCCTCAACTACACAAGTGTCTTTCAGCTTGAAATAACTTTCTCATGTCTTAAGTTCTAAGATATGTGTCAGTCCCTTTGGGGATTAGACAGTACGCTTGGGATTCATAATGTTTCCTCTTTGTAAATTATAAAATCATGATGGGGGAGGGTGTGTGATAAGATGTGTAAGTCACTGTAAAATTCTATTGATTAAACACAAACCCACATCTCTTCTATGAAATCACAGCTTTTTAATGAATCTGCTTGACCATTAAAACTTTGTTCCATTATTTTTCAAAATATATGCAACTCAGATGTAGAAGCCCTTTGTTTCCATGTCGAGAATGTCCTTCCAAGACCAAAATGTAGGATGTATGGAATATTTGAACCGAATATAGTCACTGATTGATTGATTGCAAGGTAATGAAAAGTGAAACACCACAGAGAATGAAAATGCCTAATGTATAGGGAGAAGATGCATATTATTTTAAAACCCAGCTTTAGAGTGATTACAGAAAAATGAAGATTTGTGCTAATCCAAAAATGTTGAAGAAGAATTGTTTTCTAACTGCTTGTTTTATTCTACACGATTGATGCAAGGCTGCTTTGTTGCGCAAATAAGCTGAATAGCAATACAAGGTAGAAGGAAGCCTTGTAACTCTCCAGATAAGATAATAGTTATTCTTAGGGTGGCTGTGGTCTTCATGTTTGTGCAGATTGCAAATGGGTGATCTCAATGTAAGAGAGCGTTACAAAGTGTGCAGTGGTGCACTTCCCTAAAACAGAGAACATCAAACCACAGAAGGATGCCCATTTCCCGAGCAGCTGTGGTTCATGGAAGTTTGGATACATTTTTCTGCCATTTCAACAAGCTTCTTGCTTCCTCTTTGTAACTGCTGAACTACTGTAATCAGCCATTCAAACACCAACTTCAGTCTAATCCCTTTCTGAGCTTCTGCTACCTGCTTTTACCAAGACTAACAGAGTATTTGCAGAGTATTTGATTTAGGAAGAATTATATAATCAATTATATGGTGTTCTAGCTCCATTCACAGATGGTACTTTGTTTGCCCAATACTTAATGTGATGATTGATAAACTGAGTAACTTGAGGGAAATTCCAATTATTAGACAGAAGTACCCCAGCAACTACACTGAAACTTAAAATTTTGGACCAAGACGAAAATTATTTTGGCTATAATTTCATGGAGCTCAACATTGACCAATTCAAATAAATCACGGAGTTGGAAGGAAGTCATTCAGATATATGGAGCTTTCACTCAATAATAATTAGTCAGGGAGAAATTACACTGGGTCTTACATTCTACTAGTTTTGGTAATATGTATTTGCCTCCTTCAGCAGATGAATTAACCTACATAGAATCCAGAACAATACACATCACAGGGATGACTTTATGGGAAATGCACTTGCAAAGAACAAGGATTAGAAAGTTGAGGCTATACTGTTTGCCCATATCTCTGTTTGTTTTAAATTCATTCTCAGGATGTTGGTTTCGCTGGCTGGGCCAGCATTTATTTGCCCATACCTAGTTGCCCTTGACAAGGTGATGGTGAGCTGCCTTCTTGAACTGCTGCAGTCTATGTGGTGTAGGTACACCCACAGTGCTGTTAGTAAGGGCGTTCCAGGATTTTGCCCCAGCAACAGTGAAGGAACGGCAATATATTTCCAAGTCAGGATGGTGAGTGACTTGGTGGTGGTGTTCCCATCCACCTTCTGCCCTTGTCCTCCTAGAAGGTAGTGGTCGTGTGTTTGGAAGGTGCTGTCTAAGGTGAATTGCTGCAGTGCATCTTGTAGATGGTGCACACTGCTGCTACTGTGCCTCGGTGGTTAAGGGAGTGAACGTTTGTGGATGTGGCATCAGTCAAATGGGCTGCTTTGTCCTGTACGGTGTCAAGCTTCTTGAGTGTTGTTGGAGCTGCACTCATTCAGGCAAGTGGGGAGTATTCCATCACACTACTGACTTGTACCTTGTAGATGATGGACAGGCTTTGGGGAGTCAGGAGGTGAGTTACTCGTTACTGGATTCCTAGCCTCTGACTTGCTCTTGTAGCCACAGTATTTATATGGCTAGTCCAGTTCAGTTTCTGATCAATGAACATCCCCTGGATGTTAATAGTGCGGTATTCAGCGATGGTAATGCCATTGAACATCAAGGGGCAATAGATGGATTCTCTCTTGTTGGAGATGGTCATTGCCTGACACTTCTATGGAGCGAAAGTTACTTGTCTGCCCAAATGTGGATATTGTCCAGGTCTTGCTGCATTTGGACAAGGACTTCTTCACTACCTGAGGAGTCGCGAATGGTGCTGAACATCATGCAATCATTAGCGAACATCCCCACTTCTGACCTTATGATGGAAAGAAGGTCATTGATGAAACAGCTGAAGATGGTTGGGCTGAGGACACTACCCTGAGGAACTCCTGCAGTGATGTCCTGGAGCTGAGATGACTGACCTCCAACAACCACAACCGTCTTCCTTTGTGCTAGATATGACTTCAACCAGTGGAGAGTTTTCCCCCTGATTCCCATTGACTCCAGTTTTGCTAGGGCTCCTTGATGTCACACACAGTCAAATGCTGCCTTGATGTCAAGGGCTGTCACTCTCACCTCACCTTGCGAGTTCAGCTCTTTTGTCCATGTTTGAACCAAGGCCGTAATGAGGTCAGGAGCTGAGTGGCCCTGGAGGAACCCAAACTGAGCATCAGTGAGCAGGTTATTGCTAAGCAAGTGGCACTTGATAGCATCGTTGATGACCCCTTCCATTATTTTACTAATGATCGAGAGTAGATTGATGGGGCGGTAATAGGCCGGGTTGGATTTGCCCTGCTTTTTGTGTACAGGACATACCTGGGCAATTTTTCACATAGTCGGGTAGATGCCAGTGATGTAGCTGTACTAGAACAGCTTGTCTAGAGACGCAGCAAGTTCTGGAGCACATGTTTTCAGTATTGTTGCCGGAATATTGTCAGGAATCATAGCCTTTGCAATATCCAGTGCCTTCAGCCATTTCTTGATATCACGTGGAGTGAATTGGATTGGCTGAAGACTGGCATCTGTGTTGCTGGGGACCTTGAGAGGAGGCTGAGATGGATTATCCACTTGGCACTTCTGGCTGAAGATTGTAGCAAATGCTTCAGCCTTATCTTTTGCACTGATGTGCTGTGCTCCCCCACCATTAAGGATGGGGATATTTGTGGATTCTCCTCCTCCAGTGAGTTGTTTAATTGTCCACCACCATTCACAACTGGATGTGGCAGGACTGCACAGCTTAGATCTGATCCATTGGTTTTGGGATCACTTAGCTCTGTCTATCATTTGCTGCTTATGCTGCTTGGCATGCAAGTAGTCCCGTGTTATAGCTTCACCAGGTTGACACCTCATTTTTAGGTATGCCTGGTGCTGCTCCTGGCATGCCCTCCTCTTCATTCAATCAGGATTGATCCCCTGGGTTGATGGTAATGGTAGAGTGGGGGATATGCCGGGCCATGAGGTTACAGATTGTGTTCGAGTACAACTCTGCTGCTGCTGATGGCCCACAGTGCCGTGCTCTCTCTGAGAATGGCACCCTGCTGGAAGCATCAGGTCATTAAACCATTCCTTATCTATTCACTGGGAGGTGTCAAATCAAAGGATTAATGTTTATTCCATAAATGTCATGCCTAATTAACAATGAGCATTGTAGCTGTCATTATCTGATGAAACTAATGTTTTAAAAATGTCTACTCTTCGTAGACACTCATTTTGTGTTAATCATTGGCAATGGCAATAGATCAATTAAGCATTCCTTGTATAATCAATCCAAAAAGATTACATTTGGATGATTCAGTACATTGTGAATAAATTCATTATAAACTAATCGTCAAAGTGATAAATGGCTTATAAAAATTCTAGATGTACTCTTTCAGAATTTCATTCCTGTTCTGCCTTTACAAAACAAAAGTTCTGTATGTTAACAAAATATTTGATGAAAAATTGCCTGTGGGTCACATACCAAGTAATAAATGCAACAAATAAAAACTTTAGGTTTATTTTAGACAATTACTTAAATAGAGTAAATGCCCAAAACTAGGCGTTCACACTTCCCTTAAAAAAATTCAGAATTTTTTACTGGAATATATTGCAGAGTAGCCATTTTATAAATACACTAGCACTTAAATTATACAGAACATCACATTATAGTCTTCAGATAAAGAAAGGCCTTTAACAGTAATAATGTTTCTACAGTTACAAATGTTTAATAACTTTAAATTGTTGAAGTGGTCTCTGGAAAAGGACAGAGATAAAAGCAAAAAAACTGCGGATGCTGGAAATCCAAACAAAAACAGAAACAGAAATACCTGGAAAAACTCAGCAGGTCTGGCAGCATTGGCGGAGGAGAGCACAGTTGATGTTTCAACAAGGGTCATGAGGACTCGAAACGTCAACTGTGCTCTCCTCGGCCGATGCTGCTAGACCTGCTGAGTTTTTCCAGGTATTTCTGTTTCTGCTGAGTTTTTCCAGGTATTTCTGTTTCTGTTTTTGTTCTGGAAACGGACACACCATGTAAATTACTTGACGAGGGAAATTAGAAATCTATTAACATTATTAATCCAATCAGGATGGAAAATGTTGTCAAGCAACATTTACTCAGCAATAATCTGCTAATCAACCCTCATTACATACCAAAGTCTTATAAGTTTTTTGCAGAACAAATATTTTTAACCAAGAAAAGTATTTCCAACAATTGCGTTAAGAATATTTCATAATGGTCTGGAACTTAATCTACATGAATGTATTTTACGTTTCAATTATTCACTCAAATTTGAGAGGGTATATTATGCACTTTGCTTTAGACTTTTATTGTTCCACAATTGTAGGTAAGTTTTGGTTTATGATCCGTATTCACAATATAATTCTTAGCACTACAAACCAAAGTTCACTAGCTAGCCTGGACCTCTTATCTTCAAGACTCTGCCTTCATACTTCCACCACCCATTAACATTGTTGGCCTCACTTGCAATTCCTAGATATCCTACATTGTTGCTCTTTTATGCCAAGCACTTTTTACCCTCAAAAGCTCTCTATAAAACGTTAATACATTCAAGAATTATAAACTGCTTGGTGTCTGTGGAAGCTTTAACAGCACTTCTGTCATGCTCCTGAGCAATTTACGAGAAAAAACTCATTGTTTAATAGAAAATCCCAGCCTCACCTCTAAGCTCCAAACTTTCCCTCCAAGTTCCAGCATTTCGTGACTTTCTCAATTTTATCAGTGTTGTTTTAATCAATGCTCCTCCAAGCCTTCCTCTCCGGTTGCTCCTAAACTCCCAATATGTTATCAATAAAATCAGAAAATGTTGGCAACGTTGAACAGGCAAGGCATAATCTGTGGAGCTAGGAAAGTAGAAAAGACTTATATTTATATAGTGCTTTTCACAACCACTGGACGTCTCAAAGCGCTTTACAGCCAATGAAGTACTTATTGATCTTTAGTCATTGTTGTAATGTAGGAAATGTGACAGCCAATATGCACACAACAAACTCCCACAAACAACAATGTGACAATGACCAGATCATCCATTTTTTGTGATATTTATTGAGCGATGAATATCCCAGGACACCAGGGAGACTTCAAAATAGTGCCATGGGATCTTTTACATCCACCAAGCAGCCAGATGGAGCCTCAGTTTAACACCTCTTTTGAAAGATGGAACTCCCAACATTGCCATGCTCCCTCAGTACTGCACTGGAGAGTCAGCTTTTACTTTTGCGCTTAAGCTCCAAGGGGCTCTGCAGTTCAGAGGCAAGTGTGCTGTCCACTTTGCCAGAGCTGCTGTGATGTTTGTAAGATTTTCCTGGTTGAAACATATTCCCATTCGTTGTAAACAAATATCACTGTGTGGGTGGAGGTAGAATAGAGTACTCTGTACGACGAAAACTCCTGCTAACTTGGCTCAATCTGGATCTGGAATGGTCCTGGATGCCATTATAAGCAGTGACATGAAGTGTACTATACCTGAATTGTGCTGAAGTGTATTCCATTGTGGGCAGGAGTGCAGACCAAGCAGGTAATGTGGACCCCCAAAGATTGTTAGGTTTTTTTTTAACTTGTGGATTGGGCTTCTACAATGTGTTTCAGGGGCACGTGTGGGGTGCAATGGTTGTAGGCGATGCGGAAATGGGACTGGTAGCTATCAGAGATAACCATGGTGTGCAATTTGACATCTGCACCCTGACCCCTATAAATCCAGCAGTTAGCACTGCAGGGCACCAGCAGGTGCTATCCCAAAGGAACCAGAACATAGAGATACCTTGGCTGAATTTCTTTCCTGCCACGGCTATGAAATGAATAGTGCAGGCATGAGGCATGATGGAGGAGTCAATTGCTGCCAGATTCTCCTACAGGATGATAATGCCACATTATTTCCCTTTCGCTGCATTGCTAAAACCTCTGGCACAGACGGGCATGAATCGAACTGGAACCTGCAGGCTCCCACTGGAATCAAACTGGGGGTTAAAATACCAGCACCACCACCACCACCACCACCACCAAATCCTGATCCCACCCCCACCCCCTCACCACGCATCCCAAAGGCTGAACCATTTCACAGACAACATCTACACCCACCAGTACACAGTGATAACCATTCAGGCCTAATGAGCCATCTTCGCTGATGAATTTCCTCAGGGCTTCTCCAGCTCTGTTGACGTTACTGCATAAACTGGTTTTCGACCAAAGTTCAGGCAGCAGAGCAGGCAAATTCCAAAAGAAATTCATCCTCTTTGTTTTCTCTACCATCAAAGAGGAAGCCGCTAACTTTCAATGTCCCTCAAGCTGGCAGTTGTGTGAGAGCTGATTAAAACGCAGTCAGCTGGAAGTTCCCCTCCAAGTCACCCATGATCCTGACTTGGAAATATTTCACTGTTCCTTCACTGTCACTGGGTCAAAATCCTGGAACCCCCTTCTTAACAGCACTGTGGGTGTACCTACACCACATGGACTGCAGTGATTCAAGATGGCAGCTCATCACCACCTTCTCAAGGACAATTAGGAATGGGCAATAAATGCTGGCCTACACCCACATCCCATGAATGAATAAAAAAAAACAAAGGGAGGGTAATTTTGGAGTCTGGTTAAGGTGTGAGCATCTTGCTACATACTACTTATCACCCAGTTGTGTTATAATTTTTAAGATGCTTAGGCAAAGAGGCCTGTAAAATCTTACATTTGAACCAGAGTTCTTTTCTGTTTTAATAAGGACCAAAATTGATAGCCCTGAAACAGAGGCAGCGATTGGGATGCATGATTAGTTCGCGCCCATTCAATTCAATGGAGGTTGAGCATGCCAGCTTTGTGCTGCCTACTGCTTAATATGATTGCAGCATGCAACCTGCACTAACTGTGTTGTGGAGTGACTACACTATTTCAAGCTAGCCTGCACTACTTAAAGCCAGGCCCACCTTTTAAAGAAGAGGTGAAATGCAGCTGGAGCAAGTGCTTAGAGTCATTTTACAACTGCTCCTAACCTGGGAAAGACAGAAGAGCAGCGCAATATGGCAGAGAGCAGGCTCCAATGTCTCCATGGCCTGGCTGCAGTGCTACAAGAGGTTCAATGACTTCACATAAGCGGTCAAGGTCAGTGAATGCATCTTCAAATGCCATATCACCATAGCCTCACAACTGCCCAATTCATGGCACTCTCATTACTCACCTAACAACAATTCCAAGCAATGAGGACTCATACCTGACATTCATATACTCTACTTCACCCTCCCACATTTAGCACTGCTGCAAATCTCACACCAACACCTCACACCATCCACACGCTGCAAGCTATTGAATCATGACAGCTACATCATCTCAACACTCACTATTACATACATCTCCCTCTTGCAGGGCAAGATGCACACAACCAAAAGCAGCAACGGCTAACCAGAGGGAGAAGATGACCCTGCAGGTCCTAACCCTTTAGGAGGAGATGGTGCTGGCCATTATTTGGATGCCTATTTCTGTGGCTGTCACAATGGCTGTGGCTGTGACAGTGGCCATGACCAGTGTTGGGGCTGAAACCATCAAAACTATGGTAAGCTCATGACTAATTATCTTTCTCACACCACACATCTAATTTACAAGGTGAAGATGGTGTAAGCATGCACCTCTTAATCCATTCCACTTCCCCCCACCCCACTCCCCACCACCGCACCTCCGTCTTTCCTGCACCATGATCTTACCCTTATGTCTATCTCTTTTGATATACCCAAGAATTGCAAGTGGGCCAGGCAGTAGAAGAGCACCTAAAAGAGAGTGGTGCTGAAGAAGCACCATCACTTGATTTCATCCTCACAGCCACCAGCTCGAGTATTGACACTATACTTATCTTAGAGGAAAGCATATCGGCAGATCCATATATAATAAGACATTGAGAATGAATGACCTACAGTCACAGGGAAAATATATCATAGATATCAGCATGCCAGAGGACAAGACCATATAGTAGCTCTGCTGCAGAGGACTCAGATGTCAACTTCAGTGGGCCAGGTTATGAGAATGTTGATGGGTGTACACATCCAGATGAGTTGTACATTGGCTAGCCTGTCAGAAAGCCTGCCTCCATTATCAAGGAGCATTGAGGAGTATGGCACCAACTTGGCACAGCCCTTTACACAGAGCTTGGAGCCCAGGCTTCCAAAATAGAAGTGATGGCTAACTCCATCAGCACATGAGTGGACCCAACCATGATGTGCTGCCTGATGGCCGATGTCTCATTTTCCATTGCAGCTCAAGAAGCTGCCACCTGAAGTCTGAGCATTGGAGTGGAAGCTCTGACTGAGGCCATGCAGGGTCAGCTTGCTGCCATCAGGGCTGTGGGTTACAGTGTAAAAAGTAGTTTGCAGGGTCTCACAGTAGTCCATCAACCTGTCCTCCAAAAGATTGCTGGAATTCCGGAGCAGCAGAAAGTGGCAGTGGCTCTGTGGAGGATGAACTTGCTGTTCTCTTGCAAGAAGTTAACATTCTTGTTCCCACCACTGCCAGTGCCCTTGCTGTTGCCTGTCACTGCAGCTGCATGTTCTGAGATGGTGTAGTTCACAGCCTCATTCTGCTGTATGTACCCATGAACCTTTTCTGTACCTCAGGAGGAGAATTTTCTTCCCTTCGGGGGGGCTGTGCGGGGACGGGCGCGGCTGGGCACGGACCCGATCGGCGCCCCCAATTGGGTGCGTGCCGCCTTTTTATGTGGACAGGCCAATTACGGCCTGCCCAGCGTGACATGCACCCGGAAGCGCTGAGCGCTACCTGTGTGGGTGGGAGGGAGGGGAATTCCCTGAGTTGGGCCTGTGCCCTTTTGCGCCTGCGCATGAAAGAGTGCAAAAATCTCCCTGATGCACAGAGATGCTTCAGGGAGATCAGTTTTAAGTGTAAAAAGCTTAATAAAGTTGCGGAAATTTTTTAATGACATGTCCCCTGATGTGAAACTGTCTCAGGAGCTGGGACATGATCATTATTTTATTGAAATTTTTTACAAAAATTTTAAATCATTCATGAAACCTCATCCTGCCCTTACCTTAAGGTTGGATGGGCAGCTCCATTAATTATCTGAATTGAAAGTGAAATGGCCTGAATAGACCTTTGACAGTTCAATGGGCGCGCAGACTACTAGGCTGCATGCCCGCCGAACTGAAAATCTAAATGATGGTCAGTGACATCGGGGCTCCTACCTGATGTCACCCCACGTCATGTTACACCTCGGCAAGTGGGCCCTGCCCCCACTCGCTCAGCCAAAATTCTCCCCCTTGGTCTATTGAAGGCGTCATCTGAGCCCTCTGTAGCAGAACTATGCACCTCTGGCATGCTGACATCTATGGTGTACTTGTCCTTTGCCCTGGCTGCAGGCCATTCATTCTCCACATCTCATCATTGTGGATCCTGTCTACATGCTGTCCTCTCAGATTTAATCATTAATGGGATGTGGACATTTCTGGCTAAGACAGCATTTATTGCCCATCCCTAATCTCCGTTGTTCAGAGGGCATTTAAGAGTCAACCACATTGCTGTGGGTCTGGAGTCACATGTAGACCAGACCAGACCAGACCAGGTAAGGACAGCAGATTTCCTTCATTAGTGAACCAGATGAGTTTTTATGACAATGGTTTCATAGTCATCATCAGGCACCTATTGAATTCAAATTCCACGATCTGCCATGATGGGATTCAAACCCAGGTCCCCAGAGTGTTACCCAGGGTCTCTGGATTACTAGTCCAGTGACAATACCACAGCGGTTGCCCTGCCAGGCCATCTGCAGTTTCTGGCAGTGAAAGTCAGCAACCTTCCACCAGTCATGCTGCAGCCACTGGGATAACATTGCAAAGGAGCACTAAGACAGGCAAAGGTCCATGGAAGACAAATAAAAAGAGAATACACAAGGATGATTATGGCAATATGACATGGTTTCATTTATAAATTTAGTTTGAAATGATTGTTGTTGTCCTGCTTTTTATTTTTCCATTGTGACTAAGTAGAGACTGTGATGATCAATGACAGAGGGAAGGTAATGGATGGGACCATTGGTGCTTAGGGAATTGGAGTTCTGCTTAATGGTATCACACTAAGCTGCCACTTCTCTTTCTCTTCATCTTCTTCCTCCTGCTCCTTCTTCTTCCCCTTTCCTTCCTCCTCATGCTCCCACTCCTGAGCTGCTCACTGTATATCTGGTGTCAAGAGCTGTACCTTCACTACAGTAAGGTTATGCAGAACTCACAAGACCGTGATGAATCTGGACACCTGCTTTTTCAAGTACGCAGGACTCCTCCAGGGCAAACCAGGAAGCGGAAATGTTGTTTTAACACGCCAATATCAGCTCTTTTTCACATACTGTGTGGCACCATGATTCTCATTGTATGCATACAGCCCATGTGCGCATGGGTCCCACCAGAATCATCAGCCATGTAGTCAGCAGATTGCCCTTGTCACTCAGTAACCATCCTTTAATTTACCATGGTGGATAAAATACAGCTGGTACAACAGACTGCCACAGACTGAAAGCATCATGGCAGGGACAAGGATGCCAGACATTGACGTGTAGGATTCTCTGCCTATGGTCACACATTAAGTGGGTGTTGAGTGAGAGAAATCCTTTTCAATTGTAGTATAGGGAAGTTTTGTGCAAATGGCAGCTGCAAAACAATGTGCATGCAGCCAATGGCACCCTGCACCATGAGTAAGCCTGCAATACACATACAGATACCTGCTCATTCTTGGCAAGAGGGAAAGAGGGAATAAAATGTATTCAGCTCTTAATGAATAAAAAAGCCTCTGTGGTCTCCCTCACATAACATGGATGGCAAACTGCAAGTTGTTGCATATGCCTCCAACACCAGCCTGAAAGGAGCCAGGTATATAAAAGTTAATAACCACAGACACCTTCATAGCCACTGGCAATGTGGTCCTTGCTCTGCTCTGAGGATGGAGTTGCAGCTGGAAAAAGTAAAAGGTTTATTGAGGATGTATTATCAAAGTGCAGACATCTCAAACACTGTTCATCACTGCTGTCCAGATAGGATAATTTCTCGCTGAATATTTGATAGATATGTCCTCCTTCTGAGAGACCTTCTCTTCCTCCACCTCCTCCCTCTTCAAGAAGCTTGTCCTGCTCTAAATCTGTTAGGCTTATTCTTCAATCTTTGCTGTATTCTAAGAGGAATACCTACTAGAAATCAACCAGCAGCTAACATGAAAGTAGTGATAATCCCCTTACATAGCTCTCTTTGGATTCCTTCCTGCTGCTGATTAAGAGATTGCATTATCTGGAACACTGTGCTTTAAAATGTTAATGCTATGGCAAATCAACATTGAACACTGATTAACATGATCTGCCTACTCTGCATACTTGGGAAAAGTATTAACTGTACACATGATGGTACCTTCAACAACGTGATGTTCGGGGCAACTTGCTCCAGAAGTGTGTGCGTCTCTTGCACACCACTTTGGACTTCAAACGCTACATGTTGCACACAACCAAAGGGCACTATCAATCCAAATTATGCATTGAATGGGTCTTAGAATTAGCCTCACTGTTCCTTTATAACTATATCTGCGGTAAGCAGATATTAGGCAAAGGACCCCACATCCAATAGCCCATGGACACTTATTAATCAGGCACACTATGTAAATCAGCATTCCTGTGAGGTTTTAAAGAGGTGCTGCTGTCCATGGAATTATACTACCCCAGGCACAAGGACAGGAAATAAGAGATAAGAAAAGAATATTAATGGAAGGGGTTTTCTAAGTAGGCTCAAGATTTCATGAATAATTAATTGGTAAATAGCAAAAGCACAAGGCTATTGGCAATAAATAGAACGAGTTGCTTTGAAGAATTTGTGAAAACAATTTATTTATCAATTTCAGAATAGATTGAGCATTTTCCTCACTTCAGCAAATGTTGGTTAAACCAAAATAGTTTTCAAAGACTTGTGTTGTAATTATGCAGGTTTTTCATTTCCCTCAAAAGGATATTGGCAGGAGATAAGGTCCAGCAAACAAAGCTTCAATGAAAATGACTTCATCCACATCACAGAAGGTATGTGCAGTGATTCAGCTGTCTTACCACAATCCTTAGAGCGTTTCAACAGGGTAACAATGTGGCAAAGCAAACATTAGGAAGGAAATGTTCAATTACAAATCTTCACAGATTCTGATTTCAGTTTCGGCTACAGCTTTTATTTGCAAGCACATTGGCCAAACAAAGTCTGGTCTGTTCTTTCCATGATACAGAAGTGTCAAGAAACATTACAGAATAAGTCAAAATTATAATGTACGTGCTAAAAGCCCATGAGAAAGCATTTGGTTTGTCATCCCGCAGTTAGCAATGATGCAGGAGTTCTGTGCTTTACCAACAGGGAGAAGAAAGGGCTGCCATCATTTATCAAGTCCAAAACTAAACAGAGAGCAGACAAAGGCTGGAATGGGTTGACAGTCTAAATTCAGAATTGTTTTCGCCCCTGATGTGAAGTAACTGAGTACATGAATAAATTTATTTGTTAATGCATTCATATCACAAACACTGAAATAAGATAAAAATCATTTTTAAAATGCAAACTTTTGGTGCATGGCCTTCTATTTAGAAATTCTAAAGTAGTCACTCAAAACTGGATGGAAAACAAAAAGTTCTATGGCTTGGTCATAGAAGACAGAGGGTAGCAGTGGAAGGGTGCTTTTCTGAATGGAGAGCTGTGACTAGTGGAGTTCTGCAGGATCAGTGCTGGGACCTTTGCTGTTTGTGGTATACATACATGATTTGGAAGAAAATTTGGAAGGCTAATTAGTAAGTTTGCAGATGACACTAAGGTTGGAGGAGTTGCAGATAATGAAAAGGATTGTCAAAGGATACAATGGGATATAGATCGGTTGGAGACTTGGGCGGAGAAATGGCAGATGGAGCTTAATCCGGACAAATGCAAAGTAATGCATTTTGGAAGGTCTAATACAGGCAGGAATTATACAGTAAATGGCTGAACCCTTAAGTGCATCGATGGGCAGAGGGATCTGGGTGTACAGGTCCACAGATCAGCAACGCAGGTGTATAGGTAGTCAGGAAGGCATATGGCATGCTTGCCTTCATTGGCAAGGGTATTGAGTATAAAAGCTGGGAAATCATGCTGCAGCTGTATAGAACCTTGGTTAGGCCACACTTGGAATATTGCATGCAATTCTGGTCGCCACATTACGAGAAGGATATGGAGGCATTGGAGAGGGTGCAGAGGAGGTTTACCAGGATGCTGCCTGGTCTGGAGGTTATTAGCTATGGGAAGAGGTTGGAGAAACTTGGATTGTTCTCACTAGAGCAACAGAGATTGTGGGGCGACTTGATAGAAGTTTACAAAATTATGAGTGGCATGGACAGAGTAGATAGTCAGAAGCTTTTTCCCAGGGTGGAAGAGTCAATTACTAGGGGACATAGATTTAAGATGAGAGGAGAAAACTATAGAGAAGATGTGCGGGGCAAGTTTTTTACTCAGAGGGTAGTGAGTGTCTGGAATTCGCTGCCAGAGGAGGTGGTGGAAGCAGGTACAATACTGGTGTTTAAGAGGCAGCTTGACAAATACATGTATAGGATGGGAATAGAGGGATACGGACCCCAGAAGTGCAAAATGTTTTAATTGACGGGCAATATGATCGGCGCAGGCTTGGAGGGCCGAAGGGCCTGTTCCTGCGCTGTTCTTTTCTTTGTTCTTTGTTCTTTGTGCAGACAAGTATACTCACATTGAAGTGATTCATTCTGTGTCATTCAGTTTAATTTTTAATATTATATCATCTAGTATGATTTTCTCGTTTTAGGAATGAGCAACAAGTAACAAGGAAAAGGAGGGAGCCAGGGATGAAAACTTGGAGCACAGGGAAGTTGGCTACATGGGAATGAGAGGATGTGCCTTTGCTGTAGATGTGCTGACTACTTTGGAACAGATAGGAATGGAGCTGGAAAAGGACAATCCTGCAGAGATGAATGGGCCAGAACCGGCAATTTAAAAGAAAAGATTGATTGATTATACTAAACTCTGTGAAGAGATTAATGTGAGCATTGATGGATAATGTTCCAGCCACAAATAACCTGGATGGCTGCTGTGCTCTGAGCAGCATGGAAGCCAGACCCAAGCAATCCCAACAGTGAACTGTGAAAGTAAGTATGCATCTGGATAGTATTAGCCCATTTGAAGAATTAGGCTGGGTAGGAAATTTTGATATGGAGTGGTAGTTGGGGAGATTCAGAGAGAGTCAAGGCTTTTTAAGCAAGATGGCAGCTTTGAAGGGAAGACAAGCAGTAGCTGTAAAAGTGAGACATTTACATGGATTAGAAATATTGGTGGAACCTTTTGGGTTGGGCTCCAAAATGGCATCATACTGGGGTCTGAACTCGTGGTACCTGCCCTACAGTGGTCAGGAGTTCCAAATCACTTTCATTTCTTCAGCGAGCTGCCAATCAAATTCTTCACAGCAGCTTTTGGTCATTTCATAAGTAAAACCAGACAGGTATTGGTGACAGCCTGCCAGCAAATAAGGCCTGATACTGCAGAGGAGAAGGAGAGCTGAATGTTGAGGGTAACTAGACAGTTACAATGGCAATAATAGCAGTGTAGATTTAGTGCATAGAATTCAATTAACAAGATGTGATCTGTCCCCACGCTGATGGAAATTCTTAACATTTCCACTTTCTTGTTGTACCTTTCAACATTTTCAGATGAAGATTTTTGGTTTCTGTCTGCTCTCTGAAGTAAGTTTTGTTAAAATTTTGTTATGATCCCTGGAGGGAAACTGTAAACCAATTTTTTTTTATTCATTCATGGGATGTCGGCATCGCTAGCTAGGCCAGCATTTATAACCCATCCCTAATTGCACTTGAGAAGGTGGTAGTGAACTGCCTTCTTAAACTGCTGCAGTCCATGTGATGTGGGCACACCCCACTGTGCTGTTAGGGAGGAAATTCCAGGATTTTGACCCAGCAACAGTGAAGGAATGGTGATATATCTCCAAGTCAGGATGGTGAGTGACTTGAAGGGGAACTTCCAGGTGGTGGTGTTCCCATATATCTGCTGCCTTTGTCCTTCTAGATGGTAGTGGTCATGGGCTTGGAAGGTGCTGTCTAAGGAGCCTTGGTGAGTTCCTGCAGTGCATCTTGTAAATGGTACATCCTGCTGCCATTGAGTGTCGGTGGCGGAGGAAGTGAATGTTTGTGGATGTAGTGCCAATCAAGCAGGTTGCTTTGTTTTGCATGGCATTGAGCTTCTCGAGTGTTGTGGGAGCTGCACTCATTCAGGTAAGTAGAGAGTATTCCATCACACTCCTGACTTGTGCCTTGTAGATGGTGCACAGGCTTTGGGGAGTCAGGAGGTGAGTTACTCGTCACAGGATTCCTAGCCTCTGACCTGCCCTTGTAGCCACAGTATTTAAATGGCTAGTTCAGTTCAGTTTCTGGTCAATGGTAATCCCTAGGGTGTTGATAGTGGGGGATTCAGTGAAGGTAATGCCATTGAGTGTCAAGGGGTGATGGTTGGATTCTCTCTTGTTGGAGACATCATTGCCTGGCACTTGTACGGTGCGGATGTTACTTGCCAATTGTCAGCCCAAGCCTGGATATTGTCCAGGTCTTACTGCGTATGGACATGGATGATTTCAAATTTAATGAATGACCTCCAAATGAAGAAATTGCCAACAAGATTCCACTTTTTGTGATTTTTAGTTTAACATGAATCAGTAAATTACACATGAAATTAACCTGGGGCTGGTGGCTGTTGCACTGCAGCTACCACACAATTCTGGCTGATACCAGGAAACTCTTCCACTTTTACCACCTGCCGTTGGCATATTGGAAGGATTTATAGGTTGATAATCAACCAGTTTGGCCATATTTTAAATGCACCTCCTGTGGCCACCAAGTCCTGGGATGGGCTCAAACCCAGAACTTCTGGCTCAGAGCTAGGGACATGACCCCTGCGCCACAAGACCTAATAGCCTTTATAATAACTAAAATAATAGATAGGATATTTAAGGATTCCCAGGAAGAAATTTGAAGAAGAAGATGACATTTAAGCTGATTGGTAATAAGATAAATGTCATGAGATTCAAACTGAAGTATTTATTTTTAATCTTTGAAAATACTTGGCCTGCTCATCTTTCAGAACACTTAAGCTGTTTGACCATTTTACTCGCTTTTCTATGACTTATATGACTAATGATACTGTATTTACATGTGCAGTAGCCAGATTTTACATAAAGATAAAAGTACAGCTTCTTGTACTGACTTGCATGAAAAAATGGTTTGGCTATTACCTCACCACACTCACCATGCCCCAGTGCTCAAGATAACACAAACTTGATAACTATTGAAAAACGCAGTTTAGATTTTAGGTGCAGATACATACAAGTCCCATTGAAAGGTTTTGTCTCAAAGGGCTTGGCTATTTATTAAAAACTCACTGGAAATATGCTTTGCTCATTGGAAATACGTCACTAATTGTCAAATTTGTAAACTAAACACAACTTCTGTGCTTGTCAGTGCACAGTGTATTTGTGAATAGATTTTTTACACTAAAACTAAATATATGAAAATACATTGGAAAACTACCCAGAAAAAGATTGGTTGAGAAGAGCTGCAAAATAGTCCAATTTTCCAATAATCCTACTAAAATTTGCTTTTGGGATTTTACATTTTAGTTGCAGAGGAAAGGTTTGACATTTCAAGCTATCATTAGGCTAACATAAGCCAAAGTATTGAACAAGTTAATGTTACAATTTACAAAATCAACTTATTCAATGCCCATTAACATTGATGGAAACTTAAGATTTAACAGATTATATACCAACTCTGTATAGTTGCATTGACCTTCAGATGCAAAATGAGCCAAACCGACAAACTATGAAAATGAGTAATAATAGATTCTTACATAATTTGAGCGCAATCATAGGTGAGGCTGTGCTTTGTGAAGTGATTGTGAGTTCAATAGCTTCCTGCAATTCAATAAATGACTGGAGCTGGCCAAGGTAGAAATGTCAGATGGACAGCTGCCTTCTAAAGCCAACTTTCAAATGGCCCACATCAGAGCAGCCACGTTTGCAGATGAACTATCTGTTGATGATCATATTGGCAGATATCCATGGGGAGAATTTTCCCCATGTCAGGCGGGCCAGTTGGGAATGGGCGCGGGCGAGCGTGGAGCCGCTCGCTGCCTGCGATCGGCTCCGCGCCGCCATTTTATGTGGGCGAGCCAATTAAGGCCCAGCTACCTATGCAGGCGGGGGGGAGAAGGGAGAGTCAGGGCCTGTGCTCTTTTACGCATATGCCCGAAAGTGCGCAGAAATCTCCGAGGCATGGAGCTGCCTTAGGGAGATAAAGTATATATTGAATTTTTTGAATAAAGAAACGTAAAAATTATTTGCACATGACCCCTCATGTGACAGTGCCACATGAGCTGGGACATGTTTATGAATTATGCAATATTTATTTATTTATTTAATAAACCCTTTAGGAAACTTCATCCCGCCCGTGGATGAGGTTACCTGAAAAACTCGAAGGCCACTTGGGCTCTTCTCCTGCCCGGCAACCTTAAGGTTGGACAGGCAGCATTGATAATTACTTTAATTGGTTTTTTAATGGCTTTAACAGGCCTTTAACAGTTTGGTGGGCACGCAACCACCTCTGGTGCGAGCCCACTGAACGAAAGGTCTAACTGACGTGCGGTGATGTCGGGACGCATGCCCAATGTCACCGCGCGTCATTTTACACATCAGCGTGTCAGGCCCACCCCCGCATGCCGACGTCAAAATCCTGGCCAATGTCCCAAAACCATTGATGATTGGAAAGGTGGTGCATTCTCATGAGAATCTTTTTGTCTTACTATTATCCAACACTTGAGTCATTTGAATATAGCATATTTGAAAGATATAAATAAGACAGTCAATAAGATTTTGGTCAATTGACTATGAATAGTGAAGAATTCACCTATTGAATGACACAAATAATGTTGGGAAAAGTTATAACCATTGATTGCCTCCTGTAATATTGGCTATTGACAGTAACTATGCATTCTGCAAAAGCTAAAATGGAATACTTGTTGTCCTATTTCTCTGTAAATTTTAAAATGAGATTTGCATTCATTCAGCAAATAAAACCAACGTTATTAATGCCAAAAGTTCCTAACTTGTTTTTAGCTTCAACTTTCTTCTAGGGGTGAATTTTTCAGCTGGCAGGCAGGCTGTTCGGGAGCGGGCGTGGGTGGGGCATAGCCGATTGCCGCCCATGATCGGTTGCACACCGCCATTTTACATGAGCAGGCCAATTAAGGCCCGCCCACTATAATGCACAGCCGGTAGTGCTCAGTTCTACCTGTGCGGATGGGGGGAGGAGGGTGAGTAGGGTCTGCGCTCTTTCATGCATGCACACAGAGCTGCCTGAGGGAGATTAAGTTGATAGTAAACTTTGCCATAAATGAAGTAAAAAATTATTTAAACATGTGCCCTCATGTGACAGTGTCACATGAGCTGGGACATGTTTGGGAATGTGGAGAAATTTATTAAATTATTTTATAAAACCTTTAGGAAACCTCATCCTGCCCGTGGATGAGGTTTCCTGGAAAACGTGAAGGCCGCTTGAGCTCTTCACCTGACCGCCAACCTTAAGGTTGGGCGGGCAGCATTGTTAATGAGTTTAATTAGTTTTTTAATGGCCTTAATAGGTCGTTGACAAGTCGTGGGCTTGCAGCCAACTCTGGAGCACACCAGCCGGATGAAAGATCGAAATGACCTGTGACGATGCTGGAACACATGCCTGACGTCATCTCGCGTCATTTTACGCATCGGGGTGTTGGGCCCGCCCCCGCATGTCGACGACAATATTCTGGCCCTAGGTATAATATGATCAAGGCCAGTAGTCCTACAGAAGGATGAATCATGGAATCCAACCTGAAACCATTATCAATGAAAATCACTGTCGTTCAGCCTTGGGTAAACAGCTTTGGCTGCCTAGGTGTGGATTTTCCAGGTTTGTGATAAAAGAACATTTTCTGATGCAAAATCACATCTGAATGTCATAACATGAGGCAGCATCAAATGAGCACAAATTTCTTGACACAGAAGTAACAGTTTAATATAAATTAAGGTTGTGACTGAAAAATATCTTTCCACAGCAGAATATAATGCCTCTAGGTCAAACAAATATCTGGCCTGAGAACACTTAATTTATTTAGCACATACATATTTTACATAGCCCACAATCTGTTGTTTCCAGTTTGTATTTCAAATTGGAAATCAATTACAAACATGCCTGCTAAAAGCTTGTACCACTAAAGCTTGTCCTCCTCCACCAGTAAAAGATTCTTATTAAAATGAAGCCTTGATTTAATAAATTGGCACCAAAATTCAAAAACAAATTCCATATAACTTGGAAGCAAAGTTAACTGTGAGGAGGATAGTGTGGAACTTCAAAAGCACATAGACAATTTGGTGGAATGGGCAGATAGGTGGCAAATGAAGTTCAATATGGGGAAATGTGAGATGAAGCATTTTTGTAGGAAAGACACAGAAATAATATAAAATAAAGGATATTGCTTTAAAGTAGGTGCAGGAGCAGAAGGGCCTGGGTCCATATGTTCATAAGTGATTAAAAGCGACAGGACAGTTTGAGAGAGCACTTAATAAAGCATACAGTATCCGAGCCTTTATTAGTAGGAGCATAGAGCAAAAGAGCAAGAAGGTTATGTTGAATTTTTATAAGACACTAGTTAGACTTTAGCTGGAGTATTGCATGCAGTTCTCGGTGCTGCATTTCAGGAAAGATGTGAACGCATTTGGGAGAGTGCAGAAGATGTTTACGAGAATGGTTCCAGGGGTGAAAAGATCCAGTTATGAATAAGATTGGAGAAGTTGGGACTCTTTTCCTTGGAGAAAAAAAGGTTGAGAGAAGATATGACAGATGTTTTCAAAATCATGCAGAGTCTGGACAGATTTGAGAGGGAGAAACTATTCTCACTCATGAAAGGTGCAATAATAAGAGGGCACAGATTTAAAGTAATTGGCAAAAGAAGCAAAAGTGGAATGGGAAAAAACTTTTTCACAAAGCAGATTGTTAAGGTCTGGAATGCACTGCCTGAAAGTGTGGTGGAGGCAGGTTCAATCGAGGCATTCAAGAGGGAATTAGATGATTATTTGAAAAGAACAACCTGCAGGGTTATGGGGAGAAGTCAAGAGAATGACATTAGGTGAAATGCTTATTCAGGGAGCCAGTGCAGATACCATGAGCTGAGTGGCCTCCTTCAGCACTGTAACAATTCTGTGATTCTGTTATATGATAGGACTGTGCACTTATTTTAATGACTGGTTTGTTTTCCATTTTGAACTATACTCCTTTTATTTACTATTAAGATAACATTGGCCCTTGTAGTTATAATGCAACTACATAAATGGAGTTCTGTTTCCAAACTTACCAAGCCAGGTGATTTTAGTTCCTTCTTTTTAAAACTCTTAACCACATTATGGAATAGTAAACAGTCTCTGTTCCATGTTGTGGTCAGCCTTTCTTGTTCTTTTCCTTTGCTAGCGCAAAGAGTGCAATGTTAAAGAAGCCACAAACCAGAAACTGCCACAGTGAAAAGGAGTAAACTAATAAATCATAACTGGAAATGAAGCTCACTGTTTCACAAGATCCAGTTGCTCATCAATTAAGGGAACAAATTTGCATTGTCATCACTATACCAAAATATTTGTTATTAAGTTTTAAAAGGATACAATTATTTTTCATCAAGTTTTTAATCTGCAGGCTGTAAAACTATTTATTATTAAATTGCTGAACTAGTTAGTCTCAGATCATCGTTATATCACTATTATACTTCAACTGAATGCTGAAATTTTGAAGGGATCTCCTCTTTAATGGAACATGGATGTATAGAAACAAAAGAACATAGCATTGGATTTTATGACCAGCAAGCAGGAACCATGGGTGCAGAAGTGCTTGTATCTTCTGCTCCTGCCTAGTCCCATGGCTATGCAGCTATTTAACATCTGTTGGGATGTTAATTACCTTGAGGCAAGACTCCCACACCCACTTGGGACAGGGCAGGGGAGGAAGGGGTACACAGGGATGTATGGAGCTTGCTTTGCGGCTGTGGGGGTGGGAGGGTCTCCGATCAAAGTAGCGGGCCCATAAAGGAGGCGCACCCTCTCTCTCCCACCCAAAGCTCAAGCAGAGTTACACAACAGGTTTCTGACCCAATGTTTGCCTCAACCCACCCGCCAACTGGGAGGTAGTGGTTGAGGCAGGATGTGGCCCTTAATTTAGTGGCTGTTAAAATTGTGGCAGGTGCAGGGGTGGGTGGGTAGGCACCGGGACAGGCCACCATGGCACTTTACATGCTGCTGCCCTGTCTGTAAACCCATCAGCCAGCGTGTGTAAAATTCTGCCCGTTGAAACAGGAGTAGGCGATTTAGCACCTCAAACCTATTCTGCCATTCAATGAAGGCATTGCTAATCTGGGACCTAATCCATACAACCACCTTTTGCCTATATGCTTTATACCTTTGGTTAAGAAAAGTCTATCAAATTCAGTTTTAAAATTTACAGTTGATTTACTATCAACTTTTTTGTGCAGGTGCATTATCTAATATCACTCCTGAAATATCAGGCTCTAATTTTTATATTATGCCTCAATCCTAGACTCCCCAAATAACATAAATAGTTTATCTCTACCTACTTTATCTGTCCTCCTAATATCTTGAAAACATTGATCAAGTCACCCCTTAACCTCCTAAATTCCAGGGAATACAATCTTATTTTTCATAATCTCACTTCATAATTTAAGCCTTGGAATCCAGGTATCATTCTGGTAACTCTACAATACAGTCCCCCCATGGGCAATATATCCTACCTTATGTGTGGTGGCCAGAACTTCTCACAGTACTCTCAGTGTGGTCTAACCAGGGCTTTGAATAGGTGAAGGATGACTTCTACTCCCTTGTATTCCATTCCTCTGGATAGAAAGGTGAGCATTCCATTAGCTTCTTTCATCAATTTCTACATTTGTTCCTGACATTTTAATGATCTATGTACCTCTACTCCATTGATTCTAACTTTTCACCATTTGGAAAGTACCTTGTTCTATCCCTTTTAGCTCAAAGTTTTTAGCTGATGTTTGCATATATTGAAATCCATTTGCCACAGTTCCACCCATTTCCTTAATCTTTCAATGTACCTTTGTAATTACGCTTCCAACTACACTACTTACGATGTTGCTATCATTGAGTCATCGGAAAACTTGGATATTAATCTAAGATGTTAATAAATAATGTGAATAGCCAAGGTCCCAACATAGACCCTTGCAGGACACCATTAGTCACATTCTACCAATCAGAATGCCTGCCCATTATCTCTAATCTCTGTCTCCTTACGCTCAGCCAATTCCTAACAAGGCCAACAATTTGTCTTCAATTCCATGAGCTTCAACTTTAGCTAAAAGTGTTTTATGAGAACTTTATCGAATTCCTTCTGCAAGTTCATACAATTAACGTTCAGGCATTCCCCTGTCCAGCACTTTAAAAAGATAATAAACAAAGATTTGCATTTATGAAGTGCCTTTCAAAGCCACAGAGTCTTCCTAAGTTCTTTGCAGCCAATGAAGTACTTTTGAAGTGTAATCACTGTTGTAATGTAGGAAATGCAGCAGCTAATTTGCACACAGCAAACTCCCACAAATAGTAATTTGATAACGACCAGATATCCATTTTTGTGATATTCATTAACTGACACTTATTGGCCCGAACACCAGGGCCTGAAATTTTCCCGCATCAGCCGGGCTCAGCAGGAGCAGGGGATGGGGGCAGCGATCACGGAGCCGACCACCACCTGCGATCTGCTCCGCACCGCCATTTTACGTGGATGGGCCAATTAAGGCCCGCCCAGCATAATACGCAAGCGGTACGCTACCTATGTGGGCGGGGGGAGGAGGTAGCGTTGGGGCAGGTGCTCTTTCACGCGTGTGCACAAAAGAGTGCTTCAGTCTCCCTGAGGCACAGAGCTGCCTCGGGAGATTGAAGCACTTTTGAAATAAATAAGTAAATGGAATGAAAATGACTGTGTCACATCAGATGGGACATGCTTTTATATTTCAGAAAAAAATTTTATTCACTTTGTAAAAGCTTTAGGAAGCCTCAACCCATTCGTGGATGAGGTTTCCTAAAAAACATAAAGGCCACTTGGCCTTTTCGCCTGCCCGCCAACCATTAGGTTGGATAGGCAGCATAAATTTGAAATTAATTAATTCCTTAATGACCTTAATAGGCCATGTAATTATCGGCAAGTGAGCAGCTGACTCCGGCGCGTGCCCACCAAAAGAAACATTGCGAGGCAACGCGATGATGTCGGATGCACGTCCAACATCATCACGTGTCATTTTAGGTGCCGTCGTGTCAGGCCTGCCCCCGCACGCCAATTGAAAAATCCTATCTCGGGGATTCCTCCCTGCTCTTCTTCAAAGTCGCGCCATGGCATCTTTCATGTCCACCTGAGGTTTAATGTCTCATCTGAAAGATGGCAGCTCCAACACTACAGCACTCCTTCAGTGCTGTACAAGAAGGCCAGCCTTGATTTTTTTCTGCGATGGAATCCATCACTTACTTATTCAGATTTGAGAGGGAAACCAACTGAACTATAGCTGTTACTAGTCACCTCTTGAAAAGAATTGCCTGATTTGGCACACATGTTATTCTCTTTAAAAATTTCCAGCTGATAAGAGAGAGCCAGCATGAAAGTGCTCAGAATGTTTATCCTTAATTATGAACTCTGGTAGGTTCTCAGCAATAGATGCTAGGCTAGCTAGTCCATAATTTCTTGATTTTCCTCTCTCATTTTTCTTAAAATAGCAGAGTGAAATGTGTTGTGTTCCAATCCAGAGGAACAGGTCCCAAATCAAGAGAACTTTTGAAGATTATAGCATCTTCAATGTTCCTTTAAAACCCTGGAATGAAAACCATCTGTTCCTGTGTATTTGTCACTCTTTAGTCCTATTATTTTCTTCATTACTGTTATTTTGCTTATCTTAAATTTGCTGAGTCCCTGAACCTCTAATTCACTAAATTCACTACTAGTTTTCCTGCTTGCTGATCTCTTCCTCTACTGTAAATACCAATGCAAAGTTATTATTCAACATATCTGTAATTGCCTTATTTTCATTTGTGATATCACCATTACTAACTTTCAGTGGGCCCACATTGCTCCTGACCAATCTCTTTTTCCAAATATAATTGTAAAAATGCTTTGTGTGAATTTCAATATTCTTTGCCAGTTTCTTCTCACACACCCTTCTTGTACCTGTTTTGCCACCCTTTACTAATCTTTGTATCATAACATCATAAGAAATAGGAGCAGGAGTAGGCCATTGAGCCCTTCGAGCCTGATCTGCCATTCAAAAAGATTGGCCAGAATTTTCAGGTCGATGGGCAGGGGCAGGTTCCAGCACGCCGACATGTAAAATGACGCGCAGTGATGTCGGGCATGCATCCCGACGTCACCGCGCGTCATTCAGACATTTCATTTGGTGGGCATATGCCAGAGGCGGCTGCACACCCATCAAACTGTCAAAGGCCTGTTAAGGCCATTACAAAACCAATTAAAGTAATTATCAACGCTGCCTGTCCAACCTTAAGGTTGGTGGGCAGGAGAAGACCCCAAGCAGCCTTTGCGTTTTTCAGGAAACCTCATCCATGGACGGGATGAGGTTTCATGAAGGTTTCATTAAATTAATAAATATTTTTTACACATTTCATAAACATGCCCCAGCTCATGTGACACTGTCACATGAGGGTACATGTCTAAATAATTTTTATCTTTCTTTTTTAAAACCTGCAATATGAACTTAATCTCCCTGAGCTCCAGGCCTCAGGGAGATTTTTGCACTCTTCCGCGCGCATGTGTGAAAGAGTGCTGGCCCTGACTCTCCCTCCTCACCCCGCCTGCACAGGTAGCACTGGGCGTTGAGCGATACCAGCCATGCATCACAGTGGGTGGGCCTTAATTAGCCCACCCACATAAAATGGCAGCGCACAGCTGATTGCGGGCAGCAATCAGCTCCCCGCCCATGCCCGCTCCTGACGGGCAGAAAATTCTGCCATTAAGTCTAAACTGGATGTGGTCTCAGCCCCACTTTCCTGCCTGCCCCCCATTACCTTTGACTTCCTTGTCTATCAAAAATTATATAACTCAGTCTTGAATAAATTCAATGACCCAGTATAAGGAGAATGAGGGGCCATGGGGTTGGGTGGGGGCCATGAGGTGGCATGGATAGGGCCTGGGGAGCATGTAGGGAGGCGAAGGCATGTAAAGATCGAGGGCTAGAGAAATAGTTTTTGCTTTCTTGGGTTTTACACACCTGGGACAAAGTGCTGGAGCACCCAGGCCGGCCTTCACACCCTGCAGCCCCTGTGGCCGCCTCCATATTGTTTCCAAGGTTAGGGACTTGACTTCCATTAAGAGCCAACAGCTGCCACTCCATCACCAACCCCCACCCCGCCTCCTCCAGCCCTCCCCCCAATTCCCAAACAAAAATCAGACCGCCTGGCGCATTTCTTCCCAAGTTGGGTTGTGGAGTTTCCAGACTCTGCACTCCCAACCAGGGGGTGAGAATTTAAGCCTACCTCTCAGAAGGTTATACCAGGGGCACACCAACAACCTGACAACATGGGCAGGCTACAGAACTCCACAAGGGCCCAACATCCGTGTCCCATGCTCGGCAAAATACTCAGCCCATTATAACTGGTGACATTAGCCTGTGGCTATCAGGAACGACTGAACAGGCTGGCAGCGTTCTTTCTCAAGAAAAGAAAAAGCTAAGAGATGAACTGATAGAGGTCTAGAATATTATGAAAGAGGTTAGATATGAGAAATGTAGAGTTATTTTCATTCGTGAAGGAGTCCAAAACCAGGGGCCATAAAGATAGTTTCTGATAAACCCAGTGTGGAATTCAGGAGAATTCTGTACTCACAAAGTAGTTAGAATATGGAACTTGCTACTACACAGAGCAGTTGGGGTGAATAGCACAGATGCCTTTAAAGAGAAGCTAGATAATTATGTGAGGGAGAAAGGAATAGAAGGCTATGTTGAAAAGAGTAAGGTGGGTATGGTTTTTGTGAAGTATAAACACTGGCATAGACATGTGGGCACAATGACACCTGTCAGAAAGCCCCTTCATAAATGACAGCAGCCAGTATACCAGCAATACAGTACAGAAGTGACTGGCTGACAACCTGCAGGAACTCTGCCAGCCACCTCTGGGGTGTAGACTGTGAGGGTGCTACATATTTGTCAGCCATAATCTATGACATCCCTGCTGTTTTATTTAGCCAATTTTCATTGTCATAAACTGTGTCCTTCTGTTCCCTAACTTCTTGCAAAAGGTTTATTAACACCTGGATAGTAAATCTGCCTTTCTTCACTGAATAATAATCCATTCTTGAATTTTGCTTAATTAAAATTACCTTTCCTAACATCACTAGAACTATTGATTCTGCCGCTTCACAAGGTGCTCTCTTTCTTTTAGCCCATGTACTGAAAATAATAAGCAAATTTCTCTCTAACCCTAAAAAAACCAAAGTAATGCTCAGTTAGCCCTCCAAGTCAAATGAACAGCAATTTTAAGGGCTTATTTGTTATTTTTTTTCTTATTCTTTCATGGGATGTGGGTGTCGCTAGCTAGGCCAGCATTTTGTTGCCCATCCTTAATTGTCTTTGAGAATGTGATGGTGAGCCTCCATCTTGAACTGCTACACCCACAGTGCTGTTAAGGAAGGAGTTCCAGGATTTTGGCAAAGTGATGGTGAAGGAATGGTGATATATTTCCAAATCAGGATAGTGTGTGGCTTGGAGGGGAACTTCCAGGTTGTGGTGTTCCCATGCTTCTGCTGCCCTTGTCCTTCTAGATGATAGCAGTCATGGGTTTGGAAGGTACTGCTGAAGGAGCCTTGGTAAGCTCTTGCAGTGCATCTTGTAGATGGTACACACTGCTGTCACTGTGCATTGGTGGTGGAGGGAGTGAATGTTTATGGATAGGATGCCAATCAAGTGGGCTGCTTTGTCCTGGATGGTGTCAAGCTTCTTGAGTGTTGGTTGGCCCAGTTGAGTTTCTGGTCAATGGTAACCCCCAGGATGTTGATAGTGGGGGATTCAGAGATACCATTGAATGTCGATGGGAGATGGCTGAATTCTCTTGTTGGAGATGGTCATTGTCTGGCGCTTGTGTGATGCGACTGTTACTTGCCACTTATCAATTCAAGGTCTTGCTGCATTTGAACATGGACTACTTCATTATCTGAGAGATCGTGAATGGTGCTGAACATTTTGAAACATCAGTGAACGCCCTGACCTTATGATTGAAGGAAGGTCTTTGATAAAGTAGTTGAAGATGATTGAGCTGAGGACACTACCCTGAGAAACTCCTGCAGTGTTGCCCTGGAGCTGAGATGACTGACCTCCAACAACCACACCCATCTTCCAACCAGTGGAGAGTTTTCCCACTGATTCACATTGACTCCAGTTTTGCTAGGGCTCCTTGATGCCACACTCAGATGCTGCCTTGATGTCAAGGGCAGCCACTGTCACCTCACCTCTGGAGTTCAGCTCTTTTGTCCATGTTTGAACCAAAGTTGTAATGAGATCAGGAGCTAATTGGCCAGTATGCAACCCAAGCATCAGTGAGCAGGTTATTGCTAAGTAAATGCTGCTTGATCGCACTGTCGACGACTGCTTCCACCACTTTGCTGATGATCGTATCTTGAAGTCCAGCTGGATCTGTGATCAGGAGCATTTACCCTCCAAGCCAACAGTGAGGCTAAAATCTTGTTCATATCATCACTCCTTATTGCCCAATCAAAGACACCTATTATTTTATAAACTGTTTTCCTGATTACATTACAGTATTCACTCAGTGCTATTAAAGCCATATCTCTAGATCTCTAGTAGTAAGAAACTCCACAGCTTAGACATTTGGGTGAACCCATTTTTCAGTGCATGGGGGAGCACAGGAACCAATCTCTTTGCTTGAATGGACAGACCTGAGGCAGCCTTGATTATGGGCC
This sequence comes from Carcharodon carcharias, assembly GCF_017639515.1. Classification (NCBI taxonomy): domain Eukaryota; kingdom Metazoa; phylum Chordata; class Chondrichthyes; order Lamniformes; family Lamnidae; genus Carcharodon; species Carcharodon carcharias. The sequence continues at coordinate 153,118,652 of NC_054467.1, read as the reverse complement.
ATCAAACCAGTGAGCAGCAGAAAGCCAGTCAGCTCTCAGTGAAGCAGAATTGAAGGTTGGTCCACTGTGACACCAACAGTGGCTCTCAAGCTTAATGGATAATTAGAGTCATTTAGCCAGAACTCGAGGCCATTTTTCTATTTCAAAGCCAAATTCTCAATCATAATTCTCATGGGATTACACTGTGGCCTTTAATGCCCATTAGCTTTTTTTTATTTAAGTGTCGTTTGGTGGTTTATTGGTCAATTGGTCAGATTTGTTGTTTTTTACTGTTGAAATACTTTGGTTTTCTATTTGTGGTACTAACCCTAAAGCTGCAGTTATTCGATTACAGTTAAAACGGAGACAGCTGACCCCAGGGAGGAAGGGGCACATTTCCCCATCACTTGTTGCAAACTTCAGGAGTTGTTGCTATGTATAGAAAAAACAGTACTTAACATCACAATTTTGTCATCCCACTGTAAACTGAGCTGTGACTCGGGAAGCCCATGGTTTTGTCACAAAAAGTCAGTCAGATAAGAGGCCTGATTTTGACTGCCTCTGCTAAGCAGGACAGAGTCCTGAAAATTGTAGTGCAGTTACCTTGTTCCCATTCACAATCTGTCTGGTACCATTTCCTTTGGGACCTTCTCAAAGGAAGCGTGGGCACCAACCTGAAACAGCTGGGAAAAGAGGAAAACTTGCATTTATAGTGTCTTTCCCAATCTCTGGACATCGCAAAGTTCTTTACAGCCAATGAGGTGTAGTCACTGTTGCAATGTAGCAAACACAGCAGCTCATTTTGCACACAGCAAACTCCTACAAACAGTAATGACTAGATAATCTGTATTTGTGATGTTGATTGAGCAATAATTATTGGTTATGGACACATGGCAGACACACACACCCCTGCTCTTCTTCAAAATAGTGCAATTGGTTCCTTTACATCCACCTGAAAGAGGACTCAGCATAATGTCTCATCCAAAGAACAGCAACTCCAACAGTGCTGCCATTCCTCAGTACTGCACTGGAGTGTAAGCCTTGCTTTATATACTGGGGCAGAATTTTGCTCTTGGCGTGCACGATCGGCATGGCACTGCGATTTCACACTGGCAGGCCAATTAAGGCTGGGCCAGTATGAGCTGGGGAAGCTCTGAGAAGGGGCAGGGGCATGGTGTCCACTGGGCCCAATGATGACCCGGCGGCCAATTCAAAATCAGACCAGCCAGCCTCTGAAAGGCTGCCACGAAAGGACACTGAAATGAAGATGGATTCGAATGCAGTTGGACACGGTAGACGGGAGTGCAGGTCGGCGGGGCCATTGGCCCAGCATTTCTCCTGGAGGAGGTGGCAGCCAGGAAGGAAACCCTTGTCCCCAGAGATGGAAGGAGGAGGCCCACACACCTCACCGAAAAGGTCTGGGAGGAGGTGGCATCCAGAATGAGCAGCTACAACATGGTGAAGCTCACATGGGTCCAGTGCCGGAAGCGCTTTAATGACCTGCTGTGATTGGAAAGGGAGAGTACAGTTTTGGCATGGGTCAACGTGCAGTACAGTTAAGGGCTGACCATCCCCCACCGTGGACCTGAGGGGTGTTAGAGTGTGAGTGGCAACTGTCAATCACACCAGAGCTGGCTAAGGGGCCTGACTGCTTGGACTGAGTGTCTTGTGGTTCGAGGGCCATGACTCGGCTAAGCCCTGTGTTCTTCAGTTGGGGTTGGCCAGGCTGCAATGACGATACAGCTACAGGGTAGACTAATCAATGCTCCTCTATCCTTTCAGGAGAAGACATCCCATAACAATATTGAGAGGTTGTGGACTGGCGCGGGACCCCCACAGCTTCTAATCCTGACGCGCTATGAGCAGGAGGCACTGGAGCTTGAGAGGCGCCATGCACCTCAGTCAACCAGCCACGGTGGGTTTGGAGCGCCAGACGAAGCTAAGAGTGCAGTGCACCAATGTGAGAATGTCGGCTATTGCAACCATTGTAGTGAAGCTTCTATATTGATGTAAGCCTCGAAACTGGAGTCCCTACTGACAATGGAAAGATGAGGGCACCATGATGCAGACATCTCACCAGGGTGTCAGGCATGCACAGTGACATTGTCATGACTTAAACAAATGACATGTCCTTCTTCTACCTTTTAGGCTTCCCAGCAGGCACTCGCTATGAGGATCCTGAAGGCCCACCCCTAACTCTGGAGGACCACCATGCTTAGCATGCACCTACGTCACACTTCCTCTGTCAAGCAGGCACCAGTGCAGATGCCAACGCTTCAGTGATCATAAGATCGCCATCTAGCATCTCGGTGCACATTGGTGAGGGCACTTCACACTCACTTGAGGTGCAGGTGGAGGGAGAAGTGCCCAGGGTGCCGGCAGTCAGAGTACTGCTGGGGACCAGGAACATGCTCAGTTGACGGCTGATGATGTGCTTCTGGAGTTATCCCTGAGGCAGCAGATGCTGATGTCCAGCAGGGTGTGTGGAAGGATCTGGTGGAGATACATGAGTGACTGCGTGCCATGGTCTCCCTTTGGGAGGAGTCCATGCGGCGCATGGCCACTGCGTTCACCCTCATGGCCGAGTGCAATGCCTCCTCCAGGGGGAGAGTGGCAACTCTCATGGAGAGTCTACTCCAGGAACAGAATCAGGTGCTCTGGGGATGTGCTTGCACCTGCAAGCCCTCACATCGGCAATGACCTCAGTGTGGGAGAAGGATTGGGCACCCAGTATCCTTAGTAGGTACCCGTCCATCAATGGTGAGCAGAGAGGTCCAAAGCGACCTCACGTTGGCGCATGAGCTGCCTGTCGTCTCTGCGGGCTTCTCTCAGGGCACTCTGGATGACATCAGCAGCTCCTCTGCCCCTCTGCCAGTGACCTATCATCTGATGAGGCTGTGGCGACTGTGGAGATGCCAGCCATGCCACTGGCCGCTCCCTCCCAGGCGCGGCCAGCACAGGCTCCAATGGCTAGACGACACCCACCAAGGTTATCGAGGCCAACTGGACAGCAGATGAGCAGGCTGTCTCCAATGGCTGTGCCAGTGAGGGGGAAGCACCTGGACATAGCACCCGAAAAAGTAAACGTAAATCACCTTAAGCACAAGACAGTCTTACCACGGGTGATATTTTGTTCCCCCATTTTGCTTGAAGTTTTTTAATGGCGTGATTAACAACACCGATTTATGTTCATTTCAGATACGCTTCACATGCACAATCAAATGAGATGTTATTTTATGCTAAAATAGAAGCAAAATACTGCAGATGCTGGAAACCTGAAACAAAAACAGAAAAATGCTGGAAAAACTCAGCAGGTCAACAGCATCTGAGGAGAGAAAAGAAACAGTTAATGTTTTGAGTCTGTATGCTCTGAAGAAGACTTGCTGAGTTTTTCCAGCATTTTCTGCTTTTAGCGTCTGTATGCTTCACTTGTTCTTTAAGGTTCAGGTTAAGCCATTATGTAATGATGGATGTGTGTCTTGTGAAACTTTATTGCACAGGCACATGGTGTGTTTTTGTTTTATTCATTCATGGGATGTGGGCTTTGCTGGCTGGGCCAGTGTTTATTGCCCATCTCTTGTTGCCCTTGAACTGAGTGGCTTGCTAGGCCATTTCAGAGGGCTTTTAAGAGTCAACCATCATTGCTGTGGGTCTGGAGTCATATGTAAGCCAGACCAGGTAAGGATGACAGATTTCCTTTCCTAAAGGGCATTAGTGAACCAGGTTTATACAACAACCATTTCATGGTCATCATCAGACTTTTAATCCTGGATTTTTATTGAATTTAAATTCCACCATCTGCATCGTCAGGTCTTCTGGATTACTAGTCCAGCGACAATACCATTATGCCATCACCTCCCTCTCTGTTAATGGCCAAGGAAATGTTCCTCTCTGGGATCGAGTATGCAGCCTGCAGCCCTGGCATGTGTTAGTGGTTCATCTTTGGTAGGCTAACTGAAGAAGCATTGGACTAAAGCGCTCCAGGTGTCCCTGCCTGGTTACCTAGATCAGGGTCTATCCCCTCAGTGTTCTCCTCACTGTGCTTATCCTTGGACTCACTACTGGACTCATCATCTGTGGCCTGCACATCTACGTCAACATGCTCTTTCTCTAGTGGGTCCCCCTTGCCAGTGCCAGGTTGTGGAGAGTGCAGCATGTGACCACTATCAGTGACACCCGCTCTAGGGAGTATTGCAGTGCACCCCCTGAACGGTCTGAGCATTGGAAGTGCATCTTGAGAAGACCGATGGTTCTCTGTACCACCACCCATGTGGAGGCGTGGCTCCTATTGTACCGCTGCTTGGCCTCTATCCTTGGGTGCCGGAGAGACATCATGAAGCATTACCTTTTCAGGGGCTAGCTCTTGTCACCCAGCAGCCATCCATCCAGTTGGGCTGGAGCACTGAAGAGCCTCGGTATCTGGGAGTGTCACAGGATGTATGCGTCATGGGAGCTGCCTGGGTACCTTGCACAGACTTGTAGAATCAGCATCCTGTGATCACACACTATCTGCATGTTCATGGAGTGGAAGCCCTTCCTGTTGACGAAGGCATCGGGCTCACCTGCTGGCGCCTCGATGGCCACATGTGTGCAATCTATTGCACCCTGGACATGGGGAACTCGTTCTCCCTGGCTGGCCTTGTCCGTGTGGTAATGAATGAAAGTTGATACCGGCCAGAACAGATCTTCTGTCACCAAATTGACCCAACTGTGGACAGCTGATTAGGACACCCCACAAAGATCCCCCACTGACCCCTGGAAAGAACCAGAGGCATAGAATTTGATGGCCACTGTGACCTTCAGAGCCACTGGCATGGGGTGTCCACCCACACAGTCGGAGCTGATCTCATGGCCAATCCTCTGACAATGGAGGTCACTGTCTCCCTTGAGAGACGGAGCCTCCTTCAGCATTGCACCTCACACATATTGAGGTAGCTGCATTGCCGCCTGTAAATCCTGGCAGTGGGATAGTGCCGTCTTCTGTGGCCTCTCCTCCCCTGGAAGCTGCATTGGGACACGTGGCCTCTTCTCCCTTTTGCCCCCCTCTTCCTCCTCAAAGGAGGTGCCACCAGTGGAGAGAACAATCCCCATTACCAGAGTAACGGAAGGCTGCCGAATACCTGGAAAGGCCCAAACAGTCTGAATCCTCCGGGGGCCTGGAAGACAACAATGAGTCCTGAAATGAAGCTTAAAAATGCTCAGAATGCAGCTCTGAAGTGAGATGAAGCTGTCCAGTTCACAAAATCAACCAGCTGCACGTGATCTCCAAAACTCCTCACTACGACAATGCTGCTGACCCTTTTCATCCTGCCCGTGGATGAGCTTCTGAAAATTGTGGCCTGCTCGTGCGACGGCCGCAAATTCGCATGGGCTACGTAAACTCGGGGACAATTAGTGTGTCAAGGGCCTTAACTGGCCTCTTAATAAATGGCGGGCTCACCTCCATCTCCCTCATGTGCACATTCATATTGGCACGCTCAACCAATTTCAACACGCATCTCTCCACGCTCAAGTCCACCTGCTGAGTGAAAACTTCCACCTCTGTAATGGGATTTGAACTTACAACATTATGGCTCAGAGGTAACAGTATTACCCACTGAGCTACAGCTGACACACATTGTAACTGAAAGATCCACAGCCACATTTAAATACTTAAGCTGGTGTTGATGGTGGCCTCACCAGAAATAATGGAAACAGGCAGGAATCAGCATTTAGATGCATGATATAAAGGAAACTCATCTTGAAGTGTCCACTCTTAGGAGGAATGCTTTAGTTGTCTGGCCATATGACCAACAGAGAGGCCTGAACTATTTTGATGCTCAGGCCTCATTAATATTGCTCCAAGTGAGCTGCAAGCCCTGAATGGGCAGCCATATTTAAAACACACCAAAGCACAACCTACTTCATATCTTCAGACCATGACTGCTCTAAGCGAAAGATGATTTCAAAAGCAAAGATGACGGCAGCCCCCAAATTTAGTGACGCCTGTCTTGGGCACCTGCTGGACGGAGTGGAAGATCACAGCAATGTCCTCTGTACCCCCCTTCCCCCCCCCACCAACCCCCCGCCCCCTCTGGCCGCAGGAAGTCTACCAGAGTCACCAATCCGGCCTGAGAGGAAGTGGCAGTGACGGTCAGCACCACCAGAGAATGGAGGAGCTCAGCCATCCAGGGCAGGAAGAGAATGAATGTTCTATCCATTCTGCCAGGGTAAGTCAAACACCTCACCATTTCAACTCACACACTCACAAACCCACCACACATCCACAGGCATCTCACACCTCAAGGGACAACAACATTAACTCTCACACACACCCTCACACCTCCATCAGGCACAAATCCCCTGGGTCTCGTGTCCTCATCCTGTCCATGGCTCCGCTCACCTCACAAACAGTCCATGCAATGTCATGCATCCTGCTCATGCTCTCTCCATCTGTTTTCATGCAGGAGAAGCTGGCTCACAACAGCAGGGATAGGTCCCAGACTATGGGTGGTGTGGCCCATATTAGGCCCTTCACTCACTTGAGGAGTGTGCCATCACGATGACTGGTGATGACATGGACTGTGCCTGCGGCAATGGTAAGGTTGGCAGCGAACATCCATGTGAGAAACTGCACCACATCATCCCTCTCTCAATGCAACTGTGAGTGCTCCCTCTCCTGCTTTTGACTCTGCTGCCATGCACTAATTATCTCTACTTTGATTCACACGGAGCTCTGCCAAGCAGCTGACACCCTCAGGCAGCCTGTCCCTCAGCTCCATCCAGGTCCTCCCCTCCAGTCAAGAAGTCATCTCCTCCATTGAAGAGCTGGAAATAAGCAGCTTGGAAAACCCATCACAGCGCTTACCCACACCCTCCACCAGTGCAGACACACACACCTCAATGGGACCCAGATCTAGAGCAGACTGAGATTCACAATCTGGTGATCACCACACAGAAATGTGTCTGCAGCAGGAGGAGGCAGGTTCAGCCAATCTCCCTGGCATTCGGAGGATTGCTGGATATGAGGCATCTGTGAGGTCTGAGTAAAATGACCAGCCTCTGTATTTGGCTTCCATCTCTTTGTGGAGAGTCAGCAGAAGGCATGGAAACATCACACAGAGCTGTTGCAAGCCCTCAACAGAGTGATACCTGAGTCGGAGGAGTGCATCCGCCTGCTCCCTGACAAAGTGGTGCCCATATGTGCATGCATGGAGGGGAATGGGCAGGATGTTGGACGCCATGGAGACCCTGGTTCAACAGAACATAGAGATGCACACAGACCTGCACTTCATCATGTTAGCCAAGGACAAGTCCCTGCAGTGGCAACACGAGGGGGAAATGGAGCACCACGAAGTCCCTTCAGTTGCTCCTTTACCTCAAAGAGTCAGGCTGGGGCCCTTGGGCACCCGGAGGGGGGAGGAGCGGCAGCTGGACACCCCTGCGTCATACGCTCAGGCATCTCGGAGGCTGTCCTCTCCCCCTGAGTCCCATTTGCCTGTGTTTCTCAACTTCTTCCTTTGTCACCACAGAGGGAGCAGCTGGCCCACAGGAGGACAGCCAAAGCAAGCTGGGGCTCTCCAGAGGATGCACACCAAAGTCATCAGAGGTAACAGGGCCAACCATTGCACAGGCTGTCTCCACCCCTGCCACAGATGTCAGGGTAGCACCTAGAAGAAGTGGTAGGCCTAGAAAGGTTAAGAAATTCTGATCACAAGAGGTTGCACAGGTAAACACATTTTCTCACTTTATAACCTGAAAATATATTCACTTTGACTGAATAATGTGTAAAGTTGCCTTTCAGCATCACCTACACGCTTCACGAGTCCTGCCCCTGCATCCCTCCCTACTAGCAGTTCAGCTGCACGCAGCTGGACCATGAGTGATTCTGGAAGGAGAAGTGTGTGTGTGACAGGACATTTTGGAGCCTCATGCAAGCAGTCTTGCACACATGCAAATCCTTCCCTCATCATACTAACCTCAATGTCCTGAACATTTTCAGTGCTGCCTGCTGGGGTTCTCTTTCAGTTGTCTATCTGAGCTGAGCTGCATCTCTGCCCACCCACTGTTCACACTCCCATGCTGCACCTGTGCCCGTCCAACATGAGGCTCCGCTCACTTTCGATTTCAAAAACATGGTAGTCATTAAGTTTCTGATCAGCTCCCCCTTCCTTTCCCCTCCCCCAGTCACCCATGTCCTCTCCCCATCACAGTCCATACTCCTGGCATTAGCTTCCATCTGATCAGCATTATCCTACAACCCAAACCCTTGTCATTCAAGGATGTGCAGGTGAACGTGCATGTTCCCTGCCTTCCTGAAAATTCCACCCCCACCAATGTTGACCGCCTCGACCTCCTCCTTCCCACCCCGAGGGTCTGTATTTGCCTCCATTTTTTTTTAATTCATTCACAGGATGTGGGCTTCACTGGCTGGGCCAGCATTTATTGCCCACCCCTAATTGCCCTTGTGAAGGTGGTGGTGAGCTGCCTTCTTGAACAGCCACAGTCCATGTGGTATAAATATACCCACCTGCTGTTAGGAAGGGAGGAAGTTCCAGGATTTTGACACAGTAACAGTGAAGGAACAGCAATATATTTCCAAGTCAGGATGGACTTGGAAGGGAACTTCCAGGTGGTGGTGTTCCCATCTATCTGCTGCCCTTGTCCTTCTAGATGGTAGCGTTTGTGGGTTTGGAAGGTGCTGTCAAAGGAGCATTGGTGAATTCCTGCAGTGCATCTTGCAGTTGGTACACACTGCTGCTACTGTGTGTCAATGATGGAGGGAGTGAATGTTTGGATGCGATGCCAATCAAGTGGGTTGCTTTGTCCTGGATGGTGTCCAGTTTCTCCAGTGTTGTGGGAGCTGCACTCATCCAGGCAAGTGGACAATATTTCATCACACTCCTGACTTGTGCTTTGTAGATGGCGGACAGGCTTTGGGGAGTCAGGAGGTGAGTTACTCATCACTGGATTCCTAGCCTCTGACCATGCTCTTGTACCCAAAGTATTTATTTGGCTAGTCCAGTTTATTTCTGATCAATGCTAGGCCCTGGGGTGCTGATAGTGGGGGTTTCAGTGATGGTAATGCCATTGAACATCAAGGGGCGATGGTTGGATTCTCTCTTGTTGGAGATGGTCATTGCCTGGCATTTGTGTGGCACGAATGTTACCTGCTACTTATGAGTACAAGCCTGGATATTGTCCAGGTCTTGCTGCATTTGGACAGAGACTACTTCAGTATCTGAGGAGTCACAAATGATTCTGAACAATGTGTAATCGTCAGCGAACATCCCCACTTCTGACCTTATGATGGAAGGAAGGTCATTGATGAAGCAGCTGAAGATGGCTGGGCCTAGGTCACTACCCTGAGGAACTCCTGCAGTGATGTCCTGCAGCTGAGATGACTTACCTCCAACAACCACAGCCATCTTCTTTTGTGCTGGGTATGACTCCAACCAGTGGAGAGTTTTCCCCTGATTCCCATTGACTCCAGTTTTTCTAGGGTTCCTTGATGCCACACACGGTCTTGATCTCAAGAGCAGTCACTCTCATCTCACCTTGGGAGTTCAGCTCTTTGTCATGTTTGAACCAAGGCTGAAATGAGGTCAGGAGCTGAGTGGCCCTGGTGGAACCCAAATTGAGCATCAATGATCAGGTTATTGCTAAGCAACTGCAGCTTGATAGCACTGCTGATGACCCCTTCCACCACTTTACTGATGATCAAGAGCAGACTGATGGGGCGGTAATTGGTCGGGTTGGATTTGTCCTGCTTTTTTGCGTTCAGGACATACCTGGGCATTTTTCCACATAACCAAGTAGATGCTAGGGTTGTAGCTGTGCTGAAACAGCTTGGCTAGGGGCGCAGCTAGTTCTGGAGCACAAGTCTTCAGCACTATTGCTGGAATATTGTCAGGGTCCTTAACATTTGCAGTATCCAATGCCTTCAGCCATTTCTTGATATAACATGGAATGAATCGAATTGGCTGAAGATTAGCATCTGTGATGCTGGGGACCACTGGAAGAGGCCAAGATGGATCATCCACTTGGCACTTCTGGTTGAAGATTGTAGCAAATGCTTCAGCCTTATCTTTTGCATTGATGTGCTGGGCTCCCCCATCATTGAGGATGGGGATATTTGTGGAGTCTCCTCCTCCAATGAGTTGTTTAATTGTTCACCACCATTCACAACAGCACTGCAGAGATTAGACCTGATCCGTTGGTTGTGGGATCGCTTAGCTCTTGTCTAGCACTTGCTGCTTATGTTGTTTGGCACGCATGTAGTCCTGTGTTATAGCTTCACCAGGTGGACACCTAATTTTTAGGTATACCTGGTATGCCCTCCTGCACAGTTCATTGAACCAGGACTGATCCCCTGGCTTGATCATAATGGTAGAGTGGGGGATATGCTGGGCCATGAGGTTACACGTTATGTTCAAGTATAATTCTGCTGCTGCTGATGGCCCACAGCGCCTCATCGATGCCCAGTCTTGAGTTGCTAGATCTGTCTAAAACCTATTCCATTTAGCATGGCAGTAGTGCCATACATCACAATGGAGGGTATCCTCAATGTGAAGGCGGACTTCATGTCCACAAGGACTGTGCAGTTGTCACTTCTACCAATACTGTCATGGACAGATGCATCTGTGACAGGCAGATTGGTGAGGAGGAGGTCAAGTATGTTTTCCCTCTTGTTGGTCCCTTACCACCTGCCATGGATCCAGTCTAGCAGCTATGTCCTTTAGGACTCGGTCAGCTCGGTGTGTAATGGTGCTATCGAGCCACTCTTGGTGATGGACATTGAGGTCCCCCAGTCAGAGTACATTCTGCGCCCTTGTCACCCTCAGTGCTTCCTCCAAATGATGTTCAACATGGAGGAACACTGATATGTCAGCTGAGGGAGGGCAGTACATGGTAATCAGCAGGAGGTTTCCTTGTCCATGAGACTTCATGGGGTCCAGAGTCAATGTTGAGGACTCCCAGGGCAACTCCCTCCTGACTGTGTATCACTGTGCCACCATCTCTGGTGTGTTTGCCCTGCTGTTGGGACAGGACATACCCAGGGATGGTGGATTTTGTGACATGACTTGTAAGGTATGATATTGTGAAGGTGACTATGTCAGTCTGTTGCATGATTAGTCTATAAGACAGCTCTCCCAATTTTTGCACTAGACCCCAGATGTTGGTAAGGAGGATTGACAGGGCTGAGTTTGGGGCTGTCATTTCTGGTGCTGGGTGGTCTGTCCAATTTCATTCCTTTTTTGATATTTATAGCAGCTTAATACAGAGGGCATTTAAGAGTCAACCACATTGCTGTGGGTCTGGTGTCACATGTAGGCCAGACTAGGTAAGGATGGCAGATTTCCTGCCTTAAAGGATATTAGTGAAACAGATGGGTTCATGGTCATCGTTAAACTTTTAATTGAAGATTTTTTTAAAGGAATTCACATTCTACCATCTGCCATGGTGGGATTTGAACCTGGGTCACCAGAGAATTACCTCAGTTACTAGTCCTGCGACAATACCACTACACTATCACAACCCCTACCACCCCTTGCTGCCCCTTTTACCAGAACCAATGGAATCTCACCCTCCTACCCTACCAGCTCCCTCTGTCCCCTCTCACACTCACCATTCCCTCCTACTGCACACGCCCTGAGTTCGCACCTAAGGAGATATTCATTTGACTCCAGAGTCCCCTCCCTTGCACATTCAGCCGGCCATTCTACCCCACCTTTCTCCTTCCTCCAACCTTACTCCCTGCTCCACCCTTACTCCTTCCCCCTTACTAATTTCTTCCGCCACCCTTATGCATTCCCCCCCTCTGAAATCCCTCCTTCCTCCCAACACCTTCCCCTCCTTCGAACCTCCTCCTCACTCCGGGCACATTCGCTGCCTTGAACTCCCTCCTGCCCCTGGACACCTTCTCCCTCTGAACTCCCTCCTTCACCCTTACTTCTTCCTCCACCAACTCCCTCCTCCAATCTTACTCCTTCCCCTCTCCAAACTCCCTCCCGTACAGTTTAAACCTTCCACCTCCCTTACTCCTATCTCCCTGCTTGCAGCATTCTCCCCCGTTACACCCTCCAAGACATGCTCCTTCCTCCTCTCAACCTCACCCTTCTGATACTTTCATCCCCCCACTTCCAACCTCACCCCCTCTGACACCGTCATCCCCACTTCCAGCCATTGCCCCCGCTGACACCTCTGTCCCCCCACATGCAACCTCACCCCCCTCAACAAACCTCACCCCCCACTTCTAACATCATCCCCCACTGACACCTTCACCCCCTCATTCTAACTTCACCTGTCCATGACATATTTGTCCCCCCCCCAACCTCACCTCCCATAATACCTTTGCTCCTCCCCCCTGCCAACCTCACCCCCTCTCTCTGATGCACCTCTGTCTCCCACTCACACATAGATGTTCCTCTCCCCCCCACCCCACTTCACTTTTTTTTAATATATTCATTCACGGGCTGTGGGCTTCATTGGCTAGGCCAGCATTTATTGCCCATCCTTAATTGGCCTTGAGGAGGTGGTGGTGAGCTGCCTTCTTGAACCATTGCAGTCCATGTGGTGTATGTGCTGTTAGGGAGGGAGTTCCAGGATTTTGACCTAGCAACAATGAAGGAATGGTGATATATTTCCAAGTCAGTGTGGTGAGTGACTTAGAGGGGAACTTCCAGGTGGTGGTGTTCCCATCTATCTGCTGCCCTTGTCCTTCTAGATGGTAGTGGTCGTTGGTTTGGAAGATTCTGCCTAATGAGCCTTGGTGAGTTTCTGCTGATCATCCATACCAGCCCATGGCAAAAACTGTAAAGTTCTGAAGCAGGCCTGATGCATCAACAGAGGTCATGGAAGATGGTGCGAGCCCAGGGTGAAGTCCATGAAGGTCCTAACCCTCAGAAAAGTCAAAGTCACTGCATGGACACCTCCCACCTTCCAGGAGCTGCTTCATGGTGAAGCCATGTGCCTGAGAATCCACCCAGCATGCGGTGCATGTGCTCGTCCAGGGCCCAGTAGCTGTAGGAATCACAGAATCACAGTACAGAAGAGGCCCTTCGGCCCATCGAGTCTGCACTGACATGTGAGAAACACCTGACCTACCTACCTAAACCCATTTACCAGCACTTGGCCCATAGCCTTGAATGTTATGACATGCCAAGTTCTCATCCAGGTACTTTTTAAAGGATGTGAGGCAACCCGCCTCCACCACCCTCCCAGGCAGTGCATTCCAGACCGTCACCACCCTCTGGGTAAAAAAGTTTTTCACCAGCAGGGAGATGGTATGATGAAGGCTTATGCCATGCCAGAACTTTTGTGGAGCAAATGATAGACATTTTGAAAATGAGATTCCAGTGCCTCAACAGGTCCACTAGAGCACTGCAATACAGTGCCCAGAGGGTGTTGCGCATCATTGTAACTTGCTGCGCGCTCCACAACCTAGCGTTGCAACAGAAGTGGATCTGGCTGAAGAGGAGATGGAAGAGCTGCAGTCTCCTCCGATGAGGAAGATGTCGGAGGAGATGACGATGATGAGGTCCTCGAAGACGAAGATGTTGGTGATGAGGCCATTGCACTGACCAGACAAGGCAGGCACACTTGGTTGGGGGGGGTGGGGGGTGCGGGGGTGGCCTCATAGCCGCATGATTTGTGGAGGATGAGGACGAGATGCAGTGAGGACACTCCTGACATCATCATCTGTAAACGTTTGACTCCTGTGTGGCTGATGGCAGCGCACATACCTTCAGTGCTCAGGCCCATGTCATAGAAATGCAGTGGAGGCACTGAGAGTCGCTAGATTCCAGGAGGATGATTACGATGCACAGTGAGGACACTCCATAGATCTTCATACAGCCTCTAAGAATGTCTGACTCCTGTCTGGCTGAGGGCAGCTCACTTCTGTGATCAGGGGCTAGGAGACTTTAACTGCACCTGATCCCTTGTCAGCCTTCAGCACCTGAGCCCTTCAGGAGCACAGCGTCACTGGTCACGGATGCTGATGAGATGAGGGCCAGCCCCACCTCAAAGGTGCTGAGAGCACATAGAGAGAATGATGGAACTCTGTGAAGCCTGCCCACAACATTCTGGTAGCAACGACAAGCACCATCGAGGTGCAGGCATCAGTAATGTATCCAGGGAGTGTGAAGATGGACCATTTCTTTGGTCTGAAGATTACACACTGCACAGGGATGAGGCCTGGACTGAGACACCTCCCTTTATCTTGTGCAGGAACCAAGGTTTCACACCTGAGTGACACAAACACTGCTCATCATAACAAGGGAGCCACAGGCAAGGAAATATTTTTGAGAGTTTATTTACAATAGTGAATATTATACGAACATGCAAACAAGGAGCAGGAGTAGGCCATTCAGCCCCTCAAGCCTGCTCCGTTATGTAATAAGATCATGGCTGACATGATAGCAACCTCAAATCTGCCTATCCCAGATAACCTTTCACCCCTTGCTTGCCAAGAATCTACCTAGCTCTGCCTTAAACATATTCAAAGACTGCCTTTCAGGAATAGAGTTCCAAAGACTCACAACCGTCTGTGAGAAAAATTGTTGCCTCATCTCTATTTTAAATGAGTGACCTCTCATTTTTAAACAGCGACTCCCAGTTCTAGATTCTCCCACAAGATGAAAAATCCTCTTCACATCCATCCTGTCAAGACCCCTCAGGATTTTATATGTTTCAATCAAGTTGCCTCTTCCTCTTCTAAACTCCAACGGATACAAATCTAGCCTGTCCAACCTTTCCTCATATGACAACCCACCCATTCCAGGTATCCATGCATGAAATAGGGCGCAATGACAGTGGGTGAGCATCCCAACGTCATCATGCACTCACACGATGTTCCAGCCGGCGGGGGCGTGCAAGAGCAATTAATCTGGACCTTTTGCTGGCTGTCCAACATTACAGTTAGTGGGCGTGTGAATCGGCCAGGAGGCCTTTGGATTTTTGAGAAAAGCTCATCCAAGGGCGGGATGAGGTTTCTGATATTAATTATAAAAATTATTTTTTTTATATTTATTTAGGTGAGTGATTCTTATGGGTGGTAATTTTTTTTCGGAATTTCATAATGTTTATTTTTGGATTTAAAATTCTTTCACTCCCTGAAGCAGCTCTTGGCCTTTAGAGAACTTTCATTGCGCGCTCCCCCATGCCTGCGCTGACTTCAGCACTCACCCTCTTCCCACCCCCACCCTAGCAGTGCTGGGCCTTTGAGCGCACAGTTCACACTGGCTGGCCAATAATTGGCCAGCCAGCATTAAATCAAGGTCGGGGGCTGATCATGGGGCAATGGCCCGTTACCTGGCTGCTCCCGGGCCCACCCATTGTGCCCGCCCGACGACCCAAAAATCCTGCCCTAGATGTATCTCACAAGTGTTCTGTATAACTGAAGCATAACCTCCCTACTTTTGTATTCAATCCCCCTCGCAATAAATGATAACATTCTATTAGCTTTCCTAATGCACTATGACACCTAGATCCCTCTGCATTTTAGAGTGCTGCAATCTCTCACCAATTAGATAATATGTTTCTCTTTTATTCTCCCTGCCAAAATGGACAATTTCACATTTTCCCACATTATACTCCCTTTCCCAGGTCTTTGTCCACTCACTTAACCTATCTATATCATTTTGTAGCCTCCTTATGTCCTCTTCACAACTTACTTTCCTACCTATCTTTGTGTCATCAGCAAATTTGGCAACCATTCCATCCATCCCTTCATCCAAGTCATTTAAATAAATTATAAACAGTTGAGACCCCAACACTGATCCCTGTGGCACACCACTCAGTGCATCTTGCCTACCTAACCAAAACACGTTTATGCCTACCCTCTGCTTCCTGTTAGCCAGTCAATCAATTATCCATGTCAATATGTTACCCCCTATACCATGAGCTTTTATTTTACGCAATAACCTTTGATGTGGCACTTTATCAAATGCCTTCTGGAAATCTAAGTACAGTACATCCACCAGTTCAGCTTTATCCACAGCACATGTTACTTCTTCAAAGCACTCCAATAAGTTGGTTAGACGTGATTTTCCTTTTACTAAACCATGTTAACACTGCCTGATGACCTTGAATTTATCTAAATTCCCTGCTATAGCTTCTTTAATAATAGTTTCTAACATTTTCCCTATGACAGATGTTAAGCTAACTGGCCTGTCGTTTCCTGCTTTCTGTCTCCCTCCCTTTTTGAAATAATTGGAGTTACATTTTCTGTTTTCCAATCTAATGGGACTTGCTTTGAATCTAGGGAATTTTGGAAAATTAAAACCAATGCATCAACTATCTCATTAGCCACTTCTTTTAACACCCCAGGATGAAGTCCATTATGTCCCAGGCACTTGTCAGCCTGCAGCTCCAACAATTCACTCAGTAGCATTTCTCTCACAATTGTAATTTTCCTGAGTTCCTCCCTCCCTTCCATTTCCTGATTTATAGCAGCTTCTGGGCTATTACTCTAAAGTGAAGACTGATGCAAAATACCTGTTCAATTCAATGGCCATTTCTTTGCCAATTCTCCAGACTCACCATCTACAGGGCCAATACTCACTTTGTTAACTCATTTCTTTTTAAAATATTTATAGAAAAATCTTACTATCTAGTTTTATATTTCTGGCTAGCTTTCTAGCACTCTAATTTTCCCCTCCTTATTAGTCTTTTAGTCATCCTTTGCTGTGTCTTATATTCTGTCCAATCTTCTGACCTTCCACTTGTCTTTGCACAATTATATGTGTTTTTTTAAAGTTTTATACATCTTTAACCTTTTTGTTAACCATGGATGGTGTACCCATCCCTTGGACTTTTTCTTACTTGGAATATTTCTATTCTGTGTATTCTGAAATAACCCCTTAAATGCATGCCACTGCATCTCTATTGGCCTATCCCTTAACTTAATTTGCTAATTCACTTTAGCCAATCCTGCTTTCATATCCTTATAATTGGCCTTACTTATGTTTAAAAATATAGTCTCAGACACACTCATCTCTCCCCCAAACTGAATGTAAAATTCAATCATATTATGGTCGCTGCTACATCGGTGTGCCTTCACTATGAGATCATTAATTAATCCGATCTCATTGCATAATATCAGGTCTAGTATAGCCTGCTTTCTGGTTGGCTCCAGAACATGCTGCTCTAAGAATCTATCCAGGAAACATTCTATGAACTCCTCATCTAGGCTACCTTTGCCCTCCTGACTTTTTCAGTCTATGGGCAGCATCTTCTGGTCAGCGAACAGGGGCAGGGCCCACTTGCCGATGCATAAAATGACACGGAGATACTTCGGGCATGCATCCTGACATCACCCGACGTCACTTAGATTCTCAGTTCAGCGGGTGCGCAGCCGAATTGGCTGCACCCCCACCAAACTGTCAATGGCCTATTAAGGACATTTAAAAACTAATTAAGATGATTAATGGACCTGCTCGTCCAACCTTTAGGTTGGCGAGCAGGCCGGGAGCCTTGGCAGTTTTCGGAAAAAACATGAAACCTCATCCATAGGCGTGATGAGCTTTCATGAGGGTATTTAAATTTTTATGAAATGTTTTAATAAAAGTTATGGACATGCCCCACATGAGGGGACATGGCAAGGAACTTTTTTTATCACCTTTAATTGAAGTTTTCAATTGGAACCAATCTCCCTGAGGCAGCACTTTGCCTCATTGAGATCTGTGCATTCTTTCACGCTAATTGGCCCACCCACTTAAAATGGCAGCGACCCCCCCCCTCCCCCAACCAGAGACACCGGTCAGAAGGTCGCCTGCCTGCGCCCGCTCCTGCACTTCCCTTCCAAAGGGGGGAAAATGTTGCCCTATATGTAGATTAAAATCTCTCATGATTATTGCCATGCCTTTTTGACAAGCTCCCATTATTTCTTCCTTTATGCTCCACCCTACCATGTGGTTACTATTAGGAGGCCTGCACATGACTCCAACAAGCGAGGTCCCATTAGGTAAAAGTAGGGAAAATCCCAAGATATTCTATAAGTATATCAATGGAAAGAGGATAACCAGGGATAACCAAGAGTAGGCCCCATTAAGGACCAAGGGGTGGAGCCAGAGGACATTGGTAGAGTGTTGAACGAATACTTCACATCCGTCTTCACCTAAGAGAATGAGGATGAAGATATCGAACTCGGAGAGAGAGACTGCGAGGCTCTAGAGCAAATTGATATAGGGAGTGACAAGGTATTGGAGGTGCTGGCAGGCTTAAAAGTGGACAAATCTCCAGGTCCAGATGATTTGTGTCCCAGACTGCTGAGGGAGGCAAGGTAGGAGATTGCAGGGACTCTGACCCAAATCTTTAATTCCTCTCTGGCCACGGGGGAGGTGCCAGAGGACTGGAGAACAGCGAATGTAGTTCCGCTATTTAAGAAGGGTTGTAGAGATAAGCCAGGGAACTACAGGCCAGTGAGTCTCACGTCAGTGATAGAGAAACTATTGGAGAAAATTCTGAAGGAGAGAATCTATCTTCACTTGGAGAGGCAAGATTTGATCAGGGATAGTCAGCATGGCTTTGTCAGAGGGAGGCCAAGACTGACAAATTTGATTGAATATTTTGAGGAGATGACCAGGTGTGTAGATGAGGGTAGTGCAGTTGATGTAGTTTATATGGATTTCAGCAAAGCCTTTGACAAGATCCCACATGGGAGACTTATAAAAAAGATAAAGGCACATGGAGTACAGGGTAATTTGATAAGGTGGATTCAAAATTGGCTTAGTTGTAGGAGACAGAGGGTGATGACAGAAGGATACTTTAGTGACTGGAAGCCAGTGTCCAGTGGCGTACCACAGGGATCTGTGCTGGGTCCCCTATTATTTGTCATTTATATAAATGACATTGATGACTATGTGGGGGTAGGATTAGTAAGTTTGCAGATGACACAAAGATTGGCCGGGTGGTTAACAGTGAGGTTGAGTGTCTTGGGCTACAGGAAGATATAGTGGTCAAATGGGCAGATAAGTGGCAGATGGAATTTAACCCTGAAAAGTGTGAGGTGATACGATTTGGAAGGAGTAATTTGACAAGGAAATATTCAATGAATGGCATGACACTAGGAAGCCCTGAGGAATAAATGGACCTTGGGGTGTGTGTCCATAGATCTCTGACGGCGGAGCGGCATGTTTGTCGGGTGGTGAAAAAGGCCTTTATAAATCGAGGCATAGATTACAAAAGTAGGGAGGTCATGTTGGAATTATATAGAACATTGGTGAGGCCACAGCTGGAGTACTGTGTGCAGTTCTGGCCGCCACATTATAGGAAGGATGTGATTGCACTGGAGGGGGTGCAGAGGAGATTCACCAGGATGTTGCCTGGGATGAAACCGTTAAGTTATGAAGAGAGGTTGGATAGACTTGGGTTGTTTTCATTGGAGCAGTGAAGACTGAGGGGCAACCTGTTCGAGGTGTACAAGATTATGAGGGGCATGGACAGGGTGGATAGGGAACAGCTGTTTCCCTTAGTTGAAGGATCAGTCACAAGGGGACACAAGTTCAGGGTGAGGGGCAGGAGGTTTAGGGGGGATGTGAGGAAAAACTTTTTTACTCAGAGGGTTGTGACAGTCTGGAATGTGCTGCCTGGGAGGGTGGTGAAGGCGGGTTGCCTCACACCCTTTAAAAAGTACCTGGATGAGCACTTGGCACATCATAACATTCAAGGCTATGGGCCAAGTGCTGGAAAATGGTATTAGGTAGGTAGGTCAAGTGTTTCTCATGTGTCTGCGCAGACTCGATGGACCAAAGAGCCTCTTCTGCACTGTGTGATTCTGTGATTTTGTGATTTACCATTTCTTATCTGTACCCAAATCATTTCTGCACCCTGGTTCTCTGAACTTAGGTCATCCCTCTCTATTGTGCTAATACCATCATTAACTAACAGAACCACACATTTTCCTCACTTCCTGTCCTTCCTAAATGTCCCATAACCTTTGGGCAGAATCTTTTGGTCGGCACGCGGGGTGAGCCCAACACACCAACGCCTAAAATGACGCACGATGACATAGACGTGCGTCTCAATGTCATCATGCGCCATTGTGATATTTCGATCGAAGGGCACATGCCGGAGTCGGCTGCATGCCTGCCAAAATGCCAACAGCCTATTAAGGCCATTAAGAGATTAATTAACGTATTTAAGAATGCTGACCGTCCAACATTAAGGTTGGCGGGCAAGCGAAAAGCCCAAGGGGCCTTTGCGTTTTTCAGGAAACCTCATCCATGGGGAGGATGAGGTTTCCTGAAGTTTTGTAAAATAAATAAATGAATCTTCCAACCTTGACAAACATGTCCCAACTCATGTGACACAGTCACATAAGGGGACATGTTTAAGTAAATGTTTACATCATTTATTAAACTCTTTTATCATCTATTCAATCTCCCTGAGGCAGCTCCGTGCCTCAGGGAGATTGCTGCTCTCTTTCGCGCGCATGCACAACTGAGTGCAGGCCCCGACTCTCCCTCCTCCCCCTGACCACACAGGTAGCGGTACCGGCCATGCGTTACGCTGGGCAGGCCTTAATTGGCCCGCTCACGTAAAATGACGGCGTGCAGCCGGTCACGAGCAGCGATCAGCTCTGCGCCTGCCCCCGCCCACTCCCGCTCAGCCCCTCACCATAGGAAAAATCCAGGCCTTTAATATTCAGGTCCCAATCCATGTCCTCCTGCAGCCACATCTCTTTCGCATGTGCGAAAGAGCGCACCCCCGGCTGAGGGAATTCCCCCATCCCCCCAACCGGCCGCACAGGGAACGCATAGCACTTCCTGACGGACCTCACAGTGGGCAGGCCTTAACTGGCTCACCCACTTTAAATGGCAGCACGCCCCCGATCGGGGGCACCGATCGGAGACGCACCCGCCCGCTCCCGCACTTCCCCGCCCGACGGGAGGATAATTTTTCCCTCGGTATCAGAGGGGAAGGCATTCTAAGATCTAACACAATTATGAAAAGTCTCCAGCCTCTGTTCATCAAGTTGTTGCCTACAGGAACTGAAGCTAAGAAAACTCACTTTGAATATCACTGTCCTGGCCTGCTTTGGGTGTCCTTCTGTGAGCCAGCTGCACCCTCCTCGCCTTGCGGAGCTGGAGCTGCAGGGGTCACAGGAAGATGGGATTTGGGTCAGCTGGATATTCCTGGAGTCACCCGGGTGGATGGACCCAGGGTGTCAAGCTGCTGGTCCTCCTCCCTATGAGTACCCAATGGTGCCTGGCTGACTCCCTGCAGGAGAAGGGGAAGCTGAAATGGGATTCAGCTGTCCCACAACCTTCTTGCATTGACAATATTGGAAGCCAACTATGGCATCAGCAATGGAGTTCAGCCCACACAGCAATGCAGGACCAATGTCCTCAACGAAGGTCTCTATGACAATCACCATCCTGCGGTGTTGACCTCGATGCGTTGCGCTGGCGCTATCGCCTCAGACTGAAGGTGGGCGGACTCTTCCATCATCCCTCGCAATCTAAGGAGTGCACCAGACATCCCCTCCTGATGTTCCCATGATTGTCTTTGCAGCTCCACCAACTGTTTGAGGGCCGAGTCCAGAGGCTCATCATCTGACTCAGACTCAGCAGATTCCTTGCCCCCAGCCGTCCTCCGAGTGCTAACGGCCAAGGATGTCTCTGCCTCAGCCTGCTGTGAAACAGATTGTGTGGTGTTCTCACCACATTGTGATCCAGAGGCTGCTCTACAGTTAGGTCCCACCAAGATGTCTGTCACTGCACTGGTGGAGGGTCTGGTTGAGCACCATGTTAGGTCTTCAATGGTACTGCCCTCAGGGTCCTCATCAGAAGCACCCTTGGCACTGGGGTCAGGCTCAAGGCTCCCTGAGGGCGACATGTCAGATGTACCTAGGAGAGAAAATGGAGATTATTAGTATTTTGCAGCCATGTTGGACATAGAACAGTGGACTCAAAGTAGCGTTGAGAGAGGGATGATGTGGTGCAGGATCCAGACGCGGGTATTTGCCGCCAACCTCACCATTGCCGCAGGTCAATGTGCTCTCTGGCCAGCTCCAACGTGTGACTCTCAAATAGAGTGAGGACCTTAATGTCCAGCACTGCATCCCAGTCTGGGACCTCTCCCAGTGATTGTGCTTGAACTTGTCCTACTTAAAGACAGATGGAGAGATGGCATGCCAGGCCAAATGAGAAGGATGCCAGATGTGCATGTGTGCTGAGTGGAGCCTTGGATAGGATAACGAAGCAGTCTCCAGAGGAGATGAGGCCAGATGGTGGTGGGAGGGTGTGTGTGAGACTGAGTGGTGATGTCTCTTGAGCTGGCAGTGAGGTGCCAGTGAATGTGTGATGGCCTTGTGTGTGTGAGTTTAGAGTGATTGTTGCCTTACACTGGCGGCACGGTTGATATCATTCATCGTTTTTCTATATTGGATGGCCAACCTCTTGTGTGCAGCATTAGTACTGACCACCTCTGCCACCGCTTCCCAAGCTGGAGTGGTGAGACTGATGGGTCTCTTGCGGCTAGATTGGGGATAGATGACTTCATGACGGGCTCTGGTGGTGTCCAGAAGGTGTCCCAGGGATGTGTCACTGAATCATGGGGCTGCAATCTTCTCAGCTTTTGGGGCCATGTCTTAACTGAAGCAGCCCTGGGATGCAAGAATTGAGAACTGTGTGCGCAGCTGCATCTTAAATATGGTGCTCAGCATGAAGAAGCGGTGAGGTGACGGTATGGCGGGCCAATCGGAGGCCTGCCACTAACAATCTGGTGTGTTTCCCGTGATTGCATAATTTATGAGGCAAGAAGGGAATGGTACAGCACGAAAACCCACCATTGCGGCCAACGGGTAAAATTTCTTTTTTTACACCCACTGCTACACTTAGTGCAAATCTGGGGCGATTATATAGTAAGCATTTTGTGTGAGGCTTTTAATCCGATGAATGCATTTAAGGCTCCAAGTGAAAAAAAGACTTTCAGGTGATGTCTAGCCAGCATCTGACTTCCTAGGAATTGATGGTACTCAATTTAAACCATTTGCATTGTCACTGATCGGAATTGGACAGAGAACGGAAAGTGCAGTCTGATTTTTAATTACTTTTTCTATTACTTTGGCTATCTAATTCAGTATTGTATGGGGTTTGTTGATTCCTGTAATGCATTGGTTGGACATAGCTGAAATACACTACTTATGCCGTACCAAATCAATTCTCCAAGCTTTGGGTTCACATTTTGGTTTTTTTTAGAACTTTCATTTCAATTGTAACAAAGAACAACAAATTCAAGTTTCAACCCGTACTACTGAGTTTGGTAAAAATGAGGGATAGGTTCAAAAAGTTAGCTGCAGTTCAGGTTGTGCTGACCTGTAGATCTGAATTGAGACTGGTTCATTACCCTCTAAGTTAACAACTTAACTTGGAGGTGTTTCTGAGATAAGTTTGATTTCTGTAAACATGCAGGCTACTTCTGATAATTTAAAGTTGCTTTTGACACTAGAAAAATGGAATTATCAGATCATTAAGCAACTTTGAAGTAAACCGAGTTCTGGACAATGCGATAAATAAGCATAGAATGTAAATCCATTTTGTTGAAGAATTGTGTGATGATGAATCGGTTTGACAGCAACTGTCTTATTCTTTAGAAATAGACAAGGAGGGTTAAAACCTGTTTTCAGGTGCAGATTAGGCACTGTGCTTAACACATGCCCAAACAAACATGTTACGCACAGGAGAATGGTTAATTTAAACAGCCCTGATTTCTCCTTTCACCACCTGTCCCTAAACGGAAAAGTGTTTTGATTTGCTTCCCCCTCTATAAGCAGTGGCATGTTTCCCAACCCCTCAGTTTTGGTGTGATCTAATTTTCTATTAATAATCCCACAGCAAACTTCACATAGGATGAAATCAGATGGTTAGTTTATTTGCACACACTCAAAATGTGGGAGGGAATTGCTATGTAACCCCCTGCGCACTCATATAGTAAAGGAAGGATAGAAAAGAAAGATTTACAGGGCAAAACCACAGAGAAAAGAACTATTGTTTCATGTGTGTCCAGAATCAAAGTCCAATGGTGTATTCCTTCACAGAGCAGGCAGGTTGAAAACTGACACTGGATAATTCACTTTTCCAGTAGAGATGCCTTCCACAATGAGATTGGCACACCGAGACGAATTAGTTTTGGAGGCGATGGTACAGAGGTTCCAGTCGCGATAGTGTAGATTGGGCCAGACATTCAAACCTGGGCTGAGCCTCTTTTCTGTGTTGCTGCTTGGTAGATGGGAAAATGACAGACTGAGTTTTGCAGTTCCACAAGGCAATATTACTGGTTCCCCCAGCTAAGGGTTCATGTTACATGACTCTCACCTCGCCACGCTGGCTTTAACAAAGCATGTGCATCCTTTTGTCTGGGTCCCTGAGTTTGTTTATGTTTCAGCCATTAAGTCTTAAAAGGGTGGTTGCAGAGTCCTTTGCCCTAGAAGATGAATTGGCTCCAGTTAGCCAGGCCTGACTTATGAAAGGCAAATGGACTTTGTAGAGTTCCCTTTGATTTTTTTCTCTGCAGCCTAAAGGCAGTTGTTAGGGTCTCATTAGAGATAATGAAGTGCAAATTTCTTTGATACTGCCAAATAGCCCCTTTTGTTCAGGGTCACAGACAGATATAGCTTCAGCCATTTTACAAGGCCATTGTCCAGTTTTTAAAAATTTAGAAATTAGGCATGAAGATATATATATGTATTATATATATATATACTTTATAAAAATATAGAGTGTGAATTCTTAGCCCCCTAACACATAGGAGTAATTAATGCCCCAAATCCGTCCCTTTGGTTCCCATCAGAGCCCTTGTTGTGTGCCTCTGATTATATTGGTGCTCAACATCCATGTCTGGGTGTCTGGCAAGAGTTGTGATCCATTAGTGATGGGATAACCCCTGTCTCCCAGCAGTTAGTCTGTCAGCCTAGGTGGGAAAGAGAAGGTATTAAGGACTGCTGCAGTATGAAAATGACATATACCTATTGCAGGCCAATGACAAGCTGTGCTTGGCCACAAACAAGTTGGACATTTGATTGAATAGGATCTCTTCCTGGTGAGTAATAGCCCTGAAAGTCCTGTTCCAGCTCTTTCTTTCCAATTGTGGGCTTTGCTGGCAAGGCTGATATTTATAATCTATTCCTAGAATTCCTTTATGCTGATGGGCCATCTGTGTGTTCAGGTTAAGTGCATGCAGTCTATGATACTCTGATATACAAGAACCTAGCAACGAGCGATTGATTTCAATGGAAAATGAGGAAAGGTGTAAAATGGGCTGTCAATTCACAATCACCCATTTTTCACCCAGCAATAATAGTTCAAATTGCCCCAATGACACCAGGCCAATCTAATGCAAACTAGGTTGGTCTCAGTTTTCTGCAGTCCCCCTAAAATATTACAGCTGCTCACATGATGATCACGCATGAGTTTCGAAAGAAAACTAACATCTAAATTTATAAGTACTGGAATAAGGCAGAGCCCGTGTGATGGGAAGCTATTCATGTTTCACACAACATTTACAATCTTGGGTGGAGTTTTCACATTATTTAAAGTAAATGAGGGTGTGATCAAACTGTGCCTGACCCACTTCTTCACACGGTCTTACTGAAAAAAATAGCACAGTTAAATGGCAAAGTCAGAAAATACCATCTCAGCAGTATTTTGCTGCATGGCAAATTCCAGGTTCCGTACCATATTGTCCAAGGAATTCAGCAAGCTGAGGCCAGTCTCTGCTGCACAGTGACAAAATGGGAAAATGAACCCCTGTGTGTTACTCTTGTATGCCTGCCAGCAGCATGTTCAATAGCAGCCTCAGTATAATCATGGGGATAGAATGCATGTCAGCTCTCTGATTCAAGGAATAATGTCTGGAACAAGGATTTTTTTTAAAAACAATATATAAATGGACACATTTAATGGTGCCTGTGAATTAGTTCAGGGTCATGTGAAGTCACAGAAATCAGTTCCATATAAAATTTACAGCTGCAAAAGAGCCAATGGCCGATTCACAAACCATCTGTTTACTTCTAAGAGACTGCACGTACCGAGGAATTTTGCCAAGGGTTCTGAGGTTTGTCCTGACATCAGCTTCAACACCTGAGTGGAGTAAAACTAGACACCAATAAAGCTGTGACACATTAGGCTAACAAAAACTGCAAGTTTAATGAATACAACATACTTCCTTCACAACAACAGCATCCTTTATTTAAACAGTTCTGTGAAAATAATATTCCAATTTATATCATGTATAGCCGTATAACATGTATGTCTTTCTCTCCACAGATGCTGTCAGACCTGCTGAGTTTTTCCAGCAATTTTTGTTTTTGCTTCAGATAACCATATAGTAGCTGTGTAAGCTTTAAGAATGCAATAACCAATATATACACAAAGGTCAAATTATCCATCAGAAACAAATATTTCTTTGTCATTGAACCAGTCACACTTTTATTTCTGTTGACAGTGACTAACGTTAACCAGGCACTAGCCTCAAACTTGATCAGTGGCCATAGTTTATTATCGGCAGTAAATGGGAGAAGTTCTTTGCCCAATTGGTACACTGATTGCCCATCAAGCAGCAGCAGTAAAATTGTGTTTTTGTGAAGATTACTCATCATCTCTGACTCTTCTGGTCTTAAGCTATCACCGGGGCTCTGGACCAGCGGTCTATCCTAACAGAGTGTAGGCTGGCACAACTATTAGTTGACTGCTTGCTTGTACTGGGGCACTGAAGCTGGCAGTGGATGTTCAGATCAGTTAACTGCAAAGTGTCCCTGACACCATTGTACATTTGCAGACTGAACACACCACTCAGCTGCCGGCTCTCAGCAGGTTAATGCCTGTGCCAATCAGTAATAAATAGGAAAGCAAAGGAGAAAGTGAAATCCATATACTGGCAACCATTGAGCCAAATGATCGCCGCAGTCCTAAATGTTTAGATTTTGATTTGCAGGAAATATTAATTTTAGCTAATATGTATTTTCAGCCAGAACTATCAAAGGAAAATCTGCTACACTGCTCCTAGTAAAAATGCTTGTGCAATATCCTAACACTTCAGCTGCCATACAGTACTATTAGTAATATAGCCATCAGGTTACAGAAGGAAAGGTATACAAAATGAAACTAGTTTTGGATCAGTGGAAAAGAAAATCGGGCAATATGTAAAACAGGTGACTGATTTGCTATTGCCTGCTTTGCACTAGTGCCCAAGACATATTTCCATGATATGTAGTAAGCATCGGTTACCTCAGACAACTTTCCTTATGCTTTTTAACGCGTTCTTCCTCAAAGAAACTTTGGGTTGTGGGGTGCTACTACAGAAATCTGTTGGTGCTTCATCAGTCATCTTTTGTCTGTTACTTAGCAAAGTTAAATATTTTTGATGAACATTTTTCAAACAAATGTGTCAATGCAAACAAAATTGCACTGCGAAAAAGTAGATTCTGAACCTATTAGCACACTCATGTTTGAATTCTACCCAGCAATTGTTTACCTGACACATTTTCTAAACTAGGAATTTGGACATTTTCTAACAGGCTTTAATCTAAACCAATCGTCATTACATACACAAATATGAAAAAAAAACAGGGGTCCTCTACTTAAGTAGGACATTGTAAAATGGCCTTTAAAGGAGCAACAGCACACTTCACTGCATCACTACTGATACCTGGTACTATATTAACTTAAGCTACCATTAACTTGCTGCAACACTCTGGAATGACAGATCCGTGCTAGAATTTCCAGAAAGGCTATTACTGCTCACTCTAGAAAAATAGGCGGCCTAAAAACTCTTGAACCTTGCAACAGCACCCACTTAATAAGGTGTCACTGTAAAGAGAAATAAAATGAGACATATTGTATACAAGTTATTTTTCTGATCACCTGTGCAATAAAAAAGTATAACAAACAGCCAACCCAATCTTCACTTACCCCAGGCAACTCTCTGCAGCTCACTCTATACATATGAACATCTTAATTAGGAGCAGGAATAGGCCCCTCGAGCCTGCTCCACAATTCAATAAAACTGTAGGCTGATCTGATTGTTGCCTCAACTCCATATTCCGCCTAATCCTGATAACCTTTGACTCCCTTGTTTGTAAAGAATCTATCTATCACTATCTGAAAAATATTCAATGACCCTGAATCCAACACTCTCTAAGGAAGGGAATTCCAAAGACTTACAACCCTCTAAGAGAAAAAAATTCTTCTCATCTCAACTTAAATGGAATACCCCTTATTTTGAAACTGTGTCCCCTAGTTGCAGTCTCTCCCATTCTGTCAAGTCCCCTCAGGACCTCATATGTTTCAATAAGGTTATCTCATTCTTCTAAATTGCAATTTTTTTTGGTTCCATAGAAATTGCTGCCATAAAGGCTAAATAAAGGGGTTGACTCGGCCTCACCATTCATCAAAATTGCTAGGTCAGCCTTTGTTACACAGATATTTATAAACGGTACAATGATCCACATTTAAAACAAAGTTTTTCTAAACTTCTTTGTAATGAGACTTGCATCTTTAAAGCCAGCATTAATCACTTTTACTCGACTAGTCCAATGAACAATAAACATAAACATACATCATGCATATTCATGCACGTGCTCTACAACCTCACCTATAAAGCAGCAATTCACATTTAGATTAAGCCTTAAATTTGAATTCAAGAATAAAAGGGTATAGCTTATGAATTCATGTTCCAGGTATGGAGTTTTGCCTTTTAGATGCTCATATTGGTACTATGGGCATCAAGGTGAATGAACCCTGTAAAATTTTCCATTCATTCATTTTAATAACAAGAGTCAAAACTGATTAAATATTTTCTACTATTTTAGATAATTTATCTCTTTTTTAAGGTTATTGATGATTTGTTATTTGCTTCCCAAATCAGAAATATGACACTCACATATGCCAGATATCAGTACAGTGGCCTGTAACGTGATTACTCTACAATTCCATGGGGCAACCTACGTCACTGGGTAAACAAAATACACTGTTTACTGACGTAGTAACACTTTAAAACAAATGCAAACAGTACAATGACATTACTGTATTCAGCAATAGTTTTCCACTGCAGGCATGTATTGTGATTACTTTTCTCTAAAGTTCCTATAAACTTACCAGTTTAATTAATTGAAATATGGTTATATATTTTGTACAGTGAAAGTTTAGTAAAACAAAATCAAGTAAATTGAGTATTTGTAACTGATTTCAAACAAAGATTGGGCTGACTGGATTCCAGCTAACTTCCTTAAACAATAACAACTTAATCAAAAACCATCAGTATTGGCATAAAAGCTAAAGAAAAATTGACAAAAAGTGCTTAAAAGTTTAATTTCTGCTGTCATGAAAATACCCTCAGTGATTATCAGCAAACATGTATGTTATATAGTTGCATCTATTAATGGTGTGGGATTAAGTTTATGTTAAAAAAAGTCCTCTGGACAGGATTTACACCATCCTTCACTCTAATCCCTTGTTGAGCTTGATAATTTATGACAGTTGCTGTCAACATTGATAATTGGTTAGATTTTTGGAATGGGAATTCCACATTTATTAGGCAGTTAGGGAAGGGCAATAAATGCTGGCCTAGTGACGCCCACATCCCGTGAACAAATAAAAAAAGCTTGTTTGCCATTCCTCCAAATTACTGCATTAATGTGATATTTCCAATTAGGCATTAGAATCACTCACTGTAGCCAAACACCCAAGTAAAATAGGACTACATAAACATTTATCAATCCACTAGTAGAATGTTGGGCTCAGAGCATTCTATTTACATATGATTGTGTCCTTGTAATAATAATGCCAATGAACATTGTCTGTGACATTGACAAAAGTCACGTCTGAAATTTGGCACATTCTTTTTTCACTCACACGGTTAGGTGCAGCAGTGAACTGAGGAATTTATTGGCTCTGGCACCAACTCAGCAATAGAACATGTTAGAATACAAAAATAAAATGCACATAATGTAGAAAATAAAAGCTAGGCAATTAGAAGAGGCAATTGGTTCCATTCCATCACTGGTACTGATCCATACATCTTAAAGAGCTAGCTGGTTGATTAGCGCATCCTATAAATTCAATCTGCTTGTTTATTTTTCACTGGGTAAATTGGCTAGTTCAATAGAATCTTGCTTTGATGCAAATATTCGTTGCAACAAAATAAATGATAAACACAATTGCATGTAGTTCAAAAACAAAATTTCCAAGGGCGTTTTCTAAAAAATTAGGATACGTTACCTATCTGGAATACGCCCTCAAAGAGTCTTCTAACAGTAATAGACAATCACTCTGGTACATGGTATCCCAGAGGATGTAATTTAGCCACACAAAACCATAGTACAGTAATTTCCAAGGAAATTCATGATACCAACATACATAAAAATGTTAATAAAATACACATTCAGTCATTTGTCTGTATATTAGTTTCAGCAGGGTGCAAGTATTTTGGATTTTGTTCGAGATCAATTTTGCATCTGTTTGTTTTCATCTTCAAAGAACACATCATCATTCATTAGTAGCGGTTGGTCAGAAGCATTACTGCTGCCGGCTGAATTAAGGCGTGAGGAGTGGCTGGAGAATTTAAGTCTGGAGGTAAAATTAGACTCCAAGTTGGAATACTTCTGTAAAAACAAGGAGAGAAATGGATCATCCATTGACAACATGTATTTATGTATTTGTATAATTGGTGCATGTCTGTTTCTTTATGGCCAAAAATCTACCCCCCCCCCCCCAACCTCATGCGGGGGGGCGTTGCTGTGCAGGGGGAGGCGGGGGTGGGCATGAACCCAATCAGCGCCCCGATCAATTAAGGCCCGCCCATTGTGACACGAGCCCAGAAGCAGAGATCTCCCTGAGGCACAGAGGTGCTACAGGGAGATTTGTTTCAGTCTTAAACTTTAAAATAAAGGATTTTTAAACTTTTAAAACATGTCCCCTCATGTGACACTATCACATGAGCTGGGACATGTCAAAGAATAAATGTATAATTTTTTATTTGATTTTAAAACAGTTCATGAAACCTCATCCCGCCAGTGGATGAGATTTTATGAAAAATGCGAAGGCCACCCTGGGCTCTTCGCCTGCCTGCCAACCTTAAGGTTGGATGGGGAGCCCATTAAATTGTGTTTATTAATTTTCAACAGGCCTTAATAGGCCTTCACAGTTTTTTAATGACCTTAATAGGTCATTGACAGGTATGTGGGCATGCAGCCGAGTCAGCTGCGCACCCGCCGACCTGAAAATCTAAATGACCAGGGGTGATGTCGAGTCGCGCACCTGACGTCACTGCGTGTCATTTTATGCATCAGCGAGTGGCCCCGCACCCTGCTCGCCGACAGGAAAGTGCTGCCCTATGGGCAGAATCTTCTGTTTGGCGAGCGGAGGTGGGATCCGTTCGCCGAAACGTAAAATGACGCGCGGTGACGTCGGATGTGCGACCCGACATCGCCTCTGGTCATTTAGATTTTCAGGTCGGCGGGCGCACAGCTGACTCGGCTGCATGCCCACATACCTGTCAACGACCTATTAAGGTCATTAAAAAACTAATTGAAATCATTAATAGACCTGCCCGTCCAGCCTTAAGGTTGGTGGGCAGGCTGGGAGCCCTCGCAGGCTTCTGAGAAAGCATGAAACCTCATCCACAGGCAGGATGACGTTTCATGAGTGACTAAAAATCTTGGAATATTTCAAAATAAAGTGACAGTGTTAAATGAGGGGACATGGCAGCGAAATTTTTTTTTCATGTTTATTTGAAGTTTCAAATCTGAGCCGATCTCCCTGAGGCAGCACTTTGCCTCAGGAAGATCTGTGTGCTCTTCCGCGCACACGTGCCAAACAGCGCACTCCCGGCTCAGGGTATCCACCTTCCTGCCCAAATAGGGAGCGCAGCCTTAACTGGCCCGCCCACATAAAATGGCAGTGTGCCCCCAACTGGGGGCGCTGATCGGGAACCTGCCCGCCCAAACCCACACATTCCCCCGATGGGGGGAAAATGCTGCCCTATGTGTGTGTGTCTTGCTGTCAGTACACTAAGCTTTTGCGTCCATTCCAATCCTGAAAATATGTGTAGGTAAAAGAAGCCCTGGTTGTTAACAATTTGACTCACCTACAATAACATACAGCTTTCAGATCCACATGGGAAAACAAAGGGAGAGAGCCACAGAACTGAATTTAAAAGGGCAGAATTTTACGTTCCACAGGTGGGCACGCACCCGACCTGAACGGGCGTAAAATCGTGCGAGATGACATCGGGCGAATGCATTATTTTGCCCAGCGGGCACGTGCAGCAGTTGAAAGCGTGCCCACTGACAACTAAGTGGGCAATAAAGCCCACTAATGGCAAAATTGTCAGCAATTTTTCGTGGCCCGTCCAACCTTATGGTTGACGGATGGGTGAATAGGCCAGGCAATCTTTACATTTTTGATGAAACCTCATCCTAGGGCGGGATGAAATCTCTTGTTCAGAAATAAAATAAAAAGAAATATCTGGGGGCAACATTTTTACGAGGTATGCTTTCAGGTGCTTGATTGTGCTGCATGGACATTTTTTGGAGCTTTTTTGCACTTTCTTTTATTACTTGCAGGTCTGCAGCTCCCTGAGGCAGCTGTCTGCTTTTAGGGAGCTCAGTGGAAGCACTTACTCGCGTCCACAGTGACATCATCACCTGCCCTCTTCCCGACCCCACCCCAGCAGCGCTGAGCTTTTCAGCATGCGTTTTGCGCTGGCTGGCCATTAATTGGCCAACCAGCGTGAAATCGCTGTTGAGGGGGCCGTTTCCCGAATGCTCCCGGGCCCAACGATGGAATAATTCAGGCTAAAGTTACCTGCTTTTCTGTATTCATAATACTTACTCAACTTAAAACTCTATGATCCAATGGCCAATTATCAACTTATGTTGTCATTGAGGTGAGAAATATCATCACTGGTTAACAAACCACATTTTCATCAGTTATAGGAATGGCTGGGTACAGAGAACAGTTCGTGCTACTGCCCCCCAAGAATGTACCCTCCAAACCAAGCATGACATCTGGTTTTTCACACCAACCATCTTTATAGCCTGTTTGAGTGACATCATTAATTTTAAGCTAGTTCCAAATTCTTGGCACATTTCCAATGTAGATTCGTGCCAACTAGGAACTGTGTTGACTTGGAAATGCTACAGGCAGGGGGATATTCAGTTTACATCAACTAATCAGTACTATAGTCAAATTCTGGTTCCAGTAAAGTACAGTGTTTTCACTCAGTGCACCAATTTATTCCCCATATAAAATACTAAAATTCTGAAAGTGTGTGAGTTGCCACATAGTGTAAATGACTTCTAAAAGAACAGGGTCAGAAATGGAATGACATGTAGATCATGCATAAGTGCCTGTTGCAAAGTCTAGGCAAAATCATAATTTTAATGAGATACACTTGCAAATTTCATACTTGGCAGTGGACAATATCACGTTATTCTAATGTGCGTAAAGTGCAGGATTTTATTTAATTGTAGAAGGTGGCCTGTTCCCTGCTGGGCCTAGTGGACGTGTGATATCATTGGCTCTGAAGGTGACCACTGTCTTTGTCTCTGGTTCTTTCCAGGGCACCACTAGAGACATCTCAAGCCATCTTGAAGATGGTTACACATAAATGCATAAAGTGATGTATGGATTGTTTACTAGGGCTGGAAGTTATTCAAACTTCTCTTGTGATAAAAATTAAAATGACCAGGTACAGATTCAACTCTTTGGCTGAATGAGTACCATTGATGACACATATATGACAATCTGAGCACCATCACAGTAACCAGGGGCAGAATTTTATGGCTGACGTGCGGGTGGCGGAGCCCGCATGTCAGCGCTTAAAATGTCGTGCACTGACATTGGGCGAGCGTCCCAATGTCAACACGCGACATCGCGATATTCAGCTGGGCGGGCGCGTGATGAAGCGCAACGCTGCCTTCCATTAATTAAAGATTGTTAAGACCCTTAACTCGGCAATTCATGCCGATTTTGAGGCGCCTGTGCGATCTTTGCCTCGGCGCACGAGCCCAACGGGCAGGCAGGTAAATGACTTTTTAACAAAACTCATCCATGGCAGGTTATGTGGGCTTAGAGGGGTTGTTAATGTTTTATCTGAAGTATTTATTGTAGAAAGTGTTTTAAACTTGCCTGTGTGATTGTTACCAGTTCAGATCGATTTCCAGCAGCTTTCTCTGTACTTTGAAGCTTCAGCTCAGCAGTCTGCAGACAGTAATCTTTATTAGGCCTGCAGCTTTCCAGAGGCCTCCATTTAGCCTGGGTATGGGTTCTGACATCTCCACTGGAGGCAGCTCCTCTGAGGAGGAAGGGAAGGATAGAATAAGGAGGAGGCCAGGATTGGACAATCAACCTCCAGGGGAGCCACCTTTGGGAGGCCAGACGCAGGCACAAGGGGCGCAGGGCCAAGAGGTTGTTCAAGGTGGAAGGGGCTGCAGAAGATGCCACTATCTTGCTGCCAGGGTATACAGGCAGCGAAGCAGCTACCTCAATATGACTGAGGTGCAGTGCTGAAGGAGGATCCGACTGTCAAGGGAGACAGTGAACTATATCTGTCAGATGATTGGCCCTGAGATCTCTCCTAACTGTGTGGGTGGACACCCCATGCCAGCGGCTCTGAAGGTCACAGTTGCCCTCCACTTCTATGCCTCTGGCTCCTTCCAGGGCTCAGTGGGTGATCTTTGCGGTGTCTCCCAATCAGCTGTACACACTTGTGTCAAGCAGGTCACAGACGCTCTGTTCAGACAGGCATTGACCTTCATCCACTTCTGCGACCAGGCAAGTCAGGCACAGCGAGCCAGAGGCTTCGCAGCCATTATTGGCTTCCCCCGCATCCAGGGTGCAATAGACTGTACACATGTGGTCATCAAGGCGCCAGCAGGTGAGCCCGGTGCCTTCGTCAACAGGAAGGGCTTCCACTCCATGAACGTGCAGATAGTGTGTGACCACAGGATGCTGATTCTACAAGTCTGTGCAAGGTACGCAGGCAGCTCCCATGATGCCTACATCCTGAGATACTCCCAGGTGCCGGGACTCTTCAGTGCTCCAGCCCGGCTGGATGGGTGGCTGCTGGGTGACAAGGGCTATCTCCTCAGAAGGTGGCTCACGACGCCTCTCCGCCATCCAAGAACAGAAGTTGAACAGTGCTACAATAGGAGCCACGCCTTCACAAGGGCTGTGGTGGAGAGAGCCATCGGTCTTCTCAAGATGCACTTCCGATGCCTGGACCACTCAGGGGGCGCACTCCAGTACCCTCCAGATCGCATCTCTGTAATAGTGGTAGCATGCTGCGCTCTGCATAATCTTGCGCTGGAAAGGGGGGATGCAGTTGACGATGAAGACCTTGACGCAGTGGATGCAGCTGCACATGATGAATCCAGCAATGGCTCAGAGGATGAGGAAGCACAGGGCAATAATGAGGGGGCAGCATGCTGACCCGCTATTACACCAAGGAGGCAGGGACATCCAGGACACTTTAATCCAATGAACATTCAGCTAGCTCCACACACATGAACCTGCGGGACCAGCATTGCCTGGCACTTCCACATGTGGCACCTAGGTGCTACCTCTTCCATCTCATCAGCTGCAACTAAGGGCTTAGTACATAAACATCAATGTCCACTCAAACACTCATGATATGTCTGTGAAACATACAAATGTAGTACAAAGGAAACACCCTCAGCCATGGTCAGAAAAATGAACTTTATTGCCACCAAAATAAACAACAAACGTCACTCTGACGCAGATAATGAAACATTCCCTAATCTAGGGCCAACACAAAATCACCAGTGACAAACCCGTGGAGTGCCTAATGTGCCTTATGCTTTTGTTTGCGGGTGCTACGTTTTGGTGCCGTCCCATCGCTCGGAGTGGCTTGTGAGACAGCCTGCTGACTCTGCTATCCTGTTGGCCTCGATGACCTTGGCGGGCATCCTCTGGCCCGTAGAGCCTGTGCTGGCTCCGCCTGGGAGGGAGAGGCCAGAGCCAGAACTGGCACCTCCCCAGTTGTTGCAGCCTCAACGGATGCAACGGTCACTGGCAGAGGGGCAGAGGAGCTGCTGCCCTCATTCAGAGCGCCCTGAGAGGAGCTCGAAGCGACGACAGGCAGCTGCTGCGCCGACGTGAGGTCACATTGGACCTCCCTGCTCACCGCAGATGGATGGGCACCGAGCGGAGACACTTGGTGCCCAGAACATCTCCCACACCCATGGCCATTAGCGCTGTGAGGGCTTGCAGGTCAGTGCATAACCCAATCAGAAGATTCTCAATCTGCTGGAAGCCCCTCTCCATGAGAGTTGCCAATCTCTCAATGGAGGAAGCCTGAAGCTCTGCCCTGAGGTTCATGCCATCGCTGATGCTCTGCCTGAATTCCTCCACCACAGAGACCTAGTGAAGCACACCCTCATGCAACCCTGCCAGATGCTCCCACACACCCTGCCACTTGTCCTGCAGCTGCTTCATGGCTGACATCTCCAGAGGCACATCATCACTGCCCGACTCAGCATGTGCCTGGTCCCCTGCAGTCCTCTGGCTGCTGGTGCCATCGATACTCTCTGTCTGTGCCATCTCCTCCAGCGATGTGAAGTACCCTCTCCACTGTGCCCCGGGACATTAGCCGACGTCATAATCCCCACTGATGTGGTAGTCACTGCACTGGTATCTGGCTCACTGAAATGATGTGCTGCAAGTTGCAAGTGATGCCCCTCAGGTGTGGAGGGGGGGCTCTTGCCTTGTTCCTGGTGGCCATGCGGTGGTGATGCTGAAATTAACAACAAGGACAGTGCATCAGTTAGCGTTCAGTTAGTAACACCTTTCAACCCTTTCCCCCACAGCCTCATAATGCGCTCAACCTTCAAGAACCTAAGGAGACGAACATTAGTGGGGTGGTAAATAGTCAAGAGGAGGCCCAAACATTACACGCGCATACAGACAGGCTGGTCAGATGGCCTAAGGAATGCCACATGGAATGTTATGTGGATAAGTGTGTGGGTAAGCACTTGGGCACGACAAACAAGGTATGGGAATATAGGAGAAATGGTAAAACCATGGGAAGTCACGACAATTATGGAGACCTAGTTGGGCAGACCCGTTAAGGTAGCAGAATAGTAACATTTGGTGTTTAACAAGGTCAAAACTAAACTTGCCTTTATTAGCTGAGGAATAGAATGTAGGAAAAGGGAGGTCATGTTGCAAGTGCAGAAAACGCCGTTGAGGCCACAGCTACACTTCTGCGTCCAGTTGTGACCTGCACTTCATGGGAGGGATGGCATTGGAGTGGGGAGAGTGCAGAGGTTCCTGACCTGAATGCATGCTGGCCTGGAGAGATGGAGTTATGAGGAAACATCGCAAACACTTGCTACATTTGCCGTGGAGCACAGGAGATTCACAGGTCACATAATTGACCTTCATACCGTTATGAGGGGCATAGACCGGGTGGACAGAAAGCAACATTTCCCCTTGGCGCAGGGATTACTAATGTGGTGGCATTTATTTAAGTTGAGGTGCTGAGGACCTTTTGGACAGAGCAGTGTGGGACACACTGGCTAAAAGGGTGGTGAAGGTGCAAACCCTCCTAAGATGCAATAGGTCTTTGGCTGTGCAGCAGCGATGCCATGGCATGTTAGGCCACGGGGATAGTGGTCACAAATGGGATAAGATGACTTTGGAAGGTGCTAGAGACGCGCATCCTCAAGGGGCCAAGGGACCTTTGTGTATGACCCACACGTCTGACTGTATCAGTCTGTGAATGAGCAGTGTTGCTGTACTAATAATTGCAGCAATCATCAGTGGTTTGGATGGTGGGAAGACAGAGTGGATGGGACTGTGGGCCTCAAATACCTGGCCGCTGTACCCCAGCCTTGCCGACACCTGCCGACCTGGCCGCCCACCTCCTCCCCAGCTCCATGGCCTGCTCCTCAGAAGTGGTGAGGTGCTGCAACATGGCATGCCCACCACCAGTCCACAGAAGCTACCGGCTATTGTTCTCTGTTTTTGCCTGCAGAACAGAGAAGAACATTTATTGGAGCTGATCGCTCACGTACTGTGTACGCGCACGCCACACCCCAACCACAGTGGCCCATCTGAGGCCTCCAGCGGCTCCTGTCCACACTACTGATGATCAGTCCTCAAGGGATAGTACGGCTGCTCCCAACCCCCTCTCCCAACGGCCACCTTGGACACATTCGGCATCCATCACTTTGAATAACACATGGGTTTTAATGCCCATGGCAAAGAGGTGCAACTAGGTGTGGCACCTAGGCCAGCAGATGGCTCTTGGCCATGACACCTTGAGGCTCTCCTTCCACCATCTCATCACCATCAATAAGACATGTGTTGTCCTCTGAGTATGTGTCTAGCTGCCTCTCCTGCGGGTTGCCCCCAGACTGCTCAAATGCGACAAACACCAACATATGGTGCGGGGAGAACCCATCTTCTCCTCAACCACTAACGCTGATGTAAGCACGGTCACCAACTGTTTGCCCACCCAGCGTGCGCCAAATGCCCAATGCAGCAATGACACTAAAATGTGGGAGGGGGGCCCTCAAAGACTAAGGCTACCTGCTGGGTAAAATGACCAAGGCCGACGTAGTACTCACCCTTCCAAAGCAGAACAAATCATTGAAGCGCTTGCGGCACTGTGTTTCTGTGCACCGCACAGCATCTTGAGAGCTAACAGCCTCCGCCACCTCCAGCCACGCCTGACTGGTCATATGGGGGGCCCTCCTCCTCCCATCCTCCGGAAACAACACCTCCTGACAATTTGACACCTCTTCCAGGAGGACAGCAAGGCAGGCATTGGAGAACCAAGCGGCAAATTGCCCCCCCGCTGGCCTCCCCTGCAGCCTGCCCCCCTTCTCGTCCTCTGTCCTGAACTCCTCTGGAGCCGGGTCGCTGGCCATGGTGAACAGCGTAAAAGAGGCTGCCTGGCCGTTCTTTACACAGGCTGCTGGTTCCCCATTGAAACCGGCAGTCTGAACACGCTTGCAGCAGATTTTCCCGCTGAACACGGGATTCTGAAACACGCTGAGCTGGTCTTAATTGGCCCGCCCGCGCAAAATGGCGGCACAGCCCATTTCGCCGGCGGCAATCAGCTCCACACCCGCCGCCGATTGGGTCAGGCCCACTCGCCCGACAAACAGAAAATTCACCCCCAGGAGTTTTATAAACCACCTTCCATCCATGTGTCACTTGTGAAAATCCACAAGAAGTTGTTCATGGAAGTCTGTACCATATTCCCTCGGTGCTGTCATCATGCATTCATACTGCAGCAGTCCAACATACACTAGAACTTTTCATTCCAGGAAGCAGACTTACGGTCTTGCTTGAAGGGGACGAAGGATACCCACTTCAACTTAGCTCATGACACCTGTAAGGAATCCCATCAATGAGCTCCAGGAGCATTTTAACATGAGCAACATGACCAACAGGTGTGTCATAGATCAAACCATTGGAATGTTAAAGATGTGCTTTAGGTGCTGGATAGGTCTGGGGGCATCCTTCTGTACTCATCAACAAAGGTGTTCAAAATAATAGCTATGTGCTATGTCCTGCTCAACATTGCACAGCAGAGAGGATTGCAGGTACAGGAAGATAATAGGGCGCATTACTCAGCTTCAGTTGAAGAGAAGATAGAGCACGCATTGCCAGACCAGCCATTTACATGACTGTCTGAAAGCCAAGGATGCTTTAATGTCATTAAAGTTTATGTAAAGCACAATAAATGAAATCCTGCAGTTTGCAACTTGGGCCATTCATCTTCCCCTTCCTTTGCAGTAAATAGTTCTTCAACCACTGATCCACCCTTTGTACATCCACTCAATGATTTCCATCATCTCTTAACACTCATCAACAAACAAGTGAAAAGGAGAATTGACACTCAGGACACAAACATGGCAAAGAAATGGAAGTGATGTTAATCAGTAACCTTTATGTGGTATAAAAAAAAGGAATCTTAGCAACAAAATACTTTGTCACATATGAATAGTTGGTGAATTACAATTTCTCAAATTTGAGTTTCTTAATGCCTCGACATGTTGCATCCCATGTGGTTTCAGCAGAAGTGGAGGCAGGCTGTGCAGATTCCTGCCCTGACTACTGATGTACTTTTGGCCTGGACTCACTCGATTTTGCAGCCTCTGGGAGCTCCATCAAAGACAGCTCCACCTGCATCTGTGGGAAAGAGGGAGCAGACTCAGCCATCAGGAGATGAAGTGGCAGTTTTGGATCTGGCTGAGAGGGGTATACATAACTACAAATATATGGACTATGAGTAGTAGTAGGCCCCTCAGCCCTTCAAGCCTGCTCTTCCATTCAATGAGGATTGTTTTGTGAGCTGTTCTTGAAGATCTATGCCAGTGGCCTCTCCCTCCGTTGCAGACATGCTCACAATTCCCTGCTTCACCAATCTACTAGTGATCGATTTATACTCTTCCATCCTTTCCACTATTGTGGAGAGTGTGCCTATATATCTGTCAGTTCTGGCTAAGTATCTGATGCACCTCTACCCATCTCCTTGTCAACAATAAACCCAGGATCTGGTATCAGTGCTCATCTGAACAGAATTTGGAAAGGGAAGTGACCACAACATTGTCCCTGCCACCAGTATTTGCTCACTTGTGATGTGTGAATCACCAGGTGAGAACGCAAACTATCGAAGGGGATCCATCAAGTATCTGTATTGGTGTAAGGCTGTATGTCCTGTGACAGTGCACACTCAGAAGGAATGCTGCCAGCTGAGGAATTGCTCTTATATATGTCCTGTGCCACCTGCTTTACATGTGAAGGTTTGGAAAGAAGGGGATATGCTTTAGTCATGACAAAGTCACAATTTAGACAATGACCATACTCAGATTTTTTGTAGTTCAGTCATTGTTGAAATAAAGTTGTGTCAGAGATATTTTAATTCTATCACCAGCCATCTGTAAGTTTCCTGTCACTCCATCTCTGACTGAGAGGGACTAAGTGCCACTTGCCTTCAGGGCATCTCCTCCACACTTGTTAGCTGACCTATTTGCAATGGATTATTTGTGAAATCCACTCCCAGCCTTCTCCTCTGTCTGTGGTTTTGTTCTCTCTTTGGAGAAACAGATCATGAGTGAGTGAAGATATTCACAATGCATAAAGATTGGGGTGAGTCACAACAGTGGATGGATAAATAGAGAGATGAAGAAGTGAATAGAAAATGAAGGCAGGATGCAACTGAATGTTGAATCCATGCGAGGAGTGATTTGATGTGATGCAGCACACTTAGCAAGACAAAGTGGAGGGCTTAAAATGCAGGATGGGTTGAATCAGTAAATGTACTCACTTCTCCTGACCTGGCAAAGGCATTAAATTGTTTCTTGTATTGCATGCATGACTTGGGAACAATACTTCTGCTGCTCAGCAACCTCGGAACATGCCTTCTTGGTGTGAGCTGCAGGTTTCTTTCTCCCACTTCTGTGAAATAAATGATGCTCAATCTCACTCCTGCACCCGGCAGTAATTCCAGCGTGGTGTTATTGCATCTTGGGGTTGCCCTTGCTCTATGTGCAGTATCCGTCATGGACACATCCAATTTCCAACTGCATATTGTCCATCTCAAAGTTGAGATCACAACATGCAGGTGTGCATCATGCATGCTGTTCAGCTTGGAGGCATGAAATCCTGGGCTGGAATTTTCTAGGCCCTTTGGCAACTGGCCTGGAGGCAGGAACACTGGCAAAATGGCAGGGGAAGGCAGCTGTTGGGGTTGCTGATGTCTTCCTGCTGTCATGCCATATTGCCAGTGGCAGGAAAGTTGGTGGATTGGCTGTCTGCCAGGTGGCAAAGTGAGTCTGCCAGGTGGCAAAATGAGCCACTTAAGTAGCAAATTAAGAGTTAAGGGGGTGGAGGCAGAGGTCACAACCCACCTTAATGCACACCCATAGCTGCCCCAACAGCAATGGCACCTTCAGTGCACCACAACCACCCGGTCACTTAGGCCTGACTGCCTCTATCTAAAGGGTGCCTGGCCATCGATGCATCCTCATCACGCAGCTGCACCCTGAATACTGGCCACTGCTGCCAGTCGTGCTGCTGAGGCCACGCGGCCCACTGATTGGGTCAGCAGCTTTAGGGGGCAGGTTGCCATCCTTACGTGGGTGACTACCCCATCAGCAGTCTCACTGCTGGCCCCGGGTCTCAACGCTCACCAAAGTGGGGTGACCTCTCGCTTCCGACCACAGAGGGAGGGCTCCGTCTTAAATGGGTGACCCCTTATTTTTAAACAGCGACAGTTAACATCAAACCCTCTGTCTCAAATGAGCAAGTAAATACATTACTTAACAGTAAATTCAAGATTTACTACAAGGCCAATATTTGTCAACTAGCAGCTACAGAATGAAAGCAGGAAACACTTCAGAACGTTTATAATCTATGATACTAGAAAGTCAAGTTATTGTTACAGTCTTCAATACTTAGAAGTCCTTTCTCACATTGTAGTGAGCCTGCAGCTATCAGTTCACTCTTGAATTTCCATGCGGCCTTGTTTTTTTAGCTTGATATTGTTGGCTTTGTTTATGCAATTAGAAGTTGTAAATTTAATTTATTGCTGATGGCAGAGTTCCATTAAGAGGCTGCGGCTGGATATAACTTATCTAGCAGCTACCACACTCAGGAAATAACCAACCACTCTGGGTGATATCTGCCCACACATATTGTAGCCACCACACTGCTGGGCCCACACACTCAGCTGCTTACGTGTTTCGAGGTGTCTGACAGCTGCTCTTCAATCATCCCCACTACTTGGGCAAATGTAGGTCTTCTTAAAGCATCAGAGTCCCAGCAAGCTTTCATGACTTCATACCTGTGGGATTGAAATATTACTCTGTAAACAGTAACATTAAAGGGGAAACAAATTCATGAAAGACAGTAGTTGGCACAACCCAAGTTCTTGCACAGGACATAAAGTAAGTTTTTATTTTGGTTATTCATTTGTTTAGATGTTAACTCTTGAATCTTGAGAGAAAAAACTTTCATTGAAACAATGATGGAAAGGTACCTGAGAAAGGTCAGAGGGGAAAAAGCTACAGGGTTTTTGATTTTATGATGGAAGTATTTAGCATTTTAAATGTTTATTTTCCTCTCCTGTTGTTCTGATTTTGTCAGGTTACCAACTTTGCAAAGAGGAGGATATGGGACCTATTTTCAAGGCTCGTTGAATTAAATCAATTACATCAAGTCCACATCACAGAAAGAGGCCCATTGGCCCAACAGGGCCAAGGGGGAATGCCTACATGAGCCTCTCTCACCCTTTTTCATCTTAACCTTCTCAACATATCCTTCTTGTTCCCTTCTCCCTCACATTGTCTGACTTCTCCTTACATGCATCTATATTATTTATCTCAGCTATTCCCTGTGGTATCGTGTTTACTATCTTACCACTCTTTGGAATAGAGGTTTCTCCTGAATTCCCTATTTGACTTATTAGTGATTAGCTTAAGGCCTCTAGTTTTTCCATAAAATGGAAAAGTTCTCCATGCTCACTCCATCGACCCTATGATAAACTTCCATTATCTTCAGATCACCCCTCAGCCTTCTCTTCTCTAGAGAAAGAATTCATGCGGAGTGTAGTCAACGGGATACTAGTAAACTTTTTATTTAATTTTAATTTAAAATAATCAATTATAATGTAAGACTACATTAATTAATTAGCATAAAAAACTAAAGCCATTTTGATAATTTATCATAAAATATAATCAGTATTTAGTTAATTAATCAGTTCTGGGGATAAAGTTAAAATTAAATAACAAGAGTAGTAACATTAAAGGGTTCCCATGTTTCAGTAACTTAAAATTTGAGAAATAATAAGAGCTAAGTAAAAAATAGTTAAGTTAACCTGCCTATAAAATAAAATTATCTCAACACAGGGGCAGCAGCTGATTGATGAGAATTTATTTCAGTCCTAAATGCATTTCTGTTAAGTCAGTTAATAGCCTAATAATTAGAGGCATGGCAGGGCAACACGGTCCTGTGGGGTGTACATCTTGTTCTACATGGGAACTGCAGGATG
The DNA here is from genome assembly GCF_017639515.1 of Carcharodon carcharias. Taxonomy (NCBI): domain Eukaryota; kingdom Metazoa; phylum Chordata; class Chondrichthyes; order Lamniformes; family Lamnidae; genus Carcharodon; species Carcharodon carcharias. Next base: position 153,074,660 of record NC_054467.1, on the reverse strand, counting down.
CTTCTCATGTCCTGGACAACCACATGTACAGGAAGTGTCAGCTGGAGGGGTTTCAGAGCTACACCAACAGTTGGAGTTCCTATGATACATCTGCAAAGCTGAAAGTTTTGTGCATGGCATGATTCTGGATGTGGACACCCTGCAGCTTAAGGGTGTGCAGCCAGTTTTTCAAGGAGGACCAGGCAGGCAGGTAGTGCAGGAGTCTCCTGAGTGCATCTCGTTCTCCAACTGATATTCAGTTCTGAATACTGTTGAGAACGATGCTTCATCTGGGGAGTGCAGCCAGCGCCAAGTTCATGGCACCAAGGCTAGCTCAGGTGTACAGAGGGAACAGGAGGAGGATTTGGAAAACAATAGAGATTGGGGATTCTATAGCTAGGGGAACAAACAAGTGGCAGCAAACTTGAATCCAGGATGGCACATTACCTCCCAGGTGCGAGATCTAGGATGTCACTGAATGGCTGCAGAGTGTCCTCAGGGGAGAAGGTGAAGAGCTGGCAGTCATGGTCCATACCAGTACCAATGACATAGGTAGAAAGAGAGATGAGGTGTTGCAGGCAAGTTTTAGGAAGTAGATTGGCAAATAGGACCTCAAAGGCAGTAATCTCCACATTGCTTCCTATGCCAGGTACTAGTGAATATAGAAAGAGGAGGATAGAAACAATGGATGTGTGGGTGGAAATTTAATGTAGAAGGAAGAGCTACAGGTTCTTGGGACTGGTTCTGGAAGAGGAGGGACCTGTACAGATCTTTTAGTTATAATGGGTCATAATTTCTGATGGAGTAGCAATTGAGTTCAATTGCACTCCACTCAAAATTACTTACCTGGAAATCCAGGTGATCCTATGTCACCGATCTTCTGACTCAGGCCAAGTGATATCTGTGTAGTGCAGTGCGCTCCCGGGGCCTACAGTCAAGGGTGGTTCAGTTGAAGTAGGGAAACCATACTGGCGTTTTACAGCACTAGTTGCCATAAACCAGGTAAGTTTAAGGGTCCAAACAGGTTTAAAGGTCTTTGACAAGCCAGGGAGAAGGTAAATGTATATGCTAATTGGTTAGGACTTGCTGGGGTGGAGGTGGTATATCAGGAGTTGGGCGGATATTGGGGGGGTGGGCTAGGGAATCCAGTTGGGGGCATAGTCCCAGGGGATTGTGTGGGTAGTCCAGGGATAGGGGGAATTCTGTGGGTAGTCCCATGTGGGGGAGAGGTTTTTGGGGGTCTCCGGGGGGAGGGGGGGAAGGATCAGGGGTTTGGGGGAAACCCATGGGGGTTCGGAGGTTAACCCCAGGGATTGTCAGGGGTCGGGGGAGTCCCGGGGCGGGGGGGGGGGGGGTGTGGTGGAGGGTGGGGCAGTCCCATGGGGAGTTGGGGTGGGTCAGTGCTATAGTTACCCAGGAGCTAGAAGTGGTTTTAATTCTTCTAACTTTTTTCTGCGTAACTATTACTGTAACGCAGTCAGAACCATTGGAACTTTGCAATTTAAATTGCATTATCGGATGGTTTCCAGTGTAGGACAATTGCCCATTGGAACTTTGAACTTCCCTGGCAATTGCCATGCAGTCCTTACCTGGGAACTTCCAGGGGAGCAGGATGGTGGTGGTTCTCCAGCGCATCTTTGGGGTGACGCTTCTCCCCCAGATACACTACCCTGGAGCTCGGAAGTTACAGCCCAATCTCTGTTCTGGTATCAACATTGAGAATCTTTTCTGCACCTTCTCCATTGGCTCCATATTAATTTTATAATAAAACAACAAGAGTAACTTGTATTTATAAAGTGCCTTTGACATAGTAAAACATGCCAAGGCACATCACAGGAAAGTGGTCAAACAAAATTTCACTCCAAGTGTGGTCTAACGAATGTTCTATTCAAGCTTAATATGGCTTCCTTGCTTTTTAATTCTGTCCCTCTAGAAATGAATCTTGGTGCTTGTTTTGATAATGGGCTGTATTTAATGTCACTACTTTTGGTAATTTGTGTATCTGTATCTCTTTGCTCCTCTACCTCTTTCATACTTTTACAACCCAAGCAGAATGTGGAGTCCTTATTCTTCCTACCCAAATACACTACCCCTCACCTAGATTGAAATTCATTTTTCAATAAAGTATCCACTCTGTAAGTTTATTGATGCCGTCTTGTATTTTGTCCTATTTGCTGCATGATATTAACTATAGCCCCATATTTGCTGGTGCTCATAAGTATAGAAATTATACTCCCACTTCCTGAGTCCAAACTATTAATATAAATGGTGCACAGTGGTCTCAACTCCAATCTCTGTGGAAAACTACTTCCTACTTTGGCCAGTCTCCACAGTTATCCTTAACTTCTACTCCCTGTTTTTCTGTTTTGTAGCCAGTTTCCTATCTATTCTGCTACTTGTTCTCCATATGCTTTGACCAGCCATGAGTCTAATACATCCTGCCTTCAACAAGGCCTTTTGAAAACCCAAATATATTACATGTACTACATTACAATTGTATACCCATTTGATACATTTTCAAAGAATTCAATAAAGCTGGTCAAGCACGACCTTCACTTTTGAAATTGGTGCTGACTACTCATTATTGCATTTTTGGTTTCTCAATTTTTTTTTTTACTATGACTTTGAGTAAAAATTCAACAATCTTTCCTACCATTGCCAAGTTAACTGGTCTATGGTACTCTGGACTTCTTCTGGCAACAACATTAGTTGTCCGCCAGTCCCATTTGGCTATTCCCTTTCTTAATGAATTGTTTTATGTATGTAATTGTGCCTCTACTCTTTCTTCCCAAACATTTTTATTAATATATGAGTGCAATCCATCTGGACATTGGTTTCATCCTCTCTAAGTTTAATTAGCTTGTCAATTGTCATCCCTTTTCAACTTAAATTTATTTATATTCTTTTTGAACTCTTTTTTAATGTCATGTTCTCCTTGTAGTCTCCATGGGAAACACTGAGGCAAAGTAACAAATTAATATTTTTGCCATTTGTTGTCATTGCCCTATCCCATACTGATTTTACTTTCGTTATTTATGAATCTATTGTATACTTTTCCATTTCATTTTACTTCTGATAAAAGAGACATGCCGTCGAAGCTTTTTGTCTTGCACCCATCAAGACCGATATGCAAGAATACCAAATCTCAAAGGGAACAACAATTTATACTGCAGTATATGCAGCATAAATTGTTCCTTTTAAGATTTGGTATTCTTGCTAATCTGTCCTGAAGAGAACAAGATGAAAAGCTTTGACAGCATGTCTCTTTTATCAGTAATACCCATGTTCTGTACTACCAAGCAACTGCTTCTTCTTATCTTCCTTGATAATTTAGTTTCACAGTTATGCTTTGTCTTCCTAATTTTTATATAACTTTTTCCTATTACTTTCATCTTTGTCATATTTATGTCTTTCTTGGTCATTAGTTGAAACCTTATTATATTATAATCATTCTTGCCTATATGTTCCTTTGCATTTACGTTCTTTCTCCTCCTCCAAAACAACTCTGAATCAGCCTCTTGGTGATAAGGAAGAATGAGTTGAAACATTGTATTTTCGGATTGTCTAACTCCATACACATACCTTTGTCTCATATCACTTAATACCTTTGGATAACAAAAAGCTATCAATTTCAGATTTAAAATTTACACCTCAGCTGACATTAATTGCTGTTTGCTGAAGAGAGCTTCAAACTTCTACCACTTTTTGTGTGTAGAAGTGTTTCCTAATTTCACTCCTGGAAGGTTTGGCTACAATTTTTAGACTATTCCCCATCGACCTAGACCCACCAACAAACAGAAATGGGTTCTCTCTATCTATGCAACTGCTCCCCTTCTACTCATTGCTTCCCCATGCAGCATTTTGGGGAATCAAATGTGTTTCCTTCAGTTCTTCAAAGCCATATCCCATGCACAGTGCCATTTTCATACGCAAAGTGATATTTAATTAAGGCAGTGCTTCCTAAACATTTTCTCAGTGTAACCCCATTTTAACGCTTCAGGCTTGGTGTGATCCCAGAGTGAAAATTTGGGGGATACAAGAGTTGTCCAGCAGCAGTTGGGAAACACAGTTTGGAAACATCCGATTAAACATCAATGCATAATAATAAGGGTACCTTTTATCTGTTCATTCCTGACAAATATTGCATACGGCTTGCAGAATAAATTGGAGTTCATTGATGTTGGTTGTAAGCAAATAGAAAGAGTAACATCTATATTTAATGATTAGGATGGGGGGAAGCAGTGGGAAAGTGGACATGTCACACAGTGCAGTGGCAGGGCATTGCTGCTCAGCTGAAGAAATAGTAGCCATATTTATAAGAAGATTCCTCGGTAATCTCTTAAAGAGTGTTTGGACTCCTGGTTAAATCTTTCTCCGAATTGAAAGACCAACTGTTTTGAGTTCAAAAAGGGCACAGAGAGCAACAGAGACTTCAATTCAAAAGGGAATGGAGAGAAATGGGGACTTCAGTTCGAAAAGGGGATGGAGAGCGGCAGAGACTTCAGCTCAAAAAGGGCACAGAGAGCAGCGGAGACATCAGCTCAAAAAGGGGATGGAGAGCAGCGGAGACTTCAGCTCAAAAAGGGGATGGAGAGCAGCAAGTCTGAGGACCAACCAGGATCTGAGAAAAGCCAAAGTCTGGGATCACAGGGAAACAGGTGAGTGATTGGTTGGGGCGCATTTTCCTTGTTTATCTTTCAAAATTCAGGTACTTTATTATAATTGTAAGGTTTTATAAGGTTTATAGTTAAGACTCGTGACCACGACTAATGTATGCTAAGTATTGGTAGGGTTTATCAATATTGCTATGGTCTATTAATAGTAAATGTTACTAGTATTGGTATATCTTTATTAATATTAGTAAAGTTTATTACCAGCAGTAAGGTTTAGTCACAGTCACAACAGTTAATAGAGAAATGGCAGCGCCTCTCCAACCTCGAGAGTATCCATCCTGTGCTATGTGGAGACTTCAAGATGCCTCCCATGTCCTAGATTACTATTTGTGCAGGAAGTTTCATCCACTGCAGCAGCTTCAGCTCCAGGTATGGAGCTTCAGCAGTAGCTAAGGTCATTGCAGAGCCTACATGAGGTTGAGAGCTACGTGGATAATATGTTTATAGATGTGGTCACCCTGCAGCTTAAGAATATGAAAGGAGAGAGTGAAGGAGTGACCGCCAGTCAATCAAAAAGGAACAGCAGGAAGAGCAGGAGTCTTCCGAGTGCCACCCACTCTCCAGCCAACATTCAGTTCTGAATATTGATTAGAATGATAGTTTACATGGGCGTGCAGCCACAGCCAAGTCTATAACACCACAGGTGGCTCAGTTGCACAGGAGGGCACACAGAAGTCTGGAAGAGCAATAGTGATAGGTGATTTGACAGTTAGGGCTATAGATAGGCGTTTCTGTAGCCCTAGACATCAATCCAGGATGGAACATTGTCTGCATAGTGCCAACCTGAATGGCTGCAGAGCAACCTGAGGAAGGAGGCTGAACAACCAGCAGTTGTTTTATTTATGGAATGTGGCCATCGCAGGCTAGGCCAGGATTTATTGCCATCCCCAAATGCCCTTGAGAAAGTGGTGCCTTCTCGAACCACTGCAGTCCCTGTGGTGTAGGTACACCCAGAGTGCTGTTAGGGAGAAAGCTCTATGACTTTGACCCAGCAAGAGTGAAGGAATGGCAATATAGTTCCAAGTCAAGATGGTGTGTGGCTTGGAAGGGAACTTCCAGGTGGTGGTGTTCCCATCTATTTGCTGCCCTTGTCATTCTAGATGGTAGTGGTCGTGGGTTTGGAAGGTGCTGTCTAAGGAGCCTTGGTGAATTCCTGCAGTGCATCTTGTAAATGGCAGGCACTGCTGCCACTGTTTATCAGCAGTCGAGGGAGTGAATGCTTGTGGAAGGGCTGCCAATCAAGAGGGCCGCTTCATTGTAGATGGTGTCAAGCTTCTTGAGTGTTGTAGGAGCTGCACTCATCCAGGCAAGTGGGGAGCATTCCATCACACTCCTGACTTGTGCCTTGTAGATGGTGAACAGCCTTTGGGGAGTCAGGAGATGAGTTACTTGCTGCAGGATTCCTAGCCTCTGACCTGCTCTTGTAGTCACAGTATTTATATGGCTAGTCAGTTCAGTTTCTGGTCAATGGTCACCCCCAGGATGTTGACAGTAGGGGATTCGGTGATGGTAATGCAATTGAATGTCAAGGGTCAATGGTTAGATACTCTCTTGTTGGAAGTGGTCATTCCCTGGCACTTGTGTGTCGCGAGCGTAACTTGCCACTTGACAGCCCAAGCCTGGATATTGTCCAAGTCTTGCTGCATTTAGACTTGGGCTGCTTCAGTATCCAATGATACTGAACATTGTGCAATCATCAGCAAATATCCCCACTTCTGATCTTATGATGGAAGAAAGATGATTGATGAAGCAACTGAAGATGGTTGGGCCTAGGACACTACCCTGAGGAACCCCTGCAGTGATGTCCTGGAACTGAGATGATTGACCTCCAACAACCACAACCATCTTCCTTTGTGCTGTATATAACTCCAACCAGCAGAGAGTTTTCCCCGATTCCCATTGACTCCAGTTTTGTTAGGGCTCCTTGTTGCCACATTCGGTCAAATGCGGCCTTGATGTCATGGGCAGTTACTCTCACCTCACCTCTGGAGTTCAGCTCTTTGGTCCATGTTTGAACCAAGGCTGTAATGAGGTCAGGAGCTGTGCAGCCTTGGCAAAACCCAAACAGAGCATCAGTGAGCAGGTTATTGCTAAGCAAGTGCCACTTGATAGCATGGTTGATGACCCCTTCCATTTCTTTACTGATGATTGAGAGTAGGCTGATGGGGCAGTAATTGGACGGGTTGGATTTGTCCTTCTTTTTGTGTACAGGACACACCTGGGCAAGTTTCCACATAGCCAGGTAGGTGCCAGTGTTGTAGCTGTAATGGAACAGCTTGGCTAGGGATACAGTAAATTCTGGAGCACTAGTCTTCAATACTATTACCGGAATATTGTCAGGGCCCATAGACTTTGCAGTATCCAATGCCTTCAGTCATTTCTTGATATCATGTGTTGTGAATAGAATTGGCTGAAGACTAGCATCTGTGATGCTGGAGACCTCTGGAGGAGGCTGAGATGCATCATCCACTCAGCACTTCTGGCTGAAGATTGTTGCAAATGCTTCAGCCTTATCTTTTGCATTGATGTGCTGGGCTCCCCCATGATTGAGGATGGGTATATTTGTGGAGCCTCCTCCACTGAGTTATTTACCACCACCATTCATGACTGGATGTGCCAGTACTGCAGAGTTTAGATCTGATCCATTGGTTATGGAATCGCTTGGCTCTATCTATCGCTTGCTGCTTATGCTGTTTGGCATGCAAGTAGTCCTATGTTGTAGCTTCACCAAGTTGACACTTAATTCTAAGGTATGCCTGGTGCTGTTCCCAGCACCCCTCCTGTGCAGTTCATTGAACCAGGGTTGGTGGTAATGGTAGAGTGCGGGCTATGCCTGGCCATGAGGTTACAGATAGAGTACAATTCTGATGCTACTGATGGCCCACAGCACTTCATGGATGCCCAGTCTTGAGTTGCTAGATCTGTTCAAAATCTATCCCATTTAACATGGTAGTAGTGTCACACAACACGATAGAGGGTATCCTCAATGGGAAGGCAGGACTTTGTCTCCAAAAGGACTGTGCGGTGGTAAATTCTACCGATGCGTTCAAGAACAGGTGCACCTGCGGCAGGCAGGTTGAAGAGGATAAGGTCAAGGATGCTCTTCCTTCTTGTTGGTTCCCTCAGCACCTGCTGCAGATCCAGTCTAGCAGCTATGTCCTTTAGGACTCGGCAGCTCAGTCAGGAGTGGCGCTGCTGAGCCACTCTCAGTGATGAATATAGAAGTTCCCCATCCAGAGCATATTCTATGCCCTTACCGTTCTCAGTGCTTCCTCCAAGTGGTTTCCAACATGGAGGAGCAGATTCATCAGCTGAGGGGGGACGGTACGTGGTAATCAGCAGGAAGTTTCCTTGCCCGTGTTTGACCTGATGCCATGAGACACCACTGGGTCCAGAGTCAATGTTGAGGACTTCCAGGGCAGTTCCCTCCCAACTGCATACCACTGTGCCACCATCTCGGCAACACAGAGCTACAACATAGGACATATCCAGGGGTGTTGATGGTGGTGTCTGGGACATTATCTGTAAGATACAATTCCATGAGTATAACTATGTCAGGCTGTTGCTTGACTAATCTGTGGGACAGCTCTCCAAATTTTGACATTAGCCCCCAGATGTTAGTCAGGAGGACTTTGCAGGTTCGACAGGGCTGAGTTTGCCATTGATGATTTAGGTGCCTAGGTCAATGCCAGGCGGTCTGTCCAGTTTTATTGCTTTTAGACTTTTTAGGGGTTTGATGCAATTTGCTAGTCCATTTCAGAGGGCATTTAAGCTGTGGGTCTGAAGTCACATGTAGGCCAGACCAGGTAAGGACAGAAAGTTTGCATTGGTGAACCAGATGAGTTTTTACAACAATGATCGTCATTAGACTTTTAATTCCAGATTGAATTCAAATTCCATCCATCTGCCATAATAGGATTTGAACCCAGGTCCCTGGAAAATTACTTTGGGTCTCTGGATTACTAGTCTGGTGACAATACCATTACGCTACTGCTGCCCCTGCATGGTCTACATTGGTACCAATGATATAAGTAGAAAGAGGGATGTTGTCCTGTCATCTGATTTTAGGGAGCTAGGTAGAAAATTAGCAAGCAGCACCTCAAAGGTATTCATCTCTGGATTACCCCCAGTGCCACGTGCAATCTATTTGGCAAGAACTCAGGAATAAAAAGGTGCAATTACATTGCTTGGCATAATCTATAGGCCACCAATAAGCGGGAAGGATGTAGAAGAACAAGCCTGCAAAAACATTACAGAAAGGTGCAAAAATTCTAGAGTACTTATAATGGGGGACTTTAATTATCCAAATATAGACTGGGATAGCAGCAATGTAATGGGCAGAGAGGGACAAGAGTTCCTAGGGTATGCTCAGGAAAATTTTCTACAGCAGTACGTTTCCAGTCCAATGAGGAAGGAGGCACTGCTAGACCTGGTTCTTGGAAATGAGGTGGGCCAAGTAGATCAAATAGCAGTAGGTGAACATTTAGGGATCAGTGATCATTATATCATACATTTTAGGCTGACTATGGAAAAGGACAAAGAGTAGTTCAGAGTAAGAAAAATTAACTGGGGAAAGCCAACTTCAGCAGGGTAAGAACAGATCTGAGCTGAATAAATTGGAGTCAAAGATTGGCAGGAAAACGGTAGCAGATCAATGGGCTACCTTCAAAGAAGCAATGATTTGAGCACAGTCAAGGTATATTCCCTCGAAAGGGAAAAGTAGGGCAAACAAGTCCAGAGCCCCCTGGATGAAAAAGGGGATAGAAATTAAGATTAAAAAAAAAGTGTATTTATAACAAGTATCTAGTAGAAAATGCAATTGGAAACCAAGCTAAATATACAAAGTTCAGGGGACAGGTGAAGAAGCAAATAAGAGAAATAAAGAGGGAGTATGAAAAGAGACTGGTAGCTATCATAAAACAGAACTAAAGTCTTGTAGAGGTACATAAATAGTATAACAGTGATAAAAGGAGGAATAGGGCTGACTAAGGACCAAAAAGGGGATTTACACATGGAGGCAGAGGGCATAGCTGAGGTACTAAATGAATACTTTGCATCTGTATTTATCAAAGTAGAAGATGCTAATCAGGCAATGGTAAAAGATGAGATAATTCAGACACTAGATAGGTTTAAAATTGAAAAGAAAGATGTATTAGAGAGGTTACCAGTACTTAAAGTTGATAAGGTACCGGGACCCCATGAGGTGCACCCAAGGATCTTGAAGGAAATGAAAGTGGGAATTGCGAAGGCACTGACCATAATTCTTCAATCTTCTTTGTAATCAGGGGTGGTCCCAGAGGACTAGAGAATTGCATACATTATACCCTTGTTTAAAAAAGGATGTAAGGATTAGCCTAGCAGCTGCAGGCCACTCAGTTTAACTTCAGTGGTGGGGAAACTATTAGAAGCAATAATATGGGAGAAAATTAATAATCACCTGGACAAATGTGAGTTGACTATGGAGAGCCAGCCTGGATTTCTTAAGGGAAGATCATATTTAACTAACTTTGAGTTTTTGAAGAGGCAACAGAGAGACTTGTGAGCAAAGTTATAGCTCATGGAACAAAAGGGATAGTAGCAACATGGATACAACATTGGCTGATGTATAGGAGACAGAGGATAGTGGTTAATCAATGTTTTTCAGGCTGGAGGAAGGTTTGTGGTGGAGTTCCCAAGGGGTCAGTGTTGGGACTCTTGCTTTACTTGATATATATCAATGACCTAGATCTTGGTTTACAGGGCACAATTTCAAAGTTTGCGGATGTTACAATACTTGAAAGAATTGTGAACGATGAGGAGGGTAGTGCAGAACTTCAAAGGGGCATAGATAGGTTGGTGGAATGGGCAGACAGGTGACAGATGACGTTCAATTTAGAGAAGTGTGAAGTGATTCATGCTGGTAGGAAGCACATGGAGAGAACATACAGAATAAAGGGTACAACTCTAAAGAGGGTGCAGGAGCAGAGGGACCTGGTGTATATGTGCATAAATCATTCAAGGTGACAGGACAGATTGAGAGAGCAGTTAATAATGTATACAATATCCTGGGTTTTATTAATAGGGGCATAGAGTACAAGATCAGGGAAGTTATGTTGAATTTGTATAAATCACTCAGCTGGAGTATTGCGTCTAGTCCTGGGCACCGGACTTCAGGAAGGTTGTGAAGGCATTAGAGAGGATGCAGAAAAGGTTCATGAGAATGATTCCAGGAATGAGGTACTTCAGTTATGAAGGTTGGAGAAGTTAGAATTGTTTTCCTTAGAGAAAAGAAGGCTGAGAGGGTATTTGATAGAGGAACTCAAAATCATAAGGTGTTACCACTCGTGAAAGGATTGAGAATGAGAGGGTACAAATTTAAAGTAATTAGCAAAAGAAGCAAAAATGATATGAAGAGAAACTGTTTTACGCAGCGAGAGGTTAGGGTTTGGAATGCACTGCCTGAGACTGGTGGAGGCAGGTTCAATTGAAGTATTCAAAGGGAAATTAGGCTATTATTTGAAAATGAAGAAAGTGCAGAGTTATGGGAAGGAGGCAGGGGTGTGCTGCTAGGTGAGCTGCTCAAATGTAGAGCTGATGTAGACACGATGGGCCAAATGGCATCCTTCTGCGCCATAACAATTCTGTGATTCTGTGATGATAAATATTCCAATTGTAATTGTATTTATTTTATATTGTGCGTTCATATCCACAGGGCATTTTAAATTGTTGATTAGTTGTTTTGAGGCATAGTCATTGTTGCTAAGTAGGTAAATGTGGCAGCAAATTTAAGCAGTTAATCTGCTTTTGATTGCATTGGTTCAGGGATGAATGTAAGTGACGACAATGGGTGCATCATACCAGCTATCTTTCAAATACACCTGAACAAAGAGGGCCTCATTGTAACAGCACATCTGACTCCAATAACAGAGCAGTCTTCAGTACTACGCTAATTATGTGCTCCAGTCCTGGAGCAGGATTTGAAACCATAACCTTTTAAATTAGAGAATCTACTACTTAACCAAAATAACATTTAAATGTTCCCATTAGTATGGCACTTATTGTAGTAAGAACATTATCACGTTACATAGATTTAGACAGTTGGACAAGTTAGCCATCGTTTTGTATATTTTATCTTCAGCCTGCCTCCATTTGCAATGATCACACGGGAACACAAGCAAAAGGAAAATTATGTACAGCATTTGTAGTCAACTGTCACCTCATTTACAATGGTCAGAAAAATCACATGCACAACTCATAAGCAAACTTTACTATTACTGTAAATTACAGCTGGCTGAAGGCTGAGGTTGTAACACCTGACTAAATTGATGCATAGCACCATGACTTCCCATCATCTAAACAAAAGCGCTAATCTCCAACACCAAACAAGTATCACACGTGTGCATACTTTGGCTTACTGACAATGAATTACTAAGTTGGACACTGGTTACTGTTGAAGTCTGGCAAGATATCAAGCTTTTGTCTGAGCAAGCCCTTACACACAAAGAGAAAGGATATCCATAAAAAAGGCAGTTTGTGCTGTAACCAGTTCGAGAAAATCAATTACTTACAATTCAGTAGATGCAAGTTCAGGACTCAGCATCCTGTAGCCTTCCTTGATCATTTTATAGAACTTGTTGTCCACAGGAATGCCAGGATAAGGGCTGCTCCCTATAGTGAAAGGATGTAAAACCATTTACTACAGACTTGTATATACATACATACAATTAATGCATTTAGTACTAAAATGAAAAGATAGAAGGGATGCAATCTTACCTAATGAGAAAATTTCCCACAATAAAATGCCATAAGACCAGACGTCACTCTCAAATGTGTACACACAGTCAAAAATACTCTCTGGAGCCATCCACTTCACAGGAAGACGAGCCTGGATTTAAAAAGGATCATTCAACTAAAAGCCAATCTGAGGATACAATCATCATATTTTCAAGATCATCAGCACAAAATATAATTAAAATCTAATTGTCAGAGTATTCATATATTGATACACTGGCATACGGAGTGTGTAAGTTATTCCCAGTGATTTCTGACAAGTTGAGATGCTCATTCCAACCAGACCATTTTAAAGGGTATCGTGGGTATGGCAAGGTACTTTGTGGGAGTAAAGGATGGGAGGACAAGTTGATCAAGGTCACTAATGTCAGCAAACAATTTAACACATGGCTATGTAGAAGCCTAGCAGGACCAAATGTGATATGTGTCTGAGTCCCTGATGGTTCAGCAGAGACATCTATCTGAGTTCTTGGTGGTCAGGAGCTGATATGTGGTTGACTCCCCACTGTTATGTTTCAAATGTTCTGATAGCCTAGTGCAGTATGTGTTGGATTTCCTGTTGGATGAGTCTCAGACACCAGTGGTCAACTCTCCAGAATGACTTACATTGCCTTTCACCACATAATTGGAATCATTCCTGATATCTCTAGCCAGCCCAAAATCGCATATTTTTGCAATCTGTCCATTAGTTAGAAGAATATTTCTTGCTGCCAAGTCTCTGTGAATGCACTGTAATAAATGAAATATGTAATTTAACACACTGTAAAGTAAAACAAACACAATCAATAATATTTACACTTAAGGAAACTATGAATCTGGAATGGTCTTTAACGAACAGTATGTTGAATAATGTAAGCTTACATTCTTAGAGGAAAGGAAGTTCATTCCCTTTGCAACCTGATAGGAAAAGATGAGAAGATCTTCAATTTCCAGAGCCAAGTTATACTCTTCAGTGACTTCATTGTTGTTTTCCTTATCACTGTATGATTCTAGTAAATAAAGTATTTGATGTTACTTCAAAATAATCATTAAAAATACATATACTGCATAATCTAAAATAAAGATTGCATTAATTTGCAATGTTTTTTTTTTACATTTGGTCTTGGGATTTGGCAGCATTGGGAAAACAGCCTTTATTGAACTTATATCACATCTTTCACAGCCTCAGGGCATCCCAAAGTACTTTAGAGCCAATGAAATACTTTGAAGTGCAGTTACTGTTGTAAAGCAGGTAACAAAGCAGCCAATTTGTGAGTCCATCTGAGTTTTTCCAGCAAAGGAACAATAGGTACAGTGAAATCCACTTATTTACAAATCAGATACATGCAAATATCAGCTCTTTGCATACTTTTCTAATATCCTAGTTTCTTTACATAACTCTTAAATTTAAAGGTACAGTTTGCATGTCCCATAGATGTAATTCCATAGTATTCAAATAAATCCTATTCATGGTCATGAACTGGAATTATAACATTTAGTTATTGTTTGACAGCTCCAATATCAGTTTCATCGACCATAAAAATTACTTGATCACTATTTTCAAACCAAACTTTGCCCTCATTGATCCATGATCTACAAGTAAAAGGAAGGTCAATATTACAGCAAAGCATGTGCAGTAGAAACAACGAAAAGTATTAATGTTGAAATTTTCAAAACTGCTTTTTTTTGCTGCTGTTGCAACACAGCTGGTAAAGTGCTTTGTTTTAATTCTTCCACGGATGTGAGCATTGCTGACAAGGCCAGCATCTGTTGTCCATCCCTAATTTCCTTTGAACTGAGTGGTTTGCCACACCATTTCACAGACCAATTAAAAGTCCAACACATTACTGTGCGTCTAGAGTCACATGTAGGCCAGACCAGGTAAGGATGACAGATTTTGTTGTCTAAGAGCCAAATGGGTTTTTAACGACAATCAATAGCAGTTTCAGTACTGAGGCTAGCTTTAAATTCAATATTTGTTAGTGGGATTTGAACCCAGGTTCCATAGATCATTAGCCTGGGCCCCTGGATTACTAGTCCAGTGACAATGTCACTGCACCACCACCTGCCTATTACAGTTTATGTGTCAGCTGTGGTTCAGTTGTTAGCACACTTTGCCTCTGTGTCACGAGGTTCTGGTTTCGAGTCCCGATCTGGGGCTTGAGCACAAAAACCAAGGTTGACACTCCAGTGCAGTACTGAGGGAGCACTGCACTTTGTGAGGCGTGTGTTTTGAATGAGATGTTAATCCAATGCCATATCTGCCTCCTTGGGTGAATGTAAGAAAAAACCCATGGCACTATTTTGAAGAAGAGCAGGGGAATTATTCCCAGTGTTCTGGCCAATATTTATCCCTCAGTCAACATCACAGCAAACAGATAGATCATCTGGTCATTATAACTTTGCTTTTTGTGGCAGTTTACTGAACTCAAGTTAGCTGCCATATTTTGCACATTTGCAAGTTTACTTCAAAAAAGTATTTCACTGGCTGTAAAGTGCTTTAAGATGTCTGGTGATCTTGAAAATTGCATGAATGCAGATATTTTTTTTTCTCTTCTTTAATTGAAATCCTTCAAAGTTTGAATCAGATCTTGAGTTAGAAGATGAGACCATCTGCTCTGATGAAAATGCAGCCTGAAGTCAGCATCCATCCAACCTCCCCTCTCCTGACCCAGTTAAATTTGCCATAATTTTGGCAGTTTTCCAACCAGATTCCTGCCTGCTATAGGCAACCTGGAAAGAGACAAATGGCAGCTGCAGGCCTCAGGTACTGGGAACCTGCAGCAGCTAAATAAGGAAAATTGTTGGTGGATTTACTGAAGAAAAGAGGTGTTTTTTTAAAATAAATCCAAAATTTCATGGGTTGGGAGATTGCACACTCCTTTAGGAGACGTTTCAACATTTCAGTTATCTCCAAAATGATGGATGCTGGAAACATGCTTATGTTCATCGTTGCTAAGGCATTAATCTCAGAAAATGTAGTGCATGATGTGAGTCCATCTTCACCATCGTATTTGAGCAGATTCTGATAGATAATTCTGAAAGTGATGGCAAGCAGCAGTGAGCTGGTAAAATGCATATCAGGCCAGGTTCTGGCCACTATGCACTGCTGATCAGCCTGCTGTCATATCCCCATTCACTTAGATCAACCTCCATCATGGAAAATCATGAAACAAGACCAGTAGATATTCTCAGGGTGTTTACTATATGTCTTAGTCCTGATGAAGGGTCATACGGACTCGAAACATCAACTATATCCCTCTCCGCAGACCTGCTGAATTTTTCCAGGTATTTTTGTTTTTGTTCTAGATATTCTCAGCTCCTGTGTCCAGGGATCTTGCATCATTCACAAACCATTTTCTTTCCGTGACATTGAACTTCATGCCTGGCTGCTAACTTGTTGTTTTGCTCTGCACATTCACAACTCACTTAAATGCTTTGCGAAAATATTATAATGATAAGTAGTCCACCCGCACAAACAGATAACTTACCCTTCCTCAAGGGTTTTCTTTTGTCCACATTTTTTTGTGGAGATGATATACTACTTGGCTTCATTTCCATGTATGATCCAGAACCGTTGCTATGGTAAACAAAGAATAAATTGAAATAAAATGATGTTATGACCTTCAAACAAATGATGAAGCAAATCAATAATAGTTTTGTTTCAGGCACTAAAAAGGATCGCTTGGCTTTTGACATCTTACGCAGTGGTTTGCCTATTTAAAAGTGTATACAACGCAGTTTGTGAACTGTGAAGAAAGTCTGAAAACCAGAAAAAAAGAGTACACAAACCAGCCTGCAAAGTGTGAACAATGTCTGCAGGAAGCGGTAGCACAGTGGTATTGTAACTAGTCTGGTAATGTTCAAATTCCACCACAGACATTCACTAATGTCCTTTAGGGTAAGAAATCTGCTGTCCTTACCTGGTCTGGCCTACATGTAACTCCAGACCCATAGCAATGACTCGGACCAAGGGCAATAAATGCTAGCCAGTGATGCCCTCATCCCAAGAGAAAATAAAAAAAGAATCAGGATATAATGAATATAGAGTGAATCAAAATTCTAGTGGTCTAAAATTTATGATTTAATGAAGAAAAAAATAGTTGAAAGAAGGGATGGGGGAGATTGAAGTGTCAAATGGACAAATGAAATAGATTTCCTTACAATTAAAAAAAAAGGAATTGTTTGGAAGTGAATGCAATTAAAATTTTGTGAGCTAGCAATGTTTCCATGAGGTTGCTTTGAAAGATGGGAGGGTCTCATTATGCTAAATCTGACTCACACCTGGGCTGTGAACAGACAACAGGGGAATTATATCATCGGATTATTGGAAAGCCACATATTTCCCAAATGTATTTGTGCAAAGGAATGAATGTCATGCTATCTAGAAAGCTGTAAAGTTTTCAGTGTTTCTTAACAAAGTTCAACATGTTATTTTAAATTACAGATAAGTACAACAATCATAATTTATAGGTTAACCAGTGAAAACCTTTAAAAAGTACCAACATTTCCAATTACTAATCAGGAATGTCATGGACACAGTTTAAAAATTAGGGGTCTCCCATTTAGGATGGAGATGAGGAGAATGTTTTTCTCTCAGAGAGTCTTGAGTCTATGCAATTCTCTTCCCTGTAGAGTGTGGAGGCAGGGTCATTGAATGTTTTTGAAGCAAAGGTAGATAGATTCTAACAAGTGAATCAAAAGACATCAGGCTAGGTGGAAATGTGGAGTTGAGTCCACAGCCAGATCAGCCATGATCCTATTGAATGGTGGAGCATGCTGAAGGAATCAAATGGCCTACTCCTGCTCCTAATTTGTGTGTCCCAATCCTGGGAACAGCGAGGTGCTGGAATGGAAGCATTCAGTCAGAGCATTGCTCCAATCAATGTTCATAGATCCAATTTAATAACACTTTTTTTGGCATAACTCAGGCCCTTTCCTTGGAGCCAAAAAGTGCACAGCAAATCTGGTTGCATTCATAAAGTATATAAAAGCTCTCCCATTTGTTAGGTCAGCACTGCTGAGTGCCAATAGAAGTGAAACTTGGGGCAGAATTTTCAGTTCGGCGAGCAGGCACGGCTGGCAGGTCTGGGATTGGCCAGGCAATAGACCACCGATCATGGTCGGCCCCCGACCGCGATTTCATGCTGGCTGGCCAATTAATATTGTTGTCCTGTACACAGGCTCAGAGCTCACCCTGCCCATGACCAGGCCTCAAAAACAACTGAGTAAGCCTATCTAAGCAGGCAGCTGTTGTTTATATTTGCCACTAACGGCACTTTCAGTCAAGGAGGGGACCATTCCAGGATGGTCTGTTGCATTAGGGAGCAATCCTAATGGGGCCACACTTCATGGAAGGTGATTTGGTGTCCTGTGCAAACAATTCCATTCACATTGGCAACAGTTTTGCTGAATTTCTGCTGTGAAACAGCAGTTTGACCCCAGGATGTCATTAAAATTAAATGTAATATCAACAGGGCTCAATGTAATTTTTATAAGCAACTGAACAAATTCACAGTGACACTGCTCTTCATCTATCTTGACAAATGGCTTCTTTAATAGCAATATATAGCCTGAATTTTCGAGTCAGCAGAAATAAAAGTTGCACTTGTCTACCTTACCAATATGCCTCAAATAACTCATCTGATTATTTTTGCAAATAATAAATTTGTTAGCATGAGAACTAATCTTGATTCAGCACCTAATTTTGAAATTTGCATGCAACAAACACGCAATAATGAGTGACTGATTCAGTGGAAAGCGAGTTAGTGTGACACTAACCACCTTTTGAAGCTGAATTATACAAATTGCTAATGTTATGAATGCTGTTACAAGTAGCAAGCACAAAATATTTCTATTAATCCCTGTTTAGTTTTATTTTTACTTCAAGTTGCCCTCAACAAAGTTATGGTTTTCGTGAAGAGTTATCAAATAAATCTAGCAGAACTGACAGAAGAATCATAAAATCTGGGTGGTTAGTTGTAAACATATTGCAATTTGATGATAAGAGGCTACATACAAAATTACACCTTGTCAGTGGGGCCAGTGAATATACTACATCATGATTATTCACAATAAAATGCTTTTGATATGGGTCACTCACTATATTTGTGAAGCAGCAGTTTCTAAACAGCAACAGCTTTTAGTGTGAATACTTTTATTCACAATTTTATTAGAATAATTCTTTCTAATGAACTCCTATTGATATCTCTGTTTTAACAGCTCATAGAGGTACAGAATGATTGCCCAAATTCAGAGACCAGTATCCTAAACCCAAGGACGCCTAAAACAATATCCAACCCAAAGTTAAAAATAAAAATAAGAAAATGCTGGAAAGCACGCAGCAAGTCAGACTGCATGGGCAGAATTTCCCCAAAAAGGTTGGATCTTAAGAGTAACCAGAAATGCATGTTGGCAACATGCGAGGAGAGCGGCGGAGACACAGGATAAAATAGCGTGAGGAGAGCGGCGGAGACACAGGATAAAAGAGCACGAGGAGAGTTCCAGGGAGCAGAGTCAGAGGGTGGAGTTCCAGAGAGGTGAGTATAAAAACCTTACCTCAGGGATTCGCGGACCTCGGGTCTTAAAAAAAATTAAAAGTGGTGTCACGGTAAATCTGTGACCTGATTGGCTGGTAGAGAATCTGCACTAAATTTGAAATTAAAACATTGTTAAACTAATTAAATCAAATAAATTAATCACTTAATTAATAAGTAGAGGGTATCTAGACCAGAATCAGGGGATTACTGTTCTTAGAATTTAGTATTTATAGTAGAAATCTAGCCCTAGGGAATGCATTGTTAATAAGGAGTCAATAAGCAGTTATTAGATTTAAATTAATTTATTAAATAGTTCTAGAAATGGCAGTTGCTGGAATGAAGTGCTTCACGTGTGGGATGTGGGAAATCTGTGACGCTTCAAGTGTCCTGGACAACTACATCTGCAGGAAGTGTACCCAAATGCAGCTCCTCACAGACCGCATGGATCAGTTGGAGCAGCAGTTGGATGCTCTTAGGAGCATTCAGGTGGCGGAAAGCATCATTGACAGGAGTTTTGGAGACGTGGTCACACCCAAGGTACAGACAGATAGATGGGTGACCGCTAGAAGGGGCAGGCAGTCAGTGCAGAAATCCCCTGTGGCTGTCCCCCTCTCTAACAGGTATACCACTTTGGATATGCTGGGGAGGATGGCCTAAGAGGGAAAAACAACAGCAGTAGCCAGAGCAGTGGCACCACGGCTGTCTCTGTTGTTCAGCAGGGGGGGGTCAAAGCACAGAAGAGCAATTGTCATAGGAGACTGTATAGTCAGGGGCTCAGATAGGCACTTCTGTGGTCGTGAAAGAGACACCAGGATGGTATGTTGCCTCCCTGGTGCCAGAATACGGGACATTCTGAAGGGGGAGGGAGAACAGCCAGAGGTCGTGGTACACATTGGTACTAATGACATAGGCAGCAAGAGTGATGAGGTCCTGCAGCGGGAGTTCAGGGAGTTAGGCATAAAGTTAAAAAACAGGACCTCTAGGGTTGTAATCTCAGGATTACTCCCTGTGCCACGTACCAGTGAGGCTAGAAATAGGAAGATATTGTAGCTGAACAAGTGGCTGAACAGATGGTGGAGGGAGGGTTTCTGATATCTGGATCAGTGGGATCTCTTCCGGGGCAGGTGGGACCTGTACAAGAAGGACAGGTTGCATCTAAACTGGAGGGGCACCAATATCCTGACGGTGAGGTTTACTAGTGTCACTCAGGAGGGTTTAAACTAGCATGGCAGGGGGGTGGGAACCAGAGCAATAGGTCAGCAGGTGAAATAAATGACTGAGAACCAGTGAATATGGCCAGTAGGACTAAGAGGAAGGGCAGGCAGGGAAAAATTACTGAACACAGTGGGACTGGGTGTCTGAAATGCATTTGTTTCAATGCGAGAAGTATAACAGGCAAGGCAGATGAGCTTAGAGCTTGGATTAGTACTTGGGACTATGATGTTATTGCTATTACAGAGACTTGGTTGAAGGGTAGACAGGATTGGCAGATAAACGTTCTAGGATTTAGATGTTTCAGGCAGGATAGAGAGGGATGTAGAAGAGGTGGGGGAGTTGCACTGCTGGTTAAGGGGAGTATCACAGCTGTACGACAGGACACCTCGGTGGGCTCGTGCAGCGAGGCAATATGGGTAGAGCTCTGGAATAGGAAGGGTGCCGTCACAATGTTGAGGGTTTACTATAGGCTGCCCAATTGCCGATGGGAGATTGAGGAACAGTTACTTAGGCAGATTTTGGAAAGATGTAAAAGCAATAGGGTTGTTGTGGTGGGTGATTTTAACTTTCCCTATATTGACTGGGAATCACTTAGTGCTAGGGGTTTGGATGGTGCAGAATTTGTAAGGTGCATCCAGGAGGGCTTCCTGAGACAAAATGTAGATAGTCCAACTAGGGAAGGGGCAATACTGGACCTGGTATTAGGGAATGAACCCGGCCAGTGGTCGAAGTTTCAGTAGGGGAGCATTTCGGAAAAAGTGACCATAATTCAGTAAGTTTCAAGGTACTGGTGGATAAGGATAACAGGAGTCCTCAGGTTAAGGTGCTTAATTGGGGGATGGCTAATTATAACAATATTAAGCAAGAACTGAGGAATCTAGACTGGAGGCGGATGTTTGAGGGCAAATTAACAACTGACATGTGGGAGACTTTCAAACGTCAGTTGATAAGAATTCAGGACCAGCATGTTCCTGCTAGGATGAAGGATAAGCATGGCAAGTTTTAGGAACCTTGGATAATGAAGGATATTGTGAGATTAGTCAAAAAGAAAAGGGAAGCATTCATAAGGGCTAGAAGGCTGGGAACAGATGAAGCTCGTGGAGAATATAAAGAAAGTAGGAAGAAACTTAAGCAAGGAATCAGGAGGGCTAAAAGGGGTCATGAAAAGTCATTGGAAACCAGGATAAAGGAAATCCCAAGGCCTTTTATACATATGTAAAAAGCTAGAGGGTAGCCAGGGAAAGATGGGAATCTGTGTGTGGAGCCAGAAGAGATGGGAAAGATACTAAATTAATACTTCCCATCAGTATTCACTAAAGAGAAGGAATTAACGGTCGATTTGTTTAGGGAAGAGTGTGTAGATAGCCTGGATCAAGTTGAGATCAAAAAAGAGGAGGTGTTAGGCGTCTTGAAGAATATTAAGGTAGATAGGTCCCCAGGGCCAGATGGGATCTACCCCAGAGTACTGAGGGAGGCAAGGGAGGAAATTGCTGGGGCCTTGACAGAAATCTTTGTATTCTCACTGGCTACGGATGAGGTCCCAGAGGACTGGAGAATGGCCAGTGTTGTTCCATTGTTTAAGAAGGGTAGCAGGGATAATCCAGGAAATTACAGGCCGGTGAGCCTTACGTCAGTGGTAGGGAAATTATTGGAGAAGATTCTTCGTGACAGGATTTACTACCATTTGGAAAATGGGCGTATTAGTGAGAGGCAGCGTGGTTTTGTGAATGGGAGGTCGTGTCTCACTAACTTGATCGAGTTTTTCGAGGAAGTGACAAAGATGATCGACGATGGAAGGGCAGTGGGTGTTATCTACATGGATTTCAGTAAGGCCTTTGACAAGGTCCCTCATGGCAGACTGCTACATAAGGTAAAGTCGCACAGGATCAGGGGTGAGCTGGCAAGATGGATACAGAATTGGCTTGGTCATAGAAGACAAAGGGTAGCAGTGGAAGGGTGCTTTTCTGAATGGAGAGCTGTGACTAATGGAGTTCCGCAGGGATCAGTGCTGGGACTTTTGCTGTGTGTAGTATTCATAAATGATTTGGAGGAAGATGTAACTGGGCTAATTAGTAAGTTTGCAGACGACACTAAGGTTGGAGGAGCTGCAGAGAGTGAAGAGGATTGTCAAAGGATACAACGGGATATAGATCGGGTGGACACTTGGGCGGAGAAATGGCAGATGGAGTTTAATCCGGACAAATGTGAGGTGTTGCATTTTGGGAGGTCTAATACAGGCAGGAATTATACAGTAAATGGCAGAACCCTTAAGTGCATTGACAGGCAGAGGGATCTGGGTGTACATGTCCACAGGTCACTGAAAGTGGCAACGCAGGTGAATAAGGTAGTCAAGAAGGCATATGGCATGCTTGCCTTCATTGGCAGAGGTATTGAGTATAAAAGCTGGGAAGTCATGCTGCAGCTGTATAGAACCTTGGTTAGGCCACACTTGGAATATTGCGTGCAATTCTGGTCGCCACATTACCAGAAGGATATGGAGGCATTGGAGAGGGTGCAGAGGAGGTTTACCAGGATGCTGCCTGATCTGGAAGTTATTAGCTATGAGGAGAGGTTGGAGAAACTTGGATTGTTCTCACTAGAGCGACGGAGATTGAGGGGCGACTTGATAGAAGTTTACAAAATTATGAGTGGCATGGACAGAGTAGATAGTCAGAAGCTTTTTCCCAGGGTGGAAGAGTCAATTACTAGGGGACATAGATTTAAGGTGAGAGGAGAAAACTATAGAGGAGATGTGCAGGGCAAGTTTTTTACGCAGAGGGTAGTGAGTGTCTGGAATTCACTGCCAGAGGAGGTGGTGGAAGCAGGTAAGATAGTGGTGTTTAAGAGGCAGCTTGACAAATACATGGGAGTAGAGGGATACGGACCCCGGAAGTGCAAAATGCTTTAGTTGACAGGCAATATGATCGGCGCAGGCTTGGAGGGCTGAAGGGCCTGTTCCTGTGCTGTACTTTTCTTTGTTCTTTGTTCTTGTTCTTTGTTCAACTGGCCAATGGAACTTTCGCCTTGATTTTTTTGGGTGGTGGCTCATGAATAAGCTGACGTCAGGGGTGCTGTCCTGTTCAGGACTGCTGTCCATACCTTAGAGCTGCCAGCCCTATCAGAGGTCCGGCAGCTCAGTGGCCTCAGCAGTGCCGCCAGGAGCAGTGGTAACTGCAAAGGAAGGCAGGGGCCTGCTGCCTAAAACAGATCAGCCAAAGAAACTTTGGAAAAACTTAAAATTCAGACTGATGGAAGTGAAACCCAGAGCCTGCCCACAGCCCTCTCCTTGAATAAAGAAATACTTCCCCACAAGCACCTCCCCCCAACCTCCCCAGGGCAGCTGCTGGGTGGGTCCCTGCATTCAGCTGATGGTATCCTCATCTGGCAGGGGTGGGTGATGATATGTCATTGGCAACATGTTCAAAGTCTGGCAAAATGGCCCTTAATAGGGCGTTTGAGTTTTTAAATTTGCTTCCTGCCTCCTTGTGTTGTGAAGCCTGCCCGAAGCCAATCCCACTGTCAGTAAAGTTCCTCGACAGTGGCTCATGGTTGGGCTCCCAATCCACCACTGCTCACCCCAGTCTTACCTCCCACCCTCCTTGCCATGATCCCGCCTCACATGGACCAATTAAATTCTCATTATATGTGGAGAGAGTGGAACAGAGTTAATGGCCAGAATTTTTCTGTCAGTGAGCTGGGGGGCGGGGCCTGGTCGCCGAGGGGAAAATGACACGGGATCATGTCGGGGAGGAACCCCCAACGTCATCCCACCCCATTTAAATTTTCAAGAAGGTGGGCAGACAGTGAAATCAGCTGTCCACCCGCCGACCTGTCAATGGCCAATTGAGGCCATTGACAGGGTAGTTAACTCAATTAAAGGCCCTGCTCATCCAACCTTAAGGTTAGTGGGCAGGCAAGGAGCTCTGGCGGGCTTCTGAAAAAACATGAAACCTCATCCACTGGCAGGATGAGGTTTCATATCAGTTTTTATAAAACTTTAATAAAGTTTTAGTCACATTTATTAACATGACCCTTCTCAAGTGACATTGTCACATGAGGGGGACATTTTAATAATTTTTTAATTTTTCTATTTTTGATGTTTATAAAGCTTTCACCAATCTTAGTCTCAGGACTTAGTCTCAGGGAAATGTGCGCTCTTTTGTGCGCATGCGTGAAAGACCGCACTTTGACAGTTGGGGAATCCCTCCCCCCCCACCGCACAGGAAGGGCATAGCAGTTCCCGTTGGGCGGCCCACTGGGTGGGCCTTAATTGGCCCGCCCATTCAAAATGGGGGCGGGGCCCGCTTCGGCTGTGGCGATCAGCTGCCCACCCGTCACTGAGCCAGTCAAGGGCAAAATTCTGCCCAATGTTTTAAATCAATAACCTTTCATCAGGCCCAAAATTAGGTTGGGTCATTTTTCAGGCATCCCTGGATGCTATCTAAATCAAGCATTAGATCCCTTACATATTGTTGTTGTCAACTTCATGAGACTCACAAAATACTCACCCAAAAACCTCAACATTAAAACATCTGAAATAGAAAGGGAATCAAAAATGGGACACAATTGATGTGGAAATATATGGAGAGTGGAGGTTTTTCAAATTTCTGTGTGACAACCTCAAAATAATAACATATCATAAGGACTTGAATATAGGATCCTGTTGAACATCACTTACTGCAAATATGGGAGACAACAATAAAATGTGCACTTCTAATAACTTATCAGAGAAATAAGTTAATAGTGTTAGTTTCTTTATTTACCTCAGGTTTGGAATATTCTTATATTGTGTCTTCTCCAGATTCTGTTCTCCATTTTCTGGCCAAATAAATGAATCTCGCTTCCTCCTCAGAAAGTTCAAAAGATCGCCAAAACAGCAATATTCAGTGATTACCAGAACTGGACCTGGAACATGATGGTAAATCTATTTATAATTTACAGAAGAATTTTTCAGAGTTAACTGAAGCTCCCAGAATTTGTCTAACCCCCACTTACTGGTGCCCCTGCTAGGTGTGCTTCCAGCAGGGGTGGAGGGCATGTAACATAGGGCAGGTGCCCACCCCACAACTTTTGCACCCACCCCCACGCTCACCCCAATGATATAAAGAGGAGGATGGTGGGCAGGCACCAAAATCAGAAGCCCATTCGTTATTTTTAAAAAGGTAATCAAGGGTCAATTTGGCTTGTTACCAAGCCAAATGACCCTGTTAATACACTGTACAGGCCATAAAACTTTTGGCGTGGACAGTCGGGCAGAATGAGCAGCCCAAATTTTTAACTACATTCATCAAAGGGTGGCAAGGAAGTGGGGGAGAGTCAGCCTTCAGGGGCTTTGCAGATCAGGGAGCTGCCCACCCAAGATGGAGCCCCCCCTATCTTCGTACCTACCCACAGCCTTAAACCCACAACCCCCGACCAGCCCCCTCGTGGTCCTGCCTAAATCCTTCCTGCCCAAGACCACAGACTTACTGGCCCTGAAGATCCATGGGCCTTCTTACTCCTCTTCTTACAGTCCCGGCAGTGGACACTACCATGCTTTTTGCGCTGTCGGAACTGATGGAGCTGCAGGCCAATCAGGACTCCCTGCCCAGTGAGGGGTGAAAGTCATACTTGGCCCTTGTTAAGCCCACCCACAGCTCATCATGGCTGCAGGGTGGGTCAGGCCGGCCTGGAGCAGGTCGACTCAACAGCGACTTTGCTTCCAGTGGTTGGGGGTGGTGGGGGGGTGGTGGGCAAGCCATCCACCCTCCCCCCACCCAAGTTTTATTCAGCCCATTGTTGCATTCTCATGTTTCAAAATTATCAATATCTCACTTCCTACTGGAGCATTGGTATTGTAAATATAGCAGCCAGGATGGTTAGCAGGGAAACAGGTGAAGGATAATATATGTATGTGTGAATAATTGCATTTGCAGGCATATGTAAATCTGGCAGTCATGAAATAATGGCAGCAAATGGGCAAGTTGGCCAGCATTGTTTGTGGAAGCGAGCGAGTTGACTAATTTGAGGTCAACCAAGGAAGATTGGTCATCCAAAATAACCGCAAACATTTCAGAGCAGTTGACTTCCCTTAAATCAAGGAATTCAGAATCAAAAATGACTATTAGCCTTTTCGATTGTTCTCAAGTAAGGCGGATGACCAATTTGCGCTCCATTTAAATAGAATATTAGTTTCCTAGTTTAGAAATTGGTTTTGCAATTTTCTCATGTGGTTTTACACAAATGGAGAGCTATTGATGACAAGTACATGGGTGTCCTGCAAAAGACCGGTGACCTCCAGAATCCCAACCAAATAAAAAAAATCAAATTTTATTGGGTCACACAAGTTTTTATTGGTCTCCAGTTTAACTGGGGAGGTTTCCTTCAGGAGCAGAGACACAACTAAACATGAACCTAGAGGAGAGGCCCACAAGGCTTTATTCAGGGGTATGTGACTTTTTGAAAGGACAGGCAGGAAGGAAAGGATGGTGGGGTAGCTTTGTTAGGAAGAGATGGAATAAGTATGATAGCAAGAAAGGATCTTGGATCGGAAAATGTAGAATCCATATGGGTGGAGATAAGAAATAACAAGGGGGAGAAGACACTGGTGGGAGTAGTCTATAGGCTCCCTAACAGTAGCTATACTGCAGGACAGAGATAAATCAGGAAATAATAAGAGCACGTAAAAAGGTAACTTTAATCTTCAGGTAGATTGGGAAAATCAAATTGGCAGAGGTAGCCACGAGCAAGAATTCATACAGTGTATTAGGGACAGTTTCCTAGAGCAATATGTTGTGGATCCAACCAGGGATTAGGCTATTTTGGATCTGATAATGTGTAATGAGGCAGGTTTAATAAATGATCTCAAAGTAAAAGATCCCATAGAAAACAGTGACCATAACATGATAGAACTTAGCATTCAGTTTGAGAGTGAGAAACTTGAGTCAAAAACAACTGTACTAAACTTAAATAAGGATAGTTACAAAGGAATGAGGGCAGAGTGGGCTGCAGTGGACTGGGAAAGGAGTTTAGCAGAAAAGATGGTTGATGAACAATGGCAGACATTTAAGAAAATAGTTCATGACTCACAACAAAGATATATCCCAGTGAGAAAGAAGGATTCTAGGAAGGGGATAAACCAACCATGGTTAACCAAGGAAGCTAAGGATAGTCTCAAATTGAAAGAAAAAACATACAACGTGGCAAAGATTAGTGGTAAGGCAGAGGATTGGGAAAGTTTTTAAAACCCACAAAAGACGACCAAAAAAAATTAAAGAGGGAGAAAATAAACTTTGAGGGTAAACTGGTATGTAATATAAAAATGAACAGTCAGAGCTTCTTCAAATATATCAAAAGAAAGAGAAAGGCCAAAGTGAACATAGGCCCCTGAGAGAATGAGGTTGGGGAAATAATAAAGGGAAACCAGGAAATGGCAGAGGAATTGAATAAATACTTTTCAGTCTTCATGGTAGCAGACACAAATAGCATTCCAAAAATACTAAATAATTAAGGGGCAAAAGTGGGGGAAGAAATAAATACAATAACTATCACGAGAGAAAAAGTACTAGGAAAACTAATGGGCTAAAGGCTGATAAGTCCCCTGGATCTGATGGGTTGCAACCTAGGATATTAAAGGAAGTAACTACACAAATAGTGGATGCGCTGGTAGCAATCTTCCAATAATCCCAGAAAAGTCCCAGAAGATTGGAAAGCTGCCAATGTAACGCCCTTAATGGAGTTGCCTCAAGGAGATTAAGTAGATCATTAAAAATTTTAAATAATAAAGTAAACAATTATTTAAACATGTTCCCTCATGTGACAGTGTCACATGAGCTGGGACATATTTGTGAAGTCACAGAAAATTATTTATTTATTTTATACAAGCTTCAGGTACCTCATCCCACCCGTGGATGAGGTTTTCTGAAAAACATGAAGGCCGTCTGGGCTCTTCACCTGTCCGCCAACCTTAAGGTTGAACAGGCAGTGTTGTCAACAACTTTAATTACTTTTTTAATGGCCTTAATAGGTCGCTGACAGTTTGGCAGGTTCATGCCCCCTCCGGCGTGCGCCCGCCAAACAAAAGACAGAAATGACTCAGGATGGCGCCAGGATGCACACCTGACGTCATCACGCATCATTTTACATGTTGGTGTGTCAGGCCCACCACCGCCCACCAATGGCAATATTCTGCCATAAGATTCTTAGGGGGCTTGACAGGGTAGAAGCTGAGAGGTTGCTTCCCCTTGTGGGAGAATCTAGGACCAAAGGGCATAATCTCAGAGTAAGAGGTCACCCATTTAAAACAGGGAGGAGGAATTTCTTCTCTCAGAGGGTAATGAATCTGTGGAATTCGTTACCGCAGAGGGCTGTAGAGGCTGGGCTGTTAGGTATATTCAAGGCTGAGATAGACAGATTTAAATCAGTAAGAGAATCAAGGGTTATAGGAAAAAAGCAGGAAATTGGGGTTGAGGATTATCAGATCAGCCATGATCTCATTGAATCGTGGAGCAGACTCGATGGGTTGAATGGCCTACTTCTGCTCCTACCTTTTCTGGTCTTGTGGCACGTGGATCTCTATGTCTGTGCGCTGTGTGCTGGGGTCAGATATCAATGTACCCTTCAGCTCACTTGGCAGGTCATAAGTCTCATGAAAGTCAGGGTAACTGCGCAGTGCGTGCACTGGCCAACCACTATAGTTCTCTTTTAGTTAGATTTTAAAGCTTTAATAATAATTAATCAAAATGCATACAGAAAGCCAACAGATTGTGGAGAGGATATAGCATTAATACAATGAAGGACAATTTCCACAACATTCCCCCAATCTCCCATGATAAGTTAGGTTAAAATTCTGGATAAACAAAGTAAATGGTGATTTTTAGCCACTTATACTATTTCTCCAGGCATTTGTGATAATCTTCTTTTAAAGTTATGGTGGTAGAATGTATGAATTCCTTTAGATGTTCCACCATAGAAAAGCTACTCTACTACTTCAAATCTAAACGCTTTTTCTTGGGCACATACAGTAGGCGCCATGCTCTGACAGTAATAAAAATACAAGCAGGCAAGGCTATCTAGACAATCATGTCAGCCGCTCCTCTTTCACCCAACCTTCCAACTCAGGCCAAGCAAGATCTGTGCGGTGCAGCGGGTTCCCACGGCCATTTGTCCAGGCATGCAGCGTCCCTTTTTTACGGCACTAGCTGCTGTAAAGCAGGCAAGTTTAAAGGTCCAGCCTTTGAGAAGCCATCAGAAGTTTGAACTTCCCGGGCAATTGCTGTGCAATCCTTACCTGGGAACTTCCAGTGGGGTTGTGGAGGGTGGTGCCCCAGCACATCTTTGCGGTACCCCCCCAGGTACACTGCCCCGAAGCTCGGAAGTCATGGCCCAAAATTTCAATGTCATATTTGGAAAATTTGTTGCACTCCCACCACTCCCTCTTGTTCTAGCAGACACACATCTTTACCTTATTGATCTTCAGTGTTGATCCAGTTACAGATTGACTGGCTGAGTGAAGGATGCCCAAGTGTAATCACAAAATAGATAAAACTAGAATAAACATATCTAATATGCCAAACTGATTTAATGTTTCTTATGTACTGAAGACGTCCATTGCAAGGTTTTGAATTTGACATCCAGCAAACCACCAAATGTTAACCAAATAATCTAGGATCCCAGCCAAACCAAAATTTGGGCAGCACAGTTTGCTCACTAGAGACTTGTTCAAGTTAAAAAGGAGAAGCAGTGGTTGCAGTAACAACACCTTTGAGACATCAATGGGTGCTGTTTTCCAGGGACTGCAATACCTATTTATACCCATTGCCATCATTAGGAACATCATGTTCTATGTTATTACTGCGCTAACAACTAAAGAGCAGTGTTCAGTTTACATGCACATTCCTTTGCTGATAACATTGGAGAAAACTTGCCATGCATGCAGATAACAGCCCATGTTGCCACCTGCCTCTGGTTAATTGACGTAGTCTGCATAGCGCTGCAAACAAGTTTTCCCACCCAAGGCCTTTTTGGAATAATTGTGCACAGTTGTCTCTTTATAGATCTTCTTATTAAATCTTCAAGTTAAAATGTTTTAGATGGTGCAAATAAGCTAAGGCCATGCTTTAGCAGTTAAGGCTGTGGGTTCATTTACTTATAACAGTCATGCAATATGATTTCTTGCTTCATAACTAACAGTATTCTGATTGTATAAATCCACAGTCAATGCCCAATGCAGTCACTGCATCCCCGCTCTGCAGCCATTTACCATATGCTGGAGCATTAACTGGCTTAGGGTGAGGATTACCTCCTCCCCCACATCTGGGGCTGAATCTTCCAGTTGGCATGCATGGGAGGGCCCAACACGTCGACGCATAAAATGATGCGTGATGACATCGGGCAAGCGTCCTGGGAAAGAAGCCTTAGAGAGTTGCCATTCAATCGGATGGCAGGCAGCTCTGTAGTTCCAGCAGCACCAGGTTCGAGCGGTGGCATAGCAGCTTTCACAATCTCTGAACATCACAAAGTTCTTTGCAGCCAATAAGTAAATTTGAAGTGAAGATTCTGTTGTCATGCAGAGAACGTGGCAGCCAATTTGGGCACAGCAACTCCTTACAAGCAGCAATGATGTGATCATGACCAGATAATCTGGTTTAGTCATGTTGATTAAGTTATAAAGCATTAGCCTATACACCATGATGGGAACTCTTCTCCTATTCTTTGAATAAGTTCATGGGGCCTTTTATCTTCACCTGAGGGGGTGGGGAGAGTGAGGGCAGGAGAGCATACAAGGGCCTCGGTTTAACATCTCAGCTCAAAGACAGCACCTCCAATAGAGTAGCATTCCTCAGTCCTGCTCTTGAATGTCAACCAGGATGAAATGCTCTAGCATGGGACTTGAATCCACAGCCATTTAACTCAGAAACGACAATGCTACCACTGAACCACAACTGACAATTTCACTACCCTAAAAGGTAACTTTGCATTCAGGTAAAAAGTGTAAATATAATTCAGTTGAGTTATATGAACTAACCTCCTATAGTGCATGCTCCCAGCAGATTGACAATGTTGATGTGCTGCCCAAGGTGACTCAAGACTTTCAGCTCTGACATCAGAGCTTCCTTCTCTGTAGAGTGGGCACTTGCTGCAAAGGAAGATTTATAGTTGTCATTCTGCAGATGATGGCACATCAATTTACATATCACACAAAACATATACCACATATACTTACGCTTAAGCATCTTTACTGCCACAGTTATAATGGAGTCAGCCTTAGTCAATCCATAAACTGAAGCCTCCACAACTTTTCCGAAGGCTCCAGCACCAAGAGTCTTGCCTAGGAATAAGAAGCATTTTCTTCATATGTGAATTATCAGTATGCAGAATAATCAAGTCATAAAAACCTAAATTTTATCCACAAGACAGTAACATTGGCCTGAATTTTCCCGTTGGCGATTTGGGGGCGGGGGCCGCTCGCCGACGCGAAAATGATGTGGGATGACGTCGAAAGGAACCTCCGACGCCATCCCACGCCAGTTAAATATTCAGGAAGGCAGGCGGGCAGCAAAATCAGCTGTCCGCCCGCCGACCTGTCAATGGCCAATTAAGGTCATTGACAGGATAATTAAGGTAGTTAAAGGCCCTGTCCGTCCAACCTTAAGGCTGGTGGGCAGGCCAGGAGCCCCAGTGGGCAATAGAAAAAACATAAAACCTCATCTACTGGCGGGATAAGTTTTCATGTCTGTTTTTAAAAATGTTTAATAAATTTTATGTGATACTTATTGACATGTCCCATCAATTGTGACATTGTCACATGAGGGGGACATGTTAATAATTTTTTTATTTTTCTATTTTTTAAGTTTGTAAAACTTTCATTGATCTCCCTGAGACAACACTTAGTCTCAGGGAACAGTGTGCTCTATCGCGTACATGTGCGAAAGAACGCACTTTGACAGATGGGGAATCCCTCCCCCCTCCACACAGTAAGTGCATAGCGCTTCCCTTCAGGCAGGCTGCTGGGTGGGCCTTAATTGGCCCGCCCACTTAAAATGGCGGCGGTGCCCACTTCGGTAGCGGAGTTCGGCTGCTCACCTGCCACCGAGCCGGTGGGGCCCACCCGCCAACTGAGGGCAAAATTCTGCCCTTTATCTTTGTTGATTAGGTAAACTGAATTTAATGTAATATAAACAGAGATATTGCAACATTTTAAACAAATGCTAATCTTTGAAAATATACTGAAATTAATAGAAATTACCTACTGGATCTCTATGTGCCAGATCTGACAATCATTCTGCAAAATGACTGATAATCCTTTTACTGCCAATCTATGAGATATCCCAATAACACTCTCCACCCCATTCATCCTGAATCCTGAGCTAATATCCTTTGATGTGCTCCGTGTATTCTTCCTTGATAACTCCTTTGTGAAGTCTATGCTGATAACATTCTGTCCTGTGAGGCCTCTCCACCCATTCTGCTCCAATAACCTTCTTTGGCCTAATAATCTGCTCCCTGTCATATCTAATCAGATAATGCAACCATCCATACTAGTTTTTCCGAGATGTTGTCCTTTTTCCTCAACCGAGCATCATCCCTCCACTATGGTTGACAAGACCCTCCCATGTACAATTTATATCCTGCAACTCTGCTCTCACCCCATCCGTCCCTCACAGAACCACAATCGGAACCCCCTTGTCCTCACCTTCTACCCCATCAGCCTCCTTATTCAATGGATCATCCTTTACTATTTCTGCTACCTCCAGTGTGATACCACCACCAAACACATCTCCCCATCCCCAACCTTACACTATTCTGGAGGGACTGTTCTGTCCACGACATCCTGGTCCACTCCTCAATCACATCCAACACCCTTTCTACGGCACCTTTTCATGTAAGCACAGGTGATGCAACACCTGTCCTTTTATTTCTTCTCTTCTCACCATTCAAGATCCTAAACACTCCTTCCAAGTGAAACAGTGATTTGGTCATTTTAATTGTCCACCTTGCTCCCATTCTGACTTTTCTGTCCATGGCCAGCTACAGTGCTCCGATGAAACTCAATGCAAGCTTGAGGAACAGCATCTCATCTTCCATCTCCTCACTCAGCAGCCTTCTGGGCTCAACGATGAGTTAACTTGAGATCATAACCGTTGCCTCCATCCTGTTCAGTGTTTTTATTTTGTTGCTTGAGTCTTTTCTATTTCTTCTTTCACTCAACTGTACACTTCACTCATCTCATGCTGATAATCCTTTCTACATGTTCTGTCCTAATAGCACCAAACACATTCTCCTGTTACTCTGCCTTAATGATCTTGTGGAGTGTCTGCTGATAAACCCCTGCAGGTACACTATCCTGATAACACCTTCCCCAAACTCCTGTTCTCCACGTTCAATCCAGAGAATCTATTCATGTGCTAGTCCTGGTTAAATGGTCTGAACATTCTAGACACAACCATTTCTAAGGCAAGGTCTATATTTTGGATGAATAGCAAAACATTAGTTTAGTTTTTTTTATTTAAGATTTATTGTCTTATTGGGTTTATTGTTAATTAAACACAGGTTAATTGAACTCCTTATATGAAAATAATCCATGTAAACCAAGCAAAGTATCAACTAACCAAATCGCAGCTTATCCCTGGGGAATTCCCATTTATCATCATACGGCAACTGTGTTGGGTCAATGTACGTGTAATTATTCCCGTGTATTCCTTCAACTACCTTCCACTGAATTTGGTACCGGGGTTTCTAAAAACAATTGTGATCATGTTAATGTTTATTTTTATAATGTACACAGTAACTCAGTGAGCGAAGTATTAGGAATCTTAGACATTGCTGCACTTTACCTGTTGATATTTGTAAAATAGAATTACTAAAATAACACAGAGTAAGCCTGCTGCTGCTGCGAACAGGGTCAACAGTGGAGTAAAGAGATGATGTGTCTTTGGTATTCCTGTAAGAAGTAAAGAAAACTAGCTTTACCACTTATGATATTCTGGGAAAATAACCCTCATTAGTTAATACTAGAATGTTTGCAATCAAATCTATTTGACTGCTGTCACTTTAAGGCTGCGTGTATTAAGACAAAGGTCAGCAAGGAGCAAGCATGAAAATCTATCTCAGCCACTAGTGAACTACTGAGCAGAAGTCAAGGTTTAATCAACTTAGATTATTTACTTTGAGGCAGTATTGAAAAACTAGAAGAGAAACTACTAATATGGAACCAAACTTGTTTAATGCTATTAAAAAACCAAAAGCGTTAGTAACATTCATGTAGGTTGACTTGTAAGTTACATTAGACTTGTAAAAGTGTCACTGGCTTGGTGTTTATGGATTGGATTTTCCCAGCTCTCTGGAGTTGGGGCTGGTGATGGTGGCGGGAGTGGTGGTGATGGAAATAGATGGAAGCCACATTGGGGCAGCTCCCGAATTCATTAGCAACTATGGGGAACCAACCAGTTCAGCTGCCTGCTCCATGGAGGCAGGCAGTCAATTAGTTCAATAAGACCTCATTTGGAGACCAATTTGTACTATCCCGGTATTTTATTCATGTCGCAGCAGCGCTACACCATGCCGGGAGGCCATCAGCTCAGTTGAGACGGCCTCTTGGCAGCAGGCCAGGGGCCATTGGAGCTGTCCCAATAGACGGGAATAAAAGATCACAACCACATCAATGAAAGGGCCTGCTGAGGAGGTTTTCCTCAAACCTGTTGGCCCTACTGGTTTCAGGCGTCTCTAATATATAACTTCTAGTGGGGCTGCCAGCTTGACATCACTGTGGGCCATCTGTTTGGGCCTGCAGCATTGGGAGCCTGTTCATCATCCTTAATAGGGCATTGAGCGTGTAGGTGGCCAGTTAGGAGTTCACCTCTTGGAAGGTGGCGCCATTGGGTCCGCTGACAACATGGGCGGCTTCAGCACTTTTACATGGGCCCAATGTTGGGTTCTGACATCCATGGAAAAATCCAGTTCTAAGTCTCTCCCAAACTACTCAATGACTCATACAAGAACCCCACAGCCCTAAACTCTTAGCTGTCCCCTACCTAAAATAAACTGAAAAATAAAGAGAAGATAAGTAACTCATACTTCAACAAATTTTGAGGCTTTGAACCTCATCAATGAACAACAGTCCATCAGAAGATGAGCATCAAAATATTAATGAATAGTTACAAATACTTATGTATTCTCAAGGAGTTTAGCAAGACTTTTATTTTTTGATTCAGGTTAATCACAGGTGAACTTTTCTCCAAAACCCAATGACAAACATAAAGCCTGACAATGCTTGTACTCTGCACTGTTTATAGTACGCAACAGGTTGACTTTCATCACTGCCATTGGGCAGGCAGAGTGACCACTGCACTGATCCACCCAAAGGTGCCAGCAGACAACCTCATTTAAATAGAAGGGATAAGCAGTTTGCACTAATCATCATGTTCACATGTACTATTTCAGAGGGTGAGAAATCCGATAGGTCAAATGCTGATGTGGGTCTGCAACAACACCCTAAAGGAGGGGACTGAAAAAAGTCAGGAGGTAGACAGAGCAGAAGAGTTAAATGGCAGGGAAATGTACTGTATTAAATTGTTCAGGCATTTTCCAGACACCGCAAAATTGCATTGTGCTAAAATGACACAGAGATTTCATCCTTCACTTTATCATTAAGTGCAATTTCAACCCACAAATCATTAAGGCATGCCATATTCTCTGTATTTTAATGCAAAAGCACTATTTACTTGGGTTTGATATGTACTTTCATTTAGAATGTTATTACCTTCTTTCATCTGATAGATTGCATGATTCTCGCCAACACTGTTCGATGACAGGCACTCCACCGTAATGTTGCTGTTCAGTTCCTTGGTATTAAGAATGCTTTCTACTTCAATCCTTCCAAAATGGGGCTGGCGTATTATTCTGTTTGTCCAGTGTAATTCTTCTGCTGTTGCCATGGGTGTGTCTGAGCACCTGTAAAGAACATAAGAACATTAGAAATAGGAGCAGCAGTAAATCCATTTGGCCCTTCAAGCCTGCTGCACCACTCAAGATTATGGTTGATCTCAACTCTACCTTCCTGCTCCATCGCCATTTCCCACAATTTCCTCAGTATCCAAAAATCTATCTATCTCTGTCTCGAATATATTCAATGACTTAGCATCCACAGCTCTTTGGGGTTGAGTATTCCAAATATTTCTAATAATATGGCCAATGACAATCTGCTAAAATGAAGAATTCTTGTTTATTTTAGCTTGGATAACATTTCCTTTATTGAGTGACAATACGTAAGGGAGAGGGCTTTCATTAGGTCCTCATGATCTCCCCCTCCTAACCCTAACTTCACCCATTAATTTAGGTGAAAGGTCAGCAGAAAACCTGGGAAAATAGCTAAATTGGCCTTTTTGTGTTTTTCTCTGCAGGGGCTCTCACCAAAGAACTGTGACAGAAATGCCAGGCAAGGCAATTTAAAAACTGCCTGCATTCAAAAACAAGTCCACAACCGAACACAATACAAAAGTTGTGAAAATTGTTCAATTGTCTTCGAGGTTGCCAGCTGGAAAAGGAAACCAGGGCAATTCAAACAAAAACCTATTGCATCACATATTTAATTATATGTATGACTGGCAGCTACTTTCAAAATTAAGTGAAGGCAACTCAAATGCACAACTATTTGGTTGGTGTTTGTGACTGTGGATTGTAAAATCAGGATCAGTCTGAGCTGTTCAAAGAGGTGGGATAGGGTGGTTATATTGCACTGGTAGTATAACTATAAAAATTGCATATGTAAAGGTTAATTATAAAATAATACCTTTGGATAGAAATCAGGGACATTTATTATTTTGTTTTTCAGAAGGATGTGTAGTACATCTACTCTAAATATATTAATCTTGTATTACTATTACTTAGCTTATTGCTGTTCAATAAATTTACTTAGCTATAGTTTGAATCTTTGATGCTGTGACACTTTTCTCTTTTGAAAGTATGAGTAAGATATTGTAGATGACGCACAGGATAGATGCAATAGTATTAAAATATTCTCTATTTGTTATCTTGGTTATCTAGCTATCAGGGCAAGTGAAGATATTGTCAAAGCTGTAAGGAGCTGGCTACACACCGATGAGGGTAATCTTAAGGATCTCGACTAACAAAGGCAGAAATGTCATAACAAAATGCATAACAAAAACATCCATTAATTCAGACTGCAATAACTCTTTCCCTGATCCATTTACAAACCTAAGTCAGTTTGTTACTATCAGGAAAATTGACAATGCAGGTTTAGCTAGTTTGTAAATACTTAAATGGGACAGTTGGGATAGAACATGGTGATCACTGTGCACCGTTATGGTGTTAATATCTGTGGCAGGGATTTTCCAACTTCCCCTGCCGCCTGGATTTTCCAGTCCTGCCGGAAGTCTTTTGGCTGGTCCACCACATCCCGCACACAGCGGTTCCCGCACAGCAAGGCCAGAAAATCCCGGCCTGTATGTGTATTTTCAAGAAAAATATTACCATAAAAATTGCACACTTTAATCTTTTATTTCATGCTTTTTTGCACTAATAATATAATCTACTTGTTTTATTCTGTTCTCTCTGCTAATGTACTTCATATAAGTCAATTACAGATACACTAACTCGAGCCTCCCAGAACATTCTAACAGTAACATCACCAAAACATTGGACACTATGACGACAAATTTTTATAAATTTTATTGTTCTGAAAAGAAATGCAAGGACATCCTTAACCTCCATTTCCATCATTTAAATAAGGTGAATTACAGGTCATATTCCTTACCGTTTCTGTGGTCCAGGGCAATTAAGCCACTTTATTTTTGGCTTTGGAAATCCTATTGCTACACATCGAACGTGACCTGGCTTGGGTTCTTCAATAGTAATTATCTCTGGGCTGCCTGCAATATAGTAGAATAAACAACATTATTGGTGTTCTTGACAGCACATTGAAGATATCTGAGAGTCAATGTTGCGTCTTATATTAATGAACAGTAAAATTTTATGGTGAGGGTCAAATCACAGTATTTTTAACTGTTACCAATACTGTTGCATGAGACAGATATGTTGTAAATAATCAGCTTCTAGTTAAGTCATTTTGCAATCTGGATAATTACAAAGCAAGATTAGGATGATGCAGTAAATATATATATTTATATTATATAAAATAATATCTATAATCATATTCACCATATACAGTCTCCATATGTGAGAAAGTCAGGGAAGATATTAAGGTGAAAAAAACTGTATATAAAATGATGAAATGTACAAGGAAGGAGTGGAATAGGGATCATAACATCAGACGGATGAACACCAGTAACTGATGAGATGCAGAGGAAACATGGGGGAGAATTTTACCCATTGGGGGGGTTGTGTGGGGCAGGCGCGAAACCAATCGAGTCCACACCACGATTTTACGCAGGCCGGCCAATTAAGGTCCACCCAACGTGATGCGTGCCCAGAAGCACTAAGTGCTCTCTGTGCGGGTGGGTGGGAGGTGGGAATTCCCTGAGTCAGGGCATGTGCATTAAAGAGTGCAGAAATCTCCCTGAGGCACCTCTGTGCCTCAAGGAGATTAGTTTAAATTTAAAAAGGTAAATTAAAAAAAAACATGTCCCCTCATATGACAGTGTCACATGAGCTGGGACATGTCAATGAATTCTTATAAACATTTTTATTCAATTTATAAACACTTCATGAAACCTCATCCTGCCCAAGGATGAGGTTCCATGAAAAATGCGAAGGCTGCCTGGGGTTTTCGCCTGCCCGCCAACCTTAAGGTTGGGCAGGCAGCTCAGTTTATTGCATTAATTAGTTTTTAAATGGCCTTAATAGGCCTTTGGGCGGGTGTGCAGCCGAGTTGGCTGCGCGCCTGCTGAACTGAAAATCTAAATGATGCACGGTGACGTTGGGACACACACCCGATGTCACCCAACATCATTTTACACCTTGGCAAGCAGGGCCCACCTCCGCTTGCCAAGCTGAAAATCCTAGCCATGAGACCAATCTCATGAGACTTAAAATTGATAAAAGCAAAATACTGCAGATGCTGAAAATTTGAAATAAAAACAGAAACTGTTGGAAAAACTCAAGCAGGTCTGATAGCACCTGTGGAGAGTGAAACAGAGTTAACAGTTCGAGTCCATATGACTCTTCTTCAGACATAAAAATGAAGCATTTTTAACTCTACCAGGCAGAAGGAAGAGTGAATATGCTAGTTGGATCATTTATCACTGGTAGTTGGAAGTGGGGCCTTAGGACAGCATTTTTGTAGGATAAATAATTTATTATTCTGTAACTTTTTTAACCGCTGGAAGGGAAAGGGGATATCAGAGTTGAGGATACAGTATAAACAAGATAGACTCAAAATATTTTGTGTCCACAGGGATTGTATCATAGAAAAAGTTTAAAAAGTTAAGGCAGACAAGATTTCAGACCTTGAAATTTTCAGCTGAAGGACGCTGGCAGGATTAGCTAAAAGAATTTCAAACTTGCTCCTTTGTATTTTTCAAAGCTCAAGTGGAATGAGGTAATTTTCTAATGGGTTGGTTAATAGCAAATGGGACTCCTATCTTAACAAAAGAAGCAAGAGATGGACTCTCAAATTTCAGACTTTTGAGCCTTAACCTTGATTGTGGGCATCATTTCACTCTCGAGCAGGTTGGGTGCACGCCCACTCACCGAACACAAATTCCTGCCCTAAGGTGTGAAGTTATTTAAATCCCCAGCCCATTAAAAAATTTAAACAAATCAGCCTGCCTGTGTCAGTGAGAGTTTAATAAAAATATGTTCTATTATATACAATAGCTGCTTGTTGAATTTTCTCCAAGGGCTATCATTATGTCACTATTAATGCCTGGCTGCTTTCCACAACCTATAATTATCTAAGCAGAGGTCCTAACTTAACAGTTTGACTGACCGCTCAAAGAGGTTATTCGAAGATTAGCTGGCTTTGAGAGCAGTTATAAGTACAAGTCTTATTTGCTTTTATCAGTGTCAGAGTTTTGAATGGGCTTTCATGAATGGGTGTGTTTTTTCACCCTAGTAAATTCTGTAATAGATATTTAGTCCTTCATTTTATTTTATTTAAACATGGCTCCTGAGGTCTGCCCATGATGGATGCTGGGTG
The DNA here is from genome assembly GCF_017639515.1 of Carcharodon carcharias. NCBI lineage: Eukaryota > Metazoa > Chordata > Chondrichthyes > Lamniformes > Lamnidae > Carcharodon > Carcharodon carcharias. The sequence continues at coordinate 153,034,410 of NC_054467.1, read as the reverse complement.
AGTTGGCATGGAGGGCATAAGGGCAAAGGGTGGTGGGATGGGGAATAAGCTGGCATTATGTTGACATGGGACTATATGGGGCCATGGGGGTGGCATGGGGCATGATGAGTGGGTGAAGGTGTGATGGAGTGTGAGGGGCGAGGGGTGAGGGCTAGAGGACCTAAAATTTAAGGAAAGAAGTGGGATGGTGTCTCAGAGGACAATGGCAGGCCTTTTAAACAGCCTGCCTCAGCATGTGGCAGCCCCTGTGGCCACCTCCAATCTGCGCCCAGCAGAATGGCCAAACTCCATTCTGTGCCCACTGCAACCTCAATCTGCCCCCCCACCACCCCACACTGAAGCCGACTTGTCCCGACTCAGCGCTCCTGACCCAGGAGCGAAAATTCAGGCCTAAATGAACCAATGATCTCTTCCTAACATTTGTCATGTGACAATTTGCAGGTAATCTTCAACTTACTGTTTATGTGCACGTCAAATGAAACTGATGAATTGGAATCAGAATTTGAAGCAAAAAATGTATAAATTCCACCTTCTGTTCCCTTTACTCGAACCAGATGCAGTTCACTAATGTATCTATGAATGACATAAAAGGTAATAATAGAACAGTGACTGTTAGATCAAAACACCAGGATAGAAACAACTTTATATTTGTAGCGAGCCTGGCACATAAATTTCTCTCAGTAATGTCCACATAAAATTATGATTGTGAATTAATGGATCGGATATTGCAACAGAAGTAACAATGAGGTTACTGCCAAACAGCCTTGCTGGCACACACTAACTGTGGAGTCTCATTCCTTCATATTTGAATGATTGTCAATTTTTTGTAATATAGATCAATTTTTAAAATTTTTCTTTCTGTCTCTTTTATCTCTCTCTTATTCCAATCTTTTTTCCTCTCTTTATCTGAGATTTTGCTGCTGGATAATGATTCTTCAATCTGACTGGGTAAGGAGGTGAAGAGTTGTTTGTCCTGTTCACACAGGGCTCTCATGTTCTATAAAGCATACTACATTTCTTGGATGTTTAGCTAAGAGGAACTTAGACTGCAAAAGCCTGTAGAAAGTCAATGGACTAGTGCAAATGTAACAAATGGCTGGTGCTATTTGTTTGCTGCTGAATACAAAATCCTTCCCACTCAGTTTGAATGATCAGATTAACGGCACACTGCAATATGAGAGGGGTGATCCTTCATTCATCGGAAAGAACTTTCCCGCTCCTATGGAAGCGGGTTATGAGATGTGACCAGGAGCAAAACTGTAAAAAAACACATTGGGTCAGTTGGCAGATAGTCAATCAGTCCCATTATTGGGCTAATAGAAAGAGAGATGTCACTGACACCAGGATCTTCCCAATAGTGTTCAGGGCCCCATTGATGCCGCAGCCCATCAACTTAACTTGAGGTGGTCCCACCATGGTAGATTAGAGGGCCACAGATGCCTCCTCTCCATCAGCCCAGCATGGTGCCTCTGGGATGCGATGGCCAAAGCTTTAACCACAAGCCATCCTGTCAATGGGTACCGCCTCTTCAATGATGGTTACAGCTGTGACCATTAAACTTTTGCAAACCTGCAAAGTGCCCCTTCATTGTGAGGCATCCTTAAGGTCTCCTGCCTGTCTCAGGAGCATCCACCTCTCGCATCAGGGTTGCTGACTGGGCATCACTACGAGCCCTTCTAATGGTCTCCCCATTTCTCTGGGCTGCTCACCATCATTAATTGGACTCGGCTGCCAAAAGAGGCTCCTTGATTGGCGCCTCCTGGAAGTGACATCTCGCCATGGCTACTTCCAGGTTCCTGACCCAGATTTGAGGCCAATGTCAGGATCACAACCCAACTGGGAAAATTCAGCTCATTGTCAGTATCATCTAACAGAATAAAGACAAAACAACTGGAAAACCAATGTGAACTATTGCGATTTATGATAAAAACATTTCAACTATTAAGTACTGCACCCTTGTGTACAATCACATTTGGATATTAGGTACCTGTTTCCCACTTTTGCAGATTTAATAAAATGGTCCGACGTGTTAAGTAATGTCTCATTCATGTGAATCCAGTACTGTTGATCAGGAGCTGGATAGGCATCAAACTCCACATTTAGCACAAGGTTTTCTCCAATGTTTACATGAAGCACACTGCTCTCTGGAGGTAACAACTTTATATATCCTTCAGCTGGTTGAAACCATACAAAGGAAAGACATGAGAAATGATCACATAAAACATTTAATAATATTTATGAAAGCAACTTTTGAAAATCTTTCTGTACTAATTATAATAGATAAATAAATGCTATTTTAAATGACAAATATTTAAGAAAAAGCACACAGGTATTGTGTTAATAATATTTGCTTATGATGGCGCAATGACATACGATCACTTTCTACCTCTATTTAACTATACTGCACCCAGTGCCAACCAGAACAAGAACAAGGCGCTCAGTTTGGGTTCCGCCAGGGTCACTCAACCCCTCACCTCATTACAGCCTTGGTTCAAACATGGACAAAAGAGCTGAACTCCAGAGGTGAGGTGAGAGTGACTCCCCTTGACATGAAGGCAACATTTGACTGAGTGTGGCATCAAGGAGCCCTAGCAAATCTGGAGTCAACAGGAATCAGGGGGGAAACTCTCCACTGGTTGGAGTCATACTGGCACAAAAAATGGTTGTGCTTGTTGGAAGTCTATTTCAATTCCAGGGCATCACTGCAGGAGTTCCTCAGCATAGTGTCCTAGGCCCAACCATCTTCAGCTCCTTCATCAATGACTGTTCTTCCATCATAAGGTCAGAAGCAGGGATGTTTGCTGATGATTGTGACTCCTCAGACATTGAAACTGTCCATTTCCAAATGCAGCAAGATCTAGACAACATCCAGGCTTGGGCTGACAAGTGGCAAGTAATATTCGCACCACACAAGTGCCAGGCAATGACCATCTCCCAATAAGACAGAATCTAACTATCACCTCTTAACATTTAATAGCATTACCATCACTGAATCCCCCACTATCAACATCCTGGGGGTTACTATTGACCAGAAACTGTACTGGGCTAGCCATATGAATACCGTAGCTACCAAAGCAGGTCAGAGGCTAGCAATCCTGTGATGAGTAACTCACCTCCCGACTCCTCAAAGCCTGTCCACCATCTACAAGGCACAAAGCAGGAGCGTGATGGAATGCTGTTCACTTGCCTGGATGAGTGCAGCTCCAAAAACACTCGAAGCTTGACACCATTCAGAGCAAAGCAACCGGCTTGATTGGCACTCCATCTACAAACTTTCAACCCCTCTACTACCAATGCACAATGGCAGCAGTGTGTACAATCTACAAGATGCACTGCAGCAGCTCACCAAGACTCTTTAGACAACAACTTCCAAAGCCACGGCCGCTACCCCTAGAAGGACAAGGTGCCAGACACATGGGACACCATCAGCTGCAAGTTTCCCTCCAAGCCACACAGCATCCTGACTTGGAAATATATCGCTGCTCCTTCAATGTCGCTGGGCCAAAATCCTGGAACCCCCTCCCTAACAGCACTGGGAGTGTACCTACACCACATGGACTGCAGCAGTTCAAGAAGCTGCTCACCACCACTTTCTCAAGGGCAATTAGGGATGAGCAATAAATGCTGGCCTAGCCAGCGACGCCCACATCCTATAAAATTAATTTTAAGAAAGGTCTCAGGACAGTACAATCGGGAATTTCGGAGTCAGGTTGGAGCTTTGCAGTAAACAATCCACTGCATCATTTCTTGGAGCAGAATTTTTAACTATTTGATTCCTAATCACATTGTCCTGTTTGCACCAGTGAACAACTGAATTTACTTAGCACCAACACAAAATTTTCTGTAGAATTATAAAACACAATATAAAAATAGAGCTGCTGGTATCTGAAGTTCAGAGTGCTGATGTCACAGTAAATTAAGTATTATTACAAAGGGCTGAAAATCAACAATTCCCTGCACCTGAGGGCCTACAACCTGGGGTTCTGAAAGAAGTAGCTGCAGAGATAGTGGACACACTGATTATGATTTTCCAAAATTCTCCTGATTCTAGAATGGTCCCACAGGATTGGAAGTTAGCAAACGTGACAACGTTATTCAAGAAAAGGAGGGAGAGAGAAAACGGAACTACAGGTCAGTTAGCACAACATCACTCTGGGAAAATGCTGGAGTTTATTATTAAGGAAATCCTAGCAGTGCACTTAGAAAACCATAGTATGATCATACAGAGTCAACATGATTTTACAAAAGGAAAATTATGTTTCACAAATTTGTTACAGTTATTAGAGGATGTAACTAGCAGCGTGGATAAAGGGGAGCCAGTAGAGGTAGTATACTCTGGATCTCCAAAAGACATTTGATAATGTGTTAAACAAAGGTCTATATCCATGAGGGCTCTTGGGGTTGGGGTAACATCATAACATTTCTGGATGATTGGTTAATGGGCAGGAAGTAGAGAGCTGAGATGAACAACTTATTTTAAAGTTGGCAGGCTGTAACCAATGGAACTGTGCAAGGATCAATTCTGTTTTTCATTGTTCTTGGGATGTGAAAGTCACCGACAAGGCCAGCGTCTATTGTCCATCCTCAATTGCCATTGAAAATGTGGTGGTGAGGCATCATCTTGAATCTCCACAGTCCGTGTGGTCTAGGTGCACTCACAATGTTTTCTGTATGGGTTTGATACTACTGAGTGGTTTGCTGTGCCATTTCAGAAGACAATGACAGTTAAGAATCACGCTTTTGTGGATCTAGAGGGACATTTTTGCCAGACCGGGTGAGGGTGGCATATTTCCAGCAGTTTCACGATCATTATTAATGAGACCAGCATTTTATTCTAGATTTTTTTTCTTAATTATTTGAATTCAAATTTGCCCAGTTGCCATGGTGGGATTGGAGTTCATGTTTCCAGATCATTAGTCCAAGCCTCTGAATCACTAGTCCAGTAGCATAAAATTGGGCCCCAGCTATTTACAATTTATATTAATGACTGAAATGAAGAGACCGAAATTAAAGTATTAAAGTTTGCTGATGATACAAAGCTAGGCAGGAATGAAAACTGTGAAGAGGATACAAAGAGGCTGCAAGGAGATATGAAGAGGTTAAGTGACAGGGCAATGAGATGGCAGATTGTTTATAATGTGGGGAAGTGTGTCACTTCTAAATTTCATAAGAAAGCACTTTAAGTGATATCTTTGTACAAACATTTAATGCGCTCGTAACAACTTTTTCTCTCCGTTGTTTTATAAAAGTTATTAACACTCACAGAGTTGATGACTATTAAATATCAAAGAGAAATTTAACACTGCTGTATGAAGCTGTTGTACATGTGGTTATCTAGCTTCTTCTTAAATGATTTAACGGGAGGCTAGATAAGACATAAGGGAGAAAGGAATATAAGAGAACAGTAATGGTTAAATGAAGAGAGATGGAAGGAAGCTCGTGCGGAGCATAAATGAAGGCGTAGACCAGTTGAGCCAAATTCATGTTACTGTGCTATAGACTCAATCTAACCAGTCATAGTAATATCCAAGCTATATTAACCCACAGGATAACAATTAACTGTTACAAAATATAGCCTTTTTTTACATCAGACATTCAGAGTTAGTTTGTGACTTAGAACTTCATTTAGATAACATTGGACAGAATAACTTTTCAAATGGACTTTGGTTAATTTCATATCTAAGTTATATTACTTAATTTGCTTTGATGGAAAGAAGAAGCCACTTTACATGGACCTTTTCTAAACATATCCCAAGTACTCAGATGTCAATATTTCATAAACATTTATCTTTTGCTGAATTGTAATAAAGTATTTTACCGATAACCTGTAGAAACACTGTAGCATTTGACACCCCAAAATCATTTCTGGCGAAACATGTAAAACTTCCGGTGTCATTGACTGTCACTGAATCAATGCACAATGTACGTATAGTTTGATAGTAATTAGGAAAGTTGTTGGATGACGTTGTCACTTTAGCTGCCTGAAAGTAATATATGAGAGAGAATAGTTTTATTTCATGCAATCAGTTGTTTACAGAATAACAGTGAACAGTACACTTAACATCCTCTGACAAAGCTTATCCTCAGAAACATAATTCTTTACTATATTCTATTTTACAGTATTTCTTTGCTTAATTGATGGATGATTTTCATAAATCCATGTAGTTCCACAGCGTGATAAATCATGGCAACTGGAATTCCAGATAAGGCTGGTAGCCTAAGTCATTAACTTTATTAAACTCTTGGAAACTGAAGGTAATTGAGTGATTAGTCCAGGAACTTTACTGCATGTCTTCTCTACTAGTTTTGTAGATTTAAATTTAAACAAAATATAGCAAAGGAAGGTACAAACTGAAAGAGTAAAACCGAAGATAGTAGCCTGGGAGTCATTACGGTTGAAAGGTCATTGACCTGAAACTTTAACCCTGTTTCCCTCTCCACAGATGCTGCCAGAACTGTTGAGTATTTCCAGCTTTTTCTGTTTTTATAGTTAATAAGGTCAGACTTTTCATTGGCATCATTAACATACTTGATTTAATTTCTCCACTAAAATCACAAAGTAATATATTAATATGTTAGTTGTTCATAAACAAATAATGCATACAATGGATCTGATTTTAATATGAAGCACGTATCAGGGAGATGGTGGATTGCGAAATTGTACTCTCAGCCCACTGGTTCTTTAGTTCAAAGTATAATTTGCCTACAAAAATGGTATTTAGTCAATAGTGATTTTAGTCTTACAACAGTAAAAACCTTAAACCCTGAAATCTTGTCATGTCATCAGCTATCCACTGGAAGTTATAATTTCACTTTTAAAGTTATCAATCTCTATGGAGATTGTAACAAGATGATAATGTTGTAACTTACTAATTATTTCAGTTAAGATTAGCAGCCTGAGCTCTACTAGCTTACAGATGTTCAGTTAGTTAAACTGCATCACCTCGTGAGAATCTAGTAGCTTAGCTAGTGGTTTAAGCTGATTGTGCAATTGGTCCACAGTGAAGAAACTACATTTAATAATGGAATACTATTAGTCTATCTATAGGGTATGATTAGTATAGCAGTACAGCATTTCTTTTCAAAATGGGAACATCAGCCTGGCCATTGAGGATGTGGTGCCATGAATGAGGGTGACACGGTAAAGATTGGAGGAACGGTGCTCAGATACCAAAAGAATGAGATTCAGTCATCATTGACTAGTTATAAAGCACAGTTCCTTTAAGAAACAATTCTGTAATATTGCCTGAAACTCTTCGTGCTGAGTAATTCCCTTTTACGTTGTGGGAAGGAAGTGGAAGTTCATAACAGTGGAACAACATTAAAGGAGTTGCATAAGTTGTTTTGAAGTTAGTGGAGAATATCAGGCAGGGTGTAAAGAGGCTATCCAACACAAGCCCACATAAACCAGGAAGGTAGGTTAAAATTGTGTCCCATCTCTCTAGGTTCAGCTCAGTAACTCCATTGCTGCCTTGTTTACTTTGCAGCCCTGTGACTATAGTCAAGACAGCCAACAACAATAGAAAATGAAAGAGACCTAGCGAAGGCATCAAATGAGTCAAATTCATGAGAGTTTATTCACATGAACATCCAGTGCTTTCCATCCCCTCCCCCAATCTAGTTCCTCATCTTCATGTTTACAGTCTGTATCATTAATCTGTGATAATCTGCATTTCCACACTTGCAAAGATCCATCCTGTTTTTTTTTCCCAGCTGCAGCAAACCTTGTTTCTTCATATCATCATTTTTATATTAATACATGATCAACACATGAAGTAATTGATTCAAGATGGGCTGGTGTTTTTAACAAAAATATACAGAGTGACAAAGGCAGTTTATCTATTTGTGTTAATAATACATAGGAACAGGAGACCGCTATTTAGCCTCTTGAGGCTGTTCCACCATTTAATGAGATCATGGCTGATTTGTACCCCAACTCCATCTACCTACGCTGCCACCAAATCCATTAATATCCTTGGCTAGCAAAAATCTCTCAAATTCAAATTTAAAATCGAGAATTGAGCTCACATCTATTGCTTTTTTTTGTTGGTGAGAGCCCCATGCTTCTACCACTCTTTTGTATGAAGAAGTTTTTCCTAACTTCCCTCCTGAATGATCTGGCTCTGAATTTTAGGTCATGAACCCTTGTCCTAGATACCCCAACCAGTGTAAAAGGTTTCTCTTTATCTTGCTTATCAATTTCTTTCAAAATCATAATAACTTCAATCTTAACACCTATTAACACATTTTTTTATTCCAGAGAAAATAAACTCAGTTTATGTAATCTCTCCTCCTAATCTAACCCTTCGAGCCCTGGAAGTATTCTGGTGAATCTGAGCTGTATTCCTTCCAAGATCAATACATCCTTTCAAAGGTACAGTGCCCAAAACTATACACAGTACTCCAGTTGTGGTCTGATCCAGTGTGGTTTGCAACCACTACTGACCCGGGGACTAAACCAAATTGCAAGTCACTGATGCACAACACGGCCGAGCCCATACGAGAAGCCAGAACCCTCACCCCCACCACTTGTGTGATTTCACACAACTAGACTGGTTCCCATGTTCATGGCAGGAGTCATCATTAGTGCGAGCAGCAACAATGTTGTTTTATAAGCAAGACTTGGGTAATGGTTGATTTTGTTTTGTTTCTCACTCCACAGATATCACCAGACCTGCTGAGTTTTTCCACTGCTCTCTGTTTTTATTACAGGTAAATGTTAAATTTACTTACTGAACTTTGTGGATGAATCCAATTCACGGTTACTGCATGATTTATATTTTTTATTGTGCATGTCATCTGAAACTCCTCTCCTTCCTTCAGCAACTCCTTATTTATCTTCACAGTGATCTCTGGGGCTCTCTTGGGGACTAAAACATTACATGAACACTTTATTTATGAGTTATTATTGCTGACATAGAATAGTGCACCAATAACTGCCTCTTTCTGTTCCAAAACAGTGAATATACATCCCATTGGGAACCAACAGAGAGCACTTTATATTTGAATTTGCAAAGTACTGTGAGCCTTCACCTTTTAGTTTATGCAATTAAATATTTATTTAACTAATGGAATTAAATATTTATTTTAATTAATAGAAAATATGCTGATATTTGCTGAAAAATACGCTTTGCATCTCAAATTTGGAAATCAAAGTTTAAGGTTGTAAATATTGAAAGCCTGCATATTCCACAATACATTTTGCTGATTTTACTGAAAAATTCACAAGAGAGCAAACATCCTTAGCTCAGCATTGTGCAGACATGTGTGCCAGGAATTGTGTTTCCTTCTGATAGGGATTTTGTAGGGTTTAATGAAATACTGTGTTTCACACATTCTTCTCATATGTGAGGAAATACAAAGAAATGTCTCTCATTCCGCAAAAAAAAAACAAATTTCTTTCTATCCTTACCTCAAGGCAGCAACAACTTTTTCACACGAAGAGGGCTCCTCCCAGTATCATGTCCAATAGATCAAACCTGCAATCTCCCACAAATGTTCCTTTTTTAATGTTATATTGCTCACTAATGTGCTCCAGAAAAAAAATAATTGCAATTGAAATATCTGTTTGATGTTACAAAGTTAGCTTGGCTTATTTGTTAGCTGCCACAACTCCTACAACAGTCAGAAGGCTGTGGCATGAAGCCTTATTATGGAGTTGAGCACATTCTAGGCTAGCAATAAAAGAGGGATGTATTGTTGGAGGTTCTATCATTTGGATGAACTGCCTGCTCACCATGCCTTTGAAAACTACCTATGCTAGGAATACGGAATTTGTATCTTTGGCTTCAGGTGGTTTGGAATCACACTCAGTCGGCAATGTCCCAAACAGAGCAGAAACCATAATACTTTAGGGCTTTAATGCTTAAGATATTGGCAAGAAATTGTGCAAAAAAAAACAATGTCACGATGCTGAGTAGACAAGACTGGCTGTCACAGAGAGGCACTGAGCCTGGATAGAATAATTTTTACAAATTTACAATGTTTTTCCAATTTGTGGGCACATATGACATATTACATGTCTAAGTCCTCATCCAACCTCAGGGCTCTGATTGAGGAAACACTTCCAGTGCCAGTGAGATTGGGGAGTATCAGCTTAGAATGCTAATGACAGAAGAATAGCAGGAAAAAAAAGGCCAAATAAAATTGGGTTTTCTCCAAAATGTGCAAAGTTAAGGCTCAATAGCAACAACAGAGACTAGCTGCATTGTAAAAGGGAAATGTGAACTAGATTACATATCCTGTGGGCTCATGTTTCATTTCACCTGCCTATTTCTGTTCCTCAGTACGGAACAGGACAGCATTAAACAAACTTGTCTTCCAGTGTAAAGAGGTGACGATGACCTAGTGTTCCAGACTGGCACATTCCATGGTCCATTATCACCTACTGACAGACACACTAAAGCTTGGGGCAGCCATTGCAAAGGCTCAATGGGGAAAGGTCACTATCTAAGGACCTCCCAACATAGGACACTGAGGGGCTGGAGCCTGTGTGAAACCTCTCAGGCTGTATGCACCAGAGTATGTTTGAAATGAAATGAAAATGTACATTGTACATATATAATAAAAGTGTTGTGAGGCACCTCATGTTCTATATTGAAATAAACTAATCTCTGTGTAGTGTCAAATTTGAACTGTGATGTACTTTAACAAATTTTATGAATTAAAGATATCTTTTGGAGAAAACAGGCTAATGTTATTGACAGTTGGAAATTAACACCTATTCTGTAGATGTTTTAAAGCTAAGTGAAACCCATTTTTAACAGAGACCTGTCAATTACGCAACATTGTAAAGATGTCAAGGCCAAATTAGGAAACCTTAATTATTTTGCATATCTCAAAAGATACAATGTGATTCCGTTAGCAACACTGGATGTTAAAGAAAATTTCATAGGCAAATGAGAAGCAGAAGTCTGTATTATTACACCATAACTCTTTGAGTAAATATGTATCCCACAAACTCAAAATATCTTTTAAATTCACTAAAATACATATCCCAGTCCTGGCCCTCACTTTTGCCTGGCACTGTGTAGTAACTGAAGGTATAGCTTCTTCTGCTGTCTATCCAAAAACATCATGAGCCCTAAGTGCAGGCAATCTGGTGGTGGTGGTGGTGGTGGTGGTGGTTGGGGGGGCGGGGAGGGGGGGGGGCTTCCTGTTGACTATTCTGTTCAAGCATGTAGCATCTGAAACACTCTCTGTAATAAAGTTTATTTTTTTCTTGTTGAAACCTGTACACTACGTCAAGTCATTATGTTTGGTGACGAGGTTAAGACAGCTCTGACGCTGCACCTCGCCTTGTTACTGTGAGTACATTGAATCTTAAGAGAAAAGAAAAGAATGCTCACCAGTCATGCCACTCTTCAACAGGATCAACCCTATGACGCAATTACGGAAGACTGGAGCCAGTATGCAGAGCGCCTTGGTTTTTATTTCATAGTGAATGAAATTACCGCGGAGGAATGGCAGAAAGCCACCCTTTTCAGTGTATGTGGTAGCAAGGCATACAAACTCATCCGCAGCCTGACGGCCCTGCACGTGCCCAATTCTAAGTCCTTTAATGAATTAGTGAACCTCGTGAAAACGCATTTCCAGCCAAAACCATCCATAATAATGCAGCGGTTTAAGCTTAATTTCAGAGTTAGGGCCCCGGGAGACTCCATCACAACCTATGTAGTGAAACTGAAGCAGTTGACAGAACACTGCGACTTCGGAGACACACTAAATGATATGCTGTGGGGTTGATTAGTTTGTGGAGTTCACGATGACGCTATTCAGCACCAATTACTCACAGAGGTTGACGCTGATTTGAAGCACACCCTGGAAATATCCCTCACCATGGAAGGTGCTGCGAGACACTCACAGGCTTTGCAACACATACAACATGGTACTGTTCTTCATGTGGGGTGGGAGCCTACCACCAGGTGTGATGTGAAAACCAGAGACACAGCAGCGAAGTGAAAGGCAATGTCTGTTGTTAGAGAAACGAAAAGGCCTAGTAGAAACACTTCAGCAGTGACTCCAAGGTTAATTTGTTATAGATGTGGGGGTGGCCATGGACCGGACATCTGCAGATTCAAGGAGGCAGAATGCCATTACTGCCAAAACAAAGGTCACATAGTAAGGCAACACAGGGCGAAGTTGAAGCAGCCCATAAAGCAGCAAACCAACATGATTGAATTGAAAAATACAGCAGAACCTGAAGCTGCTGTTGCTGCCACCTATTCTCTGTATAATGTCACCGCTGTAAAAACGGAACCTAACACTGTCACAACCCAAGTTAGTGGCCAGAATCTTCTGTTTGGCATGCAGGGGAGGACCCAGCACGTCAACACATAAAATCGGGCGTGCGTCCCGACGTCACCGTGGGTCATTCTGATCTTCCATTTGGCAGGCACACACCAGAGTCAGTTGCAAGCATGCCAAACTGTCAAAGGCCTATTAAGGCCATGAATAAAACAATTAACCCAATTGAGAAAGCTGCCGCTCAACCTTAAGGTTAGCGGGCAGGCAAAAAGCCCTGGCAGGTTTCGCATTTTTCATGAAACCTCAACCAAGGGCGGGATAAGATTTCATGAAGATTTTCTTAATCAGAAGTTTTTATGAAAATTCATAAACATGTCGCAGTTCATGTGACACTGTCACATGAGGGGACATGTCTGAATAATTTTATGTTTCTTTTTTTTCCAACTTTGAAACTGAAGTTAATTTACCTGAGGCAGCTCCATGCCTCATGGAGATTTCTGAGCTCTTTTGCGTGCATGCATATGGTTTGGTCAGACACCCACCCACAACTGCTCCCAACCAGCCTGCCCAATGGGAAGAAAGTTCTCCCCATTGAGATGCCACTAATAATGGAGGTCAATATGGGAACCCCACCCACAGTGGTGGGAGAGCACACATTTAAATACCTAAACAAAGGTACCTAGCTACTGAATCTGGAGTGAGCAACCGCTCAATTGAAGACATACACTGAAGGATCTATAGAGGTAAAAGGCATCTCCACAGTATCAATGTCTTATAGGCAGCAGACAGCCCGGATTCCAGTGACAATAGTGACAGGAAAAGGACCTAGTCTTCTGGGCTGAGACTGGTTAAAGAAAATCAAGCTTGACTGGTCTGAAATATTTCATCTGAGAACAGGAGGGGCTCCTGAACTGTTAAGGGACGAATTGGGGAAGTTAAAAGGCTTGCAAGGAAAAATATATGTGGTATGTCAGGTGAAACCATATTTCTTTAAGGCCAGACCAGTGCCTTATGCATTGAAAGAGATGATGGATACAGAACTGTGCCAGTTAGAAACGCCAGGCATCATCCAATCTGTCCAATTCTCAGAATGGGCAGCACCCATAGTTCCAGTGGTTAAGCCTTACCAAACCATATGCATTTGACCAGGAACAAGGCAGCTAAACTAGCTAAGTATCCTATTCCAAGGGTCAATGACTTATATGCAAAGCTAGCTGGAGGCAAATCCTATTCAAAACTGGATATGAGCCATGCTTACCAACAATTAGAGCTGGACAGCGCGGCTAGAGGATACGTAACCATCAACACACACAAGGGTCTTTATCAATATACTCACCTGCCCTTTGGAGTATTGTTTGCATGTGCAATCTTCCAAAGGACAATGGAGAGTCTTTTGCAAGGACTTCCCCGGGTGGTAGTAAACCTGGAGGAGGTGCCAAGAAGCTTCATGGAAGCCAGCGTACAATTAAAGAAAGAAAAATGTAAATTCAAAGTGCCAGAAGTTACTTACCTGGGTCATAGGGCAGACACCATGGGTTTGCATCCGGTAGGAGAGAATGTTAGAGCAATCAAAGATGCACACTCACCGTCCACCGTAACTGAACTTAAGTCTTTCCTGGGTATGATCAACTACAATAGCTGCTTCTTGCCTAACTTATCAACTTTGTTGACACCATTACACTTGTTGTTAAACAATAATCGCCATTGGTCATGGAATTCACAACAGGAAGATGCCTTTGTGAAAGTAAAGAAACAGTTGCATTCATCATGTTTATTGGTACACTTGACCCATTGAAAGAATTGGCATTAACATGTGATGCTTTTCCTTATGGTGTGGGAGCTGTGTTATCATATAGAATGGAAAATGGAACAGAAAGGCCCATTGGTTATGACTCTAGAACCGTCTCCACAGCCAAGAAGGGTTATTCCCAGCTAGAAAAGGAAGGTTTATCAGTGATATTCAGAGTGAAGAAATTCCACCAGTACCTGCATGGATGACATTTCACCATTGTGTCTGACCATAAACTATTAATGGGTTTATTCAGTGAGGATAAGGCCATTCCAGCATCAGCAAGAATTCAACATTGGGCTTGCATATTATCTGCATATGGGTATACCTTTATGCACCATCCTGGCTTAAATATTACAAATGCAGATGCATTCAGTCATCTCTGGTTACTAGATTGCATTGAACATGCTCCAGTGCCACAAGAAGTTACACTAGTCATTAATTTATTGAATTCTTCACTTGTGTGTGCGAAGCAAATGAGAAATTGGATGAACAGAGGTCCAATTTTGTCAAAAGTCCGAGGCCTTGTTTTGCAAGGGTGGTCAAACTCATCTGTATCTGAAAAGATGAGACCATTCCATGCCTGAAACACAGAGTTAAGTTGTCAAGACAGAATCTTGTTGTGTGGATTAAGAGTTGTCGTCTCTTCGCAAGGAAGAGAAACACTCTTGACAGAGCTTCACAGTGCACATCCAGGCATATCGAAGATGAAAATGCTTGCGCGAAACTATGTCTGGTGGCTAGGCATTGATGTGACATTGAAAGCATGGTCAAGCACTGTCTCCATTGTCAGCAACAACAGAAGTTGCTTATTTCAGCTCCACTGCATCCGTGGGAGCGGCCAGGTCGCTCCTGGGTTAGACTACATATTGATTATGTGGCACCATTCTTAGGTACCATGTTTTTGTTGATCTTGGATGCACATTCTAAATGGATGGATGTTATGCGAAGTCAGATCACCAACATTGAGCCAACTATCGAGAAGCTGCATCATTGTTTTAGCATACATGGCCCATCTGCCACTTTCTAATGATGTATCTTGTGCTGCAGTTCCTGATCGTGTCAATTCTGTGGAGGAATGTCAAGCGTTACCGCTACGCTGCTCTAACCGAATAAGGAAAGCACCTCAGAGACTTCATCTTCAATCACCTGAAATTGTATATACATACACGTTGTTGGAAATTCAAATGTTATTTGTAAATAGAAACTGTAAAAAACTAAAGGGGGAGGACCAATAAGCGCTAAGTGCGGGTAATCGGGGAGGGGGGGCGGGGGGTGCGGGGGGTGGGGGTTGCGGTGGCAGGGCTTCCTGATAAGGATCCTGATCATGCATGTAGCACTTGAAAAGCTCTCTGTAATAAAGTTTATCTGTTTCTTGTTGAAAACTGTCTGGTTTGTCAAATCCTTACACATTGCTTGTGCTGCTACTGCTTATAGCTACTCCTGCCAGGGGATATGCTGTTATTTTGCTTTTATCTTGCTGTCATAGTATGTCATGCTTGGCTGTCTTGCATCATCCTAACATATCCAATGTAGCTCATCTGCAGCCACTCTATGATTTTCATTATCCAACTACATCTAGGCAGACCCCTCTTTCTGCTGCCCACCACTTTGCCCTCTAGAAGAGATCTCTGTAGCTTTTATTGATCTTATGCTCTGCATATGGAATTTTTAGCATGTCTTAACATCCACATTTCAAAACCTTCTATTTTCTTCCACAGATCTTTATTGTCTAGGTTCTGAGGTATATAGGAAAGTGGATAGAATCTAGCATATTTTCCTTGCTACAAGCTTGTGTTTTCTTGTTATTAACACATCCCTTATCTTCACAAAATTACTTCTGGCCATCTCTACCCTACTCCTGGCACTGCGTGGCACAACTATCTCACATGCTATTTCTCTGCAACGTTGCTTCCACTAATAACATCCTGGGCAACCCTTTGCTAAGAATACAGTTTTACACAATGTCCACCATGGTTTAATTTGTACAGAGAATAACAATGAGGGGACATGCAATGGAATAGGTAACCAACAGGTCGGATGGACTTAAAATGCAAGAGCAAGAGTTGTGAATTACAACCAGAAGCCTGCATGGGATGTAGATCAGATCCTATGACCTTTTTCATGCCAGCTCCATTATCAACACATTCCATTAGGGTAAAACAGGCATTTAATAAATGGCCCATGGACGCACTTCAGCCTTTGCAAGCTTCTGTTCCAGACTCCAGGCGGAATCTGATTTGATCCTGTGTTTTCTGTTCTGCTGTAGAAGTCAGTAAACAACCCATTTTCTCCAAGCCTTCAGTTGCGTAAGTTCAAGTCTAAATCAGCTTCTCATCAACAAAAGACATCAACAGAAGTAGAGAGCAAGCAATAATTCAACACTGGGCTAACCATTGTTCTATATGGCATATAACTTGTAACAGAAATTGCCTGGTGGAATATGGGGTGCGGGGAGAAAATTAAATAAAAAACAGAACCTGAATTGTCTTTATCCCCCTATCTACCACAACCAGTATCGGAAGATGGATAATGGCATTTTTCTTACATAGATCATGAAGAATAAACAAGGGCTAGGAAAATCTGAGAGAGGAAATGAAGACCTATGTTAAATATTTCAGACAAGTCTGATGATGCCAACATGTTTGATCTGTGGAATACTGCATATAACTGGGTGCAATTATTACATAAGAGCAGAATATAAGCAGCAGAGAAATCTCCATTCTAAACTGCTTGTTACTGAACTATTTTCCCCATCACATGTATGTAAATAGCCCCACGCTAAATAGTGAAAGCTTCAGCTATATTATACTTCCTTAAAAAATGACAGTTGATACCTGCTTCAGATTTTCTTTTCCTTTTCCACTTGCTGCCCACCCCTCCTTAGCCACCACAAGAAGTAATATCTTAATAAAACTGTAGAATGCAGATTGCCTGACTTTCAGGATCTGATTAAGATCACATTAAGAGAACAGCATTTTGGGGCATCATGAGGTCAAGAAAGGAGGTACATAAATGAAATTTTGTTCTTTCTTTCCACCCACACTCTGTGCAAGACTCCTTCACACAAGGCACACACACACATAGGGTACTCACACACTAGGGGCACATTCTCTGTACAAAAGTACCCCCCTCCCTCCGGCCTGGACACACACACACATATGCACACAAAAGCACAGTGCACACACACACACATACACACGCAGGGTACCCATACACAGGGCATCCAGTCTCTGCAAAGTGCACACAAACTCTGCACAGTACCTAACTCCCTAACCACATGCAAGCACAGGGCACCAACACCCACTCACACTGTACTTGCCAAGCACACACACACAGGGCACCAACACTGAATATAATTTGTCCAGGGTACTAACACTTTGCATACACAAGCTCACATTTTGATATTTTAGTAATGTGCACGTTTGTATAAAATTCTTTGTCTAGCATTTTCACATGCTTCAGTCAATGCTGCAAATAGATCTAATGCGCTCATCACCCTGATGGCTCAATGCATAGTGTGAATTTGAGTATTGCAGATCCTAAAGACCAGAAAAGTCATTGGTTTAATTCTTGATCAGCGCTCACTTAGGTGATTTAAGCTGGGACTGGAGGAGAGCAATGGGCTTCTATTCCCTGGATATTTGGAAGGGTTACAGGATGCAGTTGACTACAGTACACCTCACTCTATCTCAAAGCTGCCCTGGTCCACAGATTCATTTCACCCTTCATCTCATCCAACATTTTATAAAAATTTATTTTCTACCTTTCAGGTGGGAAGGATTGCAAACTTCAACAACTCATGGCACTAACACACCTCCGAATATTTCTTCCCTCTGACACCATCCCTTCTTCCAATATCATCCCCGACATCTATTCACAATACCTTCCAATTTTACACTCTAATTATCTGTCCTTAGCAAAGAGCTCAGTTTCACCTCCTTACACCTCCACCTTAATGAATTTCATGTTCGACATAGCACTGAACTCTTCTTCAATCACCTTCACCTTTGCGGTCACTTCTTTTGCAGTGTAAAGGGCTAATGTTAGAACAGTCTACATCATCAATGATGTAAGATCACATGACAACAAAGCATGCTGAGCAACAGCTCTATGTGAAGCCTCGTGCTAAGCCTTATCCTGTCCCCTTACTTGAGGAAGGATGTAGTTGCACTGGGGGAGGTTAAGAGGATGTTCACTAGGTTGATTCCAGAGATCGGGGCTTGTCTTATGAGGAGAGATTGAGCAGTTCAGGCCTATGCTCGCTAGAGTTTAGAAGGATGAGAGGAGATCTAATTGAGGTATACAAGATGCTAAAGGGGATAGACAAAGTAGATGTGGAGTGGATGCTTCCCCTTCTGGGGCATCCTAGAACGAGAGGCCATAGTTTTAGGATAAGGGGTGGTAGATTTAAATCAGAGATACAGAGGAATTACTTTTCTCAAAGGGTCGGGAATCTGTGGAATTCACTACCTCAGAGTGCAGTGGGTGCCAGGACGCTGAATAAATTTAAGGAGGAGATAGACAGATTTTTAATTAGTAATGGGTTGAAAGGTTATGGGGAGAGGGCGGGAAATTGGAGTTGAGGCCAAAATGAGCCATGATCGTAATGAATGGCGGGGCAGGCTCGAAGGGCTGAAATGCATACTCCTGCTCCTAGTTCTTATGTTCATATGTATATAGTTAGAAGAATGTTTCATAAAAAGTAAAATTTACCAACAGCCTTGCCTCTAGCAGTCTCTATCGATCCTGACCACGGAGAGCCTAAGCTAAGGCCCACAATAGTGATAACAGGTGGTGACAGTGGAAAATACAATGGAAAAAGCACCAAGTAAAGAGTCCAGTGACTGAAAAAGCAGCAAGAAAAATGACTGAGGAAAAAGACAGTGTGGGAAAAATGCCAACAGAACTTGAAGAAAGGCTAGAATGAAGAAAAGCATGGAGAAAACCTTATCCTTACCAGAGCACTTCAAACAGGTGACAGGCCCAGTTCAAGCCAAGAAATGGCAGAACTGGCATCATAAGTTTAGCAGGTACAGATCCACTTCGGGATTAGCAGAGAAACCTAGCAAGGAACAGGTCAGTACCCTTCTCTATGCCATAGACATTAGTGCAAACATAATTGTCAAACAGGGAATAAATGAAGCAACGGTGACATACAAAGATGTTATAAAAGTTTCTAATATATGTTGCAGCCTTAGAAGGAACACAATCATAGAAAGGGCAAAGTTCAATAGACATCCCAAAAGACCGGGAGAGAGCATAGATTCCTTCACTGATGATTTATATCGACTAGCTGAGAATTGCAAATTTTTGAAACCCTGAAAGGCAACTTAGTTCAGGATCGCATTGTTTTAGGGGTTTTAGAGGAGACTTCATCAGATTTTCAACAGGTGAGGGATGGTTTAATGCTACCAAAGGCTGTACAGTTAACAAGGTAGGCAGAAGTGAGAAAACAAAATCATGTATTCATTGTAAGTAGTAAAGAGATTTCATGGAAAAATAATGACTGACACAGTGAAGTTTGTAGCACAGAGAAGTAGCAGGGCACCCACTCAAAAACAGGGATAGAACGAAGAGGAATGCAATTGCCACCATTAATCAGTGTTCCCGGTGTGGCGTGAAAAGGCTGCATCGGCAAGAAGGGTGCCCCACCAAAAATGTGGTGTGCCGTTCCTGTAAGAGGAAAGGCCGTTTGGAATCTGTATGTTGCAGCAAAAAGATCCCAACTCAGAAATTTAAGGAGAAACCAATTAAAACATGTAGCATTCAAGGAATTGAAGGTGCAAAAGACAATGAAGTACTATTCTTGGGAGAAATTACAGGATCTAATGGGAAATATTGGAGCACAGACATTATGGTCAATAGACATAAAACAAATTTCAAATTAGACACTGGAGCAGTGGTTTCTGTTCTTTTAGACACAGAACAGTGGCTAAAACAAGGCTTCCTCCAACCATCGACCATATGACTCCACAGTCCAGAAGGCATTCGACTGAGGTTCAAGAGATAGTTAACTGCTACAATTCAGTACAAATCACCAAACCTTTGATCTAATATGATCTAAAACCATGTTCACTGTTGAGCCAAAAAGCTTGCGCCGATCTACAACTCATCTATAAAGTAGACAAATTGGGAAACCAAGACAAATCAAAATAATTCAGGTCAGAATTTCCAAATTTGTTCAGAGGTCCTGGGAATCTGAAAACAACTTATCACATCACATTGAGACCAGATGCCAAACCAGTGTGCTTGTTCACCCCAAGGAAAGTTGCACACCCACTTTTACAGTAGTGAAGCAAGAAATGGAGTCAGTTCTGCACCAGGGGGTAATCTCACCTGTAACAGAACCTACTAGTTGGTAATCAGGTATGGTTCCAGTACTGAAACCAAACAGCTCACTGCAAATCTGTGCTGATCTCACAGTTAGTCAAAGTTGTGGAAACAGAGGTCCACCCAATCGCATCTGTGGATGAAAGTCTGGCAAAGCTAGCAAACTGCAGTTTTCGCCAAACTAGATGCAAACAGTGGCTTTTGGAAACTAGCTTTAGATGAGGAATCCAAACATTTATCACAATGCCTGGGAGATATTGTTTCAATCAACTATCCTTTGGTATTACATTAGCACCAGAGATTTTTGAGAGGATGATGACGAGCACTCTAGAAGGATTAGAAGGGGTCATCTGCCACATGGATGGCATCCTGATCCATAGGTCCATTACATCAGACAATGATGACAGAGTGAGAGCAGAGCTGCAAGGAGCAGGGCTAATTCTTAATAATAAATGAGTTCTCGCAATAAACCAACTTTCTGGGGCGCATCATTCACACATCAGGCATCAGGGCTAATCATCAAAAATAGAAGGCAATCAAAGGTTTTCCACAACCTCACAACATCACGGAGTTTCAACACTTCATGGGAATGGTCAATCAAGTAGGAAAGTTCCTATCTAAACTGGCATATGTAAATGAACTACAGCAACAACTGCCTAGTCAAGACCAAGCATGGCGATGGGAAGAAAATCAACAAATTTCATTTGAAAGGATAAAAGAGCTGATCATTTTACCAGGCATATTGGCTCACTATGATCCAGAACTGCCTATGATTGTTGCCTCAGATGCATCTATCAAATGGACTGGCAGCAGCACTCTTTCAAATTCAGAGACGGTGAATGCAGACCAGTGTACGACACACCTCGAATACTGACTGAAATGGAATAAAGATATGGTGTGATTGAAAAAGAAGCTTTATGAGATACATGGGCTTGTTAGAAGTTTGCTGATCACGTCTTAGGCCTAAAGGTTACCATTGAGAAAGACGATAAACTGTTGGTTACATTATTAAATGCTAAAGATTTAGCAAAGATGTCACCAAAAATCCAGAGGTTTCATTTGAGATTGATGAGATTCAATGCTATAACTGAAGATGTCCGAGGAAAACAACACACTACAGCAGATGCATTGTCACATATTCCTGTTGAAAAACCTGAAGGGCACATAGATTTGTTGAAGGTGTTGAGTCCGATACTTCATTGATCACAACTTTCTACCAGCAACACAGAGGTTGAATTAAATTTGAAAGGCAAAAAAAGAAGACGAAGAATGTGCTAAAATTTGGGAACACTGCATCAAAGGATGGCCGGAATATGTTCCAGATAATCTTATCCTGAAGCAATATTTCAAGCAACAAAGAAATCTCAGTGTCATGGATGACTCGCTGATTTATGATGAGAGATTGGTCATACTTAGATTCCTCAGACGTGAGATCCTTCAGAGAATATACCAAGGACACCAGGGCATTACAAAGTGTTGTGCTAGAGTGTGAAATTCTGTTTGGTGGCCAGGAATCTCAAAATCATCAGAGGAAATTATTTCAAATTGCATTGCCTGTGCAATCCATCGCCAGGAGTAAAGAGAACCACTGATGGTACCCTCATTTCCGTCCAGGCTGTGGGAATGACTTGGAATGGATCTATTCGAGTTCAAAGGGAAGATATTCCTCATAGTTGTTGACTATTACACCAGAATAGTTTGTCTCCACCTGATCTTCTAATGGGAAGATGACTTCGGACCCAACTTCCTGTTCTTCCATACATGCTTATGCCATGCCGCAAAGCAGCAGGTATAGAGAGAGTAAGGGAAAAGGAGGATGAATATTCTGCAAATCAGACCAGAAACTGTAATCAACATCCTAGAGTACATCACTTATCAGAAGTCCAGCTAAGGAAAATAGTATAGATTCATGAACAGATTTGCAAAGGCCAGGTTTTGAATAAAACACGACATCCACAATCTTAACTTGTAGAGACTGAAAATGGAATAGTGAGAAGAAACAGAAGTGCCTTCATATCTAAAAGAAGACTGCCTGAATAGAGAACTGGTATCTCTGGTAATTCATATAATACCCACCCTCTGAGAGAGCCAAAAACAAGGTCAAGGAGATTGTGAAACCACTACAATGGTTATCTCTGTGAACCAGGGGTGAAAGCAGAGACTGCAGGGGGGTAAATGTAAGATAAGGTAAATAGCATATTTGATAGGGTCCAAAACCTGGGGGAGATGTGGTGTAAAGGGTTCATGTAAAATATGTAACTAGAACAGCCTACATCATTGGTGATGTAAGATCACAAATCAACAGGGCATGCTGAGAGATAGTTCTACGTGAAGCCTCATGCTAAGCCTTATCCTGTGTATAGTTAGAATGTTTAATAAGAGGTAATGTTTACCAACAGCTTTGCCTCCAGCAGCCTCTATTGATCCTGACCAAGGTCAGTCCAAGCTAAGACCCACAACGACGATATGAGATCTTTGGCCAGGAGTCTTCCCCCTAATTCCCACCTCAGCAGAACCTTTAACCTTTAACTCCAGTATTCTCCCTCCACAAGGACAACCCTCCCACCACCCCCCTTCCTGCAACACCCCACCACAGCCCAGCAACACCCCTCCCCCTTCCCCTTCCCCAAGCCCCACCTGGCCTCTTACCCATTCTAGATCTTTTCATTTAAAACTGTGGGAGTGACATCAGCTGTCTCAATTTCTCTGCTTCTATCACTCACTCTAACCTGTCTCTTTCTGAACTTGCTGCATTCCTTTTTCTCAGGTCCAACACTAACATCATCAAACCTGTTGACAAGGGTGGTTTTGTTGCTGTCAGGCAAACCAATTGCTACTTGCAGAAGCCAAATGTCAACTGCCAAATTTCTGCCTACCGCCCTGGAACATGACATCAACATGGAACATCAAACTGTCATCTTGTCATCTCCTCTGGAGATCTTCTTTCCATGACCTTCCACAGGATAGCACCCCCCCAATCCCAAATAGCCCTCTTTGACTTCAGTCCCAAGGTCCACAAACTGGATTGCCCTGATAGACCCATCATCTCCTATAAAAATACTATTTCTTTATGCCCTTGATCCATCTCTTCTCACTGACATCTGTGACTCTTCTGATGGCCTGCATCACCTTCATAGTTTCTAATTTCCTGCCCTAAGCATCTCCTTTTTAACATAAATGTCCAATTTCTCTACATCCTCAACTCCCACCAAGACCAAGAAAGCTTTCTGCTTCTTCTTTGACTAGGGGCCTAACTTTTCCCCACTCACCACCTCTCCCTGGTTCAACATGTCCTCAAATTGAACAACTTCTTTAACTCCACTCACTTCCTCCAAATAAAAAGTGTTTCCATGCCTATCCATATGGGCTGTGTTTTTGTGGACTATGTGGAACATTCCTTGTTCCAGTTCTACTCAGGTCACCCCCCCCTCAACTCTTTTCCCCAGTATGTAGATGACTGTATCGGTGCCATTTCCTGTTTGCGCTCTGAACTGGAAATTTTCATCAAATTGTTTCCAATTTCCACCCTTCTCTCATCTTCATATGATGCATCTCCAACTCTTCCCTTCCCTTCCTCAATTTCTCTATCTCGGTTTCTGGGGATAGGCTAACAATGAATATTCACTATAAGCCCATGGATTCCCACAGCTATCTCGACTATACTTCCTCACACCCTACTTCTTGTAAGGACTCCATTCCGTTGTCCCAGTTTCTCCGTCAACATCACATCTATTCTAATGAAAGCATCTTCTATACCAGCATTTCTGATCTGTCTTCCTTTTCCTCATCAGTGATTTTCTCCCAACCCCATTGTCACCATGATGGATAGGGCCCTCGGCCAACCCTATTCTATTTCACATACTTCACTCTCACCCCTTTCCCTTCCACTCAGAGCCATGATAGGGTGCCTCTTGTCCTCACCTTCCATCCCACCACCATCTGTATTCAACGAATCCTTCTCTATGATTTCTGCCATCTCCAGTGCGATACCACCACCAAACTCATCCCCTCACCTTCCTCCACTTTCAGAATTCTGAAGCATTGTTGCCTCCACAACATCCTGGTCCACTCCTCAATCACATCCCCAAAACCCCTCCCCTTCCCACTGCATCTTTCTATGAAGCACGGGAAATGCAAGACCTGCCCTTTTACTTCCTCTCTCCTCACCAACCAAGCCTTCAATCACTTCTTCAAGGTGAAACAACAATCTTTGTGTAATTTTTTCAATTTAGTTTACTGTGTTCACTGCTCACAGTGCGGTCTGCTCTACATTGCCAAAACTAAACATAGATTGTGTGACAACTTTGTGGATCACCTCTATTCAGTCCACAAATATGACCCTGACGTCCAATCACCTCATTTTAATTCTCCACCTTAATCTCACGCTGACCTGTCTGGCCTCCAGTTGAGGCCAAATTAGTGTTTTATAAATGCTAATCATAGCTTCCCTTACTTGTGTAATCTATGCCTCTAATTATAAAGCCAGGATCCCATCTGCCTTCAAACCCACTTTCTCAACCTGCCCTGCCACCTTCAATGATTTATGTTCCTTCTAGAATTGCAAGGTTTAGGTCATATTGCATCTCCTCGTTCTTCCTACCAAAATGTATCAGTTCACATTTATCTGCATTAAGTTTCATCTGTCACTTGCCCACCCGTTCCACCAGCCCATGTCCTCTGAAATTAGCATTATCCTTCTTAAAATCCACTATACTTCAAGTTTATGTCATCTACAAATTTTGTCCAGGTCATTTGCATATATCAAGAGAAGCAGTGGTTCTAGTACCAATCCCTGGGGAATACCACTGAATACTTTTCTCCAGTCTTAAGGAAAATACTTCATGTCATTCAACCAACCTGGTATCCTTGCAGCCACTGTCCCTTTTATTCCATGAGCTTCACCTTTGTTGACAAGCCTATTATGTGAAACTTTATCAAACGCCTTTTGGGAGTCAGTGTACACAACATCAACCGCATTACCCTCATTAACCCTCTCCTTTAACGCATCATGAAACTCAATTAATTTGGTTAAACACATTTACTTTTAACAAATCCATACTTGATTTTCTTAATTAATCCACACTTGCCCAAATGATTGTTAACTTTGTTTCTTAAATCTTTCCCACCATTGAGGTTAAACTGACTGATCTGCAGTTGCTGGTTTTATCCTTACACCTTTTCTTTTGAACAAAGGTGCAACATTTGGAATTGTCCAGTTATTTGCCATCAGCACCTATCCACCCGCACCCCGTATCTAAAGAAGATTGAAGATTATGGCCAGTGCTTCCACAGTTTCCACCCTTACTCTCATCAGCAACCCATCCGGTCCTGCTGGCTTATCAACTTTAAGCGCAGTCGCCTTTCAATTCCCTCCTCTTGAACAATTTTTAGCTGCTTCCCCTTTCATTACGACTTTCGCAGCATCTTCTTCATTGGTAAAGACAAATGCAAAGGATTTATATCTAGTTCCTCAGTCATGCCCTTTGCCTCCAGACGTAAATCATATTTTTGGTCCCTATTGGCCCCACTCTTCCTTATAGTCTCTTTTTATTGCTCATATGTCTATGGATGACTTTTGTTTTCCTTTTTATGCTAGCAGCCAGTCTCTTCTCATACGTTCTCTTTGTCTCTCTTATTTTCTTTTTCACTTTCCTTCTGAACTCTCCATATTCAACCTGGTTCCCACTTGTATTATCAACCTGATGTCTTTCATACGCACCTTTTTTATGCTTCATCATACTCTCTATCTTTCTAATCATCCAGGGAGCTCTACTTCCCCCCTCGTGGGAATGTATCTGGATCATAACTGAGCCATCTACTCTTTAAAGAGAATACATTGTTCCTTTACCATTTTATCTGCCAGACTTTGATTCCAATTTACCTGAGACAAATACATTCTCAGCCCATTGAAATTGGCCTTTCTTCAATTAAAGATTTTATTCTAGATTGTTTCTTGTTGCATTAATGCTATTTGCATGAGTCTAAAGTCTTAATTACCTGGTATTATCTGCAGTTTAAATCTTGCTGATTTTTTCACTATTCCATTTAGTACAGCAGTGCACACATAATACCCTTCAAAATGTCTCTTCAGATTAGTGATGCTTATGCCAGTGTAGATGTCAGCAGTATAGGAGAGGTCTTTGGGCATAGGTGTTCCTTTAACTTTCTCCAGTCTGAGGTTTTTAATCATAGGGGTTGTAACTCGGCAAGGAATGACAGCTTCAGCCCCTTCTGTTCCACCAATGAACATCTGTCGCAGTGATGGATTTACAAACAAATTCTTCGAGTCTTAAAAAAAACATAGAAAATGTTAAATTTGAAAGAGAAAATGGTTTCAAAATGCTCAGGTATGTAAAGCAGCAAAGCATAAGCACTCAGGTTTCATGTCTTTCACAATGTTATCATTAAACTGTGGCTGTCAAAGTAAACATTATTCATCAGCAATATGTGAAATGTTCTCAGTGTTCCTCTTTACAGAACTATGAAAATTTTATGAATAGGTAAATTGAAAAGAAAATAAATGGTTCAGAAAGATATATTAATCACAGAGTTTTAGTTGCCAGCAGTTTCAGCTTTATATGCCATCTCCCTATGTCTGCCCTACTGTATCTCAGGATGAGCTGATGCAGTGTTGTCTGCTATGCATGCCACTCACCACACGTGGCAAATCAGCCACAGGCATGTGGAGAATTGATGTACTGCATTTTACAACCACACAGTACCGAATTGCTTTAAAGTTGCAGCAATGGATATGAGTTTGAGTGTTACTCTCTGGCTTTTATTTGTTGCTCTTCCCTAATTGAGAAAGGAAGGATCAACCATGTTGCTGTGAAACAGGAATCGCATATTGGTCAGACCGCAATTGTTTAACAGATTATAGTTCAGTTGTCAGGTTTCTAGTAACCTGGAAACTGAAAAGCTATATGTTCAATGAAACAAGAAAAACAGTAATAGGTCTATTGAAACAAGCGATTGAAAGGAATAGGGTGCTTTAAGGAGTAAAAGGAGAGGTTAAGGAAGCTGATTATGAGCCAAAGGCTTAATAAATATCTGAACACCCTGTTTGGAAGTGGCAGTTGACAGACTGTATGCAAGGCAAGACTCGTGAGTGCAGAAGATAATACATAGTGATTTGTCAATTCTTTTCCCTCCCCAAGTTTCCTAATAAGAAAATTGTGATAAAGTTGAGACAGTTTACTTTTGAAAAATCTGTTTTTTTTAATAAACTGGCACACACTATCAGAAAAAGAACACATCAGTTCACAGATTGTCATCACCCTTTAGAAAAATGGATTATTTGTGAAGAGGAATTATGCTATCGAGTGTGTCTCAATTTACTCTCTGTTGTCTCTTTCCTCCATATCTGTTCTCGGTATCTCTCTTTATGTATCTTGCTTTTCTTTCCCTCTGTCCATTTTCGTTCTTTGTTCCTTTGCCTCTGTAATAAATTCAACCCAAATGGTTGGTGGCAGGATTGGGGCAGCATTCTTTCCTCTGCTTTTGAAAGAACAAAACAAGGAAATGCTATTGGGGTTAGGCTATCCCATCTGAAGCAGTAGCGAAAGGCAGAGGACCTACTACTTGACAAAAATCAATGCACTTTCAGGTGGTTTATGTATAAAATCTTTCTTTTATTGGAAAATAAAATGCTTTAAGCCATAAGATGAAGGAAAAAAATTTTACTCAAAGGGTTGTGAATCTTTGGAATTCTCTAACCCAGTGGACTGCACATGTTTGGTCATTCATTCAAGACCAAGATGGATAAATTTTTATTGACTGAGGGGCATGAGAAAGTGGAGTTGAGGTATAAAATCAGCCATGATTTTATTAAATAGGCAGCAGGCTCAAGGGGCTGTATGGCTTACTCTGCTTTTATTTCTTATGCTTTTATGATTTAAATTCAAGCCTTTCTGCCAGTGAAAGATTTCTTCAACCAGTGAACTTTATTCGCACATGCTGTTGGCAGCAATGTAGGTTCTCTTCATCAGTATAAAAATCAGGCAGGAACAGAACATTTACGTTATTGATGCAGCAGGTTTTGTTTGTAATGTCAATGAGGGGTATGTCCAGGGTGCATAGAAGGTCACCACATAGTTTGCAAAAGAAGATGACCAGCTCCAAAAAAAAAACTGACACTATCTCCACAACTCAAATAACAATCAATGACTTAGAAACAGCCTTGAATATAGGTCATTAATTAGAGTCATTATTCTAAGGTGACTGAATACATTAAGTTATGATTTATTACATTTGATTCCATGATTTATAGGAGAGTTTGGGACATTTATCACAATTCAGATACTTTTTCTGCAATACATGGAACTTAAAAGCATTGTCCAAGGCATTAAATGAGATGGTCATGCAGGGAATGCAAAGGGACATGTCTCTTTTATAGCTTAAGTTGCCCAATATCCCTTTGCTTTTATTGTTGCCAACAACAAAAATGTAAAATATGCATTTTTTCTTGTGCTGAATCGAGAAATTTATGAAAAGGTGCATTTTATTACCTGAATAATTCTTGGTTATTGCCCAGAAAATGTGATTTTCTAACACATTTTGTGCTTTTCCGTATGTAATGTGATTCCTAGAATTACATAGAAACTTGACATTTGGTGCAACTGGTCTATGCTGGTGTTTATACTTCACAGGAGCCTCTTTCCACTCCAATTACCTTTTTCCACCCAGTCCACCCATGTCCTTCTATTCCCTTTTCCACCATGTATGTGGTCAAAATTATGAATGATTTAGCTAGAGCAAATAATGAGAAACTGTTTCCTATAGCTGAAGGGTTGATAACCACTGGGCACAGATCTAAGTTGATTGGCAACCAATAGTTAGGATTTCAAATGCACTGCCTGATAGAGTGGTGGACACAAATTCAACAACAGCCTTCATAAGGAAATTGGATAAATACTTGACGAAAACACTGCAGGGATATAGGGAAGGAGCAGGGAGTGGGACTAACTGGATCACTCTTCAGAACAGCTAGAACAGAATCAATGGGCCAAATAGGCTCCTTCTGTGATATACAGTTCTATGGTTTGATATGTGCATCAAGCCTCCCCTTAAATGCATCAATGCTATCTGCTCCTTAAAAGTTCCTCATTGTCGCCATTCTCCATATAAAATAATTCTTCTGAAATGTTACATTTGATTTGCTAGTGGATTTCTTATCTTAATTGCCTCTTGTTCTGGTCTTATCACAAGTGGCAACAGATTCTCACGTCTGCCTTATCAAACCCCTTTATAATTTTAGCAATCCTTAACAGGTCTCTTCCCCATTCCAGGGAAAAGAATTTCAACCTGTTCAATCTTTCCTGACATATGTATCCTCTCAATTCTGGTAACATTCTTGTAAATCTTTTCTGCTTCAATAATGTCCTTTCTGTAATGTGAGGACCAGAACTAGAGACAGTACCCTGAGTGTATTCAAAACAATGTTAATTTAACATTACCTCCTTACATTTGTATTCTATTCCTCTAGAAAAGAGCACTTGTACTTTGCTTGTATTCTTTACGGCTTTATCAATTTATACTGATAGTTTTGCTGAATTATGTATCTATTTGCAGATCTTTTTGCTCCTCAACTATTTAGTTTCTTATGTTCAATGAGCTTCACATTCCTCCTACCTCACAATCTGTCACATTGAATCATATTTGCCACTTATTTAATTCTGCAAGTCTTTTATGCAAGTTGCTTCAGTCCTCCATATTATTAGCTATATTACCCAATCTGGAACTATCTGAAAATTTTACACCATACCTCCAGTGTCTTAGCCCAAATCACTTATATATAGTGTAAACCAAATGTAATTTACACTGCTAGAGCTATAGATATTGTAAAATCTTAAAGCTAAATATTTGCTTTATTTGATTCCTAATTCAACCATCGTCAGAATCATCATCAGAAGATAATAGAGTGTGAGCATAATTCTCCAGGCCTACATGTGTGCTCATACCTTAGTTAAATGGGATACTTGTGGAAATAATAATGGTTGTAGGCTTATTTCCAACATGTAAAATTATTGAAATAGATGGAAATAACACAATAGTTTAATGCAAAATAGAGTGAATGTAAAGGAAACAACTTTAACTTGTATCTTTATAGCACTCAAATGTAGGAAGCCTTCCCATTGCAGTTTATATTAAGGGAGAACAAATAAACCCATTAGTTATTCCAACGCAACACTCTGCAAAAATAGAATAAAAGGAAACTAAGCCTACTGATTTTGCTGGCAACATCCACTAACACACAGTTTTATGCTGAATCTTTACAAAAAGAACATTTTAACCAATAATTGCACTTACTTAAGAGCAGATCAAAATATATACAGTGTGTTGTACTTTCAATTCCAAAAGAAGAATTCTAACATTTTCAGTCTCTGCACTTCCATATTCAGCCTTGGCTGTCAAGCATGCATATCAGAAAATTGTGTGGGCACATTTCTTAAATTTATGCACATCATGGGCTGCTCATGGGTGGGGGAAGTTGATGGACGGGTGCGTACAGACGCATTTCCCATCGGCACCCCCAATCAGAGGCACGCCGCCATTTTACGTGGGCGGGCCAATTAAGGCCCGCCCAGCGTGATGTCCACACAGAAGCGCTATGCACTCCCTATGCAGGCGGGGGGCACATGCGTACGAAAGAGCGCATTCATCTCCCTGAGGCTGAGTGCTGTACATGTAAAAAAGACAAAAATGGAAAAATAAAATTTCCCTGACATGTCCCCTCATGTGACAATGTCACATGATTTCGGACCTGTCCATAATTTTTACAAAATCTTCATTAAAATTTTTTAATGCCTACATGAAACCTCATCCTGTCCATGGATGAAGTTTCATGTTTGTTCTAGTTCCCGCCGGGGCTCCTGGCCTGCCTGCCAATCTTAAGGTTGGACGGGCAGGTCTTTAATTAATTAATTGACTCTGTCAATAGCCTCAATTGGCCATTGACAGGTCGGCGGGTGCACAACTGATTTGGCTGCGCTCCCGCCTTCCTGAAAATTGAAATCGGGCGCAGTGACATCGGGTGTTCCCCCCGACATCACAGTGTGTCATTTTATTCATCGGTGAGCATGCCCCACCCCTGCTCGCCGACTCATAAAATTCTGCCCTGTGTATCAGGAGCACTGAGCTGAAGTGAAAAATGTATGGTTAAATTCCAACAGCAAATGCCAGAGCCACCAGCACAGGATGCATGAGTCCCCACAACCCCTGTTCATGTGCAGTCACACATGGACGCAATTAATAGAAATTTATGGACAAGGCCAGCACTCAAACTTTGTGCTTATGCACAATTCCACATGTAAACTCAAGCAAATTTAGAGGCAACCTGCACTGGCTTTTACCGCTAACTGTTTAAGGCAGTAGTACTGCAGATTGGCAAATGCTGACATCAGACATGTTTGAAAGTAACAGAGACCCCTTTGAACCTCCATAAAGCACCTTGGAATATTTCTCTACATTAAAGGCATTATAATAATGCAAGTTGTAGTTGCTGTTGGTTAACTGACAGAAGATGGGTGTTCTGAAAGCCAGTAGGTAGCCACATAGTGCCTCACCTACAGTTTGACCTGCCCAATATCCTTTCAGTGATCCATAGAAACATAGAAAATAGGAGCAGGAGTAGGCCACTTGGCCCTTTAAGCCTGCTCCGCCATTCATTATGATCATGGCTGATCATCCAACTCAATAGCCTGCTCCCGCTTTCTCCCCATATCCTTCAATCCCTTTCGCCCCAAGAGCTATATCTAACTCTTTCTTGAAAACATACAATGTTTTGGCCTCAACTACTTTCTGTGGTAGCGAATTCCACAGGCTCACCACTCTCTGGGTGAAGAATTTTCTCATTTGAGTCCTAAATGGCCGACCCCGTATCCTCAGACTGTGACCCCTGGTTCTGGACTCCCCCACCATCGGGAACATCCTTCCTGCATCTACCTTGTCTAGTCCTGTTAGAATTTTATAGGTTTCTATGAGATCCCCACCTTATTCTTCGGAACTCCAGCAAATATAATCCTAAACAGCTCAATCTCTCCTCATATGTCAGTCCCACCATCCCAGGAATCAGTCTGGTAAACCTTCGCTGCACTCCCTCTATAGCAAAAACATCCTTCCTCAGATAATGACACCAAAACTGCACACAATATTGCAAGTGTGGTCTCACCAAGGCCCTGTATAATTGCAGCAAAACATCCCGGCTCCTGTACTCAAATCCTCGTGCTATGAAGGCCAACATACCATTCCTCTCTTTCAAGCTGTTCAAATAGGAGGATTTCCATTTAGAGACCCATCAGTGCCAGTGCAAAAAAATTTTTTAAATTGTTACAGAAGCTTGTAATTGCTAGTCACGATTCTGGTCAGCAATAAAAGCCTTCCTCCACCTGTTTCCAGGAATGCTTTTGTGCAAACTAATGGGAATAATGCCCGAGAGTGGCACAGAAGTAATATCCTATGTAATCATCTCATGCAGCACCATTTCCACTTCAGCAGCTTTCAAACAGGGTGCTGGCTCACTCCTTCATGTGTCGGTAGACTCCTGCCTGCATCTTTAATTTGCTTTTTGTTCATGTCAGCCTGTTACTTCATCATCTCATGCCTGTTGAGCATTAGCAAAAGCTGAAGGTTTGAGATTAATTTTGAGCTTGTCTGAAATAAAGCTTTTCAGAATATTTTTTAACCTATTGACTGGAATGTTCCAGCCCCATTGGCGTCTGGCATCATGGAAGGCAGGGGGTTGACGGGGGAGGGGGAGCAGACAATATGGCAAGGAGGCCAAAAGTTGGTTTTGCATCGTCCTGAAACCAGTTTGTGATCCTCCGCTCCACCTGTCAATGGTGGGCCACGTTTCCCACTGCCACACGTCGGGAATGTCATTTTAATACATTTGCATCTAATTATAAGCCCTGCTCACTGGAATCATCGGCCCACGTCAAATTTACAGTTCACGTTGGCATGACTTCAGAACAACATGCTTCACAACTGCCTTTGAAAGGCGTGCACCTGGTAACCAGAACTTCGAGGGGAACTTGGGAGGTGAGTGCACACAACTGTGCTCAGCGCTCACGAGCATCGCCCGTAGGGCAGCAAGGAAGAGGCACCGCGCATTCACGGGGGTCACAGACAAGTCACTATTTCCCGGATGGCTTTCAGTGCGGGTCAGGCCACAGGTTGTGGGCGCGGGGGGAGGTGTCAGGGGGATGGGGGGGTCAAGGAAGCATACAGACTGAAGGGAATACTCGAGCACATGCCAGGGGTGGGGAGGGGGACGGCAGCGCAGGCTGAGGGAAATACTCAAGCACACGCTGGGAGGGCCGGTGGGGGGGGAGGGGGGGGGGGAGGGTTGAGGGAAGCGGTCACGCATTTGGAAAAGCTTGTCAAAAGTGAGCATTCTTTCACAGGTGAGGTTGATCAGCTGCTGCTCCTATGACATGCTTGGAGTCGGGCCTCTGAAACTTTTCTCCCCACTCAAGCAAAACAAAAGCATGAAAATGCACCAGAACTTTTCACCCCAAGGGCGCAGACTGCAAATTAAGGTGCGTTTTAGTGGGCTTCAGAGCAATTGGCCAACTGGGCAAATTGTACAATCCCCTTGCGAAAGGTGGCCATGGCACAGTCACTGGTGGAGGTGCCCACAGCCCCTTGCAATAGCTTTATTAAGGTTTGGACCAGTATCCTCTTGGCTCAAGCTAACAGTGCAGCAGTGCGGGTTAGGAGAATGCCTGCCCCTTAGCTGAGAGCACAGCATGCAGCCCAACGGACAATGCTACCACCAATCAGTCAGGTGGAGTGGGGTGGAGGTGGGTGGAATTTTGAGCAGCAAATGAGCACAGTACACACTGGCATCCATGTGGTGGCCAGCAATCTCCTGCATGTGTGAAGGGGCCTTCAGACTTAACCAAGAGGGGTTCTTAGTACACCCATGCTAACCCATACATTTCTCTCTTCGATCCTGCGAGAGGATAATCTCAGAATCATGCAGCCTGGTGATTTAGCGTTATGCCTCATGGATTAAACAGACCAGAGAAGAAGAGAGGAGAGGAGGTGCCTGCCTCCCTCAGGATGAAGGGGCAGCAGGGCCTGCTGTGCACACAGCTGGTGATCCACAGTAAGTCATCACTCATAGGTGCCTCGCTAGGCCCAGGGTCTATAGATGGCAATTGTCATTCCTGCAGATGAACAAGAACCAGTGTCGCTGAAGACTGCGCATGTCCAGGGAACTGGTCAGTCATATGTGCCACCTGCTGCAGGATTTGGCGCCACGGGGACATGGAGGGCATCCACTGCCAGTGGTTGTGACAGTGACTGCAGCGCTCAATTTTCACACTGGTAGCTCCTTCCAGGACTCCACAGGTAACCTGAGTGGGATCCTAAAAGCCTCCATGCACAAGTGTATCCAGGAGGTCACGGATGCCATCTTTGCGAAGGCTCAGAACTTTGTGCATTTCACCTGGGATCAGGAAAGCCAGGAAGCAAGAGCACTAGGATTTGTGCAGATCCCAAGTTTTCCACCGGGTGCCATCGACAGCACTCACATGGCGCATCGATCTCCGTGGCAACAAGCAGTCAGCTACGTCATCCACAAGGGCTGCCACTCACTGGATGTTCAGCTGGTGTGCAACCACCACAAACACATCCACAGGTCTGCGCACAATTCCCAGGGAGTGTCCAGAGAGGCTGCAGGGATGGCTCTTCGAGGACAAGAGCTACCCACAGAGGGCGCGGTTGATGACGCCTGTGCAGTGGACTCAGACTGTAGCAGAGCGATGGTATAATGAGGCTCATGCAGCAACCCGGACTTTGGTGGAGCAAACGATAGACATTTCGAAAATGTGGTTCCGATGCCTAGACAGGTCTGGTGGAGCACTGCAATACAGTCCCCAGAAAGTGTCACAGATCACTGTCGCTTGCTGTGCTCTCCACAACCTGATGCTGCAATGGGGGGAGGACATGGCTGTGGAGGAGATGGAGGGGCTGCATGTATCCTCTGATGAGGATCACGTCGAAGGGGATGACGGTGATGAGATCCTCAAAGGCAAGGTTGCTGCAATGAGGCCATTGCGCTGGCCAGACCAGGCAGGTGCGCTCGAGAGGCCCTCATTGCCACAGGATTTGTGGGGGTGGGATGATGAGATGCAGTGAGGACGGTCCTGACAACCTCATTTTGCAGCTGTGAATGTTTCACAGCGCACACACCATCAGCTCAGTGCTCAGGCTCATGACGTGGAGATGCAGCAGAGGTCCTGAGAGTTGCTAGATTCCAGGAGGATGATAATGATATGCAGTAAGGACACTCCATTTGTCTTCTTATTGCCTCTGTGAATATCAGATTCTTGTCTGGCTGAGGGCAGCTCGCTTGCGCTCTGTGATCTAGATCAATGGAGACCCAGGCGTGAAACTTTAAATGCACCTGATCCTTTGTCCACCTTCAGCACTTGACCCCTTCAAGAGCACAGTGTCATTGGTCACAGATGCTGAAGACATGGGGGGCCTAACCCGGCCACTACCTCTTGGTGCTCCTCCGGCATCCACAGCAGAGGTGGAGGCAGCCTGCTGACTGCTACATCCTATCTGTGATGACCTTGGCAGGCATCCTCTGGAGGGCCCCGACCTAATTTCGGAGTCCTGTCATGTGGCAGTGGCACCCTCCTTGACCTTTAGAGCTGGAGATGTTGGGTTCAGAGAAGGGTTTCGGATGGGCTGGACACTCCCATAGTCATCTGGGTGGATCGCCCTGGGGTGTGCATCTGCTGATCCTCCTCTCTACGGGTGCCCAAGGGCCCCAGGCAGACTCCTTGAGGAAAAGGGGAAGCTGGAGTGAGATTGACTGTCCCCCATCTCGTGTTGTCACTGTTGGAGGCCAACTGGCATCTGCAATGGGGTTGAGCCTGAGCAGCAGTGCAGGAGCGACATCACTGGCCAAGGTCTCCATGGCTACTGCCATCCTACCAATGTTGAACTCAATGCGTTGGCATGTCAGCACTGTAACCTCAGATAGACTCTTCCGTCGAGCCTTGCAATCTGAGGAGTGCAGTGGACATCCCTTCCTGATGTTTCTGAGCTTGCCTTTGCAGCTCCAGCAACTAAGACATGACCGAGTCCACAGGCTCGTCATCTGACTCGGACTCAGCAAATTTCTGGCTTCCAGCAGTCCTCCAAGTACCGGAAATCTGGGAAGTCCTTGCCGCCACCTGCTATGGATCAGACAGTATGATGTGCTCACCGGATTGTGACCCCGGGGCTACTCTAGAACAAGGCCCCACTGTGGTGTGTCTCTCTGCACTGGTGGAGGGTGTGGATTAGCGCTGTGATGGGTCTTCAATTAGCATGTCATCAGATTCTTTTTCTGAGGTGTCTTTGGGGCTTGAGTCAAGGACCTGGCTCTTGGACCCATTCGGTTGCTTTCCAGATATGCCTGCGAAAACAAGGAGAGATAATTAGTGCATGGCAGGGGACTGCAGGGGAACTCACTCACAGCATGGTTGTCTGATGGATGTTGCACCGCTGGATGCTCACTTGGTTGAGTACTGCCAACCTCACCTTCAGCACAGGAACATTCCAGATAGTCACCGGCCAGCTAAATGACTATTTTCAAAGTCTGTGAGGACCTTGGTGTCAGGCATTCCTCCACCAGTCTGCGACCTCCCCCTTTTGTTGTGTGCCAGCTGTCCTGCATGAATACAGATGGAGAGAGTGTAAGCAGGATACCTGCTAGGCCAGATAATAAGGATGCCTGACATTTGTGGGTGCTGAGTGGTGCCATGGATGGGATGAGGAGCTGATCTGCAGGGCAGATGAAGGTGTGTATGAGAGTGTGACTGGTGATGTCCCTTGAACTGGCAGTAAGTGAGGTCCCTGTGAATGTGTGAGTTCAGAGTGATGAGAAGAGTCACTTACCCTGGCGGAACAGAGATTATTCATCCACTTTTAGCACTGGGTGGCTGTCCTCTTTTGCAGGCATTGACACTGACCACCACTGCCACCACCTTCCATGCTGGATTGGTGACCTTGTTTGCTGGTCTTCGCCCAGAGCAGGGAACTTCACGGTGGGCGCGCACTGTGTCTAGTTCATGCCTGAGGGAGGTGTTGCTAAATTTGGGGGCAGCATGTTCCTCCCTTTGACAGCCATTATTTTGCAGCAGCTTTCGATCCCTTACAGAGAGCTAGCTCTGTGCATGGGTGCCCTTTAAATATGGCGCCTGGATTACTGAAGGCCTGAGGTGACAGCGGGGCGGGCGAATCAGAGGCCACCCGGCCAGTGATCTAGCATGTTTCCAAGGACTCATTATTAATGAGGTGGGACATGCCAGGAATGGGGCGACACAGCACGAAAACCCGCTATTGCAGCCGGCGGGTAAAATGTCCTTTCTCCTGTCCGCTACTGCACTTTGTGTAAATCTGGGACGATTCTGCCCATTGTCACAATTCCCTTGAACAGTCCCCATCTCCTTAATTTCACTTCCCTGCAGTATTCTGCTTCCATCATTGTTATGCTCCCTTTACCTGTCCAATTCAGCACCTGGGTTTGTAAATAGTTGTACCAATGGTCCACCTATGAAATTTGGGTGCTATTAATGTATTACCACTCTGATAAGATTAGCATGATTTCTTCAACATTTTCAACTAACACTGGCAGACAAAAATCAACTTACTACAGCTTAATAAAAGACTGTTATTAATAGGACCTAGTTACCTTCCACAAATATGTAAAGGGAACTGTTCTCAAAAGAAATGAGATTTTGGCATACGTATCGGCCCGTGTGCTTTGGCTCTGCTGATTTGATATTGACGTGGCTTTGGTTAACGGCTTTTTTTGCACTTGATGGAGTTATCCACCTGACACCAGGCAGGTCTGTACATCCAAGACTAATGCGATCACCCTTTTTCTTAGTCAACGTGCCATTCTGTGGTTCAATCAAAGGTCCGGATACACCTGCTCAAGAAATACAAGAACATTGTTACTTCTACCAGCTCCTTAATATTCTACAGATGTTTTATTTCTGATCAGTATTTTTTTATTTCACAGATCATTAGAGAGGTACATGTAGGCAGATATTCTTCCCATAGAAACTTCTCCTTGGCTTTGATTTCAAGGGGAGGATATTCCCCTCGTCTGGCAGATACAGCCTCGGCCGCCCGCGATTGGGCCCTGACCACAATTTCATGCTGGCTGGCCAATTAATGGTGTGAATCACACACTGAAACACTCAGCGCTGCCGGGTTGGGGAGACCCTCCCTGGCTGGGAGACCGAGCGCAGAAGTCAGCACATGGGCGCAGTGCGCTCACAGAAAGCTCCCTGAAGGCACAGAGCTGCCTCAGGGAGCTGAAGATTTTCCACATTAAAATTAAAGGTTTTGAACAAAAGGGAAACATGTCCACTTCCTCACGGGGGAAAAATTTTCCCGACAACCCACCAACACTTTTAATGACGCAGAATGACGTCAGGCGGAACTCCCAACCTCACCCCGCGTCATTTGCATTTTCAAATCGACGGGCGCACAGCCGAATCAACTATGCGCCCGCCAACCTGTCAACGGCCTATTGAGGCCATTCAAAAAACAATTAAACCAATTAGTGGACTTGCCCACCCAAACTTAAGGTTGGTGGGCAGGTCGGGAGCACTGGTGGCCACCTGAAAAAGCATGAAACCTTATCCACAGGCGCGATGAGGTTTCATGACTGAAGGATTCACTCTTATGTCCATGTCCCAACCCATGTGACATTGTCACATTAGGGGACATGGATGGTAAATGAAATTTTCGAAAGAATAAATTTTTCACTTTGGGAACTGATCTCCCTGAGGCAGCACTTAGCCTCAGGGAGATTGCAGCGCTCCTTCACGCACATGCGTGAAAGAACACACATCCACATTTGGCATTCCCCACCACCCCCCCCAACACCCCAGCCGACACAGGAACCGCACAGCGCTTCCGTGCAGACATCACGCTGGGCGGGCCTTAATTGGCCCGCCCATGATAAGTGGCGGCGCACCCCCAATCGGGGGCGCAGGTTGGAAGGCTGTCTGTTCAAGCCCGCTCCCGCACTTCTCCCCCGACGGCGGGAAAACATTGCCCATCAGCAGGGACGTGTTAGAAATTAGATTTTTAAATTTCTAATTTATTTTTAATTAACATCGGAAACCTCATCCCGCCTGTGGATGAGGTTTCCTCAAAAATCCAAAGGCTGCTTTGCCTTTTTCCCCACCCACCAACCATAAGGTCGAGTACGTGCCCGCATGCCAAGGTGAAAGTTCAGCCCCATGTGCTATTTCCAAACAGTTTCTTAATATACTGAGCAATGTATAGTCATGACTAACATTATGTGATCAGTGCTGATAAATGGTTTTGCTTTCCACACGATATTTAAGCATTTACGTCATTAACATTTTGTTATGGCAGTCTTGCCACAATGTTTTTTTTTAAACATTATAATACTCAGTTGAGGATTACAGTTTCCTTTTCTTTTGGTTTATGCAAACGTAATGTACAAACCATTACAAATGTCTTATGCACAACAACACTAACCTAGTTTAGCTATTTACAGTGGTTCAAATCTTTCTGCTGGCACATTTTGAAACCTGTAATTGGCAACAATAGTACATACAGCTAAAGGCTAGCTAACATTTGATTCTGATTGCTGTGAAAAGATAGGGTTGCTTTTAAATCAGGACCGAATCAGGGTTGTGGGGGTTGAAGTTGGTGGAGAACTGTCCAGCCAGATGTTAAATCCTAGGTCTCATGCCCTCACACTTGACTCCTGCCGACAGCTGGAGGAAATGATGTTACTCTAAGCAGACACAAGTCAAAATAAGTGAAAGGTCGGGCTGCCACTAGGATGGAAAAGGTCCCCAGCAAGGTAAGTGGCATTTGGAAGCAGGGGAGCAGTTTGGTAATTGCACAAGTGAGGGAGGTGGTGTGTGGAATGAGGATGGCTGGAGCTGGGGTTGGGGGGCGGGTGGGGGGAGAAAGTATCCTGCTCCTCCTGGACTACTTTAAAAATTAAGCTTTAAAAATTATGATCGAAGTACTTACCTGGGCCTGAGAGGTTTTTGTTGCATGGGATCATAGTTGGGCCCTTGGTCAAAATGGCATATGTACACCATTGATGACATTGCGATGTGCAATTGTCATTTATATTAAACCTATTCTCCTCTGGGGCGAGCTCATGGCTGAAGACAAGTACAAATGGTAAGGCCCAGGAATGCCACATGAATTTCCTACCATCTTATCTCCCCAAGTCTTAACATATTGTTCCCGCCAAGCAAGGTCGGAGGGTTTTAAATCAACACTGATAAGGAGCATTTACTTGTTAAAATAAAGACTAATGAATACAGCGGTAACTTTTGATTCCCTGGGAGCAGGCAATGTATCTACAAGTGGCTTATTAACACTGTTCACATTAGTACAGAGTAGGACATCAATAGAACTTCATGCCTAAACCTGAAGTAGCTAACCAAGCATGCTACACATTCAATTCTGGCACGTCATGCTTTGCTTGATATTATGTACAATACAAATGTCTATTTCTGTTCTTCAATTGTTGAAAATTAGAAAGCATAAGATGGGAAAGGTCACTTGGCTCTCAAACCTACCTAACCCACAAATAAAGTTCAATTTATCCTAACATGAACTTGACCCTGAGTATTTCATTTGCTGAGGGAAAGTTCAGCATAAATACTTCCTGATCTTCAAAGGTTAACTCCATAATAACTATTCATCCCACATCTTCACTGTCTTCAACTTCATTTCAGTCCATAATGTTGTCACTAGGATTTCCTAAAGGCTACGAAACATGACATTTTTTTTACTGCGTCCAATTAAGCAGAGAAGAGCAGCCAACAAAAAGCAAATCTAGATTTTGCCCTTCCAAATATGGAGCATGCGCAGCGAAAATAATTTGAGCTGTGTAATGCAAGTACTGATGGTTGCAAGTCCATCACGAGTTGTGGTTGGTGGGAGCAATTTGAGGTAATAAATTAAGAGCATCGTGCAACATTAACGCAGAATGACTTAAGCATGTTTTTTCTTATGGAGGATCAGTACCAAAATGCTAAATATGTCTGATGACATTGCTGCTGTACATATTCATATACCCTTTAATCCTGCTCTTAAGTGGATATTTGGACAGAAATTATATGTTTACATTAATGTTGTGAGTCCTAACTGTCCCATTATAGTGTACACTATTTTAAATCTTATGAACTACATTCAGTGCAGCCCATGTTGCAATATAGCTGAAAATATAAACAAATACACACTCAACAATTGTTGTTGCAGTGAGGAAATGATGGAATAGGTTACTGGTGTTAAGATGAAGACAGCAGGAACCGTATAACTCAGTTTTGCTCACAGTTCTTAAGGGGCCCATTAACCATTGTACAGACCTAAGTTTTGAACTGCCACACCTCTATGTGAAGTACCATTTGAAACATTTTGTGAGACTATTGCACTTTTGAACACACTCTATCATCACACCTAAGCTACATAGCACATTTTTCTTGAAGTTGGAGGTAGCAGAAAGAAGCAACAAACAGAGGCTGATATATCGAGGCTGAGCAGGTCCTATGGAATCGAGGAATATCTCAGTGGGATCAGCAATTGTGGATGCAGAGAGAAGTTCTGGTCCACAATGTAAGCATCATCACTCAATGTTTCTTCAATTTCTTGGCTCTGTTGTTTGTAGCACAGTAAAGGCATGTGACTGTCAGTGACCTTTTTCCAGAAGACATGCAGAAAGCTGTTTCTGTGATTAATTACCAGACAAAGAGGAATTGACTATAAATCTCTTGCATTAGAATTTATGCAGCATGTTGCCCAATTTCCCTCAAAACTTTGGCAGAAGATCAGTGGAAACCCCAGGGAGGTGATGTAGAAACAGCATAAACCACTGTTGACGGCTAGCCTGGAGGTTTTTGGGCAATCATTTGTCAAGGTTAGAGCCGGCACTCAGGAGAAATATCATAGAAGTTTCAGTTCATGTAAAGAAAGAACTTGCATTTATATAATTACCTTTCATGAACTTAGGGCATCCTAGTATACTTTATAATGTAAAGCCTTTGAAGTATGGTCATTGTTGCAATGTAGGGAAACATGGCAGCCAATTTGCACACAAGGCTTTACATACAATAATGAGATAAACGACCAGATCATCTGTTCTATAGGTTGAGGCATAAATATTGGCACGGGAGAACTTTCTTGCTTTTCTTCATATAAACGCATGCATTATGTCATGTTCTTCTGAGAATAAAGACAGGTCTTGATTTAAAGTCTCATCTAAAAGACAGCCCTCCAATATGGCAGCTCTCCTTCAGTGCTGCAATGATGCAGCAGTTTAGAATGCACACTCAATTACTAGAATTGGCCTTGAAAGCACAACTTACTAATTGTAACAAAACAGCTCCTGCTGAGCCAAAGTTGGCACCTGGGCCATGGAATTGGAATGAAGAGACCTAAC
This sequence comes from Carcharodon carcharias, assembly GCF_017639515.1. NCBI lineage: Eukaryota > Metazoa > Chordata > Chondrichthyes > Lamniformes > Lamnidae > Carcharodon > Carcharodon carcharias. Next base: position 152,991,586 of record NC_054467.1, on the reverse strand, counting down.
ATATACCTTGGTGTCATCTATAATATCCTGCACTCAAGGGAACTCCATCACCAATGAAAATTGAGAGTCCTGTCCAACAGCACCTCCTTTCCACAGGAAAAGTGATGAAGAAGTTGTCCCTTGCAAACATAACAGTTTGTGAGTTGCTTCACACAGGTGTGTGTTCCACACTGCCTGATGTGGCAGATATCCCTTGAGCCAGATTAGAAGAATACAGCAACATGAAATCTTCATACTATGATAGCTTTTCAATCTATTGGGAGAATTGTCCTTTTTCCAGATGTTGTCTGCAACATGTCCTGCAGCAGACAGTACTACTCTGTAGCAGTTATTGTTGTGAAGTGGAAGCAACAAAGACCTCTGATGGTGTGGAGTGGTCAAGAAATACAGATCCCAGGATTAATGGCAGACCAAATATCCTGTGTCATTAAACTTAACCATGTTTGGCCCCTTGTGGATTTTTCTTCCGCTTCAAAATCATGCTGTCAACTCCCGAAGGAATACCCATCCTTATCACTTTATATGGTGACTCTACTGGCAACGGCAGCACAGATTAAAGAAAGCATTGACAGGAAGAACAATACAAACACACGAATTAGGAGCAGGAGCAGGTCACTCGGCCCCTCAAGACTGCTCCGCCATTCAATAAGATCATGGCTGATATTAATGTAACCTCAATCCTACATCCCTGCCTACCCCCGATAACCTTTAACACCCTTGTCAATCAAGAATCTGTCTAGGTCTACCTTAAAAATATTCAAAGACTCTGCTTCCATCGCCTTTTGGAGGAAGAGAGTTCCAAAGACTTACAAAACCCTCAGAGAAAAAAATTCTCCTCATCTCTGTCTTAAATGAGGGACCCCTTATTTTTAAAGTGATCCCTAGTTCTAAATTCTCTCACAAGAGGAAACATCCTCTCCACATCCAACCTGTCAAGGCCCCTCAGGATCTTAAAGATTTCAATTAAGCTGCCTCCTATTCTTCTGAATTCCGGTGGATACAAGCCTAACCTGTCCAGCCTTTCCTCATAAGACAACCCGTCCATTCCTGATATTAGTCTAGTATACCTTCTCTGAATTGCTTCTAATGCATTTGCATTTTTCTTTAAATAAGGAGACCAGTACTGTACACAATACTCCAGATGGCAGTGTACTGAGCAAAACCAACAAATGCCTGCAGCAAATGGCACAGCAGGTAATTAAGAAGCAACTTAAGTCCCCAGAATAACATTGCTACAATTATGAGGCTTATAAGATAGTTGAGTTTTGGAACTGTGTCTTTTACGTAAAATGAAATGGTCATGTAACCTGTTCTGATGTATGCCTGACAGCAGGACTGGGTGGTTTGATTGTTAGAGATCAAAGGCAAATTGTTTTATTGGGAAGAAGATGGCAATAATGGCAGCAACCTGTCAAACCGTGGATAGACTATTAGCCTCCAAAATCCCAGAAAAGTGTTGAGAACATCGGATTGTAAACAGCTGTCCTTTAAACTGTCCATTTAGTTCCAAGATGAAAGAGAGTTGTGTTCTCAAGGATAGCACCTAACCCACATGATTTAAGTTGCCATAGTGATGCATTCACGACAGGACGTGTACAGAGGCACCCATTGTCATATCAGGTTATAGGCTTTCCTAAAATATCTCTGAATAGTTTGCCGGGGTCTGGGGTGGAGAGAGAGAGGGAGAGAGCACGAGAGCGAGAGCGCAAGAGAGAGAGAAGTTAGAAGCCAAAAGCTTCAATGGTTCATCGCTAGAATGCAGATGAAAGATCGAGTACAGATTGGAAAGATGAAAATCATGGTGAATTAAAACAAGGCTGGAAGATTTGCCTAGCTTTAGCTAGAGGGAAAAGTCTCCAGGAAAACCCACACCCTGGAAGACAATTCTGAAATTGAAAGTTTCCAGGCTGGGAAAGGGAAAGATTGGAAATAAACTCTCATCAACTAAGAATCAATGTGGAGTGATTGTGGGAGTATTGAATGTCTACTTAAAGGTCAGAGTAATGGATACCTGATTGTGCTTTTTTGGGTTGTGTTAAAAGTTATGTTCTGTAGACTAAAGTATAACTTGTCTACAAAGATATTGCTTAGTCAATATTGTTTTTAGACATTTTTTACAATAAATATCTTAAAACAGGAAATCTTGTCATGTCAACCTTTCAGCTATTAACTGGAAGTTCAACTTATTTTTTTTAAATGTTAACCACCTCTACAGAGATTTTGTGAGTACAGTCTTAACTAGAATCAAGAGATTTATTGTGGAACTAATTTTTAAAATATACCAATTACATAAGGGCCATTCACATTGGCTGGGGAATTGGATGCAAGGTAAATTGGACGCACAATGTCAGGACCCACATTCATGGCCATGCTGCAGATGGAACTCCAGGAGATTGGAGTTTCATGTCATGTCTCGTTAACATTGAGCCATTCTCATTTTACTTGTATCTTCTAATTCTGTAATCACGCTTAATGTTAAATATCTGCTCTGTATGACCAACTAAACAAGCCTTTCAAATTTTTCAAAATTTTCCAAATTTTAATCCATCTTTCCCTGAAGGTCCCGTTTCATACTGAGATATTATTCAATAGACAGCTAGGCACCTTTCATAATTCATCTTTTGTCCATACTGAGCCAGTATGCCTTATTCAACCACGAGGGACATTACAGCTGAAACTAACCCTGTCCTATGTACAGGCCATGTGCATACACTTTTCAACAGAAGTTATTGAATTATGATTACTGCAGAAACCCTAGCCCAGGTCTCTCCCAATCGAAAGAAATGAAGGCTACCCAGTCTGGCCTACATGTGACTCCAGTCAATGCTTTGTGGTCTGAAGTGGACTTATGATGCAGAAAATCAGGACTGAGTGGTAAATCTGTGCCCCAGATCTGTAACTAAATCTCTATAGTAATGTTGGCCTAGATCTTCTGGTCTCCCGATTGTAAGAGAGCAGTTGTAACAGAAAGATACATGCATAACCCCTCGTAAGTTCTGATGTAAGGGCATTCCCAGTACTTACATGGAAGGTTAAACTTAAGGTTGTCGATTTTACCCTGCCCTGATTGCTCTGTGACTGGCTAAAACCACAGAAACTTGGGCTATTTGCCCTATACTGTTGGGAGTGAGGGAGGAGAGAGAACACTGTCGGGAGGTGAGGATGGGTGGACATTGTTGGGAGTGAGGGAGAAGGGAGAATACTGTGGGGAGGTGAGAATGACCACAGTGGTCAGGAACAGATCTTTAAATACCTCAGAGAAGGTACTCAGCCCTTGAGTTTGGAGAAAACTACTGCTCAGTTAAAAACATATGCAGTGGAAACAATACAGGCTAGCTTTTTAATTCATTGGATGGGGACATCACTAGCTAGGCCAGCATTTATTGCCCATACCAAGTTGTCCTTGCATTTAGGAGTCAACTACATTGCTGTGGGTCTGGAGTCACATGTAAGCCAGCAGATTTCCTTTCCTAAAGGGAATTAGTGAACCAGATGGGTATTTACAACAATTGCTTCATTGTCATTATTAGACAATTAATTCCAGATTTTATTGAGTTCAAATCTGTTGTGAGAGGATTTGAACCCAGGATCCCCAGGCCATTACAGTGGATCTCTCAGATTACTAGTCCAGCAACAATACCACTACACCACTGCCTCCCCTAGGTGAAAGACATCACCTCTGTACCTGTATCATACAGACAACAGTCAGCTCAGCTACCAATAATTGTTGTACCTGGAGAAGGACCTGGCCTTCTGGGCCGTGATTGTTTTTAAAAGTTTATTCTTGGAATGTGGGCTTGGTTTGCTGGGCCAGTATTTATTGCCCATCCCTAGCAGTCCTTGAGAAGGTGGTGGTGAGCTGCCTTCTTGAACCGCTGCAGCCCGTGTGGTGTGGGTACAGCCACAATGCTGTTAGGAAGGAGGTTCTAGGATTTTGACCCAGCAACAGTGAAGGAACAGTAATATATTTCCAAGTCAGGATGGTGAGTAACTTGGAGGGGAACTTCTATGTGGTGGTGTTCACATCTATCTGCTGCCCTTGTCCGTCTAGATGATGGTGGTTGTGGGTTTGGAAGGTTCTGTCGAAGGAGCCTTGGTGAATTCCTGCCGTGCATCTAGTAGATGGTACACACTGCGGCTACTGTGCGCCAGTGGTGGAGGGAGTGAAGGTTTGTGGATGGGGTGCCAATGAAGCATGCTGCTTTGTCTTGGATGGTGTCGAGCTTCTTGGGTGTTGTGGGAGCAGAACTCATCTAGGCAAGTGGAGAGTATTCCATCACACTCCTGACTTATGCCTTGTAGATGATGGACAGGCTTAGGGGAGTCAGGGGGTGAGTTAATCATCGCACTATCCCTAGCCTCTGACCTGCTCTTGTAGCCACAGTATTTATGTGGCTACTCCAGTTCATTTTCTGGACTAGATTAGAGGGAAACTAAATTGATCAGAAATTTTTCAGGTCAGGACTGGAGGAATTCCAGAGTTGCTGAAAAAGTATGACAGAGTATTCTGAGATGAGTTGAGGAAAATCAAAGGTCTAGAAGCTAAAATATATGTGGACCCTGAAGCAACACCCTGGTTTTTAAGGCAAGATCTGTGCCTATAATTCTGAGAGAAAGGTTGAGATGCAATTATGTCATTTGGAGAAATTAAGATAACACAGCCAGTCCGGTTTTCAGAATGGGCAGCAACCATAGTCATTGTACTAAAGCCGGACCAAGCCACTTACCTCTGTGGGGATTATAAATTAATGGTAAACAAGGCTGTGAAATTAGATAAATATCCAATCCCAAAGATTGAAGATTGGAATGCTAAACCTGCAGAAGGAAGATCCTATACTAAACTGGATATGAGCCATGTGTATCAACAGCTCGAGTTGGACAAAACATCAAGTGGTTATGTCACCAAAACACGCACAAGTGCCCATACCAACATACATGCCTACCCTTCGGTGTGTCTCCGGCCTGTGCAATTTTCCACAGAACTATGAAAAGCCTACTACAAGGACTCCCTGAGTTATAGTGTACCTGGACGATGTCTTAATCACAGAAGCAGAGCATGTGGCAAACCTGGAAGAGTTGTAAAGAGATTATTAGAGGCTGGTCTTATGGTCTTATTGGTTACGGGGAGAAGGCGGGAAAATGGGGTTGAGAAACTTATCAGCCATGATTGAATTGTGGAGCAGGCTCGATGGGCTGAATGCCTAATTTCTGCTCCTATGTCTTATGGTCTTATGGAGTTCATTTAAAATAAGAAAAGTGCACCTTCCAAGCAAAGGAAGCTGCATATCTGGGTCATCGAATGGATTCTCAAGGGTTGCATCCATTAGAGGAGAAAGTCAGGGAAATCAAGGAAGCACCCTCTCCTACCAATGTCACGGAGCTCAAGTCTTTTCTCAGCATGGTAAATTATTACGATTGGTTTTTGCCTAATCTATCCAGTGTTATCCCCTTTGCATTTATTATTGAAGAAGAACCACAGATGGTCCTGGAAAGAACAGCAAGAGGAAGCCGTCACTAGAATTAAGAAGTTTTCAAACTCATTGTGCCTGCTAGGGCACAACAGTCTTCTAGGAAATTTATACTCACTTGTGATGCATCTTCCTATGGAGTGTTATTGTCACACAAGATGCAGGATGGATCTGAAAGACTAATAGGATATGTATCCAGAACCCTTTCTGCAGCCGAGAAAGGTTACTCGCAAACTGTAAAAGAGGGCTTATCTTTTGTATTTGGAGTAAAGAAGTTCCATCAATATTAGACGGTTGACACTTTATCATAGTGTCAGATCACAAACCACTGTTAAGATTGTTTAGTGAAGATAAGGCAATCCCACCGATAGCCTCTGCTAGAATTCAAAGATGGGTTTTCATTTTGTTGGCATACGGGTACATTTTTATGCACTGTCCGGGTGTACATATAGCAAACATAGATGCCCTCAGTCATCCTCCTTTGCTTGACAGTATTACATACGTACCAGTACCTCAAGAGGTAGTACTTGCATTAGATTTCCTGGCTTCCTCACCAATCTGCGCTAGACAGATAAAAAGTTGAACGAATCGGAATCCAATTTTAGCAAGAGTTCACGGACAAGTGTTACAAGGATGGTCAAATGCACAAGTTCCCGAAGAATTGAAAACATTCCTTGTAGATAGATCCGAACTGAGTTGTTAAGATGGTATCTTGTTCTGCGGAGCAAGAGTCACTATCTCTGTGCAGGGAAGAGAACTATTATTAGAAGAACCTCATAGTGTGCATCCTGGTATTTTGAAAATGAAGATGCTCACACAAAGTTATATCTGATGGCCAGGTACAGACAGTGATATAGAAAAAATGGTGAAACGCTGTCTCCGGTGTCAACAACAGCAGAAGTTGCCCGTTTCAGCTTCACTGCATCTGTGGAAGTGGCCTGGTCGGCCCTGGGTTCGACTACATATAGACTGTGGAGGTCCATTTCTATGTACCATGTTTGTCATGATTATCGACGCACATCCCAAATGGATGGACATGAAGTGAGATCATCTGCCCACCTTTGAAAAACTGCATGAGAGTTTCAGTGTTCATAGTTTACCTGGAGTTATTGTGTCAGACAATGGTACTGCTTTCACTAGCACTGAATTCCAAAGATTCGCGAACCCAAATGGGATTAAACAGAACAGCCATCCTTCTTCTAATGGCTTGGTGGAAAGAGCAATACAAACCTTTAAAACAGGCATGAAGAAACTATTAGAGGGAACATTAGAAACAATAATTTCAAGATCCCTGTTCAGCTATCGCACGACTCATGCAACCACTAGTTTAACACCTTCAGAATTGCTAATGAAGCACTTGGTACAAGATTGAGTCTAGTATTCCCTAATTTAGAAGGGAAGGCGGAGGGAAAGCAGGGGAGTCAGAAAGTAAATCATGATGTTCACAGTAAAGGTAAAGGTTTCACTGTGAGAGAGACAGTTTTTGTACAAAATTTTGCAGCTGGACCAAGATGGGCTCCTGGTACAATTGCCTTTGAAACAGGAACTTTATCTTATCAGGTAGAAGTGGAAAACAGAATTGTTAGAAAACATGTGGATCATCTCAGAAGTCAAGAAACCCTCCAACAACTAGTTAATCCAGCTAAAATCAAAGTCGAAACTTTGAAGCCTGAGGTGCCAGTTTGACAAAGAATAGACATACCCGATGTTTCTGTTGAAGTAAATAATTCCGAACTGCCATTGCCTAAGGATGTCCCTGATGCTGTAGTTCCTGGTCAAGTCGATCCAATGGAAGAATCTCCAGTTGAAAAGTTGCATCGCTTTACCCGAATCCGAAAACCTCCTCAAAGACTGAATTTAGAATGGCATGAATTGTAACTAATTGTATCTGATATGGATTAAGATGTTTTGTAAATAAGAGGGTAAAAACAAAAGTAAAGGAGGAAGAATGTAATGATTGTAAGTTAAACCATTTCTTACTGTGATGGGGATTATGTGACTGTATAGACCGATTAGCCCTAAGCGCGGGGAATCTTAGGGGTGGAACTTTTTAGCCTTGGTCTTGGAACAAGCATGTAGCCTCCTCTGAAGTCTGTTAATAAAGTTCACTGCTTCCTTACAAGAAATCTGTCCTGCACTCTCCAAGTTTATTACATTTGGCCGTTATCACATCACTGTTTTTGGGAGTTTGCTGCCCACTAATTGGCTGCTGCATTTCCTATAGTACAAAAATGACTACACTTCATGAAGTACTTCATTGGCTGTAAAACATGTTGGGACATCTGGTGGTCACAAAAGTCATTAAACAAATGCAAATCTTTTTTTATTTAGTTATTCTTTTTTTAATGATTTAAAACAGCCAGTGAGTGGCATATGAGTCTCACATTTGGAGAGTTGAAAATATGTGGGATTAATAGAAATTAGCCAGATATATTGAAGGCTGGTTTGGCAATGGAAATTAGAAGGTGATGATAGATGGTGAAGCCTTTGCCAAGAAGGCAGAGTCAAGGAGAGTTCCACAGGTTTCCACTTTGGCTCCTCTGATACCTCTCCTGGTGAGAAACATTATGGAGGGAGAAGGAATCTTATTTTGAAATTTGTGGTTGGCACAAAGTTATGTAGCCAGTTGAGCAGTGTTACAGAGATCAATACCAGTCAAATAACTGTGAAAAAAATAAATTGTTATGGTACAGATTTGGAAGTAGGTTTCTAATGTGGGCAAATGTAAGTTAATTAGGGAGCATAAAATATGTATATAATGAATGTGTTCATCGATAAATTCCAAAAAAGAAAAAAGGATTTGGGTGGAATGCAAGTTTCTAATCAGTGGGAAGCTGTTTTTAATCAGCGCCATTTGAGATACAACTCGGGATATTTGAAAAAAAGTGAAACCAACATTTTTATTACTTTAATCCACAACTATACATTAGTCATGATGACACAAACAATCTGGGAATGCAGCTTTGTGCTGCGAATTAGCATCTGAAGATTTTCCCTATGTACAGTTTCAGCATCTTTCATTCAAAAGGACATAGATGTATTTCAGAATTTAAGGAGAAGTTCAAGGAGGATAATTTCAACCCTTAAAATTCAAAACTGCCCATCTCTTGATTGGCAGTAAGTACATCATTCACTCAAATAGTGGCAATCAGTAAATCAGCCACTGTTCTGTTTGCCAGGTTTCATTTTGACATCAGTTCAATAGTCCAAATCTTTTAGATTAGTGTTGGAACAATTCCCACTGTGCCAATCACAGGAAAAAAATACGCACAGTCCTGCGAACATTGTTTAAGGCCAGACCTCCAAGTGCAGGCCACTCCCTGAAGCCGCCATTGTAGAATCCTTGACAGATGAGTCACACAGGTCAATTCTATCAAAATGAGGCATTACTGGTGAGTGTACTTCTTTTCTTAAAATTGGAATCATGAGGCAAGCTGCGTCAGCGATTTTTATCCTTATCGCCAGTTGTAATAAACTTGGAGACTGCAGGGCAGGTTTCTTCTAAGAAGCAGTGAACTTCATGAACAGACTTCAGGGGAAACTATATGATTGTTCCAAGTCCAATGCTAAAACGCTCCGCACCTCAGGTTCCTCATGCTTAGGGCTAATCGGTCTATACAGTCAAATGACCCCCATAACAGTAACTTACAATCATTACACCAAATAATCTGTTTTTGTGATCTTGATCGAGGGATAAATATTGGCCAGGATAACTCCCCTGTGCTGCTTTGAAATAGTGTCTTGGGATCTTTTATATCCACCTGAGAGAACAGACAGGGCCTCGGTTTAGCATGTTTCCAAAAGACATGACCTCCACCAGTGCAGCACAAGAGTGACATCCTTGATATTTTGGTTTTCAGCCCTGGAGTGGGACTTGAATTCAGAAAATTGTGCTTCAGTGGCAAAAGTGCTACCAACTGAGCCACAGCTAACATTGTGATGGAATTGGATGAATTTAGATAAATTTATAATATTTCTGGCTATGAGGCAACCTATTAGATATGATTTTATTTTTATTAGCACTAGGTGAAGGTTGTGTTTGCCTCTGTTTCTGTTAAACATTGCAACATAGCTATGTAAAGTTTTGGGGATTACTGTGTTCACAGGTCCCAATCTGATATCAGTCTGTGGTCCTTGATCCACCATGTGCCTTCGGTACTGACTTATCTATATTGCTGGTTTTCATCAAGTTAGCAAAATGGTGGTAATTTTTTTTAGATGCATGGCACATACACACATAAGGCACTTTAAATTAACACAAGTCAGATTGCTCCAACTGAATAACTAATTTGGACAAGGAAAGGCATGGTTACCTCATCTTCCGACTAGGCACTTTACAGCCTTCCAGACTTAATGTTGAGTTCAGCAACTTTAGATTTGAACTCTCTCTTCCATCCCCACCACATTTCCAATCCCACTTTTTCCAATAATTTGTAATCTTTTATATATATATTTTTCTATATATATTTTTCTTTTCCCAACTATTTCCATTATTTTCAAATGTATTTCCATCCATTGTTTTGTCTCTACCTTTTGGCCTATTTTGATCCCTTCCTCCCACCCCAGCCCCAATAGGGCTAAATGTCACTTGCTCATCCTGCTTTCTATCCTTAATGTCATCATTAGCACGTTCCTCAGCTAATATCACCACCGTCAACACCAGCCTCCGCATACAAAGGATCATCCTCTGCCATTTCTGCCAACTCCAGCATGATGCCACCACCAAACACATCTTCCCTTCACCCCCCCACCGGCGGCATTCCATAGGGATTGTTCCCTCCGTGACACCCTGGTCCACTCCTCCATCACCCCTTACTCCTCAACCCCCACCTATGGCACCTCCCCATGCCCACGCAAAAGATGCAACACCTGCCCCTTCACTTCCTCTCTCCTCACCGTCCAAGGGCGCAAACACTCCTTTCAAGTGAAGCAGCATTTCACTTGCATTTCCCTAACTTAGTCTACTGCATTCGTTGCCCCCAATGCGGTCTCCTCTACATTGGAGGGATCAAACATAAACTGGGCGACCGCTTTGCAGAACACCTGCAGTCTGTCCGCAAGAAAGACCCAAATCTCCCTGTCGCTTGCCATTTTAACATTCCACCTGCTCTCTTGCTCACATGTCTGTCCTTGGCTTGCTGCATTGTTCCAGTGAAGCCCAACGCAAACTGGAGGAACAGCACCTCATCTTCCGACTAGGCACTTTACAGCCTTCCGGACTGAATATTGAATTCAACAACTTTAGACCTTGAACTCCTTCCTCCATCCCCACCCCGTTTCTGTTTCTTCCCCCTTCCTTTTGTTTTTTCCAATAATTTATATAGATTTTTCTTTTCCCACCTATTTCCATTATTTTTAAATCTAAACCTTTTATGCCCTGTAGTCTTTCCACCCCACCCACACTAGAGCTGTACCTTGTGTGTCCAGCCATCCATTCTTAATTAGCACATTCGTTTAGATAATATCACCACCTTCAACACCTCTTTGTTCTTTTGTCTGTGACATCTTTTGATTATCTGCTCCTATCACTACTTGCTTGTCCCTACAACCACACCCCCCCCCACCACAACTTCTCTCCCCCCAACCACCCCCTGCCCCCCAACTTAAACCAGCTTATATTTCATCCCTCTCCTAATATTACTCAGTTCTGTTGAAGGGTCATGAGGACTTGAAACGTCAACTCTTTTCTTCTCTGCCGATGCTGCCAGACCTGCTGAGTTTTTCCAGGTAATTCTGTTTTTGTTTTGGATTTCCAGCATCCGCAGTTTTTTGTTTTTACCCCTTTGTCCTTTTGTCTTTGACATCTTTGGCAATCTCTTCTTTGCCTCCATCTATCACTGGCCTTCTATCCAGCTCTACCTGTCCCACACACCTTCAACCAGCTTATATTCCACCTCATTTCTATATTTCTTAGTTCTGATGAAGAGTCATACAGACTCGAAACATTAACTGTATTCTTCTCCGCAGATGCTGTCAGACCTGCTGAATTTTTCCAGGTATTTTTGTTATTGGTTATGTTAGTATGTTGCTGTAACAGGACGAGGGAAGGTTTGGTTTGGTTTGGTTTGGTTTGGTTTGCTTCCAGATTCTACTGGCATGTACCAGAATAAAATATTGAGATTGGTTCAATTGGAATGAGCACCATCTCAAACGTATAATCCACCAACTCCTATTACCAATATTGTACCCAATCCTATTTCTATCTGACAATATAAACAGTATATTAGTTGACTGGCAGCTCTGAAAACAGACAAATACAGTAAACTTTGCATTTGTACATTACAATAATTAGACTAGACATAGGCTGTAGAGCACTTTGAAAGCTCCATGATCATGAAAAGCACTTTATAAATGCAAGTCTTAGTTTTTTTCAATCACAGACCACAGATTCAATCTCTCACATCACTGGATTACAAACTCAGATAAGCTCCTGAATGGAACCAGACATTCTGGTACACAGAGATAAAAACAAAAAAACTGCGGATGCTGGAAATCCAAAACAAAAACAGAATTACCTGGAAAAACTCAGCAGGTCTGGCAGCATCGGCGGAGAAGAAAAGAGCCGATGCTGCCAGACCTGCTGAGTTTTTCCAGGTAATTCTGTTTTTATTCTGGTACACTGTTCCAGTTCTTGCCTCATCAACATTAAATATGTCATTTAATTTTCTTATCTAAAAGCTGGGTCTCAGCAACAGTCTATCTGCTTATTGCCTGTAGGCATGATTCCAGCCATGAATGTCAACATCAGAAGATCTAGTCCAAGAAGCTTCTTCCAGTTGAAATGTCCATCACTTTTAATGTTCCTGGTCAAAAGTGGCAACATGTGATTAGTAATATAATCTACCCTCGAAAAATTTTCAAGTACAGCACAGATTCATTAAGATTCTGTCTGCTTTGAGGAAATATTATATGAAGAAAGGTTGAAAATTGTTCTTTCTTCAGTTAGAACAATCCAGATTACAGGGCAATATGGCAAAAGTGCTTAAATTAGGAAATAATGGAACAGGTTGGACAGAAGCAGGTTGATTCATGTTGTTGAAGGGTCAAGAATGACAAGATTAAATGTAAGAGATTTAAAACAAAGGGCAGGAGAAACTTAATTGCACACAGTTGTAAGACTGTGGAATTCACTTCCAAGGTTAGTGGTTCAGGCAGGAACCATGTCAACGTTCAAGATTAGATTAGATAGATTTTATGGCTACGTGAGGAGGGGTCAGAATGACTACCTTAGTTTCCCACTAACCGTAAAAGGTGTTTTTGTGAATTTAGTGTGACGGTATTCAGTCAATATCTATGCTTAACCACTTATGTGCTGACTGCAAAGAAACAAGTCTGGCAGACTTTCTTGAGGTTAAAACAGATGCGTTTATTTTTGCTGAGTTAAAAACTCACCCAAATAAAGATATAAAACATGTTTAAAAAGGTAAACTCGCAACTTGACCTTCGCAACCTACATTCACACACACAAAAGCATGCAAAATTTACAAGTTATATTGTTGGTCGTTACTTTCTTAGCCAAGTTAAACTTCAATGATGAAAGGTAAAAATTTGAGAGTTCACGATTTATGAGTCCTTTGCTGGTATCTGTGTCTGCAGCAGAAATTTTTCACAGTGATCTTGAAGTTCCAGGAGTGGAGTTGAAACCCGGAGACAATTTCTTTTTAAAACATAATCTGTCTTTTCCAAAAAGTCGATGATCTTTGCAGCTGAGGTTCCTTTCGATGAAAAATTCTCCAACTCTGTGCTAGGTTTTTAAATTTATTAGAGATAGGGCCTTGACCTGAGGGAGAAGAATATTGCTGCCCACTGGCAGATTTTTCTGGACTGCTGCTTTAGTGCAATAGCTGGTCAGAGCCAGAAAGTATAGACGGTTCTGGGCAATTGTGCAAAAATTTAAAGAGCTGTGCTTGGCAAATCTGTCCCAGGCCCAGTATGGGGAGGGAAAGGGCCTGTCCATTCTGTGTTAGTTGTGCCCAGCATGGTGTTCAGGGTGTGGTCCATCCCTCACACAGGTTGCTCCTCGGGGTTGTTGGATTGGTATTGGGACAGAGATGGTACAGTCAGTCAGGGAAGGCATCTGCAGCCTATAGGTAATACAGTATGGTGGGGGGAAAGCATGTAATGGCCTCTTAGGGAGATCTCGGCATGTCACTTGCATAGGGCCTCAAGGTGGGGAGGGGTCAGGTCGACATGGGGCATTGAGACATCAACATCAAACAGTTCAGGGGGGACAGGGGTATCAGCAACAATCAGGATGGGATCCAGGATTACAGGGGGAGGAATGAGGGTGATCAGAGGGAGGGAAACCTGCACATTATGCTCTTCCAGCACAATGGGAGGAACTTCAATGGTGATGGGGGGGTGGTGGTTGGTAGCTGGTCTCATCATAAAACCTGAGTGCCTCCATTTTGCAAACTGATCCAATGAAACAGTGCAAAAGTAAACTATGAAATAAATCACCAGGGGAGGGATCTAAGGGCTTGTGAGAGGAGTCAAATACTGCATTGGGCCAAGTGAAGGGGCACCTACTAATTAGCGCTTTACCAAATGGAGATTACTGCACAGCTGAGACATGTTGGGAAGACTCAAATGCCAATTGAAGAATTCATGGTGCGTATTCCAGCGAGACTCCATTCCACCCTGGGGTCAGGTTTTGATTGTGTTCCAATGACCATTTGTCCCTCCAACAGGAAAGCATAACCCTCAGAAGGATCCAACTGTAAAGGGACAACAGTCAAACTGCATATGCCTAATGTCCCAAAGACGTCCACACCTTGGAGCTGACAGGTCCAGGCTTCGCACACCTATCTCATTCCATCTGTGCAAAGTCTTTACTTTAGCCCAAGTATGAACTTTAGTCTAATCCAAAAGAGTCAGTCTGACAGAGCCCTGACTTCGACTGTCAGCACCTGGCTGCATTCATCCAGATCCAACCCCCTTTCTGAAAGCGCTGTCATGCCTTGGGCCTTTGGGAGTGGGGGGAGGGCTGGTGGGGGGGCGGAGTGTGGTGGGGGTCAGTGTGGCGGGGTGGGATGGGGTGGAGGGGGGGACGAGTATGGCCGGGTGGGGAGGCCCTTCCATTGATGCTCAAGGCTCTGCTATAGATGCCAGGGACGATTTGGGGATGGAATACCTGGAATGAAGGCTATCCGTGGGCTTCACAGTGACTAACTAGCTTGAGACTGGAAGGTGATCATTGCAGGGTTATGTTAAATCATGTATCTGTTCAATGTTTCCGCAGAGCCGAGCAGGATAATAGAATGATACAGCAAAAAACGCTGCCTTTTTCCTGGCAGTCAGGAAATGGAGGAGAAGAAAGGGCCCATCGCTGTCAGGCAGGGCAAAAGGAAGCACCTCACCCTGAGGAACATGGTCACTATGGGCCCCATGAAGACACAGAAGCTAAGGCTGACGACCCATTCAACTGAGGCATTTGGCTCAACCAGGGGTGTACTGAAGACACTTCTCATACCTACAGATGAGTGAGAGATGGTGGCGTAGACGACTTCCCTTGTCAAGGGATGTGGTGGCTCACATCTGCAACATTCTTCAGGACGATCTGACTCCACAGGGACTGGGAGGCCATCCATTGCCAGTGGCTCTAAAGGTGACCACTGTACTCAACTTTTTTGGTGAGTGGCTCATTCCAGGGTTCCACTGGGCCCCCAGCAGCACATCCCAAGCATCTGCTCATAAATGTGAGCTATTACTCTTACCCTATTCAGTAAGACACACAATTACATCCAGTTTTCCCTGGACGAAACCAGCCAGGCTGCCAGAACAGCGGGGTTTACAATGATCTCTGGCTTCCCAAGGTGCAGGGTGCCATCGACTATACATGTGGCTTTAAGAGCTCCCTGGCAGCAGCCACTACATCAATAGAAAATGCTTCCACTCTCTCAACGTACAGCTAGTCTGTAACCACCAAAAGCAGATTATGCACGTCTTTGCCCTGGGAGCTCCCATGACTCTGTCACCTTGAGCCATTTGCAGGTGCCAGAGATCTCTGAGGGCCCTCGGCATATCCAGAGTTGGCTCTTCAGTGACAAAGGCTACCTGCAAAAGACGTGGCTGATGAGGCCCGTTTGGCGGCCACAAAGTGCTTCAGAGGAGAGGTACAATGTGTCTCATTCCACGACAGGCTCCTTGATTGAGCAGACCATTGGCATGTTGTAGATGTGTTTCAGATGTCTGGACCAGTCAAACGGCGATCTTCAGAGGGTATCCCACATCATCGCAGCTTGCTGTGATCTACACAATCTGGCACTACAAAGGGGGGATGACTTGCCAGATCAAGAGATGGAGGAGCTGCACTTCTCCGACGAGGAGGACGTCAAGAGGGCTGAGCTCGATGAGGATGAGGAAGCTGGGGCCCCAGAGTAGGAGGCCATAGCGCAGGCCAGAGTGGCAGCCATGCCCATGACATGCTTATAGCCACAAGGTTCCAGGACGATGAAGACGAGTAGCTCACGCAAGCCTCTTTCACCTGTGCCCTCCATGCTGCCATGACAATAACACCGTCGTTGCTATCCTCAGCACCTCAATCAAGGACATCAATCTCTGAATGAGTAGAACGAGGGGGGAGGTGGTGACCTATCTGGTGGTATTTTCACTGGACTTGCACTCCAGATACCCAGGGTAATGCACTGGGGATCCAGGTTTGAAATCCACCACGGCAGAAGATGAAATTTGAGTTCAATAAAAAATCTGGAATTAAAATTCTGATGATGACCATGAAACCATTGTCAATTGTCATAAAACCCACCTGGTTCACTAATGCCCTTTAGGGAAGCAAATCTGCCATCCCTATCTGGCTTGACCCACATGTGACTCCAGACCCACAGCAATGTGGTTAACTCCTAAATACAAGGGCAATTTGGGATGGGCAATAAATGCTGGCCTAGCCAACAATGCCCATGTTTAATGAATTTAAAAAATGTGTATTTCCCTGTATATATTCTTAACTGAGCAGCAGCTTTTTTTCCAAACTCAATAGCTGGGTACCTTCTCTGAGGTATGGTTGACTCTTAAATGCCCGCTGAAATGACCCAACAAGCCACTCAGTTCTGAAGGGCAATTAGGGATGGCCAATGAATGCTGACCCAGACAGTGATGCCCACATCCCATGAACGAATAAAAAAAAACAACCTTGCATGACAATGGCCTCATCCTTGGAATACTAGGCTGCCTCTGGAGCATGGCACTGCCCTGTATGGGATAATAACTCCACCAGCGTGCATTGTAGACAGAGTAGACATGGTGCAGTCTCTGCTAGCATCTCACAAACATTCCACTGCCTATGGCAGCCTTCCAAAGGCAGGAGCAGCAGTGCAATCCTCACTGCACTTGTAGCAGTATGCCTGAAGTGTTGCTAGGCACTTCAAGGAGGACAATCATCACTTGTTGCTTCTTGCTTTAATGCCTGAGATCTAATCTGACTCCGGACTGCAGCATCTCTCCACAGGCAATCCCTCATGTAAGATTAATGTTCAGGCCTTGTCATCATACTGTGTCTACAGTATGAGGTCGTTCTTTAGGGTGTAGTGATCTGTCACTCTCAGTCATGGATGTGAGCTTCTGAGTCAGGTCTTGTGTGCACAGAGAGAGCTTCAGCAGTAGCATCGTCTGATCAGTGACAATCACTCATGACCCTGCCTTCATCTAGAATATCCCAACTTCCCGTGCAGCCTAGGCTTTGCGTCCGTGGGCCTGAGAATGCAGACACTGTATCTAGCCATTAATTAGCTCAGTTATTGAAAATAAAGACCACACATCAAATGTTAATAGAGTTTCGCTCTGATTCCATTTGAGTCCTCTACGTTTTCATTCCAGAAGTCTCACCTGTCCACATGGAAACCGGGCACACTGCTGGCATTCTCGCAATCAGCTAACCATGTCGACTGCCCATCAGGGAGCTGGCTTAGAGATTTGGGCAAGCAACACTAGCCAAACCTTCAGGCCCAGAGCAGCATCCTCCCAGGTAACAGTCCGGCATCTGGGGACTTAACACACATCTCTGATTGCGCATAGTTATTGCTATCTAGCAGACATTTCAGGAGTCATCAAGTGTTAGCTAGGTCAATGGCTCTGCAATATGCAGTTGGACCAATAGGAACCACTATAGGGCTGATGTCTAGGTGTAAACATGGATATGTCATAATGTTGCAGGCCACAGGAGTGCACAAGATCCTCCACTATTGGTAGGTATGTAACCCACACGCAAACCTGACAGTCATTACATGGAGGCCATTGAAAAATGCAGCAAGTGAGGTTGACTGCAATGCGGCTTGCCAGTAAAACCTATAAGATCCACATTGACCATTCTTCAGTGCAGAAGCATCAGGTGAATAAACCAGACTGCGACATCTATACTCATGAGGCCACATAATATGATTCTCAAGTCTCAGATAGGCATTGCCCAACCACCATTTTGCTGGAGCCAGGGGCCCTGCTCATGTCCCTGATGTGCACAGAAAGGCGATGCACTGTAATGAGCTGGTGTGAGACACCATATACCTGAAGCAAACGATGGGAGATATGTGAGGAGGGTCAGCGTCTGCTACACTTGTATGACCTCAGAACATCAGATGGAAAAGCCATTCACCAGACGGGAAGTTCACAGAACCAAAATATATTTACATATGGGCAAAATATATACAGTTTGTGAACACCATGCCACCTTTGTGCTCTCAAAATTTCTTATTTTCTCTTACCTACTGCTATGTCTACGTGAATCCCTGACATCCACAGCAGAGGTGGAGACAGCCTGCTGATTGCTAGGCTCTGTTGTCTGTGCTGACCTTGACAGGCGTCCTCTGTCGGGCCGAGTCCTGGATGGCCTCGGCCTGCTAAGGGTCTCCTGCTGTGAGCCAGGTACACCCTCCTGGGCCTGAAGAGCTGGAGTTGATGAGGTCACAGGCAGACTGGAATTGGAGTGGCTGGAGAGCCCTGGAGTGTCCTGGGTGAATGGCCCCAGGGTGTCCAGCTGAAGCTCCGCCTCCCTGTTGGTGCCCGAGGGCCCCTCCCTGACTCCTTGAGGAGAAGGGGCTCCTGGAGGGAGATTGCGCTGCCCCGTCCTCCTCTCACCTAGCCACTGCTAGAACGTTCTCATGGATGAAGCGATGATGTGCTCGTCCTCGCCCATTTCCGGCTGAAGCTGCTGAAGCAAGGCCTCCATGGCGGTTGCCACCCTTCCGAGGGTGACCTCAATGCACTGGCATATTGGTGCCAAGACATCAGACTAAACATGGACAGGCTCCTCAACCCTCTTTCCAATCGGCCCCTGACAATGCTGCCTGATGTGCCCCTGCCTGTCTTTGGAGCTCCACCATCTCTGTAAGGGCCAAGTCCAGAGGCTCGTCATCAGACTCGGATTCAACAGACTTCTGGCCCAAGTGTCATTGAACTTGGCTGTCACTAATTCCACCTGCTGTGGACCAGAACCTATGCTGTGCTAACCAGATGGTGACCCCCAAGCCTGTTCTAAAAACAGGTCCCACCCGAGGTGTGTGTCTCTGCGTTGCTGGAGGATATGGGTGAATGACTCTATACCTAATGGATCCTCGGAATGCTCATCCGAGGTGGTCTGGGGGCTGGGGCTGATGAGTTGGCCAGGGGTGTGTCTCCTCCTTTTCTTGGTGGTGGCTGTAATGGAGAGAAAAGATAATTAATGATTGGCTGGATAGTCACCTACATTAAAGAGCACTCAGTTTTGGAAGGTGACAAAGACTAGTGGATGGGGCCTCATTAGCTTTTTGGGGGATGCAGATTCTGCCTTCAGCACAGGCACAGTCCTGATCCTCACCAGACAGCTCTGCTGCCTGCAATTCAAAGGGGCTGAGTGGCCTGAGCTCCGGCAACTCCTGTCCAGTCAGGGATCGCTCTCTCATGCTGTGAGTGATCTTTTCCTGTATAATGACAGATGGACAGATTATGATCAGGAGGGCTGCAAAAGCAAATGATAAACATTGCCTGTCTGCTATGGGTGCTGAGTGGACCTATGTAAAGACTAAAGACATGACTTCTGCAAGATGTGACAAGAGAGGAAGAGGTAAATGTGTGTGTGAGAGAATCAGTGATGATGTCCCTTGTGCTGGTAGTGTATGAGATCTCTGTGGACTGTAACACTGTGAATGCCTGAAGACATTATGAGAGTGTAAGTAGAGACGGAGGAGAAGATTGACTTATCCTACCAAGAAGATTAGATCATTTTTCCTTTTTCTGCAGTGGATAGTGGCCTTTTGCTGGACTGCACTGGCACTGACTGCACTGGCAACCTCCTCCCAAGCCTTGGTAGTGAAGTTGGTGGACCTCCGGCTCCTATCACGGGGGTAAACAACCTCGCTCCAGCCCTCGACTGCCTGGAGGAGTGCCGCCAGTGCCTTATCGCTGAGCTTGGGCGCACAGTGTTTGTCTCTTCTCAGGCCCATTACTCACCACGACAATTTCTGTGCTGCAGAGAAAATGTGTGTGCAGGCACCGTTTAAATATGACACCTGGAAATATGAGCCAATGAGGTAATGGCGGTGCAGACGAATCCCAACCTGCCCCGCCACAAGACATAGCATGCTGCACATTTAGGCACACATAATGAGCTAAAAAGAGGATGATCCGGCATAACAACCCAACAAATCAGCGGGAGCCATGCTGCCCTTCCAACCCGCCACCACACTTAGTCTCTGGAGTGGAAAATCCCACTCTCTGTCTCCACTTGAAAGGTAGCCTTATAGAAATGCTAATGTGAGGCCCAGTACAGTTTTCAGTAAATTGTTTTGAAGGAGTTCTTAACATCAGCAGGTGTGAAATTCTGTGAGGGTGCCATGACATGTCTGAATTGGGACTTTCCAGAATACTGGCCAACCTGCAACACCAGACATCAGGTGATTTGTGGCAGCCATCTTAAGTCAGTGTCTTTTCTTGCTTTTTAAAAGTCCGTCCCAATAGGACTGTGGGCATACCTACACCAAATGGACTGCAGTGGCTCAAGTAGGAAACTCATAACCACTTATCGTTCTCAAGGGTAATTAGGTTTGGGCAATAAATGCTGGCCTAGCTAGGACTGCTCACATGGCAAGAACAAATAAAGAATACAAAATATCTGAACACATGCAAGGATTCAGAATGTCTATGCAGCCGTTATACACACTGTACTGGGCATGGATCTATTCTCTGTCAGTCCCAGTCACTGAACTGCTTGAAATGTTGGATGTCATCAATCAGGTG
Source organism: Carcharodon carcharias (assembly GCF_017639515.1). Classification (NCBI taxonomy): domain Eukaryota; kingdom Metazoa; phylum Chordata; class Chondrichthyes; order Lamniformes; family Lamnidae; genus Carcharodon; species Carcharodon carcharias. The sequence goes on along the minus strand of NC_054467.1, from coordinate 152,970,896 downwards.
ATACTCATTCACATTGGATTGAGAAACCTGTCCTAGGCCAACTTCGATAAGACTGCAGCCTTAAGAAATGAAATGCAGCACTTCAACCCTCCTAAAATTTACTGGATTACTTTGAAATTTGATAAGTCTTACAAACAAGCGCAGGGATTACAATGTGCAATTAACCGGTGCCCATCACTTTCAATGAAGGCAGTATGCAAACTTCATGCTGCCTGTTTAAGTAAATGATTGTAGCATATAGTCAGCACTAAGCAAGCTGTTGAGTGGCTGCATGCAAAAAATCATGGGAGGCTAGCACAAGTACAAGCTTCGCCAGTCTACACGTCTTAAAGGGGAGGTACACTAAAACATGTGTTTGAAGTCATTCTTTCAGTGAGTTCCCCTGAGAAAGAGACAAGATGCCACAGCATAGCTGACAATGGCTAAGTTTCTTTGAGGCAGCACTGAAGGCTTTAGTGAAGGGGGTGTTCAGGAAAAGAGAGGTTCTCAAACCACAGAGATCCATGAAACCCTCCAGACAGACACTGTGAAGACAGTAGGAGCAGAAAGCCATTACAGTCAATCCCGAAGGCCTGGGTGAAGTGGTGCAAGATACTCAATGTCCTCACACAAGTGGGCAATGCACCTTCAAACGCAACGTCCTTACAACTGAACCATTAGTCTCACACTCCCCTTCACTTACCTACCAACAATCTCTGCCAATCATGGCTCATGCCCTATATTCATAGCTTCACCTCACCCTCACACATCTAGCACTGCTGCAAGCCTCACACCCACATCTCAGAGCTTGCACACACTGTCGACTCTGTAACCATGACAGCCACATCACCCAAACAGATTGCAACACACTCACTGACACACTTCCCTCTCTCTTACAGGGCTAGGTGGCACACAACCAGAGGTAGCTGGTGGGGGTAGATATGGCTCCAAGACCTCACCCAAATGAAGGATATGGCGTTCACCAGTATCGCAGCAGCCACAACTGAGGCTGTAGTCAGTGGTGGGACTGAAAACATTATAGTATACACTGCTTGGTTCCCATGCTCTCTCCCCTCACCACAAACCTATGCTTGTACTTTTCTCCTTTCAGACACTCAAGAATTGTCACCAGACCAGGGACTGGTGCAAAAGCAAAATGTGGAAGAGAAAGGAAAAACTGGTGATGATGAAACACCGTCACTCAGTCTTCCAGCCACCAGCTCATATTCTGACACTGCATGTACTTTAGACAGCAGATTGGAATCCACGTGATGAGACACTGGGAAAGGTGGCATGCAGCCAGAGTGGAGAGTATGGGTGGCAGAGGTGTTAATTTGCAGGACCGCAAGGTTCACACTTGATCATTGTGTTGTTGAGTTGGGAGTAGTTTCAATCACTCCCAAAGACTGCCAAATGCAAGTATTCTAACTTTATTGTAACATATTTAGTTACGAGAACTCTTACACCAGCTTCTTTCCATGATGCTTTCTGCTAGACTCTCTCAGATCACATGAGTATGTCACTTCCTTCTATAACATCACAAACTATTACAGTTCACCCTTTGTGTGACTTTGTCTAACATACTCCATTATACAACACACACAGGTTTTGCTGCTGAGAACTCGTTTGAGGACATAGATGGCAGAATAGTTATGAAAACAGGAATGCTTGATGCATTGGCAAGGCTGCTGGAATGCTTGCTGTCATTGTCCAGGAACATGGAGGAGTGTGGCTTTGAACTGAGCTTGCAGCCTATATGTAGTGGCTAACTCCATCATTACACTTGTAGACCCAACCATGATGCTGTGTTTGATGGCTGTCTCACTTTTCTTTGCAGCACAACCAGAAACCACTCAATGTCTGAGTGCAGCTGTGGAAGCTCCAACAGGAATAATTTTTTAAAACTTCATTCATTGGATGTGGGCGTTGCTAGCTAGGCCAGCATTTATTGCCCATCCTTTTTTTAAACGAGTCAATCACATTGCTGTGGGTCTGGGGTCACATGGAGGCCAGGACAGCAGATTTCTTTCTCTAAAGGGCATTAGTGAACCAAATGGGTTTTTATCACAATCGTTTCATGGTCATCATCTGACCTTTAATTCCAGATTTTTATTAAGCTAAATTTCACTGTCTGCTGTGGTGGGATTCAAACCCAGGACCCCAGAGAATTACCCTGAGTCTCTGGAATACCAGTCTAGTGACAAAACACTTTGCCTTATCCTCCCCCGTACAAATTCAATTGCTGCCATGAATTGCTCAGACTGCTGCCATCATAGCTGTGGATGTGGTCAATAGGGTTTTCAGGGTCTCACAGCAGTCCAGCAATCTATAATCCAACAGGCATTGGATCCATGGAACGTGAATCTGCTGACCTCTCTCAGGATGACAGCATTCGACCTCCCACCACTGCCATTCTGCGAGTGCCCTTGCTGCTGGTTCTTAGACCGCTGCTGGCCAAGACGCCTAGGGCCAGATTTGCTTCAGGTCATGCTCCAAAGCCATCTGCAAACTAGCCCCTAAAAGTCAGCAGCCATCACCAGTTATGCTCCGTCCACTGGGGTAACACTGTGTAGGAGCACCAGGCCAGGGAAAGGCACAGAAAGGCAGGTGGTAAGGGAATACACAAGGATGATTAGTTGAATTTTATATGGAATATTAGATGGCTTGACTGATAAAATTGATATGGGGTGTTCATTGTGTGGTGCTTTTTAATTTAACATTGTGACCAAGAGGATGTTGTGATGGTCAGTAACAGAGGGAAGGTAAGGTGTGAGACAGTTGGTGAATGCAGAATTTGGGTTCTGTTCAGTAGAACCACAGCCAGATGAACTGATCACAGTCAGTCTGGCCAGAAAGCGACTGTATTGGTTGCCTAATTCCTTCCTTCTCCTCTTCTTCCTCTTCCTCCTCAGGTGTGTACCTGGTGGGAAGGGCCCATGATATTGAGGTCATGTGAGATTCAGGAGACCATGACAAATCATGACATGCACCCCGAAGAGTACTGTAGGACTCCATCAGTGTGGTACAGGCAGCAGGAGCATTGGCAAGAACCACAATGGTCTGCTCGATCAAATTGTGAGTGGCAGCATGGCTCCTGGTTGCGCAACAGAGTCATGGGCTGAGTAGTCAGCAGATAGCCTTCATCACCCAGTAGTCATCGTCTGGTTTTGTGTGCTGGTTCAAATGCAAATGATACAGCGGAATGGTGCAAAATGAAGACAGTATTCATCTATATGATGCACTGCAATTGGTGGCACACCAGTTGGACTTTGAGGGAATGAATCCCCATGCAGTTGCATCTCTGAGTTTAAATGCGGCAGCTGCAAAGTGAAGTTTGCACAGTCAATGGCATCCTGCAATGTGGGGCAGCCAGTTCTCCTGGCAATGCTGTATGCTCTCTCTTCCAGCTTCCCTCTCGAAAGAGGGAATACAATGTATTCTGCCTCCCTTGCATACAAGGCCACTCGCTTACAGTGAATGGCAAGCTGCAAGATGTTCGGGATAGAACTTGCTCCAACATGGAAGGAGCCTGGCACAAAGAAGTTAAAGGCTAAGATTGCTTCTACAGTCAACATCCACTAGTAATGTTGTTCTTGCCCTGTTCTGAGACTGCAGGTCTGGCTACAACAGAGCAGCTTCAGCAACCACCTCTTTACTGAAACGGATACAGCACATACACACATTGATCTTCACTGAGGATCGGATAGAAGAAATGTTCCCTGGAAACCCTGGGGTTTGATCACAGTGACCATCCCAGAGTCCAGGGTGGGGATGGTGAGAGGCCTCAGTGTGGGAGATCAACATTGTTCGGGGTGAGGATGCAAAGGAAGAGGATTAGAGATCTTAATAGGGTAGGGGGTTGGGGTGGAGGGGTCAGAGACCTGAGGGGTAGATTAGCAAAGAAGATCAGAGTCTGGATGGGGCATGGGGGAGTAAATCAGAGGCCTAAGGGCAAGGTTGGAGGTCTGGAGAGCTTGGTATCTCTGGTGGGATTGGAGGCCTTAGGGGGAAGATCAGGGCAGCGGCTGCCTGGTTGTATGGGTTGTTTAGGCAAACATGCTGGATCCAGAAGGTAGGTGTAAAGGCACTCACCTCCTGGAGCCAGCAAGTTCTTGTCTAGATGTGGCTGCTGGATGTTCTGAGGCTCAGAAAACCTGACCAACCACAAATAAAATTGAGAAGCTAATTGACAATTGCCAACCTGCATCCTTGGAGCGCACTGGTGACTCGCCCATCTTCCCACCATCATTAAAACCAGGAGTGAGCATGTTGGAGTTGGATAAGCATCAGAATTCTGATTTTTGAGACTAAAAGACCAAAACCTGACACAAACCCGTCCATTTGTTGGTTAAAATTCCCTCCCTCAATGCTTGTGAGGAGGCCAAGGATGTTTTCTCCATTAACTGTGCTCTATCAATGCAGTTTATTGTTGTTAATGAAACTGCTTATGGAGGACTAAGTGTGACTCAGGTAAAATTGGATATGAAAACTGAGCTAGGGAAGATTGAAGACTAAGAAGCCTAATCAAGAAAATTATTTATTTTCGATGTCCATCATTGGAAAGTTATACTTTATCTTTGATGCCTTTGCCATGTTCTCTGCAAGTAAAGGAACAGTTCTGTCCTGATGGGTATATGTGATACTGAAAACCAGATGACTGGGCTTTATGATGGGGACAGGGAAAACCTGTGCTCATTCAAGTGATAGATGTTAATGTTGTGGAATGGTAGAAATTTCAGAACATAAAGGGTCAGTCACTCAGATCATGTCTATGCCAGAGCTAGCTTTCCTGCAGGATCTATCTACTTGTATTGCATTTTTCCTTCCCTTTCCTCGTATTCATTAGTAGTTTCCTTCTTCAAGTATTCACCTAATTTCTTTGTAAATGTTGTTACTGATATGCCTTCGTCTGTCACTCGTGATAATGTATTTCACTTCATAATAGCTTCTCCTTTGAAGAAAATCTTTCTGCCTTCTCTTTTTTATCTCCAGTACTAAGTGCTGAATTTATGCCTATTTGACACCAATTAATCAGCCTGCGGAAATAATTTTTCACCATTTACCCTTTTATAATTTTATACCTCCATAAGTTCTCCCTTTAACCTTCTCTGCTCCAGTGAATGGAACGTGTTTCTATCTTTCATACTGTCAATTACAATTGCCCCTAGGTGAGGTGCAGTATGAATTTGTCAATGCAGAATAAATCTCCTTACCCTCTTTCCTGAGCATGAAAATTCATTCCAAGCTCTGAAGGACACTCTTGCAATGTTCCCAGCCCAGGCCATCTTTTGGCCTCTTTAAGGAAATGTGCCAAATTTTGGTTGTCTTGCCCACTCAGACACAGATTCACCTTGGCCAAACATTAACATCCCCAAAGTTCAAGGGAGTCGGGGGCAGAGGTGAGTACGGTGGCCATTACCAAAGAGAAGGTGCTAGGACAACTGAAAGGTCTGAAGGTGGATAAATCACCTGGGCCAGATGGATTACACCCCAGAGTTCTGAAGGAGATAGCTAAAAGAGATAGTGGAGGCATTAGTGGTGATCTTTCAGGAATCACTGGAGTCAGGGAGGTTCCCAGAGGACTGGAAAATCACTAATGTAACCCCCCTGTTTAAGAAGGGAGTGAGGCAAAAGACAGGAAATTACAGGCTGATTAGCCTGACCTCGGTCGTTGGTAAAATTTTAGAGTCCATTATTAAGGATGAGATTTCAGAATATTTGGAAGTGCATGATAAAATAGGGCAAAGTCAGTATGGTTTCATCAAGGGGAGGTCATGCCTGACAAATCTGTTAGAATTCTTTGAGGAGGTAAAGAATAGGTTAGACAAAGGAGAGCCAATGGATGTAATCTACTTGGACTTCCACAAGGCTTTTGACAAGGTGCTGCACAGGAGGCTGCTCAGTAAGATGGATTTTAGAGGCAAGCTACTAGCATGGATAGAAGATTGGCTGTCTGGCAGGAGGCAGAGAGTGGGGATAAGGGGGTTCTTCTCAGGATGGTGGCCAGTGACTAATGGAATTCCGCAGGGGTCAGTGTTGGGATCAGAACTTCTCACTTTATACATTAATGATCTAGACGAAGGAACTGAGGGCATCCTGGCTAAGTTTGCAGATGATACAAAGATAGGTGGAGGGACAGGTAGTATTGAGGAGGCGGGAAGGCTGCAGAAGGATTTGGACAGGTTAGGAGAATGGGCAAAGAAGTGGCAGATGGAATACAATGTGGGGAAGTGTGAGGTCATGCACTTTGGTAGGAAGAATAGAGGCATAGACTATTTTCTAAATGGGGAGAGAATTCAGAAATCTGGAGTGCACAGGGTCTTGGGAGTCCTAGTCCAGGATTCTCTTAAGGTTAACTTGCAGGTTGAGTCGATAGTTAGGAAGGCAAATGCAATGTTGCCATTTATTTCAAAAGGACTAGAATATAAAAGCAGGGATGTGCTGCTGAGGCTTTATAAAGCTCTGGTCAGACCACATTTAGAATATTGTGAGCAATTTTGGGCCCCATATCTCAGGAGGAATGTGCTGGCCCTGGAAAGGGTCCAGAGGAGGTTCACAAGAATGATCCCAGGAATGAAAGGCTTAACATATAAGGAACGTTTGAGGACTCTGGGTCTATACTTGATGGAGTTTAGAAGGATGAGGAGGGATCTGATTGAAACTTACAGGATACCGAAAGGCCTGGATAGAGTGGATGTGGGAAGATGTTTCCATTAGTAGGAGAGACAAGGACCCGCGGGCATGGCCTCAGAGTAAAGGGAAGACCTTTTAGAACAGAGATGAGGAGAAACTTCTTTAGCCGGAGAGTGGTGAATCTATGGAATTCATTGCCACAGAAGGCTGTGGAGGCCAGGTCATTGAGTGTATTTAAGACCGAGATAGATAGGTTCTTGATTGGTAGGGACATCAAAGGTTACGGGGAGAAGGCAGGAAAAGTGGGGTTGAAAAACATATCAGCCATGATTGAATGGCTGAGCAGACTCGATGGGCCGAATGGCCTAATTTCTGCTCCTATGTCTTATGGTCTTATGGTCTATTAAATGGGACCCTGACAGGCAGCAAAAAAGCGACCAGACTTTGAAACCATCTACACGAGCTGGACTGACGCCTAGGTGGGATAGTGTCAGCACTCACTGTGCCCAATGCTCAACTAACTTGCATATAACCCAAAATCAAGTTGGTGGAAATATGAAATAAAGATAGAAAATGCTGAATAAAAACTCAACAGGTCAGGCGAAGAGAAAATCTAAACTCTGTTTCCATGTCCACAGATGCTGCTTGCAGATGCCTTATTATTCTTGAAAAATTAAGTCAGCAGAAAGCACCAAAAAGATTATAAGATAATATTCATACGCAACCAAACAACAGCAACTTACAACGTAACGCTATATATCAATAGTTCACTATGAAGCATAGAATAGATGCGTTTAGAAACGCGAGGGAGAAAGGAATAAGGATATGCTGATGCGATGAGATGAAGAGCGGTTGGAGGTGGCTACTGTGAAGCATAGACACCAGCATGAACTGTACATTCAATGTAGAGCTTTCACTAACACGCCTAGAGCCAGGGGAACCTCTGTTGTGACTGCTATTTGTAATAACAAACTGGTGTAAGCAGTTGTTCGTGATGCCGGCGAATCAGGTCCAGTGCAGCCTGCCGGCGGGAGCTCCCCTCGCAATGCTCCCCCTCTCAGCTCAGATGTCAAAACGCAGCACCTGCAAGCTTAAATCCACCGGAATTTACCGACCAAACAAGCTGCACACTCCTTTCCGAAACATCACCCAACTGCCGCAAGGCTCCCCTGTTTCCTTTGAATATCAAAATGCAACAAACTTCAATCACTGCTGACAGCTTCCCTTCCTCTCTGTGTTTGTCACCTCTGTTTTCTGCATGATTCATTCTGTATCTAATGTCCCGCTTTCTTTTTCTTTTTGCATCGGATATTCTATCCACTTTACTTCAGCAACTTCAAGTGATTTATTTCGAAATATCCCTGCAACATCAGAATGATCAGAGATGCATCAAAAGCACAATTCTCCCCAGTCCCTGAGTGCGTCTGTTTGATAAAAAATGATCCGCAGTAACTTCTCAGCGAAAACTCTGTCCAGCTTTCGGCACAGCCTGCAATAAACTCCGGAAAGCTCTTGCGATGAAATGAAGCAGACAAAGGCAGGATTGGAAATGGTCAGAGTTAGGGGTAGTCAATGAGAGATGGACAGGGATAGTCGGGGACATTAGATTCAAAGAGCACAATCTGCAGACGATTCTCAAATTACTGTTAAAAACTAACCCAATGCTTTAACATCTTCCCAAAAGTGTGTTACCTAAAAGTATCTGCAACAAACTTGTTCAAATGTCAAAGGCAAGAACCCCTGTTAAATTCTTTGGTCGCCAAGTGGGGGTTCGTTTATCTGGACCTCCGCTACTTTCATTGCTCTCCAATTAAAACACGTCCGTCTCAAACAATCAAGGGTAGGGAAGCTTTTCACTAAAAAAAAACTAAATTGATCAATAATTCCGAAAGTAAGAAACAATCGCCTCTTTACCTTGATGAACAATTAGAACGAGCAGTAGAGCAGGAACCCAGCGTTGATCCATGTTAGCAGGAACCCGAATGAATCTCTATTCCATTGAATCACCTGCTGGAGTTAAACGCGGAGCTCGGCGACCTCGCTAAATCCCAACCGCCCACCCTTCTGATCCGCCTGGGTCTACTCACACCAGTTTTACATTGTGGTGCCTCTGACGCGCTTCCCCCTTTCTCCCTAACTCTAACTGGAGCAACACTTCGTTCGTTGACTCTGACACTATTGTTTTTGTTGCTGTAGATGTATTTGCATAACCGCCTCGCAGCGTTAATAATCCCTTAAAAATTGTTTTGAACTTGACTATTTAACATAAGTTCTTCATATGGAGGAGGGTCAGGTGGAACGGGTTCCCAGATAGAATAATATTCTCAAAATTCTAGAATTATTTAAGATCCAGTTGGATATATATAGATATAATACTCGGCGGATTTCCGAGTATTTCTGGATAGAGGTGTTAAGGTTACTTGTAGGAAACAACAGTGGTTTGCATTTACACAATGCATTTTCAGTTCAAGTTATCCCAGGCACTTTGCATTAACTACATGACCGGTTTCTCATTCCTTTCCTCGTCATTTCCATAACTAGCGTCAACCCAACTGATTTTTTTTGAAAAATATACTTTATTCATAAAATATCTGGAAGAACATTAAAAAAACATTTCTGAATCGCCATCAAAAAATTACAATCAGATTCAACTTTTACACATGGATCATGAGGTGCATCAATACAATGAATATTACAGTCATTTCAAAATGGTCATTACAATCAGACTGTGCGTTGGATTGGAGTTATCGACATACATCATGTTGCACTCTGAGGTGCTTCAATACAATTATAATACAATTAGTATTTAATGCATACATTCATTGTGAGCCCTACAGCCCGAGGGGTCTATACAATTCCCAGTCCCTTGGCGCACTGTGGCAGAAAGGTCTCAGACAGCGACCTTTCCCCATCGCACCTCTGCAGCAGCTGCCCCAAGCTTTAGTGCGTCCCTCAGCACGTAGTCCTGCACCTTGGAATGTGCCAATCTGCCACACTCGGTCAGGGACAACTCTTTGCACTGGAAGGCCAACAAGTTTCAGGCAGACCAAAGAGCGTCTTTGACCGAGTTGATGATCCTCCAGCTGCAGGTGATGTTTGTCTTGGTGTGTGTCCCTGGAAACAGCCTATAGAGCACAGAGTCCTGTGTCACAGAACTGCTCCAGCTGAACCTTAACAGAAATCACTGCATCTCTCTCCAGACCTTCTTTGCAAAGGCACAATCCACAAGGAGATGAACAATGGCCTTGTCCCCACCACAGCCACCTCGAGGGCAATATGCAGAGGGGGTGAGACTCCTGGCATGTTGGAAGGATCTGACGGGGAGAGCCTTTCTCACCACCATCTTGGTGCTTGTTGGAAAGTTCTGGTGATGAGGCATTCTGCCAAATGACTTTGACAGTCTGGTCGGGGAACCATCCAACAGGATCCATCTTTTCCCAGGGCCTCTAAGACGTTACACACCGACCACTGCCTGATGGACTTGTGGTCAAAGGTGTTCCTCTGCATAAATTTTTCCACGAGGGACAGGTAGTACAGCACGGTCCAGCTACTTGGAGCGTTCCGCGGCATCGTGGCCAGACCAATCCTTCGCAACACTGGGGACAGGTAGAACCTCAATGCGTAGTGACACTTGGTGTTTGCGTACCAAGGGTCTATGCACAGCTTGATGCAGCTGCACACAAAGGTGGCCATCAGGATGAGGACAATGTTGGCACGTTTTTTCTCCCCTCATTGAGAGGCTTGTACATCGCGTCCCCGCAGACACGATCCATTTTCGACCTGCAGATAAAGCAAAAGATGGCTCGGGTGATTGCCACCAAGCAGGAGTGTGGAATGGGCCAGACCTATGCCACGTACAGCAACAGCCAAAGTGCCTCACACCTGATGATCAGGTTCTTACCCGCAAGGAGAGGGAGCGTCGCTCCCACATGCCCAGTTTTCTTTGCACTGTAGATACTCGCTCCTTCCAGTTTCTAACGCATGCCCTGGTCCCTCCGAACCATATCCCCAGCACCTTCAGGCCGTCAGTCCTGACAGTGAAGAGGACAAAGGATCGGTCAGCCCAGTTCCCATAGAACATGGCCTCGCTCTTCCTACGATTTACCTCGGCTCCTGAGGCCAGTTTGAACTGGTCGCTGATGTGGATCAGTCTGCGCACCGACAGCAGATCTGAGCAGAGGACAGCGACATCGTCCATGTACAGGGGGGCTTTGACCTGCCTGGGATCATCAGTCCTCCTATGCCCGGATCCTTCCTGATGGACTCAGCAAAGGGCTCGATGCAACACATAAACAGAACAGGGGAGAGAGGGCAGCCCTGCCTGATTCCAGATTTAATAGGAAAGCTATCTGATTCCCATCCACTGATTGAGACTGCGCTAATGATGTTAGCATAGAGCAGCTAGATCCAATTGTGGATTCCCTCCATTTTGGAGAGCACATCCACCATGCAGGTGTGCGATATTCTGTTAAAGGCCTTCTCCTGATCCAGGCTGATGAGGCAGGTGTCCACACCCCTGTCCTGCACATAGGCAATCATATCCCTGAGCAGCGCGAGGCTGTCAGATATCTTCCTGCCGGGCGCAGCGCAGGTCTGGTCTGGGTGGATCACCAATTCCAGAGCGGACTTGACCTGATTGGGGGTGACTTTGGACAGAATCTTATCGTCCACATTCAACAGTGAAATGGGTCTCCAATTTCTAATTTCCTCCCTTTCCCCCTTGTGCTTGTAGATGAGGATGATGATGCCTTGCCTCATGGATTCTGACATGTTGCCAGCCAGAAGCATACTCTCGTACACTTCTCGCAGGCCTGGGCCGATCCAGTCCCACAGAGCTGAATACAACTCAGCCGGCAAGCTGTCGTTTCTGGGAGTCTTACACTTCTCGAAGGACTCAAGGGTCTTAGTCAGTTCGTCAGGAGCTAGCAGTTTGTCCAGGCTCTCCTGTGTATTGTCGTCTAAAACCTCTGTGATAGAGGACAGGAAGGACTGGGAGGCCGTGCTGTCTGTGGGCTTCATGTCATACAATCCAGCATAAAAGGATTTGCTGATCCTCAAAATGTCGGACTGCGATAACTTTACTGAGCCTGCTCCTTCCTTCAGGCTGCTGATGACAGAGCTCTATCTGTGCGCCTTTTGGAAGAAGAAATGTGAGCACGTCTCATCCTGCTCCACGGAGCGGACTCTGGACCGGAAGATGATCTTGGAGGCCCCGAGGCAAAGAGTGAGGCTTGCTGGCTCTTCACCTGTTGGAGTTCCTCCTTGACATCGACCCCCATCGACTGCAGCTGGAGCAGGTTCTGCATGTTTTTCTAGAATCAGGACATTTCCCTCTGTTCCTTTCTAGCTTTCTGGACACCTTTGAGAATGAAAAACCTCCTGATGTTTTACTTGATCGCTTCCCACCAGTGTGTCAGGTACTCAAAGAGGGGGTTCACAGTTCTCCAACCTTTGTAATCCCTCTTGAGCTCCTCAATGTTCTCTGGGGTCAGCAGTTGCACATTAAGCTTCCATGCCCCCTTGTCAACCCTCTGGTCTTCCTGTAAGTGAATCAGCCAGTAGGAGGCAGTGGTAAAAGAAGGACACCAGCTTGACATCAATGGATCTGACTGTGGACGCACTGGACACAAAAAGGAAGTCTATCCTGGAACGGATGGACCCATCTGGCTGTGACCAGGTGTATCTACGCTGCGCTCCATCAGCAGGGTTGCTGAAGACATAGTGCAGCTTGGCATCCTTTACTGTTTCCATCAGGGATCTGGACTTAGCATCCAAACTGCTGTCGGCCCTGCTGGATCATACAGCCGCATCGATGATGCAGTTGAAGTCACCGCCCAGAATGACTGGCATGGAGGTCGCCAGCAGCAGTGGGAGCTGCTGAAAAACCACCAGCCGCTCGTTCTTTTGTGCCATTAATTAACCAGATTGGAGCATTCTTGTACATTACATCTGCAAGGTACTCCAAGGTTGCAACACATCGCGTAGTAGATTTAATGCCACGCACATTTTTGGATACAATCTTTACCCCCATTTTTAAAGCATTTTGTTGCTTACCAAACCTGCTGTCTTTGAGAGTTCCAGACCTTTGGTCAGCTCCTGCATACCCATAGTGTTCACAAATTGTCTCACTTTGGATGGGCTGAGGAAACTACCCTGAACCACCCCAATGGAGATGTTCCGCTCAGGTGGCATCTGGGGGTTCGTGCAAGGAACAAGCTTTGAATTGTTCTCTGCTGGAGAAGTCTCTTTGACCCTCTCCCACTCTGGGGCATTGCTGCTCCCACCTTCCCGGAGCTGGGATGTGCTGAGCGCTTCACTGCTCCCAGATTCCTGGGGCTGGGGTGAGCTGACCTCTTCAAGTTGTGAGCAAAGTTGGGGTGCGCTGCTCTCCTCATTGTCTCCAATATTCTGGAGTTCGGGTGTCTTGTCCTCCAACTCCCTAGAGCTTTGCCGCTTCTTCTGTAGGTGCCGCCCTTGCCCTTCTTCGTCCGAAGAGCAGCTGCCCTTGTCATCCGTGTCAGATGGGAAAGGCCTCTTGCCACTCGTCTGGGAAGTGGCTTGGTCCCTTCTTAGCCCCTTCTTCTTTTTGGTCCTCTTCACCAGCTGTCACTCCCCCTGATGATTTTCTGCTGCTTCCTCCTCCATTGATGCGCTCTCCTGAGGAGTGGGAGGTTCAGGGGGCAGTGCAGTTGTTTGGCTGTCTGCCTCCTCAATCTTTTCCTCCACCTTGTCTCTCTCCATGTCCTCCTTTGTCCCATTTTTCTCGTTGGAGGCCTTGGTGGTTGGAGGATTGCAAGTGTCCTTGGTAGTAGTGACACGAAGCATTTCAACTGCTTCCCCCTTGTTGGCTTTGGCTGCCTGTGCATAAGTGAGGCAGCATTTTGGGCAGGTCCTGTAGAGGTGGCCTGCCTCTCTTTAAAGGAGCATTATAAAGCAAAATTAGACACCAAGCCACATCAGGTACATGAGGACATTGACCCAAAAGCTTACTTAAAGGAGGTAGGTTTTAAGGAGTGGCTTAAGGAAGGGAAGTGAGAGAGAGGGGCTGACAGGTTCAGAGAAGAAATCCCAGCATTGTGCTTCATCTGGTGAAGATAGGGCCACCAGTGGTGGAGTGATTAAAATTGGGGATGCTCAAGAGGCCAGAATTGGAGGAGTGTGGATATTTCAGGGGGTTATGGGGTTGGAGGGGATTCCAGAGATAGAGAGGAATGAGGCCATGGATGGGATTTGAAAACAACAAAGAGAATTTTAAAACCAAAGCATTGCCTAACCAGGAACCAGCATAGGTCAGCCAGTGCAGGAACGATGGATTGACAGCACATGGTGGGGGTTAAGAAATGGGCTGCAGAGTTATGGATAACTTGAAGTTTACAGAAAATGGAAGGCTGTATGCCGACCAAAAGTGCATTGGAATGGTCAAGACTCGAGGATGAGGGTTTGAACAACAGATGAGTTGAGGCAGGGCAGAGCTGGATAATGTTACAGAAGTGGAAATAAGTAGTCTTAGTGATAGTGCAGGTATGTAGTCGGAAGTTCATATTAGAATCAATTATGATGCCAATGTTTCAGACAGTATGGTTCAGCCCCAGACAGTTATGGAGGGCAGGATGGAGTCAATCTCACTTGATTAACGATCTGATGTTCAGGCCTTCTAAATGACAGTCTCCAATTTCCAATTTGGAAATTCAAGACTTAGCAGAGCAATGCACAATACTTCCTCTGGAGTATACTCCAAAGAGCTTCAATCAATGTTCCGTTGCTTTTCTGCTAGATGTTAAAAATACTGGATGATGGAAATGCATTTTTCTTGTTGTATCTTCATGGGCCAGCTGTAAAAAATCATCCAAGTTGATAACAAAGACTTCCATTGAATAATAGGTTGGTCCTTTTGATGATTTAACTTCTTTGAGGTAAATATTCTTCTGGGCCCAGGCCCACTGCTGCATCAAAGGCAACACAATCGAGAAGCTCAGGTTGATCCAGCCTAACAGCTAGGATAGGAGATGGTGAGAGCTTTACTCGGGGGGAATCAGTTAGAGATGAATTGTCCAGATTTGCACTAAGTGCAGCAGTGGGTGTGAAAAAAGACATTTTACCTGCTGGCCACAATGGTGGTTTTTTGTGCAGTATGGTCCCCTTCCTGCCTTATTAATTAAGCAGCCACAGGATACATGCCATCTCACTGACAGGTAGCCGATTTGCCCACCACACATTTACCTTGCCACTTCCTCATACTGGGTGCCATATTTAAACTGCAGCCGCGTACACACCTCTCAGTGTTTGCAGCCCAGAACTGCTCCACTGAAAACATGGCCCCAAAAGCCAGGGACAGTGCAGCCCCCGAGTCAGTAACGTATTCCTGGGACACCTTTTGGACACTGTGGAGGCCACCATGATGTCTTGTACCCCTGCTCTAACCACAGGAGGTTGAGCAACCTTACCACTCCAGCTTGGTAGGCAATGGCAGGGGTGCTCAATGCCAATGCTGCACACAAGAGGTCAACCATCCAGTGCAGAAAAAGCGTGAATGATCTCATCTGTGCCGCCAGGGTAAGTCAACCATCCCATTATTCTCAGCTCACACACTCACAAGCCCATCACACATTCATTAGCATCTCACTCACTGCCAGCTCAAGAGACATCACCACTCACTCTCTCACATGACCTCACATGTTCATCTGGCCTCAGCTCCTTTGGAGACTGCCTCCTCAGCCCTCACCATCTTGAGGCCACTTGCATACCTCCATACACACACCGTGGGATACCCCCTTCCCCAGGACAGCCCTAGCTTTGCAGCTTCTTCCCTTGCCTGAGGCCACTTCTCCCGCTTCCCCAAGCAATCCGTAGCCCTGTGTCTGTTAAAAAACCACTCCCGCCTTATAGCTGATCTGGTGGGTAGACACCTGTCCGTGAGCCCCCTAAAAGTGATATGGTGCTGCTTGTGAAGCCTGGCACTGATGATGGCAAGTACTGCCTGAAGCAAGGTAGGTAAACAAACCTCAAAATCCTGAGCGAAGTGCAGCTCGCTAGGTGCACACCACTTATGTACAGTTGTGAAACATGTTGGTGTGCAACCATGCTGATGTACCTGAATGATTCAGCGTGGGGGGATGATTCCAGTGAGCAGAGCTTATAATAAGATGCTAAAGTATTGACGTTATGTTCCCAACGTGTGGCAGCGGGAAACATGGTCCACCATCGAAAGGTGGAGGGGACGATTACAAACTGGTTTCACAATGGTGTAAATCTGCTTTTTGGCCTTCTCACCACATTGTCTGCTCACGCCTATCACCAACGGGACGGGATGATTCTGTCCGAAATGTATGTTGCTTGTATCATACCTCTACTAAAATTCTCATTGTTTCTGTTTGTATAGGCATCCACTGGACCTTGGCTTCAACATTTTCCCCTTTAAATAATTTATCCAAGAGTTTGTAAACTTGGTTAACATGGGTATGAGCACTCTTTGATATCCAAGTTGCGGAAACGACCATGGAGTCATTTTCAAAACTGGTAAAGATAGTTTCAGAATGATCTGTACTTCAATTTTGTCTGTGACATCTTTTGATGATCTGCTCCTATCCTAACATCCCCCCCTCCACTTCTTCCCCCCCCCCCCCCCACCTTAAACCAGCTTATATTTCCCTCTCCTTATAAAGAAAGATCAGTTCTGTTGAAGGGTCATGAGGATTCGAAACGTCAACTCTTTTCTTCTCCGCCGATGCTGCCAGACCTGCTGAGTTTTTCCAGGTAATTCTGTTTTTGTTTTTAATTTTATCTAGTTCTTGCCCTGGGGCGGAGATGCAAACATCCAAAAGATGTTCACCCACTCTTAGAACTAGCAAGTTGCAGCAAGGCAAGTTATAGTCCCATCCACTTCATTAAATAACTGAAGGTATTTCCTGTGTTATCTGAATTGCCATTAGTAAGTCATCAGCTTATTGCAGCAATCATTAAGGTTGGGAGAAATCTTAAGTGACTGCAACCATTCATTTGTAGAAAAAAATAGAAATGTTGTGAAATCCTGGAAGCAAGAGGTCCATATGTATCCTCGAAAGTAAACTGAGATTGATCTTCCCACAGCTTGGGATGCTCCAAAAGCCAAGAGTAACGTCAAGGATGGAGAGATATTTACAATTTGCTGCAATTCTTGAATGACACACAAACATTCAATGTGGGCAGCACTGGCAAGGCCAGCTTATATTGTTCATCACTAATTGCCCTCACTCAGAGGACATTTAACAGTTAGCCACATTCACCAACTGCCATGGTGGGATTTAAATCAAGCTCGCCAGCTCATTCACTGGGTTTCTAGAATGTTAGCCTAGTAACAAAACCACTATGCCACCACCTCCCCCATGTTATTAATGAACTGTCACTAATATATTACTAGCAGATTGCGTTGTCCTTTCTCCTGAACGGTTCCCATTCTGAACAAACTAGGCGATCAGCCATGTCATCCACAGGACAGCATTTACACCATATATACCAAAAATCTGTTAGTCAGCTCCTGTTTCGTTCACCAGCTTTTAAAATCCTTTTTAGACATTTCCAAATTTGTTTGAGGCTGACACCATATTGATAACAGTGATGGTTTTTATTTGTTTTAAGTAAGACACAATAGATTACAGTATTTGAGCAGCTGTTTTCAAGGTAGAGTAAAATTATATTACCCTGGTGTTCCTTGAGTAGAAGCCGTGACACCCTGTTCCACATTCCTTCTGTGCAGTCCTCCCTTGATGCTCCCCCATTGAATTTTCTACACTGAGAGTGAATCCATGTCCAGTGGTCTTACCCCACAAACAGGACCATGCAACAGAATTCATCCAATCATGTTTTGCTTCATACTTGCCCCAACCTACCCAATTGTATTGATGATACATTCAGGCACAGACAATGCTTGGGGCCCTCTTGGCATAAATCAAAAGGTTCTATTAGCTCTAGGTTAATGGCCCATCCTGCAGACTTTGAAACTAACGTCATACAGAGTGTAAACAGGTTTCAAATGTTGTCCCCAATAGTATTTTAATTAGAGAAATGAATGTAATAATTGTCTATCGAAGCTAAGGGATTAAATGTAATTTACCAAGCTCAAAGTGGTTGTGAAACAGACAATGGAACAATCAGCATACTTGTTAGACCTAAAAAACCGATGTCAGTTTGCTATTACATGTAAGCTGCAATTTTAAATTTTATTTTACTCAAGTACTGTGGTATTTTCTGGAAAAAGAGCCAACAAATGCATATTCAGTTGATGAGCAAAACAAGCTGTGAAGAGGGAGGTATTTGTTTTTAAGTGACAAGGTACTTACAGAATCTGTACCATTTCCCACTCTCCTATTCATCCCTGTGCTAATGTCTATTTTTCAATACAGAAAAGAAACCAGGCTTTCATGCAATAGAAAACAACATATTCACAAATAGAAATTAAATAAGCATATTAGTCTTGTGCTTTCTGGCTGCATGACAATTATGCTCCTCCAGCACTAGAGGTGACTTTCTGAAACAAATTGACAGATTTTCTAATTAGGTACCAATGATGGGGAACTTTGAGATTAATATTTGGATGTTGCATTGAAACATCTTTTGAGAATCAGAACTGGTTGAAGCGATTCAATTTTGACTATTGCCCTTATGAGCCCTGAGCAGCTACTGTACTTTTAGAAAGGCTGACTTTCTGCCTGATTCTCTGAGCAAGTGCCTGTTCAGTTGCAGGGAACTGGAGGAATAATGCGGCCATGCAGTTATATGTTACAGCCAAATACTACTCAGAAATTGGTTACATATTCCAAGCTTGTTTCACATGGAATCATTACAGCTAAGGATGTTGAGAAGATTATGCTGGGTTCCAAAACAGGTTGCAGAGATGAAAGTACACCTGCTTATCAACTGTGTCCCTTAATTCCCCTTCCTGACTCGTTTTCATATCTATGTGGTCTACAGAAAGCTGAGATTATACACAGTTTTCCTGAAGATTGGTCATTCTTTATTCACCTTTCAACCACAGTGCTGCTAGGAAGGGAGTTCCAGGATTTTGACCCAGGACAGTGAAGGAACAATAATATATTTCCAAGACAGGATGATGTGTAACTTGGAGGGGAACTCGCAGATGATGGTGTTCCCATGCGTCTGCTGCCCTTGTCTTTATAGGTGGTGGTGGTTGTGGGTTTGGAAATTGCTGTTCGTGTATTAGGAACACAAAAATGTACATAAAGAAGATCATTTTGCTGCATCTGTTTTATCTCAGTGTTCAAACACAGAGAGCACAGCTTCCTCCTCATACCCATCAACTAAATTTCTCATGAAATGCCTGTCCAACAGCCAAATGAAATTATTTATATTACCAACCTCAGTTACCTCCTGGTCAGTCTATTGCAAATAAATACTACACTCTGTGTGAAATAACTAGAGTCAATCTGTCCATTCATCTTTCCTCCCAGGGATCCCGTTGTTATTCTCAGAGTCAGAGTAAACAGTTTCTCATCGATCTACTTAAGAATTTTGAATACCTTAACAGGAGGGATAATTTCATCAAAGACATGCCACTACAAAACTGTCCACAAACTTAGGCCCCTGAGCCTTTATGGTTCTCCTCTGAACCTTCTCCAATATCATCAATATCCTTTTGGGTAGAGTACTAAAAATAATCCATTACTTTGCCCATTTGACAGCGGTTGAATTTTTGAAGGAGCTCTCCTGCCTATCTGCTTTTTTTTGTGGAAAATTCTTAGAAAATGCAGAAAGTTACACAGTTCTGACATCATTTACCCAGGTTTCCACAATTCCTCCTCAAAAATTACACCAGAGGAGTGTGATAATCCACAGAAGTGTACCCCTTTTGGATATCTTGTTTTAGTTTATAGACAACGGGCAGAATTTAATGGCATTGACATAAGCCCCACCTGGAGAACTTGGGAAACCACATCACTTCTGTGGGGAAGGCCCAGCCAAATAGCATGTAACAGGCCAGCATCAGGCCTTCCCCAGGATCTAGGACCTCTGGGCATAAATAGTGGCTGCCGAGAGCTGCCAGCCAATCAGAGGCCAGCAGTTCTCCAATGCCAGTAGCAGAGGAGCAGTGGCTGCCAGTAGTGCTACAGGAACTTCACCAGGGACCATCAGTGGATCCTGGACTCAGTTGACTGAGGGCAGGATGTGCTCGCAGGGAGGGGATTGCCTGAGGAGGGCAGGGGAGTCAGAGGCAAAGGCAGGGTGGTAACTTTCAATGACCACCCCCCCTCGCCTTTAATTCCAGTGCTGGGTCCCTCAATCAGGCACTTAAGAGCTGATGGAAGAGGGACCGCCTCTATAAGACCACAGGCAAACCTGACAGGTACAGGAAAGCAGTGCCACTCGCATTTAATCCCTCAGATCCCATTAAACTCCGATGGACTCTGGGATAATTCATGTCAATCCCTCCGCGAGGGGGCGAGTTTCCCACATTGGACCATTCCCACCTCCATCTTAATCGCGGAGGTTTTTCAACAGCTGGGAGAATGACGTCTGGCCTGTCCCATGATTAAATGGGCCTGGCCACCATGTTTCACACCATGACGTGCTAGATTCAATCCAGCTGAATGCCTTTTATCTTGTGTTTAATACATGATCAAACATGTTGACAACATCTTCATATTTACTGATGAATTGTCCATCCAATTTACTAGTGGTCCTCTCTTCATGTACATTGTCTCAAAATATCTTCAGCAATATCGGTATGAACCACAGAGTCAGTAAATATTTTATTCCACACTGTCAGAAGGAGTCTGTCTAAGACACGAATGAAATAAAGTTCCATCAAATTTAATTGCCATAAGTTGATCAGTACATATGTATATTTTTTTTTTATCTTGGTGCTTCCTCTGGATGATAGCATGTGCCTTATATCCTAAACTTTTGATCCTTTGAGGAAATTGTCCAGTGGCTAGAATGAATGAAGTGTTTGGTTGCTGGGGATCAGTGGGATTGAAGTGACCCTGTATCTTCTTGTGCTGAGTCAATGAATCAATGGTGCTGTATTTGATGCCTCCATACCCAATGTCAAGTTAGCTGGCTGGTCCTGCACACTTTTTGCCACTCCAGAAAGGGGACCTGGATAACCCAGTTGTGAATTTGCAATGTTGTGTGACAGTCAGCCTCATTTCTGCTTACTCCAGTTATGCAGCTGGACATTCCCTCAATACATCCACTAATCTGCGTGGGAGCAGCTATGAGAAAGGTGGTGGCCTCTATTATTGCTCTACTCACCTGACCTCCCATCATGTTGAAACTAAACAAGACAGCCTGGGTGACAGGGTGTAATCAGATGGTCATAGGTATTATTCTTTTCACTTTATGAAGGTCAAATTGGCTATAGTTGAGTATCTTGGCATGTCATAACATGCCAACAGCTGTTGCGCAAGATGCCTTGAAAACCAGGATCACAGAAGAAGGGAAACCAATGGCAGAGCAAAGAAACATAGAAACATAGAAACTATGAGCAAGAGTAGGCCATTCGGCCATTTAAGCCTGGTCCACCATTCAATATGATCACGGCTGATCCTCTATCTCAACGCCATATTCCCGCTTTCTCTCCATACACCTTGATGCCCCTAATATCCAAAAATTTATCAATTTCTTTCTTGAATATAGTCAGTGACCCAGTCTCCACAGCCCTCTGTGGTAGAGAATTCCACAGATTGATCACCCTCTGAATGAAGAAGTTTTTCCTCATCTCAGTCCTAAATGCCCTGCCCTGTATCCTGAGACTGTGGCCCCCAGACTCCCCAACCAAGGGAAATATCCTCACTGCATCCAGTCTGCCTTGCCCTGTTAGAATTTTATATGTTTCAATGAGATCCCCTCTCATTCTTCTAAACTCTAGTGAATATGGGCCCAGTTGAACCAATCTCCTGTTATACGACAGTCCTGCCATCCCTGGTTTCAGCCTGGTGAACCTTCAATGCACTTCCTCTATGGCAAGTATTTCCTTTCTTTGGTAGGGAGACCAAAACTGCGTGCAATACCCCAGGTGTGATCTCACCAATGCCTTGTATAACTGCAGTAAGACATCCCTATTTTTGAATGCAAATCCTCTTGCAATGAAGGCCAACATACCATTTGCCTTCCTAATTGCTTGCTGCACCTACCTATTTACTTTAATTGACTGGTGTACAAGACACCCAGATCCCTTTGCACTTCCACATTCCCCAATATATCATCATTTAAGTAATACTCTGCCTTTCTGTTTTTCACACCTTAGCATATAATGTCACATTTATCCACATTATACTGCATCTGCCATGTGTTTGCCCATAAACATAACTTGTCTAAATCATCCTGAAGCCTCCTTACATCCTCCTCACAACTCACAACCCTGCCCAGTTTTGTGTTATCAGCAAACTTGGAAATATTGCATTTGGTTCCCTCATCCAAGTCATTTATATATATCCCGGGTAGTTGGGGCCCAAGCATTGATCCCTGCAGTACACCACTAGTCACCGCCTGCCATCCAGAAAAGGACCCATTTATTCCCACTGTCAGTTTCCGGTCTGTCAACCAATTCTCAATCCATGCCAGTATATTATCCCCGATCCCATATGCTTTAATTTTGCCCACTAACCTCTTAGGTGGTACCTTATCAAAAGCCTTCTTGAAATCCAAATACACCATATCTACTGGTTCTCCCTTATCTATTCTACTAGTTATATCCTCAGAAAAAACTCCAGTAGATTAGTTAAGCATGATTTCCCTTTCATAAACCCCTGCTGACTTTGCCTAATCCCATTAATGTTTTCCAAGTGTTCTGTTGCCACATCTTTTATAATAGACTATAGCATTTTTCCCACCACTGATGTTAGGCTAATTGGTTTGTCCACTCCCTCCTTTTTTAAATAGTGTAGTTACATTTGCCGCCCTCCAATCTGTGGTTACTGCTCCAGCTGCTATAGAATTTTGGAAGATGACCACCAATACACCCAATATTTCCAGGGCCACTTCCTTTAGTACTCTGGGATTATCAGGCCCTGGGGATTTTTTCAGCATTTAACCCCATTAATTTCTCTAGCACCATTTTTTTACTGATGCTGATTTTCTTCAATTCCTCCCTCTCACTAGACTCTTGGTTCCCTAACATTTCTGGGAAATTATTTGTATCCTCTTTCGTGAAGACAGATCCAAAATATGTGTTCAATTCTTCTGCCATTTCTTTGTTCCCCATTACAATTTCCCCTGTTTCTGACTGTAAGGGGACCTATGTTTGTTTTCGCTAATCTTTTTCGCTTCACATATTTATAGAAGCTTTTACAATCACTTTTGATGTTCCTTGCAACTTTACTCTCATACTCCATTTTCCTCCTCTTGATCAATCTTTTTGTCCACTTTTGCTGAATTCTAAACTGCTCCCAATCCTCAGGCTTGCTGCTTTTTCTGGCAATTTTATATGTCTCCTCTTTGGATCTAATACTATCACTAATTTCTTTTGTCAGCCATGGTCGAGCCACCTTTCCTGTTTTATTTTTGTGCCAGACAGGAATAAATAATTGTTGTAATTCATGCACATGTTCTTTAGCTTTCCTTTATTAGCCATTGCCAATCTATCTTCAACCCTTTTAGTAAGGCACCCCAGTCCATCATTGCCAGCTCGTGCCTCATACCCTCTAATTCTCTTTATTTACATTCAGGGCCCTAGTTTCAGATTCAACTGCTTCACTCTTCATCTTAATGGAAAGTTCTTTCATTTTATGGTTGCTCTATCCCAAGGGACCCTGCACAACAAGATTGTTAATTAATCCTTTCTCATTGCACAATACCTAGTCTAGGATAGCCTGCTCTCTAGATGGTTCCTCAATGTATTGTTCTAAGAAACCATCACGTACACACTCCAGGAAATCCTCCTCCACAGTATTATTGCTAGTTTGGTTTGTCCAATCTATATATAGATTAAATTCACCCATGATTACAATTGTACCCTTGTTGCATGCATCTTTAATTTCCTGCTTACTGCCTCCCCTTAGATCTCCATTACTGTTTGGTGGCCTATAGACAACTCCCACCAATGTTTTATCCACTTTGGTGTTTCTTATCTCCACCCAAACAGATTTCACATCATGATTTTCCAAGCCAATATCCTTCCTCACTATTGCAATGATTTCCTCCTTTACTAACAATGCTGCCCCACCTCTTTTCCCTATTTGTCTGTCCTTCCTAAATATCGAATACCCCTGGAAGTTCAGTTCCCATCCTTGGTCACTTTGTAGCCAAGTCTCCATAATTGCAACTATATCATAACCGTTTATATCTATTTGCGCTGTTAATTCATCTACCTTACTGCAAATGCTCTGTACATTAAGATACAAGGTCTTTAGACTTGTCTTTTTAACCTTGTTAGTCATCTTAGCTTTATTTTGCACTCTGACCTCATTTGTTTGTCGCCCTTGTTTATTCTGCCTTCTACTTTTGCTTCTTATTTTTCCGCCTTGTGTTTTTATCCTTGTTTCCCCCTTCTGTGTCTCCCTGCTCATGTACCCACCCCCCTGCCATTCTAGTTTATGCCCTCCCTGACCGCAGTAGCAAATACCCGCAGTAGCAAATACCCGCCCAGAAGCAACCCACCCTGTTTGTACTGGTCCCATCTTTCCCAGAACCGGTCCCAGTGTCCCAGGAATCTGAACCCCTCCCCCATACACCATTTCTTCAGCCACGTATTCATTCGATATATTCCGTTATTTCTACTCTTGCTAGCATGTGAAACTGGTAGTAATCCTGAGATTACTCCCTTTGAGGTCCTACTTTTTAATTTATGTCCTAGCTCCTTATATTCAGCTTGTAGGACCTCATCCCTTTTTCAACTATGTCGCTGGTACCAATGTGTACCAAGACCAGTGGCTGTTCACCATCCCCCTTCAGAATGCCCTGCAGCCTCTCCGAGACATCCTTGACCCTGGCACCAGGGAGGTAACATACCAACCTGGAGTCTCTTTTGCAGCCACAGAAATGCTTGTCTGTTCCCCTTACTATTGAATCCCCTACCACTATAGCCCTGCCACTCTTCTTCCACCCCTTTTGTGCAGCAGAGCCACCTGTGGTGCCATGGAATTGGCTCCTACTGCTTTCCCCTGAGAAGTCTTCTCCCCCAGCAGTATCCAAAATGATAAAAACAAAACAATGCGGATGCTGGAAATCCAAAACAAAAACAGAATTACCTGGAAAAACTCAGCAGGTCTGGCAGCATCGGCGGAGAAGAGCAAAGTTGACGTTTCGAGTCCTCATGACCCTTCAACAGAACTGAGTAAAATTAGGAGAGGGGTGAAATATAACCTGGTTTAAGGTGGGGGGGTGGTTGGGGGAGAGAAGTTGGGTGGGGGGGGGGGTGATTGTAGGAACAAGCAAGCAGTGATAGGAGCAGATAATCAAAAGATGTCACAGACAAAAGAACAAAGAGGTGTTGAAGGTGGTGATATTATCTAAGAGAATGTGCTAATTAAGAATGGATGGCAGGACACACAAGGTACAGCTCTGGTGGGGGTGGGGTGAATTAAGACTAACAGGGCATAAGAGGTATAGATTTAAAAATAATGGAAATAGGTGGGAAAAGAAAAATCTATATAAATTATTGGAAAAAATAAAAAGGAGGGGGAAGAAATGGAAAGGGGGTGGGGATGGAGGAGGGAGTTCAAGATCTAAAGTTGTTGAATTCAATATTCAGTCCAGAAGGCTGTAAAGTGCCTAGTCGGAAGATGAGGTACTGTTCCTCCAGTCTGCATTGAGCTTCACTGGAACAATGCGGCAAGCCAAGGACAGACATGTAGGCAAGAGAGCAGGGTGGAGTGTTAAAATGGCAAGCGACAGGGAGGTTTAGGTCATTCTTGCGGACAGACCGTAGGTGTTCTGCAAAGCAGTCGCCCAGTTTGCGTTTGGTCTCTCCAATGTGGTTGCCAAAACAATATAACTGTTAGAGAGGGGACGGTCACCCATCCCCTTTCTGCCTGTTCAATCTTTATCTGCGGTCTGACCACCTCACTGAATGTGCTGTCCACGAAAATCTCATCATCACGGATGCTCCACAGTGAATCCACCCACAGCTCCAGCTACAAAATGTGGTTAGCCAGTAGCTGCAGCTGGACAGAGGGGGCAGAATTTTGCCATCAGCGTGCGGGGGCAGGCCCGACGCGTAAATTGACGTGTGATGACATTGGGTGTGTGTCCCGACATTACCGCGCGCCATCGCGAGATTTCGGAGGGCGGGTGCTATGACTTCTGAGGCGCACTCTCCATTAATTAACGGGCCTCTTAGGGCCCTTGAGGCAGTAATACGCAGTGATTTCTAGCAGCCTGTGTGATTTTCAAGGCATCGCACAGGCGCTATGGGCAGGTGGGTAGGCCACATTTTTAAAAACCTCATCCACAGGTGGGATAAGAGGGGTGAGTGGGCTCGCAAATGCAAGTTGTTACTAATTTACTTTGTAAGCTTACTTGCTTGTGTCAACAGGGCAACTTCAAATCTCTTCAGAGCTGCTTTGACGGGAGAAACAGGCTTCAGGTCAGGACTCTGGGGCCTTTCAGGTTTCAGGCAGCCTTCCCTTACCCTGGGAATGGGGATTGTGCTCTCCATTTGAGGCTCATCCTCTGAGGAGGAAGAAGAGAGGAGCAGAAGGGGGAGGAGGCCAAGAGTCCATATTCAGCCTCCAGAGAAGTCACCTGTGGGAGGACAGGCACAGGCACAAGGGGCGCAGGGCCAACAGGAAGTCCAAGGCTAAAGGGCCCGCAGGAGGCGCCACTATCCTGCTGCCAGGGTATGCAGGCGATGCAGCTACCTCAAAATGTCTGAGCTGCAGTGTCAAGGGAGGCTTTGACGCTCAAGGAAGACTGGGACATCCACCTGCGTGATGATAGGCCCTGAGATCAGCTCCAACCATGTGGGTGGACAGCCCATGCCAGTGGCACTGAAAGTCATGGTTGCCTTTAACTTCTTTGCTTCCTGCTCTTTCCAGGGGTCGGTGGGTGAACTTTGTGAAGTCTCCCAATCAGCTGTCCACAGTTGCATAAAGCTGGTGATAAACGCTCTGTTCAGGCGTGCATTGACTTTTATTCACTACCACTTGGAGGCCGCCAGGCGAAGTGAGCCAGAGGCTTCACAGCCATTGCTGGCTTCCCCCCTGTCCAGGGGACAATAGACTACATACATGTGGCCATCAAGGCACCAGCGGGTGAGCCCGGTGCCTTCTTCAACAGGAAGGGCTTCCACTCCATGAACGTGCGGATAGTGTGTGATCACAGAATGCTGATTCTGTAAGTCTGTGTAAGGTACCCAGGCAGCTCCCATGACGCCTGCATCCTGAGACGTTCCTAGGTGCTGGGACTATTCGGTGCTCCAGCCCAGCTGGATGGATGGCTGCTGGGTGACAAGGACTATCCCCTCAAAAGGTGGCTCATGACGCCTCTCCACCGTCCAAGAACAGAGGCTGAACAGCACTTCAATAGGAGCCACAACACCATAAGGGCTGTGGTGTAGAGAAGATGCGCTTCTGATGCCTGGACCATTCAAGGAGTGCACTGCAATACCCCCCCAGATCATGTGTCACTGATAGTGGTTGCATGCTGCGCTTTCCACAACCTGGCACTGGAAAGGGGGAAGCAGTGGAGGAAGAAGACATAAATGCAAATGCTCTGGCTGCAGGCGATGGGTTCAGTGGTGAGTCTGAAGATGAGCATGCTCAGGAGAATGCTAAGGGGATAGATGCTAACCTGGGCAACCTCCAGGGAGGCAGGGACACCCAGGAGGCTTTGATCCACCGATCCTTCAGCTAGCCTACCAAAGATGAACCTCCAACACATGCCAGGGCTACAAGCTCCATACTTGATACCTGAGAGCAACATTTGCATGGTTAGGAACATTAACTATGTGCCTTGTCAATAAAGCTCATTTACAAACAAATCACTCATATCATGGGTTCCCATACACCTGCAGAAGTCAGGAAGCACCCTGAGGCTTGTTGAGAACTAAAACATTTATTGATTGCATACTGCAAAACAGAAATGAAAGTGCATTAAAAGGTGTTGAGCTGCACATCGAATGAAAAACACCTGAAACGGGGGCAAAAGAAAACCACCCATGATAAACCATGTTGTGCCTAAGGTGCTTTAAATTTACACTTGCAGGTGCTACATCTAGATGCTCCCCCCTTGCTGGCACTGCCGTTGGAGACAGCCTGCTCACTCTGCTGTCCTGTTGGCTTTGATGACCTCGGTAAGTGTCCTCTGGCCTGTGGAGCCTGTGCTGACCCACCTGGGAGGGAGCAGCCAGTGGCACAGCTGGCATCTCCCCAGTTGCTGCAGCCTCATTAGATGCCACAGTCACTGGCAGAGGGGTGGAGGAGCTGCTGCCATCATCCGGAGCGCCCTGAGAGGAGCCCACAGAGACAACAGGCAGCTGCTGCACCAACATGAGGTCGCTTCAGACCTCCTTGCTTATCACTGATGGATGGGCACCTCGCTGGGATACTGGGTGCCCACTCTGACACTGATCAGCTGAGATCAATGCCGCTGTGAGGACTTGCAGGTCTGAGCACATCCCCAGAAAGTCCTGATTGTTCTCCTGGAGGAGCCTTTCCAAGAGAGTTGCCACTGTCTCCATGGAGGAGACATTGCGCACAGCCATAACGGCCATTGCATTGCTCATGATCCACATGGACTCCCCCACCACGGAGACGATGGCACACATTCCCTCATGTACCTCTGCCAGATCCTCCCACACACCCTGCTGCATTTCCGGCATCTGCTGTCTCAGGGATTCATCAGCCACCGACTGAGCATGTTCCTGGTCCCCAGCAGTCCTCCGACTGCCGGCGCCCTGGGCACCTTCCATCTCCACCTGCACCTCAAGCGGAGGTGAAGAGCCATCACCACTGTGCACCAAGACACTAGCCAACAATCTGATCCCCACCGAATGCGCTGGTGCCTGCCTGGCTGAGAGAGTGTGATGATAGTGCTGGTATCTCTTCAGGGCCCTCAGGGGTCAGTGGCAGTCCCTCTGCCTCCTGAGTGTGGGCGTACTCCAGAGAGGCTGAAAGGAAGAATAAGGACACTTGATTAGCTGAAGTCATTGCACTATTAAT
Organism: Carcharodon carcharias; assembly: GCF_017639515.1. NCBI lineage: Eukaryota > Metazoa > Chordata > Chondrichthyes > Lamniformes > Lamnidae > Carcharodon > Carcharodon carcharias. The sequence goes on along the minus strand of NC_054467.1, from coordinate 152,942,190 downwards.
GTGCATGCCTGGCACCCAGATCAGGATGCGCTCCTCCTTCCGTTATCAATGGGGATCCCATGTTGAATGCTGAAATCAATATACAGTCAACTGTGGAATGTTTGCCCTAACGGATATTGTGACCACAGTGCATGGCATTCTTACCTCCCACTGGCACCCCAACCTCAGCACAGCCTGTAGACCTGGGCGCATGGCTCCTCTCCAGCTCAAGAGCCTCCTGCTCGTATCTGGGGAGAATGAGCAATTGTGCGTGCCCTCCGCCAGTCCACTTCTGTTCAGCATTATTGTGTGCTGTCTTCTCCTGAAAGGAGAGAGGAGCATTGATTAGTCCACCCTGTACCTGCATTGCCATTGCAGCCCTGCCACCCCCACCTGAATGAAACATTGCAGGGCTCATCCGATTCGTAATCCTGGAACCGCCATACACTCACTCCAAGCAGCCAGGGCTGACACCCTCGCCCAGATGCTGCCTCCATAACATTTGCCATTCACACTCTAAGACCTTCCAAACCCATGAGCACTACCACCTAGAAGGACAAGGGCAGCAGATGGGTGGCTGCCCTGCCACCTGCAAGTTTCCCTCCTGGTCACTCAGCATCCTGACTTTGAAACGTTTCAACGTTCCAGCACTGTGCCTAGTACAGATCCTGGAGCTCGCCCCCAAAACAGTACTGTGGGTGTTCCTGCACCACATGCAGCAGATACACACTGCAGCTCAGCACCACCCTCTCAGGGACAACTAGGTGTGGGCAATAAATGCTGGCCCACCCAGTGAAGGCCACATGCCGTGAATGATTGAATGCAATAACAAAATTCTGAGTTTGGGGGTGTGCTGGGGAGGGGGGGGCAAACCTAAGTGCTGTGCTAAATGGCCCATGCCAACCCGGTACTCACCCTTCCCGATCGCAGGAGGTCATTGAACTGCTTGCAGCACTGAACCCAGGTGCGTCTCACCACATTGTGGGAGCTGACTCCTTCTGCCACCTCCTCCCAGGCAAGTTTCATTATGTGGGGGGGGTCTCCTCCTCCCGTCCCTTGAAACTATGATGTCGCACCGTGCTGCCCCCTTCTTGACGAGGGCAGTGAGGCACTCATCTGAAAATCTCGGGGCATACTGCCTCGTCAACCTGCCCTCCTGCCTGGCAGCTCTGCGAGAGCGCTCTCGGACATCTTCCTGTGCGACATCGATGGCAGCCTTTGGAATGCTGCCTGCGCCACTTTTGAATAGGCTGCCAGGTCGCCATTGGACCCGGCGGTCATTGGACTCCCACTGCCGCCCGCCCCGTCCTGCTGCTCTTGGGAGCTGCAATTCACGGCCCACCCACGTCAAATGGCAGCGCAGAGCCGATCATGGGCAGCGATCAGCTCCGCGCCCGCCCGCACCCACTCCTGAACAACCTGCCCAGCATAAGTAAAATCCTAGCCAGAGAGAGAAACCAATAGTGGGGGAGGGAGACACAGGAATCCAGAAGAAGGGGGAAATTTGACTCCACCAGTAACTAATTTTAACTCATTGAAACTGCACTGTAAATGCATGTAAATGTTGTAGTCTGGAGCAATGGATAGTAATGATATGAGCTCCACCTTTCTTTCTATCACATGGCTGACTAGGAATCTCTCCTGCTCCTACCACCTGCCTTTGGCGTGTACTGGATGGATTTTCAGGTTGATACTCAACCTGTTTTGGCCACATTATGAACATACCTTCCTTGGTCATGAAGTCTTGAGGTGGGATTCAAACCCAGACCTTCTGGCTCGGAGGCAGGGACCACTACCCGCTGCACCACAAAACCTGCCACAAGCTCCCTGCAACCTGTACTAGCCAGTAACTGATATTCGCCATGTAATTAGAATCAGAAATCCAGTGTATGTCACCTCGTGTAGTCAGGTCTTACCTGTTTCTCTATCTCCTTGGATTCTGGTTTTGATAAAGATTCTGTGGGAGGTTGACAATTCTGAAATGAGTGTCTCTGTCGGAGTATCCGTGCACAGCAAAATCAGCTGACACAAACAGACCTGGAGCAAATGAGAAATCATACATGGGCGCTGTGGGTTGTTTACTCCTCACAGGACACATCAGCTAAACTCAGCTCAGCACCAAAAACCTCCTGGGTTCAGACCAAGTGAAGGAGAACTTTCATTCGGCATTCTTTGAAGGTGTTTCGTTTCTTCACTAATGAACGGCCTTCTCTAATCCATCAGTTTTCGCTGTTCTCTCGTTTCTTTAGATTTAACCTGTTGAAGTAATATACTTCAATTTCCTGTTTGGTATCTGAATCATTTACAAATACCAGGTCAAGATGGACAGACTGCATGCAACTTTCCTATGCAGTGAGTCAAGAAGCAGCCGTGCATTACATTTAGCAACTTGGGACTGAATTTGCCAAGGTTGGGTTGGGATTGAAAGTGAGCGGGCCCGCAAGTCGGTGCTGCTGGCCATTGTGTTGGTGTGGGGCCACGATCCTGCCCCCAGGCCATTTTCAGAGAGGTCTGGTCCGGTCACAAATGGCTTCTCACCCGCAAACGGAACCCACAAGGGACCCTTGGCACCGGTAATGACCACCCGGCCACAGCTGCAGCCACTGGCCATCACATGGAGGGGTTGTCTCCTTCAAGATCACGGCCAGGCAGCTGTGGCTATTTTGAAAGAAAATTTTTAAACCAAGCACCAGTAATGTGTCCAGTGAGTGTGAAGCCACTTTGGTCTGAAGATTACACTCTGCTCAGGAAAGTGGCCCTGGACTGAGACACCTACCTTTAACTTGTACAGGGACCAAGGTTTCATATCTGAGTGACACGAACACTGCTCATCAGAACAAGGAGCCATAGGCAAGGAGACATTCTTGGGAGTTTATTTGCAATAGTGAACATTAAGTAAAAGTGATTAACACTCATGCCCAGGCTGTACAACTACATTTTCTTAACATTTCTAACCCTGCCGCCACACCTTGGTACTCCCTGGACATCCACAGCAGGGGTGGAGGCAGCCTGCTGACTGCTACGCCTTCTCAGTGATGACCTTGGTGGGGGTCCTCTGGAGGGCTGAGACCTGGACCGCCTTGGTCGACATTCTGGGACCAGCTGTGTGGCGGTGGCACCCTGCTCGGGCTATGGAGCTGGAGCTGCTGGGGTCACAGGAACAGGGGATTCAAATTGGGCAGACACTCCCAGGATCACCTGGGTGAATGGCTCAATGGTGTGCACCAGCTGATCCTCCTCCCTATGGGTTCCTGAGGACCCCTGGCTGACCCCTTGAGGAGAAGGGGTAGCTGGAGTGAGATCGAGCTGCCCCACAACCATCTCACATGGATGCAGTTGGAGGCCAACTATGGCGTAAGTGACGGAGTTCAGCCTGCACAGCAGTGCAGGGCTAATGTCCTGGACCAAGGTCTCCATGGCGGCCACCACCCAACCAGTGTTGACCTCAGTGCGTTGGCATGCCATCACCTCAGACTGAAGGCAGACGGTCTCCTCCACTGTGCCTTGCAATATCTGAGGACCTTGCAGCGGACATCCCTTCCTGATGTTCCTGAGTTTGCCTTTGCAGCTCCAGCAACTGAAGTATAACCAAGTCCAGAGGCTCATCATCTGACTCAGACTCAGCAAATCTCTGGCCTCCAGAAGTTCTCTGAGTGCCAAAAACCTGGGAAGTCCCTGCCTCCACCTGCTATGGATCAGACAGTGTGATGTGCTCACCAGACTGTGACCCCAGGACTACTGTAGATCTAGGTCCCACTGAGGCGTGTGTTTCTGCACTGGTGGAGGGTGTTGGTGAGCTCTGTGACAGGAGTTCAATTAGGGTGTCATCAGAATCTTCTTCCCAGGTGTCTTATTGCCTTGAGTTGAGGGCCTGGCTCATGGACCCCCTCGGCGGCTTCCCAGATGTGCCTGTGAAAGGAGAGATAATTATGGCAGGGGATTGCGGAACAGGGGAACTCACTCACGGCATGGTTGTCTGATGTATGTTGCACTGCTGGATCCTCATTGAGTTGAGCACTGCCAACCTCACTGTGAGCACAGGAATGGCCCAGATCGTCGCCAGCCAGCTGGATGACTCTATTTTCAAAGTCTGTGAGGACCTTGATGTCAGGCATTCCTCCACCAGTCTGTGATCTCTCCCTCTTGTTGTGTGTCAGCTTGTCCTGCATGAATACAGATGGAGAGAGCGTAAGCAGGATGTCTGCCAGGCCAGATGAAAAGGATGCCTGGCATCTATGGGTGGTGAGTGGTGCTATGGATGAGAAGAAGACACGATGCACAGGGCAGGTGAAGATGTGTGTGAGGGAGTGAATCGTGATGTCACTGGAACTGGCAGTGAGTGAGATCCCTTTGGACATGTGATGGGTTGTGAGTGTGTGAGTTGAGAGTGATGAGAAGAGTGACCTACCCTGGCGGAATGGAGGAGATCATTGATCCTCTTTCGGGTGGCGGTTCTCTTTTGCAGGGCATTGGCACTGACCACTGTTCCCACCAACTCCCCTGCTGCATTTGTCACCTTGCTTCCTGGTCTTTGCCCAGAGCAGGGGTAGATGATTTCGCAGCGCGCCTCCCAAGGGAGGCACCGCTAAATTTTGGGGCAGCTTGTTTCCTCCCTTTGGCAGCCATAACTTTGCAGCAGCTTCCAATCCCTTAGCGAGTGCTAGCTCTTTGCAGGGGCACCCTTTCAACGTGGTGCTCAGATTAGTGAAGGCCTGAGGTAACTGCAGAGCTGGTGAATCAGGGGCTGCCTGCCAGTAATCTGCTGTGTTTCCCAGGAATGTATTATTAATGAGGCAGGACAGCTGGGAATGGGACCATAAAGAATAAAAGCCCACCATTGTAGCTGGCAGGTAAGACATCCCTTTTCCCGCCTGCTTCTGCACTTGGTGCAAATCTGGGATGATTCCACCAGATGTTATTTCTCTAGTAATCTAGGGTCCTGGATCTGGAGGCATGACTTCAAATCCCAACTTGAGATTTTAAATTCAATTAATTCAATAAATCTGGAATAAAATGCTGGTTATTGCTGATCTTAATATTCTTCAGGGGAGGAAATTTGATTGACACATGACTCCAGTCACATAGCAATGTGGTTGACTCTTAACTGCCCTCTGAAATGGCCTAACAAGCAACTCACTTGTATCAAACTGGTACAGGTCGTGTATCATTCATCCAAAACCCTTGGGGCCATTGGCATCTTGGTATTCAGATATTATCAGTTTTCGGAGAAAGCTACTGCACATATTCTAGGCCTAGGCCTACTTCCATTACAATAGCCTAAGCCTAGGCTAGCTATAGTCTACAAATACCAGTTTTTTTTCTTCATGTGCCAACTCCCATGCACCCTACTTCTTACCTGTTGATACTTATTACATCTGTAAAATAATACTATATTCCTTTTGTGTCATGGTTCATGTTGGCTTGGGTCACAGACTTCCCACGCTAAAGATCGGTGAGGTTCGTGTTGGCTCATGTTAGGGTCCATTGAAAAAAATGTTCAGTTTTTGGATGTGTTTGGTTTTTGGATGTACAGGTGAAGGATATTCGACTGTACAGGAAAATTGCAGGTGTACTACACCACATGGATTGCAATTGTTCAAGAAGGTGGCTCACCACCAGCTTCTCATGGGCAATTAGGGCTGGGCAATAAATTCTGGCCTTGCCTGCGATGCTCAAATCCCAAGAATGAGTAAAAGATAGACCCACAGCAATGTGGCTGACTCATAACTGCCCTCTGAGATGGCCTAGCAAGCCACTTAGTTGTATTCAATTTGGCTACCACTGTCTTCTCAAGGGCAATTAGGAATGAACAATAAATGCAGGGCTTGTCAGTATTGCGCACATTCCTTGGCTGAATAAAAAAGATATTAGCCCAGGGACAGATGCAATAATGAGCCACTTTTGCCTTGTGAATGCACAATGCATCACTGGCTAGAATTGCTGTAAGTGGTGTTGTAAGAGGTTTCATTTCACAAATTAACATGATGTATCCAGGGTGAGGCTCCCAATGAAAAAGGCTCTGTAATGTTGGAGACATCCATGCAACTATTTACATTTTCATATTTAAAATGCTGAATTAAAGTTGGCTCCAAAATCTGGGAAATGCACCAATTAAAGTGTCAAAAATCAAAATGTTGTCAGTGTCCATGCTCCGGAGCCCCCAAGAAAATGAATCTCATTCCTTTCACTCACACCTCTCTGTAATTTATATGGCTGCAAATTGCACTTGTGTGTACGTTTGTCTCTTCCCTTGTAATTAAAATGGTAACACCTGCAGCTTAAGTTATGACAAACCTAAATTTCATTGAATTTTCAGTGTAACTCATGTCTTCAAGCACCATGAGACCCATATTCAGGATTATTTCGAAGAGTTTTTGACAGTTCTTGTTAACTATTGCCATTTTTCTAGCTTGCTATATAAGTGAAAGTAACAGTGTTATCTTGACAGCACATTTCCAGACAAAGCATTCAATCGTTTGGTGTTTGATTATGCATGTTTGTTAACTCTTCTCTGTTCTGTATGCTGCTGGTCAGGTCTGGATGCGAGTACTGAGAAGAAGAAACTAAAAGTAAGCTGGAAGCTTGTAGTGCAGACATTTTAAAAAGCACTGTAAATAAAGCTCCTGTTTAGACATAGAAAGTGGTCTGTCATCTCTTCATATCTCCAAGTTATAAAACAGAATAATTGGTGATGAGATGGAGAATAGTTTAAATTTACTGGCTGTAGCACATTTTCCTTCTTCATCGGAAGATCCACATTCACCGTGAGATCCTTAATGCAGCTGTATAGGGACTTGGTGAGACCATACCTGGAGTATTGAATGCAGTTTTGGTCTCCTTACCTAAAAACAGATATACTTTCCATAGAGGGAGTGCAGTGAAGGTTCACCAGACTGATTCCTGGGTTGGCAGGGTTGTTATATATGGAGAGATTGGGATGACTGGGCCTGTATTCACTGGAGTTTAGAAGAATGAGAAGGGATCTTCTTGAAACATATAAAATTCTGACAGAGCGGGACAGACTGGATGCAGGGATGATGTTTGCTCTGGCTGGGCGTCTAGAATTAGGGGTCACGATCTCAGGATACGGGGTAGGCCATTTAGGACTGAGATGAGGAGAAACTTCTTCACTCAGAGGGTGGTGAATCTGTGGAATTTTCTACCACAGAGGGCTGTGGAGGCCAAGTCACTGAATATCTTTAAGAAGGAAATAGATAGATTTCTGGACCCTAAAGGCATCAAGGGGTATGGGGAGAGAGCGGGGGTATGGCATTGAGATAGAGGATCAGCCATGATCATATTGAATTGTGGAGCAGACTTGAAGGGCCGAATTACCTCCTGCTTCTATTTTCTAGGGTTTTTGGGTTTCAGAGTTCGCAACATACTTTCAAGCTATGGAGACGGACATTCTGGATGTCGCAGATACCTGAAAAAAGGTGATACTTATACGTTGTCTCAGAGCAGAAGGCCAGTGAGTATTCGGGCAGCTCACAGAAGACACGTCTATTCTTAATATGGCAGTTGGTGCTCTCGAAAAGTACTCCAGGCGAAAGAAACGTGTGATGATTGAACAATATACATTCCACAAGAGATATCAGGGAAATGGTAAGTCCATAAAACAATATGCAGCAGCGTTGTGGCAATTGGCTTCTACATGGAAATTTCATTAACTAATGATCTGATTTGTGAAGAACTAAATGAAAAGACTTCATTTTCATAAATTAGTGAACGTCTCCTCCTGGAGGATGATGATTTCATCTTAGAAAAAGCCATGACTTTAGCAGTCCAAATCAAATCCACCATGGTTGATTCAAAGAGATTACATGGAAATGCACCCTCAGACTCAGGGTCACAGACACAGTTTGCCCAGTTGGCTCAAGTGCAAGAATAATTTTTATTCATTCATGGCTAGACCAGCACTTATTGCCCATCCCTAATTGCCCTTGAGAAGATGGTGGTGAACTGCCTTCTTGAACCGCTGCAGTCCATGTGGTGTAGGTACACCAACGTTGCTGTTAACGAGAGAGTTCCAGGATTTTGACCCAGTGAGAGTGAAGGACCGGTGATATATTTCCAAGTCAGGATGGTGAGTGACTTGGAGGGGAAATTCCAGGTGGTGGTGTTCCCATGTTTCTGCTGCCCTTGTCCTTCTAGATGATAGTAGTCGTGAGTTTGGAAAGTGTTGTCAAAGGAGCCTTGGTGAGTTCCTATAGTGAATCTTGTAGCTGGTACACACTGCTGCTACTATGCGTCGGTAGTGGAGGGAGTGAACGTTTGTGGGTGTGGTGCCAATCAAATGGGCTACTTTGCCCTGGTTAGTGTCAAGTTTCTTGAGTGTTGTTGGAGCTGCACTCATCCAGGCAAGTGGAGAGTATTCCATCATATTCCTGGATTGTGCCTTGTAGATGGTGGACAGGCTTTGGGGATACAGGAGGTGAGTTATTTGCCACAGGATTCCTAGTCACTGACCTGCACAGTATTTATATGGCTAATCCAGTTCAGTTTCAGTTGCAGATAAAGAGACCTCAGCAGGCTCACCAGCACATGTTCGCCACAAGGTGAGATACCTTCAAATATGTGCCCAAATTGTCATCGATGCACACCACGTCCACTTCGAGGGAAAAAGTGTAACTCCTATTTAAAATGGAACCACTTTGCAAAGATGTACAGATGATCAAAGAAGAAGACTTCATCCGTTTGTCACATGATGGAGCCTCTTCCTGAGAATAAGGTACAGCATGTGTATACCATCACAGATGGTAAAGCATCAGGTCATTTTAAGGAACAATCAGTCGAGATTGCGGGCATTTCAATGTCGCCTCTCATCGATGTTGGCACAAAAGTATCTATATTGAGCGACAAACTCTCCCATCATTATTTTTCACAACTTTCTCCTCCTGTGACAAATGCTCTTCAAGCTTACAATGACTATTATTCCAGTTTTGGGAACGATCACAGTTCCAGTACACTACAAAAACGTCACCCTAAACAGGTTCATGTTCCACATAGCCAAAGGCAAATCCCTTATGGGGATAAACCTGTTTGACAAGCTTGGATTCAAACTTGAAGACTCTACCGAAGCACACATTATTGTGATCGATGACACAGACTATACAAAATGGTACCCTTCCTTATTTATCAGATTTGGGGAGATTGGGGGATGGTGTCATGCTCTGCACATTGGCGAGTCAATTCTGCTGATTTTGCATAATTTGAGATGGTTGCCATTTGCAATCAATGCCACAGTGACAATGACAAAAGAAGCTGGAATGGCTTGAAGCAGATGGGATCATTGAGTAAACCGATTCATTGCCATGGATATTGAACCTAGTCATTTCACGATGCAAAAATGGCAAACTTAGAATATGCATTGGCTTTAAGGCAAGCAACAAGCAATCATTTTAGACAAGTATCCACTTCCTACAATCCAGGTGCTATCAACATCATTTCATGATTCCATGGTCTTCACAAAACTCAGTAGGTGACAAAGCTATCTTCAGATGCTACTAGTGGAACAAAGCTGATATCTTACAGCTTTTGTCATTCATGAAGGTGTATTCCAGTTCCGCAGAATGTCCTATGCACTAAGTTCAGCACCTAGCACATTCCAGAAAATCGTTTCCTCAGGAATGCTCAACCTACCTGACGACATCGCTGTCCATAGAATGGACAACACAGAACACAATCAGTGGTTATCAACAGTGCTCATTCGGCTTGCACCACACAATTTGATCCTCAACAAATTCAAATGTGTATTTGTGGCTTCTGAGATTGACTTTCTCGTGTATGGAGTGACAGCAGCTGGAGTAATGTCTACACATGACAATGTCAAAGCCATTCATGTGCTTCTGACTCCATCTAATGCAAAAGAGTTGGCATCATTCCTCGGTACTACCTACTTTTATCACAAATCCATTGCTAAATACGCAGATTTGGGAGCCTCTTCAAACACTGCTATGTAAAGATACACAATGGGAATGAACAAGCATACTGCAAACAGCATTTTAAACATTACAGTCAAAGATAGCAACTCCATCAGTCCTTGACATTGCAGCCCACATGTGGAAATGTATGTAACAGCAGATGCATCAGAAAATGCGATAGGATCTGTACTCTTGTGATACATTGAAGGAAGCGAATGGCCAATCGCTTATGCATTGTGGTCATTGTCAGAAACTGAACACAAATACTCTATTGGAGGGAGGGAAGCACTAACCTGCATCTATGCTTGTGAACATTGGCACATGTACCTCTATGCTCAATAGTTCACTCTCTGCATTTATCACTAAGCACTGATTACATTGTTGGCCAAATCAGGATCTGGTCATCGAACTGTACGTATCTACAAATGGTCAGATCATCTTCATTGGTACAACTTCAAGGTCGAGTAACTCGCAGGTAAATCGGAAAGGTACATTTGAGGAGAAGCTAGATGGCTAAAAAGAGGGAGGAAGGAATAGAAGGAAATGCTGACAGAAACTGATGAAGAGGAGTTGGATGATGCTTGTGTCCAGCTTTAAAGCTGTCACAGATTAGTTGGACTCCAACCAAGTGGCTGACATGCTTAGTTGTACTACTATCACAGACAGGGTTAGCGATGGTGAAGCAACTTGCGACATGATTGCAATGATTTCACATACGACCATGAACCTTGTGACGTGAATGAAGTTAAAGGCAAAATCAGTGACAGATAGCATTCTGCAGAAAGTAAGCCAGTAACTGAGTGGCCTCACAAAATAGAAGAAGAACTAGTCTTGTACTACAGAGTAAGAATGAACTCGCATTGTTTGATAATAACCATATTGCACTTGGAACTTGACAGTTACCCGGGAAGTGCTAGAGCAAAGTGTGTTACATCTTGCTCACAAAGGACAGCCAGGTGCTGTTAAGGTGAAACAATCATCCCATGAAGCAGTCTGGTGACCAGCTATAGATCACTGCAAAAGAGAACACATTAACAACTGGCTAGCTTGTACACTCGGTGAAAAATCTATTCACCCATGTCTCACTCCTCTACAAACGACCCAATGACCAATAAAGTGGAGAAGTGCAAACTGCCTCTAGCAACCAGCTTGATGTTGACAATCTACATAGCAAATGGCCATATATGTCTACAACAAATTCCATAACCACCAGTTCAGTAATTGATATTTTGAACAAGTTGTTTAAAAAATGGGGTTTGCTGGGGGCTACCTCTACAGAAAATTGGCCACAATTTGTTTCCAGTTAGTTCACAAAGTTCCAAAGAAGCTACAGAAGTAACGACCATCTGATAATGACATCTAACGTGCATGCCAATCAGCCCAACTAGGCTTTAAAGCTGGAGACAAGCATCATCCAACCCATCTTTATCAACTTCTGCCAGCATTTTCTTCTATTCCTTTCTCCCTCTTATTACTCATCTAACTTCTCCTCAAATGTATCTTTGCTATTTGACTCAAGATTGAGAGGATGGTTTAAATGACTTGGCTAGGGGATTGTTTAAAATGACACAGTTGCTGGCAAATGGAAAGCCTTCACCGCTGAGCGCTTACGTTAAATACATGCCTAAGATTAGCAAGTGTAGAACAAACATGAAATGAGCTCTACTAAGCTGCAGTATGAAAGATAAAAGGAAGCACTGCAGTGTATATAGGAACCTTCAAAAGCACATTAAAAAGCTGGCGAGAGGCAAACAGATATCTGGAAATTAACATAGCTGCTCAATGTACAGCAAGAAATTAATTCAGTAATTAAGCAGTGAACATCTGCTGTGCCAAATGTAAGGACTTAAAGAATTCCAAAGGGAAAACGGGATTCCACTCCATGAATGTCCAGATAGTGCGTGGCCACAGGATACAGATTCTGAAAGCCTGTGCACGATACCCAGGCAGCTCCCATGATGTGTACATCCTGAGACACTCCCAGTTTACCATGGACCATGGAAGAAGATGGAGAGGATCACTGTAAGTTGTCTAAGGTTTCTTTCTTTTCCTGCATCCACCGTTGAGAGTTGGCAACTGTCTAGAAAATAATAGGTACAGTTGTTTTATAATGTTAATTCCAGAGTTCCGTTCCATGTTTTATATTGTGAATTACTTGCTTCCTAACTTATGTAGTAACGCCAGTGATTTATTTTTCCTTTAGAATCTCAGGACGCCGTTCTCCTATCTCTTTTTCCCCTGTGACCAGTCACTCACCAACCAGTACTAAACTGACTAGTGCCTCTCGTTATGCTCAATTGGTTTCCCACTTCAATGATCTTTATGGCAATGAACGTCTGAATGCACAAAATCTCCTTCGATGTTATGTTGATGATCTAGAGATGGTGCAGAAAATAATATTCATTGCCACAACAGTAAGTAGAGATTACTGTGCACAGTTCCAGCTTCCGTATCACAATAAGGATATAGAAACACTAGAGTGTGTGCATACATTTACAAGGAAAGTATAAGAACTGAGTGGATACAAGTATCAGGAAAGATTAAACAGGTTGGGACTCTTTCCCCTAGAAAAGGGAAGACTGAGAGATGACCTGATAGAGGTCTTTAAAGTTATGAAGGAGTTCAATAGGATATACACAGAGAAGAGGTTTCCACTTGCAGGTTAGTCAAAAGCTAGAGGCCATTAAAATAGAAAAGAACCCTAATAAATCCAATAAGGAATTCAGAAATTTCTTTACTTAGAGCAGTGAGAATATGGAGCTTGTTACCACAGGGAGGAGTTGAGGCAAATAGCATGGATGCATTTGAGGGGAAGCTAGATAAGTATCCAAGAAAGGAATAGAAGAATATGCTCAAAGGATGATAGCAGGTAAGGTGGGAGGAAGCTAAACAATGGCATAGACCTTTTTTGTTGTTTCTGTACTATAAAATTTTATGCAATTCCAATTTATTTGTGTTGAATGAAACTCTGTACTGCCTCACCTTCACTGACTATTTCTCTGAAATCTCCCCAAATTTGCAAGGAAATTAGAGAGATGCAAGAATTGTAGAATAATTGTAATGGGGGACTTTAATTATCTGAATATAGACTGGGATAGTAGTAGAGTAAAGGGCAGAGGGGCAAGAGTTCCTAGTGTAGTTCAGGAGAATTTTCTTCAGTATGTTTCTAGTCCAATGAGAAGGGAGGGATTGCTGGACCTGGTTCTTGGGAATGAGGTGGGCTAAGTGGATCAGGTATCTATGGGAGAATATTTAGGGAATAGTGACCATTGTATCATAAGGTTTAGGTTGGATATGGAAAAGGACAAAAAAGCAACGCAGAGTATAATAACTGGGAGAGAGCTAACCTCAATGGGATGAGCATGGATCTGGGCTAGATCCTTCGGATTTAAAGGATGGCAGGAAAAACAGTAACTGAACAATGGGTTACTTTTAAAGAAGAAATAGTTCAAACACTGGGTATATTCCCATGATGGGGAAAGGTAGGGCAAACAAATTCAGAGCTCCCTTACTAATGAAAGAGATAGAGATTGAGATGAAAAAAAAGTGTGCTTATGACAGGTGTCAGGTGGATAATACAACTGAGAAGCAGAGTGAATATAGAAAGTTCAGAGGGGAGAGAGAAAAAGCAAATAAGAGAAACAAAGAGAGAGTATGAAACGAGACTGGCACCCAACATAAAGGGGAAATCCGAAAGTCTTCTATAGGCATAGGGTGGTAAAAGGAGGAGTGGGGTTGATTAGAGGCCCCAAAAAGGGGATTTAAGTCTGGAGGCAGGGGGCATGGCTGAAGTAGTAAGTAAATACTTTGTATCTGTCTTTACTAAGGAAGAAGATGGTCATGGTGAAAGAGGAAGTACTTCAGACACTGAAGGGTTTAAAATTGATAAGGAGGAAGTATTGGATAGGCTGCCTGTACTTAAAGTTGATAAGGCACCAGGACCAGATGAGATACATCCAAGGATACTGAGGGAAGTAAGGGTGGAATTGCAGAGACGTTGACCATAATTTTTCAGTCTTCCTTGGACTCAGAGTTGGCACCAGTGGACTGGAGAATTGCAAATGTTACACCCTTGTTCAAGAAAATGTGTAACGATAAGCCCAGCAACTACAAGCCAGTAAGGGGGAGATGGTGGTGCAGTGGTAATGTCACTGGACTAGTAATCCAGAGGCCCCGGTTAATGCTCTGGGGACATGTGTTCAAGTCACAACATGGCAGCAGCTGATGGGATTTGAATTCAATTAATAATTCTGGAATATCAAGCTAGTCTCAGTAATAGTAACCATGACAACTATTGTCAATTGTTGTAACAACTCACCTAGTTCACTGCCCTTTAGGGAACTGCCATCTTTACCTGGTCTGGACTAGACCTAGACTCCAGACTCATAGCAATGTGGTCGTCTCTTAACTGCTCTTAGAATGGCCAAACTAGCCACTCGGTCAAAGACAATTGGGGACGGGCAACAGATGCTGGCCTTGCCAGCATTACCCAGATCCCTTAAAGAATAATAATAAAAGAAAAAGTTTGGTGGGTAAACTTCTAGAAACAATAATTCGGAACAAAATTAATAGCCAAATAGGCAAAGACAGGTTGATGAATGAAAATCAGCATGGATTTGTTCAGGGCAAAATGTGTTTAACTAAATTGCTGGAGCTTTTTTGATGGGGTAACAGAGGGGGTTGGTGAGGGTAATGTTGTTATGGCGTGCATGAACTTCCAAAAGGCATTTAATACAGTGCCACACAACGGACTTGTGAGCAAAGTCCATGGAATAAAAGAGACAGTAGCAATGTGGATACAAAATTGGCTGAGTGACAGGAAACTGGTTAATAGATGTTTTTCAGACTGGAGGAGCGTTTGTAGTCCACTGGGGTCAGTGTTGGGACTCTTGCTCTTCTTGATGCATATACCTTGATATATACCTTGGCGTACAGGACGCAATTTCAAAATTTGCAGATGATACAAATGTTGAAAGTATTGTGAACTGAGGAGGGTGGTGTAGAACTTCAAAAAGACATAGACAAGTTGAAGGGAGGACACATGGCAAATGAAGTTCAGTGGAGAGAAGTGTGAAGTGATTAATTTTAGTAGGAAGAATGCAGAGATACAATATAAAATGAAGTGTATAATTCTAAAGGGGTTGCAGGAGCAGAGGCAAGTTCAATTGAGGCATTCAAGAGGGAATTACATTACAGTATTATCTGGAAAGGAAGAGCGTGTAGGGATACAGGAAAAGGTGGAGCGGAGTAGCACTTAGCGAATTTCTCATTCAGAGTGCCAGCACAGACATAATGGGTTGAAAGGTATACTTCTGTGCTGTAACAGTTCTATAATTCAATACATATTGTACTAAAGGCTTGTAACATTTCAGATTTTATACAAACAACGATTATCCAAGAATCACCTGGGGGTCAAATTCACGCTTTTAATATCCCAAGCTAGGCATCATTGATTAGTACTTCTTGATTCAAATGGTATTTTCTCTTCTGTTTCTCAACTGAGGTAGCGTCCTGCATTATGGACTTTGTTTACCCAATAACTAATCTTGTTATTTATTTTTAAAAAAGCTCAGTCCAAAACCAGCTACATGACAATTCCAATCATTTCAATATTCCCTTACATAGAAAAAATTGAAGGGTGATCTTATCGAGGCGTTTAAAACGTTAAAAGGATTTAATAGGATGGACGCAGAGAAAATATTTCTTCTGATGGGAAATCAAGAACAAGGGGAAATAATCTTGGTTAGAGTGAGGTCATTTAAGAAGAAAATCAGGAACCACCTTTCACGCAAAGGCTGGTAGAAATCTGGAATCCTCTCCAACTAAATGTTGTGGCTGCTGGGACAATTGGAATTTTCAAGTCTGAGATTTTTGTTAAGTAAAGATATTAAATGGTATAGATAAATGAATAATGGAGATGATGTACAGATCAGCCATGATGATTGAATGGCGGGACAGGCTCAAGGTACTATGATGGCTTATTCCTGTCCCTATGTCCCTATTATTTATATTGAAAGAACAGTAATAAAGTACATTAGGTAGATGAGTTAAATGTAGGATGTTGGTAAATACCTTGGGAGACATACGAACATACGAATTAGGAGCAGGAGTAGGCCATTTGGCTCCTCCAGCCTGCTCTGCCACTCAGTAAGATCATGGCTGATCTGATTGTGGCTTCATTGCCACTTGCCTGCATACCCCAGATATCTTTGGCTCCCTTGTTAGTCAAGAATCTATCGGCCTTTACCTTAAAAATATTCACTAATCCTACCACTAACACACTCTGGGGAAGAGAGTTCCACAGACTAACCGACCCTTGTGGGAGACCCCTTATTTTTAAACGGTGTACCCTAGTTGTAGTCTACCCACGAGGGGAAACATCCACTCTGTCAAGTCCCCTCAGAATTTTCTATGTTTCAATAAGATCACCTCATTCTTCTAAACTCCAATGGTTATAGGTCCAACCTTTCCTCATTAGATAACCCGATCATGCCAGGAATCAATCAAGTAAACCCTCTGAACTGCTCCTAATGTAGTTATCTCCATTATTAAATAAGGAGACCAAAGCTGTACACAGCACTTTAGATGTGGTCTCACCAATGCCCTGTGCAACTGTAGCAAAACATCCCTACTTTTTATATTCCATTCCCCTTACAATAAACAAAGCATTCCATTTGCCTTCCTAATCACTTGCTGTACCTTATCTCTGCAATCTCTCTCCGTTTAGATAATATGCTGCTTTTCTATTCTTCCTGCCAAAGTGAACAAGTTCACATTTTCACACAGTCCATTTATCAAATTTTCACCCAATCACTTAAGCTATCAATATCCCTTTGCAGATTCCTTATGTCCTCTTCACAGCTTACTTTCCTGCCTACCTTTGTGTCATTAGCAAATTTAGCAGCTATACATTCAATCCCTTCATCCAAATCATTGATATAAGTTGTAAACTGTTGAGGCCACAGCATTGATCTGTGGCGCTCCACATGTCACATCTTGCTAACCCAAAACTGACCCATTTATCACTAAGACAAAAACTGCGGATGCTGGGAATCCAAACCAAAAATAAAAATACCTGGAAAAACTCAGCAGGTCTAGTAGCAACTGCAGAGACGGAAATCCTGTCGGAGAGA
Organism: Carcharodon carcharias; assembly: GCF_017639515.1. NCBI lineage: Eukaryota > Metazoa > Chordata > Chondrichthyes > Lamniformes > Lamnidae > Carcharodon > Carcharodon carcharias. The sequence goes on along the minus strand of NC_054467.1, from coordinate 152,925,155 downwards.
AGAGCAATACTTCTTCAAGGTAGGCATTCCTTGAAGAGAAGTGGCAGTCAATTAAGCACTAAGATAAAAGCAAAAAACTGTGGATGCTGGGAATCCAAAACAAAAATAAAAATACCTGGAAAATTTATCACTAAAATCCATTTCCTGTTAGCTAACCAATCCTCTGTCCATGTTAATATATTACTCCCTACACCATGAGCTCTTATTTTGTGTAGTAACCTTTGAGATGGCACCTGTCAAATGCCTGCATTTAACTCATCTACTTGATTTCATTACCTTTCCTCTCTGAAGTTCTTAAATGTGTGGTTTACCACCCAAACCTGTGCCCATCTTTCCAGCAATTACATGAATGAACCTGTAATCGGGTTGCTATCCCTGCCACAGCACTGAAACAGCCTTCACCAAAGTCATAAAATAACGTGCTCTGACAAAAGGTCATTGATCTCCATTGTTAGCTCTGTATCTCTATCACAGGCGCTGACAGACCTGCTGAATTTGTGTTGTCAGAAATATGAGGAAAGACTTGAAAATGCGGTACTGATTTTGTACAAATTAGGCAGAAAAAGACTGTTTCCATTGAATCTACAACTAGAGGACAGATATAATAAAAGATATTTGGGACAGATAGCAGGAGAAATGTTTACATGGTTTGTGAGGCTGTAGAATGCACTACTGGATTTAGCGGTTTGAAGCCAAGAACATAACAAGTTTTAAAACTAGAATAAATAGGTGTTTGGAGGAAAGGGGAATAATGGGATTTGGGCACATTGGATTAGGACGAGTGCTTGCGTGGGGGATAAAAAATCAGCATAGGCAAGTTGGAATAAATTTAATGCTTCTGTGTCATAACTCCTGTGTAATTTTATATTTTTTGGCAGTTTGGGATTGGGAAGGCCCAGTGTCATCTTTTAGATATTCATGACACTATACATCACATGCACATGCTATAATGATGGTTTTGTGGTGCAAGTAACTGCTTCATTGTCTATAAGCTGAAGAAAAAATCTTTTCCAACAACTATGTATGGTGACATGGCCTCTTTCAGGACGTTATAATATTTAGTGCAGTGGCACTTTCTAGCACTGGATGGCAGTGTAGACAGCAGTTTCTCTGCATCCAGCGCTGGTTTTTTGAAGTTGGGTAATGTTCATTTTCACCTCTGCGCCTTTAGGGAACTAGTGTGGTGCTTAAGTTTGGAGCCTAGGACCTGAGCTAGTAGGTTAGTGAGAGGCAGGAGTAGCTCATTGTTCATTGTTTAAAGTAAAGATAAGGGGATGGTGCAGAAAGGAAAGTGCTGCTCTAACGAAAGATCAGATTTGTAATTGTGCAACAGAAAAGTTATTTTTCCTCAAGAAAGGATTCGATCCTAAACTGACAACAGCACAGGAAAGATGTCTGTTTTGCATTGCAACAGGAAAGCTCTTGCTTTTTGATCTGTGCCAAATGTACAGTTTTCTACTAGTTCACAATCTAATCCACCGTTTGAAGCTTTGTAACCATGAAAGTCATTGATATGTAAAGTACATGTTAACTAGGATAAGATAGAAGATGCATGACAATCCAGTTGTATAAGCCAAAATAAATAGAGAATTTTTATTCTTTCCAAGAGTCATAAAAAAGTTGGTGGGGGGGGGGAATGGAATATTGTGAAATATTTTGATGAGGAGCCTCAATTTTTCTTACTCAACCATAAATTGGGTTGTGTACTGTTTGCAAACTCCTGACTTAAATTCTGGATGAACCTGGCCATATTTCCAGGTTAATACATTGGGGGAGTGTTGGGTGGATGACTGGCTGGGAATTGGTGTTTGCTCTAAATTAAGAGACAGGTCATGTGCACTGCCACTGGTCTGTGGATGACTATTTTGACCTGCTTTCTGCTGACAGAAGTTGCAACCAAGCCAAATTTCCACTGCATTCGCAGCCCGAAAGGGGGAAAAAATACTTGCCCGAGGCAAGTGAAAATTGCTGAAGGTTACTGATGTCCTTTTCCAGATAAGAAGCAGCACTGTCTTTGCAGCTCCTAACTGGCACAGATATATATGGCAGAATCCCTAGTGGGAGGGGATGTTGTTCTTCCTGCACCATTTCCATACCATGCTAACATGTTTTTCAGGCAGTTTCCATGCTGGGTATGTCCTAGAAAATGTTCAAACTGAGCAGTGACCCAGCATTACTATTTTGCCTTCTAATGCTTTCAGAACAATTGTGCACATCCATTAGTTCTGGGATGTCATCTCAAAATAATGATGGATGGGTTCAGGGGACAGAGGAAAGAATATTGTATCTCCTAATGGAATTGGTTAATTTGGGTTTCCTACTTGTCAAGGCGTTATGGTTGCTGAGGAATGTCTTTTTAACACACAATTGTTCCATAGCCTTTCAATAAAAGGGCAAACAGCTATAGAGCTGTACTTATATTGGTATGATCACAGTTGATGTTACTACTGGACAAGTCAGATCCAAGAGTGAAACCTGGCTTGATAGAGCCTAACTTTTATTTTTTTTTCGAAGCCATGGAGGTAAGTTACTGAACAAATTCACAAGAGTCTGCTGATGAGATTTTAACACACAAAATAAAACATTTATTAAACAAGTAAAATGAACTATATTACACCAGACAAAAAAGGTTGAAAAATCTTAATACAAACACTAGAATGTGATTCAAATATTCACTATTCCTTCACTATCTCTTTAAAGACACATACAAATCAGGAAAGATAAAACAATTTACCATATCTATGTTATATTCTAATATTCAGGGTAAGTATGCAGTACATGTGGTCAGACGCACTGCATTCCAAATTAAACGACAGATGCGACCAAAGCAAACTCTATGGATCTCGCAACAACCCACCCTAATGCCTGTCACGCCATGAGCCAACCGGTCTCACTGAACTCTATCTTTCTCATGAGGGTTTCAATCTCCATGTTCAAAGAACTCGCCTAGGAATTTTCTCCAAACGTCACTCCCAGTCGGACAGCTTCAATAAGAATCAAGCTCCAGGGTTTCAATCTCCCCTCCTGAGATTCCTTACTCCCGGATCTCCGAGCACACTCGACCCTCACCTTCCAAGCAGGTTTTCAGATCTCTGGCTGTGCCAATCAGAACACCACAGCTCCAAAAGGGTACCTTTGCCCTTATAGCCTACAGAATGGTGTCACCAACCTTTGGTTGGCTGCCCCCTCAGATCTTCAGGAATTCTCTCAAGCACACTTCACTTCAAGCCTGCTCCTCACAGCTCTTTCTTTAACCTGGAGCCTTTTCCTCTGCTCCTTTCTCTCAACTTTACTTAACAGGATTTGTTTCTGATCTCTGCCCTTGTCCCTTATCTGGGACAGTCTTCTGGGACCTCTTTCTAACTCACTCCCTCGTTTGGGACCTCTTTCTTGGTTTGGGACCTCCTCTCCGTCCCTTTCCTAAGTCCTACACCCTGAGACACCGCCTCTCAAATGGCACTTCAATTCCAGGTCACCTGACCTGCTTTTCATGCCATTTCACAATTTTTCTTCCTTTCCTTCTGTGCACATGCGCAAGGCTGGTTCCTGGCCTGAAGAGAAAAACCACTAACTGTGAATCAAAGGCCGTCCCCCAGACGGCGCATGCGCAGGAGACATGGAAACAGAAAAAGACCCTGCGCATGTGCGGCCAGTTCCCGACCGGCACTTGCGCAGAATCCCGAGGTCTGGTGGGAACTGGAGTTCCTGAATCCGGAGGTAAATGTTCAAGTTTTGGAACCAATATAATGAGCTGAAATGTTTTCCTCCACTGGTAGTGGCAACTCTATATATGGCTTTGTGGGTGCTTAATCCCAGAACCATTCTCTCTGTGTAAGTCTAGGCATGGGTGTCCATGGAGTGCACTCTGTGCAAGTCGTGACAGCCAAGCTCAATACTCTTTTCTATGCCGCTACCAACACAGACACTTCCAACAGTGGATAACAGTCAGGAGCTGGAATCCTGGCCGAAGGATAGCGAGACTATTTATCATGCCTTTAGTACCCAACCAGTTGAGATTAGTTAACTTGGCACAAATCAGGAATTAAATCCTTGACTGACTTGGTCTCTGTTATTCAGTACCACACCATGTACACAGTAAAACACTTTCCTCCTGAGCATAGAGTGAATAAGCAGAAAAACTTCCTTCTCCAACTGTTTAAGTTATTTTGGGCCATGCTATAAAGATTGTTTTCACTCCTTAAATGAAACACAGACTATTTTTCTTGTGTGCTATCATCCCCAGAAGAAATGCAACTTAGGTGGCAAACAGACCAGAATGGACTGTGAGCTTAAATTAGTGATGTGTAATGAAAATCCATTAAGGCAAATATCCCAAAAATGGACCAGCTTATAAAACATCAAAAGGTACAGGGTAATTCTTGTTTCGAACCTGATTGTTTCCCCCATTGAACGTAGAAGGCGTTCCAAGCAGCCAAAATGGCTTTCCGACAATTCAAACTGCGTGTAAGGAAAACACTTTCTCCCTCTCGCCTTGAGCCAGAGTCATTGGATGAAACTGTGATGGATTATATCATTTGCAACCTGGATCTCTATGATGTCCAGTCCAGCGTTAATGTATGTATGAATGAAAGTACATTGGGAAAATGTGTCAAGTGCACAGTAGACTCTTGTTTGTATAATTGATTCAATTTATTATGTGTACGCCTTTTACTGTTTAAGATAATTTTAGGTTCACAACCTGTGGGATTTGAACTTGCAATATCTTGATTTTCTAGTCCAGTAGCATAACCACTAGGCTACCGGCCTCATGTCCACCCCCATGGTGCAAACCATCGTGTTATGACACAGAAGGCTGTCACGTATTAAAATAATCCAGTTAAATTGAATAATCCATGCTATTCACTTACTTATATAAAAGCAAATTACTGCGGATGCTGGAAAGCTGAAGCAAGAACAGAAAATACTGGAAAATCTCAGCAGGTCTGGCAGCATCTGTGGAGAGAGAAACAGACCCATTAATGCGCTCTGTTTTATTGAAGCGCCGGCAATGAGCTGCTTGGCACTTGTAGCATTTCTTGCCTTGGATGGCGTGTGGGCCCCACTGCCACTGAAACGGGGCCCACTGCCATTTTAAGTGGGTGGGCCAATTAAGGCTATGCGCGCGAAAGAGCGCACTTCTCCCTGAGGCAAAGTCCTGTCTCAGGGAGATTGCTGACAGTGGAAAAAGCTTTAAAAATAGAAACATTAAAAAATTATTAACATGTCCCCCTCATGACAATGTCACACGAGATGGGACATGTTAATAAAGAACACAAACTTTATTAATTTTTTACAAAACGGACATGAAATTTCATCCCGCCAGAGTGTTAATGGTAGTGGTTAGTGCTAACAAAGATGCTGATAATGGCGTAAAGGTAAGAAAGCAAAATGCGATAATGGCAGAACAAGGGTAAGCATTGTGTGAAAGAACAACATGGAACAAGTAACAGATGGCCCTTTACGGGATGGGGCAGGGGGAGGGGGCAGTGGTGGGGAAAAACGATAGAAAATGGGATAGATTGGATAAAACAATGAATAAATGAATGAAAATAGGTGGATAAAAATAAAAAATGAATGGATAAAAAAGGGGTGAGCTTGGAGGAGAGAATTCATGGTCTGAAGTTGTTGAACTCAATGTTAAGTCCGGAAGGCTGTAAAGTGCCTAATCAGAAGATGAGGTGCTGTCCCTCCAGTTTGTGTTGAGTTTCATTGGAACATTGCAGCAGGCCAAGGACGGACATGTGGGCATTAGAGCAGGATGGTGCATTAAAACGGCAAGCAACAGGAAGGGCTGGGTCATGCTTGCGGACAGACCGAAGGTGTTCCGCAAGGCAGCCACCCAGTCTGCGTTTGGTCTCCTCCCCAATGTAGAGGAAACTACATTGGGAGCAGTGAATGCAGTAGACCAAATTGAAGATGGTGCATCTGAAAGGAGTGTTTGGGCCCTTGGAAGGTGAGGAGGGAGGAGGTAAAGGGGCAGGGAAGGTGTCATGGAAAGGGGATGAGGTGTTGGGGGTGCTGGAGAAGTGGACCAAGGTGTCCCGGAGGGAACAGCCCATATGGAATGCCAAGGGGGTGGCGGGGGGTGCGAGGGGAAGATGCGTTTTGTGGTGTCATCATGCTGGAGTTGGCAGATATGGCAGAGGATGATCCTTTGAATGCAGGAGTTAGTGGGGTGACAAGGGGGACCCTACAATGGTTCTGGGGGGGAGGGGCAGGTGTGAGAGCAGAGGCGTGGGAGATGGGTCGGACATGGTTGAGGGCCCTGTCAACCACAGTGGGGAACCTCGGTTAAGGAAGACCTGTCAGAAGTGCCATTTTGAAAAGTGGCATCATCGGAACAGATGCGACAGAGGCGAAAGAACTGAATGGGATGGAGTCCTTACAGGAAGCTCTGAAGAAGGGTCATATGGATTCGAAACATTAACTCTTTCTTTCTCCACAATGCTGCTAGACCTGCTGAATGTGAGTTTTTCCGCATTTTCTGTTTTTGACCCACTTACTTATACTGGAAATCAAAAAGAGTTGGAATAGTTTTGAATCTTTCAATTTCAGTTTTCGTTTAACCTATATTAAAATATTTATTATTTATGTTGATTAGAAACACTAAGGGCAGAATTTTGCTCTTGATGTGTGGGATCGGTGGTGGGAGGGCGGGGTCAGGAAGCCGACCACTGCCTGTGATCGGCAGCAGTCTGTGACATCCAGCGTGATTTGCAAGTGGCAGCACTGAGCGCTGCCTGTGCGGGGCGGAGGGAGTGCGAGCAGGCCTAGCGCAGACTTCACACATGCATGTGAGAGAGCGTAGAACAATCTCCCTGAGGCACGGAGCTACCTTGGGTAGATGAAGAATTAAAAAAAGATAAAGGAAAAATTAGTGAAACATGTCCATCATGTGACTCTGTCACATGAGCAAGGACATGTTTTTAATTAGAAAATGAAGTTTTTATTTGTATTTCTTTTGGAAACCTCATCCCACCCATGGATGAGAATTCCAAAAAAATGCAAAGGCCGCTTGGCCTTTTCGCCTACCCGTCAACTGTTAGGTTGGACTGGCAGTGAAAAATTCAGGACAATTGATTACTTAATGGCCTTAATAGTCCTTTTAATTGTCGGCAGGCATGCTGCTTGCTCTGGCACGTGCCCGCCGACTGAACTATCGTACGACTACGTCTTGAATTTGGCATGTTTGGCTGATGTCAACGCGCATCATTTCACGCTCGGTTGGGTCCAGCGTGCACCTGCCCACCGAACTAAAAATTTTGCCCTAAATATTTAAGAAAAATTCTCTTAAGCTTGCTATGTTGGTGTCATAAATATCAGCTTTAGAAAATAGAAGTGATTACTGAACATAAGGTAGGATCAGAATAACTAATGCTTTCCTCCAGTATTTTAACAGAGGTGTTAATTAATGCTTCTATCAAATAGTGGAGGAATTTGAAAGGTTATGCACTCATGTAGCAACATCAGTGATGGTAACTTATATCCTAGCATTTATTTTTGGATATTTGCAAGAGCTGAAAATATCTGTACGGTGATACCCTTGAGTACCCAGACCCATGTCTGTAACTTACAATTCTCTGAAAACAAACAACAAACTTAATCGACCCTCAGCCCTTTTCAGATCATGGTCCATATACATTAGTAATGATGCAGCTCGATTTTTCAAGAGAAAAACTTGCAGCTGGAATACATTAAACAAAACCAAATACTAACCTGATTTGCTTACATGGCCAGTATTTATCATTCATACATTTTAATTAATGTCTTGAAGCAGAATTTTTTTGTTTACAGGTTGATCCACACAAAAGAGAAGGGGAATGAAAAGAAATCTTAGAGCCTGTTTATTTAGTCATGATGAGCTTGTCTTTTTTCTGATTTTAATTTGGATTGATATCTGTCCTTTGTTGTGTTTCCCCTTACCAAGAGGATTCTTCTTTTAGTATGGCAGCAGACTTGAGTTCCTTTATAAATAAACAGGGCGGGGTGAAATTATCTTGGGCAGTAGTGCCAAATAGATGACAGTGCTTTAGCGGTCGGTTTTATACCACGCCGATTTTCTTTTCTGTTGACTTCGTAGACTGTTGTTAGTAGGCACCCATTCCACTAAAGCTGCATCTATTGTACCCACAGTACGAAGAAGGCTGAATAGTCTGGGTCGAGGACACTTATCTGTTGCAGTAGGAGAGCTATCCAGCCTAATCCCACCTTCCAGCTCTTGGTCCATAGCCCTGAAGGTTATACCACTCCAGTGAATATCCAAGTGTTTTTTTTAAATGCGTTGAGTGTTTCTGTCCCTACCACCTTTCAGGCAGTGAGTTCCATATCGATTCACAATGAAAGCCTTAAGGTTGGACGGGCAGCCCAGACAATCAGTTTAATTAGGTGATTATTGGCCTTAACAGGCCTTTGACTGTTCAGCGGGCACACAGCCGATTCCGGTGTGTGCCTACCAAACTGAAGATCGGAATGACGCATGGTGACGTTGGGACACACGCCCCCCCGCACGCCGACCAGAAGATTCAGGCTTATGTTCTGAATCTCTAACTTGTTTGGTGAATTTTTCTAAACTTGCAGGGCAGCCACTGACCTCAACTAGCTTAAAGTCAGCTGATACAACTGTGATGTTATAGCTGAAAGTCTCACTTTAATTCACCAGTATTTTTGTGGGATATAATACTGGATGAGACATGTTTAACTACAGAATGGCCTGTTTTTTTTAAAAAAAACTTGTGTTTCAACAGGATGTGATTCGCAACGAGTGTCAATCCTAAGATTTCCTTCCCATCTGAGGTTGACTTTATAATGATCAGCAGTTTTATCCGTGATGTGTGCCGTGTAGCCTTTGCCATGCAGATGCTGGAGCCCCCACTTGACGTTGCCTTCACAACAGATGGTGAACTTTTCAATGAGAAAAAGTGAGAGTGCCCTCCATTTTATCACAATGAACTAACCCATAGTGTTTGTGGTGAGAAAATTGCCTCCTCCTACACATCTGGGAAAAGCGAGTGCTAAGCAACCCAGCATTGTTCAAAGTTGCTACTGCGTTTCCCTATACACAGTGGTGGCTACTCTTCAAAAGGACCTCATTGGCTGTGATATTCTGAGGCTGTGTAAGGCACTACATAAATGCAAGTCTTTTAAGCAAACCTAGCATATCATACCAGAGATGTTATATTTGCAGGAAGTCCATGAATGTCAACATTTTCTATGTTTTATAGGCAACAAGGGGGATGGGAAGAATGCAGGTGTACAGTGTTGAGATAGAGGATCATCCCATGATTATATTGAATGGCGGAGCAGGCATGGAGGGCCAAATAACCTACTCCTGCTCCTATATTCTATGTTTATATCCATAAATCATGAATGATGCCTAATTGAAGGGGGATTGTCCCCATTTTGGGAGGGAGAGAGCCTGGAGGAGTTAACATAATTTTAACCACAATGACACCACAGGAAAGCTTCTAGATAGTTTTGAGACACTTTGACATTTTCATAGTACATATTTAGTGTATTGGTGTAGTTGGAATTTATTCCAGTAACTTGCTGATGGTAACAACCTGTCTTTAAAACTTTATTTTTGGCTTTTTATACTTATGTTCCATAAAGCAATCGGTGCTGTGACATTCAATGGGAATTCTTTAAATGTGTTGAGCTACAGGTCAATCAGTGGTATCTAACCTAGTTATTCACCATTGTTTTGCATCCCAATTGTATTTCTCTACCAGCGATGTCAGCGGACAGAGGTTTAATGGACTTGTATCGGCCACTGTAACATAAGTGTTAACCCATTTATTTCATTTGTGTTAACACCCTTCCATGATCATATTGAAAGGCAGAGCAGATTGGATGGGCCATATGGTCCACTCCTGTTCCTATTTCTTGTGTTCTTTCAAAAATGGCAATCAGAGGACTTTCATATTAATGTAAATATTTATCCACTGATATTGCCAACAATTGTTTCTCGGCCTTTATTTCTTCTAAAAAGGGGAAAGCAATGCATCAACCTAATTATTACTTTGTCTGCAATGATACTGGAGAGAAGTGATATTGGAAACAGATTTCCTGTCCTGAAGGACATGTAAAAACCTATCTGGTTCACTAAACAATCTAGTAGTTTCATGATTATTATTAATGAGATTAGCCTCTTATTCCATTTATTGGATTTAAGTTCCCTAATGATGGGATTTGAACTCATGTCTCTGGAGAATTAGATGGGCCTCTGGATTACTAGTCCAGTAACATTGCTACTGCCCCCCTAAATTTGCTGTCTCTAAAATCTAAATCCATTTCCTCACTTTTAAAAATATTTTATCATCACGAATCACAGCAAAAATAATAAATGCAGATCGTCTTGAGATGTTGCACAACATTAGAAGTGCTAAATAAATTTGAGTTTTTTATTGTATTCATTGAATTACACGACCTGTGTTTCTCCTGAATTCCTTGTTGGACAATCCTCCATGTATGCCTAGTTGTGAACTCTCCAAGGTCTATGGGAGGGCCTCTCAGCCTTTGCTTTCCTAGAAAGGGAATCCCAGCCTGCAGCAGTCTTTCCTGATACTGGTAATTAAGGCCTCAAATTATAATTCGTATTGGAATTTGGTGGACTGCTGACCTGAAGGCTTTCTCTTGTAGGCTAAATAGAGAGAAACTCTCCTTGCAGAGAATTGACAGCATTGTGGAGCCTTGAAAAAATAATCCCATGGACCTGGCTTCAGAGGATAGGAACAGGAATAGGCTGTTTAGCACATGGAGCTGCTCAATTAGGACCAGCTCTCAGGATTATGAGTCCAGTAACAAAACCGCTACACTAATACACAGATGAGCTTTTTGTACATGATGATCTAAGTCCTCAAGTGTTTTGAAGTATATTTCACTTTATACAAGGCTAAACAGCCACTTGTCCAACTCTGTAATTTGTCACCAGTTCCCTTTAAGCCATAGGCAGACTTAGCCATTTGAGCCTGTTCAGTTGTTTAAATAGATGTGGGTGTTATGAACCTGAATTTCTTTACTTGCCTTTACATGCAGAAAAGGGGTTTCTGCTGCTCTTGCAAAAAGTAACACTAGCAGGCAAAACTCTTGAGAAATCTCCTGGCATAGTCTTTTGGTTAATGACTACATAAGCATCATTCCTGAGTTGAATTAACTAACAACCATAATAAAATGATAGAGATAGAATTCGGTATCACTTTGTTCCTGCTCTGCCACAGCAAGGCCAAATTTAAAATCAAAACTCAAAACAAACTGCTGGAAATTCACAGTGGATTGATCAACACCTGAAAGATAAAGGGAGGTTAAAGTTCTAGGCCCCAATATATAATCTTTCCCTTTTCTATTTTGGATGTTATTAACATGCCATTGCATTTCTGTCATTTTCTAGTTTCAGTTCAGATTCCCAGAATTCGTAATTATCTTTTTAGCATAAAAGTAAGTTTTGTTAAGAGGTGCACCAAAACTTTGAGTCACAACCTTTCTCTGTTTTGTATTGTAACAAAATAATTAACACCTTTACTTTAAATTACTCATTTGCTCAGAAATGAGTGAAAAATGATGGAATTTGACAGGTAACTTTCTGATGTGCTGGCATTTTTTTTTTGCAAGGCACAGTTGGTAAATGACCACTTTTATGTATTTGTGGAATGGAAAAAATAGATACTAATTGTAAAATATTTAAGGAATTGAAATTAAAATTGTACAAAAGTAGGACACAGTGCAGAGTATTTGACTGTATGTGAAACTGGTCTGATCGAGTAGCCTTTTATCAAATACAGCTATACGAAACTGGACAGGAGCAAGTACATTTCTTAAAATTGGTGTTAACCACCCCAAATAGTGAGGAAGCAAAAGAAAGAATTGCCTTTTCATGACCTCAGGACATCCCAAAATACTTCACAACCATTGAAGTAATTTTGAACTGTAGTCACTACTGTAATGTAGGGAAATATACCACCCAATTTGCACATAGCAAAGTCTGCAAACAGATGATCTGTTTTACTGGTGATAGCTGGGGGATAAATCTAGCCAGGACACCAGTGGGGGGGTTGGGGCTGCCCTGCTGTTCTTTAATCATGCTAGGGTAGTTTAAAATCTCATTTGAAATCGGCACTACCAACGGTGCAGCACTCGCTCAGTATGTCATTGGGGTGCCAGCCTGGATTACACGTTCCAGTTTCTGGACTGCAGCTTGTTTGAATGCACCATCACCTGACCTGAGGCGATAGTTCTATAACTGGATCAAGATTGAATCGCAATGAAACATTCAGCACAAGGCATACGGAATGACAACAAGATCGAATTTACACATGAATATAGTTTCCTCACATGTGCTCATTATGTAGATCTATTGTAAGATTCTGTTTTATTGCACAGTTCTGACTGCTTGTAAAATTTTAAAGGACAAAAACATTTTTTTGATCCCTTCATGTTTCGCCGCAGCCTATGATTCTGATTTCTGCTGGTGGTCTATCACCTCTGGTCAGCCCTGATAGAAAATGACACTGTCATTGCTAAGGGAGAAGCATTCACAAAAAAGAGGAGTTCTGGTGAGTTGGGGAACCTATAGGTAAATGTTGGTGGTTAAAAAGGAATAGCCGATTATGGGCTGTAATTCTCATTCTTGTGTTCAAATCCTTCCAAGTCATTTTCTTCATCTCTAATATCCTCCAGCTAGCAAGTCTACCAAGATCTTTGCACTTATCCAATTGTAACCTCCTTTATATCCCTGATTTTGATTGCTTCATGATTGGTTATTCCATCTGCTGCTTTAAGCTCTGGAATTCCTTCCTCAAACCTCTCCACCCCTTTACCTCTCTTCTTTTAAGATGCTCACTGAAACCTATCTCTTTGACCAAGCACTTGATCACATGATTTGATATCCCCTAATATGGATCAGTGTCAGACTTTGTTTGATAATTGTTCCTGTAAAGCACCTTGGGACACTTTGCTATGTTAATGACATGATATAAATGTGCATCATTGTAACAATCTGACTATAAAGTGGTCAATTCCCCTTTACTTAAAATTATCAGTAGAGTAGTCTAATGGGGGGCGGGGGGGGAGAAGAAAAAACAACAATCTGAGGCTGAAATGACTCTAATTCACTGGGTTAACTACTCTTTGTCCAAATTGGCGCACAGCTCACATTTAGACCCATATGAAATATAGGTCACATATACTACATACTTGCTGTTCACCTAATCCATACTTTTCTGTTGTCATAGTTGATAGGTAGTGAGTAGATTCAACATATAACTTCAAAAAACAATTAATTTTGCTTTTTGAAACAATAACCTGACACTTGCTAGCCTAATAATGATATCACTCCTTAAAACAAATATGAACAAGGAATAGGAGTAGACCTATGGTCCATCGAGCCTGCTCTGCCATTTAATATGATCATGGCTGATCTGATAGTAACCTGAAATCTGCATCCCACCTGCCCCCGATAACCTATCACCCCCTTGCTTACCAAGAATCTATCTACCTCTGCCTTAAAAATATTCAAAGACTCTGCTTCCACTGCCTTTTCAGGAAGAGAGCTCCAAAGACTCGCGACCCTCTGGGAGAAAGAATTTCACCTCATCTCTGTTTTAAATGGGCGACCCATTTCTAAACAGTGACCTCTAGCTCTAGATTCTTCCACAAGAGGGAACATCCTCTCCACATCTACCTGTTAAGACCCCTCAGGATCTTATATGTTTCAATCAAGTTGCCTCTTACTCTTCTAAATTCCAGTGGATACAGCCTAACCTGTCCAGCCTTTCCTCATAAGACAACCCACCCATTCCAGGTATTAGTCTGGTAAACCTTCTCTGATCTGCTTCCAACACTTCTACATCCTTCATTAAATAAGCTGCCCAGTACTCCAACTGTAATCTTACTAGTGCAATGTACAACTGGAGCCTAACCTCCCTACTTTAGAATTCAATTTCCCTCACAGTAAATGATAACATACTATTAGCTTTCCTAATTACCTGCTGTACCTGCATAGTAACCTTTTGTGACTCATGCACTAGGACACCCAAATCTCTCTGCACCTCAGAGCTCTGCAATCTCTCACCATTTAGATAATATGTTTCTCTTTTATTCTTCATGCCAAAATGGACAATTTCACATTTTCCCACGTTATACTCCATTTGCAAGATCTATTCCCACTCACTTAACCTATCTATATCTTTTTATAGCCTCCTTATTTTCCTACCTACCTTTGTGTCATCAGCAAATTTGGCAACCATCCCTTCATCCAAGTCATTTATATAAATTGTAAACCGTTGAGGTCCTAGCACTGATCCCTGTGGCACACCACTCGTCACATCTGGCCAACCTGAAAAAGACCTATTTATACCTACTCTCTGTTTCCTGTTACCCAGCCAATCTTCTATCCATGTCAATATGTTACCCCCTATGCCATGAACTTTTATTTTCCGCAAGAACCTTTTGATGTGACACTTTATTAGATGCCTTCTGGAAATCTAAGTACAGTACATCCACTGGTTCCTCTTTATCCACTGCACATGTTATTTCCTCAAAGAACTCCAATAAGTTGATTAAACATGATTTCTCTTTCACAAAACTATGTTGACTCTGTCTGATGACATTGAGCTTATCCTAGTGCCCTGCTATAACTTCTTTAATAATAGCTTTTAACATTTTCCCTAAGACAGATGTTAGGCTAACTGGCCTGTAGTGTCCCACTCTCTGTCTCCCTCCCTTTTTTGAATAATGGAGTTACACTTGCTATCTTCCAATCTAAAGGGGACCTTCCCCGAATCTAGAGAACTTTGTATCCAGTGCATTCATTAAAGAATATTTTAAAATATATTTTGCTTAGTAGTCTAATCTTGCAAGCCTAGGAAACTACATTGCTGGGTGTAGATGATGAATTGTACCACTGCTTTGGACAGGGATTGGACTGGGATCCTCTTCCCCAGTATGCAGAGACTTAGGCCCAGATTTCATGCCTCCATCCATATCTGAATGGAGGTGGGGTGAGATTTAAAAATGGCGAGCAGGAGCCAACTCTGGAATTCCTGCCCCCATTTCCACTTCCATCAATTTTCGCTAGGGTGTGAAAAGGGTGTGGGTAGTAGGCCCGTACCCTGCACTCCCAACCTGTTCGGCTCAATTAAGGGAATAGGCACCTTATTACCAGTGGAGTCTGACCAGCTTTTCTAGGATTTGTGTTTCACGGCTCCTCAGAGGAAGCATGAACCATAGTCTGGATTTGGGACCCTTTTGACAGGTAAGTTTAAAAAGAATGGCAACAACTTCTTAGTGCCTCCTCATACATGTGCCCCATGCCACCTGACTTAATCTTCCCATCTCCTCCACGAAAATTGAGCCCCTAATCTCTGCTCTGTACCTCGAATGCCAGCACAACTGGGATCAGGAATTAACCATGTAAAGTATCATTGTCAGCACAATGTGCTGGAGCACCAACATGCAGTGTCATACTATTAATGTGTTAGCTTTAAGATATTGCAATTTAAAAACCCAGAATTGGAAACTATTATTTTCTTTTGGAATGCAATAAATTTACTGTTTTGTGTTTAAAAATACCAAGATAGTTAGAATTGCATTACCTATTAATGTTTTGTTGATAGCTTACAGCTTTTTCTATACAGTTTTTAAACAAAAACTAATGGGTTGGATTTTATGTAGCCCGTTGCGGTGGGAAACATGGCGGCCAGTCACGCATCAGTCTCCCGGTGGCACCAAAAGCTACCCCAATAAAGGTGAAAGGTGGAAGGAGCTGACGTAGGATTGGCAGCTGCCGCCAGCATGTGTATTAAGCTTAGTAATGAGCCAATTGACAACCATTATCCTGAACCCATCATAATTTAGTGGTGGCCTGCTAGGAAGGCTGTCCAGCAAACACAAATTGAGTTTGCCAGCAGACCTCAGAGTGGCAGCGGGCAGGTCCGCTAGTAGGCACCCTACCCAATCGAGAATCCTTGCATCAGATAGTGGGGCGGCCACTGAAAGAAATCCCTCGCCCTTGCCCCCTCCCCCGCAACTTTCATTCCCTGATCCCCATCCTGCCTTCACTCACCTTTGATCTGGGATCCCAGGATAATTATGGGCCTTGGGCAGGGGCAGTGCTGCCAGCTGCTGGTGCTGGCAATTTGAGGAGCTGTCAGTCTCTGGCCAGCAGTTCTTGCCAAGCAGGATTTCCCCTGCTGAGGACCTTAAACACTTGGAAGGCCTGACGGTGACCACTTAGGTGCCTGAAAGCATTTGATTCCATCAGGCCACTGCCATGGAACTGACGGGGGTTACCTGCCTATTCTCCAACTGCGTTGACCCCACAGAATCCCAGCCAATGTATCAGTATCATTACAACTGAACAATTTCACATATTACCTATAGGTTTTTCAATATCCCATTGAGTGGCCACATTAAGTACACTCTTTCTGCCAAAGGCAATAGGAAGGATATATGGGCTTTGGAGAGGTACAGTGTAGATTCCCCAGAATTATACCAGAGCTTAAAGGGCTAAATTATCAGGACAATGTGTATAATTTTTAATATTTTCTTGAACTTATAAAGTTGAGAGGTGATCTAATTGAGATCTTTAAAATGATCAAGGGAGCCTTACTGATGTTAGTGCTAGTCACCAAAGCAGTTTCTAAAATGAAGGTATTCTCATTAGCTGCTAAGTGCCATGCATCTAATTTTGTGACCTGCACTTGCTTGGCTGTGTGACCCCAGCAAAGCCTCTCAAAATCAGTACCATAGTTGCTGAAGAGGCACGGCACTCCACCTTGGGGGCAGAATATCCACAGGGGATAAGCATTAATGTAGATTACCTGGACCATGGCCAATTCAACAGTTTACCTGGCTTTAATTTGTATTGCTGATATAATCCTTGAGATAACCATTTCAGTCAAATGATGGATCCAGACAACACTCCTAGCTGTATTATTCTGCTGCAGATTGTAGTAATCTGTAATGCAGCTTTTCAACATTACATCAAGTATGGAGACCTCTTTTAGCCATCAGGCCTATCCATAATGCCCAGTGTAAATAATAGGATTAATCAATATTGGGTTAACTTGGTAATGTTGTCCACCTAGCATCCTTGAGGCAGCTCCATTGAGTGTTGCTAAGAACTATAATAAGTCATTTGGCTCAATTTTGAGCTGCATTGTGTGGGTGACTGTGCTCCTTGTGTTTTCATTAATCATTTCTTGTTTTATGCAGTAAGAGTCTGCAGTTTTGCAGCTGCAAGATTGAGAGCTGGCATTTTATCACGTGCCCTTCCCCCGTCAGACGAAGCCGTAGCCCTTCCCCCGTCAGACGAAGCATTAGTCCCAGTAAGTGTGAAAACATTTTGAATGCAACAATATGGAATAATTTAGAGGTTTATTCTTGAATAAATGACTTAACCATTGAAGCGATTTAACCACCTCTGCCAGTAGGTTGGTTCATGTCTGTGTGTAAAATTATTTCTTGTATTATGTCAGTGCAGCTGGGAACCAAAGTGCACCGATCTATGTATAGGGAAGGGAACAAAATGCTCAAGGCTGGTATAAATCTAGGAGGACTACTGATGGTCCCCTGAGGAAATATGGCAAGGAGGTTGAGAAATTAACAGCTCCTTGGCAGGAGTCCCTAAAATAGTTGCAAGGGGCAGAATATTAAGCTCGACGGGTAGTGGTGCGCCTGACCTGGCCGAGTGTAAAATGACGCATGATGACATTGGGCAAGCGTCCCGACATCATCGTGCAGTCCGTGATATTTTGTTCAGCGGCCGCGCGCCGGAGTCAGCGGCCTGCCCACTAACAATTAAAAGGCCTGGTAAGGCCATTAAAAAGGTAATTAAATTCAAATTTACACTGCCAGTCCAACCTTATGTTTGGCTGGCAGGCGAAAAGGCCAAGAGGCCTTTGCACCTTTTAGGAAACCTCATCCACAGGCAGGATGAGGTTTCCTAAAGCAAATAAAAATTTTACACTTGAATTAAAAACATGTCCCCTCATGTGACTCTATGACATTTTTATTTTCTTTATTTTTTTTTAAAGAGTGCTTCATCTCCCTGAGGCAGCTCTGTGCCTCAGAGAGATTATTCAGCGCTCTCTCGCACGCATGTGCACAGTTCGCGCTCGGCCTGCTCGCCCCCCTCCCCCTGCCCACACAGGCAGCGCTGAGCGCTGCCGCCCACGTTTCACGCTGGGCGGGCCTTAATTGGCCTGCCAGCATGAAATCGTGGTGTGGGGCTGATCGCGGGCGGTACACAGCTTCCCGGCTGCTCCCTCCGAGTCATACGCCAAGAGTGCTGGTGGAGAAGGTGGAGAATTAAATGATCAAAATGAAAGATTGTTATAACCTTTAAAGGTTTTCTCGCATTTGTTTTTTTTTAAGGGTTGTAATTGGTTCTATTTTGTGAATTGAAGTTTTTTTGAGGGTGTGGCTTATATTGTGTGTTTCATACCACTCACTGAAAAGCAGCAAATCAAACTGCATCACATGCCTCTTATCGTTTGCATCTTGCATGTGTCAGGTAAATCCAAAGCTTTCTTGAACTAGATGGATTGGCCTTGAAATTGCACATTTTTAGCAAATGAACACTCAAATCCAACAGTTTTAACACCCGTTAAAACAACAAGGGAAGCAATTCATATCAACATGCCAGAGGTACTTGCAAGGAGAATAAGCTGAGAAATTGGGGACTCTATATAAATGGATGGAACGTGCACTTAAACTTCTTTTCCAGTACACTCTGCAAATGTCACTCCAACGCTCTCCATTGGGAGCATCCGACTGCAAATCACTAATCACTCTCCACAATGAATTCATGCACTAATAATGGCAGTGTAGTTGTAAGGTCATTGAGTTAAAAAAGAGGGAAATAGGATGGTGATGATAATGGTGCATTCATCACACTGCTGCCTGAATTACAGCATTTTGTTCCAAATCCCAGGGATGGAGTCATTAACATAAAGGGAATTGGCATTCACAGCACTTATGGTGCTCCCCACCCTGAGGGAGAGCAAGAATATTGGAGCCAGGGGAGGGTGTGTCCCGGTCGAGGAGTGGAGGTTTAAAAAGGAAAATGCCGCCATTTCTCCCATGCAGCAAATAATTTCCTGTCAGAAAACCAGCGTTAGGATCACCTGGTCCCAAAAGTGTAAGGGGGCATACTATCAACTGACCACCAGAAACATGGACCTAGCAGGGTTTCTTTCACGGAATGTTCTTCCTTCAATCCTGCCTCTTGTCAGTGAAGTCAGGATGGAAGAGGTGGATGCAAGAAATGCCTTTCAACTGTTCATTTATTGGTAGAAGAGATGTCATGGAGCCC
Organism: Carcharodon carcharias; assembly: GCF_017639515.1. NCBI lineage: Eukaryota > Metazoa > Chordata > Chondrichthyes > Lamniformes > Lamnidae > Carcharodon > Carcharodon carcharias. The sequence continues at coordinate 152,905,846 of NC_054467.1, read as the reverse complement.
TAGCGAAACTGGGTGACAAACCAAATTCTGCCACCTTCCCCGACCACCAGATATAGCTCAGCCTCTTGTCCTCCCACGTGTTTGGTCAGGAATTTTGGGCTAATAATTCTTTGTAAAATGTTTTGGAAGGGGGATGCAGATGATGGAAAGAGCTGCTAAAGTGAATGCAAACTATCAGTTTTTTCCTGAAATACTCGTGAATCTTTCAGCACTTGCATTTTTCTTACTGTTACACTAAGTGTAATTCCAGAAAGTATCTTACTATAAGATGTTGCAGCTTTAAAACATTATGTGGGCAGACACAAGCCCCACACAATGCGACTGGAGACCAAAGCATTTGAAACTGCCTTTTGTGTTGTACCACTGAGTTCCAAGGAAACATGTTGATTGAGATAATTGCCAGTTTCTCATAGTTTAGGCAGAACGTGAACTAGAACATCAAAGGCAGCATAGCAGAAGGTTTGCAGATTGTTTGTTTATTTGTGTATTGGTTAATGTTTTGTCATGACATTGTGTTAGTCAGATACAGATGGACTGCCCCTTTGTGTGGGAATGCTTGTTAAGGTGGGCATATCAGAGGTAGACACTAGAACAGTACTTCCAGTGACAAAACTGACTGAGAACATCCAATACTCCCATTGCAAGCATAATAGATTCGTAGTGAGAAACCTCCTGTCTTAATATAGGGACAATACAAATCAATTCCATCTGGAGAAGAACACAGAGTCCATTGGTGGTCAGACAGTTCAATTCCTTACACTTTGTTTATAATTTTCTCTTCTCTTCCTGTCAAAGTTAGTGACGTACACTGGGCTATGATTCTATTGCTGCTACCAGCCCTCTGCTACCTCATTAATTGGTGATCCTTCATGTTTAAGCCTTAATATTTGGTGCTGCAGGTTGTTGGGGTTTTGGAGCTGAATACTATCCTATCCTTTTGGATATCCACACATGTGGACATCCCATCAGTGTGCTAAAATGTTCATGAACGAGAACCCTAGATGTTTTTGTTTTCTTTCTTGAATCCTAGTTAACTCTGCATACAGGGATCCAATCAAGCATATTTTGCTGTCTCTGAATGGTATCCTGCATGACTGACCACAGCATACTTTCCCTTCTCAGCCACTGCATAGATTTTTACATTACATTGAATTCTCCATCCTGCTCCTCTGTGGCAGTCAACCTATTTTGGTTCCACCCTTAACTGCCTTATTTCAGTCCTTCTATCTCCCTCAATGGTTCACCTATTACCTCCTATTCCTAATTTATATGCTGTCTGTCAGTGACATCATTCACGAACATGGGCCCAGCTTCTACGTACGTACCAATGACCCATAGTCTTAATTCTCCATGTCCATTGTTTTTGCTAAGCTGTTCAGTTGCTTGGTACACGAATTATAAACAGGCATGCCTGATCTTTTTGCACGAGCGGCCACATTTCAGTTTTCTGTTCTGACTGAATGGGCTAGTGAGTAAATTTTGGAAACATAAGGCATTAGAAATTTATCTTGCTATCTATCAAAATAACAAAAATTGTGCATTTTTATGAACCAGCTTCAAATGTGAAGATGAATTTATTAGCTTGATGAGAATTTTTAAATCCAAGAGCTGGTTGATCGGGAGCGATTGTAGGCCAATGAGAGCAGGGGGTGATGGGTGAATGGGACTCATACAAGTTAGTTCTGAGATGGTGAAAGGTGCTGTAATACAAGTTCTTTATTTTCCTTTCTCTTCTGCTGTTCTGTAAAGACTGGACCAATCTAACACTAGATTTGAATCCAACTGCATTGTTACATTAATTCCATTTTAAAAGCTTTAAAAGAATGAAACTCCTGGCCTACCATGGCCATATCTTGTGTTAACATCCTAACTGCTATTGACAGGTCCAGCACTTGAGCTGGCTCACTACAGCGAGCCAGTAAGTTTGTTTTTAAGACTGTTGACCTGTATCTGATAGCCCAGACTGACTATCAGTGGCTCTCAAAGGGAATTAAAGTGAAGGACAGACTGTTGGCATTTCTTCATGAGCACTTGCTGCTAGGAAACAGCAGGATTGGCCCAAATAATCTCCCAGAGAGTCAGTGCTCCAACCTGGTAACTCCAGGCTCACAGCCCTGCAGCCCCGTGGAGTTTTCCAACCCAAAGGAAGGTGCAACTTGGGCGCAAGTCCGACACAAGCAAAAATGAAACACAGCAGCAATTTGAAAACAAATGGGGGAAGATGTTGTGGTAATATCACTGGAGTGGTAATCCAGAGGCCCAGGCTAATGGTCAGGGGACATGGGTTCAAATCCCACCATGGCAGCTGGTGGAATTTAAACTCCGTTAATAAGTCTGGAATATAAAGCTAGACTCAGTAATAGTGACCATAACAACTATCATCAATTGAGGTTAAAAACCCCATCTGGTTCATTAAGGTCCTTTTAGGAAAGGAAATCTGCCATCCTTGCCTGGTCTGGCCTACATGTGGCTCCAGACCCACAGTAATATGATTGACACTGACAATTAACTGCCCTCTGCAGTAGCCTAGCAAGCCATTCAGTTCGAGGGCAATTGGGGATGGGCAATGAATGCTGGCCTTGCCAGTGACCCCCACATCCCAAGAAAGAATAAAGAACAAAACAAATAAAGAAAATTAAATCCACAAATTTCCTGCTGTTCTGAAACTCAGCATTTCAATTCAGTGCTTGTTGCTTATAGGAAATTGACAGAATAATCCAGGATTTGTCACAGCAATTACATGTCAGTTTCAATTCATTTTCTGGCAGACAAACATTCCTTCGCAGCCTCTTTCTCCTCCGCCACCTTAACAAACATTCCCTCGCAGCCACTTTCTCCTCCACCACTTTAACAAACATTCCTTTGCAGCCTCTTTGCACCCCTCTGCAAACAATCATTCTCATAGCCTCATCCCCCAACCCCACTGCAAATAAACACTCCCTCGCTGTCCCTTTCTGCCTCCCTTCCTCACTCTGCAGACAAACACTCCCTTGCAGCCTCTCTCCCCAAACCGCACCCCCCCCCGCCCCCCACCACACCAGCAATCACTGTCAGACAGATGGTCCCGTGCAGTTTCTTGTGCCCAGTAGCCTCTCTTTTTCACCTCCCACCCAACCAGACTCACCACTGCTACTGCGCCAGGCCTCTGGCTGACCACTGTCACACCGCTCGCTGCTCCTTGATTTTTCTCTCTGGCGTTTGCTGCTGAGAGGCTTCTAGTGAGCTTAGCAGCACCAAATGCGGGAGAGAAACAGCCTGTGATTGGAGGAGCAGCTCTTTACAGAATCTGTCACTGCTACTTAGGTGTATTTTGAACCTTGGTTGGCGGGCCAGATGGAAACCCTTAGTGAGCGAGAAAAATGGCCTGCTGAACAAGCTTGGGTTACAATGTTCTTCATTCACCAGCAATATTGGTAAAAACCATCTCATTTAGCTCCTAAAGGAAATTACTTCTTTAGCCTCCACCTTCCTTGCTTGCTGTGATTGAACCCACAGGTGCACTGTTTTGCTGTCCTGCTTGACCAAAAAGCTCAGCTTTAGATCTTTTACTTTCACCCGAGAGGAACAGATACGTGGGCCATCAATCCCTTGTCTGCTCCAGCATTCAGTTAGATCATGGTTGTTCCATATTTCCACTCCATTTATTCACCGTGACTCCCTATCCCTTAATCCTCTCACCTAACATTTTTTCTTAATTATTCTCTCACGAATGTAGATGTCACTGGCCAGGCCAGCATTTTTTTGCCCATCCCTAGTTGCCCTTGAGAAGGTGGTGGTGAGCTGCCACCTTGAACTGCTGCAGTCCATATGGTGTAGGTACACCCACAGCCTTGTTAGGGAGGGACTTGCAGGAATTTGATCCAGTGGCAGTGAAGGAACAGTGATACATTTCCAAGTCAAGATGGTGTGTGGCTTGGAGAGTGCTTTTGGTGGTGGTGTTCCCATGCACCTGCAGCCCTTGTCCTTCTAGATGGTAGAAATCATGGATTTGGAAGATGCTGTTGAAGAAGCCTTGGGGAGTTGTTGCAATGTATCTTGTAGATGGTACCCACTGCTACTGATGTGCGTCAGTGGTGTGTGGGGTGCCAACCAAATGGGCTGCTTTGTCCTGGATGCTGTCGAACTCCTAGTGTTGTTGGAGTTGCGCTCATCCAGACAAATGGGGAATATCCCATCATACTCCTGATATCTGCCTTGTAGATGGTAGAAAAGCTTTGGGGAGTCAGGAGCTGAGTTACTCACCGCAGGATTCCTAGCCTCTGACCTGCTCTTGTAGCCGCAGTATTTATATGGCTAGTCCAGTTCAGTTTTTGGTCAATGGTAACCCCCAGGATGTTGATAGTGGGGGTTTCAGTGATGGTAATGCCATTAAACGTCAAGGGGAGATGGCTATATTCTCTCTTGTTGGAGATGGTCATTGCCTGGCACTTGTGTGGCACAAATATTACTTGCCACTTATCAGCCCAAGCCTGAATGTTGTCCAGGTCTTGCTGCATATTAACATGGACTGCTTCAGTATCTGAGGAGTTGTGAATGGTGCTGAACATTGTGCAATCGTCAGCAAACATCCCTACTTCTGACTTAATGATGGAAGGAAGGTCAATGATGAAGCAGCTGAAGATGGTTGGGCCTAGGACACTACCCTGAGGAACTGATGTGGTGGCGTAGTGGTATTGTCACTGGACTCGTGATTCAGAGACCCAGAGTAATGCCCTGGGGACCCGGGTTTGAATCCCACCATGGCAGATGGTGGAATTTGAACTCCATAAAAAATCTGTGTAATTAAACATCTAAAGATGACCATGAATCGATTGTCATAAAACCCATCTGGTTCACTAATGCCCTTTTGGCCTATGTGTGATTCCAGATCTGCGATAATGTGGCTGACTCTTAAATATCCTCTGAAATGGTCTAATAAGTCGATTAAAAAGGAATGGAACTGGATGGACCACTCAGCATCGACCTAGGCACTGGAAACGACAGCGGCAAACCCAGCCCTGTCGAGCCTGCAAAGTCCTCCTTAAGAACATCTGGGGGCTAGTGCCACATCTGGGAGAGCTGTCTCACAGACTAATCAAGCAACAGCCTGACATAGTCATCCTCATGGAATCATACCTTACAATGTCCCAAACACCACCATCACCATCCCTAGATATGTCCTGTTCCACCAGCAGGGCAGACCCAGCAAAAGTGACGGTACAATGGTATACAAGGAGTTTTGGGAGTCCTCAACATTGACTCCAATCCCATGAAGTCTCATGGCATCAAGTCAAACATGGGCAAGGAAATCTCCTGCTGATTTTTCTACGTACCGCCCTCCTTCAGTTGATGAATCAATACTCCTCCATATTGAACATCCCTTGGAGGATGCACTGAGGGTGGCAAGGGCACAGAATGTACTCTGGGTGGGGGACTTCAATGTCCATCACCAACAGTGGCTCAAAAGCACCATTACTGACCAAGCTGGCTGAGTCCTAAAGGACATAACTGCTAGACTAGGTCTGTGGTAGGTGGTGAGGGAACCAACAAGAGGAAAAACATACTTTACCTACCAGCCTGCCTGCCGCAAATGCATCTGTCCATGACCGTGTCGGTAGGAGTGACCACAGAACAGTTCTCTTGGAGACAAAGTCCCGTCTTCACATGTTGTGTGGCACTACCACTGTGCTAAATGGGATAGATTTTGAACAGATAAGACTGGGCATCCATGAGGCGCTGTGGACCATCAGCAGCAACAGAATCTGTAACCACAATCTGTAACCTCATGGCCTGGCATACCCCCCTCTCTATGATTGCCACCAAGCCAGAGGATCAACGCTAGTTCAATGAAGAGATTTTTTATTCGTTTGCAGGATGTGGACTTTGGCTGGGCCAGCATTTATTGCCCACCCCTAAGTGCCCTTGAGAAGGTGGTGGTGAGCTACCTTCTTAAACCGCTGCAGTCCATGTGGTGTAGGTACATCCACAGCGCTGTTTGGAAGTTCCAGGATATTGACCCAGTGACAGTGAAGGAACGGTGATATATTTCCAAGTCAGGATGGTGAGTGCTTGGAAGGGAAGTTGCAGGTGTTCCCATCTATCTGCTGCCCTTGTCCTTCTAGATGATAGTAGGTTTGGAAGGTGCTGTCAAATGAGTCTTGGTGAATTCCTGCAGTGCATCTTGTAGACGGTACACACTGCTGCTACTTTGCATCGGTGGTGGAGGGAGTGAATGTTTGGAAGACGTACCAATCAATAGGGCTGCTTTGTCTTGGACAGTATCGAGCTTACAGAGTGTTGTGGGAGCTGCACTCATTCAGGCAAGTGGGGTGTATTCCATCACACTCCTAACTTGTGCCTTGTAGATGGTGCATAGGCTTTGGGGAGCCAGGAGGTGAGTTACTCGTCACAGGATTCCTAGCCTCTGATCTGCTCTTGTAGCCACAGATTTATATGGCTATTTCAGTTCAGTTTCTGGTCAGTGGTAACACCTAGGATGTTGATAGTGAGGGACTCAGTGATGGTAATGCCATTTAACATCAAGGGACGATGGTTGGATTTTGTTGTTGGAGATGGTCATAGGCTGGCATTTGTGTGTCACAAATGTTACTTGCCACTTATCAGTCCAAGCCTGGATATTGTCCAAGTCTTGCTGCATTTGGAAATGAGCTGCTTCAGTATGTGCAGGAGGGCATGCCAGGAGCAGCACCAGGCATACCTAAAAATGAACTATCAACCTGGTGAAGCTACAACACCGGGCTACTTGCTTGCCCCACAGCATAAGCAGCAAGTGATAGAGCTGAGCGATTCCACAACCAATGGATCAGATCTAAGCTCTGCAGTTCTGCCATATCCAATTGTGAATGGTGGTGGACAATTGAACAATTCTCTGAAGGAGGCTACTCCACAAATATCCCCATCTCAATGATGGAGAAACCCAGCAAAAGATAAGGCTGAAGCATTCGCAACAATTTTAAGCCAGAAATGCCAAGTGGATCCAGCTTGGCATCCTTCGGATGTACCCAGCATCACTGATGCTAGTCTTCGGCCAATTCTATTTGCTCGACGTGATATCCAGAAACTGCTGAAGGAACTAGATACTGCAAAGGCTATGGGCCCCGACAATATTCCGGCAATAGTACTGAAGACTTGTGCACCAGAACTTGCCGTGCCTCTAGCCAAGCTGTTCCAGTACAGTTACAACACTGGCAACTACCGGGCAATGTGGAAAATTGCCCAGGTAAGTTCTGTACACAAAAAACAGGACAAATCCAACCTGACCAATTACTGCCCTTCAGTCTACTCTTGATCATCTGTAAAGTGATGGGACGGTTGATCAACAGTGCTATGAGGCGGCACTTGCTTAGCAATAACCTGCTCACTGATGCTCAGTTTGGGTTCCGCCAGGGCCACTCAGCTCCTGATCTCATTACAGCCTTGGTTCAAACATGGACAAAAGAGCTGAAATCCTGAGATGAGGTGAGAGTGACTGCCCTTGACATCAAGGCCGCATTTGACTGAGTGTGGCAACAAGGAACTCTAGCAAAACTGGAGTCAGTGGGAATTAGGGAGAAAACTCTCTGCTGGATGGAGTCATACCTAGCACAAAGGAAGATGGTTATGGTTGTTGGAGGTTGATCTACCAATCGCCCCATGACATTCAATGGCATTACCATTGCTGAATCTACCCCCGCTATCAACATCCTGGGGGTCACCATTGACCAGAAACTGAACTGGACTAGCCATATAAATACAGTGACTACAAGAGCAGGTCAGAGGCTAGGAATCCTGCAGTGAGTAACTCGCCTCCTGAGTTCCCAAAGCCTCTCCATCTACAAGGCACAAGTCAGGAGTGTGACTGGATACTCTCCATTTTCCTGGATGAGTGCAGCCCCCACAACGTTCAAGAAACTTGACACCACCCAGGACAAAGCAGCCTGCTTGATTGGCATCCCATCCACAAACATTCACTCCATCCACCACCGATGCACAGTAGCAGCAGTGCGTACCATTTACAAGATGCAATGCAGAAGCTTACCAAGGCTCCTTTGACAGCACCTCTAAACCCACGACTACTACTATTTAGAAGGACAAGGGGAGCAGACGCATGGAGACACCACCACCTGGAATTTCCCCTCCAAGTCACTCACCACCCTGACTTGGAAATATATTGCTGTTTCTTCACTGTCACTGGATGAAAATTCTGGAACTCCCTTCCTAACAGCACTGTGGGTGTACCTACACCACATGGACTGCAGCGGTTCAAGAAGGCAGTTTACCATCACCTTCTCTAGGGCAATTAGGGATAGGCAATAAATGTTGGCCTAGCATCCTGTAAATTAATTAATTAAAAATTGTCCCGAGTCAGATAACTATATTCCTTTGCGCTAGGTATGACTCCAACCAGTGGAGAGTTGTCCCCCTGATTCCCGTTGACCTCGGTTTTGTAGGGGTCCTTGATGTCACACTCAGTCAAATGCTTCCTTAATAATTAAGCGCAGTCACTGTCACCTCACCTTGTGAGTTCAGCTCTTCTGTCTGTTTTTAGACCAAGGCTGTAATGAGTTCAGGAGCTGAGTGGCCCTGACGGAACCCAAACTGTCAGTGAGCAGGCTATTGCTGAGTAAATGCTACTTGATGGTACTGTCAATGACCCCTTCCATCACTTTGATGATGGAATGGTAATTGGCCGGGTTGGATCTGTCCTGATCTTTGTAGATGGGACATTTCTGGGCAATTTTCCACATTGCTGGGTAAAGGGGAAAGAGTGATCTTCTGGGGTGGGAGGGTACCTCTGATGAGCCTCGGAGACTTGCAAAGGAGGTTACCCACCCCGCCGTCCTCCCAAATCTTGCTCAACAGTAGCATGTGCAGCGAAAGCTGCTGGGCCTCTTGCATAGCATAGGCCTCTCCCTGCAGCAGGTGAAATATCAGTGCGGAAGGGATGAGGCCCTTAGGTGGCCATTAATTGGGGCCATCCAATGCTGTCCCCCACCCCCTGTAAAATTTCAGACAGGTCTAGAGCAGGCTGGTAGGCAGCGGGAAGGCCCACCCGCTAGATTTTAGAAGCCCCTCTGCCTTCCAAAACAATAGCCACAGTGCATAAAATCCAGCCCATTGAGTCTATATTGTTTCTCCCTAATACTTCTGCCAAAATGTATCACCTCACATTACTCTATATTAAATCCCATTCGCCACTTGTCTTTCCACTTTGCTAGCCTATCTATGTTCTGTTGCAGTCTTAGTTTTGAAATTTTACTCTGTATTCGAATATCCAAGTCACCTATATGTAATAAATAAGCGGTGGTTATAGCACTGACCCTTGGGAAACACCACTGTCAGTCACCCTCCACTCTAAGAAATAACCATCTGCCACGGCTGGCTGTTTTCTCTTCTTAAGCCAATTTTTTAATCCAAGCTGAATCTGACCTTCCTGTTCCTTGAGCCTCAATTTTGTTAAATGGCCTTTCAAGTGATACTTGTCGAACACCTTCCTTAAAATCTATATAGACAACCCCCACTACATTTCCTTCATAGTCTCCTTCCATAATAGAGAAGGTTTATGCTGAATTTAAAAAAAGACACTCATTAGATCTCAGCTGGAGTATTGTGTACAGTTCTGGTTGCTACACTATAGGAAGGATGTGATTGCATTGTATAGAGTGCAGACGAGCTTTACAAGAATGGCTCTAGGGATGAGACACTTCAGCTCTAGGGATGAGACACTTCAGCTATGAAGATAGATTGGAGAGTTTGGGACCGTTCTCCTTGGAGCGGAGAAGGCTAAGAGGAGATTTGATAGAGGTGTTCAAAATCATGAGGTGGCTGGTAGAGTAGATAGTGAGAAATTGTTCATCAAGGGATTGAGAATGAGAGGACACAGATTTAAAGTGATTTGGAAAAGAAGTAAATGCGATGTGAAGAAAAACTTTTCACACAGCGAATGGTTTGAGTCTGGAATGCACTGCCTGGAAGTGTGGTGGTGGCAGGTTCAATTGAGGCATTCAAGAGGGCATTGGATGATTATTTGAATAGAAACAATGAGTAAGGGCCTGGCGAAAAAGCAGGAGAATGGCACGAAGTTATGATGCTCTTTTGGAGAGCCAGTGCAGACATGATGGGACTAATGGCCGCCTCCTGCGCAGTAACAATTTTGTGATTCATCAAAATTTCGATTAGATTAAAAGGCAGATAATGCTTGACTACCGATCCCTGCTGGCTGTCCTTAATTAACACGAACCTCTTCAATAGTAGGTAAGATTTAAGAAACAATCAGGAGAAAAAAAAAACAGCAGACACTTGATAAACTAACTGGCCTGTTGTTACTAGGACTGTCCTTACAGCCTTTCTTGAATTAGTGCATCACATTTGCCACTCTCCAATCCTCTGGCATCTCCCCCACATCTAGGGACAATTGAAAAATCATAACAAGCCCTTCCACTATCTCCACCCCACTTCCTTTAGCAAGTTGGGATGCAAACCATTTGGACCAGGTGACTTATCCACTCTTAAGCTTAGCCCAGCCTTTTCAGTACCTCCTCCCTCTCAGTTTTCACCCCATCCTTTACTTCTACTATAGGCAAATCACATTAGTAACATTACTGTAGAGGAAGAATTCCTGGAGTGTATACAGGATGTTTTTCTGGACCAATACGTTGAGGAACCAACTGGAGAACAGGCCATCCTAGACTTTGTGTATTGTGTAATGAGAAAGGAATAATTGGCAATCTTGTTGAGCTATCATCCCTTGGGGATGAGCAACAATAATATGACAGAATTCTTCAGCAAGATGGAGAGTGCCATAGTTGATTCTGAGACTAGGGTCCTGAATCTTAATAAAGGAAACTATGGTGCTATGAGATATGAGTTGGCTATGATGGATTGGGAAATGTTACTTAAAGGGATGAAGGTGGATAGGCAATGGCAAACGTTCAAAGAGTGCTTGGGTGAACTGCAACAATTGTTTGTTCCTGCCTGGCGCAAAAGTTAAATAGGAAAGGTGGCCAAACATGGCTTACAAGGGAAATTAGAGATAGTATTAGATCCAAGGAAGAGGCATTCAAATTGGCCAGAAAAAACAACAGACCTGAAGATTGGGAGCACTTTAGAATTCAGCAAAGGAGGACCAAGGAATTGATTTAAGATGGGGAAAATAGAGTAAGAGAGTAAGCTTGCACGGAACATAAAAACTGACTGTAAAAGTTTCTATAGGTATGTGAAGAGAAAAAGATTGATGAAGACAAATGTAGGTCCCTTACAGTCTGAAACAGGGGAATTTATAATGAGGAACAAAGAAATGGCTGACCAACTAAATACATACTTTGGTTCTGTCTTCACAAAGGAGGACACAAATAACATACCAGAAATGTTGGGGAACACAGGGTTTAGTGAGATGGAGGAGCTGAAAGAAATCACTATTAGTAGGGAAATGGCATTGGAGAAATTGATGGGATTGAAGGCTGAAAAATCCCCAGGGCCTGATAGTCTACATCCCAGAGTACTTAAGGAAGTGGCCCTAGAAATAGTGGATGCATTGGTGGTCATCTTCCGAAATTCTATAGACTCTGGAACTGTTCCTACAGATTGGAGGGTAGCTAATGTAACCCCACTATTTAAAAAGGGAGGTAGAGAGAAAACAGGGAATTATAGACCAGTCAGCCTGATGTTGGTAGTGGGGAAAATTCTAGTTTCCATTATAAAGGTTTAATAGCTGAGCACTTGGAAAACAGTGGCAGAATCGGACAGAGTCAGCATGGATTTACGAAAGGGAAGTCATGCTTGACAAATCTACTGGAATTTTTCGAGCATGTAACTAGTAGAGTTGATGAGGGGGAGCCAGTGGATGTGGTTTATTTGGACTTTCAAAAGGCTTTCGACAAAGTCCCACATAAGAGATTAGCGTGTAAAATTAAAGCACATGGGATTGGGGGTAGTGTATTGAGATGGATAAAAAACTGGTTGGCAGACAGGAAACAAAAAGCAGGAATAAACGGGTCTTTTTCCGAATGGCAGGCAGTGACTAATGGGGTACCACAGGGATTGTGCTGGGACCCCAGCTATTCACAATATATATTAATGTTTTAGATGAGGGAGCTAAATGTAATATCTCCAAATTTGCAGATGACACAAAGCTGGATGAGAGGGTGAGCTGTGAGAAGGATGCAGAGATGCTTCAGGGTGATTTGGACAAGCTGAGTGAGTGGGCAAATGCATGACAGATGCAATATAATGTGGATAAATGTGAGGTTATCCACTTTGGTAGCAAAAACAGGAAGGTAGATTATTATCTGAATGATTGTAAATTTAGAGAGGGGAATGTGCAACAAAACCTGGGTGTCCTCGTATACCAATCGCTGAAGGTAAGCGTGCAGGTGCAGCAGGCAGTAAAGAAGGCAAATGGTATGTTGGCCTTCATAGCCAGAGGATTCAAGTACAGGAGCAGGGATGGCTTGCTGCAATTATACTGGGCCTTGGTGAGACCACACTTGGAATATTGTGTGCAGTTTTGGTCTCCTTATCTGAGGAAGGAAGTTCTTGCTATGGAGGGAGTGCAGCAAAGGTTTACCAGACTGATTCCTGGGATGGCAGGACTGACATGTGAGGAGAGATTGAGTCGATTAGGATTATATTTGCTGGAGTTCAGAAGAATGAGGGGGATCTAATAGAAACCTATGAAATTCTAACATGACTAGACAGGGTAGATGCAGGAAGGATGTTCCCGATGGTGGGGGAGTCCAGAACCAGGGGTCACAGTCTAAGGATACGGGGTAGACCATTTAAGGCTGAGATGAGAAATTTCTTCACCCAGAGAGTGGTGTGCCTGTGGAATTCGCTACCACAGAAAGTAGTTGGGGCCAAAACATTGTATGTTTTCAAGGAGTTAGATATAGCTCCTGGAGCGAAAGGGATCAAAGGATATGGGAAGAAAGCGGGAGCAGTCTATTGAGTTGGATGATCAGCAATAATCATAATGAATGGCAGAGCAAGCTCGAAGGGCCGAATGGCCTACTCCTGCTCCTATTTTCTAGGTTTCTATGTTACCATGTCTGCTTCTACTGACAATTTGTCAGATTCTCCTCTTCCTTAATGAGCATTCTATAACAGTGTTTACTAAGTATTCTAACCTTGCTCTGTGACTGTGAGCATATGTCACCCTCTTTGTCCCTAATAGGACCCACTCCGGTTCCTACTTCCCGCTTATGGTGCTGAAACCTGGGAATGAACCAGCGGCCTTTAGATTGAGCTGAAATCGAGATCCATCTGTCTAAAATATATTTCACACTGGGTTCTTACTTAATTACAACTGATACATTGTAAACAATTGTGAAAAGAGCAGTGCAGCTTTAAGCACATTTCTGGGAGACCAGAAAAACTGGTGGAGAAAATAAAAAGAATGTTACTGTTGTAGCAGGGGTACTCTGCTAAAATTAGTGCTGAGGCACAATGGCTGGGTTACAATAAAAGGAGCTTTACTCTGCAGCTGGATATGCTTATATCTTGAGCTGTGCTTAATGCTGACAGAGTGCCTGAAATGAGAAAGTGTTTCATTTCCCTACATTAATCTCCATTACCTTGACGAGCATAAAATTCACCAAAGCATTTGAAAGGAAAGGGGCATATGAGAACTAAAATTTAACATTTTATCGGAAGCAACATGTATTGTAATTTTGTTGTTTATTCCAACACAGCGTCTGGTTTAAGAATACCTCCCTGGTGAACATGCAACCTGCACTTGTTACTCTCTTGCAGTCACTCCCTTAAGGATCCAGCAGCCAAAGTTTTTGAAAGAACAGCAGTATTTAGCAGTTGATAGTAATTGTGTCATCCTACAGATTGGTTGCAAGAAGGCACACAAAAGGCCTGGAGAACATTCTGTCAGTCTACACTGACGATCCCTGGCTTAGAAACATTGCACCTGCCAAAGGTGGCAGCTTAGTAGCAATGATTATAAAATGAAAAATGCATATGCTCTTAATTTTCATTTCTACCTGCTGTTTTCAAAGAGAAGCGTTGCTCTTTGTCCCCCGAAGGGAGGGGAGGAGATAATTTTATGAAGCTGGAGTACATTGTTGGCACTTGAATCCCCCAAATTATTCTCTAGGCATTAGCCACAGTGATTCAACAAGTTCCCTTACATATTTTATAATTAGCAGGGTCCTTAACCAGATGCAGATCTAGATTTTATTCAAATGGTTTTATTATCATTCAAGAATCTTGCACTATATTTAAAAGTACAAAAGAAAGAATTACTTTAAACTATAGTATTGTGTCCAGTGTTTTGGCTAATGCTTGAAAATAATGCTAAATATTTTTTCATGGTGTGTGCTTTCTTTTTTCCAAAACACTTTTATACTTTTGAAACTTATGTATCAAATACTTTTCTATGATGAATCAATATGATCATATGTCTTGATTTTATTGTATGCATTGTGACCAATGAAGTAAAGCTATATCAATATTCTATCAACTATTATGTGATAAGTCATGTAACATGTTTGGAAGAATACAAATAAATGCCCCTCAACTGCAGATCTTCATGTGTTGTTTGGAAATGAGGGTTTTGGATGCAAGTTAGTTACCACTATTAATGCTGAGGTGCTGAAGGTCTGGCCTGTTCAACTTCCCCATGCTAAATGCACAATAATACATCTTGGAGGAAGCTGTGGTGCACAGAGGCCGTGCACTTATCATGCATTAGACATGAATAGTGAGCATTGTTCTCCACAATGTGCCTCAACAGAACTTATTGATATTTGTCACCTGCATAGGAGACTCCCTTAAGTGGGAGTGAAAAGTGGACCTTTGATCATTTTACAGGTGTAAAGGGGCACGATGAGACCCATTTTTACAGACCAATGTTTTGTGCCCCAAAGACACTTGGGATTGGTGGAGGGGTGGGTGGGGGGGGAAACGACATCAGGCCTGAAAGTAGATTGATCAATTCTTAAGCAGCCTGGGCAACCACCTAGAGCATTGGATAAACACTTTATTTAGGAAGCCTCAGGAAACTTGGGCTGCCCTGAATGGAGGACATTGGGCTTGGTCCACTTGGCGGATCCAGCCATGGATTTGGGTCCAGCTAGTGATTGCCATCAAAAGTTAAGTTTTAAAAACTCCAAGTGGGGTGATGAGGAACAAGAGCCCCAATGTTCTTTTCCCTCCTTGCACTCCTCTTCCTCCTCCTCCTCTTCTTCCTCCTCCGCCTCCAACTTCCCAGTCTTCCTCCACTGTCCTATCTCTCTCCCTCCACTGGCCCCCTCTTCTTCCACTGTCCTACCCCAGCAGGTATCCGAGGGTCGCCCGTGTTTTGCTTCTTCAATCAGGTGAGCTGTTTATAAATGGATAACGGTGCCTGCAGCACACTGCAATGATTCAGGCCAGGCCTAAGGACTTTTTAGTGATCCTCCTGGCTTCTGTCTTAAGTCTCAGGGATCGCTTGCCGCTCTTAATTAATGCCTGAAAACCTGTCTAACCAAACTTCTAGATTGTTGTATCTTTTCTCATAAAGGTTTACCCTTCTATCAGATTTTGCCTGTTGCTGTTTCTTAGAAATGTTTTTATTGCCCCTTTTGCTTTATTGCTATTTGTGGAGATGGGGCGTTATTTGGAATATGTTAAGGCTGTACTGTAGTGTATGCCCATTCCTTAAGGAACCTGTCTTTGTGTGTTACTTTGATGGAAGCAATGGGGCAGATCTAGGTATTCCAGCTGCTGTTCATGCTAAAATCAGCAAAGATGTGGCATCCACTGGAAAGTCAAGCCATCAGCGAATACAATTTGCACATCTTTCAACAAGGAAGGTGGTATTAAGTGGCAAATTAAATGGTGGATTTTACAATTGCCCCTTTGAAATGGTTAGTAACAAACAATGATGATAGTTTGAGGCTCTCTGCAATCCATTCAGTTACTGGTTATATTTCACCCAGTTTATTTTTAAAAAGTGAATTGCCACTTGAGTTCAAGACATGGAATACTCAATTAACAACTGCAAAGCTAGTTGTTAAATGGACATATATCTACTTATTGCATAATAGATCAGATGCAGCGCTGGCTAAAAATCACACAAAAAAAATCACCAGTCTAAACAAATCTGCATGTCTTTTCTGTTTCCTGCTTTTATTGGCAGTGACAAAGAACGATCATCAGATATCTAACATCAGAGTCGGGAAAGATAGATATAGATAGATTTTGGGAAACATTTCAATTCATTTAAACAGTTAAATATGTCAAAATATTAAAGTAAAATATTCATTCTGACTCAAATAAATGATAGTCATTCCAGTCTATTTAAAAAGAGAAAGTAAGGAACATAGCAGGCATGTGTGAGCTACATATTCTTACTAGATGCCAGTAGCTTAAAATTGTAGAGCGTTGATCGCTATTTTGGGATAAGGATTTAAGATATTTATATGAGAAATGAGAAAATGCAATAATTTCAGCCCAGCCCAAACAGAATTGTAAACTAAGGATAGCATTCAAATATATCGAACTGCATCTGCTCACTCATTGTGTAGAATGCCTTACTCTTTCATATGTATGAATGTTATATTCATTGAGACTGAAGGAATATCTCATTCTCTGTCATTGTAGACAGTTCCTGATTCAGGTAGAACATTTCATGATGCGAGGATCCTTTAGTTCCTCGCCTGAACTTAGGGAACAAGCTCTATCCTCTCTCAACATTCAGTTGGAAAGAGCAGAACATCAATATTCCTGCTACCCCTGCCCCCTTTAAACACCCCTCCTCCACCCACCCTAGGAGTAGGTCACCCAGAGGTTCTTGAAAATATGCGGCACCTGCCACCATTAACACGGGTCTGACATATCCCCCAGCCTGGCAGTAGATTGCACCCAGAATCAGTGGCAGACACACAGGAGTGGAACACCAGACCCAGGTGTTTTGGCGTTTAAATTCTAAGATGTTTCTGTTAAGTCAGAAATAAAAGACTGCAGATGGTGAAAACCTAAAACTAAAAGAGAACCTTTGTGACCTGTATTCCTGTACTACACCAGATGATGCTGGAAATGCTCAGCAGCTCAGGCAAATTCTGTGACAAGAGATACTTAATGGGCAGAATTTTCCTGCTATGGGCCCAAATGGGGATCCTGAGCCCCGGGCCAACATCACAATCTTCCAGGAGGGGGCCTCCTGAAATAAAAACAGGGGGCTGGATTTTCCCTTCGCCGGGTGGGGCCGGGAGCTGTCGCACAACGGACCGCCACCCGTGATTGGTTCCCGACCGCGATTTCACGCTGGTGAGCCAATTAAAGCCCAGCCAGCGTGAAACGAGGCTCCACACTGGCTAGGAAGGGCCGAGCAGGGGCCCGTTGGCCGCTCGGTCCAATGACGACCCGGTGGCCAGTTTAAAAGCAGCTCACACAGCCCCTGGAAGGCTGCCACAGAGGACGTTCCCTGAGCCGGTAGTATGGACCCAAATGCAGCTGACACGGCAGGCGGGAAACATAGAAAATAGGAGCAGGAGTATCGAACCTGGGGAGAGGGACTGCGAGGTTCTTGAGCAAATTGAAAAAGGGAGTGACAAGGTATTGGAGATGTTGGCAGGCTTAAGAGTGGACAAATCTCCAGGTCCGGATGATTTGTGTCCCAGACTGTCCCAACAGCAGCAGAGTTCTAAAAACAGGCCACATGCCTTTCCAAGAAGGGCCATTAAGAAGCCATTGGGGTCTGAAAGGCATGTTTTTGCATGCCTGGTCAGGTCTGGGGGAGATCTGCAGTGTGCTTCACAAATGATTATAGTTCTTCACAACTTTACCATTCAAGAAGAGTTGGATTTACACATCTCATCACTTAATCCCTCACTTCTGTGTAACAGGGTCAGGTCTGCTTTTGACCATCAACTTATCTCCATCTCTCGCACTTTCCAATAAAGGCAGTCCACTATAACAACACACCAGCCCGGGCCCCTTTGCTCATTTGTGAATGGAGTGAATAAGTCCCCTTTCCTGCATGGCTGTAGCTTCTAATAAATAATCATGACCCTGAACATTCTATTTCAGTACAGGCCCAAAGTGAACACAACATAGTCTTTCTGTGCTTTCCCTGGGAGGCTTTGTGTGCCTTTCTCTCACCTAAACCACTGTTTTTCTTAAATACAACATGAGAGCTCGGAATTAGGGTGAATACTGAACTAAGTGAAATTCCAATGGAATGGAACTCCAGTTTATTTTCTACTCGCAGCTTTTTTTTATTTATTTACATTAGTGCAGGGGCAGGTTTGATTATAAAATCTAGACAACTGAGAGGAGCATTATCACAATAAACGCAGGAATTAAAAACCAACTAATGGAGGTGTTCCGCCCACCCTCAGCAGTTCTGAAGATGCTTGCAAGCCCCAACTCGGCTTTCTGGCAAAACCTCCCTCTTCCAGTTGTGCCCCTTTCCTGCTTGAGCATGCCTGCCCGCATCTTCTTAATTAACCCTTCCCTCCCGATCAGCCCCTCCTTCTTGACTACTCTCCCTCCCTCCCTCTTGCTCCCACATTGTCGCTCCCTTGATTCCAGGATGCACCTGATTAGCACCACTAGCAATTCAATGGCCCAAAATATGCCTCAGCTTCACTGGCAATCTGCCTGGGGAGTTTGTACCTGTAAACTAGTTCTGTGACATTTGTGTGCTTTTGTGTATGGCAAATGAAAAATGGCACCAGACCATCACCTCAGGTGCATTCCACCCCCCCCCCCCCCACCCCACTGCCGAGGCTTACAGAGGTCTGTGGCTCATTATTCCCTTCACTGCCTTAATTGCACTGCAGCCTCGTTCAGAAGTCGCCCAGCTTGTTATTTCTGTTCTACAAGTTTATGAATGTATTCCTAGAGGGTTACCCCATCCATCCAGAATCCAAAGCAGGAAGGTGATCCCAGGTGTACCACCTTGCCAGATGACCTGGTAAAAGATAGGCTGCTGACAGTGTTTTTAAGATGATCTAGCTTCCTCTAAGCTCCTGCGGGTAGTGTATCATCAATGTCAGGCATGCTAATTGCTGTTCATTAGGGAGGGCAGTCCTCCTCATGACTCCCTAACATTGCAGCAGTTCCAGCAAGTCATCTGCGATGGTTTAGGTAGAGCCCAGGGTGCTAAAGGCAGGATTTATTCACACCGCCAATGTAAAAACTGAGATCAACCCAAAGCTTCACAGCAAAGCCAACATTAGAAAAATAACCAACAGTTGGACATCACCACCTTTGGAAAAGGACAATGATGTACAATTGGTAATCTGCAGCAACATTAACTACGATGCTAGGTCAACTTGTTTCATGGTTTTTGTTCTATTTACAATATTTTCTAACCACAAATCAGAATTCAAAGCTGGTATTCCTTGGCGCAAGATCAGTTGCTGCAGACATCCGTACCATGTGCGACATTTGAGAATGACTTGTGGGATTTTTGAAACTGCTTTAATGACAATTTATTGCTCAGAGCACCTTTGTCCTGTTGAGCAACTGTCATGTTGTCCTTAAGTATACTTTAAAATTGTCTGACTGTATATGTAGATGCTTTGCCTGGTTCCACCTCCTCTCCTACTCCATCCCATTCCAACAGTGGCCTGGAAAATTGGATGGTTGATTGGCGGCCCTGGAACCCGATGGCCTGAAGGTAAGGAGGCATCAGAATTGATGCATTGCTCCTAAGGGAGTTTTGGGCTGCTAATGTTAATGAAATCATTCTACCCCTGGATCAATCACCTTTGGAAAAGATCTGGGGCCTTTCCCTGGGCCTCAGCAGACGGGCAGTTCTCAGGTGTGAGTTATACAGAAGCCTGCCAAGGCAACTTTGATAGAATTCCCAGCAATAGCTGCAGATACCACCCCAACCTTCACCATTTACCTACCCCCCTTCCCTGCCCCTAGTTGAATTGATGTGCACGCAGAAGATTTTCCCTCATCCTGCCCACTGGAAAACTCTTCAGCTGCTCCAATAGACTGGGACTGATTCCTCCCCATTCTCCAGCTTTCCCCTTTGGGTGATTTGTCCCAGTTCCACTCAGAGCTCAATCAAAATTTCTGGTCAATTGAATCTGACAGACACGTTTCTTTTAGGTGATTTTTCAGCTCCATTTTGTTTCTACCGTTGGACCAGTGGAAGTTAATGGAAATGAAGCTCGAGAGAGATGTAACAAGGGCTGTCGATTGCTGTGTCTTTCCTCCTTTTTTATTTATTTGTTCACAGGATGTGGGCATTGCTGGCTCAGTCAGCATTTATTGCCCATCCCTAATTGCCCTTGAGAAAGTGAACTGCTGCAGACCATGTGACGTAGGTACACCCACAGTGCTGTTAGGGAGGGAGTTCAACGATTTTGACCCAGTGACAGTAAAGGAATGGTAATATAGTTCCAAGTCAGGATGGTGAGTGACTTGGAAGGGACCTTCCAGCTAGTGGTGTTCCCATGCATTTGCTGCCCTTGTCCTTCTAAATGATAGAGGTTGTGAGTTTGGAAGGTGCTGTTGAGGAAGCCTTGGTGAGTTGCCACAGTGCATCTAGTAGATGTGCTCCAATGTGCGTCAATGATGGAGGGAGTGAATGTTGAAGGATGTGGATGTGGTGCCAATCAATTGGGCTGCTTTCTGCTGGATGGTGGTGAGCTTCTTGAGTTTGTTGGAGCTGCACTCATCCAGACATGTAGGGAATATTCCAGCACACTCCTGACTTGTGCCTTGTAGATGATGGACAGGCTTTGGGAAGTCAGGAGGTGAGTTACTTTCTGCAGAATTCCCAGACTCTGACCTGCTTTTGTAGCCACAGTATTTATATGACTGGTCCAGTTCAGTTTCCCCTAATTGTAACCCCTAAGATGTTGCTAGTGGGAGATTCAGTGATGGTAATGCCATTGAATGTCAAGAGGAGGTGGTTAGATTCTTTTTTGTTGGAGCTGGTCATTGCCTGGCACTTGTGTGGCACGAATGTTACTTGCCACTTATCAGTCCAAGCCTGAATGTTGTCCAGGTCCTGCTGCATATGGACATGGACTGCTTCCTGCACTCCTTTGAGAAATTAGCCAAGAACCCTCAGTCCTGTTTTGCTGGAGTACATGTAATGGAACAGACCCTCCTGACCCTGTGAGAAAATCCATTGTCAGGCTGGCATCAGCTGATTAGAATATTGCCAGCGAGTGCTTGGGCCAATATTGCTCTAACTTGGGAACCTGCTAGAGAAGAAGTGAGCAGATATACAGTGTCAGATGACCACTTGGCAGAGCTGTTGGCATTTCCACCCCCAAAGTTTAGCTATCCGTCTGATTGGCCAGCTTCATCAGAGAGCTAAACTTAGAAATTGTAAGGCAGCATTTCTAGGGTCTTCCAGGCACACAAGGACTTTACTCCCTCCATGCCCGCAACCCCCCCCACCCCGCCCCCACCCCCCACAAGATGTTCCGTATGTTGTGTTTGTTCCCAACAACTGGATTGGTGGGCATTAGAAAAGTGAAATTCAAGGAAATTCTCGACATTGGAAAGACCCCCCCTTGGCTTTCTCCAAAATCATGGGCCACATTTGGGCAAACAGAAATTCTGCACATCCCAGACCTCTGCACAAATTGGAAGACACAAGTCTTTGGGTTTGAGACCTGGCATCCTCATGTCATACCCCAATTTTTGTCCTCTCTGGGCTTTCAGTGCTGCACCATCTTCTTGGCAGTGGGCTCAAGGATTTTGGAACCCATGAGTTTATTTTTGTTAGAAGCTGATTATATTCAAATTTGCAAACCTCAATGCCAACCACTTCAAACTCATAGTCATAGAGTTATACAGCACAGAAACATGCCCTTCAGCCCATTGTTGTAGAACTTTACATTATACAGCAGCAGGAAATTCCCTGCCCACCAAAGAGCAAGTTCCCAGTTACAAACATTTCCCATACCTGGAGCTTGTCCACATTATTCATGTGGAGCTGAATCTGGGCAGATAGGTGGGCTGAACAGTCAGCAGGTGCAATTCTTTCACCACCCCACTTCCAGTTAGACTGACACCCAATCGGAAAACCTAGGTTACTGCATCAATTCAATATCCTGTGACCCAGTATATGTATTCTTATTTCCGTTTATACAAAGCTTAGTGTACTTAGTACTTTGTTGCGATATTAACAAAAGGAAGTTCGTAATTAGCGTTGGCCAGTTGGAGAATGAAATGAGTCTTTTTCGCTCAGTGATCTTCAGGAACCTTGTGCAATAGCTCAAATGCATTGCCAAGTGGGTGATAAAGTAGAACACAGACTGGTGATTAATTTATCTTTTTTTACATTTATTTTGTGCCAAAATCATTCAGCTGCATTCATTCAGGATGTGTTGGAGCTGCCAACAGAATCCTTGTCACAACTGTCATGGAAACTACAACGGAAGTTTATCTATGATAAACGTATGAACCAGCTTCCAAAGACTTGTACGAGAAACAGCCTCTATACAAAAACATCTTTAGAAAAGAGAAAAAATGCTTTGGGGGAATGTGACATCACAACAAGAAAGCAGCTGTTGCTCAGCTGATGCTCCCCACTCTGTGCATGATGGAACATTCATGGTTCTTGTGCCATATGGAAGTCATTTAATCTCTTCTACAAATTATTAAAACTACAATTTGAGACACTTGAAGTGAGAGAGGAGCTGAATTCAAAACTCAAAGTGACCGAACCTTGGGCTAATTTCTTATCACTTACATTTTGCCCAGCTGTGGTATTGTGAGGAAGATTCGAAAGGGCGCTGCATGTTTACAGAGATGGAAATATCCTCAGGGTGTGGGCTGCCATCTTCTTTATCGCAGCAAAACTCTCCTTCTGGAATGGCTGCCATTTAAGGCTGGAGTTAAAACATTGCCAATTTTTAGATACGTTTCAATTTTTTAAAAAATGTTTTTTTATTACATTAGTTCACAAAATACTTCTGTTTATTTTGTGGCCACTACACAATATGATACATGGTACTCACAGCAATATACATTGACACATTGGGGTTGTTGGTATGATTGTGGAATCATTAAGCACAATGGTTTGGGGATCAATTAACTTGGTTGCGGTCCCTCGGTTTCAACTAGGTCATTTGGACTTGGAATGCTCTTCTGACATAGGGAATGGCCTTGCAGGCTTGGGCATTGGCTTTTGTAAAGATTCAAGGGGGTTTGATGTTAACTTTCCTTCTCATTCTGAGTTTGATCTATTTTTAATCTTTCTTGGGGTGGTCTGGGTGTGCACAGTTAATTTCATTGAGGTAGTTTTTCTCCTGCATTCAATAATTTATAATAGTCCAAGATATCACAGATAATTCACTGGACTTTCAGTTCTTACAGACTCATGTCAGGCCTGTGTCTCAATTACTGGAGAGTGAGTCTCACCCTACAATGGTCACTGCTAGTTCAAAAAGTTACAATTTTGGCAAAAGGCAACCTCACTCAACAAATACGTTGGTGAAACATTTGTTGGATGTATGTCAGTCAGAATGGATAATGTACAGGTTCTGTCTGGAGCCTTTGTTTTCTGAAAACAACCTAGAGGCTTTGTTTATTACATAGCTATTTGAGGGAAGAAACATTTGATAAGTTGCTGGATTGTGGTTGAAGTACGTATTTACTGACTGGCATTAGACAGATTGCTTTGGGTGGTGGCTTATAATCAACCACTGGTGATGTTGTGGTGAGCATGTGTCTATTTTTCCCAGTGTTATAGAACAATGCTATATTCTTGATCCCTACAGGGAGACCCTCAAGGTGATCAATGTGATTGGATTTTCTGATCGGCTTTCCAAACACTAAACCCCAAAGTTCAGCCTGAACAATGAGCTTTTAGCCTTGTGGTAGTGTCATCAGTTAACAGGATTATTAGCTGGAAAGAGGAAGCATTAACTTTTCCCATTACACAGTGCATTTCCTGTGCAGTCATCAAGGTCTTGCCTCAGTAACATGCATGGTTATGCCTGTGTCCTATTTCATTTCCTCATGACAGCAACATGTGGGAGGATAATTTGGGGGAGGGAATACGAAGATAATATGAGAAGTGGGAAAATCGAGAAAAAAATTCTTTTCACCTCAGGGATGTGAGTTTGAATCAAGCCCAAATGAATATGAACATCTTTCTATTTCTCTCTCAAATGACTATTAAGGGCCCTGAGTGAAATGAATTTGGCTGTCCTCAGTCATATTCCCTGCAGGCATGTGTCCACAGCTGCACAAAACTGGCCTTATAATTGGCGCTAATTAGCATTGAAAAGTAGTGAAGCTTCAGTGACCTTAACAAACTGCCTGCTTCACATTTCAGACTTATTTTCCTGTCCTGTTTTGTTTTACTTCAAATAAAATGTTATTGCTTTGGCTTTACATTATTGCTAAAAAGTGACTGCCATACTCTGACAGCCTTTGTACTGGAACAAAAACTATGATAGATGTAACTGGGATAACTCAAGAATGGTTTTAGAAATCATGTTCAGTAGGGAAGACTCCTTCCATTCATAGCTGTGGCTGAAAGGACTGGTGAAATAAGTCCCCTTGATTTGCAAGTAAAACCGAATAAACAATTACTAGTAATGATACACAAGTACTAGTGCATTAGGGGCTATAACATTGTAATAATTTGATATACCGGACAGGTTTCTACTTGAAACAGAGGACTTTATTACAGAGAATTTTTCAGAAGCTACATGCTTGATCTAGGTCCTCGACTAGAAAGCCATGCGCTGTCCCCCTGCCCTGGATTATCCATGCTTAGGGCTCATTAGTTGGAGTCGCCAAGAACAGTCATGTGACTCCCTGATAGACAATAGGGAAGACTGTACCTTCAATTACTACAAACATGAAAGCGATATTACAAAAAAATCTCTTTACGGCACAGTTCTCGTTTGAGAGCACATCAATTTTCCAGGACTGAACGACAGCGGAGTTGCTGGAGATTTAATCATATCTGCCTGAAGGTAAGAAACAAAACTGAGTAATAAGGAGCAAAAAAGAAATGGACAGGAAACAGTTTAGGTCAAGCCAAACTTCCTCAAGCTTCCCCCCATCCTGACTGTGAACTCACATCTTTCCCTTGTTTCTCTCCAATGCCCCCTCATGCCCTTTCTGAGCTCACCTTGTCTATTCTTGCTCCCTTGGGCCTTTTCCCATTAAACTGACAGCCATCCAACTTCTCTTACTGGTCCTGGTGCGAGCTGCTCTTATTAATGAATCCCTCTCCTCTGGTAATGTGCTTCCCCCTTTCAAATCTGCTAACATCACTATCCATGCATGCCTCAAAACCTCAGCACAGAAAGTCCAGTGTTCAGGACAGTTCAATTTTCCTGAGGTGTCCAAAAACAGGCATTAGGCTCCTCATTAGCATAGGCAAGGGACCCTAATGCCTGTTGTAGGTGGCTGTACATCCCAGACATTTTTATGACTCTTGACATGTCCTTGGAGATGCAGGATATGGTCTTGTAAAGTTATTCATTTTTGTCCCTGTTTTCCACTTGGAAAGGGGGCATAATGAAGTGCAATTTTTCCAATTGAGCAAAACATGTTTTGAGTTATTCTGGAGGGAAAGCTACATGCTGCCCTAACCATATATTCTATGTTTTCTCCTCAAATTCTCACCACTTGTATATCCTCTATTTTAATCACTCCACCATTGGCAGCCATGTCTTCAGCTGCCAAGGATCAGTGTTCTGGAATTCCATCCCTAAACCTCTATGCCTCTCTACCCCTCTCTCTTCCTTTAAGATACTTTTTAAAATCTACCCCTTTGACCAAGCTTTTGGTCATCTGACCTAATATTTGCTTAAGTGGGTCTGACAGCATCTGTGGAGAAAAAAGCAGAGTTAACATTTTAAGTCCTTATGGCTCTACTTCAGAGCAGAGTCATACAGACTTGAAATGTTAACTCTGTTTCTCTCTCCACAGATGCTGTCAGATTTCCAGCATCTGCAGTATTTTGCTTTTATTTCCTTATGTGGCTTGGTGTCAAAATTTGTTTTGTTACACTAAAGGGCCCTGGACTGTTTTACACCATTAAGATGGCATATAAAAACAACCCCTTGGTGTTTTTGATAGTTTGGCACATGATTGACAGTGCATGATAGTGTAAATAATAATAGTTGACAAATTATTAGGCTTCTTTATATAATTGTGATGCCTAAAGAATAACATTAATCTAAGCTCCAATGTTGCACCAGTGGCACAGATACATGAGTGAAGATCACAGTGATGGTGAAAAGGAGGTACAGAGTTTGGCACTGATACGTTATGCCAACAAAGAACTATGAATGTGGGTTGATAGAGGATAGTGGCAGGGTGAACGTCCCCTAAGCTGACTATTCTTCTTGAATCATATGGAATTTTACTGGTCCTGCTTTCACAGGAAATTGGGACAACATCAGTTCCATATTTAGGAATCTATATCCACTAGACACTGAATGATGATCTAGTTATGTTGAATGAGCAGTTGTCTGCCAGTGACGCTACATGGTATTTGCCATGGCAACTTCAGTTGCAAAGGCTATAGGTATAGCAGCATCTCTGATTGCCAATAGAACCCTTTAAGTTCTGCAGGGGTTGTCTCAATCTGAGTCACCATGGTAATTTGGGGTCAATATGTTAGCGATGGTTGTGTGCCATCTTGCAGTCCTGCAGAAATAACAGTAGGATTCACCATCAAGTTGTGAACCTGCAGCTATTCCAGTGAAAGTGACTCTTGGCATTGGTTGCAAACCCACCATGTACTCCATGGGATTTGCCAGCTGGGTCAATGTTACCACCCACTAATGCTACTTCATCCACAGGCAGGCACTTAACAGGAGAGCACCTGCACAAGCAAAACTTACTATTCTCAAGGGCCAGGCACCGCCAAAAAATATTAAATATATATGATGTAGTGAATATCTAGTTCAGGATGAAAGAGTTACAGAGTATCTCAGTCTGCTATGTCTCTGCAGACCAAATCTGCCCAAATCAAATATGCCTATTAGCTTCACTCAGCCTTGCCTGAAAATCTTCAGTTGTAATTAATGAGAAAATTTATAACCTCTGCAACATTTACAAAAGACTTTTACTGTGTCAAGAAATTGCCTGAGAAAATCATCATAGGTTTAGTTCTGAACAATCCAAGCTAAATCTGTTTCTAAACATTTTTACAGCTGTAGCCGTGAAAAATAATCATTAGGTGCTTTTGCAGAAGACGATCTAGTATCTAACAAAAGGAATATTTTGCAGTAGCAATGGAATTATGAATTAAATAATTATTTTCATGCAATTTTATATGCTGTTTGAATTCCCCGACACTGACTGAGAGCTTCAGTACTTTTCTTTGTGTTCTGGGACCCCCTTCTGAGGAGGTGTGCAAGAGTAACTTGCAGTGAGTTTTCCTCACGCTTCTCTCCTTTTGTGTTTGGAATTGATTGTCAAGTACCTTTTCTTGACTCAATGAGACTAGGGGCAGAATCGTCCCAGATTTGGGAAAAAGAATGTTTTACCTGCGGCCACAATGACGGCTTTTCACGCCATATTGTCCCAGTCCTGCCTTATTAATCATGCATTCCCAGGAAACGTGCCATTTCAATGGCGGGCGGCTTCCAACTCGCCTGCATACATTTGGCTGCCTCATCATGCTGGTTGCCATATTTAAAGTGCAGCCTTACGCGCACCTCTGTGTTTCGAGCCCAGGACTGCTGCAAAGAGACATGGCCCTGAAAGGCAAGAAGACTGCAGACTCCCCCAGTTTAGTGATGCGTCCCTTGAGCGCCTTTTGGATGCCGTGGAGGCTCGCCATGATGTCCTCTACCCTCGCTCTGGCTGCAGGAGGGGCAGCAACATCACTAATCCAGGAAGGGAGGCAGTAGCAGCAGTGGTCAGTGCCAACGTTCTGCAAAAGAGGACAGCCACCCGGTGCCAAATGATGATGAATGAGCTCCTCTGTTCCACCAGGGTAAGTCACTTATTATTCTCAACCCACACACTCACAAACCCACAAGGATCTCACACCTCAAGGGACAACACCACTAACTCACACACACACACCCTCATATCTCCATCAGACTCATATCCTCTGGAACTCACGTCCTCATCTGGCCCATGGCTCCGCTCACCGCACAAACATTCCGCACAGTGCCATGAGTCCTGCTCACACATTCTCCATCTGTTTTCATGCATGACAAGCCTGCTCACATCAGCAGGGAGAGGTCCCAGACTGGGGGTGGAGTGGCCCACATTAGGCTCCTCACTTGCTTTGAGAAGCGTGCCATTGCACTGACTGGTGAGGATGTGGACCATGCCTGCGGCAATGGTGAAGCTACCTATTATTTTGTTTGTTCTGTGACTCATGGGGGTTGAATTTTATGGAGCCTGCAAGGGTGGGAAACATGGCGTGTGGGGTGACTGAATTGGGCAGGAGCTGAAATTTCAATTTCTCGCTGGCGATTGAGATGCAGCAGTGAAGTCGGCAGCGTGTTCGTGGTGTGTGGGCCTCACGTTGTCCTGTGGCAGGTTTCCGCCAATAATACACTTAATACCATGTCATTAATTGGGAAGCACACCAAATTCAGTCCTACCTTCAAGATTAAGTCAGAGGCGCACAGGAAAGCTGTTCCTCCTGTTTTCCGACAGCTCAAAGGTGGCATGCACCAGATGAGGTTGTTCAATATTTGGATTTGAGGTGAGGTTTTGTCTTTGTCTTACTTGGCAGCACAGGGCACGTTAGCAGGGGAAGGTACCGGAAAGGGCCAGGCGGGGGTGGAGATTGGGAGTTTATGATGCTTGGGCCCTCAAATGGCCCAACAGCTGGGCTGGCAAGAAGTTGGCGCTTATGCTCGGATCCTTAAGAGGCAGCACAGCAAGGCATTGGCACTTTTAGGGAGAGGAGGACGTGAGCGAAGGAGGCAAGGTTCCAGCCCATAGGGCAGGGTCTTTCATTGCAGTCGTCTGGTCTATGTGTTCAAGGGAGGCAGCTGCACCATACATACTGGGTGTACAGTCATGGAAGGGGTGTCAATCTTGAATCAGGGCAGGTCCAGTGTCAGGGTCAGAGTGTTCGTGTCCATCAATTTGGTTGCTAAAAAATTGCTGCCTTGCTGGAGATCAGGTGCCGCTGGGAATCCTTTACTCAACAGGAGGTCAGATTGTTATGGGAGGAGGTTGATGTAGGATGGGAGGTGTTCTGGGTGTAGTCCATGGGAGGGTCATGCACTCCCATTGGTCAACTGCAGCTGCTTGAAGAATGAAGGCTATGCCAACAGAGATGCTCAGATCATTGCCTGCCTTCTTCATGCAGTTCACTTTGTGGATCTCATACATCCAATCTTCTTGCAACCTCAGGTGGTGGAGTAGAGGATTTGCCAGAGGAGGGCCTTGGTCGCACAACATGGGCTACATGGCATCTCACATCCTACATGGCCAGAGCCAGGACCAGCCAATGGGAAGGGGCACCAGGAGGAATTCGACCAGTGCTGTCTTCATCGCTGAAGAGCATTGACACGTCACCACATGTTCAGAGCGTGCACTTACTTTCAGATGTCTGAGGAAGGGCAAGAGTTGTAGCTGAGTTGTCGTGAAGAAGTAACATTACTTGATCTGATATACAGCCACCAGTTTAGGCACTGCGTAAATTATGTGTTTTGTTTTATTGGACATGAGTGGGCTGCAGCTAGGCTGGGGGAATGAAAGTTCAGAGACAAGGTAGCATACAAGTTCTGCTACAGGAGACTGAGATGAGGACTTCAATGGGGCAGTGTGCAGGAGAACATTGATGGACATGCAGACTGAGAGGCTTGATGCATTGGCAGACCTTGTCGCTGTCAAGGAGCATGGGGGAGTCTGTCTCAAACTTGGCACAGTGCCCATCCTATCCACCTTGGAAGTGGTGACCAACTTCATGAGAACACTTGTGGGCTCAGCCATTACACAGCTTCTGGTAACCTGTGCCTCGACCTCTAATGCAGCACAGGCAGAAGCTGTTCAATGTCTCAGTGCTGCAGTGGAAGCTCTGACTGAGGTCGTGAGATCTATGCTTGTTGCCATGCAGGCTCAGACTACTGTCATCATTGTTACAGATATCAGTGTTCAAAGCAGGGGGTCTAACAGCAGTCCATTAAGTTTTCCTCCAATAGATGTGAGAGTAAGTGTGAGTGTAAGTGTGTGAGAATAAGTGTGAGAGTATGTGTGAGCGTGAAGGTGTGTGAGGGCATGAGAGTGAGTGAGTTGAGTGAGTGTTTGTGAGACAGAGTGTGAGTGAGTGTGTGAGAGCAAGTGAGTGAGAGTGAGTGAGTATGAGAGAGAGTGAGTGCGAGTATGAGTAATTGGGAGTATGTGTGTGAGAGTGAGTGTGAGAGTGAATGAGTGTCAGAGTGAGTGAATTAAGTGAGTGTGTGAGAGTGAGAGCATGTGAGAGAGTGAGAGTGTGCAAGAGTGAGTGAGTGTGAGTGACTGTGTTTGAGAGTGTGAGTGACTGTAGGAGTGAGTGTGTGAGTGAATGTGAATGTGTGCGTGCATGTGAGAGTGAGTGACTAAATTTTGTGCGTGTGAGTAACAGTGAGTGCGTGTGAGAGAGTGTGTAAGAGCATGTGAGAACGAGTGAGTGTGAGTGAGTCAGTGATGTCTGAGGATAAGTCAGTGTGTGAGTGAGAGTGAAAAATTAGAATAAGTGTTTGAGTGAGTGAGATGTGTGAGTGAGTGAGTGCAAGAGTGAGTGTGTGAGGCTGACTGAGTGTGTGAGGCTGACTGAGTGTGTGAGGCTGACTGAGTGTGTGAGGCTGACTGAGTGTGTGAGGCTGACTGAGTGTGTGAGGCTGACTGAGTGTGTGAGGCTGACTGAGTGTGTGAGGCTGACTGAGTGTGTGTGAGGCTGACTGAGTGTGTGTGAGGCTGACTGAGTGTGTGTGAGGCTGACTGAGTGTGTGTGAGGCTGACTGAGTGTGTGTGAGGCTGACTGAGTGTGTGTGAGGCTGACTGAGTGTGTGTGAGGCTGACTGAGTGTGTGTGAGGCTGACTGAGTGTGTGTGAGGCTGACTGAGTGTGTGTGAGGCTGACTGAGTGTGTGTGAGGCTGACTGAGTGTGTGTGAGAGTGACTGAGTGTGTGTGAGAGTCAGTGTGTGTGAGAATGTGTAATTGTGAGAGAGTGTGTGTGAGAGTCAGTGTGCGAGAGTGTCAGAGTGAGTTTGTGTGACTGAGTGCATGCGAGGGAGAATGAATGTGAAAGTGTGAGTGTGTGTGAGTGTATATGAGAGTGAGTGAGATTGTGTGTGAGTGCTTGTGAGGGAGAGTGAATGTGAAAGTGTGTGAATGAGTATGTGCGAATGAGTGAATGTGTGAATGAGTGATGTGTGAGAGTAAGTGAGTGAGTGTGAGAGTGAGTGAGTGTGTGAGAATGTGTGTGTGAGAGAGTGAGTGTGAGAATGTGTGAGAGTGAGTGTGTGAGAGTAAGTGTACGTGAGAATGAGTGTGTGAGAGTAAGTGTACGTGAGAATGAGTGTGTGAGAGTAAGTGTACGTGAGAATGAGTGTGTGAGAGTAAGTGTACGTGAGAATGAGTGTGTGTGAATAAGTGAGTGAGTGAATGTGTGTGAGAATAAGGGAGTGAGTGAGTGTGTGAATGAGCGTGAGAGTGAATGAGTGCGAGAGTGAGTATGTGTGAGAGAAATTGAGTGAGCATGAGAGCGAGTGAGTCTGCCTGTGAGTGAATGTGAGAGTGAGTGAGTCTGCCTGTCAGTGAGTGTGAGAATGTGTGAGAGTGAGTGAATGTGTGAGAGGGAGTGTGTGTTAGAATGAGTGAGTGTGTATGTGAGAAAGTGAACATGTGAGTGAGTGTGTTTGAAAGTAAGTGAGTGTGAGTGAATGAGTGTGTCAGTGACAGTGTGAGAGCGAGTGAGAGTGAGTGAGTGTGAGAGTGTGTGTTGGAGTAAGGGAGTGTGAGGGTGAGAGAGAGTGGGCGAGTGAGTGTGTGTGTCATTTTGTGTGTGAGTGTGAGAATGTTTGCATGAGAGTCGGTGTGCGAGTGAGTGAGTCTTTGTGAACGAGACTGAATGTGTATATGTGTGAGTTAGTGTGAGAGTGACTGTGTGAGAGTAAATGTGTGTTTAAGAGTAAGTGCGTGAAAGGGTGATTGTGTGAAAGAGTGTGCGAGTGTGAGACTAAGTATGCGAGTGAGTTTGTGAGAGTGTGTGAAAATGAGCGTGAGTGTGTGTGAGACAGTGTGAATGAGTGAGGGTGAGTGAGCGTGAGGGTGAGTGAGTGTGTGAGAGAGTGCATTAGTCATTGTGTGTGAGAGTGAGTGAGTGTGATTGTGAGCGAATGTGAGAGTCATTGTTTGTTAGAGTGTGTGAATGAATGTGAGTGTTTGTGTGAGAGTGAGCGAGTGTGCAAGAGAGTGAGGGTGAAAGTGAGTGTATGTGTGAGTGTATGTATGTGAATGAGTTAGTGTGTGAGAGAGTGCGTGTGAAAGTATGAGTGAATGTGTGAGACAGTGGGTGTGTGTGAGACAGTGGGTGTGTGTGAGACAGTGAGTGTGTGTGAGACAGTGAGTGTGAGGGTGATTGTGAGTGAGTGTGTGCGAGAGTAAGTGAGTTTGTGTGAAAATGAGTGTGTGAGTGTCTGTGAGAGTGTCTGTGAGAGTGAGTGTCTGTGAGAGTGAGTGTCTGTGAGAGTGAGTGTCTGTGAGAGTGAGTGTCTGTGAGAGTGAGTGAGTGTGAGGGTTAATGATATTGTGTGAGAGTGAGTGAGTGTGTGTGTCAGAGTGAATGTGTGATTGGGTGAATGTGTGTAAGAGTAAGTGAATGAGTATCAGAGTGAGTGAGAGTGAGTTTGTGTGAGAGTAAGCGAGTGAGAGTGAAAGAGTGTGTCAGAGTGAGTGATTGTGAGGGTTAATGAGTATGTGTGAGAGAGAGTGTGAAAGTGAGTGTGTGATTGGGTGAATGTGTGAGAGTAAGCGACTGTGAGAGTGACTGAGTGTAAGGGGTAGTGAGTGTGAGATTGAGTGTGTGTGAGTCAGTGAATGTGTATGAAAGTAAGTGAATCATAGTGAGAATGAATATGTGAGAGAGTGAGTGATTGAGTGTGAAAGTGACTGAGTGTAAGAGTGCACGAGAGTGTGTGTATGAGAGTGTGAGAGCGAGTGAGCATGTGAATGAGTGTGTGAGTGAGTATGTGTGAGGGTGAGTGAGTGTGTGAGAGGGGGAATGTGAGAGTGAGTGAGTGTTTGAATGAGTGTGTGCGAGCGTGAGTGAGTGTGTGCAGGCGAGTGTGTGTGTGAGACAGTGAGTGGGTATGAGAGTGCGTGAGTGTGAGTAACTGAGTGAGTGTAAGCTTGAGTGAGTGCATGTGTATGTGTGTTTGTGAGCAAATGAGTGTGTGAGTGAATGATTGTGTGTGTGAACGAGTGTGTAATAACGACTGAGTGTGAGTGAGTGTATGTAAGAGTGAGTGAGTGGGCTGCATTTTACCTGCCTTCGCTGGGTGCGTTTTCAGGGGGGGACAGGTAAAATAGGGCGGGAGCCCACATAGGGCGGGAGCCCACCCACCACCTCCCCACCCACCCCCGAGCTCACATCCATAATATGAGGGGTAAGTGGGCGCTGAAATTTGACAGCCTGCCTGCCATATTTAAACAGATAATTAAGGGTCAATTATGTTTGTTACCAGGCTAATTGGCCCTAATAATACACTGCCCATGCCATAAAATGTTTGGCATGTGTAGTTGGGCGGGAGTGGGCAGCCTGATTTTTTATATAATCTCTTCAAAGGACGGGAAGGGGTGGGTGGTGTTCTATCTTCAGGAGTTGCCCTTTGTCGATTGATGGATATATCCTGATGATAGAACCCGCCTTTTCTTCCTACCCGCCTGCAACCTTAAACCCACCACCCCAATCCCCCTCCCTAACCAGCCCAATCCCTCCCAGTCCAAGGCCCTGGACTTAAGTATTGCTGAAAAATATTTTTTCTGTTGAAGCTTTTCATCTTGCACTCATCAGGACAATTCACAAGAAAATAACAATGTTGGGGGAAACAGCAACTTTATACTGTATGAGAAGAGAGTGCTGATTGGTTGGCAAGTGGACTCTGATTGGTAGTGGCTTTGCCATGGAGTATGCACTATTTGATGGTGACTGACCAATGCCAAGCATTGTTTGAAATTTAAACCTAGTAGTTTGACTCTGATTGGTCAAGACATTGGCCTGAGGAATGAGTCAGTGAATGGCTATCACTTATTTTGTTTAGCTGAAACAGGCGCACTGTGTGAGCATGTTCTTTCTGTCTGCAAAGAACAGGGCCCTGTGTGTTAATATATGTAGCTTCCAACCTGAACCTAACGTGATGACTTTGGAGGTCAGTGCTGGCATCACATGATTTCCCCTCCCCCAGACCCCACCTCCAATGCCATCCTCAAAGGGGCAGAGAAGACCCGGCTATTGACTTTGTGGTAGACTCCATTGAAATGCTTTCACCCAGTTATTCTTTTAGGATTTCTTTAAAACATTTTTAAGTCATTTAAGTTTGTTCTTTTTAATCTGTAGGGAATTCAAGCAATTTGTTTATAATTACTTGGCAATATGTGCCTGGCAATGCACTCTGATCAATGTAGACATCAAATACTTCTTTATTGTGTGACTTTGCTCTGAGCAGACCATACGTCCAGGCTGACCATGACCATGTCCTGAGCAACCCAAGCCAAGAAATAACTATAATAGACACTGTGTGGGGAAAATATCCCAGTGAGCTTCATTGCCCGAAGGAATGTTATTTTGTATTTCACTCTGAACTAACCTATACTTCTTGTGAATGTCTCTGTGATTTATGATGCCTAGCACATGCATGATCCTCTGCTAAATATATACAGGCACAATGTGAAGAAACACGTATTTCCCATGATCTTATTTTTACTCGGAAGACTCCTTGTGAATATTACAGATGAAATTCTTGAGTCTGAGAGTTAGAGACATGGAGTCTAGTCAAAATGTGATACAAAAAATGTATTTTTTCATGCCACGATTATAATCCCAGTTAAAAGACAGAGTTACACCATAGAATCTTAGAAACTTACAACACAGAGGGAGGTCATTCTGTGTTGGCCCTTTGAAAGAGCTATGTACTTCGTCCTAATCTCAGGCTCTTTCCCCATGGGCCTGCAACTTTCCTCCCTTCAAGTATTTATCCGATTCCCTTTTGAAAGTTACTATTGAATCTGCTTCCTCCACTGTTTAGGTAGTGCATTCCTGATCATAATAACTCACTGCGTAAAAAATGTTCTGCTCATCTCTGGACCTTTTGCTGATTACCTTAAGCCTGTGTCCTCTGGTTATCAGCTCTTCTGTCACTGGAAGCAGTTTCTCCTTGTTTACTCCATCAAAATTCTTCATTAATGATTCCGTTAATTCTCCCTTTAACCTTCTCTGATCTAAAGACCACAATCCAGTGGCTTAATATTTAAAAAGTAAATAAAGTAAATAATGAAACCTGTATCTTTTCAATTGTATCTTCTTTGAGGAGCATTATAACCAAGATAAATATTAACAGAAGCAAGGGATGGATAACATTTGCAGGAAGAAAGCCATTTCTGAATAGCCTCAGGAGGCAGTTGTGTCACCTGATTGGTTTATAAAATTCATGCATTTCAGAATCTTATGGTTTATAAAAACTCAGGGAAATCCTTTTATATCTTCCCCTTTTAGCTGTTGTCAGGAGAATGCGAGCCATCTATTTCAAGGCTCTCTCCAAAATTACACTGGATACAATGATGGCAAGGAGATTGAGGAAAGTTTTATTTTGCAATTTTCACCCCTTTTTGGGTGGCACTGCATCGGGTTCGAAACATAAGCCAGCGACATTATTCTGGGCAGTGTAAGGGAAGCACTTAATTGTACCCCAATAAACCTGGAAGTATTTGATACTGAGGGAAAAGCTGTATCATCATCCAACCCAGTATAACTTCATCTTAAAATAATAAAGGTTTAACAAATTAACATATGGAAACACAGGTCTAATCTTATTGGGCAGGATTGTCCCATGAGCTTTGTGTCATCGACACCGAAACCAAATATGGGTCCTGAGTCCGCACTTTCTGGGATCCAGACCTGGGGAGTTGGTTTTCCCAGAGGAGCTTCCTATTAGTCGCCTCCAAGCTCGTGTCATATTAAGGGTGGCAGGCGGGCTCCCGATACTGCTAACCCAATCACAGGGCTGACAGCATGAGATCCTCGGCAGCTCCACTGAGAGAGGTGAGTGATGCTGAGGTAGATAGGGGGATGTGAAGGCACCCCAAAATAGAGGAGCCCTCGAAAGGGTGAAAATAGTTCAATTTTTTAGACGGGCCAAGCTGCCAGGCCCCTCTGACAGTGGGGGGGAATCCCCTTGGCAATATTTGGGCCTCTATAGGGGGAGTAGATTCTGGCTCCGAGGGCTCTCTGGCCTGCTGCAGGGAGTCTGCCTAAATTAAGCTGACGCCCAATGCTCACAGTGGATGGGCCGTCCAGCCACTGGCAAAATGCCGGTGAACATTCTAAATGTCTCCTACTTGGACCATAAATATGCAGATTTGCTGCCTGATGCAATGCAGCCAACATTTAATCCACATTCCAGCTCGCCTCAGGGAAATAACCCCAGCGGAGAGAATGCTATTCTCCTGACCCTCCCCCACCCCCACTCCTGCCAGCTTTGAGCTGGAAAAAATACTACCCATTGTTATTCTCTTTAATTATCCATCCAAAAATGACCACAATAGCACACAATGCTATGCTGCCTAACATAGCCTTAAATTATTTTTGGTAATTCTTCTTATTAGCACTTCAGACTTCCAGGGCCTGTCAAATGTCATCAGCAGCATGGCACCAATTTTGACCTTGCTGCTATGGTCACAGCTGCATAACCTAATAACTGTCGCACCATCAAATTAGCACCTATTAATTCTGTGGAGTCTAAAAATACCTTGGCAGGGATAAGAGCCTGGTCCCACAAAAGTACTGCAAACTGAAGTTGGTCCCTGCATCACCCATGCCACCCTACCCTACAATACCCACCCACTAAGCCTATTTTGAGCACATAGTTCGGGAGGTATAAATGAGCTCTGGTCCCCGGGCATCCTGATGTTGCATTCAGGCATCAAGCAGGCAACACGGCTGTTCTGCTCAATTCAAGGCTGTTGTGGGTAGCAGTGGAAGATCCCCCTGTGAGCCATACTGATATCAATTCAATTATACCATATAGAAACTAGGAGCAGGAGTAGGCCATTCAGCCCTTCGAGCCTGCTCTGCCATTCATTATGATCATGGCTGATCATCCAACTCCACAGCTAGCTCCCACTTTCTCCCCATATGTACCCATGCAGTTACAATCATAGGGATCAGATAGGAAGAACCATTGGTTTATATTAAATTGTACTTATGCAATCATCATGCATGTAGATTATCAATTGAGCAGGGAGGAGACCTGGTGGGTAGGAGGGCCGTGGACAGAATTTTTTGCTGAACGGGTAGGCGTGTGCCTGACCCACTCGAGAGTAAAATAGTGTGTGTTGATGTCGGGCAAGCGTCCTGAAGTCATTGCGCACCTGTGCGATATTTCGGTCGCTGGATGCGTGCGGGATTCACAGCCGCACCCGCCATCAATTATGAGGCCAATTAAGGCCAATTAAGGCCATTAAAAAGGCAATTAGATTTTACGTTGCCCATGAGATTTCGCACTTGTCGCACAGGCAAAACGGGCAGGCAGGCAGCCGACAATTTCACAAACCTCACCCGAGGTCAGGATAAAAAGGGTCAGCAGCATTGCCAGTGTGAGGAGTAAGGAGTTTTGGAGTTAGTTTGCTGCCAGTTGCTTATTTGTACTCAGCAGCCTCATCTCTGTTTGGGGCTTCATTCTTCACTTTTCCAGGCTTCATTTCAGGATTCATTGGTGTCTCCAAGGCATCCAGAGGATTCAGACCATGTGGACCCTTTCAGGGATCAGACACCCTTCCGTTGCCCTGGTAATGGGGATTGTGGTCTCCACTGGTGGCACCTCCTCTGAGGAGGAAGAGAGGGGCAGAAGGGGGAGGATGCTAGGTGTCCCAAAGCAGCTTCCAGGCGAGTGACCAGAGGGAGGAGAGGCACGGGCACAAGGGGCGCAGGACCAGCAGGAAGTCCAAGGTGGAAGGGGCCACAGAAGATGCCACTATCCTGCTGCCAGGGTTAACCGGCAGCAATGCAGCTACCTCAATATGTCTGAGGTGCAGTGCCGAAGGAGACTCCGCCTCTCAAGGGAGACAGTGATCTCCATTTGTCAGACGATTGGGCCTGAGATCAGCTCCAAATGTGTGGGTGGACACCTCATGCCAGTGGCACTGAAGGTCACAGTGACCCTCACTTTCTATGCCTTCTGCTCTTTCCAGGGGTCAGTGGGGGATCTGTGTGGAGTCTCCCAATCAGATGTCTACTGTTGCGTCAAGCTGGTGACAGAAGCTTTGTTCAGGTGTTTACTGACCTTTATTCTTTACAGTATGGAGGAGGCCAGCCATGGCTCCACAAGGGCGGTGATAGAGAGAACCCTAGGTTTTCTCAAGATGCACTTCCAATGCCTGGACTGTTCAGGAGTGCACTACAATACCCCAGAGTGGGTGTCATTGATAGTGATTGCATGCTGCGCTTTCCACAATTGGACCCACTGCAGGAAAAGGATCTTGACGCTGCTCCACAGGCCACAGAGGTGGTAGTAGTAGTGATCCAGTAGTGAGTCAGAAGAGGAGCACGGTGAGGAGAACACTGCGGGCATGGAGGCAGACCTCTGTATCCTTCAGGGAGGCAGGGACACCAGGCACACCTTGATCCAATGCTCCTTCAGCTAGGCTGCCAAAAATCTGCTTCCACCACATGCCAGGTCTGCCGCTTCCATCCCGGATGTCTGAAATGACCCTTTCATTTGCACCCAAAGTCCACTCAGTATTTGTGCAATAAAGTACCGAGCCACTCACGTCCAGCAATACATACTGGTGCACCCTGCACCTAAAGTAAAGGTGAAGCATACTCAGCCCATCAAAACCAAAGCAAATTTACTGTTATTGTTACATTGAATGCATGACCATTACTAGTGTTGATGTCCACACCAGCAGACATATAAAGCAAACATAAATGAACAGAAAATCACCCATGAACTGTCCCTCTGGTGCTCATGGTGCTTTTATAACTTATGTTTCCGAGCGCTACGTCTTGGTGCCCCTCCCCCTCCATCACTGCCAAAGACATCGGAAACAGCCTGCTGACTCCACTGTCCTGTTGGCCTAGATGGCTTTGGCAGTCGTCCTCTAGCCCATGGAGCCTGTGCTGGCCCCGACTGGGAGGGAGCGGCCAGTGCCAGGGCTGGCATCTCCGCTTTCATCATAGCCTCATCAGATGCAGCGGTTACTGGCGGAGGAGCTGCTGCCGTCATCTACAGCACACTGAGAGGAACCCACAGAGACGACAGGCAGCTCGTGCGCCAACGTGTGGTCGCTTCGGACCTCCCTGCTCACCATTGATGGATGGGCACCTCACTGGGATACTGGGTGCTTCAATCATTTCCCACACTGGCACTGACCACCTGAGCTTAGTGCCTGTGTGGGGGCTTGCAGATTCGAGCACTACCCCAGGAACTCCTGATTCTGTCCCTGGAGCTGTCTCTCCATGGGAGTTGCCACCCTCTCAATGGAGGAGGCAGTGCGCTTGGCCATGAAGGTCAACGCAATGCTGATGCTCCACATGGACTCCTCCTCAATAGAGACCATGGCGCACATGCTCTCATGGATTTTCGCCAGATCCTCCTGCAGATCTCGCTGGACATCCAACATCTGCTGCCAAATGGATGATGCGAAGCTCATCATCAACCTTCGAATGAGCATTGTCCTGGTCCCCAGCAGTCCTCTGACTGCTGGTACCCTGGGCACTCTCTGCCTCCGCCTGAACCTCAAGCGAGTGTGAAGTGCCCTTGCCAATGTGCACCGACATTCTAGTCGCCAATCTAATGCCCACCAAGGTGCTGGTGCCTGGTTCAGGGAGTGAGTGTGACGCAGGTGCAAATGAAGCCCATTGGTCCTCCAGTGTCAGGGGTGGCTCTTCAGGGTCCAGAGAGGGAATGTGTGCTGACGAATCTAAGGGGGAGCAACAATATGTCATTAGTTAAAGTCATCACACTGTCCCTGTCCGTGCCAGGCACCCTGGTGAGACAATGGAGATCTGTATCATGGTCCACCGTCTTTCAGTGATCAGTGGGGAATCCAGGTTCGAGGCTCCCATCAATGAAGAGACTACACTAGAACGGTTGCACAATCCAAAAGCCTCACTTCTGTGTGCTGCACTCTTACCTCCGTCTGGCACCCCTGCCTCTCCACGCCACGTTGCATGTGGAGTGTGCCGGCTCTTTAGCTCTAGGGTGTCTGCTCGAATCTTGTGAGCAGCAGCAGGTTGGGCTGCCCTCCGCCTGTCTGCACCCCCTCTGAATGGTTATGGCTCATCTTCTCCTGAAACAACAGAGGACCATTGATTAGTCCACTCTCTACCTGCAGCCCCATTGCAGCCTGGCCAACCCCAGCTGAGGAACACCTCGCAGGGCACATCTGAGTTGTAGCCCTGGAGCTGGAGGGCACTCAGTCCAAGCAGCTAGGGCTCACCCCCTTGGCCAGCTCCGGCGTCACTGACAGTTGACACTCAGACTCTAGCACCCCTGAGGTCCACAGAAGGGACAGCCAGATCTTAAAACTTCTGCACACTGACCCATGGCAATACGGTACTCACCGTTCCTGAGCGCAGCAGGTCATTGAACCTCTCCTGGCACTGCAACCATGTGCGCTGCACCACGTCATGGCTGCTAACCAGTGCTGCAACCTCCTCCCATGCCCTCCTTGTGAGATGTGGTGGCCTCCTCCCCCCATCTCTGGAGACAAGGGTGTCCCTCCTGGCAGCCACCTCCTCCAGGAGTATAGCGAGGCATTCATCAGAGAAGCGGGAGGCCGAGTGCCTGCCTGACTTTCCCTCCCCACTGTCGTGTCCAGCCGCACTTGATTCCATAACTTGATTACTGAAAATGCAGAAGAGCCTTCAAGGGGCTGCCTGTGCCTTTTTTAAACTGGCCGCCGGGTTGCCATTGGAGCCAATGGCTGACAAGCCCCCCCCCCCCCCACAACCCCACCTGCCCCTTACTGACCATTGGGGAGTTGCATTTCATGCTGGATGGGCCTTAATTGGGCTGATTGAGGGCAGCGGCCCATTTCCTGGCTGATCCCGGGCATGCAATCGCGCCTGCCCGCTGATCTGAAAACTCTGCCCCATGTTTCAAAGTGTTTGTTTTAATACTTCATAAGTATCTCCAATTTAGTAGCAGATTTGTATTAAGGTGCAGTCGACCGGGAGTGAGCCTTGTTTATTGAATCGCTGGGTGGAGTCTTCCAGTTCCGTTACCCGCGGGAAGACAAAAGTTTGGCGTAAGACTAAAAATCAGTTTCCCATCATCAGGATGAATTTTTGGAATTCTGTTCTCGGGATATTATAGGCAGGTCAAGCCTCCTGACGAACAATGTCGGGAAACCCTTTAGCATGCATTAACATGTCATGCATGCTCATTAAAATGCTACCTCGCCCGAATAAAGATTCCCCCCACCAAATTAATTTCTGACTACCGGTGAGCTTAGAATGTTAATTTTTACAGCTATACATAAATGGCGTGCACCTGGCAAGGTAGACTCTTACTATGATTAACGGCGAGTTGCCGCTGCATTGACCACTTTACGGAGCATATGTAAATGGAAGCCCATGCTTGAGACTGGGTGGTGACAGTGCAAATTGCATGGAGGATGACCAAGGAAGGAAGGGTTAGGGGAGAAGAGTGGAGCAGTGGCTGGGCAAAGGCAGAAGGGATAGTGCAAGCTGTCTGTGTGTCCTTTAAATATGGCATCCGGACCTTGGAACCCATGATGTAACGATAAGGATGGCGACTTCCTGACTGCCCCCACTGCAAGAACTGGCGAGCTCCTCGCGAATACATATTTAATAAGCTGACCAGCGCAAAATTGTCCTGCTCCCGAGTGGAGATGCCTCCTACTTTTGCACCTGCCACTGAACTTAGGCTTCAGAGTGGAAGATTTTGCCCGCTGCTTATTTCCCCTTCAAATGTGACTATTAATATAAAATGCCACTTCTGCTCTTGTGCTTTCATTCACTTAAACTTTCAGTTCCCTTCAGCTCTCCCGAAATGGCTAAACCTTCCCCATCCCATCCTCCCATT
Source organism: Carcharodon carcharias (assembly GCF_017639515.1). Lineage (NCBI taxonomy): Eukaryota > Metazoa > Chordata > Chondrichthyes > Lamniformes > Lamnidae > Carcharodon > Carcharodon carcharias. The sequence continues at coordinate 152,863,699 of NC_054467.1, read as the reverse complement.
TCCTGCTTCATGGCTTTATACACGCAGATCATATAGAATCTGGGAAACACATGGTCGCCTGGCAAGCAATAGAAGCTTTTCCTCTTTGCCTCTTTGTTAAAAGTCAAACTCAGTATTAAAGAAACCAGCAGACTGTAGAATATGATGTGGGTTGTAATTTGCAAGATAATGCACAAGAGAATATCCTCATTAATTGCAGTGAAATGCCTCTTCCTTATTTCAGAAATCTGATACATGAAAGCAATTTAGTTTATTATCTTTTTTAGGTCTAAAGTGCTGAAAAAGATAATAAATGTCCTCTTCAAAAATCCAACCAAGTGTAGAAAAACCTAGGGTGAGAAATTGGGATCATTTATGGCTGTTTTTTGGCTGCTTCAAATACTTTTAGTTGTCAAAATGGCCTCTGTGGCAAATGCACACATATGTGGGACATTTTGCACGGGTGCCATATTGGTGCAGGTTTTAGAGCACGCAGTCAACGACCACCAGATGCTCATTATTGACAACATTCAATACACCCTTTGGATATAACAAATTCCTGTGTCTGCCTTTTGGCCTTAAAGTGAGCCATGATAAGTTCCAGCAGAAAGTAGAGGAGACATATAAAGGATGCAATGGAGCAGTGGCATCGCCGATGATATCCAGATCAGTGGTGTGGATGAATAGGACTATGACCACCATCTACACTTAGCCATAGAGAGAACCAGGAAAGCTGGAATCAAGCTAAATGGAGATAAATGCATTTTGAAGGTGACGGAATGCTGACTCTTCGATATGATGTACACACCTGCTGCAGCCAAGCAAGTCCTGAAAACGTCACAGCCATCTCGAGGATGGAAGTTCCAAGAGACAAGAAAGAATAGAGAAGTTACCTTTATTTGATGCAGCACATGAGTTCTTTCATACCTCTCATGCCAGAACACAGCTCAAAGCTACAAGAGAGGAGATGTTGAGTATAGTGGTCAGAGTCAAACGAGGGGAGTTTCAGCATCAAAGAAGTAGTATGCAAGGAGACAAGTTGGTCATAATGCAACAGAGAGAAACCTGTCAATCTACAAGCAGATGCTTATACAAAAGGACTGGAAGCGGCCCTGGTACAAGAGGGAAAACCAATAGCATTTCAGCCAAAGCTCTAACATCAGCTGAGACCAGATATACCAACGTAGAAAGAGAATGTTTGGCAGTCATGTATGGATGTGAGAAATGCCATACAAATCTCTATGGGAGAAAGTTCATAGTGGAGAGTGATCATCATCCACTAGAGCAGATCCACAAGAAAAATGATGTAAAATACCAGCAAGACCACAGAGGTTACTCTTGAGGCTTCGCAGTTACAATTCCCTTTTGAAATACATGCCAGGAAGAGAAATGCCCTATCTCATCTGCATGAGAAAAATGAGATAAAAAATGTAGGTGTAAAAATCCATCACCTAGTGAACATAATACTGCTGAAACTGAGTCAAATTAGAGATGAGACCAGTAAAGAGGAAGAGTTACAGATGTTCACTCAACAAGTGATCCAGGAATGGCCTGATAAGATATAGCAATACGCCAGTACTGGCCAATCAGAGATGATATCTCACTAGAAGATGCTATACTGCTGGCCAGATCCAGAATAATCATACCCAAAATGATGCAGACAGAACTTCTTCAGGAGGTACATAAAGACCACATAGGAATGGAGAAGTGTAAGCTCAGAGCCAGATCAGCTGTGTATTGGATAGGCACCTACAAAGACATGGAAAGAATTGTGTCTACATACAATATATGCCAGAAGTACTGAAATGTAGCCAGACCATGGCATAGTATGGTAGTCGATTTACTCACATGCAATGAAGACTGGCACCTCATAGTGCCAGGCATTAAGGCCCAGGTTTTCAGAGCCGTGGGGCAAAATATTTACCTCGGCGGATGGGCATGCACCCGACCTGCTTGAGCATAAAATGATGTGTTGACATTGGGCGAGCTTCCTGACATCAGTGCGCAGCCGTGCGATATTTCAGTCGCCAGGCATGCACTGGAATTGGCAGCATGCCCGCTAACAATTAAAAGGCCTGCTAAGACTGTTAGAGTCTCAGTTAACTTAAATTTTTCGCTGCTCATCCAACCTTACGATTGACGGGCAGGTGAAAAGGCCAAGCGGCCTCTGCACTTTTTAGGAAACCTCATCCACAGGCAGGATGAGGTTTCCAAAAGCAAATAAAATAAACATTTTAAATCTTAATTAGTAACAGAGTCACATGAGGGAACATGTTTTATAACATTTTTCAATTCTTTATTATATTGATAATATTACTGCTTGGCTGCTCCCACAACCTGTCACTATCACAGTGGCGGGGGCATGGGGCGGTGAGAGCTGCAAGTTCACACATTTGAATGGGCTTTTATTAATGAGAGCGTTTTTATATATATAGTGAAATCTGCAATTGATACTTAGAACTCTATTTTATCTCAGCATAGTCCCTGAGGTCTGCCTGGATATTAGGTGAGATGGCATGGAGGGTTTAAGGGCAAAGGGTGATGGGTAGGGATGGGTTGGCATCAGTCGGCACTAAGTATAGGATTTATAAGGGGCCTTAGGTTTGGGTAGAGGGGCATAGGTTGGCTTGGAGAGTATGAGGGGCCATGAGGGGTGGGTGGGGGCATGACTTGGCATGGAAAGGATATGGGTAGTGGATGGGAGGTGATGGGGTATGAGGTGTGAGGGCTAGAGGGCTTAACTCCTCTTATTATAAATGGGACTAAGGTCCAGGGCACTGAAGTGGGCCTTATAACCAGCCCACCTTGACACATGGCAGCCCCCGTGGCTGCCTCCAAACTGTTTCTGGGGGCTGCGGACCCTTCTCCAGGACGCACCCGCCCGCACCCTCCACCCGGAACAAAGATTTGTGGCTATTTATCCCAAGGTGGGCTCACTGAGACGGGAATTTTCCCAAACCTGTGCACTCGCCTTAGGATGAAAATCCAGGCCTCAGTTCCCTTTATCAGGAAGGGGAAAGATTTGAGAGTTATAACAGTCACTTCAGCAGTATGAGCTCTGTCTGCTGAGCATAGGATTTCAGAAAGTGTAAAAGTGATAATGAAATCCAATTCACCTCCAGAGCTTAAGGAATTTGCTGAACATTGTGGGTTCAATATCATCACCGCCTAACTCAGGGGGACACAGTTTTACTGAAGTACACATCCTGATGGTCAAGAGAACCCTCATGAAATGCCGAGGACAAAGGAAGGCCCAAACCTTGCCTTATTGTCACTCTCAGCTACACCTCTGAAGGACATGAAATCATCTGCAGAGCTTTTCATGGAACAAAATCTAAGACAATTCTGCCAAGCAAGATACTCCGTCCAAGTGATCAAGAGGAAGTAAAACAACAACTCAATGATGCACATTAGAAGGAGGTCAACATTTCAACAAGCATGCCTGAGTTGTTGAAAGCACCAACTGTACACCTACAGGATCCAATCATAAGACCCTGGAACCCAGCAAAAGTTGTTGGTGAAGCTGAGACTTTGAGACCATACATCATTGAAACCGAAACTGGTAACTAAATGAAAAGGAGCACAGCCCATATTTGACTTACACCTGAGCTAGAAAAGCAGGAAAGATCACCAACAACACCAGCAGCATCATTAAACAGCAAGACAACATCACTAGCATCATCAACAAGCAGTGTAACATCAACAATGTCACCAGCAAGTGACACAACATTAAGACATCAGGCTCAGCTCCTCCTACAACACCAGGAGCAACATGCGCAACATCACCAGTACAGTGTGCACTAAAATCCTGGTCCTTACCTCCAAAGGACAATCTTTGGCTGCACCCACACCCAGGCAGGCAGGGAGGGGCTGCAGGCCTGCCTGGAGTGCTGCACCATCCCCATCCCACCCCCTGCCTGCCACTTGGTGCAGGACTCCAGGTGCTTAACTGTCCCACTTCATGTCAGGAACTGGAGGCTGACTGGAAAATCTCAGTCGGCATCTTTTCAGTGTCCTTGACAAGGCTCTTAGTGAGCCGAAAATAAAGTCAGAAAGTCCTGAGAGTACACAGCAGCTCTGGCAACATCTGTGGAGAGAGAAACTTTTTGAGTTGAATACGATTCTTCAGAACTTCCGAACTCTTAATGAACCTAATTAGCTACCTGCCTCACGAGGGTGGATAGATCTGTTAGGACCCTAGCTAAAATGGCCAGCAAGGGCAGGGGGTGGGAAACCAGCCCACCAGCTGACATCGGTATTTTCGGGCCCTGTCCACCTTTGTTCCTGATCTCAGTGGGTCCTGAAAATTCTGCCTCAGTATCTCTGTGTCTCTCTCCACAGATGCTGCCTGATTTGCTGAGTATTTCCAGCATTTTCGGTTTTTATTTCAGATTTCCAGCATCTCCAGTATGTTGTTTTTGAATGAAAATATATCATTTAGTCAACACCCTGGATTTTTCACACCATGTGGGAGTACCATCAGCACAAGGACTGCAACAGTTTTTAAAATTTATTCTTTCATGGCATGTAGGTGTCACTGACAAGGCCAGCATTTCTTGCCTGTCCCTAGTTGCCCTTGAACTGAGTGGCTTGCTAGGCAAATTCAGAGAGCAGTTAAGAGTCAACCTCATTGCAGTGGGTCTGGAGTCATACATAGTCAAATCAGGCAAGGATAGCAGCATTAATGAACCAGATGGATTTGTGTAACAATTGTTCATAATGACTGAAGCAAGTTTACAATTCTAGGTTTATTAACTGAATTTAAATTTCAGTAGTTGTGATGGGATTTGAACCCATACCTCCAAAGCTTAGCCTTGGCCTCTAGATTACTAGCCCAGCAACATTACCACTACACCACCATCTCCCCCTGGCAGTATAAGGAGAAGGCCCATCAGTACCTTCCCAGGGCAACATACAAACAAAGGAATTAGGAGCAGGCCACTCGGCCCCTTGAGCCTGCTCCGCTGACAATAAGATCATGATTGACCTGTATGTAACCTCAACCCCACATTGCTGTCTGCCGCCGATAACCTTTCACTCCCTTGTTAATCAAGAGCCTATCTAGGTCTTCCTTAAAAATATTCAAAGACTCTGCTTCCACTGCCTTTTGAGGAAGAGAGTTCCAAAGACTCACGACCCTCTGAGAGAGAAAAAATTCTCCTCATATCTGTCTTAAATGAGCGACCCCCAATTTTTAAACAGTGACCCTTAGTTCTAGATTCTCCCACAAGAGGGAACATCCTCTCCACATCCACCCTGTGAAGACCCTTCAGGATGTTAAAGTTTTCAATTAAGTCACCTCTTGCTCTTCTAAATTCCAGTGGATACAAGCCTAACCTGTCTAGCCTTTCCTCACAAGACAACCCACCCATTCCTGATATTAGTCTAGTAAACCTTCTCGAAACTGCTTCTAATGCATTTACATCTTTCTTTAAATAAGGAGACCAGTACTGTACACAATACTCCAGATGTGGTCTCATCAATGCCCTGTACAACTGAAGTATAACCTTCCTACTTTTGTAATCAATTCCTCTCACAATAAATGATAACATTCTATTACCTTTCCTAATTATCTGCTGTACCTGCATATTAACCTTTTGTGATTCATGGACTAGGACACCCAGATCCCTCTGAATCTCAGAGCTTCATAATCTCTCATCCTTTAGATAATAAGCTTCTTTTTTATTCTTCCTGCCAAAATGAACAATTTCACATTTTCCCACATTACACTCCATTTGCCAGATCTTTGCCCACTCACTTAACCTACCTATATATCTTTGTAGCCTCCTTATGTCCTCTTCACAAGTTACTTTCCTACTTATCTTTGTGTTGTCAGCAAATGTAGCAACCATACTTCCAGTCCCTTCATCCAAGTCATTTATATGAATTGTAAAAAGTTGAGGCCCCAGCACTGATCCCTGTGGCACACCACTCGTCACATCCTGCCAACCAGAAAAAGACCCATTTATGCCAAATCTCTGCTTCCTGTTAGCTAGCCAATCTTCTATCCATAAGACCATAAGACATAAGAGCAGAAATTAGGCCATTCAGCCCATCGAGTCTGCTCCGCCATTCAATCATGGCTAAGTTTCTCCACCCCATTCTCCCACCTTCTCCCCGTAACCTTTGATCCCCTTACCAATCAAGAACCTATCTATCTCGGTATGCCAATTTGTTACCCCCTAGACCATGAGCTTTTATTTTCTGCAATACCCTTTGATGTGGCACTTTTTCAAATGCCTTCTGGAAATCTAAGTACAGTACATTCACTGGTTTCCCTTTATCCGCAGCACATGTGACTCCTTTAAAGAACTCCAATTAACTGGTTATACATGGGGCAGAAATTTTCGCTTGGCGGGCAGGCGCACGCCCTACCCGCTTGAGTGTGAAATGACGTCAACGTGCAGTCTTGTGATAGTTCGGTCGGCGGGCATGCCCTGGAGCCAGCAGCGCCTGCTGAGAATTAAAAGGCCTGTTGAGGCCATTAAGTAACCAATTAACTTGAATTTTTCGCTGCCCGTCCAATCTAACGGTTGGCGGGCAGGCGAAAATTTGCATTTTTTTGGAAACCTCATCCATAGGTGGATTTTTTTGGAAACTTCATCCACCTGATCTGTTTTACAAAACCATGTGGAGAATTTTTTCCCTGTCGAGGGGGTGCTGAGCGGGCGCAGCCGGGCACGCAGCCGATCACCACCATTTTACATGGGCGGGCCAATTAAGGCCCGCCCAGCGTGACGTGCACCTGGAAGCGCTGAGCATTCCCTGTGCAGGCGGGGGGAGGAGGGAGAGTTGGGGCCTGCACTTAAAAGAGTGCAGAAATCTCCCTGAGGCACAGAACTGCCTCAGGGAGTTTAATTTCATTATTAAAAATTCAAATAAAGAAAAAAAATTTCAGACATGTCCCCTCATGTGACACTGGGACATAAGCTGGGACATGTCAATGATTTTTAACAAAAAAATTTACTTGATTTATAAATCCTTCATGAAACCTCATCCCACCCGTAGATGAGGTTTCATGATAAATGCAAAGGCCGCCTGGGCTCTTCGCCTGCCCGCCAACCTTAAGATGGGACAGGCAGCTCTGTTAATCCTTTTAATTAGTTTTTAAATGGCTTTAATAGGCCTTTGACAGTTCAGCGGGCGCGCAGCTGATTTCGGTGCACGCCCACCAAACTAAAGATCGAAATGACGCATGGTGACGTCGGGATGCACGCCCGACATCACCGTGCAATATTTTACGCCAACCCAAAGTTTCTGGCCCATGTTGACTCTGCTTGATTGCCTTGAATTTTTCTAAGTGCTCTGCTATAACATCTTTAATAATAGCCTCTAGCATCTTCCCTAACTGGCCTATACTTTCCTGCTTTCTGTCTCCCTCTCTTTTTGAATAAAGGAGCTATATTCACTATTTTCCAATCTAATTAAACCTTACCTGAATCGAGGGAATTTTGTAAAACTAAAACCAATGCATCAACTATCTCACTAGCCATTTCTTTCAAGAACTTAGGGTGAAATCCATCTGGACCTGGGGATTTGTCAGCCCACAGCCCCAATAATTTGCTCAATACCACTTCCCTGGTGATTGTAATTTCTCCGAGTTCCTCCCTCCCTTCCATTGCCTGATTTACAGCTATTTCCGGGATGTTACTCGTGTCCTATATAGTGAAGACCGAAGCAAAATACCTGTTTAATTCATCCGCCATCTCCCTACTTTGCATTATCAATTCCCCAGGCTCCCTCTCTATAGGACCAACGTTCACTTTGTTAACTCTTTTCTTATTTAAATATCTATAGAAACTCTTACTATCCGCCTTTATATTTCTAGCTAGCTTTCTCTCATACTCCAATTTTTTTCTCAATAATCTTTTTGTCATTCTTTGCTGTTCTTTCTATTTTTCCCAATCTTCTGACCTGCCACCCATCTTTGTGTAGCTATATGCTTTTTCTTTAAGTTTGATACTATCTTCAACTTCTTTGCAATAAATTCTTGTCAATAAATTCAGTTTTGCCAAGCTGCCCACATCTCGAGAACAGCTATGAAAGAAAAATACATCTGACATCTGACTATTTTTATCCAGATATTTTAATTTTGTTTTAGCATGCTGTCTATTTGACTTTTATTGGTTAATGTAATCCAGACAAAAACGATCCAATTTTCAGTATTTCAGAATCGTTTGGTGCAGTTTCCAGCTGATTTGTTTGACTCAGTACTGTGAGGTTTACTGTAAATATCAAAAGGAGACTGATTTGAACCATTCTCATATTTGAGAAAAACAATTGAGCCTGAAAAATAATGCTAAGTGCCATCAGCAAAAATAGAAGTTACAGCAGACAATCCCAGGAATTAACTGCAAAAATTCGAGAGCTGCAGCACGGGCATCTCTTAATGAAGGGCTACACTGAGCAACTGGAGTGGGACTTGCGAGAGATGCTTAAGCAGATGCAGTGCAGCTTCAGGAAGAGGCACAATCAACATATGGAACTTCAATCACTACCAGCAAAGTTTCAATGAAACAAACTAGCTCAGCTGCTACCAACAGGGGGATTCATTCATGCAACTCCCAATGAAGATCAAAGTTGGGATGTGGCTGAGCCCCAGGGGAGTAAAACAGAACAGGCACGGTCTCCAAATCAAGATCAATGGTTAGTTACTTTAGCAAAATAAATGTGAAAAACATGGGCCAGAATTTTTAGCTCGGTGGGTGGACGGACGCCTGGCCTGACTGAGCGTGAAATAACACGCGATGACGTTGGCCGAGCACGCCGGAGTCAGCAGCATGCCCGCCATCAATTAAAAGGCCTATTAAGACCATTAAGTTATCAACTAACCTTACTTTTTTACTGCCCATTCAACCCAATGGTTGGCGGGCAGGCTTTTTTTGGAAACCTCATCCACAGGTGAGATGAGGTTTCCAAAAGCAAATAAAAATGAAATAAAAACTTTAATTTTTAATTGAAAACATGTCCCTGTTCATGTGACAGAGTCACATGAGGAGACATGTTTTATTACGTTTTTCTGCTCTTTATTATTTATAAAAAAAATCTCTTCATCTCCCTGAGACAGCTGCGATCCCGCACGCCAAGTGCAAAATTCTGCCTGTGAACAAAGAATGAGCCTAAGTCAACATTTCAAATGACAGAGGGAAATTCTTCCAAATACTTAAATAAATGCCTATGATATAACATACTGAGTAATAATAGGGAGATATCTCAGTGCACCTTTGCAGGCAGGAGTCAGGGATTTCTGTGATAGTCAGAGAGGTTGCATTGAAATGCAGCTATGTCCCATTAGTCGAATATTGGGTCATGCATTAATTGAAACAACTTCTTCAAAAGTTTTATTTTCCCCTTTACCCCACCCTCAGTCCAGAGTCCAATCCCACCTTCTCTTTGGTTTTGGATGATGGTAACACAATCCTGAATTTCAGCTCACTGAGGACTTATATCTAAAAGTGGTGATGAGTGCTGTCAGTTTTTGGGGCTTATGTCTGCTTTTGAAAGATAAAATCAGAAGTGGCTGGGAATGATTAAATATATTCGACCCACATGTAGAGAGTCATTGGCTCATCAGCTTTTCCAGCTAACGGTAGTATTTTTACTGGCAGTATCAGTCAATGACAAGAAAGTCCAATGGTACTGGAAGGTTGTGCAGGTGAAAGGTGAAATTGTGTCAAACTATGGGCTAGATTGTCCCAAATTTGCTCTAAGTGCAGTAGCCGGCAGCCAGAAGTTATTTTACCCATTGGCCGCAATGGCAGGTTTTCGTGCTGTATTATCCCATTCCTGCCTCATTAATTATGCAGCTGCAGGAAACACGCCATCTCACTCGCGGGCAGCTTCCGATTTGCTCACCACGCCATTACCTTGCTGCTTCCTCACACAGGGCGCCATATTTAAACTGTAGCTGCACGTACACTTCTCAGTGCTTGCAGCCCAGGAGGGCACCGGTGCAGACATGGCCACAAAAGCCAAGAAGAGTGCAGCACCCCGATTCAGTCATGAATCCCTGGGATGCCTTCTGGATGCTGTGGAAGCCATCGTGATGTTCTCTAGCCCTGCTCTGGCTGCCAGGAGGCCCATCAGTCTCACTACTCCGGCCCGGTAAGCGATGGCAGTGATGATCAGTGCCAATGCTGCATACAAGACGTTGGCCATCCAGTGCAGAAAATGGATGAATGATCTCATCTGTGTCGCCAGGGTAAGGCAACCATCTCATCACTCTAAATTACTCACACACTCACAAGGCCATCACATATTCATTGGCATCTCACTCACTGCCAACTCAAGCGACATCACCACTCACTATCTTACCCACACCCTCACATCTCCATCTGGCCTCATCTGCTCTGGAAAAATGCCTCCTCAGCCCTCGCCATCTTGAGGCCACTTGCACAAATCAACATGTGCCCCCTCACACACCCTGGGATACCCCCCTTCCCAAGTACAGCTCTCGTGCTGCAGCCTCTTCCCTTTCCTGAGGCCACTTCTTCCCAAGCAAGCCCTATCCTTGCAGCCATTGAAGAGCCGCCCCCGCCTTACGGCTGGTCTGGTAAGTAGATAACTGCCCATGAGCCCCCCAAAGTGATGTGGTGCTGCTTATGAAGCCTGGCGCTGATGACTGCAAGTGCTGCCTGAAGCAAGGTAGACAAACAAACCTCGAAATCCCGAGTGAAGTGCAGCTCGCCAGGTGCACGTCACTCATGCACAGTTGTGAAACACATCAATGTGCAATCACGCCGATGTGCCCTGGTGATTCAGCATTGGTGTGGGGTGGGGTGGGGGGAGTTGGCGGGGGCTGATTCTGGTGATTATAATGAGATGCTAAAGTTTTGTAATTAGGTTCCCAATGTGCAGTGACATTGACGGGTGGAGCGGACGATCACAAATTGGTTTCACAATGGTGTGAAACCAATTTTTGACCTTCTCGCCATTTTGTCCCTCCACTTGCCCGCCATGACACCCGACGCCAATGGGCTGGAAAATTCCGGCCTAAGTCTTCAGCTGGAATTATGTGCAGGATGACAGCAGTTATTCTTTTCATTAAAACCTAGAGGGTGATATTCTGTAAGTATTGATCCACTTGGAATGGATGAAATCTTAACCACAATTGGCCATCATCAGACAAATAGACTTCACCTATGGATATTCAATGATATTAGTTTAGCTAGAATTAGTATAATTAGAAGCAAACCTGCCTCAAACACTCTCCCCCAGAACCTTTATGTGCCAGGAATCTTGGTGAGATTTTAAAGGGCATTCCTGCCCGCTGCTGGCATAAGGTTGCCGTGGTCCAGGCCAGCAGAGGAGAATGTGGGGCAGAGATGGAAGAATGCTGTTCTTTTGGTTCCCTACTCCTTTAAGTTGTTTGTGAAATTCTAAAGGTGGATAGGGGTGGTTGCTCCTCAGATCTGCCACTCTCTTGTCATTGCTCTCATGAGAAAGGAGGTAAGACAGGTGGGCTGACAGCACCTAGCAGAATTCCTGCCAATTTTGCCTCCTTTACCCAAAGCTGCTTTCTTGCCTCATTGTAGCCTGCCCTGCAATCACTGCCGACCCTTCCCCTAATGTTGCTTCTTTGACTGACCCACAAGCCTGTGCTTGCTTCGTGTCATCTTCTGGCTCAGCTGCTCCCCTGTCCATTTCCATTTCTTTGTCATGGCTTCCTTTGTATTTTGTCCTGGACCTACTAGCCCTGCCTATATTAATAAAAGCTGCCCTAATAAGATTTTCATTCATCTTTATATTGAGCTGAGCATGACAGGATATTTGTTCTTGGGATGTGAGTGTCGCTGGCAAGACCAGCATTTATTGCCTATTCCTAGTTACCCTTGAGAATTAATGTGGTGGCAAGTGCCTTCTGTGCCTTCTTGAACTGTTGCAAATGTGGTACAGGTACACCCTCAGTGCTGTTGGAAAAGGGGGTTCCAGGCTGTTGATCAAGCTGCAATGAAGCAATAGTGATATAGTTCCAGGTCAGGATGGTGTGTGGCTTGGAGGGGAACTTGCAGGTGGTGGTGTTCCCACTTGTCTGCTGCCCTTGTCCTTCTAGGCGGTAGAGTGGGTTTGGAAGGAGCTGTCGAAGGAGCCTTGGTGAGTTGTCATAGTGTACCTTGTAGATAATACACATTGCTGCTATTGTGAGCAAAGTGGAGTGGGGTGCTGACGAAGTAGGCTGTTTTGTTTTAGATGGTGTCAAGCATCTTGAGAGCTGTTGGGGCTGCACTCATCCAGGCAAGTGGAGAGTATTCTATCACACTCCGGACTCGTGCTTTGTAGATGGTGGACAGGCTTTTGGTGAGTTGCTTACCATAGAATTCCCAGCCCCTGACATGCTCTTGTAGCCACAGTATATATATGGCTGGTTCAGTTCAGTTTTTGGTCAATGGTAACTCCTAGGTTGATGGTTGGATGTTCAATGATAGTAACGCTATTGGATATCAAGGGGAATTCCCTTTTCTTGGAGATGGTCGTTGTTTGGCATTTGTATATCACAAATATTCCTTGCCACTTATCAACCCAAACCTAAATGTTGTCCAGGTCTTACTGCATATGAACACAGTCTACTTCAATTTCTGAGGAATTGCAAATGATACTGAATGTTGTGTAATCATCAGCAAACAATGCCATTCCTGACTTTGTGATGGAGGGAAGGTCATTGATGAAGCAGCTGAAGATGGTTGGGCCAAGGACACTACCCTGAGGAACTCCTGCGCTGATGTCCTGGGGCTGAGATGATTGACTTCCAACAACCACAACCATCTTCCTTTGTGTGTGGTTAAAATACGTTTTTACTGCTCTTTGGGAGCAAGTAATTAAGTTAAAAAATGGCCTCAATCACTGCAATGTGAATAGAGGAGGAGGAAGGCTGGCAGTAATTCATTAATTCATTAAATAAATAAATTTCTGCTCTGCACACATGCACTCAGGTTTCAGCATCATGCATCCAGCTTTCCATTCAATAAATCTGCTTCAATACATCCAATAGCAGGACCACACCAACTGATTTAATTAAATGAGTGCGCTCTGAATGCACGCAGTCGGGCTTCAGAGTGAGTGTGCCAACTGCAAAGTAAAGAATTAAATAAATCGCAAAGGAATGGATACAACCAGGATCCAAGGATAGCAGTATGGTTAGTGATTTGTTAGTTAATGAATTAACTCAGTCACTTCCCGTTACTATCCCCACCCATATCCAGTTCTTTATAAAACATTCTTCCAATCTTCAACGCAACAGGAGAACCATTACTATAATACTAAAATCACCTGGTCCTCAGTAGTTACCCTGTACATGACAGTCTATTAATAAAAATATAGGTGAATGTTTCCAATGTAACAATATAATAATGTCTAAAGTTTATGGGGATTTACCTGGAAATGTTCCAACAGTTATTCTGAGAGTTATTACAGGCTTCATAGAGACTGTGGTCTTTTGGCTTTTTTGTTCTTTCTAGTAATAAGGATTTTATGCTGTCTATTTTTAGTTCAGTTTTGACAAACAAACTGAAATAGAGGATCAAGTATATTTATACATATCATTATAATTATATGTCATTAAAATGACAATTTTAGACATTTTAAACAATGTGCAGACCTGGGAGAAGTGTCATTCTGATGTGTTGTTTTTGTTTTGCTCTTTGAATGCATCTTTAGAGGGTTACGTAGGCTGGAATCTTACGAAGGTGACAGGGGTCTTGGCTGCCATCTGCAGAACCGATGAGAGCCCCGTGTCGCCTCTTTCCAGAAAGGCCGGCTGCACTTTCTGTCACTCAGGGACTTAACAGGCCTGCGGCTGGCCTTCCCCCAGGGTCAAGGACTCCAGGGGATAGAAGTCGTGGGATGAGGGGCGGGAAGTGGGAGGGCAGAATGACACATAGCTAAGTGTTAGTCATCACAAATAATGCAAATCCTGGGACTGGAGAGATGAATCACAATGGGTTCCTAGTCCAAGTTTCAATACTATCCAGTCAGGTCAGCGTTCACTCTTCACTAGTTCCAGACATATGAAAAATATTGGAATCCACAATGCAGTAGGCAAATGACGATAAATTCCAAAGAATCAATTGATATCAGAGAGGGGTGTTTTATCTTTTGCTTTGGCCTAATCTGAATCTTTTCCGATTTCATCCACTTTCCTGGCCTCTGCAAAGCAGATATATAGCATAGTTCAGCTGATATAAGAGCCAGGATTTTTAGGTTTAAGGGGATTCCTGTCCTGCCATCTGAAGAGTCGGCGGGGAACACATCCCCTCCAGCACTGCCTGCCCTGCAGCAATTTCACACTCCAACAAGTGTTAATTGGCTGCAGGCGGGCCTTCCACCCTTCACTTGGAAAGAAGTTCGTCTTCACAGAGCTGCTGGACAATCTGATTGGCAGTGCCAGAAACTGCAGTGGACAGGACTGGTACTGCATGCAGTGCCCCCCGTGCCTAAAACCCAAGATTCCAGGATCAGGTAAGTTTGGGGGTCTGAGGGCAGGGAGGGTAGGGGAGGCCTAGGGCTGTGTGGACAGTAGGGAATTGGGATGTCAGTTTAGAGGCTGGTGGTGCTGGGGGTGAGGGAGTCAAGGTCCTGTGGTTACTGGACTTTAAGTGGTATTGGTGGGGGGGGGGGGGTTGCCCGATGTTAAAAGGGACTGCTGATGGAGATGACCCTGCCCTTCACTCCTGAGGCCTGAACGCAATTTCTTTCAGACTCGCCCCCTAACCAGGAAATCCTCCAACCAGCCTAAAAATTGAGGCTGGGCGAAACAACCTTTAAGTGGTCAATAATTGGCTAATTAAGGGCCTCAATTGGGCCTTGCCCGCCCCAGCGTAAAATTGCAGAGTGGTCGGGGTGGGCGGGAACCCAGCGGGAAGCCCTTCGGAGGAATTTTACGTTCACCCCCACCTACAGATTCACCAGTGGGGGAGTGTAAAATTCGGCCCAAGAAGTTTATTAGACTGGGGGAATCAAAGTTATGGGGTAGATTTTATTAATGGGTGGACATTAGGTGGTCAGCAGAATCAGCACTCACACTTCTGTTATGATGTTTCTAGGAGGAGGCCCAAGGCAACCTAAGGGTGAGACTCTTTTCCATAAACCCAGATAGTTGTGAGTACAATGGGAATTCCAGTAGCTCCACCTTGGACTCAAACTGAAAGTTTTTCCTTGGCACAGGGGCCACTAATGGGATGATAGATTTTTATCACAACAACTTTATAAAAGATCTTACCTGATTTTGAAGCAGCCTAGAATGCTTGCTTTCAGGTCCACTGGTTAGACCACTCAACAACTAATACTGATAGACAGAGAGCACTCAGTGCACAGTCTGCTCATTACTACCTTAAAATTGCATTGGAGAACTATGCACATCATAGGACGCTAAATTAGCATATTGGAATAAGGTTCTCAGTTGAAACAAACTGTCAAGTGGGCCATCCATACAGAGACCCCAAAGAGAATGGCGGCTGGTGGGAATGGAGTGGCACTGAAGCAATAATTACAGCACAGTGATTTTCAAACTGTTACTGCCCCACTCCTGCCAGTGAAGTGACTGAAAATCAATGGCTATATCTCCCACAGAATATCATGCATTGGCGTGACAACACATGATACTCCTAACCTGACTAATGCAGGTGTCCGTTAACATATTGATATCACTAGGAAATACAAACCTTAATTCAGACAATCTGGCCTAGATTTTTATGGAATTGTGGAGACTCCATGGCTTATCCAACATGATGCTGGGAACCTGAATCCAAAAGTCCCACTCCCATTTTTGACAGATCCTATTTTCAGCAGTAGGGGAATGGACACTGGACATAACTCACACATGGGGGAAAGCCAAACTCAGCGGGGCCATTTGAACTCATAGGGCAGAATTTTCTGCCTTCTGGGCGGGAGGGCCTGACTCAATCTCCAGCAGGCCTGACCCAATCTCCAGCGTGCGGGGAGCTGATCCCCACCAGAGAAGCGGGCCCTGCCGTCATTTTACGTGGGCGGGCCAATTAAGGCCTGCCCAGCGTGACGACCACCAGAAGCCTGTGCGGGTGGGGGGGGGGGGGAATTCCCCAAAAGCGAGAGTGCACTCTTTCACGCATGCTCATGGGAGAGCACACATCTCCCTGAGGCTAAGTGCTGCCTCAGGGAGATCGCTGACAGTTTTAAAAACATTGAAAATAGAAGAAAAAAAAAATCCTTAACATGTCCCCCTCAAGTGACAATGTCACATGAGATGGGACATGTTCATAATTTACACTAAAACTTTATTAAACTTTTTAAATCCCTACATGAAACCCCATCCTGCCGGTGGATGGGGTTTCATGTATTATCAGAAGCCCTTAAGGTTGGATGGGCAGGTCCTTTAATTGTTTTAATGATTCCGTCAATGGCCTCAATTGGCCATTGACAGGTCGGCGGGCCCACTGCTGATTTTGCTGCACCCCCGCCTTCCTGAAGATTTAAATGGGGCGGGATGACATCGGGGGTTCCCCCCGACGTCACCCCATGTCATTTTGCACGGTGGTAAGCAGGCCCCACTGCCTGCTTGCCAATGGCAAAATTCAGCCCATTGCTGAGTTTAAACAGACCCTATTTTCACTGCAGTAAGGACCTTATCCCGCAGTGTGTGACTTAGTTTTTTTTTAGCGTAGATGTAAATGCTTGTAAAGGGCAGTTAAGGTATATAGAACTCTCAAGATATCAAGTTATTTAAATTTTGAAAAAAGGTCTGCCTGTTTCTGTGAGTTGAAAAAAAATCTGTGCTTGCAGTATCAAAAGCTATTTGTTGACGTAACCTTAAGTGCTATCATTATTGCATTATTACTGCTTGAGTGCTTACACAACCTGTCATTATCACAGTCAGGGGCTGTAAATTCACAGTTGGATTGACAGCTCCAAGAGGATTAATGGATTAGCTGCTTTTGATGTGAGGTTATAAATACAAATGTTAGTTTCTATATAGGATTAAGTACTTGAGGGAATTTAAATGTTTTGAATGGGCTATTATCAATGAGAATATTTTTTTAATACAGTGAAGGCTGTAATAGATACTTAGAAATTTATTTTCTTTTATCTCAGCATGTCTCCTGAGATCTGTCCATCATGGATACTGGGCGAGTTGGCATGGAGGGTGGCAGGGTAAAGGGTGATAGTGGGAGCATGGGTTGGCATAAGCAGGCATAGGGGCTGTAAGGTACCGTGGGGATGATCGGGGGGTTCATGAATTGGCATTAAGTTGGTAGAAAGATTATAAAGGGGCATGGTTTGGCATGGGTCATATGGAGCGTATGGGGCCATTGGGGGTGGGTGGTGGCCATGGGTTGGCATGAATGGGGCATGGCGAGTGAGTGGGGAGTTGAGGGAGTGTGAGGGGTGAGGGCTAATGTTTAACAACACGGTTGAGATGAAGTCCCAGAAACCGAGGTGGGACTTTTAACCAGCCTGCCTTGAAACTGATCAGCCCCTGTGGCCACTTCCCAATCAGTGTCCAACCCACCATAGCATGCACCCTCACCCCCCCAACAGGAACAAAGATCCCGCTATGTGGGACAGATTTTTCTGAGGTGGGTTCAGTGCACTGGAAAATTTTAAGCCTCTGTGCACCCGCCTTGAGATCAAAAATCCACGCATTTGCTTAAATTAAAATATACCATTACAACATCAAAATATTAATTGTACAACATGGTACTGTCAAACCTGTGTTAGCAAATTAAACACCGTATGCAAAAACAACTGCTGTACTTTGGAATCAACAGAGGTCCCATTAGTTTCCTTCTATTGAAATCTGCTTTTAATAATAACCTTGAACCATACCACAGCCACATCATTACAATTTGATCTATCATATTCCTCCTATAAAGAACCAGTTATCCATAAATGCTGGGGTATCCAGTGTGATTGTAAAGTGGCAATTCACCACCCTTAAAATGGCAACACAACAACAGATCAAGCAGATCTGTTTTCTATTATCAGAACCACTTCCTGACGCCGAAAGATGAAACAAAGTGAGAGAAAAATATAAAAGCAAATGGAAGTGAAAATACACTTTTCAAGCTACAATTGGTCACGTGGCAGCAACAAAGAGGCAATATAAGAAAGTTTGAGTTGTTTCATATGTGATTTCAGAGTTGAACTGCTTAGAGGGACATCTGGGAAGAAAGACTTTGCTTTCCTGCTGAGTATTGCAAAATGGCATAAAAGTTGAAAAGCTGGCAGTTGTTAGCAGGGGAACATATTTCTGTAAAAATAAAGTTTTATTGGTTATTAGGTGGCATAATAGCCGGGTGCAGGTGGAGGTAGCTAACAAGGACAGCTGTCTCCAGTGCTCTTTGAGCAGAAAGGGGGTCCTGGAGAAATTGCACTCTGGTTGCCAAAGATTTTCCTAAACAGCCCTGTGCATTTGCGCTTCTCGCAGAGTTCTCAGCATCAGTACCATATGGAAGAGAATTCCACAGGCACGAAGAACTAATGTGTAAAGAGTCAATGCTTTAGATTTATAAGAGCTGCTGAGGGTAAGTTACTTCAGCTCTGTCCCTGGCATACATTTAGAAATCTAGTTCAAAAGAACTCTGTATTAATGAAGCAGTGTCTGACAAACTTGGAGGAGAGGGGAGGGAAGAGATGTGCCAAATGAGTTGGGCATTATTTTTGTCAAAATGTTAAAAGTAAGCTAGGCTATGATGCATTTCAACCTGATTCACCTCATTATCTGACATGTCTGTAAGCAACTAAAAGATGATTTGCAAAATTAATTTTTCACGAGGAGGATGTTCTTTTGTGTATGAATGGTTTCTGCTCTGTTCATGATCCTACAGAAGAGACTTTGGGCTGAATTCTACAGGGTAGGGGGGAACATGGCTGGTGCATTGCTTGCATTCCCCCCCCCCACCCCCGCAACCCCATTACAAAAATCACTTTCAAAACAATTGACTTAGAAAAGGCTGCCCAAGCAGCAATGACACACTGGGGCAGCGTAAACAAACTGAGAGTGGGAGGAAGTCTCGCCCTCAAGTGCTATTGGCCAGTCTGACTAGCCGGCAGCTCTAGCAGTCCCAGCCGTGCCAGAACTCAGTAGTGGGCGCTGCTGGGACTGCAAGCAGGTCCTCAATGAAAAGAGCAATAGATCCTGGACTAAGGTAAGTCCCTGGCATTTAAGGCAGATATGCACAGGTCACCCCATGAAGGATGTATCTCACCCCACCCCCCCAAACCTTTTCTTCCGTCTTTTAACCAGTTGGATTAAGAAAACAGACTGGCCACTCCTGCCAGCCTGCCCCCACCAACTGCAACACAGGTTTGACAGTACCATGTTGTACAATATTTATGTCAATTGAGATTGTGAACAACCTCAATTGTCTGTTTATTTATTTTTTCCGTGGCAGGTGGGCTGCCGGTTTCAATGCATGCCTGCCTACCATTTTATGGGCTAGTCTTCCATCACATTGTATGTCCCCCACCTGACACCAAAAACACACCTAGCAGGTTGCTGTAAAAACCAGCCCTTTGATTCTGTTTTGAGGAGATCTTAGTAGTTTTGGAATGCATTAATTGTTGTTTTTATTATTTCATGGGACATGGGCATCACTGGCAAAGCCAGCATTTGTTGCTCATCCCTAATTGGGCTTTAACTGAGTGTCTTACTGGTCCATTTCAGAGGGCACTTAAGAGTCAACCACACTGCTGTGGATCTGGAGTCACATGTAGGCCAGACCAGGTAAGGATGGCAGATTTCCTTCCCTAAAGGACATTAGTGAACCAGATGGGTTTTTAAGAATCAATTATAGTTTCATGGCCATGAGCTTTATATGCCAGATTTTAAGTGAATTTAAGTGAAAATAAATCAAGTAAACTCCATCATGTGGTCCTGCCAGGTCGACTGTTCTGTGTGTGCTGGACTCAGCTGATCTTTCATGGCCAAGTGCAATAAGAAGTAAATCCATCCTATGGAGCAAACCGGAACTTGATACACTTTACAACTGTTACAACAGCCACTAAACTTCATTGATTGTAAAGTGATTTGGGAATTCCTGAAGTTGTGAAAGGTGTTATATAAATGCAGTGGTTTGATTTTCAATAGCCTAAGGGGGCAAGGTCTATAGTGGGAGTGCTTTGAAAATAGCGAACCTGGTCAGTCTTCTGACGCCTCTGCAAGGCGCTGCAATTTTCAAAGCAAGGGCATGGTGGGAGGCGTCTTTATATATTGGTCAAGCATGTACAGCTGCATCGATTCTCAGGTGCCATCCCACTACTGATCAGTACGGGGGCTTTGACCTGCTCCGTTCCCGACCTGGGACTGTTCACCCCTCTTTAACACACCTGATGATCATCGGTTCCCCGAAGAGCACCATGTGGACACTGATCTTAGTGTGGACACCCGATCGGCACAGACGACAGCAGAACTCCCGACTTCAAGCAATCCGCCAACCTCAGCCTCCCAGTAGCGGGATTACAGGTGCGCGCCACAGCACCCAGCGGCATGGTGGGAGGGGGAGCCAGCAACCCACTCGCCTCCAATTAATTGCTAATTAAGCTCCTTGTAATGTATGTTAGCTGGCTGGGGAGGGCCAGAAAGTGATTTTCAAATCACAGATCAGAAAAAGCAAGCAGTCTGGTGCTCATTAGTGCATAGCTGTTGCTTGCAATGAGGGGAACCATTAGGTGATGTTTCTGCTGAAGTAAAATTGTTGGAAATATTTACACAGAGCAGGTCAAGTACCTGTTCATTGACTGTTTGGCCACTTGTCTGTGTCATGAGGCTGCTGGCCCTCTGATCTCCTGTCTCCTCTATTCTGTAAGTCAACAGCAAGCCGAGACATAGCTCCCATCTGCACTTTGAGCATTGCACTTTTGAGTCAGTTTCTGTCTCTTGGCAGTGCCTGACACCATTAATTGGATGCCGAGTTTGCCTCCAGCCTAATTAGGGGATCCAATTTTAAAATAGTGTCACATTAGGGATGCAGACAGGGAGCAGGGTCAGGGCCTGGAAATGATTCAGGTGTTGGATTCCCAACCTCGGATTGAAAATTCCTTCTTTTTGTGCTCAACATAAAATATCAATTCTATATATAATGGCTTTTCTGTAGCAAGGCATCTGTCACTAGTTAGACTTCTTTGTGCATATTTTAGGTTTTTAGTATTTTTGTGTGGCAAGTTACTGAAAGTGTAAGCTGATAATGTTGAAGTGAGGGATGCCCGGTACCAGAGACCTGAGTGAAAAGAGCATGAAACTGTGTAATTCCTTACCCAATCAGATTAAAGGACCATGAAATTAACAGCAGAAGAATTGAGAAGGATGTGTAAATTACAGGGATAAATTCAATATCAAATTATAGTACAGAAAAAGAAATGAAAAGATTAGATTGAGAGAGATTCAGAAAAGAGAAAGAAAAGAAAGGTAAAAGAAATAACATTTTTAGTATCTCCAACAACATTTAATAGCAGAAGGAATGAGGCTCCACACTTGAAATAATTCATTTTCAGAGCCAGAGAGGCTGATTGGCAGATAGTAACTATTATCAAATTGTTAAAAGGGAACTTATGTTTGTAATGACAAATCTTAAATTGTGGTGAGTTTAGTTCATATTCATCATACAATTACAGCACCCCATACCTTTCAATGCATGTCAATGGTGAGGCAGACAGAAGAATTCTGTTTTTCCAAAGATATTGGTGGAAAGGCACAACTTGGACAGCAACTTTTGGATATTGGCATTTAACTGCACATGCTCCTCATTTTTACACAAAAATCATGCCAGGTGCCACAAGCTTTACCATTATTTTGGCAGCAACCTCACATAGGAGATCACATCCTGCCACCCTTGTGCCCTAGGATCCCAAATTCCTACATTTAGACTTTGCCTGTTTCCCAGCACTTCTGTTGTTTTTTTTTCCATAGAGAGCGAGGGGAAACAAAGGATCATTAATGAATCTTGAGATGGGCCTTGTGTTCTTAATGTTCTCTTGTTCTTTTCTCGCTTTCCAGCTAGGGAATGAAAAACACTCGTGGTATCCCTGGTCAAATGACCTGTGAAATAGAAAGAGGAATATTGTAAAGTCAAATTGAGAAAAAGCCAGAATAAGGTAAAGAAAGTGAAGAAAAGGGCAATAAGAAACATAAGCCAGAATTTTGAGATCGGCGGGCGGGTAAGGTTGGCAGGCCCGGGAGCAGATGGGAAACGGCTCGTCGCTGCTATCGGCCCCTGACATGATTTCAGGCTGGCTGCTTGGACTGAGTGCCTTGCAGCTTGAGGGCCACGATTTAGATGTGCCCTGCAAGGTGTTCCTCAGCTGGGGTTGGCCAGGATGCAATGGCGCTGCAGGTAGAGAGTGGACTAATCAATGCTCCTCTGTCCATTCAGGAGAAGACAAGCCATAACCAATTGGAGAAGTCATGGACAGGCAGAGGGCAGCCCAACTGCTGCTGCTCACCAGATTCGAGCAGGACACCCTAGAGCTAGAGAGCCAGCATGCTTCCCAAGCAACCAAGCGTGGAGAGGCGGGGGTGCCAGACAAAGGCAAGAGTGCAATGCACAGAGGTGAGGGTTTCAGATTGTGCAACCATTCTAGTGTAGTCTCTTCATTGATTGGAGTCTCAAACTTGGAGCCCCCATTGATCATTGAAAGACGATGGCACCATGATGCAGATCTCCATTGTCTCACCAGGGTGCCTGGCATGCACAGTGACAGTGTGAAGGCTTTAACTAGTGACATGACCTTGTTCTCCCTTTTAGATTCGCCAGCACGCACTCACTCTCTGGTCCCTGAAGGGCCATCCCTGACGTCGAAGGACCACTGGGCATCATTTGCACGCGTCACACCCGCTCTCTGAATACCAGCAGCCGGATGGGCATTAGATCGATGGCTAGAATGTTGGTGCACATTGGTGAGGGCACTTCACACTCGATTGAGGTGCAGGCGGAGGCATAAGGTGCCCATGGGCACTGGCAGTTGGAGGATAGCTGGAGACCAAGACAATACTCAGTCGAAGGTAGATGATGAGCCTCTGGAGTTGTCCATTAGGTGGCAGATGCTGGATGTCCGGCAGGATGTGTGGGAGGATCTGGCGGATATCCATGAGGGCCTGTGTGCCAGGGTCTCCGTTTTGGAGGGGTCCATGTGGAGCATGAGCACTGTGTTGACCTTCATGACAAAGCGCACTGCCTCCTCTGTTGAGAGAGTGGTGACTCTCATGGAGAGGCAGCTCCAGAAATAGAAAGAGGGGTTTCTGGGTTTGTGCATGGAACTGCAAGCCCTCCTGGGAGATGGATGAGGCACCAGTATCCCAACTAGGTGCCGGTCCATCAATGGTGAGCAGGGAGGTCCAGGGCGACCTCATGTGGGTGCACCAACTACTTGTCTCTGCAGGCTCCTCTCGGGGTGCTCTGGATGACGGCAGCAGCTCCTCCGCGCACCACCACCCCCCCCCCCCCCCCACCCCCCCGCCAGTGACCATGGCATCTGATGAGGTTGTGATGACTGGGGAGATGCCAGCCCTGGCACAGGCCACTCTGTCCAAGGCAGGGCCAGCA
Organism: Carcharodon carcharias; assembly: GCF_017639515.1. Taxonomy (NCBI): domain Eukaryota; kingdom Metazoa; phylum Chordata; class Chondrichthyes; order Lamniformes; family Lamnidae; genus Carcharodon; species Carcharodon carcharias. Next base: position 152,840,210 of record NC_054467.1, on the reverse strand, counting down.
CAAATTCAATGACCAGAGGATGACCGCTAAGGTCATCAAGGTCAACAAGACACCAGAGTCAGCAAGCTGCTCCCAATGCCGCTGCCAGCATTGGGGGAGGTGGTGGAGGGGGAGGGGATGTACCAAGACTTAACACTCAGAAATGTAAGTTAAAGGCACCATGAGCACAAAAGGGATAGTTCACAGGTGATTTTCTGTTCATTTATGTTTGGTTTATATGTCTGCTGATGTGGACCAATAATGGTATTGGCATTATGCTTTCAGTGTGACAATAACATTAAATTTGCTTTGCTTCTGATGGCCTGAGTATGCTTCACCTTTTTTCTTTCTGGTGCAGGGTAGGCCAGTATGTAATGCTGGACATACAGGCATGGAGTGGAATTTGGGTACAAATGAAAGTGTCATTTCAGACATCCAGGGTGGAGGCAGCAGCCCTGGCATGAGGTGGAAGCAGATCTTTGGTAGCCTAGCTGAAGGAACATTGGATCAAGGCGTCTTTGGTGTCCCTACCTCCCTGGAGCTTACCGAGGTCTGCCTCCACGCCCTCAGTGTTCTCCTCATCATGCCCGTCTTTGGACTCACCATTGGATCCATCCTCTGTGGTCTGTGGACCTGCATCAAGATCCTCTTCCTCCAGTGGGTCCGCGCTTGCCAGTGCCAGATTGTGGAGAGTGCAGCATGCAACCAATATCAGTGACGCCCGCTCTGGATGTATTGTAATGCGCCCCTGAATGGTCCAGGCATCGGAAGTGCATCTTGAGAAGACTCATGGTCCTCTCTACCACCACCCTTGTGGAGACATGGCTCCTAATGTAACGCTGCTCTGCCTCTGTTCTTGGGTGGCAGAGAGGCGTGATGAGCCACCTCTTCAAGGGATAGCCCTTGTCACCCAGCAGCCATCCATTCAGTAGGGTTGGAGCTCTGAAGAGCCTCGACACCTGGCTGTGTCTCAGGATATACGCGTCATGGGAAATGCCAGGGTACCTTGCACAGACTTGCAGAATCTGCATCCTGTGGTCACACACTATCTGCACGTTCATGGAGTGGAATCCCTTCCTGTTGACGAAGGCACCTGGCTGACGCACTGGCGCCTTGATGGCCACATACATGCAGTCTATTGCACCCTGGACACAGGGGAACCCAGCAATCGTGGCAAAGTCTCTGCCTCGCTCAGCCTGGCTGGCCTCCTCCATGTGGTAAAGAATAAAGGTCAGTACTCGCCTGAACAGAGCTTCTGTCACCAGCTTTGACAGCTGATTGGGCCCCTCCACACAGATCCCCCACTGATCCCTGGAAGAGCAGGAGGCATAGAAGTTGAGGGCCTCTGTGACAATCAGAGCCGCAGTCATGGGGTGTCCACCCACACAGTTGAAGCTGATCTCAGACCCAATCATCTGACAAATGGAGGTCACTGTCTCCCTTGAGAGGCGGCGACTTCTTCAGCATTGCACTTCAGACATATTGAGGTAGCTGCATCGCTGCCTGTAAACCCTGGCAGCAGGATAGTGATGTCTCCTGCAGCTCCTTCCTTCTAGGAATTCCTGCTGGTCCTGCGCCCCTTGTGCCCGCGCCTCTCCTCCCTTCTTGCTCTCCTGGAAGCTGCATTGGGACCCCTGGCAGCCTCCCCTTTCTGCCCCTCTCTTCCTCCTCAGAGGAGGTGCCACCAGTGGAGACCACACCCCATTACCAGGGCAACGGAAGGGTGTCTGATCCCTGAAAGGGTCCACATGGTCTGAATCCTCTGGATGCCTTGGAGACACCAATGAATCCTGAAGTGAAGCCTGGAAAAGTGAAGAATGAAGCCCCAAACAGAGATGAGGCTGCTGAGTACAAATAAGCAACTGGCAGCAAACTATCTCCAAAATAGGTGGGAAGGCAAATAGCGAGGATGACATAAGGAGTCTGCAGAGGGATATAGACAGGTATAGTGAGTGGGCAAAAAACTTGGCAAATGGAATATAATGTCGGAAAATGTGAGGTTATGCACTTTGGCAGGAAGAATAGAGGAGCTGAACATTATTTAAATGGAGAAAGACTGCAGAAAGCTACAGCACAGAGGGATTTGGGAGTCCTCATGCATTAATCACAAAAAGCTAACATACAAGTTCAGCAGGTAATAGGTCAGGCAAATGGAATGTTGGCCTTTATTTCAAAGGGAATGGAGCATAAAAAAGGGAAGTTTGATAAAACTATACAAGGCACTAATTAGACCACACCTAGAAAACTGTGAACAGCCTTGGTCCCCTTACCTAAGGAAAAGTATACTGGCACTGGAGGCAGTCCAGAGAAGGTTAACTAGGTTGATCCTGAGTATGGAGGGATTTTCTTATGAGGAGAGGCGGAGTAGGTTGGGCCTGGAGTTTAGAAGCATGAGGGGCAACCTTATTGAAACATATAAGGCTGAATGTCACCTATGTCGGGCAGGCTAGGTGGAAGGGGCAGGGGCGAGCGCAGAGCTGATCACTGCCCGCGGTTGGCTGCGCGCCGCCATTTTATGTGGGCGGGCCAATTAAGGCCTGCCCAGCGTAATAAGCATTTCGTAGCACTCGACACTACCTGTGCAGGTGGGGGGAGGAGGGAGATTCTGGGCCTGCACTGTTTTGCGCATGCATGCGAAAGAGTGCAGCAATCCCCCTGAGGCATGGGGCTGCCGCAAGGAGATTAAGTAGATCATAAAAAATTTTAAATAATAAAGTAAACAATTACTTAAACATGTCCCCTCATGTGACAGTGTCACGTGAGCTGGGACATATTTGTGAAGTCACAGAAAATTATTTATTTATTTTATATAAGCTTCAGGTACCTCATCCCACCCGTGGATGAGGTTTCCTGAAAAACATGAAGGCCGTCTGGGCTCTTCGCCTGTCCGCCAACCTTAAGGTTGAACAGGCAGTGTTGTCAACAACTTTAATTACTTTTTTAATGGCCTTAATAGGTCGCTGACAGTTTGGCGGGTTCATGCCCCCTCTGGCGCGCGCCCGCTGAACAAAGTACTGAAATGACTCAGGATGGTGCCAGGATGCACGCCTGACGTCATCACGCATCATTTTACATGTTGGTGTGTCAGGCCCACCACCGCCCATCAATGGCAATATTCTGCCATAAGATTCTTAGGGGGCTTGACAGGGTAGATGCTGAGAGGTTGCTTCCCCTTGTGGGAGAATCTAGGACCAGAGGGCATAATCTCAGAGTAAGGGGTCACCCATTTAAAACAGGGAGGAGGAATTTCTTCTCTCGGAGGGTAATGAATCTGTGGAATTCGTTACCGCAGAGGGCTGTAGAGGCTGGGCTGTTAGGTATATTCAAGGCTGAGATAGATTTAAATCAGTAAGGGAATCAAGGGTTATGGGAAAACGGCAGGAAATTGGAGTTGAGGATTATCAGATCAGCCATGATCTCATTGAATGGTGGAGCAGACTCGATGAGTTGAATGGCCTACTTCTGCTCCTACCTTTTCTGGTCTTGTGGCGCGTGGATCTCTATGTCTGTGCGCTGTGTGCTGGGGTCAGATATCAATGTACCCTTCAGCTCACTTCGCAGGTCATAAGTCTCATGAAAGTCAGGGTAACTGCGCAGTGCGTGCACTGGCCAACCACTATAGTTCTCTTTTAGTTAGATTTTAAAGCTTCAATAATATTTAATCAAAATGCATACTGAAAGCCAACTGATTGTGGAAATGATATAGCATTAACACAATGAAGGACAATTTCCACAACATTCTCCCAATCTCCCATGATAAGTTAGGTGAAAATTCTGGAGAAACAAAGCAAATGGTGATTTTTAGCCATTTATACTATTTCTCCAGGCATTTGTGATAATCTTCTTTTGAAGTTACGGCGGGAGAATGTGTGAATTCCTTGTGATGTTCTACTATAGAAAAGCCACTCTCCTACTTCAAATCTAAACGCTTGTTCTTGGGCACATACAGTAGGCGCCATGCTCTGACAGTAATAAAAATACAAGCAGGAGAGGCTATCTAGACAATCATGTGTTAGGCTGCATCTTCTAGGAAATAGGGAATGGACCGTAACTTCTGGTGGAGTGACAATTGAACCGGATTGCCACTCCGCTTATAGTTAGTTACCAGGAAATGCAGCCGCTCCTCTCTCACCCAACCTTCCAACTCAGGCCAAGTAAGATCTGTGCGGTGCAGCGGGTTCCCACGGCCATTTGTCCAGGCATGCAGCGTCCCTTTTTTACGGCACTAGCTGCTGTAAAGCAGGCAAATTTAAAGGTCCAGCCTTTGAGAAGCCATCAGAAGTTTGAACTTCCTGGGCAATTGCTGTGCAATCCTTACCTGGGAACTTCCAGTGGGGTTGTGGAGGGTGGTGCCCCAGCACATCTTTGCGGTACCCCCCCAGGTACACTGCCCCGAAGCTCGGAAGTTATGGCCCAAAATTTCAATGTCACATTTGGAAAATTTGTTGCACTCCCACCACTCCCTCTTGTTCTAGCAGACACACATCTTTACCTTATTGATCTTCAGTGTTGATCCAGTTACAGATTGACTGTGGCTGAGTGAAGGATGCCCAAGTGTAAACACAAAACTAGATAAAACTAGAATAAACATATCTAAAATGCCAAACTGATTTAATGTTTCTTATGTACTGAAAACGTCCATTGCAAGGTTTTGAATTTGACATCCAGCAAACCACCAAATGTTAACCAAATAATCTAGGATCTCAGCCAAACCAAAATTTGGGCAGCACAGTTTGCTCATTAGAGACTTGTTCAAGTTAAAAAGGAGAAGCAGTGGTTGCAGTAACAACACCTTTGAGACATCAGTGCGTGCTGTTTTCCAGGGACTGCAATACGTATTCATACCCATTGCCATCATTAGGAACATCATGTTCTATGTTATTACTGCGCTAACAACTAAAGAGCAGTGTTCCGTTTACATGCACATTCCTTTGCTGATAACATTGGAGAAAACATGCCGGCCATGCAGATAACAGCCCATGCTGCCACCTGCCCCTGGTTAATTGACGTAGTTTGCATAGCGCTGCAAACAAGTTTTCCCACCCAAGGCCTTTTTGGAATAATTGTGCACAGTTGTCTCTTTATAGATCTTCTTATTAAATCTTCAAGTTAAAATGTTTTAGATGGTGCAAATAAGCTTGGGTTCTGCTTTAGCAGTTAAGACTGTGGGTTCATTTACTTATAACAGTCGTGCAATATGATTTCTTGCTTCATAACTAACAGTATACTGATTGTATAAATCCATAGTCAATGCCCAATGCAGTCACTGCATCCCCGCTCTGCAGCCATTTACCATACGCTGGAGCATTAACTGAATTAGGGTGAGGATTACCTCCTACCCCACATCTGGGGCTGAATCTTCTGGTTGGCATGCATGGGAGGGCCCAACACGTCGACGCATAAAATGATGCGTGATGACATCAGGCATGCATCCTGGAAAAGAAGCCTTAGAGAGTTGCCATTCAATCGGATGGCAGGCAGCTCTGTAGTTCCAGCAGCACCAGATTCGAGCAGTGGCATAGCAGCTTTCACAATCTCTGAACATCACAAAGTTCTTTGCAGCCAATAAGTAAATTTGAAGTGTAGTTTCTGTTGTCATGCAGAGGACGTGGCAGCCAATTTGGGCACAGCAACTCGCTACAAGCAGCAATGATGTGATCATGACCAGATAATCTGGTTTAGTCATGTTGAGTAAGGGGTAAAGCATTAGCCTAAACACCATGATGGGAACTCTTCTCCTATTCTTTGAATAATTTCATGGGGCATTTCGATATTTTGTTTGGCAGGCACGCACCAGAGGCAGCTGTGCACCCGCCGAACTGTCAACAGCCTATTAAAAAAGTAATTTCACTTATTAGCAATGCTGCCCGTCCAACTTTAAGGCTGGCGGGCAGTGAAGAGCCCAAAGGCCTTCGCGTTTCTCAGGAAACCTCATCCACGGGTGGGATGAGGTTTCCTGAAAGTTTTATAAAATAATGAAATAAATTTTGAAAACTTCACAAACATGTCCCAGCTCACGTGACACTGTCACATAGGTCAAATGCTGATGTGGGTCTGCAACAACACCCTAAAGGAGGAGACTGATAAAAGTCAGGAGGTCCACAGAGCAGAAGAGTTACATGGCAGGGAAATGTACTGTATTAAATTGTTCAGGCATTTTCCAGACACCGCAAAATTGCATTGTGCTAAAATAACACAGAGATTTCACCCTTCACCTTGTTGCTAATATCATAAAGTGCAATTTCAACCCACAAATCATTAAGGCACGTCATATTCTCAGTATTTTAATGCAAAAGCATTATTTACTTGGGTTTGATATGTACTTTCATTTAGAATGTTATTACCTCCTTTCATCTGATAGATTGCACGATTCTCGCCAACACTGTTGGATGACAGGCACTCCACCGTAATGTTGCTGTTCAGTTCCTTGGTATTAAGAATGCTTTCTACTTCAATCCTTCCAAAATGGGGCTGGCGTATTATTCTGTTTGTCCAGTGTAATTCTTCTGCTGTTGCCATGGGTGTGTCTGAGCACCTGTAAAAAACATAAGAACATTAGAAATAGGAGCAGCAGTAAATCCATTTGGCCCTTCAAGCCTGCTGCACCACTCAAGATTATGGTTGATCTCAACTCCACCTTCCTGCTCCATCGCCATTTCCCTCAATTTCCTCAGTATCCAAAAATCTATCTATCTCTGTCTCGAATATATTCAATGACTTAGCATCCACAGCTCTTTGGGGTAGAGTATTCCAAAGATTTCTAATAATATGGCCTATGACCATCTGCTAAAATGAAGAATTGTTGTTTAATTTTAGCTTGGATAACATTTCCTTTAATTGAGTGACAATACGTAAGGAAGAGGACTTTCATTAGGTCCTCATGATCTCCCCCTCCTAACCCTAACCTCACCCATTAATTTAGGTGAAAGGTCAGTAGAAAGCCTGGGAAAATAGCTAAATTGGCCCTTCTGTGTTTTTCTCTGCAGGGGCTCTTTTTTTTTTGCAAAAATATACTTTATTCATAAAAAGTCTTCAACAACATTTCAAACCATTTCAAAATCACCATCACAAAAATACAATCAGGTTCAACTTTTACAACATGAATCACAAGGTGTATCAGTACAAGCAATGAATATTACACATTCATTTTGAGCTGTACATCCCGAGGGGCTCTTCACAGTTCCCAGCCCCTCGGTGCACTGTGGCAGAAAGATCTTAGGCAGCTACCCTTCCCCATTGCGCCTCTGCGGCAGCTGCCCCAAGCTTTAGTGCATCCCTCAGAAGCCCTCCCTGTCAGATCCTTCCTACATGCCAGGAGTCTCATCTCCTCGGCACGTTGCCCATCGAGGTGGCTGTGGTGGGGAAGAGCCCATTGTTCACCTCCTTGTAGATTGTGTCTTTGCAAAGAAGGTCTGGAGAGAGATGCAGTGGTTTCTGTCGAGGTTCATCCCGAGCAGTTCTGTGACACAGGACTCTGTGCTCTACGGGCTGTTCCCAGGGACACACACCGAGACAAACATCAACTGCAGCTGAAGGATCATCAACTCGCCCGAAAGACGCTCTTTAGTCTGCCCGTAACTTGTTCGTCTTCCAGCACAAAGAGATGTCCCCGACCGAGTGTTGCAGACTGGCACATTCCAAAGTTCTCTGCAGGGGCTATTACCAAAGAACTGTGACAGAAATGCCAGGCAAGGCAATTTAAAAACTGCCTGCATTCAAAAATAAGTCCACAACCTAACACAATACAAATATTGTGAAAATTGTTCAATTGTCTTCGAGGTTGCCAGCTGGAAAAGGAAACCAGGGCAATTCAAACAAAAACCTATTGCATCACATACTTAATTATATGTATGACTGGCAGCTACTTTCAAAATTAAGTGAAGGCAACTCAAATGCACAACTATTTGGTTGGTGTTTGTGACTGTGGATTGTTAAATCACTGAGTCAGTCTGAGCTGTTCAAAGCGGTGGGATAGGGTGCTTAGATTGCACTGGTAGTAAACTATAAAAATTGGATATGTAAAGGTTAATTATAAAATAATACTTTTGAATAAAAATCAGGGACATTTATTGTTTTGTTTTTCAGAAGGATGTGTAGTACATTTACTCTAAATATATTAATCTTGTATTACTATTACTTAGCTTATTGCTGTTCAATAAATTTACTTAGCTGAAGTTTGAAATTTTGATGCTGTGACACTTTTCTCTTTTGAAGGTATGAGTAAGATATTGTAGATGAGGCACAGGATAGATGCAATAGTATTAAAACATTCTCTATTTGTTACCTTGGTTATCTACCTATCAGGGCAAATGAAGATATTGTCAAAGCTGTAAGGAGCTGGCTACATACCGATGAGGGTAATCTTAAGGATCTCGGCTAATAAAGGCAGAAAAGTCATTACAAAATAAGTAACAAAAACATCCATTAATTCAGACCGCAATAACTCTTCCTCTGATCCATTTACAAACCTAAGTCAGTTTGTTACTCTCAGGAAAATTGACAATGCAGGTTTAGCTAGTTTGTAAATACTTAAATGGGACAGTTGGGATAGAACATGGTGATCACTGTGCACCGTTATGGTGTTAATATCTGTGGCCAGGATTTTCCAACTTCCCCCGCCGCCTGGATTTTCCAGTCCTGCCGGAAGCCTTTTGGCTGGTCCACCACATCCCGCACACAGCGGTTCCCGCACAGCAAGGCCAGAAAATCCCGGCCTGTATGTGTATTTTCAAGAAAAATATTACCATAAAAATTGCACACTTTAATCTTTTATTTCATGCTTTTTTGCACTAATAATATAATCTACTTATTTTATTCCGTTCTCTCTGCTAATGTACTTCATATAAGTCAATTACAGATACACTAACAAGCGCAACTCGAGCCTCCCAGAACATTCTAACAGTAACATCACCAAAACATTGGACACTACAATGACAAATTTATTATAAATTTTATTGTTCTGAAAAGAAATGCAAGGACATCCTTAACCTCCATTTCCATCATTTAAATAAGGTGAATTACAGGTCATATTCCTTACCGTTTCTGTGGTCCAGGGCAATTAAGCCACTTTATTTTTGGCTTTGGAAATCCTATTGCTACACATCGAACGTGACCTGGCTTGGGTTCTTCAATAGTAATTATCTCCGGGCTGCCTGCAATATAGTAGAATAAACAACATTATTGGTGTTCTTGACAGCACATTGAAGATATCTGAGAGTCAATGTTGCGTATTATATTAATGAATAGTAAAATTTTATGGTGAGGATCAAATCAGATTGTTTTTAGCTGTTACCAATATTGTTGCATGAGACACATATGTTGTACATAATCAGCTTCTAGTTAAGTCATTTTGCAATCTAGATAATTACAAAGCAAGATTAGGATGATGCAGTAAATATATATATTTATATTATATAAAATAATATCTATTATCATATTCACCATATACAGTCTTCATATGTGAGAAAGTCAGGGAAGATATTAAGGTGAAAGAAACTGTACATAAAATGATGAAATGTACAAGGAAGGAGTGGAATAGGGATCATAACATCAGACGGATGAACACCAGAAAATGATGAGATGCAGAGGAAACATGGGGGAGAATTTTCCCCGTCAGGGGGGTTGTGCGGAGCAGGCGCGAACCCGGTCAGTGCCCCCGATCGGGTCCACGCTGCCATTTTACACGGGCTGGCCAATTAAGGCCCACACAATGTGATGCGTGCCCAGAAGCACTAAGCGCTCTCTGTGTGGGTGGGTGGGGGTGGTGGAATTCCCTGAGTCAGGGCATGTACATAAAAGAGTGCAGAAATCTCGCTAAGGCACCTCTGTGCCTCAAGGAGATTAGTTTAAGTTTTAAAAAGGTAAATAAAGAAAAAAAAAACATTTGAAGACATGTCCCCTCATATGACAGTGTCACATGAGCTGGGACATGTCAATGAATTCGTATAAAAATTTTTGTTCAATTTATAAACACTTCACAAAACCTAATCCTGCCCGTGGATGAGGTTCCATGAAAAATGTGAAGGCCGCCTGGGCTCTTCGCCTGTCCGCCAACAAGGTTGGGCAGGCAGCTCAGTTTACTGCCTTAATTAGTTTTTTAATGGCCTTAATAGGCCTTTGACAGTTTGGCGGGTGTGCAGCCGAGTTGGCTGCGTGCCTGCTGAACTGAAAATCTAAATGATGCACGGTGATGTTGGGACGCACACCCGATGTCACCTAGCATCATTTTACACCTTGGCAAGCAGGGCCCACCTCCGCTTGCCGAGCTGAAAATCCTAGCCATGAGAGCAATCTCATGAGACATAAAATTGATAAAAGCAAAATACTGCAGATGCTGAAAATCTGAAATAAAAACAGAAAATGTTGCAAAAACTCAAAGCAGGTCTGACAGCACCTTTGGAGAGTGAAACAGAGTTTCTTCAGACATAAAAATGAAGCATTTTTAACTCTACCCGGCGGAAGGAAGAGTGAATATGATAATTGGATCATTTATCACTGGTAGTGGGAAGTGGGGCCTTTGGACAGCAAAGTTGTTGGATTATTAATTTATTATTTTGTAACTTTTTTAACCGTTGGAAGGGAAAGGGGATATCAGAGTTGAGGAAAGAGTATAAAGAAGATAGACTCAAAATATTTTGTGTCCGCAGGGAATGTATCATAGAAAAAGTTTAAAAAGTTAAGGTAGACAAGATTCCGGCCTTGACATTTTCAGCTGAAGGACGCTGGCAGGATTAGATAAAAGAATTTCAAACTTGCTCCTTTGTATTTTTCAAAGCTCAAGAGGAATGAGGTAATTTTCTAATGAGTTGGTAAATAGCAAATGGGACTCCTATCTTAACAAAAGAAGCAAGAGAAGGACTCTCATATTTCAGACTTTTGAGCCTTAACCTTGATTGTGGGCATCATTTCACTCTCGAGCAGGTCAGGCACGCGCCCACTCACCGAACGCAAATTTCTGCCCTAAGGTGTGAATTTATTTAAATCCCCAGCCCATTAAAAATTTAAAACAAATCAGCCTGCCTGTGTCAGTGAGAGTTTAATAAAAATATGTTCTATTAGATACAACAGCTGCTTGCTGAATTTTCTCCAAGGGCTATCATTATGTCATTATTAATGCTTGGCTGCTTTCCACAACCTATAATTACCTAAGCAGAGGTTCTAACTTAATAGTTTGATTGACAGCTCAAAGAGGTTATTCAAAGATTAGCAGTCTTTGAGTGCAGTTATAAATACAAGTCTTATTTGCTTTTACAAGTGTCAGAGTTTTGAATGGGCTTTCATGAATGGGTGTGTTTTTTCACCCTAGTAAATTCTGTAATAGATATTTAGTCCTTCATTTTATTTTATTTAAACATTGCTCCTGAGGTCTGCCCATGATGGATACTGGGTGAGTTGGCATGGAGGGCATAAGGGCAAAGGGTGATGGGAGGGGCAATAGGCTGGCATTATGTTGACATGGGACAATAAGGGGCCATGGGGGTGGCATGGGGCATGATGAGTGGGCGAAGGTGTGATGGAGTGTGAGGGGTGAGGGCTAGAGGGCCTAAAATTTAAGGAAAGAAGTGGGACGGTATCTCAAAAGACAATGGCAGGCCTTTTAAACAGCCTGCCTCAGCACGTGGCAGCCCCTGTGGCCACCTCCAATCTGCGTCCAGCAGAATGGCCAAACTCCATCCTGTGCCCACTGCAACCTCAACCTGCCTTGCCCACCATCCCACACCGAAGCCGACTTGTCCTGACTCAGTGCTCCTGACCCAGGAGCGAAAATTCAGGCCTAAATGAACCAATGATCTTTTCTTAACATTTGTCACTTGACAATTTACAGGTAATCTTCAACTTACTGTTTATGTGCACGTCAAATGAAACTGATGAATTGGAATCAGAATTTGAAGCAAAAAATGTATAAATTCCACCTTCTGTTCCCTTTACTCGAACCACGTGCAGTTCACTAATGTATCTATGAATGACATATATGGTAATAATAGAACAGTGACTGTTAGAACAAAACACAAGGATAGAAACAACTTTATATTTGTAGTGAGCATGGCACATAAATTTCTCTCAATAATGTCCACACAAAATTATGATTGTGAATTAATGGATCGGATATTGCAACAGAAGTAACAACGAGGTTACTGCCAAACAGCCTTGCTGGCACACACTAAATGTGGAGTCTCATTCCTTCATATTTGAATAATTGTCGATTTTTTGTAAGATAGATCAATTTTTTAAACTTTTTCTTTCTGTCTCTTTTATCTCTCTCTTATTCCAATCTTTTTTCCTCTCTTTATCTGAGATTTTGCTGCTGGATAATGATTCTTCAATCTGACTGGGTAAGGAGGTGAACAGTTCTTTGTCCTGTTCACACAGGGTTCTCATCATCTATAAAGCATACTACATTTCTTGGATGTTTAGCTAAGAGCAACTTAGACTGCAAAAGCCTGTAGAAAGTCAATGGACCAGTGCAAATGTAACAAATGGCTGGTGCTATTTGTTTGCTGCTGAGTACAAAATCCTTCCCACTCAGTTTGAATGACCAGATTAACAGCACACTGCAATATGAGAGGGGTGATCCCTCATTCATCGGAAAGAACTTTTCCGCTCCTATGGAAGCGGGTTATGAAATGTGACCAGGAGCAAAACTGTAAAAAAGCACATTGAGTCAACTGGCAGGTAGTCAATCAGTCCCATTATTGGGCTAATAGAGAGATGTCACTGACACCAGGATCTTCCCAATAGTGTCCAGGGCCCCATTGATGCCGCAGCCCATCAACTTAACTTGAGGTGGTCTCACCATGGTAGATTAGAGGGCCATAGATGCCTCCTCTCCATTAGCCCAGCATGGTGCCTCTGGGATGCGATGGCCAAAGCTTTAACCACAAGCCATCCTGTCAATGGGTACCGCCTCTTCAATGATGGTTACAGCTGTGACCATTAAACTTTTGGAAACCTGCAAAGTGCCCCTCCATTGTGAGGCATCCTTAAGGTCTCCTGCCTGTCTCAGGAGCATCCACCTCTCGCATCAGGGTTGCTGACCGGGCATCACTACGAGCCCTCCTATTGGGCTTCCCATTTCACTGGGCTGCCTACCATCATTAATTGGGCTCCTTGATTGGCGCCTCCTGGAAGTGACGTCCCGCCATGGCCACTTCCAGGTTCCCGACCCAGAATTGAGGCCGACGTCAGGATCATGACCCAACTGGGAAAATTCAGCTCATTGTCAGTATCATCTAACAGCATAAAGATAAAACAACTGGAAAACCAATGTGAACTATTGCGATTCATGATAAAAACATTTCAACTATTAAGTACTGCACCCTTGTGTACAATCACATTTGGATATTAGGTACCTGTTTCCCACTTTTGCAGATTTAATAAAATGGTCCGACGTGTTAAGTAATGTCTCATTCATGTGAATCCAGTACTGCTGATCAGGAACTGGATAGGCATCAAACTCCACATTTAGCACAAGGTTTTCTCCAATGTTTACATGAAGCACACTGCTCTCTGGAGGTAACAACTTTATATATCCTTCAGCTGGTTGAAACCATACAAAGGAAAGACAAGAGAAATGATCACATAAAACATTTAATAATATTTATAAAAGCAACTTTTGAAAATCTTTCTGCACTAATTATAATAGATAAATAAACGCTATTTTAAATGATAAATATTTAAGAAAAAGCACACAGGTATTGTGTTAATAATATTTGCTTATGATGGTGCAATGACATATAATCACTTTCTACCTCTATTTAACTATACTGCACCCAGTGCCAACCAGAACAAGAACAAGGCGCTCAGTTTGGGTTCCGCCAGGGTCACTCAACCCCTCACCTCATTACAGCCTTGGTTCCAACATGGACAAAAGAGCTGAACTCCAGAGATGAGGTGAGAGTGACTCCGCTTGACATGAAGGCAGCATTTGTCTGAGTGTGGCATCAAGGAGCCCTAGCAAAACTGGAGTCAACAAGAATCAAGGGGAAAACTCTCCACTGGTTGGAGTCATACTGGCACAAAAAATGGTTGTGCTTGTTGGAAGTCTATCATCTCAATTCCAGGGCATCACTGCAGGAGTTCCTCAGGGTAGCGTCCTAGGCCCAACCATCTTCAGCTACTTCATCAATGACCATTCTTCCATCATAAGGTCAGAAGCGGGGATGTTCACTGATGATTGCGGCTCCTCAGACACTGAAACAGTCCATTTCCAAATGCAGCAAGACCAACAAGACAGAATCTAACCATTGCCCCTTGACATTTAATAGCATTACCATCACTGAATCCCCCACTATCAACATCCTGGGGGTTACTATTGACCAGAAACTGTACTGGGCTAGCCATATAAATACTGTAGCTACCAAAGCAGGTCAGAGGCTAGCAATCCTGTGATGAGTAACTCACCTCCCGACTCCTCAAAGCCTGTCCACCATCTACAAGGCACAAAGCAGGAGCGTGATGGAATGCTGTTCACTTGCCTGGATGAGTGCAGCTCCAAAAACACTCGAAGCTTGACACCATTCAGGGCAAAGCAACCGGCTTGATTGGCACTCCATCTACAAACTTTCAACCCCTCTACTACCAATGCACAATGGCAGCAGTGTGTACAATCTATAAGATGCACTGCAGCAGCTCACCAAGACTCTTTAGACAACAACTTCCAAAGCCACGGCCGCTACCCCTAGAAGGACAAGGTGCCAGACACATGGGACACCATCAGCTGCAAGTTTCCCTCCAAGCCACACAGCATCCTGACTTGGAAATATATCGCTGCTCCTTCAATGTCGCTGGGCCAAAATCCTGGAACCCCCTCCCTAACAGCACTGGGAGTGTACCTACACCACATGGACTGCAGCAGTTCAAGAAGCTGCTCACCACCACTTTCTCAAGGGCAATTAGGGATGAGCAATAAATGCTGGCCTAGCCAGCGACGCCCACATCCTATAAAATTAATTTTAAGAAAGGTCTCAGGACAGTACAATCGGGAATTTCGGAGTCAGGTTGGAGCTTTGCAGTAAACAATCCACTGCATCATTTCTTGGAGCAGAATTTTTAACTATTTGATTCTTAATCACATTGTCCTGTTTGCTCCAGTGAACAACTGAATTTACTTAGCACCAACACAAAATTTTCTGTAGAATTATAAAACACAATGTAAAAACAGAGCTGCTGGTATCTGAAGTTCAGAATGCTGATGTCAAAGTAAATTAAGTATTATTACAAAGGGCTGAAAATCAACAATTCCCTGCACCTGAGGGCCTACATCCTGGGGTTCTGAAAGAAGTAGCTGCAGAGATAGTGGACACACTGATTATGATTTTCCAAAATTCTCCTGATTCTAGAATGGTCCCACAGGATTGGAAGTTAGCAAACGTGACAACGTTATTCAAAAAAGGAGGGAGAGAGAAAACGGAACTACAGGTCAGTTAGCACGACATCACTCTGTTAAAATGCTGGAGTTTATTATTAAGGAAATCTTAGCAATGCACTAAGAAAACCATAGTATGATCAGACAGAGTCAACATGATTTTACAGAAGGAAAATTGTGTTTCACAAATTTATTACAGTTATTAGAGGATGTAACTAGCAGTGTGGATAAAGAGGAGCCAGTAGAGGTAGTATACTTTGGATCTCCAAAAGACATTTGATAAGATGTTAAACAAAGGTCTATATCCATGAGGGCTCTTGGGGTTGGGGTAACATCTTAGCATTTCTGGATGATTGGTTAATGGACAGGTAGAAGAGAATTGAGATAAACAACATATTTTAAAGTTGGCAGGCTGTAACCAATAGAACTGTGTAAGGATCAATTTGTTTTTTCTTTGTTCTTCGGATGTGAAAGTCACTGACAAGGCCGGCGTCTATTGTCCGTCCTCAATTGCCCTTGAAAAGGTGGTGGTGAGGCACCTTTTGAACCTCCAAAGTCCTTGTGGTCTAGGTGCACTCACAATGTTTTCTGTATGGGTTTGATACTACTAAGTGGTTTGCTGTGCCATTTCAGAAGACAATGACAGCTAAGGATCACGTTTCTGTGAATCTAGAGTCACATTTTTTCCGGACCGGATAAGGGTGGCATATTTACTCTGCTGAAGCACATTAGTGAACCAGATGGGTTTTATGACAATCCAGCAGTTTCACGATCATTATTAATGAGACCAGCATTTTATTCTAGATTTTTTTTCTTAATTATTTGAATTCAAATTTGCCCAGTTGCCATGGTGGGATTGGAGCTCATGTTTCCAGATCATTAGTCCAAGTCTCTGGATCACTAGCCCAGTAGCACATTAATGACTGAAATGAAGAGACCGAGGGTAAAGTATCCAAGTTTGCTGATGATACAAAGCTAGGCAGGAATGAAAACTGTGAGGAGGACACAAAGAGGCTGCAAGGAGATATGAAGAGGTTAAGTGACAGGGCAATGAGATGGCAGATTGTTTATAATGTGGGGAAGTGTGTCACTTCTAAATTTCATAAGAAAGCACTGTAAGTGATATCTTTGTACGAACATTTAATGCGCTCGTATCAACTTTTTCTCTCCGTTGTTTTATAAAAGTTATTAACACTCACAGAGTTGATGACTATTAAATATCAAAGAGAAATTTAACACTGCTGTATGAAGCTGTTGTACATGTGGTTATCTAGCTTCTTCTTAAATAATTTAATGGGAGGCTAGATAAGACATAAGGGAGAAAGGAATATAAGAGAACAGTAATGGTTAAATGAAGAGAGATGGAAAGAGGCTCGTGTGGAGCATAAATGAAGGCATAGACCAGTTGAGCCAAATTCATGTTACTGTGCTATAGGCTCAATCTAACCAGTCACAGTAATATCCAAGCTATATTAACCCACAGGATAACAATTAACTGTTACAAAATATAGCCTTTTTTTGCATCAGACATTCATAGTTAGTTTGTGACTTAGAACTTCATTTAGATAACATTGGACAGAATAACTTTTCAAATGGACTTTGGTTAATTTCATATCAAAGTTATATTACTTAATTTGCTTTGATGGAAAGGAGAAGCCACTTTACATGGACCTTTTCTAAACATATCCCAAGTACTCAGATGTCAATATTTCATAACCATTTATCTTTTGCTGAATTGTAATAAAGTATTTTACCGATAACCTGTAGAAACACTGTGGCATTTGACATGCCAAAATCATTTCTGGCGAAACATGTAAAACTTCCGGTGTCATTGACTGTCACTGAATCAATGCACAATGTACGTATAGTTTGATAGTATTTAGGAAAGTTGTTGGATGATGTTGTCACTTTAGCTGCCTGAAAGTAATATATGAGAGAGAATAGTTTTATTTCATGCAATCAGTTGTTTACAGAATAACAGTGAACAGTACACTTAACATCCTCTGACAAAGCTAATCCTTAGAAACATAATTCTTTACTATATTCTGTTTCATAGAATTTCTTTGCTTAATTGATGGATAATTTTCATAAATCCATGTAGTTCCACAGTGTGATAAATCATGGCAACTGGAATTCCAGATAAGGCTGGTAGCCTAAGTCATTAACTTTATTAAACTCTTGGAAACTGAAGGTAACTGAGTGATTAGTCCAGGAACGTTACTGCATGTCTTCTCCACTAGTTTTGTAGATTTAAATTTAAACAAAATATAGCAAAGGAAGGTACAAACTGAAAAAGTAAAACCGAAGATAGTAGCCTGGGAGTCAATACAGTTGAAAGGTCATTGACATGAAACTTTAACCCTGTTTCCCTCTCCACAGATGCTGCCAGAACTGTTGAGTATTTCCAGCATTTTCTGTTTTTATAGTTAATATGGTCAGACTTTTCATTGGCATCATTAACATACTTGGTTTAATTTCTCCACTAAAATCACAAAGTAATATATTAATATGTCAGTTGTTCAAAAACAAATTTTGCATACAATGGATCTGATTTTAATATGAAGCACATATCAGGGAGATGGTGGATTGCGACTTTGTACTCTCAGCCCACTGGTTCTTTAGTTCAAAGTATAATTTGCCTACAAACATAGTGTTTAGTCAATATTGATTTTAGTCTTACAACAGTAAAAACCTTAAACCCTGAAATCTTGTCATGTCACCCTTTCAGCTATCCACTAGAAGTTATAATTTCACTTTTAAAGTTATCAATCTCTATGTAACAAGATGATAATGTTGTAACTTACTAATTATTTCAGTTAAGATTAGTAGCCTGAGCTTTACTAGCTTACAGATGTTGTTAGTTAAACTGCAACACCTCATGAGAATCTAGTAGCTTAGCTAGTGGTTTAAGCTGATTGTGCAATTGGTCCACAGTGAAGAAACTACATTTAATAATGGAATACTATTAGTCTATCTATAGGGTATGATTAGTATAGCAGTACAGCAATTCTTTTCAAAATGGGAACATCAGCCTGGCCATTGAGGATGTGGTGCCATGAATGAGGGTGGCACGGTAAAGATTGGAGGAACGGTGCTCAGATACCAAAAGAATGAAATTCAGTCATAATTGACTAGTTATATAACAAAGTTCCTTTAAGAAACAATTCTGTAATATTGCCTGAAGCTCTTGCTGCTGAGTAATTCCCTTTTACATTGTGGGAAGGAAGTGGAAGTTCATAACAGTGGAACAACATTAAAGGAGTTGCATAAGTTGTTTTGAAATTAGTGCAGAACATCAGGCAGGGTGTAAAGAGGCTATCCAACACAAGCCCACATAAACCAGGAAGGTAGGTTAAAATTGTGTCCCATCTCTCTAGGTTCAGCTCAGTAACTCCATTGCTGCCTTGTTTACTTTGCAGCCCTGTGACTATAGTCAAGACAGTCAACAAATAGCAAAATGAAAGAGACCTAGCGAAGGCATCAAATGAGTCAAATTTATGAGAGTTTATTCACATGAACATCCAGTGCTTTCCATCCCCTCCCCCAATCTAGTTCCTCATCTTCATGTTTACAGTCTGTATCATTAATCTGTGATAATCTGCATTTCCACACTTGCAAAGATCCATCCTGTTTTTTTCCCAGCTTCAGCAAACCTCGTTTCTTCATATCATCATTGTTATATTAATACATGGTCAACACCTGAAGTAATTGATTCAAGATGTGCTGGTGTTTTTAACAATCTATATACAGAGTGACAAAGGCAGTTTATCTATTTGTGTTAATAATACATAGGAACAGGAGACAACTATTCAGCCTCTTGAGGCTGTTCCACCATTTAATGAAATCATGGCTGATTTGTACCCCAACTCCATCTACCTACGCTGCCACCAAATCCCTTAATATCCTTGGCTAGCAAAAATCTCTCAAATTCAAATATAAAATCGAGAATTGAGCTCGCATCTATTGGTTTTTTTTGTTGGTGAGAGCCCCATGCTTCTACCACTCTTTTGTATGAAGAATTTTTTCCTAACTTTTCTCCTGAATGATCTGGCTCTGAATTTAAGGTCATGAACCCTTGTCCTAGATACCCCAACCAGTGTAAAAGGTTTCTCTTTATCTAACTTATCAATTTCTTTCAAAATCATAATACCTTCAATCTTAACACATATTAACACATTTTTTTATTCCAGAGAAAATAAACACAGTTTATGTAATCTCTCCTCTTAATCTAACCCTTCGAGCCCTGGAAGTATTCTGGTGAATCTGAGCTGTACTCCTTCCAAGATCAATACATCCTTTCAAAGGTATAATGCCCAAAACGAAACACAGTACTCCAGATGTGGTCTGACCCAGTGTGCTTCGCAACCACTACTGACCCGGGGACTAAACCAAAATGCAAGTCACTGATGCACAACACGGCCGAGGCCATACGAGAGGCCAGAACCCTCACCCCCACCACTTGTGTGATTTCACACAACTAGACTGGTTCCCATGTGCATGGCATGAGTCGTCATTGGCGCAAGCAGCAACAATGTTGTTTTATAAGCAAGACTTAGGTAATGGTTGATTTTGTTTTGTTTCTCACTCCACAGATGTCACCAGACCTGCTGAGTTTTTCCACTGCTCTGTTTTTATTACAGACAAATGTTAAATTTACTTACTGAACTTTGTGGATGAATCCAATTCACGGTTACTGCCTGGTTTATATTTTTTATTGTGCATGTCATCTGAAACTCCTCTCCTTCCTTCAGCAACTCCTTATTTATCTTCACGGTGATCTCTGGGGCTCTCTTGGGGACTAAAACATTACATGAACACTTTATTTATGAGTTATTATTGCTGACATAGAATAGTGCACCAATAACTGCCTCTTTCTGTTCCAAAACAGTGAATATACATCCCATTGGGAACGAACAGAAAGCACTTTATACTTGAATTTGCTAAGTACTGTGAGCCTTCACCTTTTAGTTCATGCAATTAAATATTTATTTAACTAATGGAATTAAATATTTATTTTAATTAAAAGAAAATATGCTGATATTTGCTGAAAAATACGCTTTGCATCTCAAATTTGGAAATCAAAGTTTAAGGTTGAAAATATTGAAAGCTTGCATATTCCACAAAACATTTTGCTGATTTTACTGAAAAATTCACGAGAGCAAACTTCCTTAACTCAGCATTGTGCAGACATGTGTGCCAGGAATTGTGTTTCCTTCTGATAGGGATTTTGTAAGGCTTAATGAAATACTGTGTTTCACACATTCTTCTCATATGTGAGGAAATAAAAAGAAATGTCTCTCATTCCGCAAAATAAAAACAAATTTCTTTCTATCCTTACTTCAAGGCAGCAACAACTTTTTCACACGCAGAGGGCTCCTCCCAGTATCATGTCCAATATATCAAACCTGCAATCTCCCACAAATGTTCCTTTTTTAATGTTATATTGCTCACTAATGTGCTCCAGAAAAAGATAATTGCAATTGGAATATCTCTTTGATATTACAAAGTTATCTTGGCTTATTTGTTAGCTGCCACAACTCCTACAACAGTCAGAAGGCTGTGGCATGAAGACTCATTATGCAGTTGAGCACATTCTAGGCTAGCAATGAAAGAGGGATGTATTATTGGAGGTTCTATCATTTGGATGAACTGTCTGCTCACCCTGCCTATGAAATTTACCTATGCTAGGAATACGGAGTTTGTGTCTTTGGCTTCAGGTGGTTTGGAATCCCACTCAGTCGGCAATGTCCCAAACAGAGCAGAAACCATAATACTTTAGGGCTTTAATGTTTAAGATATTGGCAAGAAATTGTGCAAAAAAAAACAATGTCACGATGCTGAGTAGGCAAGACTGGCTGTCACAGAGGCACTGAGCCTGGATAGAATAATTTTATAAACTTACAATGTTTTTCCAATTTGTGGGCACATATTACATATCTAAGTCTTCATCCAACCTCAGGGCTCTGATTGAGGAAACACTTTCAGTGCCAGTGAGATTGGGGACTATCAGCTTAGAATGCTAATGACAGAAAAATAGCAGGAAAAAAAAGACAAATAAAATTGGTTTTCTCCAAAATGTGCAAAGCTAAAGCTGAATAGCAACAACAGAGACTAGCTGCACTGTAACAGGGAACTGTGAACTTGATTAGATATCCTGTGGGCTCATGTTTCATTTCACCTGCCTATTTCTGTTCCTCAGTATGGTACAGGACAGCAGTAAACAAACTTGTCTTCCAGTGTAAAGAGGTGGCGATGACCTAGTGTTCCAGACTGGCACATTCCATGGTCTATTATCACTTGTTGACAGACACACTAAAGCTTGGGGCAGCCATTGCAAAGGCTCAATGGGGAAAGGTCCTCCCACCATAGGACACTGAGGGGCTGGAGCCTGTGTGAAACCTCTCAGGCTGTATGCACCAGAGAATGATTGAAATGAAATGAAAATGTACATTGTACATCTATAATAAAAGTGTTGTGAGACACCTCATGTTCTGCATTGAAATAAACTAATCTTTGTGTAGTGTCAAATTTGAACTGTGATGTACTTTAACAAATTTTATGAATTAAAGATGTTTTTTTGAGAAAACAGGCTAATGTTATTGACAGTTGGAAATTAACACCTATTCTGCAGATGTTTTGAAGCTAAATGAAACCCATTTTTAACAGAGACCTGTCAATTATGCAACATTGTAAAGATGTCAAGGCCAAATTAGGAAACCTTAATTATTTTGCATATCTCAAAAGATACAATGTGATTCCGTTATCAACACTGGATGTTAAAGAAAATTTCATAGGCAAATGAGAAGAAGTCTGTAATATTACACCATAACTCTGTGAGTAAATATGTATCCCACAAACTCAAAATATCTTTTAAATTCACTAAAATACATATCCCAGTCCTGGCCCTCACTTTTGCCTGGCACTGTGTAGTAACTGAAGGTATAGCTTCTTCTGCTGTCTATCCAAGAACATCCGACGATTTCTTGGAAGCTCCAACCAATGAGCCCTAAGTGCAGGCAATCCGGTGTGGGGGGGGCTTCCTGTTGACTATTCTGTTCGAGCATGTAGCATCTGAAACGCTCTCTGTAATAAAGTTTATTTGTTTCTTGTTGAAACCTGTCCACTACGTCAAGTCATTACGTTTGGTGACGAGGTTAAAACAGCTCTGACGCTGCACCTCGCCTTGTTACTGTGAGTACATTGAATCTTAAGAGAAAAGAAAAGAATGCTCACCAGTCATGCCACTCTTCAACAGGATCAACCCTATGACGCAATTATGGAAGACTGGAGCCAGTATGCAGAGCGCCTTGGTTTTTATTTCATAGCGAATGAAATTACTGCGGAGGAAAAGCAGAAAGCCACCCTTTTCAGTGTATGTGGTAGCAAGACATACAAACTCATCCGCAGCCTGACGGCCCTGAACGTGCCCAATTCTAAGTCCTTTAATGAATTAGTGGACCTCGTGAAAACGCATTTCCAGCCAAAACCATCTGTAATAATGCAGCGGTTTAAGTTTAATTCCAGCGTTAGGGCCCCGAGAGACTCCATCACAACCTATGTAGTGAAACTGAAGCAGTTGACAGAACACTGCGACATCTGAGACACACTAAATGATATGCTGCAGGACTGATTAGTTTGTGGAGTTCACGATGACGCTATTCAGCACCTTTTACTCACAGAGGTTGATGTTGATTTGAAGCACACCCTGGAAATATCCCTCACCATGGAAGGTGCTGCGAGACACTCACAGGCTTTGCAACACATACAACATGGCACTGTTCTTCATGTGGGGTGGGAGCCTACCACCAGGTGTGACGTGAAAACCAGAGACACAGCAGCGAAGTGAAAGGCAATGTCCACTGTTAGAGAAACGAAAAGGCCTAGTAGAAACACTTCAGCAGTGACTCCAAGGTTAATTTGTTATAGATGTGGGGGTGGCCATGGACCGGACATCTGCAGATTCAAGGAGGCAGAATGTCATTACTGCCAAAACAAAGGTCACATAGTAAGGCAACACAGGGCGAAGTTGAAGCAGCCCATAAAGCAGCAAACCAACATGATTGAATTGAAAAATACAGCAGAACCTGAAGCTGCCGTTGCCGACATCTATTCCCTGTATAATGTCACTGCTGTAAAAACGGAACCTAACACTGTCACAACCCAAGTTAGTGGCCAGAATCTTCTGTTTGGCATGCAGGGGATGACCCAGCACGTCAACACATAAAATCGGGCGTGCGTCCCGACGTCACTGTGGGTCATTCTGATCTTCCATTTGGCGGGCGCACAGCAGAGTCAGTTGCAAGCATGCCAAACTGTCAAAGGCCTATTAAGGCCATGAATAAAACAATTAACCCAATTGAGAAAGCTGCCGCTCAACCTTAAGGTTAGCGGGCAGGCAAAAAGCCCTGGCAGTCTTCGCATTTTTCATGAAACCTCAACCAAGGGCAGGATGAGATTTCATGAAGGTTTTCTTAATCAAAAGTTTTTATGAAAATTCATAAACATGTCCCAGTTCATGTGACACTGTCACATGAGGGGACATGTCTGAATAATTTTTTGTTTTTATTTTTTCCAACTTTGAAACTGAAGTTAATTTACCTGAGGCAGCTCCGTGTCTCATGGAGATTTCTGAGCTCTATTGAGCGCATGCATATGGTTTGCTCAGACACCCACCCACAACTGTTCCCGACCAGCCCGCCCAACAGGGAGAAAATTCTCCCCAATGAGATGCTACTACTAAAGGAGGTCAATATGGGGGCCCCACCCACAGTGGTGGGAGAGCACACATTAAAATATCTAAAC
Organism: Carcharodon carcharias; assembly: GCF_017639515.1. Taxonomy (NCBI): domain Eukaryota; kingdom Metazoa; phylum Chordata; class Chondrichthyes; order Lamniformes; family Lamnidae; genus Carcharodon; species Carcharodon carcharias. The sequence goes on along the minus strand of NC_054467.1, from coordinate 152,816,065 downwards.
AAGGGTACCCAGCCACTGAATCTAGTGTGAACAACCGCTCAATTGAAGACATACATTGGAGGATCTATAGAGGTCAAGGGCATCTCCACAGTATCAATGTCTTATAGGCAGCAGACAGCCCGGTTTCCAGTGATAATAGTGACAGGAAAAGGACCTAGTCTTTTGGGCTGAGACTGGTTACAGAAAATCAAGCTTGACTGGTCTGAAATATTTCATCTGAGAACAGGAGGGGCTCCTGAACTGCTAAGGGACAAATTAGGGAAGTTAAAAGGCTTGCAAGCAAAAATATATGTGGTATGTCAGGCAACACCATATTTCTTTAAGGCCAGACCAGTGCCTTATGCATTGAAGGAGATGATGGATGCAGAACTGTGCCAGTTAGAAAAGCCAGGCATCATCCAATCTATCCAATTCTCAGAATGGGCAGCACCCATAATTCCAGTGGTTAAGCCTGACCAAACCATATGCAATTGACCATGAACAACGTAGCCAAACTAGCTAAGTACCTTATTTCAAAGGTCGATGACTTATTTGCAAAGCTAGCTGGAGGCAAATCCTATTCAAAACCGGATATGAGCCATGCTTACCAACAATTAGAGCTGGACAGCGCGTCTAGAGGATACGTAACCATCAACACACACAAGGGTCTTTATCAATATACTTACCCACCCTTTGGAGTGTCGTTTGCATGTGCAATCTTCCAAAGGACAATGGGGAGTCTTTTGCAAGGACTTCCCCGGGTAGCAGTAAACCTGGAGGAGGTGCCAAGAAGCTTCATGGAAGCCAGAGTACAATTAAAGAAAGAAAAATGTAAATTCCAAGTGCCAGAAGTTACTTACCTGGGTCACAGGGCGGCCACCATGGGTTTGCATCCAGTAGGAGAGAATGTTAGAGCAATCAAAGATGCACACTCACCGTCTACCGTAACTGAACTTAAGTCTTTCCTGGGTATGATCAACTACTATAGCTGCTTCTTGCCTAACTTATCAACTTTGTTGACACCATTACACTTACTGTTAAAAAATAATCGCCATTGGTCATGGAATTCACAACAGGAAGATGCCTTTGTGAAAGTAAAGAAACTGTTGCATTCATTGTGTTTATTGGTACACTCGACCCATTGAAAGAGTTGGCATTAACATGTGATGCTTTTCCTTATGGTGTGGGAGCTGTGTTATCATATAGAATGGAAAATAGAACAGAAAGGCCCATTGGTTATGACTCTAGAACCGTCTCCACAGCCAAGAAGGGTTATTCCCAGCAAGAAAAGGAAGGTTTATCGGCGATATTCAGAGTGAGGAAATTCCACCAGTACCTGCATAGATAACATTTCACCATTGTGTCTGACCATAAACCATTAATGGGTTTATTCAGTGAGGATAAGGCCATTCCAGCATCAGCAAGAATTCAACATTGGGCTTGCATATTATCTGCATATGGGTATACCTTTATGCACCATCCTGGCTTACATATTACAAATGCAGATGCATTCAGTCATCTCCAGTTACTAGATTGTATTGAACATGCTCCAGTGCCACAAGAAGTTATGCTAGTACTTAATTTATTGAATTCTTCACTTGTGTGTACGAAGCAAATGAGAAATTGGACGAACAGAGGTCCAATTTTGTCAAAAGTCCGAGGCCTTGTTTTGCAAGGGTGGTCAAACTCATCTGTATCTGAAAAGATAAGACCATTCCATGCTTGTAACACAGAGTTAAGTTGTCAAGACGGAATCTTATTGTGTGGATTTAGAGTTGTCGTCCATTCGCAAGGAAGAGAACCACTCTTGACAGAGCTTCACAGTGCGCATCCAGGCATATCAAAGATGAAAATGCTTGCGCGAAACTATGTCTGGTGGCTAGGCATTGATGTGACATTGAAAGCATGGTCAAGCACTGTCTCCATTGTCAGCAACAACAGAAGTTGCCTATTTCAGCTCCACTGCATCCGTGGGAGCAGGCAGCTCGCTCCTGGGTTAGACTACATATTGATTATGTGGCACCATTCTTAGGTACCATGTTTTTGTTGATTGTAGATGCACATTCTAAATGGATGCATGTTATGCGAAGTCAGATCACCTATCGAGAAGCTGCATCATTGTTTTAGCATACATGGCCTACCGGAAATCATCGTTTCTGGTAACAGTCCAGTCTTTACCAGTATAGAGTTTCAGAGATTCGTGAATTTAAATGGAACCAGGTATATTAAAACAGTCCCATGCCATTCGTCATCAAATGCTTTAGCTGCAAGCTTTCAAATCTGGAATGAAGAGGTTATCTGAAGGTGCTCGAGAAACTTGATTTTCCCACTTTCTTCTCAGTTATTGTACAACACCACATTTGACTACGGGTACAACACCATCTGAATTACTGATGAAACGCCACCTATGCACAAGGTTAAGTCTGGTGCTTCCAAACTTAGAGGGGAAGGTGGAGAGGAATCAAGGTAATCAAAAATAGAATCACGATATTCATAGCAAAGCTCACAGATTCACTGTAAGAGACACAGGATTCGTGCGGAATTTCGAAGTGGGCCTTGTTGCATTCCTAGAACCATTGTCTCAGGTACTGGTCCATTATCCTTCCAGGTGGAAGTGGAAGACAGAATTTTTCAAAAACACATGGACCATATTCGTGATTGAGAGACATTATAGCAACCATGTATTCCCCCTATGATTAACGTCAAGCCATCAATTCCTGAGGTGACAGATCAACGTAGAATAGACATGCCTGATGTCTCTGTAGAGTTGCCAAACCCTGACCTGCCACTTTCTAATGATGTATCTTGTGCTGCAGTTCCTGATCGTGTCAATTCTGTGGAGGAATCTCAAGCATTAGCGCTACACTGCTCTATCCGAATAAGAAAAGCACCTCAGAGACTTCATCTTCAATCACCTGAAGTTGTATATTATATATATATATATATATATATATATATACGTTGTTGGAAATTCAAATGTTATTTGTAAATAGAAGCTGTAAAAAACTAAAAGGGGAGGAAATGTAGTAACTGAAACTTCGACTGCTGTCTATCAGGGGTCACGTGATGCTGTTGGACACTCTGACCAATAAGCCCTAAGTGCAGGTAATCTGGAGGGGGGGGTGCAGGGCTTCCTGATAAGGGTCCTGATCATGCATGTAGCACTTGAAAAGTTCTCTGTAATAAAGTTTATCTGTTTCTTGTTGAAAACTGTCTAGTCCGTCAAATCATTACACACTGCTTGTGCTGCTACTGCTTATAGCTACTCCTGCCAGGGGATATGCTGTTATTTTGCTTTTATCTTGCTGTCATAGGATGTCATGTTTGTCTATCTTGCACCATCCTCACATATCCAATATAGCTCATCTGCAGCCTCTCTATGATTTTCATTATCCAACTACGTCTAGGCAGACCCCTCTTTCTGTTGCCCACCACTTGGCCCTCTAGAAGGGATCTCTGTAGCTTTTCAGCTCAGATCAAATGGCCAAAATACTGACATTTTCTTCTCTGGATGTCACTTTTTAGAGTTCTTTTTGTTCATGGAATTTCAAGCACCTCTTTATTGATTTTATGCTCTGCATATGGAATTTTTAGCATGTCTTAACATCCACATTTCAAAACCTTCTATTTTCTTCCACAGATCTTTATTGTCTAGCTCCTGAGGTATACCGAAAGTGGATAGAATCTAGCATATTTTCCTTGCTACAAGCTTGTGTTTTCTTGTTATTAACACATCCTTTATCTTCACAAAATTACTTCTGGCCATCTCTACCCTACTCCTGGCACTGCATAGCACAACTATCACACATGCTATTTCTCTGCAACGTTGCTTCCACTAATAACATCCCAGGCAACCCTTTGCTAAGAATATAGTTTTACACAATGTCCACCATGGTATAATTTGTACAGAGAATAACGATGAGGAGCCATGCAATGGAATAGGTAACCAACAGGTCGGATGGACTTAAAATGCAAGAGCAAGAGTTGTGAATTACAACCAGAAGCCTGCATGGGATGTAGACCAGATCCTATGACCTTTTTCATGCCAGCTCCATTATCAACACATTCCATTAGGGTAAAACAGGCATTTAATAAATGGCCCATGGACAAACTGCAGCCTTTGCAAGCTTCTGTTCCAGATTCCAGATGGAATTTGATTTGATCCTGTGTTTTCTGTTCTGCTGTAGAAGTCGGTAAACAACCCATTTTCTCCAAGCCTTCAGTTGCGTAAGTTCAAGTCTAAATCAGCTTCTCATCAACAAAAGACATCAACAGAAGTAGAGAGCAAGCAATAGTTCAACACTGGGCTAACCATTGTTCTATATGGCATATAACTTGTAACAGAAATTGCCTGGTGGAACATGGGGTGGGGGGAGAAAGTTAAATAAAAAACAGAACCTGAATTGTCTTTATCCCCCTACATACCATAACCAGTATCGGAAGATGGATAATGGCATTTTTCTTACATAGATCATGAAGAATAAACAAGGGCTAGGAAAATCAGAGAGGAAATGAAGACCTATGTTAAATATTTCAGACAAGTCTGATGATGCCAACATGTTTGATCTGTGGAATACTGCATATAACTGGGTGCAATTATTACATAAGAGCAGAATATAAGCCCCAGAGAAATCTCCATTCTAAACTGCTTGTTACTGAACTATTTTCCCCATCACATGTATGTAAATAGCCCCACGCTAAATAGTGAAAGCTTCAGCTATATTATACTTCCTTAAAAAATGACTTCAGATTTTCTTTTCCTTTTCCACTTACTGCCCACCCCTCCTCAGCCACCACAAGAATAAAACTGTAGTTTGCAGATTGCCTGACTTTCAGGATCTGATTAAGATCTCAGAAGAGAAATGGTTTAGTGGCAATACCATGGCTGTAAGTTTACCAATTTCAAAGATCAGCTAACCCATATTATAAACCTGCATTGAATCAGTGACTAATATTCAAAAGTAGCTCATTGGCTGTACAGCATTTTGGGGCATCATGAGGTAAAGAAAGGAGGTACATAAATGAAATTTTGTTCTTTCTTTCCATCCACACTCTGTGCAAGACTCCTTCACACAAGGCACACACACACATAGGGTACTCACACACTATGGAAACATTCTCTGTACCAAAGTACCCCCCTCCCTCCTGCCCTGACACACACACACAAATGCACACAAATGCACGGTGCACACGCACACACACACATGCAGGGTACCCATACACAGGGCATCCAGTCTATGCAAAGTACACACAAACTCTGCACAAGACCTAACTCTCTAGCCACGTGCAAGCACAGGGCACCAACACCCATTCACGCTGTACTTGCCATGCACACACACACAGGGTACCAACACTGAACCCTGGGCATACATAATCTGTCCAGGGTACTAACACTTTGCATACACAAGCTCACATTTTGATATTTTAGTAATGTGCACGTTTGTATAAAATTCTTTGTCTAGCATTTTCACATGCTTCAATCAATGCTGCAAATAGATCTAATGCGCTCATCACCCTGATCGCTCAAAGCACAGTGTGAATTTGAGTATTGCAGATCCTAAAAACCAGAAAAGTCATTGGTTTAATTCTTGGTCAGTGCTCCCTTAGGTGATTTAAGCTGGGACTGGAGGAGAGCAATGGGCTTCTATTCCCTGGATATTTGGAAGGGTTACAGGATGCAGTTGACTACAGTACACCTCACTCTATCTCAAAGCTGCGCTGGTCCGCAGATTCATTTCACCCTTCATCTCATCCAACATTTTATAAAAATTTATTTTCTACCTTTCAGGTGGAAAAGATTGCAAACTTCAACAACTCATGGCACTAACAGACCTCCAAATATTTCTTCCCTCTGACACCATCCCTTCTTCCAATATCATCCCCTGACATCTATTCATAATACCTTCCAATTTTACACTCTAATTAACTGTCCTTAGCAAAGACTTCAGTTTCAACCCCTTACACCTCCACCTTAATGAATTTCATGTTCGACACAGCACTGAACTCTTCTTCAATCACCTTCACCTTTGCAGTCACTTCTTTTGTAGTGTAAAGGGCTAATGTTAGAACAGTCTACATCATCAATGATGTAAGCTCACATGACAACAAAGCATGCTGAGCAACAGCTCTATGTGAAGCCTCTTGCTAAGCCTTATCCTGTCCCCTTACTTGAGGAAGGATGTAATTGCGCTGGGGGCGGTTAAGAGGACGTTCACTAGGTTGATTCCAGAGATCGGGGATTGTCTTATGAGGAGAGATTGAACAGTTTAGGCCTATACTCACTAGAGTTTAGAAGGATGAGAGGAGATCTAATTGAGGTATATAAGATGCTAAAGGGGATAGACAAAGTAGATGTGGAGCGGATGCTTCCCCTTCTGGGGCTTTCTAGAACGAGAGGCCATAGTTTTAGGGTAAGGGGTGGTAGATTTAAATCAGAGATACAGAGGAATTACTTTTCTCAAAGAGTCGGGAATCTGTGGAATTCATTACCTCAGAGTGCAGTGGGTGCCAGGACCCTGAATAAATTTAAAGAGGAGATAGACAGATTTTTAATTAGTAATGGGTTGAAAGGTTATGGGGAGACGGCGGGAAATTGGAGTTGAGGCCAAAATGAGATCAGCCATGATCATAATGAATGGCGGGGCAGACTCGAAGGGCTGAATTGCACACTCCTGCTCCTAGTCCTTATGTTACGTTCATATGTATATAGTTAAAAGAATGTTTCATAAAAAGTAAAATTTACCAACAGCCTTGCCTCTAGCAGTCTCTATCGATCCTGACCAAGGACAACCTAAGCTAAGACCCACAATGATGATAACAGGTGGTGACAGTGGAAAATACAATGGAAAAAGCACCAAGTAAAGAGTCCAGTGACTGAAAAAGCAGCAAGAAAAATGACTGAGGAAAAAGACAGTGTGGGAAAAATGCCAACAGAACTTGAAGAAAGGCTAGAATGAAGAAAAGCATGGAGAAAACCTTATCCTTACCAAAGCACTTCAAATAGGTGATAGGCCCAGTTCAAGCCAAGAAGTGGCAGAACTGGCATCATAGGTTTAGCAGGTACAGAACCACTTCGGGATTAGCAGAGAAGCCTAGCAAGGAACATGTCAGTACCCTTCTCTATGCCACAGACAGTAGTGCAAACATAATAGTCAAACAGGGAATAAATGAAGCAACGGTGACATACAAAGGTGTTATAAAAGTTTTTAATACATGTTGCAGCCTTAGAAGGAACACAATCATAGAAAGGGCAAAGTTCAATAGACATCCCAAAAGACCGGGAGAGAGCATAGATTCCTTCATTGATGATTTATATCGACTAGCTGAGAATTGCAAATTTTTGAAACCCTGAAAGGCAAATTAATTCAGGATTGCATTATTTGTAGGGGTCTTAGAGGTGACTTCATCAGATTTTCAACAGTTGAGGGATGGTTTAATGCTACCAAAGGCTGTACAGTTAACAAGGCAGTCAGAAGTGAGAAAGCAAAATCATGCATTCATTGGAAGTGGTAAAGAGATTTCATGGAAAAAAAATGACTGACGCAGTGAAGTTTGTAGCACACAGAAGTAGCAGGGCACCCACTCAAAAACAGGGATAGAACAAAGAGGGATGCAGTAGCCGCCATTAATCAGTATAGACAAAGCTGTGGAAACAGAGGTCCACCCAATCGCACCTGTGGATGAGAGTCTGGCAAAGCTAGCAAACTGCAGTTTTCGCCAAACTAGATGCAAACAGTAGCTTTTGGAAACTAGCTTGAGATCAGGAATCCAAACATTCATCACACCACCTGGGAGATATTGTTTCAATCAACTATCCTTTGGTATTACATTAGCACCAGAGAGTTTTGAGAGGATGTTGACGAGCACTCAAGAGAATTAGAAGGGGTCATCTGCCACATGAATGGCATCCTGATCCACAGGTCCATTACATCAGACAATGATGACAGAATGAAAGCAGTGTTGCAAGGAGCAGGGCTAATTCTTAATAATAAATATGAGTTCTCACAATAAACCAACTTTCTGGGGCGCATTGTTCACACATCAGGCATCAGGGCTAATCATCAAAAATAGAAGGCAATCAAAGGTTTTCCACAACCTCACAACATCACAGAGTTTCAACACTTCAAGGGAATGGTCAATCAAGTAGGAAAATTCCTACCTAAACTGGCATATGTAAGTGAACTACAGCAACAACTGCCTAGTCAAGACCAAGCATGGCGATGGGAAGAAAATCCACAAATTTCATTTGAAAGGATAAAAGAGCTGCTCATTTCACCAGGCATATTGGCTCACTATGACCCAGAACTGCCTATGATTGTTGCCTCAGATGCATTTATCAAATGGACTGGCAGCAGCACTCTTTCACATTCAGAGAGATGGTAAATGCAGACCAGTGTACGACACATCTCGATTACTGACTGAAATGGAATAAAGATATGGTGTGATTGAAAAAGAAGCTTTATGAGATATATGGGCTTGTTAGAAGTTTGCTGATCACGTCTTAGGCCTAAAGGTTACCATTGAGAAAGACGACAAACTGTTGGTTACTTAATAAATGCTAAAGATTTAGCAAAGATGTCACCAAAAATCCAGAGGTTTCATTTGAGATTGATGAGATTCAATGCTATAACTGAAGATGTCCGAGGAAAACAACAAACTACAGCAGATGCATCGTCACATATTCCTGTTGAAAAACTTGAACAAGGGGACATAGATTTGTTGAAGGTGTCGAATCTGATACTTCATTGACCACAACTTTCTACCATCAACACAGAGGTTGAATTAAATTTGAAAGGGACAAAAAGATGAAGAATGTGCTACAATTTGGAAAAACTGCATCAAAGGATGGCCAGAATATGTTCCAGATAATCTTATCCTGAAGCAATATTTCAAGCAACAAAGAAATCTCAGTGTCATGGATGACTCGCTGATTTATGATGAGAGATTGGTCATACTTAGATTCCTCAGACGTGAGATCCTTCAGAGAATATACCAGGGACACCAGGGCATTAAAAAGTGTTGTGCTAGATTGTGAAATTCTGCTTGGTGGCCAGGAATCTCAAAATCATTAGAGGAAATGATTTCAAATTGCATTGCCTGTGCAATCCATCACCAGGAGTAAAGAGAACCACTGATGGTACCCTCATTTCCGTCCAGGCTGTGGGAATGACTTGGAATGGATCTATTCGAGTTCAAAGGGAAGATATTCCTCATAGTTGTTGACTATTACACCAGAATAGTTTGGCTCCACCTGAACTTCTAATGGGAAGGTGACTTCGGACCCAACTTCCTGTTCTTCCATACATGCTTATGCCTTACCTCAAAGCAGCAGGTATAGAGAGAGTAAGGGAAAAGGAGGATGAATATCCTGCAAATCAGACCAGAAACTGTAATCAACATCCTAGAGTACATCACTTATCAGAAGTCCAGCTAAGGGAAATAGTATAGATTCATGACCAGATTTGCAAAGGCCAGGTTTTGAATAAAACACTACGTCCACGATCTTATCTTGTAGAGACTGAAAATGGAATAGTGAGAAGAAACAGAAGTGCCTTCATATATAAAAGAAGACTGCCTGAATAGAGAACCGGTATCTCTGATAATTCATATAATACCCCATCCTCTGAGAGAGCCAAAAACAAGGTCGAGGAGATTGTGAAACCACTACAATGGTTATCTCTGTGAACCAGGGATGAAAGCAGAGACTGCAGGGGGGTAAATGTAAGATAAGGTAAATAACGTATTTAATAGGGTCCGAAACCTGGGGGAGATGTAGTGTAAAGGGTTAATGTAAAATATGTAACTAGAACAGCCTACATCATTGGTGATGTAAGATCACAAATCAACAGGGCATGCTGAGAGATAGTTCTACGTGAAGCCTCATGCTAAGCCTTATCCTGTATATAGTTAGAATGTTTAATAAGCGGTAATGTTTACCAACAGCTTTGCCTCCAGCAGCCTGTATTGATCCTGACCAAGGTCGGCCCAAGCTAAGACCCACAACGACGATATGAGATCTTTGGCCAGGAGTCTTCCCCCTAATTCCCACCTCAGCAGAACCTTTAACCTTTAACTCCAGTATTCTCCCTCCACAAGGACAACCCTCCCACCACCCCCCCCACCGTCCCCCCACCAACCCCCCCCCTCCCCCACCACCCCTCCAGCAACCCCCCTCCCCCTTCCTCAAGCCCCACCTGGCCTCTTACCCATTCTAGATCTTTTCATTTAAAACTGTGGGAGTGACATCAGCTGTCTCAATTTCTCTGCTTCTATCACTCACTCTCACCTGTCTCCTTCTGAACTTGCTGCATTCCTTTCTCTCAGGTCCAACACTAACATCATCAAACGTGTTGACAACAGCGGGTTTGTTGCTGTCAGGCAAACCGATTGCTACTTGCAGAAGCCAAATGTCAACTGCCAAATTTCTGCCTACCGCCCCTGGAACATGACATCAAACCGTCATCTCGTCATCTCCTCTGGAGATCTTCTCTCCATGACCTTCCACCACATAGCCCCCCAATCCCAAACAGCCCTCTGTGACTTCAGTCCCAAGGTCCACAAACTGGATTGCCCTGATAGACCCATCATCTCCTATAAAAATACTATTTCTTTATGCCCTTCACCCATCTCTTCTCACTTACATCTGTGACTCTTCTGATGTCCTGCATCACCTTCATAGTTTTTAATTTCCTGCCCTAAGCATCTCCTTTTTAACATAAATGTCCATCTCTCTACATCTTCAACTCCCACCAAGACCAAGAGAGCTTTCTGCTTCTTCTTTGACTAGGGGCCTATCTTGTCCCCACTCACCACCTCTCACTGGTTCAACATGTCCTCAAATTGAACAACTTCTTTAACTCCACTCACTTCCTCCAAATAAAAAGTGTTTCTATGCCTACCCATATGGGCTGTGCCTGTTTTTTTGTGGACTATGTGGAACATTCCTTGTTCCAGTTCTACTCAGGGTCCCCCCCCCCACCCCAACTCTTTTCCCCAATATGTTGATGACCGTATCGGTGCCATTTCCTGTTTGCGCTCTGAACTGGAAATTTTCATCAAATTGTTTCCAATTTCCACCCTTCTCTCATCTTCATATGATGCATCTCCAACTCTTCCCTTCCCTTCCTCAATTTCTCTATCTCGGTTTCTGGGGATAGGCTAACAACGAATATTCACTATAAGCCCATGCATTCCCACAGCTATCTCGACTATACTTCCTCACACCCTACTTCTTGTAAGGACTCCACTCCGTTGTCACAGTTTCTCCGTCAACATCACATCTATTCTGATGAAACCATCTTCTATACCAGCATTTCTGATCTGTCTTCCTTTTCCTCATCCAGTGATTTTTTTCCCAACCCCACAGCCACCATGATGGATAGGGCCCTCAGCCATCCCTATTCTACTTCACATACTTCACTCTCACCCCTTTCCATTCCACTCAGAGCCATGATAGGGTGCCTCTTGTCCTCACCTTCCATCTCACCAGCATTTGTATTCAACGAATCCTTCTCTATGATTTCTGCCATCTCCAGTGCGATACCACCACCAAACTCATCCCCTCACCTTCCTCCTTTTTCAGAATTCTGAAGCATTGTTGCCTCCACAACATCCTGGTCCACGCCTCAATCACACCCCAAAAAACCCCTCCCCTTCCCACTGCATCTTTCTATGAAGCACGGGAAATGCAAGACCTGCCCTTTTACTTCCTCTTTCCTCAATCACTTCTTCAAGGTGAAACAACAATCCTTGTGTAATTTTTTCAATTTAGTTTACTGTGTTCGCTGCTCACAGTGCAGTCTGCTCTACATTGCCAAAACTAAACATAGATTGTGTGACAACTTTGTGGATCACCTCTATTCAGTCCGCAAATATGACCCTGACATCCAATCACCTCATTTTAATTCTACACCTTAATCTCACGCTGACCTGTCTGGCCTCCAGTTGAGGCCAAATTAGTGTTTCATAAATGCTAATCATAGCTTCCCTTACTTGTGTAATCTATGCCTCTAATTATAAAGCCAGGATCCCATCTGCCTTCAAACCCACTTTCTCAACCTGCCCTGCCACCTTCAATGATTTATGTTCCTTCTAGAATTGCACGTTTTTGGTCATATTGCATCTCCTTGTTCTTCCTACCAAAATGTATCAGTTCACATTTTTCTGCATTAAGTTTCATCTGCCACTTGCCCACCCGTTCCACCAGCCCATGTCCTCTGAAATTATCATTATCCTTCTTAAAATCCACTATACTTCAAGTTTATGTCATCTACAAATTTTGTCCAGGTTATTTGCATATATCAAGAGAAGCAGTGGTTCTAGTACCAATCCCTGGGGAATACCACTGAATACTTTTCTCCAGTCTTAAGGAAAATACTTCATGTCATTCAACCAACCTGGTATGCTTGCAGCCACTGTCCCTTTTATTCCATGAGCTTCACCTTTGTTGACAAGCCTATTATGTGAAACTTTATCAAACGCCTTTTGGGAGTCAGTGTACACAACATCAACCGTATTATCCTCATTAACCCTCTCCTTTAACACATCATGAAACTCAAATAATTTGGTTAAACACATTTACTTTTAACAAATCCATACTTGATTTTCTTAATTAATCCACACTTGCCCAAATGATTGTTCATTTTGTTTCTTAAATCTTTCCCACCATTGAGGTTAAACTGACTGATCTGCAGTTGCTGGATTTATCCTTACACCTTTCCTTTTGAACAAAGGTGCAACATTTGGAATTGTCCAGTTATTTGCCATCAGCACCTATCCACCCACACCCCGTATCTAAAGAAGATTGAAGATTTTGGCCAGTGCTTCCACAGTTTCCACCCTTACTCTCATCAGCAACCCATCCGGTCCTGCTGGCTTATCAACTTTAAGCGCAGTCTCCTTTCAATTCCCTCCTCTTGAACAATTTTTAGCTGCTTCCCCTTTCATTACGACTTTCGCAGCATCTTCTTCATTGGTAAAGACAAATGCAAAGGATTTATATCTAGTTCCTCAGTCATGCCCTTTGCCTCCAGGCATAAATCACATTTTTGGTCCCTATTGGCCCCACTCTTCCTTATAGTCCCTTTTTATTGTTCATATGTCTATGGATAACTTTTGTTTTCCTTTTTATGCTAGCAGCCAGTCTCTTCTCATACGCTCTCTTTGTCTCTCTTATTTTTTTTTTCACTTTCCTTCTGAACTCTCCATATTCAACCTGGTTCCCACTTGTATTGTCAACCTGACGTCTTTCCTACGCACCTTTTTTATGCTTCATCATACTCTCTATCTCGTGGGAATGTACCTGGATCACAACTGAGCCATCTCCTCTTTAAAGGCAATACATTGTTCCTTTACCATTTTATCTGCCAGACATTGATTCCAATTTACCTGAGACAAATACATTCTCAGCCCATTGAAATTGGCCTTTCTTCAATTAAAGATTTTATTCTAGATTGTTTCTTGTTGCATTAATGCTATTTGCATGAGTCTAAAGTCTTAATTACCTGGTATTATCTGCAGTTTAAATCTTTCTGATTTTTTCACTATTCCATTTAGTACAGCAGTGCACACATAATACCCTTCAAAATATCTCTTCAGATTAGTGATGCTTATGCCAGTGTAGATGTCAGCAGTATAGGAGAGGTCTTTGGGCATAGGTGTTCCTTTATCTTTCTCCAGTCTGAGGTTTTCAATCATAGGGGTTGTAACTCGGCAAGGAATGACAGCTTCAGCCCCTTCTGTTCCACCAATGAACATCTGTCGCAGTGATGGATTTACAAACAAATTCTTCGAGTCTTAAAAAAAACATAGAAAATGTTAAATTTGAAAGAGAAAATGGTTTCAAAATGCTCAGGTATGTAAAGCAGCAAAGCATAAGCACTCAGGTTTCATGTCTTTCACAATGTTATCATTAAACTGTGGCTGTCAAAGTAAACATTATTCATCAGCAATATTTGAAATGTTCTCAGTGTTCCTCGTTACGGACCTATGAAAATTTTATGAATAGGTAAATTGAAAAGAAAATAAATGGTTCAGAAAGATATATTAATCACAGAGTTTTAGTTGCCAGCAGTTTCAGCTTTATATGCCATCTCCCTATGTCTGCCCTACTGTATCTCAGGATGAGCTGATGCAGTGTTGTCTGCTATACATGCCACTCACCACACGTGGCAAATCAGCCACAGGCACATGGAGAATTGATGTACTGCATTTTACAACCACACAATACCGAATTGCTTTAAAGTTGCAGCAATGGATATGAGTTTGAGTGTTACTCTCTGGCTTTTATTTGTTGCTCTTCCCTAATTGAGAAAGGAAGGATCAACCATGTTGCTGTGAAACAGGAATCGCATATTGGTCAGACCGCAATTGTTTAACAGATTATAGTTCAGTTGACAGGTTTCTAGTAACCTGGAAACTGAAAAGCTATTTGTTCAATGAAACAAGATAAACAGTAATAGATATAAAAACAAAAAAACTGCAGATGCTGGAAATCCAAAACAAAAGCAGAATTACCTGGAAAAACTCAGCAGGTCTGGCAGCATCGGCGGAGAAGAAAAGAGTTGACGTTTCGAGTCCTCATGACCCTTCGACAGTTCTGTCAAAGGGTCATGAGGACTCGAAACGTCAACTCTAAACAGTAATAGGTCTATTGAAACAAGCGATTGAAAGGAATAGGGTGCTTTAAGGAGTAAAAGGAGAGGTTAAGAAGGTTGATCATGAGCCAAAGGCTTAATAAATATCTGAACACCCTGTTTGGAAGTGGCAGTTGACAGACTGTATGCAAGGCAAGACTCATGAGCGCAGAAGATAATACATAGTGATTTGTCAATTCTTTTCCCTCCCCAAGTTTCCTAATAAGAAAATTGTGATAAAGTTGAGTCAGTTTACTTTTGAAAAATCTGTTTCTTTTAATAAACTGGCACACACTATCAGAAAAAGAACACATCAGTTCACAGATTGTCATCACCCTTTAGAAAAATGGATTATTTGTGAAGAGGAATTATGCTATCGAGTGTGTCTCAATTTACTCTCTGTTGTCTCTTTCCTCCATATCTGTTCTCGGTATCTCTCTTTATGCATCTCGCTTTTCTTTCCCTCTGTCCATTTTCGTTATTTGTTCCTTTGCCTCTGTAATAAATTCAACCCAAAAGGTTGGTGGCAGGATTGGGGCAGCATTCTTCCCTCTGCTTTTGAAAGAACAAAACAAGGAGATGCTATTGGGGTTGGGCTATCCCATCTAAAGCAGTAGCGAAAGGCAGAGGACCTACTACTTGACAAAAATCAATGCACTTCCAGGTGGTTTATGTACAAAATCTTTCTTTTATTGGAAAACAAAAATGCTTTAAGCCATAAGATGAAGGAAAAAAATTTTACTCAAAGGGTTGTGAATCTTTGGAATTCTCTAACCCAGTGGACTGCACATGTTTGGTCATTCATTCAAGACCAAGATGGATAAATTTTTATTGACTGAGGGGCATGAGAAAGTGGAGTTGAGGTATAAAATCAGCCATGATTTTATTAAATATGCAGCAGGCTCAAGGGGCTGTATGGCTTACTCTGCTTCTATTTCTTATGCTTTTATGATTTAAATTCAAGCCTTTCTGCCAGTGAAAGATTTCTTCAACCAGTGAACTTTATCTCACATGCTGTTGGCAGCAATGTAGGTTCTCTTCATCAGTATAAAAATCAGGCAGGAACAGAACATTTACGTTATTGATGCAGCAGGTTTTGTTTGTAATGTCAATGAGGGGTATGTCCAGGGTGCATAGAAGGTCACCTCATAGTTTGCAAAAGAAGATGACCAGCTCCAAAAAAAAACTGACACTATCTCCACAGCTCAAATAACAATCAGTGACTTAAAAACAGCCTTGAATATGGGTCATTAATTAGAGTCATTGTTCTAAGGTGACTGAATACATTAAATTATGATTTATTACATTTGATTCCATGTTTTATAGGAGAGTTTGGGACATTTATCACAATTCAGATACTTTTTCTGCAATACATGGAACTTAAAAGCATTGTCCAAGGCATTAAATGAGATGGTCATGCAGGGAATGCAAAGGGACATGTCTCTTTTATAGCTTAAGTTGCCCAATATCCCTTTGCTTTTATTGTTGCCAACAACAAAAATGTAAAATATGCATTTTTTCTTGTGCTGAATCGAGAAATTTATGAAAAGGTGCATTTTATTACCTGAATAATTCTTGGTTATTGCCCAGAAAATGTGATTTTCTAACACATTTTGTGCTTTTCCGTATGTAATGTGATTCCTAGAATTACATAGAAACTTGACATTTGGTGCAACTGGTCTATGCTGGTGTTTATACTTCACAGGAGCCTCTTTCCACTCCAATTACCTTTTTCCACCCAGTTCACCCATGTCCTTCTATTCCCTTCTCCACCATGTATGTGGTCAAAATTATGAACGATTTAGCTAGAGCAAATAATGAGAAACTGTTTCCTATAGCTGAAGGGTTGATAACCACTGGGCACAGATCTAAGTTGATTGGCAACCAATGGTTAGGATTTCAAATGCACTGCCTGATAGAGTGGTGGACACAAATTCAACAACAGCCTTCATAAGGAAATTGGATAAATACTTGACGAAAACATTGCAGGGATATAGGGAAGGAGCAGGGAGTGGGACTAACTGGATCACTCTTCAGAACAGCTAGAACAGAATCAATGGGCCAAATAGGCTCCTTCTGTGATATACAATTCTATGGTTTGATATGTGCATCAAGCCTCCCCTTAAATGCATCAATGCTGTCTGCTCCTTACAAGTTCCTCATTGTCGCCATTCTCCATATAAAATAATTCTTCTGAAATGTTATATTTGATTTGCTAGTGGATTTCTTATCTTAATTGCCTCTTGTTCTGGTCTTATCACAAGTGGCAACAGTTTCTCATGTCTGCCTTATCAAACCCCTTTATAATTTTAGCAATCCTTAACAGATCTCTTCTCCATTCCAGGGAAAAGAATTTCAACCTGTTCAATCTTTCCTGACATCTGTATCCTCTCAATTCTGGTAACATTCTTGTAATCTTTTCTGCTTCAATAATGTCCTTTCTGTAATGTGAGGACCAGAACTAGAGACAGTACCCTGAGTGTATTCAAAACAATGTTAATTTAACATTACCTCCTTATATTTGTATTCTATTCCTCTAGAAAAGAGCACTTGTACTTTGCTTGTATTCTTTACGGCTTTATCAATTTATACTGATAGTTTTGCTGAATTATGTATCTATTTGCAGATCTTATTGCTCCTCAACAATTTAGTTTCTTATGTTCAATGCCCTTCACATTCCTCCTACCTCACAGTCTGTCACATTGAATCATATTTGCCATTTATTCAATTCTGCAAGTCTTTTATGCAATTTGCTTCAGTCCTCCATATTATTAGCTCTATTACCCAATCTGGAACTATCTGAAAATTTTACACCATACCTCCAGTGTCTTAGCCCAAATCACTTATATATAGTGTAAACCAAATGTAATTTACACTGCTAGAGCTATAGATATTGTAAAAACTTAAAGCTAAATATTTGTTTTATTTGATTCATAATTCAATCATCGTCAGAATCATCATAAGATAACAGAGTGTGAGCATAATTCTCCAGGCCTACATGTGTGCTCATACCTTAGTTAAATGGGATACTTGTGGAAATAATAATGGTTGTAGGCTTATTTCCAACATGTAAAATTATTGAAATAGATGGAAATAACACAATAGTTTAATGCAAAATAGAGTGAATGTAAAGGAAACAACTTTAACTTGTATCTTTATAGCACTCAAATGTAGGAAGCCTTCCCATTGCAGTTTATATTAAGGGAGAACAAATAAAACCATTAGTTATTCCAACGCAACGCTCTGCAAAAATAGAATAAAAAGAAACTAAGCTAACTGATTTTGCTGGCAACATCCACTAACACACAGTTTTATGCTGAATCTTTACAAAAAGAACATTTTAACCAATAATTGCACTTACTTAAGAGCGGATCAAAATATATACAGTGTGTTGTACTTTCAATTCCAAAAGAAGAATTCTAACATTTTCAGTCCCTGCAATTCCATATTCAGCCTTGCCTGTCAAGCATGCATATCAGAAAATTGTGTGGGCACATTTCTTAAATTTATGCACATCATGGGCTGCACATGGGTGGGGGAAGTTGATGGGCGGGTGCGTACAGACGCATTTCCCATCGGCACTCCCAATCAGAGGCATGCCGCCATCTTACATGGGCGGGCCAATTAAGGCCCGCCCAGCGTGATGTCCACACAGAAGCGCTATGCACTCCCTATGCAGGCGGGGGGCACATGCGTACGAAAGAGCGGATTCATCTCCCTGAGGCTGAGTGCTGTGTATGTAAAAAAGACAAAAATAGAAAAATAAAATTTCCCTTACATGTCCCCTCATGTGACAATGTCACATGATTTCGGATATGTCCATAATTTTTACAAAATCTTCATTAAAATTTTTTAATGCCTACATGAAACCTCATCCTGCCCATGAATGAAGTTTCATGTTTGTTCCAGTTCCCGCCGGGGCTCCTGGCCTGCCTGCCAATCTTAAGGTTGGACGGGCAGGTCTTTAATTAATTAATTGACTCTGTCAATAGCCTCAATTGGCCATTGACAGGTCGGCGGTTGCACAACTGATTTGGCTGCGCTCCCGCCTTCCTGAAAATTGAAATGGGCGCAGTGACATCGGAAGTTCCCCCCGACATCACCGTGTGTCATTTTATGCATCAGTGAGCATGCCCCACCCCCGCTCGCCGACTCATAAAATTCTGCCCTGTGTGTCAGGAGCACTGAACTGAAGTGAAAAATGTATGGTTAAATTCCAACAGCAAATGCCAGAGCCACCAGCACAGGATGCATGAGTCCCCACAACCCCTGTTCATATGCAGTCACACATGGATGCAATTAATAGAAATTTATGGACAAGGCCAGCACTCAAACTTTGTGCTTATGCACAATTCCACATGTAAACTCAAGCAAATTTAGAGGCAACCTGCACTGGCTTTTACCGCTAACTGTTTAAGGCAGTAGAACTGCAGATTTCTGTCAGCAAATGCTGACATCAGACAAGTGTGAAAGTAACAGAGACCCCTTTGAACCTCCATAAAGCACCTTGGGATATTTCTCTACATTAAAGGCATTATAATAATGCAAGTTGTTGTTGCTGTTGGTCAACTGACAGAAGATGGGTGTTCTGAAAGCCAGTAGGTAGCCACATAGTGCCTCACCTACAGTTTGACCTGCCCAATATCTTTTCAGTGATCCATAGAAACATAGAAAATAGGAGCAGGAGTAGGCCACTTGGCCCTTTAAGCCTGCTCCGCCATTCATTATGATCATGGCTGATCATCCAACTCAATAGCCTGCTCCTGCTTTCTCCCCATATCCTACGATCCCTTTCGCCCCAAGAGCTATATCTAACTCTTTCTTGAAAACATACAATGTTTTGGCCTCAACTACTTTCTGTGGTAGCGAATTCCACAGGCTCACCACTCTCTGGGTGAAGAATTTTCTCATCTGAGTCCTAAATGGCCTACCCCGTATCCTCAGACTGTGACCCCTGGTTCTGGACTCCCCCACCATCGGGAACATCCTTACTGCATCTACCTTGTCTAGTCCTGTTGGAATTTTATAGGTTTCTATGAGATCCCCACCTTATTCTTCTGAACTCCAGCAAATATAATCCTAAACGGCTCAATCTCTCCTCATATGTCAGTCCCACCATCCCAGGAATCAGTCTGGTAAACCTTCGCTGCACACCCTCTATAGCAAAAACATCCTTCCTCAGATAATGACACCAAAACTGCACACAATATTGCAAGTGTGGTCTCACCAAGGCCCTGTATAATTGCAGCAAAACATCCCGGCTCCTGTACTCGAATCCTCGTGCTATGAAGGCCAACATAAAATTCCTCTCTTTCAAGCTGTTCAAATAGGAGGATTTCCATTTAGAGACCCATCAGTGCCAGTGCAAAAAAATTTTTTAAATTGTTACAGAAGCTTGTAATTGCTAGTCACGATTCTGGTCAGCAATAAAAGCCTTCCTCCACCTGTTTCCAGGAATGCTTTTGTGCAAACTAATGGGAATAATGCCCGAGAGTGGCACAGAAGTAATATCCTATGTAATCATCTCATGCAGCACCATTTCCACTTCAGCAGCTTTCAAACAGGGTGCTGGCTCACTCCTTCATGTGTCGGTAGACTCCTGCCTGCATCTTTAATTTGCTTTTTGTTCATGTCAGCCTGTTACTTCATCATCTCATGCCTGTTGAGCATTAGCAAAAGCTGAAGGTTTGAGATTAATTTTGAGCTTGTCTGAAATAAAGCTTTTCAGAATATTTTTTAACCTATTGACTGGAATGTTCCAGCCCCATTGGCGTCTGGCATCATGGAAGGCAGGGGGTTGACGGGGGAGGGGGAGCAGACAATATGGAAAGGAGGCCAAAAGTTGGTTTTGCATCGTCCTGAAACCAGTTTGTGATCCTCCGCTCCACCTGTCAATGGTGGGCCACGTTTCCCACTGCCACACGTCGGGAATATCATTTTAATACATTTGCATCTAATTATAAGCCCTGCTCACTGGAATCATCGGCCCACGTCAAATTTACAGTTCACGTTGGCATGACTTCAGAACAACATGCTTCACAACTGCCTTTGAAAGGCGTGCACCTGGTGACCAGAACTTCGAGGGGAACTTGGGAGGTGAGTGCACACAACTGTGCTCAGCGCTCACGAGCATCGCCCGTAGGGCAGCAAGGAAGAGGCACCGCGCATTCACGGGGGTCACAGACAAGTCACTATTTCCCGGATGGCTTTCAGTGCGGGTCAGGCCACAGGTTGTGGGCGCGGGGGGAGGTGTCAGGGGGATGGGGGGGTCAAGGAAGCATACAGACTGAAGGGAATACTCGAGCACATGCCAGGGGTGGGGAGGGGGACGGCAGCGCAGGCTGAGGGAAATACTCAAGCACACGCTGGGAGGGCCGGTGGCGGGGGAGGGGGGGGAGGGTTGAGGGAAGCGGTCACGCATTTGGAAAAGCTTGTCAAAAGTGAGCATTCTTTCACAGGTGAGGTTGATCAGCTGCTGCTCCTATGACATGCTTGGAGTCGGGCCTCTGAAACTTTTCTCCCCACTCAAGCAACACAAAAGCATGAAAATGCACCAGAACTTTTCACCCCAAGGGCGCAGACTGCAAATTAAGGTGCGTTTTAGTGGGCTTCAGAGCAATTGGCCAACTGGGCAAATTGTACAATCCCCTTGCGAAAGGTGGCCATGGCACAGTCACTGGTGGAGGTGCCCACAGCCCCTTGCAATAGCTTTATTAAGGTTTGGACCAGTATCCTCTTGGCTCAAGCTAACAGTGCAGCAGTGCGGGTTAGGAGAATGCCTGCCCCTTAGCTGAGAGCACAGCATGCAGCCCAACGGACAATGCTACCACCAATCAGTCAGGTGGAGTGGGGTGGAGGTGGGTGGAATTTTGGGCAGCAAATGAGCCAGTACACACTGGCATCCATGTGGTGGCCAGCAATCTCCTGCATGTGTGAAGGGGCCTTCAGACTTAACCAAGAGGGGTTCTTAGTACACCCATGCTAACCATACATTTCTCTCTTCGATCCTGCGAGAGGATAATCTCAGAATCATGCAGCCTGGTGATTTAGCGGTATGCCTCATGGATTAAACAGACCAGAGAAGAAGAGAGGAGAGGAGGTGCCTGCCTCCCTCAGGATGAAGGGGCAGCAGGGCCTGCTGTGCACACAGCTGGTGATCCACAGTAAGTCATCGCTCATAGGTGCCTCGCTAGGCCAAGGGTCTATAGATGGCAATTGTCATTCCTGCAGATGAACAAGAACCAGTGTCGCTGAAGACTGCGCATGTCCAGGGAACTGGTCAGTCATATGTACCACCTGCTGCAGGATTTGGCGCCACGGGGACATGGAGGGCATCCACTGCCAGTGGTTGTGACAGTGACTGCAGCGCTCAATTTTTACACTGGTAGCTCCTTCCAGGACTCCACAGGTAACCTGAGTGGGATCCTAAAAGCCTCCATGCACAAGTGTATCCAGGAGGTCACGGATGCCATCTTTGCGAAGGCTCAGAACTTTGTGCATTTCGCCTGGGATCAGGAAAGCCAGGAAGCAAGAGCACTAGGATTTGTGCAGATCCCAAGTTTTCCACCGGGTGCCATCGACAGCACTCACATGGCGCATCGATCTCCGTGGCAACAAGCAGTCAGCTACGTCATCCACAAGGGCTGCCACTCACTGGATGTTCAGCTGGTGTGCAACCACCACAAACACATCCACAGGTCTGCGCACAATTCCCAGGGAGTGTCCAGAGAGGCTGCAGGGATGGCTCTTCGAGGACAAGAGCTACCCACAGAGGGCGCGGTTGATGACGCCTGTGCAGTGGACTCAGACTGTAGCAGAGCGATGGTATAATGAGGCTCATGCAGCAACCCGGACTTTGGTGGAGCAAACGATAGACATTTCGAAAATGTGGTTCCGGTGCCTAGACAGGTCTGGTGGAGCACTGCAATACAGTCCCCAGAGAGTGTCACAGATCACTGTCGCTTGCTGTGCTCTCCACAACCTGATGCTGCAATGGGGGGAGGACATGGCTGTGGAGGAGATGGAGGGGCTGCATGTATCCTCTGATGAGGATCACGTCGAAGGGGATGACGGTGATGAGATCCTCAAAGGCAAGGTTGCTGCAATGAGGCCATTGCGCTGGCCAGACCAGGCAGGTGCGCTCGAGAGGCCCTCACTGCCGCAGGATTTGTGGGGGTGGGATGATGAGATGCAGTGAGGACAGTCCTGACAACCTCATTTTGCAGCTGTGAATGTTTCACAGCGCACACACCCTCAGCTCAGTGCTCAGGCTCATGACGTGGAGATGCAGCAGAGGTCCTGAGAGTTGCTAGATTCCAGGAGGATGATAATGATATGCAGTAAGGACACTCCATTGGTCTTCTTATTGCCTCTGTGAATATCAGATTCTTGTCTGGCTGAGGGCAGCTCACTTGCGCTCTGTGATCTAGGTCAATGGAGACCCAGGCGTGAAACTTTAAATGAACCTGATCCTTTGTCCACCTTCAGCACTTGACCCCTTCAGGAGCACAGTGTCATTGGTCACAGATGCTGAAGACATGGGGGGCCTAACCTCCGGCATCCACAGCAGAGGTGGAGGCAGCCTGCTGACTGCTACATCCTATCTGTGATGACCTTGTCAGGCATCCTCTGGAGGGCCCCGACCTAATTTCGGAGTCCTGTCATGTGGCAGTGGCACCCTCCTCGACCTTTAGAGCTGGAGATGTTGGGTACAGAGAAGGGTTTCGGATGGGCTGGACACTCCCATAGTCATCTGGGTGGATCGCCCTGGGGTGTGCATCTGCTGATCCTCCTCTCTACGGGTGCCCAAGGGCCCCAGGCAGACTCCTTGAGGAAAAGGGGAAGCTGGAGTGAGATTGACTGTCCCCCACCTCGTGTTGTCACTGTTGGAGGCCAACTGGCATCTGCAATGGGGTTGAGCCTGAGCAGCAGTGCAGGAGCGACATCACTGGCCAAGGTCTCCATGGCGACTGCCATCCTACCAATGTTGAACTCAATGCGTTGGCACGTCAGCACTATCATCTCAGACTGAAGGCATGAAGACTCTTCCGTCGAGCCTTGCAATCGGAGGAGTGCAGAGGACATCCCTTCCTGATGTTTCTGAGCTTGCCTTTGCAGCTCCAGCAACTAAGACATGACCGAGCTCACAGGCTCGTCATCTGACTCGGACTCAGCAAATTTCTGGCTTCCAGCAGTCCTCCAAAATCTGGGAAGCCCTTGCCGCCACCTGCTATGGATCAGACAGTATGATGTGCTCACCGGATTGTGACCCCGGGGCTACTCTAGAACAAGGCCCCACCGTGGTGTGTCTCTCTGCACTGGTGGAGGGTGTGGATGAGCGCTGTGATGGGTCTTCAATTAGCATATCATCAGATTCTTTTTCTGAGGTGTCTTTGGGGCTTGAGTCAAGGACCTGGCTCTTGGACCCATTCGGTTGCTTTCCAGATATGCCTGCGAAAACAAGGAGAGATAATTAGTGCATGGCAGGGGACTGCAGGGGAACTCACTCACAGCATGGTTGTCTGATGGATGTTGCGCCGCTGGATGCTCACTTGGTTGAGTACTGCCAACCTCACCTTCAGCACAGGAACATTCCAGATAGTCACCGGCCAGCTAAATGACTATTTTCAAAGTCTGTGAGGACCTTGGTGTCAGGCATTCCTCCACCAGTCTGCGACCTCCCCCTTTTGTTGTGTGCCAGCTTGTCCTGCATGAATACAGATGGAGAGAGTGTAAGCAGGATACCTGCTAGGCCAGATAATAAGGATGCCTGACATTTGTGGGTGCTGAGTGGTGCCATGGATGGGATGAGGAGCTGATCTGCAGGGCAGATGAAGGTGTGTATGAGAGTGTGACTGGTGATGTCCCTTGAACTGGCAGTAAGTGAGGTCCCTGTGAATGTGTGAGTTCAGAGTGATGAGAAGAGTCACTTACCCTGGCGGAACAGAGATTATTCATCCACTTTTAGCACTGGGTGGCTGTCCTCTTTTGCAGGCATTGACGCTGACCACCACTGCCACCACCTTCCATGCTGGATTGGTGACCTTGTTTGCTGGTCTTTGCCCAGAGCAGGGAACTTCACGGCAGGCGCGCACTGTGTCTAGTTCATGCCTGAGGGAGGTGTTGCTAAATTTGGGGGCAGCATGTTTCCTCCCTTTGACAGCCATTATTTTGCAGCAGCTTTCGATCCCTTACAGAGAGCTAGCTCTGTGCATGGGTGCCCTTTAAATATGGCGTCCGGATTACTGAAGGCCTGACGTGACAGCGGGGCGGGCGAATCAGAGGCCACCCGGCCAGTGATCTAGCATGTTTCCAAGGACTCATTATTAATGAGGTGGGACATGCCAGGAATGGGGCGACACAGCACGAAAACCCGCTATTGCAGCCGGCGGGTAAAATGTCATTTCTCCTGTCCGCTACTGCACTTTGTGTAAATCTGGGACGATTCTGCCCATTGTCACAATTCACTTGAACAGTCCCCATCTCCTTAATTTCACTTCCCTGCAGTATTCTGCTTCCATCATTGTTATGCTCCCTTTACCTGTCCAATTCAGCACCTGAGTTTGTAAATAGTTGTACCAATGGTCTACCCATGAAATTTGGGTGCTATTAATGTATTACCATTCTGATAAGATTAGCATGATTTCTTCAACATTTTCAACTAACACTGGCAGACAAAAATCAACTTACTACATCTTAATAAAAGACTGTTATTAATAGGACCTAGTTACCTTCCACAAATATGTAAAGGGAGCTGTTCTCAAAAGAAATGCGATTTTGGCATATGTATCGGCCCATGTGTTTTGGCTCTGCTGATTTGATATTGACGCGGCTTTGGTTAACGGCTTTTTTTGCACTTGATGGAGTTATCCACCTGACACCAGGCAGATCTGTACATCCAAGACTAATGCGATCACCCTTTTCCTTAATCAACGTGCCATTCTGTGGTTCAATCAAAGGTCCAGATACACCTGCACAAGAAATACAAGAACATTGTTACTTCTACCAGCTCCTTAATATTTTACAGATGTTTTATTTCTGATCAGTATTTTTTTATTTCACAGATCATTAGAGAGGTACATGTAGGCAGATATTCTTCCCATAGAAACTTCTCCTTGGCTTTGATTTCAAGGGGAGGATATTCCCCTCGTCTGGCAGATGCAGCGTCGGCCGTCCGCGATTGGGCCCTGACCACAATTTCATGCTGGCTGGCCAACTAATGATGTGAATCATGCGCTGAAAAACTCAGCGCTGCCGGGTTGGGGAGACCCTCCCTGGCTGGGAGACCAAGCGCAGAAGTCAGCACATGGGCGCAGTGCGCTCACAGAAAGCTCCCTGAAGGCACAGAGCTGCCTCAGGGAGCTGAAGATTTTCCACATTAAAATTAAAGGTTTTTAACAAAAGGGAAACATGTCCACTTCCTCACGGGGGAAGAATTTTCCCGACAACCCACCAACACATTTAATGACACAGAATGACGTCAGGCGGAACTCCCGACCTCACCCCACGTCACTTGGTTTTTCAGATCGGCAGGCGCACAGCCGAATCAGCTGTGCGCCTGCCAACCTGTCAACGGCCTATTGAGGCCATTCAAAAAACAATTAAACCAATTAGTGGACTTGCCCACCCAACCTTAAGGTTGGTGGGCAAGTCAGGAGCACTGGCGGCCACCTGAAAAAGCATGAATCCTTATCCACGGGCGCGATGAGGTTTCATGACTGAAGGATTCACTTTTATGTCCATGTCCCAACCCATGTGACATTGTCACATTAGGGGACATGGATGGTAAATGAAATTTTCGAAAGAATAAATTTTTCACTTTGGGAACTGATCTCCCTGAGGCAGCACTTAGCCTCAGGGAGATTGCAGCGCTCCTTCACGCACATGCATGAAAGAACACACATCCACATTTGGCATTCCCCACCACCACCCCCCCAACACCCCAGCCGACACAGGAACCGCACAGCGCTTCCGTGCAGACATCACGCTGGGCGGGCCTTAATTGGCCCACCCATGATAAGTGGCGGCGCACCCCCAATCGGGGGCGCAGGTTGGAAGGCTGTCTGTTCAAGCCCGCTCCCGCACTTCTCCCCCGATGGCGGGAAAATGTTGCCCATCAGCAGGGACGTGTTAGAAATTAGATTTTTAAATTTCTAATTTATTTTTAATTAACATCGGAAACCTCATCCCGCCTGTGGATGAGGTTTCCTCAAAAATCCAAAGGCTGCTTTGCCTTTTTCCCCACCCGCCAACCGTAAGGTCGAGTACGTGCCCGCACGCCGAGGTGAAAGTTCAGCCCCAAGTACTATTTCCAAACAGTTTCTTAATATACTGAGCAATGTATAGTCATGACTAACATTATGTGATCAGTGCTGATAAATGGTTTTGCTTTCCACACGATATTTAAGCATTTACGTCATTAACATTTTGTTATGGCAGTCTTGCCACAATGTTTTTTTTTAAACATTATAATATTCAGTTGAGGATTACAGTTTCCTTTTCTTTTGGTTTATATAAACGTAATGTACAAACCATTACAAATGTCTTATGCACAACAACACTAACCTAGTTTAGCTATTTACAGTGGTTCAAATCTTTCTGCTGGCACATTTTGAAACCTGTAATTGGCAACAATAGTACATACAGCTAAAGGCTAGCTAACATTTGATTCTGATTGCTGTGAAAAGATAGGGTTGCTTTTAAATCAGGACCGAATCAGGGTTGTGGGGGTTGAAGTTGGTGGAGAACTGTCCAGCCAGATGTTAAATCCTAGGTCTCATGCCCTCACACTTGACTCCTGCCGACAGCTGGAGGAAATGATGTTACTCTAAGCAGACACAAGTCAAAATGAGTGAAAGGTCGGGCTGCCACTAGGATGGAAAAGGTCCCCAGCAAGGTAAGTGGCATTTGGAAGCAGGGGAGCAGTTTGGTAATTGCACAAGTGAGGGAGGTGGTGTGTGGAATGAGGATGGCTGGAGCTGGGGTTGGGGGGGGTGGGGGGAGAAAGTATCCTGCTCCTCCTGGACTACTTTAAAAATTAAGCTTTAAAAATTATGATCGAAGTACTTACCTGGGCCTGAGAGGTTTTTGTTGCATGGGATCATAGTTGGGCCCTTGGTCAAAATGGCATATGTACACCATTGATGACATTGCGATGTGCAATTGTCATTTATATTAAACCTATTCTCCTCTGGGGTGAGCTCATGGCTGAAGACAAGTACAAATGGTAAGGCCCAGGAATGCCACATGAATTTCCTACCATCTTATCTCCCCAAGTCTTAACATATTGTTCCCGCCAAGCAAGGTCGGAGGGTTTTAAATCAACACTGATAAATCAAGAGGAGCATTTACTTGTTAAAATAAAGACTAATGAATACAGCGGTAACTTTTGATTCCCTGGGAGCAGGCAATGTATCTACAAGTGGCTTATTAACACTGTTCACATTAGTACAGAGTAGGACATCCATAGAACTTCATGCCTAAACCTAAAGTAGCTAACCAAGCATGCTACACATTCAATTCTGGCACGTCATGCTTTGCTTGATATTATGTACAATACAAATATCTATTTCTGTTCTTCAATTGTTGAAAATTAGAAAGCATAAGATGGGAAAGGTCACTTGGCTCTCAAACCTACCTAACCCACAAATAAAGTTCAATTTATCTTAACATGAACTTGACCCTGAGTATTTCATTTGCTGAGGGAAAGTTCAGCATAAATACTTCCTGATCTTCAAAGGTTAACTCCATAATAACTATTCATCCCACATCTTCACTGTCTTCAACTTCATTTCAGTCCATAATGTTGTCACTAGGATTTCCTAAAGGCTACGAAACATGACATTTTTTTACTGCGTCCAATTAAGCAGAGAAGAGCAGCCAACAAAAAGCAAATCTAGATTTTGCCCTTCCAAATATGGAGCATGCGCAGCGAAAATAACTTGAGCTGTGTAACGCAAGTACTGATGGTTGCAAGTCCATCACGAGTTGTGGTTGGTGGGAGCAATTTGAGGTAATAAATTAAGAGCATCATGCAACATTAACGCAGAATGACTTAAGCATGTTTTTTCTTATGGAGGATCAGTACAAAAATGCTAAATATGTCTGATGACATTGCTGCTGTACATATTCATATACACTTTAATCCTGCTCTTAAGTGGATATTTGGACAGAAGTTATATGTTTACATTAATGTTATGAGTCCTAACTGTCCCAATATAGTGTACACTATTTTAAATCTTATGAACTACATTCAGTGCAGCCCATGTTGCAATATAGCTGAAAATATAAACAAATACACACTCAACAATTGTTGTTGCAGTGAGGAAATGATGGAATAGGTTACTGGTGTTAAGATGAAAACAGCAGGAACCGTATAACTCAGTTTTGCTCACAGTTCTTAAGGGGCCCATTAACCATTGTACAGACCTAAGTTTTGAACTGCCACACCTCTATGTGAAGTACCATTTGAAACATTTTGTGAGACTATTGCACTTTTGAACACACTCTATCATCACACCTAAGCTACATAGCACATTTTTCTTGAAGTTGGAGGTAGCAGAAAGAAGCAACAAACAGAGGCTGATATATCGAGGCTGAGCAGGTCCTATGGAATCGAGGAATATCTCAGTGGGATCAGCAATTGTGGATGCAGAGAGAAGTTCTGGTCCACAATGTAAGCATCATCACTCAATGTTTCTTCAATTTCTTGGCTCTGTTGTTTGTAGCACAGTAAAGGCATGTGACTGTCAGTGACCTTTTTCCAGAAGACATGCAGAAAGCTGTTTCTGTGATTAATTACCAGACAAAGAGGAATTGACTATAAATCTCTTGCATTAGAATTTATGCAGCATGTTGCCCAATTTCCCTCAAAACTTTGGCAGAAGATCAGTGGAAACCCCAGGGAGGTGATGTAGAAACAGCATAAACCACTGTTGACGGCTAGCCTGGAGGTTTTTGGGCAATCATTTGTCAAGGTTAGAGCCGGCACTCAGGAGAAATATCATAGAAGTTTCAGTTCATGTAAAGAAAGAACTTGCATTTATATAATTACCTTTCATGAACTTAGGGCATCCTAGTATACTTTATAATGTAAAGCCTTTGAAGTATGGTCATTGTTGCAACGTAGGGAAACATGGCAGCCAATTTGCACACAAGGCTTTACATACAATAATGAGATAAACGACCAAATCATCTGTTCTATAGGTTGAGGCATAAATATTGGCACGGGAGAACTTTCTTGCTTTTCTTCATATAAACGCATGCATTATGTCATGTTCTTCTGAGAATAAAGACAGGTCTTGATTTAAAGTCTCATCTAAAAGACAGCCCTCCAATATGGCAGCTCTCCTTCAGTGCTGCAATGATGCAGCAGTTTAGAATGCACACTCAATTACTAGAATTGGCCTTGAAAGCACAACTTACTAATTGTAACAAAACAGCTCCTGCTGAGCCAAAGTTGGCACCTGGGCCATGGAATTGGAATGAAGAGACCTAACATATACCTTGGTGTCATCTATAATATCCTGCACTCAAGGGAACTCCATCACCAATGAAAATTGAGAGTCCTGTCCAACAGCACCTCCTTTCCACAGGAAAAGTGATGAAGAAGTTGTCCCTTGCAAACATAAGAGTTTGTGAGTTGCTTCACACAGGTGTGTGTTCCACACTGCCTGATGTGGCAGATATCCCTTGAGCCAGATTAGAAGAATACAGCAACATGAAATCTTCATACTATGATAGCTTTTCAATCTATTGGGAGAATTGTCCTTTATCCAGATGTTGTCTGCAACATGTCCTGCAGCAGACAGTACTACTCTGTAGCAGTTATTGTTGTGAAGTAGAAGCAACAAAGACCTCTGATGGTGTGGAGTGGTCAAGAAATACAGATCCCAGGATTAATAGCAGACCAAATATCCTGTGTCATTAAACTTAACCATGTTTGGCCCCTTGTGGATTTTTCTTCCGCTTCAAAATCATGCTGTCAACTCCCAAAGGAATACCCATCCTTATCACTTTATATAGTGACTCTACTGGCAGCGGCAGCACAGATTAAAGAAAGCATTGACAGGAAGAACAATACAAACACACGAATTAGGAGCAGGAGCAGGTCACTCGGCCCCTCAAGCCTGCTCCGCCATTCAATAAGATCATGGCTGATAATAACGTAACCTCAATCCTACATCCCTGCCTACCCCCGATAACCTTTAACACCCTTGTCAATCAAGAATCTGTCTAGGTCTACCTTAAAAATATTCAAAGACTCTGCTTCCATCGCCTTTTGGAGGAAGAGAGTTCCAAAGACTTACAAAACCCTCAGAGAAAAAAATTCTCCTCATCTCTGTCTTAAATGAGGGACCCCTTATTTTTAAAGTGATCCCTAGTTCTAAATTCTCTCACAAGAGGAAACATCCTCTCCACATCCAACCTGTCAAGGCCCCTCAGGATCTTAAAGATTTCAATTAAGCTGCCTCCTACTCTTCTGAATTCCGGTGGATACAAGCCTAACCTGTCCAGCCTTTCCTCATAAGACAACCTGTCCATTCCTGATATTAGTCTAGTATACCTTCTCTGAATTGCTTCTAATGCATTTGCGTTTTTCTTTAAATAAGGAGACCAGTACTGTACACAATACTCCAGATGGCAGTGTACTGAGCAAAACCAACAAATGCCTGCAGCAAATGGCACAGCAGGTAATTAAGAAGCAACTTAAGTCCCAGAATAACATTGCTACAATTATGAGGCTTATAAGATAGTTGAGTTTTGGAACTGTGTCTTTTACGTAAAATGAAATGGTCATGTAACCTGTTCTGATGTATGCCTGACAGCAGGACTGGGTGGTTTGATTGTTAGAGATCAAAGGCAAATTGTTTTATTGGGAAGAAGATGGCAATAATGGCAGCAACCTGTCAAACCGTGGATAGACTATTTGCCTCCAAAATCCCAGAAGTGTTGAGAACATTGGATTGTAAACAGCTGTCCTTTAAACTGTCCATTTAGTTCCAAGATGAAAGAGAGTTGTGTTCTCAAGGATAGCACCTAACCCACATGATTTAAGTTGCCATAGTGATGCATTCACGACAGGACGCGTACAGAGGCACCCATTGTCATATCAGGTTATAGGCTTTCCTAAAATATCTCTGAATAGTTTGCCAGGGTCTGGGGTGGAGAGAGAGAGGGAGAGAGCACGAGAGCGAGAGCGCAAGAGAGAGAGAAGTTAGAAGCCAAAAGCTTCAATGGTTCATCGCTAGAATGCAGATGAAAGCTCGAGTACAGATTGAAAAGATGAAAATCATGGTGAATTAAAACAAGGCTGGAAGATTTGCCTAGCTTTAGCTAAAGGGAAAAGTCTCCAGGAAAACCCACACCCTGGAAGACAATTCTGAAATTGAAAGTTTCCAGGCTGTGAAAGGGAAAGATTGGAAATAAACCCTCATCAACTAAGAATCAATGTGGAATGATCGTGGGAGTATTGAATGTCTACTTAAAGGACAGAGTAATGGATACCTGATTGTGCTTTTTTGGGTTGTGTTAAAAGTTATGTTCTGTAGACTAAAGTATAACTTGTCTACAAAGATATTGCTTAGTCAATATTGTTTTTAGACTTTTTTTACGATAAATATCTTAAAATAGGAAATCTTGTCATGTCAACCTTTCAGCTATTAACTGGAAGTTCAAATTATTTTTTTTAAATGTTAACCACCTCTACAGAGATTTTGTGGGTACAGTCTTAACTAGAATCAAGAGATTTATTGTGGAACTTATTTTTAAAATATACAAATTACATAAGGGCCATTCACATTGGCTGGGGAATTGGATGCAAGGTAAATTGGACGCACAATGTCAGGACCCACATTCACGGCCATGCTGCAGATGGAACTCCAGGAGATTGCAGTTTCATGTCATGTCTCGTTAACATTGAGCCATTCTCATTTTACTTGTATCTTCTAATTCTGTAATCACGTTTAATGTTAAATATCTGCTCTGTATGACCAACTAAACAAGCCTTTCATAATTTTCCAAATTTTAATCCATCTTTCCCTGAAGGTCCCGTTTCATACTGAGATATTGTTCAATAGACAGCTAGGCACCTTTCATAATTCATCTTTTGTCCATACTGAGCCAGTATGCCTTATTCAACCACGAGGGACATTACAGCTGAAACTAACCCTGTCCAATGTACCGGCCATGTGCATACACTTTTCAACAGAAGTTATTGAATTATGATTACAGGTCTCTCCCAATCTAAAGAAATGAAGGCTACCCAGTCTGGCCTACATTGACTCCAGTCAATGCTATGTGGTCTAAAGTGGCCTTATGATGCAGAAAATCAGGACTGAGTGGCAAATCTGTGCCCCTGATCTGTAACTATATTTCTATAGTAATGTTGGCCTAGATCTTCTGGTCTCCCGATTGTACGAGAGCAGTTGTAACAGAAAGATACATGCATAACCCCTCGTAAGTCCTGATGTAAGGGCATTCCCAGTACTTACATGGAAGTTTAAACTTAACGTTGCCGATTTTATCCTGCCCTGATTGCTCTGTGACTGGCTAAAACCACGGAAACTTGGCTATTTGCCCTATACTTACCCTGGTTTTAACACAAATTTACTTAGATCGTTTCATAGTCGAAATAAAACCAGCGAAACTCAAATAAATCGGCTGGAATATCAATGCACTCCAGAACCTACATCAGTGTTAACCTCTGCCCGACCATCCCAAACTAGACAGTGTGCTCATTCCTTCCCCCGCCCCGGTCAGTGCTCACTCCACCCCCTGTGAAGTGCTCACACCCTCCCGCACCCCTTCACTCAACATACCTTCCGCAATCCCTGGCCCTTGTCCAGCTGATGTCAGAGAAGTCAGCATTGTCAGGGGAAGGGGTAAGGGAGCTGAGCATTTTCAATCCCTGAAGGTGGCAGGGGAACACTGTCGGGATAGAGGGGGGATTTGTACTGTCAGGAGGTGAGGACGGAGTGGACATTGTTGGGAGTGAGGGAGGAGGGAGAACACTTCGGGGAGGTGAGAATTGGTGGACATTGTTGAGAGTGAGGGAGGAGGGAGTGGACATTGTTGGGAGTGAGGGAGAACACTGTCAGGAGGTGAGGATGGAGTGGACATTGTTGGGAGTGAGGGAGAACACTGTAAGGAGGTGAGGGAGGAGGGAGAACACTGTCAGGAGGTGAGGGGGGATTTGTACTGTCAGGGGGTGAGGGTGATGCAGTTTTGGAGGTTGTCAGCTCCAGGCAATCTTAAACCCACGAGTTTTTCCCTCAGTCCCATCTTGTTCATTCTAAGAATTGGCAAGTACTTGATTTAGAAAATGCCGGTCACGGAATATTTAATAATTGTAGAAACTAAAAATCACATTTTTTTACTGTGAAACAGAGCTGGAAATAAACAAAATTAACACCAGGTTTGGGATATTTAAACACTCAATTCTCGGAATACGGCGATTAGTGGTGTAAAAAGGGGGCGAGGCTTGGCTTCGCGCTGCGCTGAGATCCACCTGGTTTTCCACAATGGCGGTTTCAGGGAGTGGCCTGCACTTGGAAGTCTGGCCTTAAACAATGTTCGCAGGAATGTGCGTATTTTTTTCCTGTGATTAGCACAGTGGGAATTGTTCCAACACTAATCCAAAGATTTGGACTATTGAACTGATGTCAAAATGAAACCTGGCAAACAGAACAGCGGCTGATTACAGATTGGCACTATTTGAGTGAATGATGTACTTACTGCCAATCAAGAGATGGGCAATTTTGAATTTTAGGTGTTGAAATTATCCTCCTTGAACTTCTCCTTAAATTCTGAAATACATCTATGTCCTTTTGAATGCAGGATGCTGAAACTGTACATAGGGAAAATCTTCAGATGCTCATTCACAGCACAAAGCTGCATTCCCGGATTGTTTGTGTCACCATGACTAATGTATAGTTATGCATTAAAGTAACAAATATGTTGGTTTGACTTGTTTTCAAATATCCTGAGTTGTATCTCAAATGGTGCTGATTAAAAACAGCTTCCCACTGATTAGAAACTTGCATAACACGCAAACCTTTTTTTCTTTTTTGGAATTTGTCGATGAACACTTATTCATTATATACGTATTTTATGCTCCCTAATTAACTTGCATTTGCCCACATTAGAAACCTACTTCCAAATCTGTACCATAACAATTTATTTTTTCACAGTCATTTGACTGGTATTGATCTCTGTAACACTGCTCAACTGGCTACATAACTTTGTGCCAACCACAAATTTCAAAATAAGATTCCTTCTCCCTCCATAATGTTTCTCACCAGTAGAGGTATCAGAGGAACCAAAGTGGAAACCTGTGGAACTCTTCTTGACTCTGCCTTCTTGGCAAAGGCTTCAACATCTATCATCACCTAATTTCCATTGCCAAACCAGCCTTCAACATACCTGGCTAATTTCTATTAGTCCCACATATTTTCAACTCTCCAAATGTGAGACTCACATGCCACTCACTGGCTGTTTTAAATCATTAAAAAAAGAATAACTAAATAAAAAAAGATTTGCATTTGTTTAATGACTTTTGTGACCACCAGATGTCCCAAATGTTTTACAGCCAATGAAGTACTTCATGAAGTGTAGTCATTTTTTGTACTATAGGAAATGCAACAGCCAATTAGTGGGTAGCAAACTCCCAAAAACAGTAATGTGATGACAGCCAAATGTAATAAACTTGGGGAGTGCAGGACAGATTTCTTGTAAGGACGCAGTGAACTTTATTAATAGACTTCAGAGGAGGCTACATGCTTGTTCCAAGACAAAGGCTAAAAAGTTCCACCCCTAAGATTCCCTGCGCTTAGGGCTAATCAGTCTATACAGTCACATGATCCCCATAACAGTAAGAAATGGTTTAACTTACAATTATTACATTCTTCCCCCTTTACTTTTGTTTTTACCCTTTTATTTACAAAACATCTTAATCCATATCAGATACAATTAGTTACAGTTCATGCCATTCTAAATTCAGTCTTTGAGGAGGTTTTCAGATTCAGGTAAAGTGATGCAACTCTTCAACTGGAGATTCTTCCATTGGATCGACTTGACCAGGAACTGCAGCATCAGGGACATCCTTAGGCAATGGCAGTTCGGAATTATTTACTTCACCAGAGACATCGGGTATGTCTATTCTTTGTCAATCTGGCACCTCAGGCTTCAAAGTTTTGACTTTGATTTCAGCTGGATTAACTAGTTGTTGGAGGGTTTCTTGACTTCTGAGATGATCCACATGTTTTCTAACAATCCTGTTTTCCACTTCTACCTGATAAGATAAAGTTCCTGTTTCAAAGGCAATTGTACCAGGAGCCCATCTTGGTCCAGCTGCAAAATTTTGTTAAAAATCTCTATCTCACAGTGAACCCTTTACCTTTACTGTGAACTTCATGATTTACTTTCTGACTCCCCTGCTTTCCCTCCATCTTCCCTTCTAAATTAGGGAATACTAGACTCAATCTTGTACCAAGTCGTTGCTTCATTAACAATTCTGAAGATATTAAACTAGTGGTTGCATGAGTCGTGCGATAGCTGAACAGGGATCTTGAAATTATTGTTTCTAATGTTCCCTCTAATAGTTTCTTCATGCCTGTTTTAAAGGTTTGTACTGCTCTTTCCACCAAGCCATTAGAAGAGGGATGGCACAATGCTGTTCTGATGTGTTTAATCCTATTTAGGTTCGTAGATCTTTGGAATTCAGTGCTAGTGAAAGCAGTACCATTGTCTGACACAATAACTTCAGGTAAACTATGAACACTGAAACTCTCGCGCAGTTTTTCAAAGGTTGGCAGATGATGTCAGTGATCTCACTTCACGTCCATCCATTTGGGATGTGCGTCGATAATCATGACAAACATGGTACATAGAAATGGACCTACACAGTCTATATGTAGTCAAACCCAGGGCTGACCAGGCCACTTCCACAGATGCAATGAAACTGAAACAGGCAACTTCTGCTGTTGTTGACACCGGAGACAGTGTTTCACCATTTTTTCTATATCACTGTCTGTACCTGGCCATCAGATATAACTTTGTGTGAGCATCTTCATTTTCGAAATACCAGGATGCGCACTGAGGTTCTTCTAATAAAGGTTCTCTTCCCTGCACAGAGCTAGTGACTCTTGCTCCCCATAACAAGATACCATCTTAACAACTCCGTTCAGATCCATGTACAAGGAATGGTTTCAATTCTTCGGGAACATGTGCATTTGACCATCCTTGTAACACTTGTCCATGAACTCTTGCTAAAATTGGATTCCGATTCGTCCAACTTTTTATCTGTCTAGAGCAGATTAGTGAGGAAGCCAGGAAATCTAATGCAAGTACTACCTCTTGAGGTACTGGTACGTATGTAATACTGTCAAGCAAAGGAGGACGACTGAGGGCATCTATGTTTGCTATATGTACACCCGGACAGTGCATAAAAGTGTACCCGTATGCCAACAAAATGAAAACCCATCTTTGAATTCTAGCAGAGGCTATCGGTGGGATTGCCTTATCTTCACTAAACAATCTTAACAGTGGTTTAAGATCCGACACTATGATAAAGTGTCAACTGTGTAATATTGATGGAACTTCTTTACTCCAAATACAAAAGATAAGCCCTCTTTTACAGTTTGCGAGTAACCTTTCTCAGCTGCAGAAAGGGTTCTGGATACATATCCTATTGGTCTTTCAGATCCATCCTCCATCTGGCGTGACAATAATACTCCGTAGGAAGATGCATCGCAAGTGAGTATAAATTTCTTCGAAAACCATAGTGCACTAGCAGGCACAATGAGTTTGAAAGCTTCTTAATTCTAGTGAAGGCTTCCTCTTGCTGTTCTTTCCAGGACCATCTGTGGTTCTTCTTCAATAATAAATGCATAGGGGCTAACACTGGATAGATTAGGCAAAAACCAATCGTAATAATTTACCATGCTGAGAAAAGACTTGAGCTCCATGACATTGGAAGGAGAGGGTGCTTCCTTGATTTCCCTGACTTTTTCCTCTAATGGATGGAACCCTTGAGAATCCACTCAATGACCCAGATATGCAACTTCCTCTGCTTGGAAGCTGCACTTTTCTTTTTTTAAATGAACACCATAAGACCATAAGATATAGGAGCAGAGATTAGGCCATTCGGCCCATTGAGCCTGCTCCACCATTCAATCATGGCTGATAAGTTTCTCAACCCCATTCTCCCGCCTTCTCCCCATAACCTATAAGACCAGCCTCTAATAATCTCTTCAAAACCTTTTCCAGCTTTGCCACATGCTCTGCTTCTGTGATTAAGACGTCGTCCAGGTACACTATAACTCAGGGAGTCCTTGTAGTAGGCTTTTCATAGTTCTGTGGAAAATTGCACAGGCCGGGGACACACCGAAGGGTAGGCATGTATATTGGTAAGGGCACTTGTGCGTGTTTATGGTGACATATCCTCTTGATGTGTTGTCCAACTCGAAATGTTGATACGCATGGCTCATATCCAGTTTAATATACGATCTTTCTCCTGCAGGTTTAGTATTCAAATCTTCAATCTTTGGGATTGGGTATTTATCTAATTTCACAGCCTTGTTTCCCATTAATTTATAATCTCCACAGAGGCAAATGGTTTGGTCCGGCTTTAGTACAATGACTATGGGTGCTGCCCATTCTGAAAGCCGGACTGGCTGTGTTATTCCTAATTTCTCCAAATGACATAATTGCATATCAACCTTTTCTCTCAGAATTTGAGGCACAGGTCTTGCCTTAAAAAACCAGGGTGTTGCTTCAGGGTCCACGTATATTTTAGCTTCTAGACCTTTGATTTTCCCCAAGTCATCTCAGAATACTCTGTCATGCTTTTTCAGCAACTCTGGAATTCCTCCAGCCCTGACCTGAAAAATTTCTGACCAATTTAGTTTGATTTCTTTCAACCAATCTAGTCCAGAAAATGATCTGGACTAGTCGTATAAATACTGTGGCTACAAGAGCAGGTCAGAGGCTAGGAATAGTGCGACAAGTAACTCACCCCCTGACTCCCCTAAGCCTGTCCACCATCTACAAGGCACAAGTCAGGAGTGTGATGGAATACTCCCCACTTCCCTGGATGAGTTCAGCTCCCACAACACCCAAGAAGCTCGACACCATCCAAGACAAAGCGGCATGCTTCATTGGCACCCCATCCTCACAAACATTCACTCCCTCCACCACTGGCGCACAATAGCAGCAGTGTGTACCATCTACTAGATGCATGGCAGGAATTCACCAACGCTCCTTTGACAGAGCCTTCCAAACCCATGACCACCACCATCTAGAAGGACAAGGGCAGCACCTGGAAGTTCCCCTCCAAGTTACTCACCATCCTGACTTGGAAATATATTACTGTTCCTTCACTGTCACTGGGTCAAAATCCTAGAACTCCCATCCTAACAGCATTGTGGCTGTACCCACACCACACAGCCTGCAGCAGTTCAAAAAGGCAGCTCACCACCACCTTCTCAAGGGCTGCTAGGGATGGGCAATAAATACTGGCCCAGCAAACGAAGCGCACATTCCAAGAATAATTTTTTTAAAACAATCGCGGCCCAGAAGACTAGGTCCTTCTCCAGGTACAACAATTATTGGTAGCTGAGCTGGCTGTTGTCTGTATGATACAGGTACAGAGGTGATGTCTTTCACCTGGGGGAGGCAGTGGTGTAGTGGTATTGTTGCTGGACTAGTAATCTGAGAGATCCACTGTAATGGCCTGGGGATCCTGGGTTCAAATCCTCTCACAACAGATTTGAATTCAATAAAATCTGGAATTAATTGTCTAATAATGACAATGAAGCAATTGTTGTAAATACCCATCTGGTTCACTAATGCCCTTTAGGGAAGAAAATCTGCTGGCTTACATGTGACTCCAG
Organism: Carcharodon carcharias; assembly: GCF_017639515.1. NCBI lineage: Eukaryota > Metazoa > Chordata > Chondrichthyes > Lamniformes > Lamnidae > Carcharodon > Carcharodon carcharias. The sequence continues at coordinate 152,776,563 of NC_054467.1, read as the reverse complement.
ACCCACAGCAATGTGGTTGACTCCTAAATGCAAGGACAACTTGGGATGGGCAATAAATGCTGGCCTAGCTAGTGATGTCCAGATCCAATGAATTAAAAAGAAAGCCTGTATTGTTTCCATTGTATATGTTTTTAACTAAGCAGCAGTTTTCTCCAAACTCAAGGGCTGCGTACCTTCTCTGAGGTATTTAAAGATCTGTTCTCTGACCACTGTGGTCGATGCTCCTGTGTCAACCTCCATGAGCAGAGGTTTTCCATTCACTTGAAGTGTAACAGTGATTGGTTCAGTTTTCCTGGCTGTCAGATTGTGTAGGGAATAAACATCAGCCTCAGTAGCTTCTGACTCATCTATATTGTGCATTTCATTTAACTGGACCTGCTGTCTGAATGAATGTCTTGATCTAGTCCTGCGCTGTTTAACAACATGCCCTTTTTTGTGGCATTCTGCTTCTTTAACTCTACAGACTTCGGGTGCATGATTACCCCACAATGGTAATATTTTAACTTCTGGGGTACTATGAGCTGCTTCCAGCATTCCTTTTTGCTTTTCTAGTGGTAGGGATCGTGTCCCGTTTCACTGTAACCTCCCTGATCTTCGCGACACGCCCGGTGGCAGATTCCCACCCTAGCTGCAAAACGGCGCCATGTTGCACACTCTGCAGAGCCTGCGGGTCCCACTCAACACTTTCCATTGCTAACGCTATCTCCAATGCAACTTCAGGTCTATTTCAACTTCTGCAAGCAAACGGCGTTGAATGGCATCGTCATTTATGCTGCAAACCAAATGATCTCGCAACATGTCATTTAAAGTATTACTAAAGTCACAGTGCTCCATTAACTGTTTTAACTCCACGACATAAGTTATGATCGACTCACCGGGGGCCCTTACTTGAGAATTAAACTTGAATCTTTGCATGATCGCCAAGGGTTTAGGCTGAAAATGTCCTTTTGTGAGGTCGACTAGGTCAGTGAAGGATCTGGAATTTGGCATGTTCGGAGCTGTCAAACTACGGATTAGGTTATAGGTTTTGTTCCCACTGACACCCTGGAGAATTGCCTTCTGTTTCTCCTCTGCTGTTATTTCATTAGCTACAACGTAGAACCCTAATCTCTCAACGTATTGTCTGCAATCCTTGACAGATAAGTCATACAGGTCAATTCTACCAAAATGAGGCATTGCTGGTGTGTACTTCTTTCCTTAAAATTGGAATCATGAGGCAAGCTGCATCAGCGATTTTTATCCTTATCGCCAGTTGTAATAAACTTGGAGAGTGCAGGGCAGGTTTCTTCTAAGAAGCAGTGAACTTTATTGACAAACTTCAGGGGAGGCTATATGATTGCTCCAAGTCCAATGCTAAAACGCTCCGCACCTCAGGTTCCCCACACTTAGGGCTAATCGGTCTATACAGTCACATGACCCCCATAACAGTAACTTACAATCATTACACCAAATAATCTGTTTTTGTGATCTTGATCGAGGGATAAATATTGGCCAGGATAACTCCCCTGTGCTGCTTTGAAATAGTGTCTTGGGATCTTTTACATCCACCTGAGAGAACAGACAGGGCCTTGGTTTAGCGTGTTTCCAAAAGACACGAGCTCCGACAGTGCAGCACACGAGTGACATCCTTGATATTTTGGTTTTCGGCCCTGGAGTGGGACTTGAATTCAGAACCTAGTGCTTCAGTGGCAAAAGTGCTACCAACTGAGCCACAGTTAACACTGTGATGGAGTTGGATGAATTTAGATAAATTTATATTTCTGGCTATGAGGCAACCAATTAGATATGATTTTATTTTTATTAGCACTAGGTGAAGGTCGTGTTTGCCTCAGTTTCTATTAAACTTTGCAACACAGCAATGGAAAGTTTTGGAGATTACTGTGTTCACAGGTCCCAATCTGATATCAGTCTGTGGTCCTTGACCTACCATGTGCCTTCGGTACTGACTTATCTATATTGTTGGTTTTCATCAAGTTAGCGAAATGGTGGTAATTTTTTTTAGATGCATGGCACATACACATATAAGGCACTTTAAACTAACACAAGTCATATTGTTCCAACTGAATAACTAATTTGGACAAGGAAAGACAAGGTTACCTCATCTTCCGATTAGGCACTTTACAGCCTTCCGGATTTAATATTGAGTTCAGCAACTTAAGATCATGAACTCTCTCCTCCATCCCCAAACCCTTCCCGATCCCCCTTTTTCCAATAATTTATAATTTTTTATATATAATTTTTTCAATATATATTTTTCTTTTCCCAACTATTTCCATTATTTTCAAATGTATTTCCATCCATTGTTTTATCTCTACCTTTTCGCCTATTTTGATCCCTTCCCCCCACCCCACCCCCACTAGGGCTAAATGTCACCTGCTCATCCTGCTTTCTACCCTTAATGTCATCATTAGCACATTCCTCAGCTAATATCACTACCTTCAACACCCTTTGTCCTTTTGTCTTTGACATCTTTGGCAATCTCTTCTTTGCCTTCACCTATCACTGACCCTCTATCCAGCTCTAACTGTCCCACACGTCTTCAGCCAGCTTATATTCCACCTCATTTCTATATTTCTTAGTTCTGATGAAGTGGCATACAGACTTGAAACGTTAACTGTATTCCTCTCCACAGATGCTGTCAGGCCTGCTGAGTTTTTCCAGGTATTTTTGTTTTTAGTCATGTTAGTATGTTGCTCTAACTGGACAAGGGAAGGTTCGATTTGGTTTGGTTTGGTTTGCTTCCAAATTCTAGTGGCATACACCCAAATTATTCCAGAATAAAATATTGAGATTGGTTCAATTGGAACGAGTACCATCTCAAATGTATAATCCACCAACTCCTATTACCAATATTGTACCCAATCCTATCTCCATCTGACAATATAAACAGTATATTAGTTGACTGGCAGCTCTAAAAGCAGACAAATACAGTAAACTTTGCATTTGTACATTACAATAATTAGACTAGACATAGGCTGTAGAGCACTTTGAAAGCTCCATGATCGTGAAAAGCACTTTATAAATGCAAGTCTTACTTTTTTTCAATTGCAGGCCACAGATTCAATATCTCATATCACTGGATTACAAACTCAGATAAGCTCCTGAATGGAACCAGACATTCTGGTACACTGTTCCAGTTCTTGCCTCATCAACATTAAATATGTCATTTAATTTTCTTATCTAAAAGTTGGGTCTCAGCAACAGTCTATCTGCTTATTGCCTGTAGGCATGATTCCAGCCATGAATGTCAACATCAGAAGATCCAGTCCAAGAAGTTTCTTCCAGCTGGAAATGTCCACTACTTTTAATGTTCCTGGTCAAAAGTGGAAACATGTGATTAGTAATATAATCTACCCTCGAAAAATTTTCAAGTACAACACAGATTCATTAAGATTCTAAAGATAAAAACAAAAAAACTGCAGATGCTGGAAATCCAAAACAAAAACAAAAACAGAATTACCTGGAAAAACTCAGCAGGTCTGGGAGCATCGGCGGAGAAGAAAAGAGTTGACGTTTCGAGTCCTCATGACCCTTCGACAGTTCTGTTGAAGGGTCATGAGGACTCGAAACGTCAACTCTTTTCTTCTCCGCCGATGCTGCCAGACCTGCTGAGTTTTTCCAGGTAATTCTGTTTTTGTTTTTGTTCATTAAGATTCTGTCTGCTTTGAGGAAATATTATATGAAGAAAGGCTGAAAATTGTTCTTTCTTCAGTTAGAACAGTCCAGATTACAGGGCAATATGGCAAAAGTGCTTAAATTAGGAAATAATGGAACAGGTTGGACAGAAGCAGGTTGATTCGTGTTGTTGAAGGGTCAAGAATGACAAGATTAAATGTAAGAGATTTAGAACAAAGGGCAGGAGAAACTTAATTGCACACAGTTGTAAGACTGTGGAATTCACTTCCAAGGTTAGTGGTTCAGGCAGGAACCACATCAACATTCAAGACTAGATTAGATAGATGTTATGGCTACGTGAGGAGGGGTCAGAATGACTACCTTGGTTTCCCACTAACCGTAAAAGGTGTTTTTGTGAATTTACTGTGAGGGTATTCAGTCAATATCTATGCTTAACCATTTACGTGCTGATTGCAAAGAAACAAGTCTGGCAGACTTTCTTGAGGTTAAAACAGATGGGTTAGTTTTTGCTGAGTTAAAAACTCACCCAAATAAAGATATAAAACATGTTTAAAAAGGTGAACTCGCATCTTGACCTTCGCAACCTACATTCACACACACAAAAGCATGCAAAATTTACAAGTTATATTGTTGGTAGTTACTTTCTTAGCCAAATTAAACTTCAATGCTGAAAGGTAAAAATTTGAGAGTTCACGATTTATGAGTCCTTTGCTGGTATCTGTGTCTGCAGCAGAAATTTTTCACAGTGATCTTGAAGTTCCAGGAGTGGAGTTGAAACCCAGAGACAATTTCTTTTTAAAACATAATCTGTCTTTTCCAAAAAGTCGATGACCTTTGCAGCTGAGGTTCCTTTCAATGAAAAATTCTCCATCTCTGTGCTAGGTTTTTAAATGTATTAGACTTAGGGTCTTGACCTGAGGGAGAAGAATATTGCTGCCGACTGGCAGATTTTTCTGGACTGCTGTTTTAGTGCAATAGCTGGTCAGAGCCAGTAAGTATAGACGGTTCTGGGCAATTGTGCACCAATTTAGAGAGCTGTGCTTGGCAAATCTGTCCCAGGCCCAGTATGGGGAGGGAAAGGGCCTGTCCATTCTGTGTCAGTTGTGCCCAGCATGGTGTTCAGGGCGTGGTCCGTCCCTCACACAGGTTGCTCCTTGGGGTTGTTGGATTGGTATTGGGACGGAGATGGCACAGTCAGGGAAGGCATCTGCAGCCTATAGGTGGGGAACAGGTAATATAGTGTGGTGGGGAGGAAGCACTTAATGGCCTCTTAGGGAGATCTCGGCATGTCACGTGCAAAGGGCCTCAAGATGGCGAGAGGTCAAGTCGACATGGGGCATTGGGACAATAACATCAAACAGTTCAGGGGGGACAGGGGTGTCAACAGCAATCAGGATGGGATCCAGGATTAGAGGGGGAGGAATGAGGGTGATCAGAGGGAGGGAAACCTGCACATTATGCTCTTCCAGCACGATGGGAGGAACTTCAATGGTGATGGGGGGCGTGGTGGTTGGTAGCTGGTCTCATCATAAAACCTGAGTGCCTCCATTTTGCAAGCTGATCCAATGAAACAGTGCAAAAGTAAGCTATGAAATAAATCACCAGGGGAGGGATCTAAGGGCTTGTGAGAGGAGTCAAATACTGCACTGGGCCAAGTGAAGGGGCACCTACTAATTAGCGCTTTACCAAATGGAGATCACTGCACAGCTGAGACATGTTGGGAAGACTCAAATGCCAATTGAAGAATTCATGGTGCGTATTCCAGCGAGACTCCATTCCACCCTGGGGTCAGGTTTTGATTGTGTTCCAATGACCATTTGTCCCTCCAACAGGAAAGCATAACCCTCAGAAGGATCCAACTGTAAAGGGACAACAGTCAAACTGCATATGCCTAATGTCCCAAAGACGTCCACACCTTGGAGCTGACAGGTCCAGGCTTCGCACACCTATCTCATTACATCCGTGCAAAGTCTTTACTTTAGCCCAAGTATGAACTTTAGTCTAATCCAAAATAGTCAGTCTGACAGAGCCCTGACTTCGACTGTCAGCACCTGGCTGCATTCATCCAGATCCAACCCCCTTTCTGAAAGTGCTGTCATGCCTTGGGCCTTTTGGCGTGGGGGGGAGGGGTGGTGGGGTGCAGAGTGTGGTGGGGGGGCAGTGTGGCAGGGTGGGGTGGGGTGGAGGGAGGGGACGAGTATGGCCAGTGGGGAGGCCCTTCCACTGATGCTCAAGGCTATGCTATAGATGCCAGGGACGATCCGGGGATAGAATACCTGGAATAAGGGCTATCCATGGGCTTCACAGTGACTAACTAGCTTGAGACTGGAAGGTGATCATTGCAGGGTTATGTTAAATCATGTATCTGTTCAATATTTCCGCAGAGCCGAGCAGGATAAGAGAATGATACAGCAAAAAACACTGCCTTTTTCCTGGCAGTCAGGAAATGGAGGAGAAGAAAGGGCCCATCGCTGTCAGACAGGGCAAAAGGAAGCACCTCACCCTGAGGAACATGGTCACTATGGGCCCCATGAAGACCCAGAAGCTAAGGCTGAAGACCCATTCAACTGAAGCATTTGGCTCAACCAGGGGTGTACTGAAGACACTTCTCATACCTACAGATGAGTGAGAGATGGTGGCATAGACGCCTTCACTTGTCAAGGGATGTGGTGGCTCACATCTGCAACATTCTTTGGGACGATCTGACTCCACAGGGAGTGGGAGGCCATCCATTGCCAGTGGCTCTAGAGGTGACCACTGTACTCAACTTTTTTGGTGAGTGGCTCATTCCAGGGGTCCTCTACAGCACATCCCAAGCATCTGCTCATAAATGCGAGACATTACTCTTGCCCTATTCAGTAAGACACACAATTACATCCAGTTTTCCCTGGACGAAACCAGCCAGGCTGCCAGAACCGTGGGGTTTACAATGATCTCCGGCTTCCCAAGGTGCCATCGACTACACACGTGGCTTTAAGAGCTCCCTGGCAGCAGCCACTACATCAATAGAAAATGCTTCCACTCTCTCAACGTACAGCTAGTCTGTAACCACCAAAAGCAGATTATGCACGTCTGTGCCCTGGGAGCTCCCATGACTCTGTCACCTTGAGCCATTCACAGGTGCCAGAGATCTCTGAGGGCCCTCGGCATATCCAGAGTTGGCTCTTCAGTGACAAAGGCTACCTGCTAAAGATGTGGCTAATGAGGCCCGTTAGACAGCCACAAAGTGCTTCAGAGGAGAGGTACAATGTGTCTCATTCCACGACAGGCTCCTTGATTGAGCAGACCATTGGCATGTTGTAGATGTGTTTCAGATGTCTGGACCAGTCAAGCGGCGATCTCCAGAACTCCCCCCAGAGGGTATCCCACATCATCGCAGCTTGCTGTGATCTACACAACCTGGCACTACAAAGGGGGGATGACTTGCCAGATCAAGAGATGGAGGAGCTGCACTTCTCCGACGAGGAGCATGTCAAGAGGGCTGAGCTCGATGAGGATGAGGAAGCTGGGGCTCCAGAGTAGGAGGCCATAGCGCAGGCCAGAGTGGCAGCCATGCCCATGACATGCTTATAGCCACAAGGTTCCAGGACGATGAAGACGAGTAGCTCACGCAAGCCTCTTTCACCTGTGCCCTCCATGCTGCCATGACAAGAACACCGTCGTTGCTATCCTCAGCACCTCAATCAAGGACATCAATCTCTGAATGAGTAGAACGAGGGGGGAGGTGGTGACCTACCTGGTGGTATTTTCACTGGACTTGCACTCCAGATACCCAAGGTAATGCACTGGGGATCCGGGTTTGAAATCCACCACGGCAGATGATGAAATTTGAGTTCAATAAAAAATCTGGAATTAAAATTCTGATGATGACCATGAAACCATTGTCAATTGTCGTAAAACCCACCTGGTTCACTAATGCCCTTTAGGGAAGCAAATCTGCCATCCCTATCTGGCTTGACCCACAGCAATGTGGTTAGCTCCTAAATACAAGGGCAATTTGGGATGGGCAATAAATGTTGGCCTAGCCAATAATGCCCACATTCAATTAATTTAAAAAATATGTATTGTTTCCCTGTATATATTTTTAACTGAGCAGCAGCTTTTTTTCCAAACTCAATGGCTGGGTACATTCTCTAAGGTATGGTTGACTCTTAAATGCCCTCTGAAATGACCCAACAAGCCGCTTCTGAAGGGCAATTAGGGATGGCCAATAAATGCAGGCCCAGCCAGTGACGCCCACATCCCATGAACAAATAAAAAAAAACAATTTGCGTGACAATGGCCTCATCCTTGGAATGCTAGGCTGCCTCTGGAGCATGACACTGCCCTGTATGCGATAATAACTCCACCAGCGTGCATTGTAGACAGAGTAGACATGGTGCAGTCTCTTCTAGCATCTCACAAACATTCCACTGCCTATGGCAGCCTTCCAAAGGCAGGAGCAGCACTGCAATCCTCACTGCACTTGTTGCAGTATGCCTGAAGTGTTGCTAGGCACTTCAAGGAGGACAATCATCACTTGTTGATTCTTGCTTTAATGCCTGAGATCTAATCTGACTCCGGACTGCGGCATCTCTCCACAGGCAATCCCTCATGTTCAGGACTTGTCATCATACTGAGTCTACAGCATGAGGTCGTTCTTTAGGGTGTAGTGATCTGTCACTCTCAGTCATGGATGTGAGCTTCTGAGTCAGGTCTTGTGTGCACAGAAAGAGCTTCAGCAGTAGCATCGTCTGATCAGTGACAATCACTCATGAACCTGCCTTCATCTAGAATATCCCAACTTCCCGTGCAGCCTAGGCTTTGTGTCCTTAGGCCTGAGAATGCAGACACTGTATCTAGCCATTAATTAGCTCAGTTATTGAAAATAAAGACCACACATCAAATGTTAATAGAGTTTCACTCTGATTCCATTTGAGTCCTCCACGTTTTCATTCCAGAAGTCTCAGATGTCCACATGGAAACTGGGCACACTGCTGGCATTCTCGCAATCAGCTAACCATGTCGAATGCCCATCAGGGAGCTGGCTCAGAGATTTGGGCAAGCCACACTAGCCAAACCTTCAGGCCCAGAGCAGCATCCTCCCAGGTAACAGTCCGGCATCTGGGGCCTTAACACACATCTCTGATCTCGCATAGTTGTTGCTGTCTAGCAGACATTTCAGGAGTCATCAAGTGTTAGCTAGGTCAATGGCTCTGCAATATGCAGTTGGACCAATAAGAACTACTATAGGGCTGATGTCTAGGTGTAAACATGGACATGGCATAATGTTGCAGGCCACAGGAGTGCATAAGATCCTCCACTATTGGTAGGTATGTAACCCACACGCAAACCTGACAGTCATTACATGGAGGCCATTGAAAAATGCAGCAAGTGAGGTTGACTGCAATGCGGCTTGCCAGTAAAACCTATAAGATCCACATTGACCATACTTCACTGCAGAAGCATCAGGTGAATAAACCAGACTGCGACATCTATACTCATGGGGCCTCATAATATGATCTGAGACTCAAGTCTCAGATAGGCATTGCCCAACCACCATTTTGCTGGAGCCAGGGGCCCTGCTCATGTCCCTGATGTGCACAGAAAGGCGATGCACTGTAATGAGCTGGTGTGAGACACCATATACCTGAAGCAAACGATGGGAGATATGTGAGGAGGGTCAGCGTCTGCTACACTTGTATGACCTCAGAACATCAGATGGAAAAGCCATTCACCAGACGGGAAGTTCACAGAACCAAAATATATTTACATATGGGCAAAATATATACAGTTTGTGAACACCATGCCACTGTTGTGCTCTCAAAATTTCTTATTTTCTCTTACCTACTGCTATGTCTACATGCATCCCTGACATCCACAGCAGAGGTGGAGACAGCCTGCTGATTGCTAGGCTCTGTTGTCTGTGCTGACCTTGACAGGCGTCCTCTGTCGGGCCGAGTCCTGGATGGCCTCGGCCTGCTAAGGGTCTCTTGCTGTACGCCAGGTACACCCTCCTGGGCCTGAAGAGCTGGAGTTGATGAGGTCACAGGCAGACTGGAATTGGAGTGGCTGGAGAGCCCTGGAGTGTACTGGGTGGATGGCCCCAGGGTGTCCAGCTGATGCTCCTCCTCCGTGTAGGTGCCCAAGGGCGCCTCCCTGACTCCTTGACGAGAAGGGGCTCCTGGAGGGAGATTGCGCTGCCCCGTCCTCCTCTCACCTAGCCACTGCTAGAAGGTTCTCATAGATGAAGCGACAATGTGCTCTTCCTCGCCCATTTCCGGCTGAAGCTGCTGAAGCAAGGCCTCCATGGCGGTTGCCACCCTTCCGAGGGTGACCTCAATGCACTGGCATATTGGTGCCAAGACATCAGACTAAACATGGACAGGCTCCTCAACCCTCTTTCCAATTGGCCCCTGACAATGCTGCCTGATGTGCCCCTGCCTGTCTTTGGAGCTCCACCATCTCTGTAAGGGCCAAGTCCAGAGGCTCGTCATCAGACTCGGATTCAACAGACTTCTGGCCCAAGTGTCATTGAACTTGGCTGTCACTAATTCCACCTGCTGTGGACCAGAACCTATGCTGTGCTAACCAGATGGTGACCCCCAAGCCTGTTCTAAAAACAGGTCCCACCCGAGGTGTGTGTCTCTGCGTTGCTGGAGGATATGGGTGAATGACTCTATACCTAATGGATCCTCGGAATGCTCATCCGAGGTGGTCTGGGGGCTGGGGCTGATGAGTTGGCCAGGGGTGTGTCTCCTCCTTTTCTTGTTGGTGGCTGTAATGGAGAGAAAAGATAATTAATGATTGGCTGGATAGTCACCTACATTAAAGAGCACTCAGTTTTGGAAGGTGACAAAGACTAGTGGATAGGGTCTCATTAGCTTGTTGGGGGGTGCAGATTCTGCCTTCGGCACCGGCACAGTCCTGGTCCTCACCAGACAGCTCTGCTGCCTGCTCTTCAAAGGGGCTGAGTGGCCTGAGCTCCGGCAACTCCTGTCCGGTCGGGGATCTCTCTCTCGTGTTGTGAGTGATTGATCTTTTCCTGTATAATGACAGATGGACAAATTGTGATCAGGAGGGCTGCACAAGCAGATGATAAGCATGCCTGTCTGCTATGGTTGCTGAGTGGACCTATGTAAAGACTAAAGACATGACTTCTGCAAGATGTAACAAGAGATGAAGAGGTAAATGTGTGTGTGAGAGAATCAGTGATGATGTCCCTTGTGCGGTAGTATATGAGATCCCTGTGGACTGTAACACTGTGAATGCCTGAAGAGTGTGAGTAGAGATGGACGAGAAGTTTGACTTACCCTGGCCAAGAAGATGAGATAATTTTTCCTTTTTCTGCAGTGGATAGCAGCCCTTTTCTGTACTGCACTGGCACTGACAATCTCCTCCCAAGCATTGGTAGTGAAGTTGGTGGACCTCCGGCTCCCATCACGGGGGTAAACGACCTCGCACCAGCCCTCGACTGCCTGGAGGAGTGCTGCCAGTGCCTTGTTGCTGAGCTTGGGCGCACAGTGTTTGTCTCATTCCCAGGCCCATTACTCACCATGACAATTTCTGTGCTGCAGAAAGAATGTGTGCACAGGCGCCATTTAAATATGGCACCTGGAAATATGAGCCAATGAGGTAATGGCGGTGTGGACGAATCCCAACCTGCCCCACCACAAGACATGGCATGCTGCACATTTATGCATACATAATGACAAAGTGGACAATCTGGCATGACAAATCAGTAGGAACCATGCCGCCTTTCCCACCCGCCACCACATTTAGTCTCCGGAGTGGAAAATCCCACCCTCTGTCTCCACTTAAGAGGTAGCCTTATAGAAATGCTAATGTGAGGCCCAGTACAGTTTTCAGTAAATTGTTTTGAAGGAGTTCTTAACATCAGCAGGTGTGAAATTCTGTGAGGGTGCCATGACATGTCTGAATTGGGACTTTCCAGAATACTGGCCAACCTGCAACACCAGACATCAGGTGATTTGTGGCAGCCATCTTAAGTCAGTGTCTTTTCTTGCTTTTTAAAAGTCCGTCCCAGTAGCACTGTGAGCATACCTACACCAAATGGACTGCAGCGGCTCAATTAGGAAACTCATAACCACTTACCGTTCTCAAGGGTAATTCGGTTTGGGCAATAAATGCTGGCCTAGCTAGGACTGCTCACATGGCAAGAACAAATAAAAAAAAACAAAATATCTGAATACATGCAAGGATTCAGAATGTCTACGCAACCGTTATACACACTATACTGTGCATGCATCCATTCTCCATCAGTCCCAGTCACTGAACCGCTTGAAATGTTGGATGTCATCAATCAGGTGGTACTCATTCACATTGGATTGAGAAACCCGTCCCAGGCAAATTTCGATAAGACTGCAGCCTTAAGAAATGAAATGCAGCACTTCAACCCTCCTAAAATTTACTGGATTACTTTGAAATTTGATAAGTCTTATAAACAAGCGCAGGGATTACAATGTGCAATTAACTGGTGCCCATCACTTTCAATGAAGGCAGTATGCAAACTTCATGCTGCCTGTTTGAGTAAATGATTGCAGCATATAGTCAGCAATAAGCAAGCTGTTGAGTGGCTGTAAAAAATCATGGGAGGCTAGCACAAGTACAAGCTTCACTGCACTATTTAACGCCAGTCTGCACGTCTTAAAGGGGAGGTACACTAAAACATGTGTTTGAAGTCATTCTTTCAGTGAGTTCCCCTGAGAAAGAGACAAGATGCCACAGCATAGCTGACAATGGCTCCAAGTTTCTCTGAGGCAGCACTGAAGGCCTTAGTGAAGGGGGTGTTCTAGAAAAGAGGTTCTCAAACTACAGAGATCCAAGACACCCTCCAAACAGACACTGTGAAGATAGTAGGAGCAGAAAGCCATCACAGTCAATCCTGAGGGCCTGGGTGGAGTGGTGCAAGAAGCTCAATGTCCTCACACAAGTGGTCAATGCACCTTCAAATGCAACGTCCTTACAACTGAACCATTAGTCTCACAGTCCCCTTCACTTACCTACCAACGATCTATACCAATCATGGCTCATACCCCATATTCATAGTTTCACCTCACCCTCACACATCTAGCACTGCTGCAAGCCTCACACTCACATCTCAGAGCTTGCACACACTGTCGGCTCTGTAACCATGACAGCCACATCGCCCAAACAGATTGCAACACACTCACTGACACACTTCCCTCTCTCTTACAGAGCTAGGTGGCACACAACCAGAGGTAGCTGGTGGGGGTAGACATGGCTCCAAGCCCTCACCCAAATGAAGGATATGGTGTTCACCAGTATTGCAGCAGCCACAACTGAGGCTGTAGTCAGTGGTGGGACTGAAAACATTATAGTATACACTGCTTGGTTCCCATCCTCCCCTCACCACAAACCTATGCTTGTACTTTTCTCTTTTCAGACACTCAAGAATTGTCATCAGACCAGGGACTGGTGCAGAAGCAAAATGTGGAAGAGAAAGGAAAAACTGGTGATGATGAAACACCGTCACTCAGTCTTCCAGCCACCAGCTCATATTCTGACACTGCATGTACTTTAGACAGCAGATTGGAATCCACGTGATGAGACACTGGGAAAGGTGGCATGCAGCCAGGGTGGAGAGTATGGGTGGCAGAGGTGTTAATTTGCAGGACCGCAAAGTTCACACTTGATCATTGTGTTGTTGGGTTGGGAGTAGTTTCAATCACTCTCAAAGACTGCCAAATGCAAGTATTCTAACTTTATTGTAACATATTTAGTTACGAGAACTCTTACACCAGCTTCTTTCCATGCTGCTTTCTGCTAGACTCTCTCAGATCATATGAGTATATGTCACTTTCTTCTATAACATCACAAACTGTTACAGTTTACCCTTTGTGTGACTTTGTCTAACATACTCTATTAAACAACACAGACAGGTTTTGCTGTTGAGAACTCGATTGAGGACTTGGATGGCAGAATAGTTATGAAAACAGGAATGCTTGATGCATTGGCAAGGCTGCTAGAATGCTTGCTGTCATTGACCAGGAACATGGAGGAGTGTGGCTTTGCACTGAGCTTGCAGCCTATATGTAGTGGCTAACTCCATCACTACACTTGTAGATCCAACCATGATGCTGTGTTTGATGGCTGTCTCACTTTTCTTTGAAGCACAACCAGAAACCACTCAATGTCTGAGTGCAGCTGTGGAAGCTCCAACAGGAATAATTTTTTAAAACTTCATTCATGGGATGTGGGCATTGCTAGCTAGGCCAGCATTTATTGCCCATCCTTTTTTTAAACGAGTCAATCACATTGCTGTGGGTCTGGGGTCACATGGAGGCCAGGACAGCAGATTTCCCTCTCTAAAGGGCATTAGTGAACCAAATGGGTTTTTATCACAATCGTTTCATGGTCATCATCAGACCTTTAATTCCAGATTTTTATTAAGCTAAATTTCACTGTCTGCTGTGGCGGGATTCAAACCCAGGACCCCAGAGAATTACCCTGAGTCTCTGGAATACCAGTCTAGTGACAAAACACTTTGCCTTATCCTCCCCCATACAAATTCAATTGCTGCCATGAATTGCTCAGACTGCTGCCATCATAGCTGTGGATGTGGTCAATAGGGTTTTCAGGGTCTCACAGCAGTCCAGCAATCTATAATCCAACAGGCATTGGATCCATGGAACATGAATCTGCTGACCTCTCTCAGGATGACAGCATTCGTCCTCCCACCACTGCCACTCTGCGAGTGCCCTTGCTGCTGGTTCTTAGACTGCTGCTGGCCAAGACGCCTAGGGTCAGAGTTGCTTCAGGTTATCCTCCAAAGCCATCTGCAAACTAGCCCCTAAAAGTCAGCAGCCTTCACCAGCTATGCTGCGGCCACTGGGGTAACACTGTGTAGGAGCACCAGACCAGGGAAAGGCACAGAAAGGCAGGTAGTAAGGGAATACACAAGGATGATTAGTTGAATTTTATATGGAATATTAGATGGCTTGACTGATAAAATTGATGTGGAGTGTTCATTATGTGGTGCTTTTTAATTTAACATTGTGACCAAGAGGACATTGCGATGGTCAGTAACAGAGGGAAGGTAAGGTGTGAGACAGTTGGTGAATGAGGAGTTGGGTTGTGTTTAGTGGAACCATAGCCAGATGAACTGATCACAGTCAGTCTGGCCAGAAAGCGACTGTATTGGTTGCCTAATTCCTTCCTTCTCCTCTTCTTCCTCTTCCTCCTCAGCTGCTGTGTACCTGGTGGGAAGGGCCCATGATACTGAGGTCATGTGGGATTCAGGAGACCATGACAAATCATGACATGCACCCTGAAGAGTACTGTAGGACTGCATCAGTGTGGTACAGGCAGCAGGAGCATTGGTAAGAACCACAATGGTCTGCTTGATCAAATTGTGAGTGGCAGCATGGCTCCAGGTTGCGCAACAGAGTCATGGGCTGAGTAGTCAGCAGATAGCCTTCATCACCCAGTAGTCATCGTCTGGTTTTGTGTGCTGGTTCAAATGCAAATGATACAGCGGAATGGTGCAAAATGAAGACAGTATTCATCTATATGATGCACTGCAATTGGTGGCACACCAGTTGGACTTTAAGGGAATGAATCCCCATGCAGTTGCATCTCTGAGTTTATATGCAGCAGCTGCAAAGTGAAGTTTGCACAGTCAATGGCATCCTGCAATGTGGGGCAGCCTGTTCTCCTAGTAATGCTGTATGCTCACTCTTTCAGCTTCCCTCTCGAAAGAGGGAATACAATGTATTCTGCCTCCCTTGCATACAGGGCCACAGTGATCACCCTTACAGTGAATGGCAAGCTGCAAGATGTTAGGGATAAAATTTGCTCCAACATGGAAGGAGCCTGGCACAAAGAAGTTAAAGGCTAAGATTGCTTCTACAGTCAACATCCACTAGTAATGTTGTTCTTGCCCTGCTCTGAGACTGCAGGTCTGTCTACAACAGAGCAGCTTCAGCAACCACCTCTTTACTGAAACGGATACAGCACACACACACACACACACACACACACACACACACTGATCTTCACTGAGGATTGGATAGAAGAAATGTTCCCTGGAAACCCTGGGGTTTGATCACAGTGACCATCCCAGAGTCCAGGGTGGGGATGGTGAGAGGCCTCAGTGTGGGATTCAGCATTGTTTGGGGTGAGGATGCAAAGGAAGAGGATTAGAAATCTTAATGGGGGGAGGGGGGTCAGCGACCTGAGGGATAGATTAGCAAAGAAGATCAGAGGCTGGATGGGGCATGGGGGAGTAAATCAGAGGCCTAAGGGCAAGGTTGGAGGTCTGGAGAGCTTGGTATCTCTGGTGGGATTGGAGGCCTTAAGGGGAAGATCAGGGCAGGGGCTGCCTGGTTGTATGGGTTGTTTAGGCAAACATGCTGGATCCAGAAGATAGGTGTGAAGGCACTCACCTCCTGGAGCCAGCAAGTTCTTGTCTAGATGTGGCTGCTGGATTTTCTGAGGCTCAGAAAACCTGACCAACCACAAATAAAATTGAGAAGCTAATTGACAATTGCCAACCTGCATCCTTGGAGTGGACTGGTGACTCGCCCATCTTCCCACCATCGTTAAAACCAGGAGTGAACATATTGGAGTTGGATTAGAGTTGGAATTCTGATTTTTGAGACTAAAAGACCAAAACCTGACACAAACCCGTCCTTTTGTTGGTTAAAATTCCCTCCCTCAATGCTTGTGAAGAGGCCAAGGTTGTTTTCTCTATTAACTGTGCTCTATCAATGCAGTTTATTGTTGTTAATGAAACTGCTTATGGAGGACTAAATGTGGCCCAGGTAAAATTGGATATGAAAACTGAGCTAGGGAAGATTGAAGACTAAGAAGCCTAATCAAGAAAATTATTTATTTCTGATGTCCATCATTGGAAAGTTATACTTTATCTTTGATGCCTTTGCCATGTTCTCTGCAAACAAAGGAACAGGTCTGTCCTGATGGGTACATGTGATACTGAAAACCAGATGACTGGGCTTTATGGTGGGGACAGGGAAAACCTGTGCTCATTAAAGTGATAGATGTTAATGTTGTGGAATGGTAGAAATTTCAGAACATAAAGGGTCAGTCACCCAGATCATGTCCATGCCAGAGCTAGCTTTCCTGCAGGATCTATCTACTTGTATTGCATTTTTCCTTCCCTTTCCTCGTATTCATTAGTAGTTTCCTTCTTCAAGTGTTCACCTAATTTCTTTGTAAATGTTGTTATTGATTTGCCTTCACCTGTCACTCGTGATAATGTATTTCAGCTCATAATAGCTTCTCCTTTGAAGAGAATCTTGCTGCCTTCTCCGTTTTATCTCCAGTACTAAATGCTGAATTTACGCCTATTTGACACTAATTAATCAGCCTGCGGAAATAATTTTTCACCATTTACCCTTTTATAATTTTATACCTCCATAAGTTCTCCCTTTAACCTTCTCTGCTCCAGTGAATGGAACGTGTTTCTATCTTTCATACTGTCAATTACAATTGCCCCTAAGTGAGGTGCAGTATGAATTTGTCAATGCAGAGTAAATCTCCTTACCCTCTTTCCTGAGCATGAAAATTCATTCCAAGCCCTGAAGAACACTCTAGCAATGATCCCAACCCAGGCCATCTTTTGGCCTCTTTAAGGAAATGTGCCAACATTTGGTTGTCTTGCCCACTCGAACACAGATTCACCTTGGCCAAACATTAAATGGGACCCTGACAGGCAGCAAAAAAGCAACCAGACTTTGAAACCATCTACACGAGCTGGACTGATGCCTAGGAGGGATAGTGTCATCACTCACTGTGCTCAATGCTCAACTAACTTGCATATAACCCAAAATCAAGTGGGTGGAAATATGAAATAAAGATAGAAAATGCTGAATAAAAACTCAACAGGTCAAGCGAAGAGAAAATCTAAACCCTGTATCCATGTCCACAGATGCTGCCTGCAGATGGCTTATTATTCCTTAAAAACTAAGTCAGCAGAAAGCACCAAACAGATTATAAGATAACATACATACGCAACCAAACAACAGCCAACTTACAACGTAACGCTATATATCAATAATTCACTATAAAGCATAGAATAGATGCGTTTAGAAATGCGAGGGAGAAAGGAATAAGAAGAAGGATATGCTGGTACGATGAGATGAAGAGCGGTTGGAGGTGGCTACTGTGAAGCATAGACACCAGCATGAACTGTACATTCAATGTAATCCTTTCATTAACACGCCTAGAGCCAGGGGAATCTCTGTTGTGACAAAAACAGAATTACATGGAAAAACTCAGCAGGTCTGGCAGCATCGGCGGAGAAGAAAAGAGTTGATGTTTCGAGTCCTCATGACCCTTCAACAGAACTGAGTGAATATTAGGAGAGGGCTGAAATATAAGCTGGTTTAAGGTGGGGTGGTGGGGGGGGGGGAGAGAAGTGGGTGGGGGTGTGGTTGTAGGGACAAGCAAGCAGTGATAGGAGCAGATAATCAAAAGATGTCACAGACAGAAGAACAAAGAGGTGTTGAAGGTGGTGATATTATCTAAACAAATGTGCTAATTAAGAATGGATGGCAGGACACTCAAGGTACAGCTTTACTGGGGGTGGGGTGGAAAGACTAACAGGGCATAAAAGATATAGATTTAAAAATAATGGAAATAGGTGGGAAAAGAAAAATCTATATAAATTATTGGAAAAAACAAAAGGAAGGGGGAAGAAACGGAATGGGGATGGAGGAGGGAATTCAAGATCTAAAGTTGTTGAATTCAATATTCAGTCCAGAAGGCTGTAAAGTGCCTATTCGGAAGATGAGGTGCTGTTCCTCAAGTTTGCGTTGGGCTTCACTGGAACAATGCAGCAAGCCAAGGACAGACATGTGGGCAAGAAAGCAGGGTGGAGTGTTAAAATGGTAAGCGACAGGGAGGTCTTTCTTGCGGACAGACCGCAGGTGTTTTGCAAAGCGGTCACCCAGTTTATGTTTGGTCTCTCCAATGGAGAGGAGACCGCATTGGGAGCAATGAGAGCAGTAGACTAAGTTAGGGGAAATGCAAGTGAAATGCTGCTTCACTTGGAAGGAGTGTTTGGGCCCTTGTACGGTGAGGAGAGAGGAAGTGAAGGGGCAGGTGTTGCATCTTTTGTGTGGGCATGGGAAGGTGCCATAGGTGGGGGTTGAGGAGTAGAGGGTGATGGAGGACTGGACCAGGGTGTCACGGAGGGAATGATCCCTATGGAATGCCGCCGGGGAGGGGCGAAGGGAAGATGTGTTTGGTGGTGGCATCATGCTGGAGTTGGCAGAAATGGCGGAGGGTGATCCTTTGAATGGGGAGGCTGGTGGGTGATAATTGAGGACAAGGGGGTCCCTATCCTGTTTCTGGGAGGGAGGAGAAGGCGTGAGGGCGGATGCGCGGGAGATGGGCCGGACACGGTTGAGGGCCCTGACAACGACCGTGGGTGGAAAACCTTGGTTAAGGAAGAAGGAGGACATGTCAGAGGAACTGTTTTTGAAGGTAGCATCATCGGAACACATGAGACGGAGGCGAAGGAACTGAGAGAATAGGATAGAGTCTTTACAGGAAGCAGGGTGTGAGGAGCTGTAGTCGAGGTAGCTGTGGGAGTCGGTAGGCTTGTAATGGATATTGGTGGACAGTCTATCACCAGAAATTGAGAGAGAGGTCAAGGAAGGGAAGGGAAATGTCAGAGATGGACCATGTGAAAATGGTGGAGAGGTGGAGATTGGAAGCAAAATTAATAAATTTTTCCAGGTCCTGAAGAGAGCATGAAGCAGCACCGAAATAATCATCGATGTACCAGACAGAGTTGTGGAAGGGGGCCGGAGTAGGGCTGGAACATAGAATGCTCCACATACCTCATAAAGAGACAGGTATAGCTGGGGCCCATGCGGGTACCCATATCCACACCTTTATTTGGAGGAAGTGAGAGGAGTTAAAGGAGAAATTGTTCAGTGTGAGAACAAGTTCAGCCAGATGGTGGAGAGTAGTGGTGGATAGGGATTGTTCGGGCCTCTGTTCGAGGAGGAAGCTAAGAGCCCTCAGACCATCCTGGTCGGGGATGGAGGTGTAGAGGGATTGGACGTCCATGGTGAAGAGGAAGCGGTTGGGACCAGGGAACTGGAAATTGTTGATGTGACGAAATCTCTGTTGTGACTGCTATTTGTAAAAACAAACTGGTGTAAGCGGTTGTTCGTGATGCCGGCGAAACAGGTCCAGAACAAAAACAGAATTACCTGGAAAAACTCAGCAGGTCTGGCAGCATCGGCGGAGAAGAAAAGAGTTGACGTTTCGAGTCCTCATGACCCTTCGACAGAACTTGAGTTCGAGTCCAGGAAAGAGCTGAAATATAAGCTGGTTTAAGGTGTGTGTGTGGGGGGCGGAGAGATAGAGAGACAGAGAGGTGGAGGGGGTTGGTGTGGTTGTAGCGACAAACAAGCAGTGATAGAAGCAGAATATCAAAAGATGTCAACAACAATAGTACAATAGAACACATAGGTGTTAAAGATAAAGTTGGTGATATTATCTAAACGAATGTGCTAATTAAGAATGGATGGTAGGGCACTCAAGGTATAGCTCTAGTGGGTTTTTTTTTTTTTTATTTTATATAATGGAAATAGGTGGGAAAAGGAAAATCTTTATAATTTATTGGGAAAAAAAAAAAAAAGAGAAGGGGGAAACAGAAAGGGGGTGAGGATGGGGGAGGGGACTCACGACCTAAAGTTGTTGAATTCAATATTCAGTCCGGAAGGCTGTAAAGTCCCTAGTCGGAAGATGAGGTGTTGTTCCTCCAGTTTGCGTTGGGCTTCACTGGAACAATGCAGCAAGCCAAGGACAGACATGTGGGCAAGAGAGCAGGGTGGAGTGTTAAAATGGCAAGCGACAGGGAGGTTTGGGTCATTCTTGCGGACAGACCGCAGGTGTTCTGCAAAGCGGTCGCCCAGTTTACGTTTGGTCTCTCCAATGTAGAGGAGACCACATTGGGAGCAACGAATGCAGTAGACTAAGTTGGGGGAAATGCAAGTGAAATGCTGCTTCACTTGAAAGGAGTGTTTGGGTCCTTGGACGGTGAGGAGAGAGGAAGTGAAGGGGCAGGTGTTGCATCTTTTGCGTGGGCAAGGGGTTGTGCCATAGGAGGGGGTTGAGGAGTAGGGGGTGATGGAGGAGTGGACCAGGGTGTCCCGGAGGGAGCGATCCCTACGGAATGCCGATAAGGGGGGTGAAGGGAAGATGTGTTTGGTAGTGGCATCATGCTGGAGTTGGCGGAAATGGCGGAGGATGATCCTTTGAATGCGGAGGCTGGTGGGGTGATAAGTGAGGACAAGGGGGACCCTATCATGTTTCTGGGAGGGAGGAGAAGGAGTGAGGGCGGATGCGCGGGAGATGGGCCGGACACGGTTGAGGGCCCTGTCAACGACCGTGGGTGGAAAACCTCGGTTAAGGAAGAAGGAGGACATGTCAGAGGAACTGTTTTTGAATGTAGCATCATCGGAACAGATGCGACGGAGGCGAAGGAACTGAGAGAATGGGATGGAGTCCTTACAGGAAGTGGGGTGTGAGGAGCTGTAGTCGAGATAGCTGTGGGTGTCGGTGGGTTTGTAATGGATATTGGTGGACAGTCTATCACCAGAGATTGAGACAGAGAGGTCAAGGAAGGGAAGGGAAGTGTCAGAGATGGACCACGTGAAAATGATGGAGGGGTGGAGATTGGAAGCAAAATTAATAAATTTTTCCAAGTCCTGACGAGAGCATGAAGCAGCACCGAAATAATCATCGATGTACCGGAGAAAGAGTTGTGGAAGGGGGCCGGAGTAGGACTGCAACAAGGAATGTTCCACATACCCCATAAAGAGACAGGCATAGCTGGGGCCCATGCGGGTACCCATAGCCACACCTTTTATTTGGAGGAAGTGAGAGGAGTTGAAGGAGAAATTGTTCAGCGTGAGAACAAGTTCAGCCAGACGGAGGAGAGTAGTGGTGGATGGGGATTGTTCGGGCCTCTGTTCGAGGAAGAAGCTAAGGGCCCTCAGACCATCCTGGTGGGGGATGGAGGTGTAGAGGGATTGGACGTCCATGGTGAAGAGGAAGCGGTAGGGGCCAGGGAACTGGAAATTGTTGATGTGACGTAAGGTGTCAGAGGAATCACGGATGTAGGTGGGAAGGGACTGGACAAGGGGAGAGAGAAGGGAGTCAAGATAACGAGAAATGAGTTCTGTGGGGCAGGAGCAAGCTGAGACGATCGGTCTACGGTCCAGTGCAGCCTGCCGGCGGGAGCTCCACTCGCAATGCTCCCCATCTCAGCTCAGATGTCAAAACGCAGCACCTGCAAGCTTAAATCCACCGGAATTTAACGACCAAACAAGCTGCAAACACACTCCTTTCCGAAACATCACCCAACTGCCGCAAGGCTCCCCTGTTTCTTTTGAATATCAAAATGCAACAAACTTCAATCACTGCTGACAGCTTCCCTTCCTCTCTGTGTTTGTCACCTCTGTTTTCAGCATGATTCATTCTGTATCTAATGTCCCGCTTTCTTTTTCTTTTTGCACTGGGTATTCTATCCACTTTACTTCAGCAACATCAAGTGATTTATTTCGAAATATCCCTGCAACATCAGAATGATCAGAGATGCATCAAAAGCACAATTCTCCCCAGTCCCTGAGTGCGTCTGTTTGATATAAAAAAAAGATCCGCAGTAACTTCTCAGCGAAAACTCTGTCCAGCTTTCGGCACAGCCTGCAATAAACTCCAGAAAGTTCTTGCGATGACATGAAGCAGACAGAGGCAGGATTGGAAATGGTCAGAATTAGGGGTAGTCATTCAGAGTTGGACAGGGATAGTCGGGGACATTAGATTCAAAGAGCACAATCTGCAGACGATTCTCAAATTACTGTTAAAAGCTAACCAAATGCTTTAACATCTTCCCAAAAGTGTGTTACCTAAAAGTAACTGCAACAAACTTGTTCAAATGTCAAAGGCAAGAACCCCTGTTAACTTCTTTGGTCGCCAAGTGGGGGTTCGTTTATCTGGACCTCCGCTACTTTCATTGCTCTCCAATTAAAACACGTCCGTCTCAAACAATCAAGGGTAGGGAAGCTTTTCACTAAAAAAAAACTAAATTGATCAATAATTCCGAAAGTAAGAAACAATCGCCTCTTTACCTTGATGAACAATTAGAACGAGCAGTAGAGCAGGAACCCAGCGTTGATCCATGTTAGCAGGAACCCGAATGAATCTCTATTCCATTGAATCACCTGCTGGAGTTAAACGCGGAGCTCGGCGACCTCGCTAAATCCCAACCGCCCACCCTTCTGATCCGCCTGGGTCTACTCACACCAGTTTTACATTGTGGTGCCTCTGACGCGCTTCCCCCTTTCTCCCTAACTCTAACTGGAGCAACACTTCGTTCGTTGACTCTGACAATATTTGTTTTTGTTGCTGTAGATGTATTTGCATAACCGCCTCGCAGCGTTAATAATTCCTTAAAAATTGTTTTGAACTTGACTAGTTAACATAAGTTCTTCATACGGAGGATGGTCAGGTGGAACGGGTTCCCAGATAGAATAATATTCACAAAATTCTAGAATTATTTAAGATCCAGTTGGATATATATATATGGATATAATACTCGGCGGATTTCCGAGTATTTCTGGATAGAGGTGTTAAGGTTACTTGTAGGAAACAACAATGGTTTGCATTTACACAATGCATTTTCAGTTCAAGTTATCCCAGGCACTTTGCATTAACTACATGACCGGTTTCTCATTCCTTTCCTCGTCATTTCCATAACTAGCGTCAACCCAACTGATTTTTAAAAAAAAACTTTATTCATAAAATATCTGGAAGAACATTACAAAACATTTCTGAATCGCCATCAAAAAATCACAATCAGATTCAACTTTTACACATGGATCACGAGGTGCATCAATACAATGAATATTAAAAACATTTCAATATGGTCATTACAGACAATCAGACTGTGCATTGGATTGGAGTTATCGACATACATCATGTTGCACTCTGAGGTGCTTCAATACAATTATAATATAATTGGTATTTAATGCGTACATTCATTGTGAGCCCTACAGCCCGAGGGGTCTATACAATTCCCAGTCCCTTGGTGCACTATGACAGAAAGGTCTCAGACAGCGACCTTTCCCCATCGCAGCTCTGCAGCGGCTGCCTCAAGCTTTAGTGCGTCCCTCAGCACGTAGTCCTGCACCTTGGAATGTGCCAACCTGCCACACTCGGTCAGGGACAACTCTTTGCATTGGAAGGCCAACAAGTTTCGGGCAGACCAAAGAGCGTCTTTGACCGAGTTGATGATCCTCCAGCTGCAGGTGATGTTTGTCTCAGTGTATGTCCCTGGAAACAGCCAAAAGGGCACAGAGTCCTGTGTCACAGAACTGCTCCAGATGAACCTTGACAGAAATCACTGCATCTCTCTCCAGACCTTCTTTGCAAAGGCATAATCTACAAGGAGGTGAACAACAGCCTTGTCCCCACCACAGCCATCTCGAGGGCAATATGCAGAGGGGGTGAGACTCCTGGCGTGTTGGAAGGATCTGACGGGGAGGGCCTTTCTCACCACCAGCCAAGCTACGTCTTGGTGCTTGTTGGAAAGTTCTGGCAATGAGGCAATCTGCCAAATAACTTTGACAGTCTGCTCGGGGAACCATCCAACAGGATCCATCTTTTCCCAGGGCCTCTAAGACATTACACGCCGACCACTGCCTGATGGACTTGTGGTCAAAGGTGTTTATCTGCATAAATTTTTCCACGAGGGACAGGTAGTATGGCACAGTCCAACTACTTGGAGTGTTCCACGGCAGTGTGGCCAGACCCATCCTTCGCAACAACGGGGACAGGTAGAACCTCAGCACATAGTGACACTTAGTGTTTGCGTACCAAGGTCTACACACAGCTTGATGCAGCCGCAGACAAAGGTGGCCATCAGGATGAGGACAATGTTGGGCACGTTTTTTCTCCCCTTATCGAGAGGCTTGTACATCGCGTCCCTGCGGACACGATCCATTTTCGACCTCCAGATAAAGCGAAAGATGGCTCGGGTGATCACCAACATGCAGGAGTGTGGAATGGGTCAGACCTGTGTCACGTACAGCAACAGCGAGAATGCCTCACACCTGATGACCAGGTTCTTACCCACAAGGAGAGGGAGCATTGTTCCCGCATGCCCAGTTTTCTTTGCACCATAGATGCTCGCTCCTTCCAGTTTCTAATGCATGCCCTAGTCCTTCCAAACCATATCCCCAGCACTTCAGGCTGTCAGTCCTGACAGTGAAGGGGACAAAGGATCGGTCAGCCCAGGTCCCAAAGAACATGGCCTCGCTCTTCCCACGATTTACCTTGGCTCCTGAGGCCAGTTCGAACTGGTGGCAGATATGGATCAGTCTGCACACCGACAGCAGATCCGAGCAGACGACGGCGACATCGTCCATGTACAGGGAGGCTTTGATCTGAGTGCCTTCATTGCCTGGGATCTTCACTCCTCCTATGCCCGGATCCTTCCTGATGGACTCAGCAAAGGGCTCGATGCAACACACAAACAGAACAGGGGTGAGAGAGGGCAGCCCTGCCTGACTCCAGATTTAAAAGGAAAGCTATCTGATTCCCATTCACTGATTGAGACTGCGCTACTGATGTTAGCATAGAGCAGCTAGATTCAGTTGCGGATTCCCTCCCCAAACCCCATTTTGGAGAGCACATCCACCATGTAGGTGTGCGATATTCTGTCAAAGGCCTTCTGATCCAGGCTGATGAGGCAGGTGTCCACAGCCCTGTCCTGCACGTAGGCAATCGTATCTCTGAGTAGCGCAAGGCTGTCAGAGATCTTCCTGCCGGACACAGCGCAGGTCTGGTCCAGGTGGATCACTAGTTCCAGAGCAGACTTGACCCGATTGGCGATGACTTTGGACAGAATCTTAAAGTCCACATTCAATAGTGAAATGGGTCGCCAATTTCTAATTCCCTCCCTTTCCCCCTTGTGCTTGTAGATGAGGGTGATGATGCCTTGCCTCATGGATTCTGACATGTTGCCGGCCAGAAGCATGCTCTCATACACTTCTAGCAGGCCTGGGCCGATCCAGTCCCACAGAGCTGAATACAATTCAGCTGGCAAGCTGTCGTTTCCGGGAGTCTTACTCTTCTCGAAGGACTCAAGGGCCTTAGTCAGTTCGTCAGGAGCTAACGGTTTGTCCAGGCTCTCCTGTGTACTGTCGTCTAAGACCTCCGTGATAGAGGACAGGAAGGACTTGGAGGCCGTGCTGTCTGTGGGCTTCATGTCATACAATCTGGCATAAAAGGATTTGCTGATCCTCAAAATGTCAGACTGCAATGACTTTACTGAGCCTGCTCCTTCCTTCAGGCTGCTGATCACAGAGCTCTCTCTGTGCACCTTTTGGAAGAAGAACCATGAGCACATCTCATCCTGCTCCACGGAGCGGACTCTGGACCGGAAGATGATCTTGGAGGCCTCCGAGGCAAAGAGCGAGGCTTGCTGGCTCTTCACCTGTTAGAGTTCCTCCTTGACATTGACCCCCATCGACTGCAGCAGGTGCTGCATGTTTTTCTAGAGTCAGGACATTTCCCTCTGTTCCTTTCTAGCTTTCTGGACACCTTTGAGAATGAAAAACCTCTTGATGTTTTCCTTGATCGCTTCCCACCAGTGTGTCAGGGACTCAAAGAGGTGTTTCACGGTTCTCCAACCTTTGTATTCCCTCTTGAGCTCCTCAATGTTTTCTGGGGTCAGCAGTTGCGCATTCAGCTTCAAAGCCTCCTTGCCAACCCTCTGGTCTTCCTGTAAGTGAGTCAGCCAGTAGGAGGCAGTGGTCAGAGAAGGACACCAGCTTGACGTCAGTGGATCTGAATGTGAACGCACAGGACACAAAAAGGAAGTCTGTCCTGGAACGGATGGACCCGTCTGGCTGTGACCAGGTGTATCTACGCTGCGCTCCATCAGCAGGGTTGCTGAAGACATCGTGCAGTTTGGCATCCTTTACTGTTTCCATCGGGATCTGGACTTAGCATCCAAACTGCTGTTGGCCCTGCCGGATCATCCAGCCGCATCGATGATGCAGTTGAAGTCACCACCCAGAACGACTGGCCTAGAAGTCGCCAGCAGCAGTGGGAGCTGCTGAAAGACTACCAGCCGCTCGCTCTTTTGTGCTGTTAATTAACCAGAGTGGAGCATTCTTGTACATTATGTCTGCAAGGTAGTCCAAGGTTGCAACACATCGCGTAGTAGATTTAATGCTACGCACATTTTTGGATACAATCTTTATCCCCATTTTTAAAGCATTTTGTCGCTTACCAAACCTGCTGTCTTTGAGAGTTCCAGACCTTTGGTCAGCTCCTGCATACCCATAGTGTTCACAAATTGTCTCACTTTGGATGGGCTGAGGAAACTACCCTGAACCACCCCAATGGAGATGTTCCGCTCAGGTGGCATCTGGGGGTTTGTGCAAGGAACAAGCTTTGAATTGTTCTCTGCTGGAGAAGTCTCTTTGACCCTCTCCCACTCTGGGGCATTGCTGCTCCCGCCTTCCCAGAGCTGGGGTGTGCTGAGCGCTTCACTGCTCGCAGATTCCTGGGGCTGGGTGAGCTGACCTCTTCAAGTTGTGGGCAAAATTGGGGTGCGCTGCTCTCCTCATTGTCTCCAATATTCTGGAGCTCGGATGTCTTGTCCTCCAACTCCCTAGAGCTTTGCCGCTTCTTCTGTAGGTGCCGCCCTTGCCCTTCTTCGTCTGAAGATTAGCTGCCCTTGTCATCCGTGTCGGATGGGAAACGCCTCTTGTCACTCGTCTGGGAAGAGGCTTGGTCCCTTCTTAGACCGTTCTTCCTTTTGGACATCTTCACCAGCTGCCACTCCCCCTGATGATTTTATGCTGCTTCCTCCTCCATTGATTAGCTCAGCTGAGGAGTGGGAGGTTCAGGGGGCAGTGCCGTTGTTTGGCTATCTTCTGCCTCAATCTTTTCCTCCACCTTGTCTCTCTCCATGTCCTCCTTTGTCCCATCTTTCTCGTTGGAGGCCTTGGTGGTTGGAGGGTTGCAAGTGTCCTTGGTAGTAGTGACACGAAGCATTTCAACTGCTTCCCCCTTGTTGGCTTTGGCTGCCTGTGCGTAAGTGAGGCAGCGTTTTGGGCAGGTCCTGTAGAGGTGGCCTGCCTCACCACACAGGTTGCAGCGCTTAGTCTGTTTGCAGTCTTTTGTCTGGTGCCCTTCCTGCTTGCAATTCTTGCAGAGGACGGCACTGCAGTTGGCCACCACATGACCAGACTTGCCGCATGAGCGACAAAGTTTGGGTTGTTCAGCATTGACAAGGTAGCCACGGCTTCCCTCGATAGCGAAGCTGGAAGGAGGGTGGAGGATGGTTCCCTTACCATCTGCCTTGAGCGTGACCTTGACCCGACATTTTTTTTGTCCAAATCCCGAAGGCATCTTTAACCTCAGAGCAGCTCCCAACCTTGTCAACGTACCGGGCGAGGAAGGTGAGCACATCGGCGACAGGGACGTGGGGGATGTAGAGATGCACAGTCACCACACGGTCCCGTTGCAATGGCAGAGCAAAGAGCAACTCCACCATCAGGGTCCTCATTTGCGGCTGGTCTCTCTTCTCCTAGAGCACCTTCAGGAATTTGACGCAAGCAGCCACACTCTTGAAGGTCATGTCAAAGTATCCAGCACTGGGGATGTCCTGCAGACAGTAGATCTCCACAGATTCAAATCCACATGACACCAAAAGGATTTGTTTAATGAAGAAGGCACGATCCATGGCTATTCGTCCTTCGCTGTTCTTCACCGCCACCCTAATGGTATTACGTACCCCATGGTTTGGGGCTCGACTGGTTATTGCCATCGCTTCACGACACTTGATCTTAGCCAAAAGGCCGAGAAGCAACAACCCAATTGATTATCATTCCTGCTGTGAGGTTAAACCAGTTAGTCTTCCTCCTCTCTCCGATAAAATTCCCCATAGTTCACAGCCTCTGCCCATCTTATTCAACATTGCTGAACCTGATTTAACATTCAGGGATTCACATCCACAGAATAGCAGAAACAACAGGTTTAGCCCTTTTAACATATAAAATGTCCTCAGGTGCTTTAAAGGAGCATTATAAAGCAAAATTAGACACCAAGCCACATCAGGCTACATTAGGGCAGATCGCCAAAAGCTTACTTAAAGGAGGTAGGTTTTAAGGGGTGGCTGAAAGGAGGGAAATGAGAGAGAGGGGCTGAGGGGTTCAGAGAAGAAATCCCAGCATTGTGCTTCAACTGCTGAAGATAGGGCCACCAGTGGTGGAGTGATTAAAATTGGGGCTGATCAAGAGGCCAGAATTGGAAGAGTGTGGATATTTCAGAGGGTTATGGAGTTGGAGGAGATCCCAGAGATAGAGAGGAATGAGGCCATGGATGGATTTGAAAACAACAAAGAGAATTTTAAAACCAAAGCATTGCCTAGGTCAGCTAGTGCAGGGATGATGGATTGGCAGCACGTGCTGGGGGTTAAGAAATGGGCTGCAGAGTTTCGGATAACTTGAAGATTGCAGAAAATGGAAGGCTGTATGCCGACCAAGAATGCATTGGAATAGCCAAGACTCGAGGATGAGGGTTTGAACAACAGATGAGTTGAGGCAGGGCAGAGCTGGATAATGTTACAGAGATGGAAATAAATAGTCTTAGTGATGGTGCAGGTATGTAGTCGGAAGTTTCAGACAGTATGGTTCAGCCCCAGACAGTTATGGAGGGCAGGATGGAGTCAATCTCACTTGATTAACGATCTGATGTTCAGGCCTTCTAAATGACAGTCTCCAATTTCCAATTTGGAAATTCAAGACTTAGCAGAGCAATGCACCATACTTCCTCTGGAGTATACTCCAAAGAGCTTCAGTCAATGTTCCATTGCTTTTCTGCTAGATGTTAAAACATACTGGATGATGGAGATGCATTTTTCTTGTTGGATCTTCATGGGCCAGCTGTAAAAAATCATCCAAGTTGATAACAAAGACTTCCATTGAATAATAGGTTGGTCCTTTTGATGTTTTAACTTCTTTGAGGTAAATATTCTTCTGGGCCCAGGCCCACTGCTGCATCAAAGGCAACACAATCGAGAAGCTCAGGTTGATCCAGCCTAACAGCTAGGATAGGAGATGGTGAGAGCTTTACTCGGGGGGAATCAGCTAGAGATGAATCATCCAGATTTGCACTAAGTGCAGCAGTGGGTGTGAAAAAAGACATTTTACCCGCCGGCCACAATGGTGGTTTTTTGTGCAGTATTGTCCCCTTCCTGCCTTTTTAATTAAGCAGCCACAGGATACATGCAATCTCACTGACAGGTAGCCGATTTGCCCACCACACATTTACCTTGCCACTTCCTCATACTGGGTGCCATATTTAAACTGCAGCTGTGTACACACCTCTCAGTGTTTGCAGCCCAAAACTGCTCCACTGAAAACATGGCCCCAAAAGCCAGGGATAGTGCAGCCCCCGAGTCAGTAACGTATTCCTGGGACACCTTTTGGACACTGTGGAGGCCACCGTGATGTCTTGTACCCCTGCTCTAGCCACAGGAGGTTGAGCAACCTTACCACTCCAGCTTGGTAGGCAATGGCAGGAGTGCTCAATGCCAATGCTGCACACAAGAGGTCAACCATCCAGTGCAGAAAAAGTGTGAATGATCTCATCTGTGCCGCCAGGATAAGTCAACCATCCCACTATTCTCAGCTCACACACTCACAAGTCCATCACACATTCATTAGCAATCACTCACTGCCAGCTCAAGATACATCACCACTCACTCTCTCACATGCCCTCACATGTTCATCTGGCCTCAGTTCCTTTGAAGACTGTCTCCTCAGCCCTCACCATCTTGAGGCACTTGCGTACCCCCATACACACACCGTGGGATACCCACTTCCCAAGTACAGCCCTAGCTTTGCAGCCTCTTCCCTTGCCTGAGGCCACTTCTCCCCTTTCCCCAAGCAATCGGTAGCCCTGTGTCTGTTAAAAAGCCACCCCCACCTTATATCTGGTCTGGTAGGTAGACACTTGTCCGTGAGCCCTCTAAAAGTGATATGGTGCTGCTTGTGAAGCCTGGCACTGATGATGGCAAGTACTGCCTGAAGCAGGGTAGGTAAACAAACCTCAAAATCCTGAGCGACGTGCAGCTTGCCAGGTGCACACCACTTATGTACATTTGTGAAACATGTTGGTGTGCAACCACGCTGATGTACCTGAATAATCCAGCGTTGGGGGATGATTCCGATGAGCAGAGCTTATAATAAGATGCTGAAGTATTGAAGTTAGATTCCCAATGTGTGGCAGCGGGAAACATGGTCCACCATCGAAAGGTGGAGGGGACGATTGCAAACTGGTTTCACAATGGTGTAAATCTGCTTTTTGGCCTTCTCACCACATTGTCCGCTCACGCCAACCATGATGCCCATCACCAATGGGACGGGATGATTCTGTCCGAAATGTATGTTGCTTGTGTCGTGGCTCTTTTAAAATTCTCATTGTTTCTGTTTGTATAGGCATCCACTGGGCCTTGACTTCAACATTTTCCCCTTTAAATAATTTATCCAAGAGTTTGTAAACTTGGTTAACATGGGTATGAGCACTCTTTGATATCCAGGTTGCGGAAACAACCATGGAGTCATTTTCAAAACTGAAAAAGATAGTTTCAGAATGATCTGTACTTTAATTTTATCTAGTTCTTGACTTGGGGCGGAGATGCAAACATCCAAAAAATATCACCCGCTCTTAGAACTAGCAAGTTGTAGCAAGGCTGAACCTTGCAAGGATTTAGTTATTGTCCCATCCCTTTCATTAAATAACTGAAGGTATTTCCTGTATCATGCCAGCAGTAAGTCATCAGTTTATTGCAGCAATCATTCAGGTTGGGAGAAATCTTTAGTGACTGAAACCATTCTTTTGTGGAAAAAAATAGAAATGTTGTGAAATCCTGGAAGCAAGAGGTCCATATATATCCTCGAAAGTAAACTGAGATTGATTTTCCCACAGCTTGGGATGCTCCAAAAGCCAAGAGTAACGTCAAGGATGGAGAGATATTTACAATTTGCTGCACTTCTTAAATGACACACAAACATTCAATGTGGGCAGCACTGGCAAGGCCAGCTTATATTGTTCATCACTAATTGCCCTCACTCAGAGGACATTTAACAGTTAGCCACATTCACCATCTGCCATGGTGGGATTTAAATCAAGCTCGCCAGCTCATTCACTGGATTTCTAGAATGTTAGCCTAATAACATTACCACTATGCCACCACCTCTCCCATGTTATTAATGAACTGTCACTAATATATTACTAGCAGATTGCGTTGTCCTCTTCCCTGAAAGGTTCCCATTCTGAACAAACTAGGCGATCAGCCATGTCATCCATAGGACCCCATTTACACCATATATTACCAAAAATCTGTTAGTCAGCTCTTGTTCGGTTCAGCAGCTTTTAAAACCCTTTTTAGACCTTTCCAAATTTGTTTGAGGCTGACACCATATTGATAACAGTGATGGTTTTTACTTGTTTTAAGTAAGACACAATAGATTACAGTATTTGAGCAGCTGTTT
Organism: Carcharodon carcharias; assembly: GCF_017639515.1. Taxonomy (NCBI): domain Eukaryota; kingdom Metazoa; phylum Chordata; class Chondrichthyes; order Lamniformes; family Lamnidae; genus Carcharodon; species Carcharodon carcharias. Next base: position 152,744,350 of record NC_054467.1, on the reverse strand, counting down.
TCAAGGTAGAGTAAAATTATACTACCCTGGTATTCCTTGGGTAGAAGCCGTGACACCCTGTTCCACATTCCTTCTGTGCAGTCCTCCCTTGATGCTCACCATTGAATTTTCTACACTGAGAGTCCAGTCCAGTGGTCATACTCCACAAACAGGACAATGCAACAGAATTCATCCAATCATGTTTTGCTTCATACTTGCCCCAACCTACCCAATTGTATTGATGATACATTCAGGCACAGACAATGCTTGGGGCCCTCTTGGCACAAATCATAAGGTTCTATTAGCTCTAGGTTAATGGCCCATCCTGCAGACTTTGAAACCAACGTCATACAGACTGTAATCAAGTTTCAAATGTTGTCCCCATTGTATTTTAATTAGAGAAATGAATGTAATAATTGCCTATCGAAGCTAAGATATTAAATGTAATTTACCAATCTCAAAGTGGTTGTGAAACAGACAAAGGAACAATCAGCATACTTTTAAACCTAAAAAACTGGTAGCATGTAAGCTGCAATTTTTAATTTTTTTTTTACTCAAGTACTGTGGTATTTTCTGGAAAAAGAGCCAATAAATGCATATTCAGTTGATGAGCAAAACAAGCTGTGAAGAGGGAGGTATTTGTTTTTAAGTGACAAGATACTTACAGAATCTGTACCATTTCCCACTCTCCTATTCATCCCTATGCTAATGTCTATTTTTCAATACAGAAAAGAAACCAGGCTTTCATGCAATAGAAAACAACAAATTCACAAATAGAAATTAAATAAGCACATTAGTCTTGTGCTTCCTAGCTGCATGACAATTATGCTCCTCCAGCACTAGAGGTGACTTTCTGAAACAAATTGACAGATTTTCTAATTAGGTACCAATGGTGGGGAACTTTGAGATTAATATTTGGATGTTGCATTGAAACACCTTTTGAGAATCAGAACTGGTTGAAGCAATTCGATTTTGACAATTGCTCTTAAGAGCCCTGGCAGCTACTGTACTTTTAGAAAGGCTGACTTTCTGCCTGATTCTCTGAGCAAGTGCCTGTTCAGTTGCAGGGAACTGGAGGAATAATGCGACCATGCAGTTATATGTTACAGCCAAATACTACTCAGAAATTGGTTACATATTCCAAGCTTGTTTCACATGGAATCATTACAGCTAAGGATGTTGAGAAGATTATGCTGGGTTCCAAAACAGGTTGCAGAGATGAAAGTACACCTCCTTATCAACTGTGTCCCTTAATTTCCCTTCTTGACTAGTTTTCATATCTATGTGGTCTACAGAAAGCTGAGATTATACACAGCTTTCCTGAAGATTGGTCATTCTTTATTCACCTTTCAACCATAGTGCTGCTAGGAAGGGAGTTCTAGGATTTTGACCCAGCGACAGTGAAGGAACAATAATATATTTCTAAGTCAGGATGGTGTATAATTTGGAGGGGAACTTGTAGATGATGGTGTTCCATCTGCTGCCCTTGGCTTTCTGGGTGGTGGAGGTTGTGGGTTTGGAAGTTGCTGTTCATGTATTAGGAACACAAGAATGTACGTAAAGAAAATAATTTTGCTGCATCTGTTTTATCTCAGTGTTCAAACACAGAGAGCACAGCTTCCTCCTCATACCCATCAACTAAATTTCTCATGAAATGCCTGTCCAACAGCCAAATGAAATTATTTATATTACCAACCTCAGTTACCTCTTGGTTAGTCTATTGCAAATAATTACTACACTCTGTGTGAAATAACTAGAGTCAATCTGTCCATTCATCTTTCCTCCCAGGGATCCCATTGTTATTCTCAGAGTCAGAGTAAACAGTTTCTCATCGATCTACTTAAGAATTTTGAATACCTTAACAGGAGGGATAATTTCATCAAAGACATGCCACTACAAAACTGTCCACAAACTTAGGCCCCTGAGCCTTTATGGTTCTCCTCTGAACCATTTCCAATATCATCAATATCCTTTTGGGTAGAGTACTAAAAATAATCCATAACTTTGCCCATTTGACAGCGGTTGAATTTTTGAAGGAGCTCTCCTGCCTATCTGCTTTTTTTTGTGGAAAATTCTTAGAAAATCCAGAAAAGTTACACAGTTCTGACATCATTTTCCCAGGTTTTCACAACTCCTCCTCAAAAATTACACCAGAGGAGTGTGATAATCCACAGAAGTGTACCCCTTTTGGATATCTTGTTTTAGTTTATAGACAACGGACAGAATTTAATGGCATTGACATAAGCCCCACCTGGAGAACTTGGGAAACTCACATCACTTCTGTGGGGAAGGCCCAACCAAATATAATGTAACAGGCCAGCATTGGGCCTTCCCCAAGATCTAGGACCTCAGGGCATAAACAGCGGCTGCCGAGAGCTGCCAGCCAATTAGAGGCCAGCAGTTCTCCAATGCCAGCAGCAGAGGAGCAGTGGCTGCCAGTAGGGACTTCACCAAAGACCATCAGTGGATCCTGGACTCAGCTGACTGAGGGCAGGATGTGCTCACAGGGAGGGGATTGCCTGAGGAGGGCGGGGGAGTCAGAGGCAAAGGCAGGGTGGTAACTTTCAATGACCACTACCCCCCACTTAATTCCAGTGCCGAGTCCCTCAATCAGGCACTTAAGAGCTGATGGAAGAGGGACCGCCTCTATAAGACCACAGGCAAACCTGACAGGTACAGGAAAGATGTACCACTCGCATTTAATCCCTCAGACCCCATTAAACTCCGATGGGATCTCGGATAATTCATGTCAATCCGTCCGTGAGGGGGCGAGTTTCCCACATTGGACCATTCCCACCTCCATCTTAATCGCGGAGGTTTTCCAACAGCTTGGAGAATGACGTCTGGCCTGTCCCATGACAGTTTGACGTCTGGCCACCATGTTTCACACCATGACGTGCTAGATTCAATCCAGCTGAATGCCTTTTATCTTGTGTTTAATACATGATCAAACATGTTGACAACATCTTCATATTTACTGATGAATTGTCCATCCAATTTACTAGTGGTCCTCTCTACATGTACATTGTCTCAAAAAATCTTCAGCAATATCGGTGTGAACCACAGAGTCAGTGAATATTTTATTCCACGTTGTCAGGAGGAATCTATCTAAGACACGAATGAAATAAAGTTCCATCAAATTTAATTGCCATAAGTTGATCAGTACATATGTATATATTTTTTTTACCTTGGTGCTTCCTCTGGATGATAGCATGTGCCTTATATCCTAAACTTGTGATCCTTCGAGGAAATTGTCCAGTGGCCAGAATGAATGAAGTGTTTGGTTGCTGGGGATCAGTGGGATTGAAGTGACCCTGTATCTTCTTGTGCTGAGTCAATGAATCAATGGTGCTGTATTTGGTGCATCCATCCCCAATGTCATGTTAGCTGGCTGGTCCTGCACACTTTTTGCCACTTCAGAAAGGGGACCTGGATAACCCAGTTGTGAATTTGCAATGTTGTGTGACAGCCAGCCTCATTTCTGCTTACTCCAGTTATGCAGCTGGGCATTCCCTCAATACATCCACTAATCTGCATGGGAGCAGCTATGAGAAAGGTGGTGGCCTCTATCATTGCTCTACTCACCTGACCTCCCATTATGTTGAAACTAAACAAGACAGCCTGGGTGACAGGTTGTAATCAGATGGTCATAAATATTATTCTTTTCACTTTATGAAGGTCAAATTGGCTATACTTGAGTATCTTGGCATGTCATAACATGCCAACAGCTGTTGTGCAAGATGCCTTGAAAACCAGGATCACAGAAGAAGGGAAACCAATGGCAGAGCAAAGAAACATAGAAACTATGAGCAAGAGTAGGCCATTCGGCCCTTTGAGCCTGCTCCGCCATTCAATATGATCATGGCTGATTCTCTGTCTCAACGCCATATTCCCACTTTCTTGATGCCCCTAATATTCAAAAATTTATCAATTTCTTTCTTGAATATAGTCAGTGACCCAGTCTCCACAGCCCTCTGTGGTAGAGAATTCCACAGATTGACCACCCTCTGAATGAAGAAGTTTTTCCTCATCTCCGTCCTAAATACCCTGCCCGGTATCCTGAGACTATGGCCCCCAGACTCCCCAACCAAGGGAAATATCCTCACTGCATCCAGTCTGCCTAGCCCTGTGAGGATTTTATACATTTCAATGAGATCCCCTCTCATTCTTCTAAACTCTAGTGAATATGGGCCCAGTCGAACCAATCTCCTGTCATACGACAGTCCAGCCATCCCTGGTTTCAGCCTGGTGAACCTTCACTGCACTTCCTCTATGGCAAGTATTTCCTTTCTTTGGTAGGGAGACCAAAACTGTGTGCAATACCCCAGGTGTGGTCTCACCAAGGCCTTGTATAACTGCAGTAAGACATCCCTGCTTCTAAATGTAAATCCTCTTGCAATGAAGGCCAACATACCATTTGCCTTCCTAATTGCTTGCTGCACCTACCTATTTACTTTAATTGACTGGTGTACAAGACACCCAGATCCCTTCGCACATCCATATTCCCTAATATATCACCATTTAAGTAATACTCTGCCTTTCTGTATTTCACACCGAAGCATATAATGTCACATTTATCCACATTATACTGCATCTGCCGTATGTTTGCCCATAAATATAACTTGTCTAAAACACCCTGAAGTCTCCATACATCCTCCTCACAACTCACAACCCTGCCCAGTTTTGTGTCATCAGCAAACTTGGAAATATTGCATTTGGTTCCCTCATCCAAGTCATTTATATATATCCTGGGTAGCTGGGGCCCAAGCATTGATCCCTGCAGTACACCACTAGTCACCGCCTGCCATCCAGAAAAAGACTCATTTATTCCCACTGTCAGTTTCCGGTCTGTCAACCAATTCTCAATCCATGCCAGTATATTATCCCCGATCCCATATGCTTTAATTTTTCCCACTAGCTTCTTAGGTGGGACCTTATCAAAAGCCTTCTTGAAATCCAAATACACCACATCTACGGATTCTCCCTTATCTATTCTACTAGTTACATCCTCAAAAAAAACTCCAGTAGATTAGTTAAGCATGATTTCCCTTTCATAAACCCCTGCTGACTTTGCCTAATCCCATTAATGTTTTCCAGGTGTTCTGTTGCCACATCTTTTATCATAGACTTTAGCATTTTCCCCACTACTGATGTTAGGCTAACTGGTTTGTAATTCTCTGTTTTTCCACTCCCTCCTTTTTTAAATAGTGTGGTTACATTTGCCGCCCTCCAATCTGTGGTTACTGCTCCAGCCGCTATAGAATTTTGGAAGATGACCACCAATACACCCAATATTTCCAAGGCCACTTCCTTTAGTACTCTGGGATTATCAGCCCTGGGGATTTTTTCAGTATTTAACCCCATTAATTTCTCTAGCACCATTTTTTTACTGATGCTGATTTTCTTCAATTCCTCCCTCTCACTAGACCCTTGGTTCCCTAATATTTCTTGGAAATTATTTGTATCCTCTTTCGTGAAGACAGATCCAAAATATGTGTTCAATTCTTCTGCCATTTCTTTGTTCCCCATTATAATTTCCCCTGTTTCTGACTGTAAGGGGACCTATATTTGTTTTCGCTAATCTTTTTCACTTCACATATTTATAGAAGCTTTTACAGTCACTTTTTATGTTCCTTGCAAGTTTACCCTCATACTCCATTTTCCTCCTCTTGATCAATCTTTTTGTCCACTTTTGCTAAATTCTAAACTGCTCCCAATCCTCAGGCTTGCTGTTTTTTCTGGCAATTTTATATGTCTCATTTTTGGATCTAACACCATCCCTAATTTCTTTTGTAAGCCATGGTCGGGCCATCTTTCCTGTTTTATTTTTGCGCCAGACAGGAATAAATAATTGTTGTAATTCATGCACATGTTCCTTAGCTTTCCTTTATTAGCCATTGTCAATCTATCTTCAACCCTTTTAGTAAGGTTCCCCAGTCCATCATTGCCAGCTCGCGCCTCATACCCTTTAATTCTCTTTATTTAGATTCAGGGCCCTAGTTTCAGATTCAACTGCTTCACTCTTCATCTTAATGGACAATTCTTTTGTTTTATGGTTACTCTATCCCAAGGGACCCCATACAACAAGATTGTTAATTAATCCTTTCTCGTTGCACAATACCCAGTCTAGGATAGCCTGTTCTCTAGTTGGTTCCTCAATGTATTGCTCTAAAAAACCATCACGTACACACTCCAGGAAATCCTCCTCCACAGTATTATTGCTAGTTTGGTTTGTCCAATCTATATATAGATTAAAGTCACCCATGATTACAATTGTACCCTTATTGCATGCATCTCTAATTTCCTGCTTACTGCCTCCCCTTACATCCCCATTACTGCTTGGCGACCTATAGACAACCCCCATCAATGTGTGTGTTCTCCACCTTGGTGTTTCTTATCTCCACTCATTTTCTGAGCCAATATCCTTCCTCACTATTGTATTGATTTCCTCCTTTACTAACAATGCTGCCCCACCTCCTTTCCCTATTTGTCTGTCCTTCCTAAATATTGAATACCCCTAGATGTTGAGTTCCCATCCTTGGTCACTCTGTAGCCACGTCTCCATAATTGCAACTATATCATAACCGTTTATATCTATTTGCGCTTTTAATTCATCTACCTTACTGCAAATGCTCTGTACATTAAGATACAGGATCTTTAGACTTGTCTTTTTAACCTTGTTAGTCATCTTAGCTTTATTTTGCACTCTGACCCCATTTGTTTGTCGCCCTTGTTTATTCTGCCTTCTACTTTTGCTTCTTATTTTTCCGCCTTGTGTTTCTATCCTTGTTTCCCCCTTCTGTGTCTCCCTGCTCATGTACCCACCCCCCCTGCCATTCTAGTTTATGCCCTCCCCGACCGCAGTAGCAAATACCCTCCCAGAAGCAATCCACCCTGTTTGTACTGGTCCCATCTTCCCCAGAACCGGTCCCAGTGTCCCAGGAATCTGAACCCCTCCCCCAAACACCATTTCTTCAGTCATCATTCGATATATTCTGTTAATTGTACTCTTGCTAGCATGTGACACTGGTAGTAATCCTGAGATTACTACCTTTGAGGTCCTACTTTTTAATTTATGTCCTAACTCCTTATGTTCAGCTTGTAGGACCTCATCCCTTTTTTATCTATGTCACTGGTAGCAATATGTACCAAGACCACTGGCTGTTCACCATCCCCCTTCAGAATGCCCTGCAGCATCTCCGAGACATCTTTGACCCTGGCACCATGGAGGCAACATACCAACCTGGAGTCTCTTTTGCAGCCACAGAAACGCCTGTCTGTTCCCCTTACTATTGAATCCCCTACCACTATAGCCCTGCCACTCTTCTTCCACCCCTTTTGTGCAACAGAGCCACCTGTGGTGCCATGGACTTGGCTCCTACTGCTTTCCCCTGAGAAGTCGTCTCCCCCAGCAGTATCCAAAACGATATAACTGTTAGAGAGGGGACGGTCGCCCATGCCCTTTCTGCCTGTTCAATCTTTATCTGCGGTGTGACCACCTCACTGAATATGCTGTCCATAAAAATCTCAGCATCGCAGATGTTCCACAGTGAATCCACCCACAGCTCCAGCTACAAAATGTGGTTAGCCAGTAGCTGCAGCTGGACAGAGGGGGCAGAATTTTGCCATCAGCGTGCGGGGGTGGGCCTGACGCGTAAAATGACGTGTGATGACATTGGGTGTGCGCCCCAACATTACCGCGCGCCATCGCGAGATTTCGGAGGGTGGGTGCTATGACTTCTGAGGCGCACCCTCCATTAATTAACGGGCCTCTTACGCAGCGATTTCTAGCAGCCTGTGTGATTTTCAAGGCATCGCACAGGCGCTATGGGCAGGTGGGTAGGCCACATTTTTAAAAACCTCATCCACGGGTGGGATAAGAGGGGTGAGTGGGTTCGCAAATGCGAATTGTTACTAATTTACTTTGTAAGCTTACTTGCTTGTGTGAACAGGGCAACTTCAAATCTCTTCAGAGCTGCTTTGACGGGAGAAACAGGCTTCAGGTCAGGACTCTGGGGCCTTTCAGGTTTCAGGCAGCCTTCCCTTACCCTGGGAATGGGGATTGTGCTCTCCAATTGAGGCTCCTCCTCTGAGGAGGAAGAAGAGAGGAGCAGAAGGGGGAGGAGGCCAAGAGTTCATATTCAGCCTCCAGGGGAGTCACCTGTGGGAGGACAGGCGCAAGCACAAGGGGCGCAGGGCCAACAGGAAGTCCAAGGCTAAAGGGCCCGCAGGAGGCGCCACTATCCTGCTGCCAGGGTTTAGAGGTGTGGCAGCTACCTCAAAATGTCTGAGCTGCAGTGTCAAGGGAGGCTTTGACGCTCAAGGAAGACTGTGACCTCCACCTGTGTGATGATAGGCCCTGAGATCAGTTCCAACCATGTGGGTGGACAGCCCATGCCAGTGGCGCTGAAGGTCATGGTTGCCCTTAACTTCTTTGCCTCCTGCTCTTTCCAGGGATCGGTGGGTGAACTTTGTGAAGTCTCCCAATCAGCTGTCCACAGTTGCATAAAGCTGGTGATAAACGCTCTGTTCAGGCGTGCATTGACTTTTATTCATTACCACTTGGAGGCCGCCAGGCAAAGCGAGCCAGAGGCTTCGCAGCCATTGCTGGCTTCCCCCCTGTCCAGGGGACAATAGACTGCATACATGTGGCCATCAAGGCACCAGCGGGTGAGCCCGGTGCCTTCTTCAACAGGAAGGGTTCCACTCCATGAAAGTGCAGATAGTGTGCGATCACAGGATGCAGATTCTGCAAGTCTGTGTAAGGTACCCAGGCAGCTCCCATGAAGCCTACATCCTGAGACATTCTTAGTTGCTGGGGCTTTTCGGTGCTGCAGCCCGGCTGGATGGATGGCTGCTGGGTGACAAGGGCTATCCCCTCAAAAGGTGGCTCATGATGCCTCTCCACCATCCAAGAACAGAGGCTGAGCAGCGCTTCAATAGGAGCCACGACACCACAAGGGCTGTGGTGTAGAGAACCATCGGTCTTCACAAGATGCGCTTCTGTTGCCTGGACCATTCAGGGAGTGCACTGCAATACCCCCCAGATCATGTGTCACTGATGATGGTTGCATGCTGCGCTCTCCACAACCTGGTGCTGGAAAGGGGGAAGCAGTGGAGGAAGAAGACATAAACGCAAATGCTCTGGCTGCAGGCGATGGGTTCAGTGGTGAGTCTGAAGATGAGCACGCTCAGGAGAACGCTGAGGGGATAGATGCCAACCTGGGCAACCTCCAGGGAGTCAGGGACACCCAGCAGGCTTTGATCCACCGATCCTTCAGCTAGCCTACCAAAGATGAACCTCCAACACATGCCAGGGCTACAAGCTCCATACTCGATATCTGAGAGCAACATTTGCCTGGTTAGGAACATTAACTATGTGCCTTGTCAATAAAGCTCAATGACAAACAAATCACTCATATCATGGGGTCCCGTACACTTGCAGAAGTCATGAAGCACCCTGAGGCTTGTTGAGAATTAAAACATTTAATGATTGCATACTTCAAAACAGAAATGAACGTGCATTAAAAGGTGTCGAGCTGCACATCGAATGAAAAACAACTGAAACGGGGGCAAAAGAAAACCACCCATGATAAGCTCATGTTGTGCCTAAGGTGCTTTAAATTTACACTTGCAGGTGCTACGTCTAGATGCTCCCCCCTTGCTGGTATCGGCATTGGAGATAGCCTGCTCACTCTGCTGTCCTGTTGGCCTTGATGACCTCGGTGGGCTTCCTTTGGCCTGTGGAGCCTGTGCTGACCCACCTGGGAGGGAGCAGCCAGTGGCACAGCTGGCATCTCCCCGGTTGCTGCAGCCTCATTAGATGCCACAGTCACTGGCAGAGGGGTGGAGGAGCTGCTGCCATCATCCGGAGCGACCTGCGAGGAGTCCACAGAGACGACAGGCAGCTCATGCACCAACATGAGGTCGCTTCAGACCTCCCTGCTTATCACTGATGGATGGGCACCTCGCTGGGATACTGGGTGCCCACTCTGACACTGACCAGCTGAGATCAATGCCGCTGTGAGGACTTGCAGGTCCGAGCACATCCCCAGAAAGCCCTGATTGTTCTCCTGGAAGAGCCTCTCCATAAGAGTCGCCACTCTCTCCATGGAGGAGACATTGCGCACAGCCATAACGGCCGTTGCATTGCTCATGATCCACATGGACTCCCCCACCACGGAGACGATGGCACACATTCCCTCATGTACCTCTGCCAGATCCATCCACACACCCTGCTGGATTTCCAACATCTGCTGTCTCAGGGATTCATCAGCCACCGACTGAGCATGTTCCTGGTCCCCAGCAGTCCTCCGACTGCCGGCACCCTGGGCACTTTCTGTCTCCACCTGCACCTCAAGCGGAAGTGAAGAGCCGTCACCACTGTGCACCAAGACACTAGCCAACAATCTTATCCCCACCGAGTGCGCTGGTGCCTGCCTGGCTGAGAGAGTGTGATGATAGTGTTTGTATCTCTTCAGGGCCCTCAGGGGTCAGTGGCAGTCCCTCTGCCTCCTGTGTGTGGTCGTACTCCAGAGAGGCTGAAAGGAAGAATAAGGACATTTGATTAGCTGAAGTCATTGCACTGTTAATGTGCATGCCTGGCACCCAGATCAGGATGCACTCCTCCTTCCGTTATCAATGGGGATCCCATGTTGAATGCTGAAATCAATATACAGTCAACAGTGGAATGTTTGCTCTGACAGATATTGTGACCTCAGTGCACGGCACTCTTACCTCCCACTGGCACCCCAACCTCACCACAGCCTGTAGACCTGGGCACATGGTGCCTCTCCAGCTCGAGAGCCTCCTGCTCATATCTGGGGAGAATGAGCAATTGTGCCTGCCCTCCGCCAGTCCACATCCGTTCAGCATTATTGTGTGCTGTCTTCTCCTGAAAGGAGAGAGGAGCATTGATTAGTCCACCCTGTACCTGCATTGCCATTGCAGCCCTGCCACCCCCACCTGAATGAAACCTTGCAGGGCTCATCTGATTCGTAACCCTGGAACCGCCATACACTCACTCCAAGCTGCCAGGGCTGACCCCTTTGCCCAGATGCTGCCTCCATAACATTTGCCATTCACACTGCATGACCTTCCAAACCCATGAGCACTACCAGCTAGAAGGACAAGGGCAGCAGATGGGTGGCTGCCCTGCCACCTGCAAGTTTCCCTCCCAGTCACTCAGCATCCTGACTTTAAAATGTTTTAGCGTTCCAGCACTGTGCCTAGTACAGATCCTGGAGCTCGCCCCCAAAACAGTACTGTGGGTGTTCCTGCACCACATGCAGTGGATACACACGGCAGCTCTGCACCACCCTCTCAGGGACAACTAGGTGTGGGCAATAAATGCTGGCCCACCCAGTGAAGGCCGCATGCCGTGAATGATTGAATGCAATAACAAAATTCTGAGTTTGGGGGTGTGCTGGGGAGTGGGGGCAAACCTAACTGCTGTGCTAAATGGCCCATGCCAACCCAGTACTCACCCTTCCCGATCGCAGGAGGTCATTGAACCGCTTGCAGCACTGAACCCAGGTGCGTCTCACCACATTGTGGGAGCTGACTCCTTCTGCCACCTCCTCCCAGGCACGTTTCGTCATGTGGTGGGGTCTCCTCCTCCCGTCCCTTATAACTATGATGTCGCACCGTGCTGTACCCTTCTCGACGAGGGCAATGAGGCACTCATCTGAATATCTCGGGGCATACTGCCTCGCCAACCTGCCCTCCTGCCTGGCAGCTCTGCGAGAGCGCTCTCGGACATCTTCCTGTGCGACATCGGTGGCAGCCTTTGGAATGCTGCCTGCACCACTTTTGAATAGGCTGCCAGGTCGCCATTGGACCCGGCGGTCATTGGACTCCCACTGCCGCCCACCCCGTCCTGCTGCTCTTGGGAGCCGCAATTCACGGCCCACCCACGTCAAATGGCAGCGCAGAGCCGATCATGGGCAGCGATCAGCTCCGCGCCCGCCCGCACCCACTCCTGAACAACCTGCCCAGCATAAGTAAAATCCTAGCCAGAGAGAGAAACCAATAGTGGGGGAGGGAGACACAGGAATCCAGAAGAAGGGGGAAATTTGACTCCACCAGTAACTAATTATAACTCATTGAAACTGCACTGTAACTAATCGCCCTGATAGCTCTCAGAATCTTCTTTTTACAACAGTACTAGGCCACTGATAATCTGTTTGGCCTTTTAGCAATAGGTTTAATGCCCCAATAAAATCCCTATGGTGGAGGTGGTGTGTTATAGTTTACTCAGGGAATCTGAGTTGCTTGTGGCAACATGCACCTTAAACGCATGTTGTAGTCTGGAGCAATGGATAGTGATGATAGAAGCTCCACCTTTCTTTCTATCACATGGCTGACTAGGAATCTCTCCTGCTCCTACCACCTGCCTTTGGCGTGTACTGGATGGATGGATTTTCAGGTTGATATTCAACCTGTTTTGGCCACATTATGAACACACCTTCCTTGGTCATGAAGTCTTGAGGTGGGATTCAAACCCAGACCTTCTGGCTCAGAGGCAGGGACCTCTACCCACTGCAGCACAAAACCTGCCACAAGCTCCTTGCAACCTGTAACCAGTACAGGAAGCCATTCAAGTGGCAGTAGTAGGTGCAATAGCTTATGGATTGGTGTGGGAGAAATGGGTTTCGAGTCCTGAGGCATTGGCATCAGTATTGGGGAAAGTGAGAGCTGAACCGTTGGGACATCTTCACCTCAACTGTGCAGGGACCAGTGTTCTGGTGAGTTATATAACTAGGGAAGATGAGAGGGCTTTAAACTAAATTGGTGCTGGATGGCCAGATAACCCAACCCCTTTCCATCCACGCCCACCACCTCTCGATGTTTGTATTCCACCGCCTGGGGCCAATAGCAGTGACAACCAGAAAATTTCCCCTTATGTGCTCAAAATCAGAAACAGTGTCACTTCCAAACCCTGAAATCCCCAACACAATGTAAGTAAATGAAAAGGTGAGTTGTATGTACATATCATTGACCATGATACATAAAAATAAAAATATCCTGCTCAAATTACCCCCATATTCAAGTAATTGACCTACTTACATGGTAGAGATTGGTCCCTTGCAAAGTGATGGATCCAAATTGATTTACAGGCCATGGTTGATGTAATGTAAAACCCCACCAATGCTTGGATCATTTTTGTAATGGTAATAATTACACTGCAGAAGTAACTTATTGTACACAATACTCATTTGTAAAGAATAAGAAATAGATCTTTCTTGGCATTCTGTCAATTAGCAAAAAGAACAATTGACATATATTGGCATGGATTTAAATCTTCAGAGAATTCTCTGCCTTAATGAACATAATTTAATTAAAAATGCACTTTCAGCCTTTGAGGATTTTAACTCTCTTTCACTTTCCCTGATTTAACACCATGATTAGGAAAAATAATCAATACAAACCTGTTCTACATTTTTTAAAGTGTTTATCAAGCTGTTTAGTATTGCAATGGATACCCAGCTTACAATACATTACAGCCAACGTAGCTACAAGTCAGTTCAATATTGCTAGTGGGCTAATCTTGTACCTTGTAAATCATAATTACCTCGCATGGCTGATAATATAAATAGCTCTAAATATTACTGGGACATTAACTTCATTGTTCTATTTGTTCTACCATTTTACATGTCTTTATTAATTAAATCAAAAACTAGTGCACCAATATTGCTCTAAAGCAGCTGATAGCCATATTACTGAGCAATACTGTTAATGGCTTTCATTTCCCTTTGATTCTTAACAATATACATGGCAGTTTTCAAATCTAAATGCTTCTTAATGAGTTTCAACCCACATTTTAACCGAGAAATTATTGTTTGTGATATTTAGTGTACAAACACATAATTTGTGTGACATGCCTGTCATTGCTATCTTAGTGTCTATTCTGATGCATTCGTGGCTTGTATGCTAATATTATAAAACCATTTCTAGGCTCTGATTTCTAAAATTTGAAAAGCATTTTTAAAAATTTAACTGATAAATTAAGTAAAGTTTAATCCAATTACATTCATCCCTTTTCATCTCTTCTGTGCCACGTAGAAATGAATGGATAAGCCCATGTTTAACTTTGCCCCTGTTCTGAATCAAGCTAGTCAGAACCTAATGTCAAATCAACCCTGTTTTGATTTAACTCCTATCATTATTGCAACAACATTACCAAATACTAAGCTGCCCACAAGTAACTGCAATATGGTGAGAAACTTAAGCATACACTACAGCTTCTAATACACCTTATGGAAATATGGAATGATACAATACAGGAGACTATTCAGTCCAATGTGCTTATGTTCAACCCGTGGAAAGAGCTATCCAATTAGACCTTCTCCTCTAACTCTTTCCCATAGCCCTGCAATTTTCTCCCCTTCAAATATTTATCCAATTCCCTTTTGAAATTTACCTTTGAATCTGTTTTCTTTCAGGAAGTGCATTCTAGATCATAACTCACTGAGTAAAATAATTTTGCATCTCAGCTCAGGCTCTTTTGCCAATTAATTCTAAATTTGCATCATTAGCCAATCAAGCTTTCTGCCAGTGGAAGCCTTCAAGGGGATGGATTTTACACTGGATGGGCTGGGTGGTGGGGAGGGCATGTATTGCTCACTGCCCCACCCCCACAGCCCCCCCTCCCCCCGCCCCCAGTTGCAAGAGTCAGCTGGCGGATGACGAGCTTAAAAAAATTCTGCCCCCTTTCGCCCCTCAGTGGGAAGAAGTCCTGCCCTTGAGAGTTGCCTGCCAATCTGATTGGCCAGCAGCCCTGGCAGCCCCAGCAGTGTCAGAACTGAGTAGTGGGCGCTGCTGGGAATGCAAGCAGGTCCACGTAAAACTTGGATGGATCCTGGAGCCAGGTAAGTCCCTTGCTTTTAGGGTGTGGATGGAGTGGGCATTACAGGTAAAGAGGGCAGGTGGGTGTGGCTCTGGGTTTTGGAGGCCAGGCAGGAGGGCACAAAGGGGACAGGTAACATCTTGAGGGGTGGGGAGTGCCCCTGATGAGCAGAAGTCACCCCCAAAAAGACATACCACCCCTCCCTTCCTGCCTTTTAATCACTTGTGTTTGAGAAACTGCCTCCACACCCCTGCCTGCCTGCCCATGCCAACCTTAATATGGCAATATTTGGGTCAATTGGCTTGGTAACAAGCTCAATTGACCATTTGCTATTTATTTAAAAATGGTGGGCAGGGTAAGGAGGACAGCTGGGGGCTGGGTGGGAAGGTGGTGGGCTAGCCACATCTCATATTTTACATTCCTGCCACCCGCCCCTGGTGAAAACACACCTGGTGGGGGCTGTAAAATCCAGCCCAGGGGGTATTTATGCATTTTAGGTAACTCTGAAAACAGTCGCAGTTATTTACTCTGTCTGGTGAAGACTCTCTACCTAAAATGATAACCCACAATTTTTCTGATGTTTTCAGATGCTGCATAATTCCAATTTTTCTTTTTATTTGTGGGGCAGAATTTTCCATTCAGCGGCGCGGTCGGGCCCGACATGCCGGAACGTAAACTGACGTGGGATGACATCTGTGCGCCCGCTGATAATTGATTGCCTATGAAGGCCATTAAACAGGTAATTAACATGAATGTTACACTGCCTGTCCAAACTTACGGTTGGCAGGCAAGCGAAAAGGCTGAGCAACCTTTACATTTTTTAGGGAACCTCATCCATGAGGTTTCCTAAAACTCATGATGATTATGTAAAAACTTTTTCTGAAAAATAAAAACTTGTCCCGTCTTATGTGACGCAGTCACATGTTTTTATTTATTTTTTTTAAAAAGCACTTCAACCTCCCTGAGGCAGCTCCATGCTGGACCCGACTTTCCCTCCTCCCCATGGCCCGCGCAGGTAGCGTTCAGCGCTACTGCTCGCTCATTACTCTGGGCGGGCCTTAATTGGCCCATCAGTGTAAAATGGCAGCACGGAGCTGATTGCGCGCAGTGGTTGGGTTCCCGACCGCTCCCACTCCTGCCAAGCCCGCCCGACGAATGAAAAATCCTGACCTGGCCAGAAATTTCCAGGGCCAGTGGTGATGGCCGGGCAACTGGGAAACTGACAAAATGATGCAGGAAGATATTGGAGTAGGGGGTATGGTGCCTTCCCACCATGATGCCAATTTGCCAGGGGTGGGAAAGATGGGAAAGGCCCCACAAAATGTCATCGATCAAGTAAAATCTAAAGTTTAGAATATGGATTGAGTATGAACACCATAAAGATAAAAACAACGGTAGTTAGAAGGAATACACTGGAAGAAATTAGAGTGAAGGTTGAAGTGGAAGATACCACATTGGAACAAGTTGATACATTTGTCTATTTAGGACAAATGATAACAGAAGATTGCAGATGTGATACATGAGTTAGAAGAAGGATAGAGATAGCCAGAAATCATTTTGATAACAACAAGAAAACTCAAGCCTGTAACAAGGAAAACCTCATAAGATACCACATTCTATCCACCTCCCTGTATGCCTCAGAAACCTGGACAATGAGTAAAGATCTGTGGAAGAAATAGAGGCCTTTGAAATGTGGATGCTAAGACGTGTGTTAAAAATTCCATATACAGACGTTAAGGCAAATGAAGAGATACTTGAAATTGCAAGGCCAAAAAGAACTGTAAAAAGTGACATCCAGAAAAAAAAGTGAGTATTTTGACCATTTAATCAGAGCTGACAAGTTACAGAGATCTCTTCAAGAGGACAAAGTGGAGGACAACAGAAAGAGGGGTCAACTTTGGTGCAGTTGGATGATGGATACAGAGTGGTTGCAGATGAGCTACAATGGATGTGTGAGGATGGAGGATGGAGCAAGACAGAAGAATGTAACAGACTGTAACAGCAGACCTTCTTATAGGAGTAGCTACAAGCAGCAGCAGCAGGAAAGGTGGCAGAAGAGTCACCCGCCCAGAGCCCAATTGAGATATTTAAGTGGCCAGTTAAGGGTCTCCTTCTGCCCCTGCTGGCATTTTGTCAATGGCTGTATGAGGAGACCACCAGGTAAACCTGGGCAGCCTTGCAGCAGACTTTGGTGGGTTGGGGGGGGGCGGGTGGCGTGGAATGGTAGAGGAGAGAGGGGGAGAGGTGTTCCTCCTTTCTGAGAACTCCATAACCTATGGAAGAGTCCCTGGCTGCAATGACCATTCCTGTAGCATTGGTACTGCCTTCCCTCAGTGACCACCTGCCTGACTGGCCCTGGTGCCCCCACACCCGACTTGCCTGACTTTGAGGACCATGACCAAACTTGTGCCCCCATTGTCCAGATGGTAATCCCAGCAATGGCCACCATTATTTGATGACTACTGATGCTTCTGAGCCTGGGCATGGTCTGCTGTCCTTAATAGAATGGTAGCCACCAGCAAAATGCACCAACAGGTCCTGTTGCCTAGCAAAGCGGTGTTGCTTCCTCCACCCCCAACACCCCACTTTCGGCCCCAGTGACAAGTACCCTTACCAAATTAATAAAACTCTGCCCATTCTATCAGGATCAAAAGTGGGGAATGTAGTTGGGAAATATTTAGAGATAACAATCCAGGGGAAAATTAATCCTCATTTGGAAAAATTTGGATTAATCAATGACAGATTTTCAAATGCGGATTAATTGTTAACATTCAGCATGGGTTTGTTAATGGCAAATTGGATTTGGTTAACTTAATTGAGTTATTTGATGAAGTAACAGAGATGGTTAATGAAGATAATGTAGTTGGTGATGTCAATATAGACTTCCACAAGGCTTTTGTTAAAGTTCTACCTAGCAAACTTATAAGCAAAATGAAACTCATGATTAAAAGGGCATTGGGAGCATGGACACAAAATTGACTGAGTTATAGAAAGCAAAGTATAGTAGTGAATGCTTGCTTTCATTCTGGAGAAGTATACAGCGGTGTTCCCCATACAGCGGTGTTCCCCATACAGCGGTGTTCCCCATACAGCGGTGTTCCCTAGGGGTTGGGAATTTTTCCAATTCATTCACAGGATTTGGGCTTTGCTGGCTGGGCCAACATTTATTGCCCATAACAAAAACAGAATTACCTGGAAAAACTCAACAGGTCTGGCAGCATCGGCGGAGAAGAAAAGAGTTGACGTTTCGAGTCCTCATGACCCTTCAACAGAACTCACTGCTCTGTTCTGTTGAAGGGTCATGAAGATTTGAAATGTCGCCTCTTTTCTTCTCCGCCAATGCTGCCAGACCTGCTGAGTTTTTCCAGGTAATTCTGTTTTTGTTTTGGATTTCCAGCATCCGCAGTTTTTTGTTTTTATCATTTTTTTACATTTATTGCCCATCCCTGGTTGCCCTTGAGCAAGTGGTGGTAAGCTACTGTCTTGAGCCCCTGCAGTCTCTGTGGTGTAGGTACACCCACAGTGATTTTAGGGAGGGAGTTCCAGAATTTTGACCCAGTGACACTGAGGGAATGGCAATATATTTCCAAGTCAGGGTGGTGAGTGGCTTGGAGGGGAGCTTCCAGGTGGTAGTGTTCCCACCTATCTGCTGCCTTGTCCTTCTAGATGGTAGTGGTCAAGGGTTTGGAATGTGCTGTCTAAGGAGCCTTGATAAATTCCTGCAATGCATCTTGTAGATGGTATACACTGCTACTACTGTGCATCGGTGGTGGAGGGAGTGAATGTTTGTGGATGTGGTGCCAATCAAGTGGGCTGCTTTTTCCTGGATGGTGTCAAGCTTCTTGGATGTTGTAGGAGCTGCACTCATCCAGGCAAGTGGGGAGTATTCCATCACACTCCTGACTTGTGCCTTGTAGCTAGTGGACAGGCTTTGGGGAGTCAGGAGGTGAGTTACTCCTTGCAGGATTCCTAGCCTCAGGCCTGCTTTTGTAGCCACAGTGTTTATATGGCTAGTCCAGTTCAGTTTCTGGTCAATAGTAACCCCCAGGATGTTGATAGTGGGGGATTCAGCAATGAAAATGCCATTGAATGTCAAGGGGCGATGGTTAGATTCTCTCTTACTGGAGATGGCCATTGCCTTACATTTGTGTGGCACGAATGTTGCTTGCCACTTGTCAGCCCAAATCTTGATATTGTCCAGGTCTTGCTGCATTTGGACATGGACTGCTTCAGTATCTGAGGAATCACGAATGGTGCTGAACATTGTGCAATCATTAGTGAACATACCCACTTCTGACCTTATGATGGAAGGAAGGTCATTGATGAAGCAGCTGAAGTTGGCTGGGCCAATGACACTATCCTGAGGAACTCCTGCAGTGATGTCCTGGAGCTGAGATGACTGACCTCCAACAACCACAACCAGCTTAATTTGTGCTAGGTATGACTTGATGCCACACTTGGTGAAATTTGGCCTTGGTGTCAAGGGCAGTCATTCTCACTTCACCTCGGGAGTTCAGCTTTTTTGAACCAAGGCTGTAATGAGGTCTGGAGCTGAGTGGCCCTGGCAGAACCCAAACTGGGCGACAGTGAGCAGGTTATTGCTAAGCAAGTGCCATTTGATAGCACTGTTCATGACCCCTTCCATGACTTTACTGATGATCAAGAGTAGACTGATGGGGTAGTAATTGTCTGGGTTGGATTGGTCCTGTTTTTTGTGAACAGGACATATCTGGGCAATTTTCCAAATAGCCGGGTAGATGCCAGTGTTGTAGCTGTACTGGAACAGCTTGGCTAGGGGCATAACAAGTTCTGGAGCACAAGCATTCAGTACTATTATCAGAATATTGCCAGGGCCCAAAGCCTTTACACTATCCAGTGCCTTTAGTCGCTTCTTGATATCACGTGGAGTGAATCGAATTGGCTGAAGGCTGGCATCTGTGATGCTGAGGACCTCTGGAGGAGGCCGAGATGTATCATCCACTCGGCACTGCTGGCTGAAGATTGTAGCAAATGCTTCAGCTTCATCTTTTACACTGATGTGCTAGGCTCCTCCATCATTGAGGATGGGGATAATTGTGGAGACTCCTCCTCCAGTGAGTTGTTTAATTGTTCCACCATCATTCACGACTGGATATAGCAGGACTGCAGAGCTTAGATCTGATAAATTGGATGTGGAATAGCTTAGCTCTGTCTATCACTTACTGCTTATGCTGTTTGGCATGCAAGTAGTCCTGTGTTGTAGCTTCACCAGGTTGACACCTCATTTTTAGGTATGCCTGGTGCTGCTCCTGGCATGCCATCCTGCACTCTTCAATGAATCAGTGTTCATCCCCTGGCTTGATGGTAATGGATTTCAAAGGGATCTTAGTCGGTTTACAACTAGTGAGATAAGCAAGGCTAAGGAATGTGTTATTTTTCTCAAAGGTTCCTAATAATATTGGCTCAGCACTGCCTGTGTAGGGGGGGTGGTGGGTGAGGAGGGCGAGCACGAGCATGTAAGGCAGCGCGTGCATGTGGGTGCACTCACAGAAAGCTCTCTGAAGGCACAGAGCTGCCTCAGGGAGCTGAAGATTTTTCACAAGAAAAATAAAGTTTTAAAAAAAGGAAAATGTCCCCTCATGTGACTCTGTCACATGAGCAGGGACATGTTAGAAATGAGATTTTAAAATTTTTATTTTATTTTTAATTAACATCAGAAATCTCATCCTGCATGTGGTTGAGATTTCCTCAAAAATCCAAAGGCCGCTTGTCCTTATCGTCCACCCGCCAATTGTAAGATTGGACAAGTAGGGAAAAATTCCATTTTATTAATTAAATAATGGGCTTAACAGCCCTCTTAATTGTCGGTGACTCCCGCAGGCGCTCGCTGACCGAAATTTCATGCGAGTGCATGGTGATTTCAGGACACTGGCCCAATGTCATCACACGCTATTTCAAGCTTGTGTGTGTTGAGCAAGTGCCCGCACCCAAGCTGAAAATCTAGCCCAAATGGACCAATAAAATTTACATATTAAAAAGAGAGAAGGCTCCTTACACAGCACCTTCCAAACACATGACCACTACTATCTAGAAGGACAAGGGCAGCAAACACATGGGAACACCACCACCTGGAAGTTCTCCTCCAAGTCACTTACCACCCTGACTTGGAAATTTATTGCCGTTCTTTCACTGTCACTGGGTCAAAATCCTGGAACTCCCTTCCTAACAGCACTGTGGGTGTACCTATTCCACATGGACTACAGTGGGTCAAGAAGGCAGTTCAAGGGCAACTAGGGATGGGCAATAAATGCTGCCCCAGCCAGAGAAGCCCACAACCTGTGATGAATAAAAAAATGGGAATGAAAGGCTATGTGTCAGAAGGCCATGTAAGATCTAACAGGGGTGTGTGAAATAGCCTTAATGAAGCCTCGAGCATTTGTGTATGTGTCTGTTAAGCAACTAAACGGGAGTTGAGGAAAAGCCATTTGGAATTCCATTGTCCAGGGTGTTGTGTTCACTTGCTGAGTTTGTCTTAAATCTAAAATCTATTTTGGAAAGTTGCATTAAAAGAAGTGTAACTGGGATTAGATTAATTAGGAATTTTAGGAGTTATTATTATAGTAACAGTAGCCTTATGTATGTGCTTGAAATCTTTTATAGTTTGTTAATAAATATTATAAATTAATATTTAAAATCTCTAAAGGTCATGATTGACTTATTGCTTCTGAATTCAATGCACATATCTCATAATAAATACAAATTGCAAAACTGTTGTGATATTATGACTAAGTTTCCGTCATGGATTTGGTCCACCTGGCACATGTCATCTGCCATGTCATAACACATGACACATCTGTAGACTTTTTTTCTATTCATTCATGGGATGTGTGAATCGCTGGCTAGGCCAGCATTGATTGCCCAACCCTAATTGCCCCTGAGAAAGTGGTGGTGAGCTGCCTTCTTGAATTGCTGCAGTCCATGAGGTGTAGGTAGATCCACAGTGCTGTTAGGGTGGCAGTTCTAGGATTTTGACTCAGTGACAGTGAAGGCATGGTAATATATTTCCAAGTCAGAAGGATGAGTGGCTTGGAGGTGAATTCCAGGTGGTGGTGTTCAATGTGTCTGCTGCCCTTGTTCCTTCTAGATGGTAGTGGTCGTGGGTTTTGAAGGTGCTGTCTAAGGAGCCTTGGTGCATTCCTGCAGCACATCTTGTAGATGATACACTGATGACACTGTGCATCTGTGTTAGAAGGAGTGAATATTTGTGGATGGGGTGCCAATAAAGTGGGCTGCTTTGTTTTGCATGGTGTCAAGCTTCTTGAGTGTTGTTGGAGCTGTACTCATCCAGACAAGTGGGGATTATTCCATTACACTCCTGACTTGTACCTTGTAGCTGGTGAGCAGGCTTTGGGGAGTCAGGAGGTGAGTTACTCGTCAGAGGATTCCTAGCCTCTGACCTGCTCTTGTAGCCACAGTACTTATATGGCTAGTGCAGTTCAGTTTCTGGTCAATGGTAATCCCCAGGATGTTGATAGTGGAGGACTCAGCAATGATAATGCTATTGAACGTCAAGGGGCGATTAGTTAGATTCTCTCTTATTGGAGATGGCCATTGCTTGCACTTTTGTGGCATGAATGTTGCTAGACACTTGTTAGCCCAAGCCTGCATATTGCCCAGATCTTGTTGGATTTGCACATGGACTGCTTCGGTATCTGAGGAATCATGAATGGTGCTGAACATTGTGCAATCATCTGCTATCATCCCCACTTCTGACCTTATGATGGAAGGAAGGTCATTGATGAAGCAGCTGAAGATGATTGGGCTTAGGACACTACCCTGAGGAACTCCTGCAGTGATGACCTGGGACCAAGATGATTGACCTCCAACAATCACAACCATCTTCCTTTGTGCGAGGTATGACTCCAACTTGCAGAGACCTTTCCCCCTGATTCCCTTTGACTTCAGTTTTGCTAGGGCTCTTTGATGCCACACTCGGTCCAGTGCTGCCTCGATGTCAAGGGCAGTCACTCTCAAATGAGACATGACTTCCTTCCCAATGGACCATGTGAGCATGCATTGCCAATGGTTGTCAAACTGCTCATTACTGGAGACCACTCCCTGCAGGGAGGGGTAAGTGCTGGTAATATTTTCTGTGCAGAGGGCAGAAGGGGGAGGGTACTGTGAGGTATGGGTGTGTGAGAGTAATGGGATAAGGCTGAGTGTGAGTGTTGGCTGCTCAGATGGGGAAATAAGCTGTTCAGGAAGAAAAGGATGAATGAAGCTGCAAGTTGTGTTGACCTGAGGAGTGCTGTACAGAAGAATGCTGTGCAAGTCAGAGTGTGGGCATTGGCACCTGAAAATGATATAACACTCACCTGTAATTCCCTCCTGAGATCTTCAATCCCCTTGTTGCACTGTCTCCAGGTTGAAGGGAACACACTCCACCTGATGACTTCCTCTGGCACTTCCATCCACACCTAATTGGTTGGAGAGGTTGGCCTCTTTCTCCTCCTGTCTTTAGGACATTTGACTTCATTGCAACCCCTCATTTCTCCCAACTGGACCTCCAAGTAAGAGCAAGAGACCAGGGATGCAGCCTTCCTGGGCTTCATTTCCATTCCTGTGCATGCTGCAGCCTGAAAAATCTAAATGCAGCTGAACTTTTCTAAAACATACTCTGGTGCGTTTAAACAAAAATCCTCCCACTGGCAAAATGGTCAGTCTTCCCATCTACCTTCCATAATTGGCTGGGGTGCTGGGACCTAGGCTCTTGATTGGTTTGCTCTGGTAAAGAGCAACTTGAAAGCCTACTACTCGGAGATTTGGGTTCCGAACCAGAAAATGGCCCTGCTGTTTTGCCAGAGACTATAGCGGTAAGATCCTGTCCCACGAATATGATGAAAACAGTCAAGGATTCATTTTTTAAAAGAGATCTAGGGACCTCAGTAGGCTTCATGTTCAACATGACCAAATATTGCAGATTACCTTCAGCAAAGCAACTCAAAGCTGAACCATATAGCCAGGACGAGTAAAAGGAAGTCCTATACCATACATTGCTTAGTCAGAGTGAAGATTGAACTACATTGTCCTTCATTTTACCTCCCCATTTTGGGCTGTTTTAGAAGAAGGAAACAGGACAGTGATGCATGTCAACACATCCCTACCCCTACAACACTTGGAGAGGTTTCCTGCTAGAAATTATGTAGGCAGCCAAATGCATCAGGCCTAAATATTGTCCGCACTATCTAAACTAGAATCATCTGTCACATTTTCTACCAGATTCACCCTTGGTCTGCCGATTGCTAAGAACACAAGTATGTAAGAGGCATTTAGTACTCTTTCATGTAACCACATTTAAAAGGAAACTTCAGAGAATCTTTAAATCAGGACAAGAATGCAGCGGTAAGGAGGGCAAATGGTAGGAACAGAGGAGGAGCAGGCACCTGCTGGCATTCTGATTCAATCTTATGATGTTGTGCACTCCCTGTAACACTGTGGACTATTGAACTGAGGCCCCACACCCATGGGGAAAGCGTTGAACATTTTGTCCCTTGTGAAAAAAGCAGCTGTGACAAGTTAATTGCTGTTTGGCATCTGTGACAACTGGTATTTTAGAAGGATCCAAAGGTGCAAAGGTTCACCTTGAGTACATGCTTTATGCTTCATTAAGGTACTGAGGGAGTGCTGCATTGTTTGGACGTATTGGGGTAGAAATTTGCATTTCACCAATTTTTATGCACTAAATCAAAGTTCCATTTCCCAATTTTTGTGGTGAGACATCCTGCACTGGAAATGAGCACCAAAAATCTGTGACCCCTATAAAGGTTAATGCACTCCTTAGGGGGTTATTTTGCCTAATAACTCTCTAAAATGAATGATGGCCTCATTAAAAAAATAAATAGGATCCCAGTGCTTGTTTTTGGGGCCTTTTGGGAACCACAGAATGATAGAATTGTTACAGCATGGAAGGGACATTTGGCCCGTAGCAACTCTGCTAATCTCACCCTCCCACTCTTTCCCATAGCCCTGCACATTTTTTCTCTTCAGGTGCCTACCCAAAAACCTTTTGCTGCCTGGGAGCTTTTGACTTGCTCATTCTATCAGTTGACAGAAAGAAGAGTGAATGTTGGTGGTAATCTGGTAAGATGTTTTGATGCTGTGCATTTCTAAACTAAATAATGGTACTGAAATGTGAAAGGTGGCAAGCGTGTGATAAGGTCAAGGCAGTAATGGTGAGGAGAAAATGAGGCATACATTCTGGCTTTAGGAGTAAATAGATGTTCGTGTTGTGTAATGGAGGAGAGTGCTGATAATAGGGAGAAAAAAAGACTGGTGAATGCTAAGGCCTCAGTTCATGCAGGTTTATGTAGAGACTGATACAAAATAGGATTTAGGAGTCTTATCTTAAAATTCTGGTGAACCATGTGGTTTGACAGGGTAGATGGTGAGTTTTGTGCCCTTAGGTCAAGAGTCTAGAACTAGAGATCACAGACTCAGGGTGTGGGATTACCAGTTAGGACTGAGATGAGAAGAAATTTCTTCACTCAGTGGGTTACATATCTTTTAAAAGCTCTATCCCAGAGGGCTGCGGAAGCTCATTCATTGGCTATATTCAAGATAGATCTTTTGGCTTTTAAGGGAATCAAGAAATATGGACATTGGACTGGAAAGTCCAATCAAGGTTAAAGATTAGTAATGATCTTGAATGTCCAAGAAGTTTCAAGGGGCCCATATGGCTTTCTCCTGCTCCTATTTCTTATCGTAAGCTCTTAAGTCATTAAACCTCTTCCTGCCATACAGCCTTGTCCAGGGAGATGCTCCTGGCATTGAGGAGCCATGTTTGCCCATTGTTGCAAGCAGTTTGGCAACACAACCTAAAACTAAGCCTGTAACTGATATTCGCCATGTAATTACAGTCAGAAATCCAGTGTGTGTCACCTCGTGTAGTCAGGTCTTACCTGTGTCTCTATCTCCTTGGATTCTGGTTTTGATAAAGATTCTGTGGGAGGTTGACAATTCTGAAATGAGTGTCTCTGTCGGAGTATCCGTGCACAGCAAAATCAGCTGACACAAACAGACCTGGAGCAAATTGAGAAATCATACATGGGCGCTGTGGGTTGTTTACTCCTCACAGGACACATCAGCTAAACTCAGCTCAGCACCAACAACTTCCTGGGTTCAGACTAGTGAAGGAGAGCTTTCGTTCGGCATTCTTTAAAGGTGTTTTGTTTCTTCACTAATGAACAACCTTCTCTAATCCATCAGTTTTCGCTGTTCTCTAGTTTCTTTAGATTTAACCTGTTGAAGTAATATAGTTCAATTTCCTGTTTGGCATCTGAATCATTTACAAATACCAGGTCAAGATGGACAGACTGCATGCAACTTTCCTACACACTGAGTCATGAAAGAGCCGTGCATTACATTTAGCAACTTGGGGCTGAATTTGCAAACGTTGGGGTTGTGATTGAAAGTGGGCGGGCCTGCAAGTCGGTGCTGCTGGCCATTGTGTCGGTGTGGGGCCAGGATCCTGACCCCGGGCCATTTTCAGAGAGGTCTGGTTCGGTCACAAATGGCTTCTCACCCGCAAATGGAACCCACGAGGGACCCTTGGCACCGGTAATGACCACCCGGCCACAGCTGCAGCCACTGGCCATCACATGGAGGGGTTGTCTCCTTCAAGATCACGGCCAGGCAGCTGTGGCCATTTTGAAAGAAAATTTTTAAACCAAGCACCAGTAATGTGTCCAGTGAGTGTGAAGCCGGGCCATCACTTTGGTCTGAAGATTACACTCTGCTCAGGGAAGTGGCCCTGGACTGAGACACTTGCCTTTAACTTGTACAGGGACCAAGGTTTCATATCTGAGTGACACGAACACTGGTCATCAGAACAAGGAGCCATAAGCAGGGAGACATTCTTGGGAGTTTATTTGCAATAGTGAACATTAAGTAAAAGTGATTAACACCCATGCCCAGGCTGTACAACTCCAAAAGAGTTACATCTCCTTAACATTCCTAATCCTGCCGCTACACCTTGGTACTCCCTGGACATCCACAGCAGGGGTGGAGGCAGCCTGCTGACTGCTACGCCTTCTCAGTGATGACCTTGGTGGGGGTCCTCTGGAGGGCTGAGACCTGGACGGCCTTGGTCTACATTCTGGGACCTGCTGTGTGGCAGTGGCACCCTGCTCGGGCTGTGGAGCTGGAGCTGCTGGGGTCACAGGACAGGGGATTCAAATTGGACAGACACTCCCAGAGTCACCTGGGTGAATGGCTCCATGGTGTGTACCAGCTGATCCTCCTGCCTATGGGTTCCTGAGGACCCCTGGCTGACCCCTTGAGGAGAAGGGGTAGCTGGAGTGAGATCGAGCTGCCCCACAACTATCTCACATGGATGCAGTTGGAGGCCAACTATGGCGTAAGTGACGGAATTCAGCCTGCACAGCAGTGCAGGACTGATGGCCTGGACCAGGGTCTCCATGGCAGCCACCACCCAACCAGTGTTGACCTCAGTGCGTTGGCATGCCATCACCTCAGACTGAAGGCAGACGGTCTCCTCCACTGTGCATTGCAATATCTGAGGACCTTGCAGCGGACATCCCTTCCTGATGTTCCTGAGTTTGCCTTTGCAGCTCCAGCAACTGAAGTATAACCAAGTCCAGAGGCTCATCATCTGACTCAGACTCAGCAAATTTCTGGCCTCCAGAAATCCTCTGAGTGCCGAAAACCTGGGAAGTCCCTGCCTCCACCTGCTATGGATCAGACAGTGTGATATGCTCACCAGACTGTGACCCCAGGACTACTGTAGATCTAGGTCCCACTGAGGCGTGTGTTTCCGCGCTGGTGGAGGGTATTGGTGAGCGCTGTGACAGGACTTCAATTAGGGTGTCATCAGAATCTTCTTCCCAGGTGTCTTATTGCCTTGAGTTGAGGGCCTTGCTCATGGACCCCCTCGGCGGCTTCCCAGATGTGCCTATGAAAGGAGTGCTAATTATGGCAGGGGATTGCGGAACAGGGGAACTCACTCACAGCATGGTTGTCTGATGGATGTTGCACTGCTGGATCTTCATTGAGTTGAGCACTGCCGACCTCACTGTCAGCACAGGAATGGCCCAAATCGTCGCCAGCCAGCTGGATGACTCTATTTTCAAAGTCTGTGAGGACCTTGATGTCAGGCATTCCTCCACCAGTCTGTGACCTCTCCCTCTTGTTGTGTGTCAGCTTGTCCTGCATGAATACAGATGGAGAGAGTGTAAGCAGAACACCTGCCAGGCCAGATGAAAAGGATGCCTGGCATTTATGGGTGGTGAGTGGTGCTATGGATGAGAAGAAGACACGATGCACAGGGCAGGTGAAGATGTGTGTGAGGGAGTGAATCGTGATGTCACTGGAACTGGCAGTGAGTGAGATCCCTTTGGACATGTGATGGGTTGTGAGTGTGTGAGTTGAGAGTGATGAGAAGAGTGACCTACCCTGGCGGAATGGAGGAGATCATTGATCCTCTTTCGGGTGGCTGTTCTCTTTTGCAGGGCATTGGCACTGACCACTGTTCCCACCAACTTCCCTGTTGCATTTGTCACCTTGCTTGCTGGTCTTTGCCCAGAGCAGGGGTAGATGATTTCGCAGCGGGTCTCCCAATGGAGGCGTCGCTAAATTTTGGGGCAGCTTGTTTCCTCCCTTTGGCAGCCATAACTTTGCAGCAGCTTCCAATCCCTTAGCGAGTGCTAGCTCCTTGCAGGGGCACCCTTTCAACGTGGTGCTCAGATTACTGAAGGCCTGAGGTAACTGCAGAGCCGGTGAATCAGGGGCTGCCTGCCAGTAATCAGCTGTGTTTCCCAGGAATGTATAATTAATGATGCAGGACAGCCGGGAATGGGACCATACAGCTTAAAAGCCCGCCATTGCGGCTGGCAGGTAAGACATCCCTTTTCCCGCCTGCTTCTGCACTTTGTGCAAATCTGGGACGATTCCACCA
Organism: Carcharodon carcharias; assembly: GCF_017639515.1. Lineage (NCBI taxonomy): Eukaryota > Metazoa > Chordata > Chondrichthyes > Lamniformes > Lamnidae > Carcharodon > Carcharodon carcharias. The sequence continues at coordinate 152,715,572 of NC_054467.1, read as the reverse complement.
AATGTTATTTCTGTAGTAATCTAGGGTGCTGGATCTGGAGGCGTGACTTCAAATCCCAACATGAGATTTTAACTTCAATTAATTCAGTAAATCTGGAATAAATTGCTGGTTATTGCTGATCTTAATATTCAGGGGAGGAAATTTGATTAACACATGACTCCAGTCACATAGCAATGTGGTTGACTCTTAACTGTCCTCTGAAATGGCCTAGCAAGCAACTCACTTGTTTCAAACTGGTACAGGTCGTGTATCATTCATCCAAAACCCTTGGGGCCAATGGCATTTTGGTATTCAGATATTCTCAGTTTTTGAATGTAAGAAAGCTACGGCACATATGCTAGGCCTAGGCCTACTTCCATTACAATAGCCTAAGGCTAGGCTAGCTATAGTCTACAAATACTAGTTTTTTTTTTCTTCATGTGCCAACTCTCACACACCCTCCTTCTTACCTGTTAATACTTATTACACCTGTAAAATAATACTACATTCCTTTGTGCCATGGTTCATGTTGGCTTGGGTCACAGACTTCCCACGCTAAAGATCGGTGAGGTTCGTGTTGGCTCTGGTTAGGGTTCATTCAAAAAAATGTTCAGTTTTTGGATGTGTTTGGTTTTTGGATGTACAGGTGAAGGATATTGGACTGTACAGGAAAATTGCAGGTGTACTACACCACATGGATTGCAATTGTTCAAGGAGGTGGCTCACCACCAGCTTCTCATGGGCAATTAGGGCTGGGCAATAAATTCTGGCCTTGCCTGCGATGCTCAAATCCCAAGAATGAGTAAAAGATAGACCCACAGCAATGTGGCTGACTCATAACTGCCCTCTGAGATGGCCTAGCAAGCCACTTAGTTGTATTCAATTTGGCTACCACTGTCTTCTCAAGGGCAATTAGGAATGAACAATAAATGCTGGGCTTGTCAGTATTGCGCACATTCCTTGGCTGAAAAAAAAAGATATTAGCCCAGGGACAGATGCAATAATGAGCCACTTTTGCCTTGTGAATGCACAATGCATCACTGGCTAGAATTGCCGTAAGTGGTGTTGTAAGAGGTTTCATTTCACAAATTAACATGATGCATCCAGGGTGAGGCTCCCAATGAAAAAGGCTCTGTAATGTTGGAGACATCCATGCAACTATTTACATTTTCATATTTAAAATGCTGAATTAAAGTTGGCTCCAAAATCTGGGAAATGCACCAATAAAAGTGTCAAAAATCAAAATGTTGTCAGTGTCCATGCTCCAGAGGACCCAAGAAAATGAATCTCTCCTTTCACTCACACCTCTCTCTAATTTATATGGCTGCAAATTGCACTTGTGTGTACTTTTGTCTCTTCCCTTGTAATTAAAATGATAACACCTGCAGCTTAAGTTATGACAAACCTACATTTCATTGAATTTTCAGTGCAACTCATCTCTTCAAGCACCATGAGACCCATATTCAGGATTATTTTGAAGAGTTTTTGACAGTTCTTGTTAACTATTGCCATTTATCTAGCTTGCTATATAAGTGAAAGTAACAGTGTTATTTTGACAACACATTTCCAGATATAGCATTCAATCATTTGGTGTTTGATTATGCATGTTTGTTAACTCTTCTCTGTTCTGTATGCTGCTGGTCAGGTCTGGATGTGATTACTGAGAAGAAGAAACTAAAAGTAAGCTGGAAGCTTGTAGTGCAGACATTTTAAAAAGCACTGTAAATAAAGCTCCTGTTTAGACATAGAAAGTGGTCTGTCATCTTTTCATATCTCCAAGTTATAAAACAGAATAATTGGTGATGAGATGGAGAATAGTTTAAATTTACTGGCTGTAGCACACTTTCCTTCTTCATCACAAGATCCACATTCACCTGTGAGATCCTTAATGCAGCTGTATAGGGACTTGGTGAGACCATACCTGGAGTATTGAATGCAGTTTTGGTCTCCTTACCTAAAAACAGATATACTTTCCATAGAGGGAGTGCAGTGAAGGTTCACCAGACTGATTCCTGGGTTGGCAGGGTTGTTATATATGGAGAGATTGGGGTGACTGGGCCTGTATTCACTGGAGTTTAGAAGAATGAGAGGGGATCTTCTTGAAACATATAAAATTCTGACAGAGTGGGACAGACTGGATGCAGGGATGATGTTTGCTCTGGCTGGGGGTCTAGAATTAGGGGTCACAATCTCAGGATACGGGGTAGGCCATTTAGGACTGAGATGAGGAGAAACTTCTTCACTCAGAGGGTGGTGAATCTGTGGAATTTTCTACCACAGAGGGCTGTGGAGGCCAAGTCACTGAATATCTTTAAGAAGGAAATAGATAGATTTCTGGACCCTAAAGGCATCAAGGGGTATGGGGAGAGAGCGGGAGTATGGCATTGAGATAAAGGATGAGCCATGATCATATTGAATGGTGGAGCAAGCTTGAAGGGCCGAATGACCTCCTGCCTCTATTTTCTATGGTTCATGGGTTTCAGAGTTCGCAACATACTTTCAAACTATGGGGACGGACATTCTGGATGTCGCAGATACCTGAAAAAAGGTGATACTCATACGTTGTCTCAGAGCAGAAGGCCAGTGAGTATTTGGGCAGCTCACAGAAGACACGTCAATTCTTAATATGGCAGTAGGTGCTCTTGAAAAATACCCCAGGCCAGAGAAAAGTGATGATTGAACAATATACATTCCACAAGAGATATCAGGGAAATAGTGAGTCCATAAAACAATATGCAGCAGCGTTGTGGCAATTGGCTTCTACATGGAAACTTGATTAACTAATGATCTGATTTGTGAAGAACTAAATGAAGACTTCATTTTCATAAATTAGTGAACGTCTCCTCCTGGAGGATGATGATTTCATCTTAGAAAAAGCCATGACTTTAGCAGTCCAAATCAAATCCACCATGGTTGATTCAAAGAGATTACATGGAAATGCACCCTCAGACTCAGGGTCACAGACACAGTTTGCCCAGTTGGCTCAAGTGCAAGAATATTTTTTATTCATTCATGGCTAGACCAGCACTTATTGCCCATCCCTAATTGCCCTTGAGAAGGTGGTGGTGAACCGCCTTCTTGAACCGCTGCAGTCCATGCAGTGTAGGTACACCCACATTGCTGTTAGGGAGGGAGTTCCAGGATTTTGACCCAGCGAGAGTGAAAGACCGGTGATATATTTCCAAGTCAGGATGGTGAGTGGCTTGGAGGGGAAATTCCAGGTGTTGGTGTTCCCATGTTTCTGCTGGCCTTGTCCTTCTAGATGATAGTAGTCGTGAGTTTGGAAGGTGTTGTTAAAGGAGCCTTGATGAGTTCCTATAGTGCGTCTTGTAGATGGTACACACTGCTACTACTATGCTTCGGTAGTGGAGGGAGTGAACGTTTCTGGATGGGGGTGCAAATCAAGTGGGCTACTTTGCCCTGGATAATGTCAAGCTTCTTGAGTGTTGTTGGAGCTGCATTCATCCAGGCAAGTAGAGAGTATTCCATCGTATTCCTGGATTGTGCCTTGTAGATGGTGGACAGGCTTTGGGGATTCAGGAGGTGAGTTATTTGCCACAGGATTCCTAGCCTCTGACCTGCACTTGTAGACAGACTATTTATATGGCTAATCCAGTTCAGTTTCAGTTGCAGACAAAGAGACCTCAGCAGGCTCACCAGCACATGTTCGCCACAAGGTGAAGGTTAGATACCTTCAAATATGTGCCCAAATTGTCATCGATGCACAACACCATGTCCAGTTTGAGGGGAAATAATGTAACTCCTACTTAAAATAGAACCACTTTGCAAAGATATACAGATCATCAAAGAAGAAGACTTAGCCACGTTTATCATGTGATGGAGCCTCTTCCTGAGAATAAGGTACAGCATGTGTATACCATCACAGATGGTAAAGCATCAGGTCATTTTAAGGAACAATCAGTCGAGATTGCAGGCAATTCAATGCCACTTCTCATCGATGTTGGCATGAAAGTATCTATATTGAGCGACAAACTCTCCCATCATTATTTTTCACAACTTTCTCCTCCTGTGACAAATGCTCTTCAAGCTTACAATGATTATTGTTCCAGTTTTGTGAACGATCACAGTTCCAGTACACTACAAAAATGTCACCCTAAACAGGTTCATGTTCCACATAGCCAAAGGCAAATCCCTTATGGGGATAAACCTGTTTGATAAGCTTGGATTCAAACTTGAAGACCCTACTGAAGCACACGTTATTGTGACCAATGACACAGACTATACAAAATGGTACCCTTCCTTATTTATCAGATTTGGGGAGATTGGGGGATGGTGTCATGCTCTGCACATTGGCAAATCAATTCTTCTGATCTTGCATAATTTGAGATGGTTGCCATTTGCAATCAATGCCACAGTGACAATGACAAAAGAAGCTGAAATGGGATCATTGAGCAAACCAACTCTTTGCCATGGATATTAAACCTAGTCATTTCACGATGCAAGAACGGCAAACTTAGAATATGCATTGGCTATAAGGCAGTCAACAAGCAATCATTCTAGACAAGTATCCGCTTCCTACAATCCAGGAGCTATCAACATCATTTCATTACTCCATGGTCTTCACAAAACTCAGTAGGTGACAAAGCTATCTTCAGATGCTACTAGTGGAACAAAGCTGATATCTTACAGCTTTTGTCATTCATGAAGGTGTATTCCAGTACTGCAGAATGTCCCATGCACTAAGTGCAGCACCTAGCACATTCCAGAAGATTGTTTCCTCAGGGATTCTCAACCTACTTGATGACATCGCTGTCAATAGAAGGGACAGCACAGAACACAATCAGTGGTTATCAACAGTGCTCACTCGGCTTGCACCACACAATTTGATACTAAACAAAGTCAAATATGCATTTGTGGCATCTGAGATTGACTTTCTCGGATATGGAGTGACAACAGCTGGAGTAACGACAATGTTAAAGCCATTCATGCGCTTCTGACCCCATCTAATGCAAAAGAATTGGCATCATTGCTCAGTACTACCAACCTTTATCACAAATCCATTGCTAAATATGCAGATTTGGGAGCCTCTCCAAACACTGCTATGTAAAGATACACCATGGGAATGAACAAGCACACAGCAAACAGCATTTTAAACATTACAGTCAAAGATAGCAGCTTGACATTAGTCCTTGACATTGCAGACCACATGTGGAAATGTATGTAACAGCAGATGCATCAGAAAATGCGATAGGAGCTGTACTCTCGTGATACATTGAAGGAAGCGAATGGCCAATCACTTATGCATTGTGGTAATTGTCAGAAACTGAACATAAATACTCTACTGGAGGGAGGGAAGTATTAGCCTGCATCTATGCTTGTGAACATTGGCACATGTACCTCTATGCTCAATAGTTCATTCTCTGCATTTATCACTAAGCACTGATTACATTGTTGGCCACATCAGGATCTGGTCATCGAACTGTACGTATCTACAAATGGTCAGATCATCTTCATCAGCACAACTTCAAGGTCGAGTAACTCGCAGGTAAATCGCAAAGGTACATTTGAGGAGAAGCTAGATGGCTAAAAAGAGGGAGGAAGGAATAGAAGGAAATGCTGACAGAAGTTGATGAAGAGGAGTTGGATGATGCTTGTGTCCAGCTTTAAAGCTGTCACAGATTAGTTGGACTACAACCAAGTGGCTGACATGCTTAGTTGTACTTCTATTACAGACAGGGTTAGCGATGGTGAAGCAACTTGCGACATGATTGCAGTGATTTCACGTACGACCATGAACCTTGTGACGCGAATGGAGTTAAAGGCAAAATCAGTGACAGATAGCATTCTGCATAAAGTAAGCCAGTAACTGAGTGGCCTCACAAAATAGAAGAAGAACTAGTCTTGTACTACAGAGTAAGAATGAACTCGCATTGTTTGATTATTATTATTGTTTGTAATTGCACTCGGAACTCAACAGTTACCCTTAAAGTGCTACAGCAAAGTGTGTTACATCTTGCTCACAAAGGACAGCCAGGTGCTGTTAAGGTGAAACAATCATCCCATGAAGCAGTCTGGTGACCAGCTATAGATCACTGCAAAGGAGAATGCATTAAAAACTGGGTAGCTTGTACACTCATTGAAAAATTTATTCACTCTACAAACGACCCAATGACCAATAAAGTGGAGAAGTACAAATTGCCTCTAGCGACCAATGTTTGTTGTTTGTTGTTGACAATCTACATTGCAAATGGCCAGATATTTCTACAACAAATTCCATAACCACCAATTCAGTCATTGATATTTTGAACAAGTTGTTTAAAAAATGGGGTTTGCTGGGGGCTACCTCTACAGAAAATGGGCCACAGTTTGTTTTCAGTTAGTTCAGAAAGTTCCAAAGAAGCTACAGAAGTAACAACCATCTGATAATGACATCTAACGTGCAAGCCAATCAGCCCAACTAGGCTTTAAAGTTGGAGACAAGCATCATCCAATCCATCTTCATCAACTTCTGCCAGCATTTTCTTCTATTCCTTTCTCCCTCTTATTACTCATCTAGCTTCTCTTCAAATGTATCTTTGCTATTTGCCTCAAGATTGAGAGGATGGTTTAAATGACTTGGCTAGGGGATTGTTTAAGATGACACAGTTGCTGGCAAATGGAAAGCCTTCACCGCTGAGCACTTACGTTAAATACATGCCTAAGATTAGCAAGTGTAGAACAAACATGAAATGAGCTCTACTAAGCTGCCATATGAAAGATAAAAGGAAGCACCGCAGTGTATATAGGAACCTTCAAAAGCACATTAAAAAGCTGGCGAGAGGCAAACAAATATCTGGAAATTAACATAGCTGCTCAATGTACAGCAAGAAATTAATTCAGTAATTAAGCAGTGAACATCTGCTGTGCCAAATGTAAGGACTTAAAGAATTCCAAAGGGAAAACGGGATTCCACTCCATGAATGTCCAGATAGTGTGTGGCCACAGGATACAGATTCTGAAAGCCTGTGCACAGTACCCAGACAGTTCCCATGATGTTTACATCCTGAGACACTCCCAAGTGCCGAAGATCTTCAGTGCTCCAACTCGACTGGGTGGATGGCTGCTGGGTGACAAGGGCTATCCGTTGAAAAGGTGGCTCATGATGTCTCTCCACCACCTAAGAACAGAGGCAGAGCAGTTTTAAAATAGGAGTCATGCCTCCACAGGGCAGTGATAGAGAGGACCATAGGTCTTCTGAAGATGTGCTTTCGATGCCTGGACCATTCAGGGAGAGCTCTACAATACCTCCCAGAGAGGGTGTCACTGATAGTGGTTGCATGCTGTGCTGTCCACAATCTGGCACCGGCAAGGGGGGTACCCATTTTAGGAAGAGGGTCCAAGTTGCAATGCTGAAGGGTGGTCTGCCTCTCTAGGGAGACTGTGACCTATTTTTGTCAGATGATTGGGCCTGAGATCATCTCCAACTGTGTGGGTGGAAACCCCATGCCAGTGGCTCTGAAGATCAGAGCGGCCCTCAACTTCTCTGCCTCTGGATCTTTCCAAGGGTCAGTGGAGCTTTGTGGAGTGTCCCAATCAGTCGTCTACAGTTGTGTCAAGCTGGTGACAGAAGGTCTGTTCAGGCAGATAATAGCATTTATTCATTTCCGAGTTCTGTAAACTCCATAGGCCACAGAGGATGAATCCAGTAGTGAGTCAGAAGAAGAACACAGTGACGAGAACGCTGAGGTCATGGAGGTAGACATCTGTATCCTTCAGGGAGGTAGGGACACCTTGATCCAATGCACTTTCAGCTAGGCTGCCAAAGATCTGCTCCTGCCTCATGCCAGTGCTGCCGCCTCCCTTCCAGATGTCTGAAATTACCCTTTCATTTGAACCCAAAGTCCACTCAGTGCAATAAAGTTTTGAGCCACTCACGTCCAGCATTACATACTGACATACCCTGCACCAAAAAAATACAAAGGTGAATACTCAGGCCATTAGGACAAAAACAGAATTTATCTAATTTTGACAATCCAAACAAATTAACATCACCTTTTCTGGTCTTAATTCCCAGACCAGAAAACATAAACAAAACTTTACACAACAGAAGGTCACCTGTGATCAGCCTCTCTTGTGCTCATGATGCCTTAAATTTATGCTTTCGAGTGCTACATCTAGTTGCTCCCCCATCGCTTTCAGCTGCATTGGAAACAGCCTGCTGATTCTGCTGTCTTGTTGGCCTTGATGACTTTGGCGGTTGTCCTCTGGCCAGTGTAACCTGTGCTGGTCCTGCCTGGGACAGAGCGGCCTGTTGCACAACTGGCATCTCCCCAGTCGCCGCAGCCTCGTAGGATCCCACGGTCACTGGCAGAGGGGCCATGGAGCTGCTGCCGTCATCCAGTGTACCCTGAGAGGAGCCCGCAGAGACGACAAGCAGCTTGTGCACCAACATGTGGTCGCTCTGGACCTCCCTGCTCACCACTGATGGATGGGCACCTAACTGGGATACTGGGTGCCTCATCCGATTCCCACACTGGTACTGACCACATGAGATCATTGCCTGTGTGAAGGCTTGTAGGTCCGAGTGCAACCTAAGGAACCCCTTATTCTGTTTCTGGAGCTACCTCTCCATGAAAGTCACCACTCTCTCAATGGACGAGGCAGTGCACTCGGCCATGAGGGTTAATGCAGTTCTGCATGGGCTCCTCCACAACAGAGACCATGGCACCCGTACCCTCATGGATCTCCACCAGATCCTCTCACACATCCCACTGGACATCCAGCATCTGCTGTCTAATGGACGACTCCAGAGGCTCATCATCTGCCTTCGACTCAGCATCGTCCTGGTCTTCAGCAGTCCTCTGACTGCCGGCATCCTGGGCACTCTCTGCCTCCAGCTGCACCTCAAATGAGTGTGAAGTGCCCTCACTGCTGTGCTCCAATATTCTAGCCAAGGATCTAATGCCCACCGAGGTGTTGGTATCTGCGATGGTACCTGGTTCAGAGAGCAAGTGTGATGCAGGTGCATGTGAAGCCAGGGGTGGCTCTTTGGGGTCCTGCAATTGAGTGCCTGCTGGCAAATCTAATGGAGAACAATGACATATCATTACTTTAAGTCATCACACTGTCACTGTGCATTCCAGGCACCTTGGTGAGGCAATGGAGATCTGCATAATCGTCTTTCAATGATCAATAGGGAATCCAGTTTTGAGGCTCCCATCAATGATGAGACTGTACAAGAGTGTTTGCACCATCCAAAACTGTCACCTCTGTGCACTGCATTCTTACCTTCGTCTGACACCCTAGCCTCTCCAGGGCCAGTTGACCAAGATGTGTGGCGCCTCTACAGATCCAAGGCGTCCTGCTCGAATCTGGATAGGATTAGGAAGTTTGGGGGGTCTCTGCCTGTGCGCGACCTTTCAATGTTGTTATGGGTCATCTTCTCCTGAAAGGATAGAAGAGCATGGATTAGTCCATTTCAGCCTGGCCAACCCCACCTGAGGATCCCCTTGCAGGGCACATCCTAGTCGTGACCCACAAGCTGCAAGGCCCTCAGTCCAGGCAGCCAGGGCTCCCCCACCTTGGCCAGCTCCAGTGTCATTGACAGTTGGCACGCAGACTGTAATACCCCTGAGCTCCACAAGGGGACAGCCAGACCTTAACACGTTTCCACACTGATCCATTCCAACACGGTACTCATCCTTCCCGAGTGCAGCAGGTAATTTTTGCAGCACTGCACCCATGTGCACCGCACAACGTTATGGCTGCTGATCTGGGCTGTCATCACCTCTCAAACTCTTTTTGTTAGGCGCGGTGGCCTCCTCCTTCCATCTCTGGGGACAAGGGTGTCCCTCCTAGCAGCCTCCTCCATGAGGACCTCAAGGCTCTCATCAGTAAACACGTGGGCCGAGTGCCCACCCAACCTGCCCTCCCACCTGCTGTGTTCAGCCGCACTTCATTCCATAACTTCAGTGTTCATAATGCAGAACATATGTTCTTCCCTGGCAGCCTTCAAGGAGCTGCCTGTGCCATTTTTAAACCGGCTGCCAGGTCGTCATTGGACCCGGTGGCCAACAGGCCTCACTCCTGCCCACCCCTTCCCAACCATTTGGAAGACGCATGTCATGCCAGGTGGGCCAGACAGCGTGAAATCGCAGTGAGGGACCGATCACAGGCAACAGCCCATTTCCCAGCTAATCGCAAGCCTGCCGATCGAGGCTGCTGACCACGCCTGCCCACCAAGGGTAAAATCCAGGCCTTAAAAATTTCACCATCAGTAAGATGCAAATCGTTGTTATATTTGGCACTTTCTCCCTGTACTTTCCTCCACACTCATGACAGAAAGGCAGCTCCGATAAACAGGCTGAACCTCTTATGAACTAAAGTCTGCTTTATTACATGTGCTGTGAATGGGATAGTGCAGAAGAATATGTATAGGCTTTCTAGCTATGGTATATAAGGCTGATTTGGGGTGATGCTGTCAGGGAGCAGCTGCTTTCTACCACTGTACACACCCTGTGCAATAAAACAAGTGGCTTAAGTTCATTTGGTGCTGAACTCCCAATTTTGAGGCAGGGCTATGTGCATGTAGTGACCTGATTACCACCTACTAAATTAACGTAAATTATTGTAGAGGAGACAGGCGACTATGCCGGAGTGAGACGGAGACTGAGTAAGTAGTGAATTAGGCTCACATGTTAAGTTCTGGTAAGTCCGTTTCAGGTTTAACTGTAGATTAAGGATCAAGATCTGACATAAGTAAGTTAGGCTAGCTTGATAAGGAGAGAACTTCCTGGGGTGTAACCCTCACCTTTGGAGCTGAATTTGAAAAAAAAATCGAACAGTGATATCACAGGAAAACCATATGTTCTTTGACTAGTAAGAAACTGATGTTAGGGAGTGTCTTTAAATAGCTGTAAATTAGAGAAGCGTATTATTTTTAAAGAAGTAGCTATGTGGATTTGAGTAAGAAATACTAGGAATAAGGGTAAGTCAGGCCAGTAAAGTAACAGAAGTATACCAGAATAAAATAAAGTTAACATAAGGGAAGAAAGGTTAAAACATGGCAGGGTAGCTTGGTCATGTAGAATGCATGTCCTATAATATGTGGGAAGTTGTAGACGCTATTGATTACACAGACAACCACATGTACAGCAAGTGCTGCCAGCTGCAGAAACTTGAGCTCTGGATTTCGGAGCCTGAGTAGAGACTGGAGTCACTGTGGCGCATCTGTGAGGCTGAGACCAACATGGATAGCACATTCAGTGAGATGGTCACACCACAAGTTAGGAGCATGGAGGCAGGAAAAGAATGGTTGACCACTAGGCAATTCAAGAGAACCAGGCAGGTAGTGCAGGAGATCCTTGGGGTCCCGCTCACTAATCAGTTTTCTATTTTGGATACTGGTGAGGGCATTAGTTCCTCAGAGGATTGCAATCAGAGCCAAATTTGTGGCACCACTAGTGGCTTGGCTATACAGGAGAAGAGGAAGAAGAAAGGAAGATCTATAGTGTTAGGGGATTCATTAGGTACGGGAACAAACAGGGATTTCTGCAGCTATAGACATGACTCCAAGATAGTATGTCCCCCCCCTGGTGCCAGGGTCAAGGATGTCACTGAGCAGCTGCAGGACATTCTTCTGGGAGAGGGTGAACAGCCAGGTCCATGTTGGTACCAACGACTTAGTAGGAAGAGGGATGTGGGCTTGTAGACAGAATTTAGGAAGCTAGCAGAACCTCAAAAATAGTAATCTCCAGATTGCCTCCAGTGCCACATGCAAGTGAGTACAGAAATAGGAGGATAAGGCAGATGAATGTGTAGCTGGAAAGCAGGTACAGGAGGGACGGCTTTAGATTCCTGGGACACTGGGACTGGCCCTGGGAGAGATGGCACATGTACAAATCAGATGGGTTGACCTCAACAGAGCTGGGACTGTGTTCCTTGTGGGGTATTTTGCTGGTGCTGTTGGGAGGGCTTTAAATTAACTCAGCAGTGGTGTGGGGATCAGAGAGGAATACCGAGATGCACAAAATACTGGGAGAGACAGATAGCACTAGAATAGAGAATAGTAAGTTAATAGGTGGAATCGGAGAAAGGGAGAAAGTAATGAAGTCTAAATCAGTGTAATACTGCATGTATATGAATGCTTGGAGTATAGTAAATAAGATTTGTGAGTTACAGGTGCAGATTGCCATGTGGAAATATGATGTTATGGCAATAATGGAGACCTGGTTCAAGGAAGGGCAGAACTGGGTGTTAAATATTCCTGGGTACAAAGTGCTCAGGAAAGATAGGGCAGGAAGAAAAGGAGGAGGGGTGGCTGTATTGGTTAAGGAGACCATTGCAGTGCTGGAGAAAGAGGATGTCACAGAGGGTTCAAGGACAGAATCAATTTGGCCAGAGCTAAGGAACAACAAGGGTGCAAATACAGTATCCAGTGTAGTCTATACGCCACCAACTAGTGGAACAAATCTGCAGGAAAATTACAGAGAGGTGCAAACATTATAGAATAGTTATAACAGGGGACTTTATTTACCTGAATGCAGACTGGGATAGTGGTAGTGTAAAGGGCAGAGAGGGGCAAGGGTTCCTGGAGTTTGTTCAGGAGAATTTCCTACAGCAGTATGTGTCCAATCCAACAAGAAACGAGGCATTGCTAGACCTAGCTCTTGGAAATGAGGTGGGCCAAGTAGATCAAGTGTCAGTGAGGGAACGTTTAGGAGAAATGTGATCATTATATCCTAAGGTTTAGGATGATGGTAGAAAAGCACAATGGGCAATCCAGAGTAAGAATAATTAACTGGAGGAGAGCCAACTTCAATGGAGCAAGAACGGAGCTGGGTCGGATGGACTGGAACCAAAGGTTGGTGGGAAAAACTGTAGCTGAGCAATGGGCTACCTTCAAAAAATAAATGGTTCATGCACAGTCAAGGTATATCCCCTCAAAGGGAAAGGTAGAGCAAACAAAGCCAGAGCTCCCTGGCTGAAAAAGGAGATAGAAATTAAGATAATTAAGAAAAAGTGTGTTTATGATGGTGTCAGGTAGAAAATACAACTGAAAACCAAGCTGAATACAGAAGGTTCAGAGGAGAGGTAAAGAAGCAAATAACAGAAGCATCGAAGGATTATGAGATAAGACTGGCAGCCAACATAAAGGGGAAATCCAAAGCCTTCTATAGGCACATAAATAGTAATAGGGTGACAAAAGTCGGAATTAGGCCAAATAGGGACCTAAAAGGGGATCTACACATGGCGGCAGGGGGCACAGCTGAGATGAAATGGCTACTTTGCATCTGTCTTTATAGGAAGCAGATGCTACTCAGGCCATGATGACAAAGGAGGAAACTCTTGTCACTAGAAGGGTTCAACATTTATAAGGAGGAGAAATTGGGCAGAAACGTCAGTTCCTAAGTGCAGTAACTGGCGTGAAAAACAATTTTTTCCACGTCAGCCCCAAAGGCAGGTTTTCATGTCGTATTGTCCCCTTCCTGGAGCGTCCGGCATTCACAGGAAACATGCAGGATTGCTGGCGGGCAGGGCTCAGATTTGTCTGCCACACTGTAAGCTCAGAGATTTCTTGCTCCAGGAGCCATATGTAATGTGCAACAGACCTCCCTGTCACTCACCATTTCAACACACCACCTTGCTCTCTTGCCCACATGTCTGTCCTTGGCCTGCTGCAATGTTCCAGTGAAGCCCAACACAAATTGGAGGAACAGCACCTCATCTTCCGACTAGGCTCTTTACAGCCTTCCAGACTTAACATTGAGTTCAACAATTTGAGACCATGAACTCTCTCCTACATCCCCACCCCCTTTTTTAATCCCCTTTTTTCAATATTTATTTTAATTTTTTAATTTTTATTTTTATCCACTTACTTTTATTTATTTTTTCGTTTTTATTCATTGTTTTACCCCCACCTTTCATCTTATTTTTAATCTTTTTTCCCACCACTGTCCCCCCCCAACCCCCCACCACCACCACCCCAACAAGGGCCATCTGTCACGTGTTCATGTTGTTCTTTCCAGAGTGCTTACCCTTGTCCAGCTATTACCACATTCTGATTTCTGACCTTAATGCCACTATCAGCACCTCCTTTGGCCAATACCACTACCATTAACACCCCTTTGTCCTTTTGTTCATGACATCTTTGGCAACCTCTCCTTTGCCTTCTGGCCTTCTATCCAGCTTCACCTGCTCCATCCCCCTTAAACAGCATACATTTCATTACATTTTTACTTCTCCTTAGTTCTGAAGAAGAGTCAGACGGACTCGAAATGTTAACTCTGTTTTTCTCTCCATGAATGATTCTGTAGGGAGAAGTGTGTGTGTGTGGCAGTGCTTTTCAGGGCCTCGTGCAAGCACCCTCCAATGCTCCAGGAACCTTCATCCATCACACACATCTCAATGTCCTGATAATGTTCAATGCTACCTGCTGGGGTTCTCTTTCAGTTGTCCATCTGAGCTGCCCTGCATCTCCTCCCACCCAGTGATTGCACTCCCATGCAGTAAATGTGCTCATCCAACATGAGGCTCCACTCACTTTCTATCTTGACAACCATGGTTGTAGGCAAAAATATTGTCAGCTACCCCATCTTTTCCCCTCCCCCAGACTTTCCTTTCCCCCATCACTGTTGACCCCCTGGCGTCACCTTCCACCTCCCCACCATCACCTACCAACCAGAACTCTTGTCGTTCCAGAATGTCCAGGTGAACATGCACATTTCCTATCTTCCTGAAAATCCCACCCCCATCCACATTGACTTCCCCGACCTCCTCCTTCCCACCTTCAGTGTCTGTGTCTGCCTCCGAGTCCCGACCAACCACCCTCGCCATCCCTTCTACCGCTATTGACATACCCAATACCCTCCCACCCCAGTGGCTCCCTCTGTCCCCTCTCACACTCACCATTCCCTCCTACCATGCCGTCCCTTAGTTCACTCCCTAGGAGGCAGTCATTCACCTGGACATCCCACCCCTCTCTCCCTCCTCCACTCTTACTCCCTCCTTCACTTTTACTCCCTCCTACACCCTTACTCTCTCTTCCCCCCTGGACACCTTCCCCACTCTGAACTCCCTTCTCTCCCCAAACGCCTTCTCCCTTCTGAACTCCCTCCTCCCCCGGCCACCTTCCCCCTTCTAACATCCTTTGTTAACACTTTTCTCCCGCCTTACACCTACCTCCCCACTTTTTGTATTCTCCCCTGTTATACCCTCCTCCCCCTTCCTCTTTCCTCATTCCCCTCCCCTCAACCCCCCGACACCTTCGTCCCCCTCCTCTCAACCTCACCCTATTCCCTGGACACCTTCCTCTCCCAGCCCTCCCCCCAGTACACCTTCCTCTCCCACTCATAGCTGGACCCTCCTTTCCCCCGCCTTTGCTGATCATCCATAGCAGCCCATGGCCAAGACTGTGATGTTCCGAAGCAGACCCAAAGCTTCAACAGAGGCCACACCCCTTCTGAGAGCTGCTTCATGGTGAAGGCATGTGCATGAGAATCCACCAGCATGCGATACATGTGTTCTTCCAGGGTCTGGTCATGTAGGACTCCAGCATCTTCTGCTCCTCGGATGTCCGTGATGTGAGCAAGGCGCTAACGGCAAGTCCCCAACTTCTGCATGTCACCGTTGTCCAGACATGTTCTGGGCTGGCATGTTTTCCTGCCAGCGCAATGGTAAATCTGGCGTGGGGGAACGATTCCAGTCAGGCTTTACTTTGCATCCCATTACCAGGATGCAATTATGGTTCTCATTGGCCTCCATGGGCATTCATGTTCCTCTATGGCAGACACTATCAGATGATCCTGCTGTGAATTCACGCCGGCGTGAAACCAATTTTTATTCCCCACATCAAATTCCCACCCCCCCCCCCACCCACCATGATGTCCACCGCCAATAGGACCGACAATTCCACCCATTGGAAAAACTGTTGGTACTTAAAGTTGACAAGGCACCGAGACTGGATGCGATGCACTCAAGGCTAATGAAAAAAGTGAGAGCAGAAATTGCAAGGCACTGGGCATAATCTTTCAGTCTTCCCTAGACTAGCGGTGGTGCCAGAGGACTGGATAATTACAAACATTACACCCTTGTTCACAAAAGGTTGTAAGGATAAGCCCAGTAATTACAGACCAGTCAGTTTAACTTCAGTGGTGGGGAAACTTCTAGAAACAATTATTCAGGGTAGAATTAATAGTCACATGGAAAGACATGGGTTGATTAGGAAGAGTGAGCATCGATTTCTTAAGGGAAGATCATATTTAACTAACTTACAGGAGCTTTTTTGAAGAGATAACAGGGAGGGTTGGTGAGGATAATGCTGTTGATGTGGTGTACATGGACTTCTAAAACACATTCGATTCAGACTTGTGAGAAAAGTTATTGCTCATGGAATTAAAGGTACAGTAGCAATGTGGATACAAAATTGATTGAGTAATAGGAAACAGTAATGGGTCAGTGAATATTTTTCAGGCTGGAGGAAGGTTGGTAGTGGAGTTCCCCAGGGATCGGTATTGGGACCCTTGCTTTTCCTGATATATATTAATGATCTAGATCTTGGTGTGCAGGGGGAAATTTCAAAGTTTACAGATGGTGCAACACTTGAAAGCATTGTAAACTGTGAGGAGGACAGTGTGGAACTTTAAAAGGCCAGAATTCCTGGCTCCTGTCCAACCAATGTCAGAAGTGTCAGCATTGTTGGGAAGTGAGGGAAGGGTTAGGTGAGCATTTTCATGTGGTGAAGGAGTGGGGTTAACACTGCTGAGGGTGAGGAGGTTTAGCATTTTTGGGGGTGAGGAGGGCTGAGTATTCTTGGGAGGGTGATGGAGGTAAACATTGTAGGGGTGTGGCAAAGAGGGGCAAAGAGTTGGTGGAGTGGGCAGACAGGTAGCAGATGAAGTTCAATGCAGAGAAGTGTAAGGTGATTTATTTTGGTAGGAAGAACATGGAGAGACAATATAAAATAAAGAATACAACTCTAAAGGAGGTGCAGCAGCAGCGGGACCTGGGTGTATATGTGCATAAGTCATCAAAGGTGACAGGACAGGTGGAGAGAGCAGTTAATAAAGCATATACTAGCCTAGGCTTTATTAATAAGGATATAAAGTACAAGAGCAAGGAGGTTATGTTGGATTTGTACAGGACACTACTTAGACCTCACTGAAGTATTGTGTACAGTTCTGAGATCCACACTTTAGGAAGGCCGTGAACACATTGGAGAGAGTGCAGAAGAGGTTTACAAGAATGGTTCCAGGGATGAGAAACTTGAGTTATGAAGATAGATTGGAGAGGTTGGGACTGTTCTTCTTAGAGAAGAGATGGCTCAGAGGAGATTTGATTGAGTTGTTCAAAATCATGAAGGGGCTGGACAGAGTAGGCAAGGACAAACTGTTTCCACTTGTAAAAGGATCAAGAACGAGAGGACACAGATCTAAAGTGATTTGCAAAAGAAACAAATGTGATGTGAGAAAAATCTTTTCACACAGTGAATGATTCAAGTCTGGAATGCACTGCCTGGAAGTGTGGTGGAGGTAGGTTCAATCAAGCATTCAAGAGTGCATTAGATGATTATTTAAATAGAAATAAAATGCCAGAGTACGGGGAAAAGGCAGGAGAATGGCACTGAATCATAATGCTCATTTGGAGAGCTGGTGCAGACACAACAGGCCAAATGGCCTCCTTCTGTGATTCTGTTGTAAAATGATTGTAAATACGAGATTGGCATTTTTGCCTTGCAGCTCTTGATTCATTGAGTGCCTGCACAAAATAGCACTAGGAAGGCTGCTGGATAGTCTTTGAAGAACTATACCACTTAAAACTAAGGGGAGAAGCCTCCAATGCAACTTGTGTCTCTGATGCACATCGAGACCTGAGGAAGTCCCAATATGCACATATCCATTGTACTTACGTGGGAAGTTTAATCTTCTGATTGCCAGTTTTACCCTGCCTGGATTGCTCCATGATCCCTATGACACTGGGATCAGATGGCCAGAAGCACGGAGACTTGGGCTACTTGGCCCAAGCATACCCTGATTTTTACAGGGATTTGCTTGGATCTTTTCAAAGCAGGTATAAAGCCAGATTAGAGCTAATTAAATCAGCTGGAGTGTCAAAGCACAACAGCAACCACAGCAATGTTCAGCCCCCATCCCAACAGTGCTCCCTCAATCCTGGCAATGTTCCCCCACCTACTGGACAATGCTCAACCCCCCCACACCTTCCTCTCTTGACTCAACTTTCAGAATTCCTGGCTCCTGTCCAGCCAGTGTCAGAAGTGTCAGCATTGCTGTTGAGTGAGGAAAGAGTTGGTTGACCATTTTCATGTGGTGAAGGAGAGGGGTTAACACTGTGGGGGGTGAGGTGGTTAAGCATCGTTGGAGGTGTGGAGGGCTGAGTGTTTTTGTGGAGGGGGTGGTGGAGGTGAACATTGTCAGGTTGTGACAAAGAGGGGTAAACATTGTCTGGAGGTTGATGGGTTGAGTATTGTTGGAGGGATGAGGGGGTGAGCGTTGTAGGGGCTGAGGGGGTGAGCACTGTCGGGGCGGAAGGGCAGGGTTTGAGTATTGTCGGGGGGTGAGGGGGTAAGCATTGTCGGGTTTGAGGGGCAGGGTTTGAGCATTGTCGGGGGGTGAGGGGGTGTTAGCACTGTCAGTGAGGGGAGGATGTGCAGTATTGGTGTTGACAGCCCCATTTAAAACAATACAACAATAACAATAGACTTTAAGGGTCATGTCTTCAGTTCGTGCCGAGAAAGAAGGGGGAGGTGGCTGCACTGGAATTACGTGCAACAATTGGCCGCCTGACTCTTGTTGTCCCTGCATCCTTGCTGCAGCCAGTATTAGAAGGTGCAAAGGGCCCGGAGTAAAATGGTAAATTAAGTTCAGATTAAATCTCAGTCAGCGTCGGACATCCCTCACCAATGCTGACCAGAAGATCTGGACCAATGTTTTACATCTGCAGAACTTGTATTTTGACTGCTGGTTTTGACTTGATTAGCTGAGTGTTTTCTATTATTGCTCTGTTGCTTGCTGTTGTTTTCCTGCAGCTCATGGAGACTGGGGAAACGGTGACAAAGTGGTAATGTTACTGGACTAGCAATCCAGAGGCCTGGGCTAATACATTGGGAACATGGGTTCAAATCCCACCATGGTAGCTGGTGGAATTTAAATTCAATCAATAAATCCGTAATATAAAGCTGGTCTTAATAATGGTGACCATGAAACAATTGTCATAAAAACCCATCTAAGTTCACTAATGCCCTTTAGGGAAGGAAATCTGCTTTCCTTTACCCAGTCTGGCTTGCATTTGACTCCAGACTCACAGCAATGTAGTTGACTCTTAGCTGCTCTCTCAAATGTTCAGAACAAGGTCAATTAGGGATGGGCAGCAAATGCTGGCTTTGCCGACAACTCCTGCATCCCGTAAAAGATGAAAGCAAAAAAAAAGGTCTCCTTTGTAACACCTCCAACAGTTCTTGCTGCCATCACTTTGTCCTGCAACTTCAAGCAGTGCAGCTTATGGACAATTAGAGGACAAAGAGGAATCCCTCTGGAGGGAGAATGGACAGAAGTGCTGGCTCAATAAGAGCCTAACAGCAATGAAAATGAAAATAAAAATCAGATGAACAGATAGTGCCAATTTTACAGTATCACCCAAAGCTAAAGTGACCTCCAACTAGTTCACTAATGCCCTTGAGGGAAGGAAAAACTCACATACCCAGTCTGGACTATGTATGACTTCAGTCCCATACCAACATAGTTGACTTATAGCTGACAACTCAGATATACCAAACCACCCAGCAGTTCAAGAAGAAAAGCCCTTCTCAGGGCAAGTAAGGGTGGAAAATGAAAGTTGGCCATGCCAGTAATACCCACATCCCAAGATTTGTTTTTAAGTTTAATTACACATTATCCTCACTATCTAAAGGAGTAGGACAAATGGACATTTGGCTGTTGGGAAACCAGAGATGCCCCTTGCTCTCTTGGCTAATAACACCAGTTGAGCAAATCCAAATCAAGACAATAGAAAATTCAAAGAGGCAAATCCTCTACCTGAATCTATGATCATTATGTCCAAGCAATGCTACCAACATCTCGATAGATTGGGCCCAAAAACGTATTTAAGATTATCTGCTTTTTCTGTTTTCTGTAAAACTCTTCCAATAAAATTGGCGTTTGCATATAGTCAGAAAGGCTAAAATTACATAGAATGTACCAGAAGGAAATAGGCCATTCAGCCCAGCTGGTTCATGCCTGTGTATATGCTTCACACAAGCTTCTTTCTAGCCCTCTTCATCTAACCGCATAAACATACCCTTCTATGAAACGTCTTCATTCTTTGCTGCAGAGGATGGGAAAGGTGAAGACGTGTCCCTGACTGATGCGTGGTCAGGCAGACTGATATGTCCAGGACTAAATGAGAAGGCTCTTAGTTAAAAGCAGATCTCCTGCACAAATAAGAACAGTTCTATGATCCTCTCTATACTTCACTCTTGCTATGTGAATCCCCTGCCTGCACTACCATTCCTGCACCTTTGTCCCTAACATCAAGAACCTTACAAACTTTCTGCCAAACAAACTATCACCGAACATTAAGGTGCGATAAGTTATGTTTTTCTTCACTCTGTGTCTATATCCCTGAATCACTGTTTGCTTCCCTGGTGCTTTCCCTCAGTGATAATACGTTTACTTCCTTATCCGTGTCACCTCGGTGGGAGGATTGGAGTGGTTTGACATGCACTGATCCCCATGGAGCTGTGATCATAAAGAATGACAGAAAGGTTTATAGGAAACAAATGACCTTTATTCAGTGCAATGTAACTAACAGTCAACAAAACAACCACAGTGTAACAGCAGATGACAACACGGATGTGGTAAACTTTTATCTATGACTGGCAACATTAGGAAAATATATATTCAACAAAAAAGATATATTCAGAAATTGAACTGTTTAAAACTACGGGACATGAATTGTGATGTCTGCCACACCCCTCTACAAATAGGAGCAATCCAGGAAGTATAACAAGGAAGATAGCCAAGGACTAAAAGACCAAAATTAATACTGTGTTGAGGTAGTCAATTATCAAGCAATGAATTATTTTTCTTTGTACAACTCTATAATTAGAAATTTATTTATTAGTATTCATAGAATCCTAGACTGAAACAGCACAGAAGGTGGCCAATCCTTCCAGTGTGCCCGTACCAGCGCTCTGAAACATCAATACGTTAATTAGTTCCACTCCATAAGACCATAAGACGTAGGAAAGAAGTAGGCCATTTGGCCCAACGAGTCTGTTCCACATTCAATGAGATCATGGCTGATTTGATAATCCTCAACTCCACCTTCTTGCCTTTTCCCCATAACCCTTGATTCTCTTTACTGATTAACAACCTGCCCATCTCAGCCTTGAATGTACTTAATGACCCAACCTCTACAGCCATCTGCAGTAAAGAATTCCACAGATTAACTACCGTCTGAGAGAAGAAATTCCTCCTCATCTCTGTTTTAAATGGGCATCCCGTTACTCTGAGATTATGCCCTCTGGTCCTAGACAGTCCCATAAGGGGAAACAACCTCTCATCATCTACCCTGTCAAGCCCCCTAAGAATCTTATATGTTTCAATAAGGTCACCTCTCATTCTTCTAAACTCCAATGAGTACAGGCCCAACCTATTCAACCTCTCCTCATACGAAAATCCTTCCATACCTGGGATCAACTTAGTGAACCTTCTCTCGACTGCCTCCATTGCCAGTATATTTTTCCTTAGGTAAGGGGACCAAAACTATTCACAGTATTCTAGGTATGGTCTAACTAGTGCCTTGTATAGTTTTAGCAAGACTTCCCTATTTTTATATTCCATTCCCTTTAAAATAAAGGCCAACATTCCATTTGTCTTCCCTATTCCCTATTGAACTTCTATGATAGCTTTTGTGATTCATGCACAAGAACCCCCAAATCCCTCTGTGCTGCAGCCTTCTGCAGTCTTTCTCCATTTAAATAATATTCAGCTCCACTATTCTTCCTACCAAAGTGCAGAACCTCACATTTTCCCACATTATATTCCATCTGCCACTTTTTTGCCCACTCACTTAATCTGTCTATATGCCTCTGTAGACTCCTTGTGTTATCCTCGCCACTTGCCTTCCCACCCATTTTTGCATCATCTGCAAATTTGGCAATAGTGCATACACTTCCCTTATCTAAGTCATTAATTATATTGTAAATACTTGAAGCCCCAGCACTGATCCATTTGGCACTCCACCAGTTATAGGTTGCCATCCTGAAAATGCCCCCCTTATCCCAACTCTCTGTCTTCTATTAGTTAGCCAATCCTCTATCCAAGCTAATCTACTACCCCCACACCATGGGCTCTTATCTTATTAAGTAGCCTTATGTGTGGTATCTTATCAAACTCTCTTTGGAAATCCAAACATATTACGTTTATTAGTCCCCCTTTATCTATCCTGCTAGTTACCTCCTCAAAGAATTCTAATAAATTTGTCAGACACGATTTCCCCTTCATGAAGCCATGCTGCCTCTGCTTGATTAGATTATGTAATTCTAAATGCTCTGCTATAACATCCTTTATAATAGACTCTAACATTTTCCCAATGACAGATGTCAAGCTAACTGGCCTATAGTTAGCTGTTCTTTGTTTCCCTCTCTTTTTGAATAAGGGTGTTACATTGGCAGTTTCCCAATCTTCTGGGCCATTTCCTGAATCTAAGGATTCTTAGAAGATTACTACCAGTGCATCCACTATTTGTGTTGCTAATTCCTTTAATATCATAGGATGCAACCCATCAGATCCAGGGGACTTATCAGCCTTTAGCCCCATTAATTTCCCGAGTACTTTTTTTCCAGTGATATTTATTGTATTTATTTCTTCCCCTTCTTTTGCACCTCAGTTATTTAGTACTGGAATGTCATTAGTGTCTTGTACTGTGAAGACTGAAGCAAAGTATTTATTCAACTCCTCTGCCATTTCCTGGTTTCCCATTATTATTTCCCAGGCCTCATTCTGTAAGAGGCCTATGTTCACTTTGGCCTTTCTCTTCCTTTTTATATATTTAAAGAAGCTCTTACTGTCCATTTTTATATTATTTGCTAGTTTACCCTCAAAGTTTATTTTATCCCTCTTTATTAGTTTTTTGGTCATCTTTTGTTGGTTTTTAAAACTTTCCCAATCCTCTGGTTTACCACTAATCTTTGCCATACTGTATGTCTTTTCTTTTCATTTGATACACTCCTTAAATTCCTTGGTTAACCAAGGTTCGTTTGTCCCCTTAGAATCCTTCTTTCTCACTGGGATATATCTTTGTTGTGAGTCATGAATTACCTTCTTATACATCTGCTGTTGTTCACCAACCATTTTTTCTGCTAAAATCTTATCCCAGAGCACTCCAGCTAACCCCACCCTCATTCCTTTGTAATTATCCTTATTTAACTTTGGCACAGTCGTGTCGGCCCAAGTTTCTCACTCTCAACCTGAATACTAAATTCTACCATATTAGGGTCACTGTTTCCTAGGGTATCTTATAATCTGAGATCATTTATTAAACCTGCCTCATTACATATTACCAGGTCCAAAATAACCTGATCCCTGGTTGGATCTGTAACATATTGTTTTAGGAAG
The DNA here is from genome assembly GCF_017639515.1 of Carcharodon carcharias. Taxonomy (NCBI): domain Eukaryota; kingdom Metazoa; phylum Chordata; class Chondrichthyes; order Lamniformes; family Lamnidae; genus Carcharodon; species Carcharodon carcharias. The sequence continues at coordinate 152,692,020 of NC_054467.1, read as the reverse complement.
CTGTCCCAAGTACATTCTATGAATTTTTGCTCATGGCTACCTCTGCCAATTTGATTTTCCCGATCTACATGAAGATTAAAGTCATCCATGATTAATGTACTGCCTTTTTTACATGCCCTCATTATCTCCTGGTTTATTCTCTGTTCTACAGTGTAGCTAATATATAGGGGCCAATAAACTACTCCCACCAGTATCTTCTTCCTCTTCTTATTTCTTACCTCCACTCATATGGATTCTACATCTTCTGATCCGAGCGCCTTTCTTGCTATTGTACTTATTCCATCTCATACTAACAGGACGACCCCATCAGCCTTTCCTTCCTGCTTGTCCTTTTGAAAATTCACATACCACTGAATATTTAGTTCTCATTTTTGATCTCCTTGTAACCACATCTCCGCAATGGCTATAAGATCATGCCCATTAACCTGTATTTGTGCTATTAATTCATTTATTTTGTTCGAAATACTTTGTGCATTTAAGCAAAGAGCCATTAATTTTGTCTTATTACCATTTTTTTATGCCGTTGGCCCTATTTGTTGCTTTTTTTTACGTTTGTACACTCTGTCCCTTCCTGTCACACTCTGGGTATCATTACCTAAATAGCTGCCCTACAAGGTTGCCATGCCTCTTTGCTTTGTAATCCAATGTATCCCCTTTCCATTGCCCTGTGCTGTTTCTCCATAATCCAGTAATATTGACTTCAGTAGGAATGTAAAATCCCACTGGCATGAAATTCCACCCCTTAAATCTGTGTCCTTTAGTTACCAACCTTTCTGTCACTGGAAATGGATTTTTCTTATTTACCCCATCAAAACTGCACAAACTGCAGCAAGTAATTCACCTCCTGACTCCCCAAAGCCTGTCCACTAGCTACAAGGCGCAAGTCAGGAGTGTGATGGAATACTCCCCACTTCCCTGGATGAGTGCAGCTCCCACAACACTTTAGAAGCTTTACACCATCCAGGACAAAGCAGCCCACTTGATTGGCACCCCATCCACGAAAATTCACTCCATCCACCACTGTCGCACAATAGCAGCAGTGTGTACCATCTACAAGATGTACTGCAGGTACTTACGAAGCCTCCTTAGACAGCACCTTCCATGGCCACTGCCATCTAGAAGAACAAGGGCAGCAGATAGATGGGAATACTACCACCTGGAAGTTCCCCTTCAAGTCACACACCATCCTGACTTGGAAATATATCTATCACCGTTCCTTCACTGTTGCTGCATCAAAATCCTGGAACTCCCTCCCTAACAGCACTGTGGGTATACTACACCACATGGACTGCAACGGTTCAAGAAGGCAGCTCACCACCAACTCCTCAAGGGCAATTAGGGTTGGGCAATAAATGCTGGCCTAGCCAACGACACCCCCATCCCATGAATTAATAAAAAATACATGATTTTGAACATCTCTATCAAATTACCTCTTCTCTAAGGAAAACAAGCCCAATATCTCTAGTCTCTCCACATAACTGAATTCCCACAGCCCTAGTAATTCTAGTAATCTCTTCTACAGCCTCACTAAGGATATTATTCCTAAAGTGTGATGCTCAGAATTGAAAAATATCCCAGCTGAAGTCTAACCAGGTTTTTTAGAAATGTTTAGCATAATTTCCTTGCTTTTGAATTAATAAAGCCAAGGATTCCAAATGTATTTTTTTTAACAGCCTTCTCAACTTGTCTGCCAGCTTCAGGGATTCTGTTATCATATAACCACAGGTCTCACTGTTCCTACACTTCCCTTTGAGATTGTATTGTTTAGTTTATATTGCATCTCATCATTCTTCCTATCAAATTAAACAACTTCTCTACATTCAATTTCATCTGGCATGTGTCTGCTCATTTTACCAGTCTATCAATATTTCACTACACATTTCAAAGGAACATGGGGCGAAGGTATGGTCTAACAACTCCCAGTTATTTCTTGTAATATGGCAGCAGCCAGCTATGTCAATGGAGGGCACCACTGAGCAGTCGGGTCTCGGGTGTCTTGTGGGACTGGCACAGAACATGGGGGAATAGAAGGATACAGTACTGTAAAGTATCTGTTGCCCTGAGCATCCACAGCATGTTGCTCAAAGACTAGGACTGCCACCACAGAGTGATGGCACTGGCTGAGGTAACATGGGCACAAGCTATCAGAGAGCATTGGCTGGGTTCATGGGCACCAGCTATTAGGCTACACTGGCTGGAGGACATGGGCACCAGCTGTTGGACTGCACTGGCTGGGGTCATAGCACCAGCTATCAGTCAGCACTAGCTGGGGGTCATGGGCACCAGCTATCAGACAACACTAGATGGTGAACATGGTCATGAGCTATTAGACTGCACTGGCTGGGGACATGGGCACCAGCTGTCGGACAGCACTGGCTGGAGGACATGGGCACTAGCTATCAGACAGCTGCTGGTCCCTCGCTCATGAGTTATGCATTAATTTTCCCTGTGGAAAGAACAGAAAAATGGTGAAGTGAACAGATTGACATGCAACAGGTGCAATTGTGGAATTGACATGACAGCTTGTTCAGGAAATCTGAAGAGATTTTATAGATGTTTTACATGTGTCCTGCAGCAGACACATGAAGATGCCTAATAGATCAGCAGCCCACTTTGGAATGCCTTATGATTTTAAATTCCCTCTGGGTTTTGCCCAGAATAAACAAACACAACGCTGAAGGTGGACACTCAGCTGACACACGATAGTGAGTAGCTTGTCATCAAGCTGATTTCAAAGCCTAACTCCTAATTTCCATAGGCCAAGATATAAGGGCAGAATTTCCCCATCCTGCCTGCGGCAGGTTTCATGGTGGGCGGGAACAGAGAATCTAGCAGGAGTCAGCATAAAAATAGTTTCCATTTCTCCCGCTGGTGGGTTAAGGGCGGATTGGGTATCCCACCGACTAGTGGCATGAATGTCATTTGCATCTATTACCAATTAATGAATGCTCATCAAATTAGCTTCCTGCTGGAATCATGTGCCGCCTTCCAATCTTGCGTCACACCAGCAGGAAATCATGTCGGCCTGAATCCCGTTTGAAAAAGAGATGAGTGCAACACACATAGCTTACCTACCACAGCTCTGCGTCAGTCTAATTATGTTGCCCGTGGAATGCCACACTGCTGGGACTGTAGGGTTGATCTGCCTCCGTAGGCCCAAGGACACCACTGTGCAGTGGTTTTCAGGCAGGGCTCAACTTTCAGTCAGAGACTAGTCTTGCTATCAGGGGGTTGTAGGATTGGCCTGCTTCAGGCGGAGGCCACCATTGTCCAGATGAACAGCACTGTGCTGCGCTACTCATATAGGACTGAGCATTCAGAGACCAGTATATCAATCAGGGTACGGAGGGGTGGGGTGAGGTTGGGGGGGGGGTGGGGGGGGGGTGGGGAACACATGGGGAAAGAGGGGAAAGAAGGCTTTGTAAGGGGTTGAGGAGCAGGAGACACAATGGAAGGCAGAGGGGCAGGAAGTCTTTGCAAGTGGGTGGATGAGGAGGGGGAATTATGGAAGGCAGAAGGAAGACTGAGGGGTGGGAAGCTGGAGCCTGACAAGGGAAACTGAAATGCTGACAAACAAGCAGGTGAATGGGATACCACATGTATGAATGGGAAGGGATACACGCAGGCTCTGAAATAGGAAACAGAGCGGTGGTTTGTTAGTGTGGCACAAGAGAGATGGGTACCATGGTGACTCATAAGGGGGTCAGGGAGGTGGGTGGGAAGGGACACAATGTAGTCGTCAGTCATGAGGGCAATGGGGAACCCTGTGAAAGACAACAGCTTTGGTCTGGGGCTTGCAGTCAGGAGTCAGAGTAGAGACGGTCCTGGGGCTCTGTGGACAGGAGTAAGAGAGCAGAGACAGTCCTGGAGATCTGTGGGTAGGCGGCAGAGAGTAGAAACAGCCATGGGGTGCAGCAAGCCATGCTGCAGGAGTACTCATTGGGAGCACGGTGTACTCCAGCCCCCAGGAGGTGCAAGGGCTGTGCTGCATTGGAATACAGTCGCTGTCTATGGGCTTGTCTATCTCTGCACTGGGTGGCAAAAGGAATGGTGATGGTTATGGGAGGCATCTGCAGCCTGTATTTGGGTAAACATAATAAAGGGGGTGGGGCATATGAAACTTTCCTGAGGGGGTTCTCCTTGGTAGGTGACTGTGCACCTGTAGATGTGGAGGGTAGAGGTCCACTTTGGGGCATAAGGAATTCAGTAGTGATGGGCTCAGGGAGGAGGGTAGGAATGTCCACCACAATGACAATGACATCCAGTGTTAGTCGGGGGGACCAGAGAATAACAGGAGGGAGCTCGACCTTCACATTGTGAGGTTCCAGATAAATGAATACTTTGCATCAGTCTTCACAATGAAAAACATAACACAGGTATAGACATCAGGGTGGAGGACTGTGAAATATTAGAGGAAATTAACATAGAGAGGAGGTATGAGTAGGTTTAGCAGCCTTAAAAGTGGATAAATCCGTAGGCCGAGGTGAGATGCTGAGGGAGGCAAGGGAGGAGATATCAGGGGCCCTGGCAGTAATTTTCAAATCCTCTCTGGCCACAAGTGAGGTGCCAGAGGAATGGAGGACTACTAACATTGTCCCATTATTAAAAAAGGGAGGAAGGGATAGGCCAGGAAATTACAGGCCAGTCAGTCCAACCTCAGCGATGGGGAAATTACTAGAAAGAATTCTGAGGGACAGAATATATCTGCACTTGGAGAGACACAGATTAATCAGGGATAGTCAGCATGGATTTGTTAAGGGAAGGTCATTTTTGACAAATTTGATAGAATTTTTTGAGGAGGTAACCAGGAGTGTTGATGAGGGTAATGCATTTATTGTGCTCTACATGGACTTTAGCAAGGATTTTGATAAGGTCCCTCATGGCAGACTGGTCAAGAAAGTAAGAACCCATGGGATCCAACTAAAAGCAGCCCGTTGGATCCAAAATTGGCTGAGAAGCAGGAAGCAGAGGGTGATGGTAGAGGGATGTTTCTGTGACTAGAAGCCTGTTTCCAGTGGTCCAGCGTTCGGTGCTGGGGCCCTTGCTGCTTGTGATGTACATAAATGATTTGCATTTAATGTAGGGGATATGATCAAGAAGTTTCGTGATGACATGAAAATTGGTAGATTGGTAATTAGTGAGGAGGATAGTGTAACCTGCAGGAGAATATCAATGGACTGGTTAGGTGAGCAGAGCAGTGATGAATGGAATTCAGTCTGGAAAGATGTAAGGTAATGCACTTGGGGAGGGCTAACAAGGCAAGGGATTACACTATGAATGGTAGGACCCTGGAAAGTACTAAAGTATCTGAAAGTAGCAGGACAGGTAGATAAGGTGGTTAAGAAGGCATATGGGATACTTGCCTTTATTATCTGAGGCTTAGAATACAAGAGCAGGGAGGTTTTGCTGGAACTGTATAAAATGCTGATTAGGCCACAACTGGAGTACTGTGTGCAGTTCTGGTCATCACGTTGTAGGAAGGATGTGGTTGCATTGGAGAGGGTGCAAAGGAGATTTACCAGGATGCTGCCTGGGCTGGAGGGTCTGAGCTATAAGGAAAGATTGGATAGGCCGGGGTTGTTTTCCTTGGAGCAGTGAAGGTTGAAAGAGGACCTGATAGGAAGTGTATAAGATTATAAGGGACATAGATAGGGCAGATAGGAAGGCACTTTTTTCCGTTAATAGAGGGGTCAATAACCAGGATGCATAGATTTAAGGTAAGAGGTAGAAGGCTAAGAAGGGAGTTGAGGGGAATTTTTTTCACCCAGAGGGTGGTGGGAGTCTGGAACTCACTGCCTGAAAGGGTGGTTGAGTCAGAAACTCTCGTAAAATTTAAGAAGTAATTAGATACTCATTTGCATTGCCATAGCCTCCAGGGCTATGGGCCAAGCGCTGGAAATTGGGATTAGTGTAGCCAGATCTTTGTTGACTGGCATGGACACAATGGGCTCATTCTGTGATGTAAGCGTCTATGAGTTTATGAGTCTATGAGATTACAGGGGGAGGCTGAAAGTTATTGGAGGGATGGAAACCTGAGCATTATGCTCCTCCAGGGTGATGAGAGGGATTTCCACAGTCACACAGTCTGGCCTGGTAGTAAGACTTCAGCACCACCATCTTCCAACCTGAAGCAATAGTGCAGTATAAAGTTAAACTGAGGAATAAACTCTGTTGGCGAAGGCTCTGAGGGCTATTTGGAGGAGTGGTGCACTGCACTGGGGACCAATTAAAGGGACACCCAACTGAACTGCGTATTTCCAAATGAGGAGAGATGCACAGCTAAGACATGTTAGGAGCCTTTCAATGACAATGCAGGGAATCAGGAGAGTGGAGCAATGAAGCAGCTTCATGCGAGACTGATCCCGAGTCGTGGCACTAATTGATCTGCTTGTATTAACTCCTTGTTCCAAGTGTAGAAATTCACTAGTGTGATAATGAGGTCAAAAGCAATTGGGCAACTGGACAAGCTGCAGATGCATATTAAAATCAGGCGCTCAGAATCTTGGCATGGACAGGTTCACAGGTGAGAAGCCTCAGCTCCCCCTCAAATAATCGCAGTTCCTCACTAAACATTAGCCCCCATGTGTATTCCAGAGAGTGTAATCTTTCTGTGCAGTGAATGAGGATCCCAGTGCCTGGGCAAAACAATTTCATAGCAGTCAGTCATGTAAAGGTGGGAGGGGGAAGAGCACTTCAAAGCGTTTATAAAGGCAAAATGCTGTGGATGCTGGAAATCTGAAACAAAATCAAAAAATGCTGGAAAAACTCAGCAGGTCTGACAGCATCTGTGGAGAGAAAGACAGAGTTAATGTTTCAAGTCCTAGATGACCAGGATTTTCAGTGCGCAATAGGGCCAACACTGGAACCAAGTCCTTAAATCCACAGTCACTCACTAGTGATGGACAGTAATAGTACCTTTGGTGGCTCATGCTGACTTATGTATTTTTCTCTTTGATGCTGCTGTAAAGGCACCTTCAGGAATTTGGAGGCTAGATTTATTGCTGCCTATATAATCACAGACAGGCAGGAGAGAAGGTGGAGCCAGCTCACCAAAGGGAGGAGCTTCACCCTCATGAGCAAGGGGCAGTTAGGCTCCCACCAAATGCAGAGGATGAGTCCCACAGAAACATCATATGTAGGCGACTCTCAAGGGTATACAGAACACGCATGTCTTTTCTGCAGATGAATGAGAGACAGTGTCGCCGATGCCTCCACATGTCCAGGGATCTGGTAGCTGACATCTGCCATTTTCCAGGGGTTGAGGCCATGGAGACTGGGAGGACATCCATTGCCAGCGGAAAGTCACTTCTGTGCTAATGGCTCTTGCCCGGCCTCCACTAGGGACTTCTGCAGGATCTCTCAAGCTTCCGAGCACAAATGCATATAGGGGCTATCAGATGCCCTTTTTGCCAAGGCCCACAACTACATTGGCTTCGCTAGAGATCAAGCAAGCCGGGATGCCAGAGCACTGGGCTTTGCTGAGATTTCTGGATTCCCACATTGCAGGGTGTAATCAATTGCATTCATGTGGCTATGAAAGCGCCCTGGCAACAGGCACTGCAATACATAAACAGGAAAGGCTTCCACTCACTCAATGTGCAGCTGGTCTGTGACAACAAGAAACAAATCATGCAGGTTTTTGCAAGATACCAGGGAAGCTGCCACGGCTCATGCATCTTGAGTTAGATCGCAGATTCCCAGACATCTTCAAGGGCCCACCCAGGATCCAGGACTGCCTCCTCAGTGACAAAGGGTACTCGCAGAGGAGTGGCTGATTATGCTGTGCAACAGCCACAAAGTCCAGCTGAGAGAAGGTAAAATGATGCCCATACCACTACCCGAACGTTGGTGGAGAACACCATTAGGATCTGAAAGATGCAATTCCAATGCCTTGACAGATATGGTGGAGCACTCCAGTACACTCCCCAGAGGGTGTCACAGATCATCGTGGCTTTCTGCAGACTGCACAACTTGGCAATGCAAAGGGCGGAGGACATGCCAGATGCTAACATAGAGGAGGTGCACCTCTCCTCCGATGAGGAGGACATTAAAAGAGATGAGGGCAATTAGGTCAAGGAAGCTGAGACTGCAGGGGAATCAGCCATAGCATGGACCAGATGAGGCAGGCGTGCATGTGAGGTCCTCATAGCCACAAGATTCCAGGAGGTGGATAGCAGTGAGTACCCTCTTGGACAAGTGCCCTCCAGCAAAGGCCCACATGAACACCAGCGTTGCTAGCTCTCTCATTTCAACTATCATTTCAATCTGAGAGTGAATAGTTACACATAAGGCTCACTTTTGAAGGATGATGAAGCCTCAGGAGCAGGTAACCTTGCTGAGATGAGGTGCTAACTGGAGGAGGCGGTCCCGGCACCAGACATCAGAAGGTGCTCCCTCTTCAAGCACCTCTCCACCATCCCAGTCATTATGGCATCCTCATAGAGGCAGGAGCTGTTCTACAATCCTCAGTGTACTCAGCTGTGTATCTTCAGTCTGACAAAGCTCCTCAAGGAGATCCGTCTCCACCAACGAGACTACGCATTCTGTGTCACCTCGATAGTGAAACTGATAGCTAACAGTTGGGCCAAGGCAGCCAAGGATATTCCACAGGTGCTAATCCATTTTGAGATCACTCAGTCCTCTCTGTCACCTTCTTCTCCATCACATTGACATATGGAACTCTCAGTTAGGGATGTGGGCTTGCATTCATCCTGACTTTTCTATGGATGTGGACCACCTGAGGGTGGCAATGCTCACACACTTGCCTGCCAGGCGTTAAAATGCAGACACTTCGTCCTACCTCTCCCTGGACCATGACCCCACCACTGAACATCAAGCCATTGTTTCCAGGACTGTCACTGACCTCATCTCCTCTGGGGATCTCCCTCCCACAGCTTCCAACCTGATAGTCGCCCAACCTCGGACGGCCCGCTTCTACCTCCTACCCAAAATCCACAAACAGAACTGCCCCGGTAGACCGATCGTCTCAACTTGCTCCTGCCCCACAGAACTCATTTCTCGTTATCTTGACTCCCTTCTCTCTCCCCTTGTCCAGTCCCTTCCCACCTACATCCGTGATTCCTCTGACACCTTACGTCACATCAACAATTTCCAGTTCCCTGGCCCCAACCGCTTCCTCTTCACCATGGACGTCCAATCCCTCTACACCTCCATCCCCCACCAGGATGGTCTGAGGGCCCTTAGCTTCTTCCTCAAACAGAGGCCCGAGCAATCCCCATCCACCACTACTCTCCTCCGTCTGGCTGAACTTGTTCTCACGCTGAACAATTTCTCCTTCAACTCCTCTCACTTCCTCCAAATAAAAGGTGTGGCTATGGGTACCCGCATGGGCCCCAGCTATGCCTGTCTCTTTATGGGGTATGTGGAACATTCCTTGTTCCAGTCCTACTCCGGCCCCCTTCCACAACTCTTTCTCTGGTACATCGATGATTACTTCAGTGCCGCTTCATGCTCTCGTCGGGACTTGGAAAAATTTATGAATTTTGCTTCCAGTCTCCACCCCTCCATCATTTTCACGTGGTCCATCTCTGACACTTCCCTTCCCTTCCTTGACCTCTCTGTCTCAATCTCTGGTGATAGACTGTCCATCAATATCCATTACAAACCCACCGACTCCCACAGCTATCTCGACTACAGCTCCTCACACCCCGCTTCCTGTAAGGACTCCATCCCATTCTCTCAGTTCCTTCACCTCCGTCGCATCTGTTCCGATGATGCTACATTCAAAAACAGTTCCTCTGACATGTCCTCCTTCTTCCTTAACCGAGGTTTTCCACCCAAGGTCGTTGACAGGGCCCTCAACCGTGTCCGGCCCATCTCCCGCGCATCCGCCCTCACGCCTTCTCCTCCCTCCCAGAAACATGATAGGGTCCCCCTTGTCCTCACTTATCACCCCACCAGCCTCCACATTCAAAGGATCATCCTCCGCCATTTCCGCCAACTCCAGCATGATGCCACCACCAAACACATCTTCCCTTCACCCCCCTTATCGGCATTCTGTAGGGATCGCTCCCTCCGGGACACCCTGGTCCACTCCTCCATCACCCCCTACTCCTCAACCCCCTCCTATGGCACAACCCCATGCCCACGCAAAAGATGCAACACCTGCCCCTTCACTTCATCTCTCCTCACCATCCAAGGACCCAAACACTCCTTTCAAGTGAAGCAGCATTTCACTTGCATTTCCCCCAACTTAGTCTACTGCATTCGTTGCTCCCAATGTGGTCTCCTCTACATTGGAGAGACCAAACGTAAACTGGGCGACCGCTTTGCAGAACACCTGCGGTCTGTCCACAAGAATGACCCAAACCTCCCTGTCGCTTGCCATTTTAACACTCCACCCTGCTCTCTTGCCCACATGTCTGTCCTTGGCTTGCTGCATTGTTCCAGTGAAGCCCAACGCAAACTGGAGGAACAACACCTCATCTTCCGACTAGGCACTTTACAGCCTTCCGGACTGAATATTGAATTCAACAACTTTAGGTCGTGAGCTCCCTCCCCCATCCCCACCCCCTTTCTGTTTCCCCCTTCCTTTTTTTTTCCAATAAATTATAAAGATTTTCCTTTTCCCACCTATTTCCATTATAAAAAAAAACCCCACTAGAGCTATACCTTGAGTGCCCTACCATCCATTCTTAATTAGCACATTCGTTTAGATAATATCACCAACTTTAACTTTAACACCTATGTGTTCTATTGTACTATTGTCGTTGACATCTTTTGATGATCTGCTTCTATCACTGCTTGTTTGTCCCTACAACCACACCCCCCCCACTCCACCTCTCTGTCTCTCTATCTCTCCGCCCCCCACACACACACCTCAAACCAGCTTATATTTCAACTCTTTCTTGGACTCGAACTCAAGTTCTGTCGAAGGGTCATGAGGACTCGAAACGTCAACTCTTTTCTTCTCCGCCGATGCTGCCAGACCTGCTGAGTTTTTCCAGGTAATTCTGTTTTTGTGTTAAAATGCCTCCTCTTTAAAGAGGCAGTCTGCCCTCATGGCCAAACCCGGCCTTTGCAAATTCCGAAATGCTAAGACAACATGAAGCTCTCAATTTTGCTTTATTGATAGCAAACACACTTCAGCTTCACTACATCCTCGTTCCTATCCTATTGCTGCCCTCAAATTGTCTAAAGCTTCCATTTACATTTGCAGAGTATGCCCAAAGGCTCCATTAACTGCAACACATCACCATTTGGATTTATCACCACTGACCTCGGCGAGTGTTTACTTGAGAAGTGTTTAGGTGAAAGCAAGGCATAAAAGAGTACACTCAAGCTATGGGGTCATAGATTGAAAACTCTGCTGATGACAAAGAGTACATGGGTTCCAGGATATATTACCCTTCTCCATGCGTTAAAACATCTCTCTTTGTACACTATACCTTCATCTTTCAATAATGCAGGCGAGACAGGTAAACACGACAGCCTCGATCTTACACAACAAAGAATGACATGACATGACCCAGCAAAACAGGTGAACGAGGTTCCTTCCACTTTACAAGGATGAGGCATCACTGATGTCGGAAATGATCTGAGAATGGACACACGCTGAGGTGATATGGAAGCAGACAACATTGACCAAAGGCACATGATAGCAACATCTGCAATAAGTAAGGGGAGGAGACCAAAGTGTCATGCCTACCTAATGAGCAGCACAGCTCATCATAAAGGGGAGGCATACACAAGAGGAGATGTGAACTAGGTGCGATTCCACTTATATTGGTGAAAATTATATACAGGTGGTCCTAATATTTCCTAATTTTCCTACCCCTACCGCTACGTCTTGGTGCATCCCCTACATCCACAGTGAAGGTGAGAAAGAGGGACTGCTATGCCCGGTTGTCTGTGATGATTTTGGCGGGCATCCTCTGGAGGGCCAAGACATAGAGAGCCTCAGCCTGCTGTGGGGCAGGTGCACACTTTTCGGCCAGTGGAGCTGGAGCTGATGGAGTCACAGGAAGAGGGGGTTGGGATCAGCTGGGCACACCTGAAGTCTCCTGGGTGGATGGCCCTAGGGTGACCAGCTGCTGGTCCTTATCCGTATGGATGCCCAAAGGCCCCTGGCTGACTTCTTGAGGAGAGGGGGCAACTGAAGTGAGATCGAGTTGCCCTGCACCCTTCTCGTGATGACACCAATGCCTACACCGATGAAGTGCAGCTCCTGGCGCAGTGCAAGACCTATGTCCTGGACCCAGGTCTTCATGGCGGCTGCCATCCTACCTGTGTTGACCTTGGTGCATCAGCATGCTGGTGCTAATACTCAGACTCAAAGCGGACAGACTCCTCCATCGTACTTGGCAATCTGAGGAGTGCAGCTAACAGCCCTTCCTCATGTTCCCATGATCGTTGATGCAGCTCCACCAATTGTGTTAGGACCGAGTCTGGAGGCTCGTCATCTGACTTGGAATCGGCAGAATCCTGGCCTCCAAGCAGTCCTCCAAGCATTGGCAACCTCGGATTCCCTGCCTCTCCTTGCTGTGGACCAAATTTTGTGCTGTGCTCACCAGATTGTGACTCCGATGCTACTCTAGAATTAGGTTCCACTGAGGTGTGAGTCTCTGCACTGGTGGAGGGTGTGGGAGAGTACTGCAATGGGTCTTCAACAGCGCTGTGCCCTCGTTCCTCATCCAAGGTGTCCTCGCTTCTGGAGATGAGGGCCTGGCTTCTGGATGCTGTCAGGTGCTTTCCAGAGGTGCCTATGAAAGAAAGTAGAGGTAATTAGTGCATGGCAGGCGACTTGAAGACACAACAATGCACTCATAGTATGGTTGTCCGAGGGATGAGCTGGTGCAGGGTCCTCACTTGGGTGTGTGCCGCCAACCTCACCATCGCCACATGTCCGGTACCTGTCCTGTTTGGGACCTTTCCTTCCTATTGTGTGCGAGCTTGTCCTGAGTAAAGACAAATGGAGAGAGCATGAGCAGGACACATATCAAGGCAGATGATAAGGATCATGAGGACTCGAAACATCAACTCTTTTCTTCTCCGCCGATGGTGCCAGACCTGCTGAGTTTTTCCAGGTAATTCTGTTTTTGTTTTTGTTTTGGATTTCCAGCATCCACAGTTTTTTTGTTTTTATCTCTGTGTTTAATTGACTGCCACCGCTCTTCAAGAAATGCCTACCTCCTTGAAGAAGTTCTGTTCTTTTCTGCAACAAGATTTCCGTTCCTCTCTTTTGCCCTGCTCACCTTCCATGCTTTCCATTTAAACCAGCTTATATTTCAATTCTTTCTTGGACTCGAACTCAAGTTCTGTCGAAGGGTCATGAGGACTCGAAACGTCAATTCTTTTCTTCTCCGCCGATGCTGCCAGACCTGCTGAGTTTTTCCAGGTAATTCTGTTTTTGTTTTTGTTTTGGATTTCCAGCATCCGCAGTTTTTTTTGTTTTTATCCACCGAGGTCATGGCAGAGTCCGCCTGTCTGCGATCCAACATGTTTCCTGCTGATGCATAATTAACAAAGCAGGAAGCAGACAACGTGGCGCAAAAACCCACTATTGTGCTCGGTGGGAAAAACGCTGCTTTTTCCCCTTGCCACCGCACCTGGTGCGCAAATGGGACAATCCTGCCCATAATTTCAGGCACTGTATTCATGAACCCAACTCCAAAAGCTCTTGGACCCAGTATTCTTGGGGGATTCAGATTCAATGGAGTTGCCACTCACACCATGGTTGTCTGACAGTTCCCAATACCCTGTCATGAGTCTTCACAGATACTGGAGCATCATTAAGACTGAAAAGCTCAGAAGATTCTCAAAGGACTGAAGAACACTTCCTCCTGATTGATCATCACAACTTAGTATTCAGCTTCTGGAAGATACAAATTCCCCATCAATTGCAAATGCAGTCCTTGTTATATAATGTTATGTGTGCCTGCATGCCATTGTAATGTAAAGGTGCTCAGCAGAGCAAGTGGGACTGGAGAATAACACTGCCCACGTTATGATGTATAGAGTCACATGGTAATAGACTCAGAGAACAGAGAAGGAGCCTTCATAGAGACAGCAGCACAATGCATGGCAGCAACTGGGATCTGTACATAGTTAAAGGCTAACAATAAACAGTTCACGTTTAAACATACAAGTCTCAAGATTTCATCACTGAGGCACCAAACAAACCCATAACACAACAGTCCTAAAACTCCACTTGTCACTGTGCATCTCCTGCCATCTTCGCTTGCATGTTACCACTGGTACTGACTTCCCCTTGTATCCCTGAAGTGGGTGTATATGGGCTGATGCTAGTGGGATCAGGAGTGTTTGATGAGAGTTCATGGGGATAGATTCTACACATCCTTACTCCCAACATCTTCATCTTGGGACACTGTTGTTAACATTTGGCATGCAGCCAATGACTATGCACATGGTAGCAAGGTAATCATAACATACAGAAAATGCCGGAAACACTCAGCAAGTCATACACTATCTGTAAAGAGATGTGGAACTTTGAGAATGTGATACAACCAAGGGCCATATTTGAAATATTAATATTCTTTCTTCACAGATGTTGTGTTACCAATGCTGTACTTTATAACAAAAATAAAAATACCTGGAAAAACTCAGCAGGTCTGACAGCATCTGCGGGGAGGGATACAGTTGACGTTTCGAGTCCATATGGCCCTTCATCAGAACTAAAAAATATAGAAATGAGATGAAATATAAGTGGGTAGAGGGGGTGGGACAGGTAGAGCTCGAGAGGGGGCCAGTGATAGGTGGAGGTCAAGAAGAGACTGCCAAAGATGTCATAGACAAAAGGACAAAGGGGTGTTGATGGTGGTGATATTATCTAAAGGATGTGCTAATGGGGACATTAAGGGTAGCAGAACAAGCTAGTGGCAGATGGCTCTAGTAGGGGTGGGGTGGGGGGAAGGGATCGAAATGGGCTAAAAGGTGGAGATGAAACAATTGATCGAAATAAATTTTAAAATAGGTGGGAAAAGAAAAAATATATTTGTTAAAAAATTATAAATTATTGGAAAAAGGGGGATCAGAAGGGGGTGGGGATGGAGAAGAGAGTTCATGATCTGAAATTGTTGAATTGAATATTAAGTCCGGAAGACTGTAAAGTGCCTAGTCGGAAGATGAGGTGCTGTTCCTCCAGTTTGCATTGAGCTTCACTGGAACATTGCAGCAGGCCAAGGATGGACATGTGGGCATGAGAGCAGGGTGGAGTGTTGAAATGGCAAGTGACAGGGAGATCTGGGTCATGCTTGCGAAGCAGTCACCCAGTCTGCGTTTGGTCTCTCCAATGTAGAGGAGACCACATTGGGAGCAGCGAATGCAGTAGACTAAATTGAGGGAAGTGCAAGTGAAGTGCTGCTTCACTTGAAAGGAGTGTTTGGGCCCTTGGACGGTGAGGAGGGGGGAAGTAAAGGGGCAGGTGTTACACCTTCTGCGGTTGCATGGGAAGGTGCCGTGGGAGGGGGTTGAGGTATAGGGGGTGATGGAGGAGTGGACCAGGGTGTCCCAGAGGGAAAGATCCCTGTGGAAAGCCGACAGGGAGGATGAAGGGAAGATGTGTTTGGTGGTGGCATCATGCTGGATTGGCGGAAATGGCGGAGGATGATCCTTTGAGGCTGGTGAGGTGATAAGTGAGGACAAGAGGGACCCTAACATGGTTCTGGGAGGGAGAGGAAGGTGTGAGTGTGGATGCACGGGAGATGGGCCAGACACGGTTGAGGGCTCTGTCAGCCACCGTGGGTGGAAAATCTAGGTTAAGGAAGAAGGAAGACATAACTGTTCTGGAAAGTGGCATCATCAGAACAGATGCGATGGAGGCGAAGGAACTGAGAGAATGGGATGGAGTCCTTACAGGAAGCGGGGTGTGAGGAGCTGCAGTCGAGGTAGCTGTGGGAGTCGGTAGGCTTGTAATGTACTTTATAAGATGGCTATTTTTTAAACTGTCTCCTTTAATTCAAGGTAAAATGGAGTAGTTTGGAGAAGGGAGATGTGATCTGCTGAAAAATCTTCCCATGTGACCTAGCTGTCATGGGGAGAGGGGCTCAAGTCAAAGCTAATTGAATGTAGAGTGTAAGTTTTAACACCTGGACACAAAAGAGGAGGCAGCTGGTCTTATTACGCCAGGCTCACAGACTCTCAGATTCAGTCAGAGTGAAAGACTTGGGGAATAAGGCCAGAAACAAGTGCTGCTATGCCAAGAAGGGAGAAGAAAGACTGTTTTCAGGCTAATCACCAAGCAGATTGCGGGTGAGGGCATATCCCTTTGAAGAAACAAAGCTCGTGAACAGTAAAAGATCCTTGAGTTAGTTGCCAGAGGATGCCTTGCTCCTGGAAGTTCACTCAAGTATGCCCAGAATATTGAGTAAAGGGACTCTGTTTAAAAAGACGCTGAAAGATTCATTCTGGTGAACAGGGAGAAAGATCCTGCTAAAGCCAGGAGGAGCTTGGGACTTTAGAGTCAAGGCTATATTTCCTCTGACAGTACATTGTAATGTATAAACGTGGCATGGTTTTTTAGTTGTGTTAAGAAGTTGATACAAAACACTTTTTCTGCTGTTTAGTGTATTAGTTGCCTACTAAGTTTTGTTTAGTTGAAGTTGATCTTAATTTGTTTGTTGCAATAAAAGTCTTAAAATGTGAAATCTTGTGCAATTCTTTGCGTTGGTCACTGGGAAATTCATATCTCCTTTTGAAAGTTATGGTCCCTACAATGATCGTAAGAGGTGCATGATTCTCAGCTACCCACTTTCCACATCTTGAGGACATCAACAAGTAATGTAAGGGCCCAAAATTTCAATCATTTTCAAGTCCAGGTGGCATTTGCAGCTGATTGGTAACATGTAAGTAAGGCTAAAGCCCACTATTGGCTGTGCCTTGGGCCTACTTTTTCTAGGGAAAACCAATTTCTAGGCCAATGGTTTGGAACTTCATGTGACCCACTTAACAATGCCACTTCATAAATGGTTACAAAGATCTATGATAAACTGATTAAACAGTCATCATGAAATTCATATTAAGAATGATATTCTAATTCCCATGTGCTAAATCTACTTTTGCCATTTTATGTATTGCACTTATAGTAAATAATTGTGTCCTTCTCCTGTGTATTGTTCCACTTGTAAGTATTGTTTTGTTTTGGTCTGAGTGCGCTGTTTACCACTATTCACTCATTTCCAGTGCTCACTGCAGATGATTGTGGGGCCATTGCGAGCGTGGGTTTTAAAATAGATAGTAGGAGGAAGGGAGGACAGAATAAGAAAAGAAATTCCAGAGTTTTGATGTCCTGGAAAAAGAAAGTTAAAACATGAGATGTTATGAAGCATGGCCTACAATCTATTCATGGTAAATGTGAACAAGGATTATTTATTCACTCCATTTGCTTTACACTGCCTGAGTTAGCTTTCATGTATGCAAATAAAATGCTACTGAACCAACGATCATAATTTTCATTTTAACATGGAAAACAAAGGAGAACATATTTTGACATGATGCAAATAAAGCATGAGTCAATGCACTGACTGAATGAATAACAAAGAAGTAGCACTGCAATGAAGTCTATACCAGCACAGGCATTGTAATGCTTATTGTGATACCATTCACAACTGAGGCAGTGTGTGAACAACATGCATGTGTATTTAAAACATTTACCATGAATAGCTTGTAGGCCATGCTTCATTACATCTCATATTTTAACTTTCTTTTTCAAGGACATCAAAACTCTGGAATTCCTTTTCTTATTCAGCCCTCCCTTCCTCCTACTATCTATTTTAAAACCCACACTTGCAATGGTTATTGTCTTTATTTGGAAGAATATGCAAAACCAACTTTCACTATGCAGAAAGCTGATACTGCACATTACACGGAAACCAATTTGGAAACCTCATGTTTTAATTTTAAATGTTTAACTTGTTTGGCTTCCATAAACAGAGCAGATAACTTATTTTAGAATGGCAAGCTCTGTTCAGGAAGATTATTAGTCTAATATCATTAATACACTTGAATGTTATTACAGTAGTTGGTGTTGATATGAAAGGGAATGCTAAGTTCAGTTCTTATTAGCAGCCTATTCAATAGAGAAATGACAAGTTCCTTTTTCTGTTAGAATATCAAGATTTAAATTTGCTCTACCATTTTTCCAGTTTTGTACTGCTGCACTATGGCTACAGAATGAGAAAGGATGGCTACAACAACACTAGTTCTTGATACACCCATTCTCCATTAGAAATTGAACTGCTTTTCATGCCAATTTACTCAATGTGTTGCTCCTTCAAAAGGTGTTAATTCCTTTCTGGGATTATGGACACTGCCCGTCACCTTCTGACTCCTCCAAAGTGGCCATTTTTCATCTGTGTATCTTGGCAGTGGCAGGCTATTCTAACATAGCAATACATCTAAGTCTGAGGCTGTCGTCACCCAATGCTCAATACACCTCCAACAGGAATCGTTGTATCTTGAGTGATAAGCCTCATGGATTGTTCCCAAACCAAAAGAACTGGGGGTATTTCAGTCCCACCAGCAGCCAGCCTGCCTTATATCAGCTAACTCAACTCAGAACAAGGATCAAATCTAGCATCTCCCTAAGCTATATGGCTCAATTACACACAAGATAAACTTCCAAAGCCTTGGAAGAGGCATTTACATAAAAGAAAACATTTAGACAATAGTTATTTTAGTTAGAATTATGATGGCACAGACAGAGCTTTCCTATAGCAATCACAATATGGCGAATGGGGGAAACTGTAAACCAACAAGAGTTTCAATGCAGAGGTAGGATGTCTGCATTTCACTAATTTTGCCGAATTCATCCTGGGTGGGTTTGTCTTTCAGAGTAGACACTGAGCCTGACATAGTGATGTAGCTAATCTAAATATACAAGATGACATTCATGAGAGACTTTCTAAGAGGCAATAAGACAGGCACAGTTAATATTGGTGGAACAGCAGAGTGAAACAAATTTGTTGAGGGAGGCCATTGTGCAGGGCAAGAGGTTCAAACAAGTTAACAATGGAATGACAGAGATGAGAAAGGATTGCTTAGAAGGAGGCCCTACTATCAGATGCCACAAAACAGCATCAAGCCCACATGATATTCAACTGTGAATCTGCACTTGGTGATTCAGCTATCTGTGTACTCTTGAGCAGGAGTCCTTTGCCAAATAAGATGGGCGGAAAGGAGGTTGACATGGCACTTCAGCAGAAGGAATGGATGGCCCCTTTAGTCTAGAAAAACAGATGTTGCATATAGGTAGCTGTATTACATTTATAAATGTGAAGAATTGCCTCCTGTATTCATCCTTGAAATGTGAATTGAGGTGAGAATAAAATTACTATAGCAGGGGTCAGCAACCTTTTTTAATTGAGGAGACTTATTGAAAAAAATTGCCGAACATAGAAACTAATGGGAGCTGAAAGACAAAAATTTGGGATTTCTAATGCAAATATTTGGCATATTGCCAAGTCTCACTGGTAGAAAGCAAATTTACATGTATAATAAATGTATTGAATTTCTGTATTAATAGAAAAAGAATCAAAATTAAAATAGATCTAATTCTGAATTATCCTTTTTTTGACATTATTTCACTGTATTATCTTTAAAACAAACTTTAATTTGAAAAGATTTAAGACCTTTTTCTGAGATTGATTCTCATGATTAAAAAAATAACTTCTCATAGCACATTCAGAATAATTTATCATCTCAGCTACATTGGAAACAATAATGGTCGCAACTATAAAACCTGTTCCTTGAACCAAAGACATTGGTCAGGATTTTCCTGCCAGCAATCAGCAGGCGGGGCACATAAAATGACGCATGATGACGTCAGGCGGAGCCCCCGGTGTCACCGTGTCCCATTTCAATTTTCAAGTAGGCGGGGGCTCAGTAAAATCAGCTGTGCACCTGCCGACCTGTCAATGACCAATTGAGGCCATTGACAGAGTCATTTAAGTAATTAATGGACCTGCCCGTCCAACCTTAAGGTTGGCGGACAGACCAGGAGCTCTGGCGGGCTTCAGAAAAAGCATGAAACCTCATCTGCGGGCTGCACATAGCCTCAGGGAGATGAGTGCGCGAAAGAGCACACTCTTGGGTTTAGGGAAGCCCCCCGCCCCCCTCCCGCCCGCACAGGGAGCGCATAATACTTTCATGTAGACGTCACACTGGGTGGGCCTTAATTGGCCTGCCGACGCAAAATGGCGGCACGCCCCCGATCGGGGTCACCGATTGGAGGCGTGTCAATGCACGCCCGCTCATCAACTTCACCCCTACAGGGGGAAAATTCTGCCCTTATTTATAATCAAGTGGCAGCTACACTACTCGATCAGTTTTATTTAGAGCACAATGATGGGGTCCAAATTTCATGCCAAGTATTGAAAAGGAATTAAGTAAGTCTAGTAATTAGCACCAAGTGAATGACCAGGAAAGCAACTAGATTGTCATCAAAGCCTAATATTATCACTAATGCTTTGCAGAAACTTGTCAAGTATCCATGCTTGCTTTGTCGCCCTCTGCTGCTGAGATTGAGCATATTATGATCCTATGCAAGGATGAGAAAACAGCCTGCTATCTCACCATCTTCACAGTGAGGAAACCCTCCCCCGTTTTGTGTGGCACTAGCTCAGTGCTAAATGAGGAAAATTCAGCATAGATCTCACAGCTCAAAAATAGGCATCCATGAGAAACTGGCATCTTAAATTTAACTAAAGGCAATTACAAAGGTGTTGTAGTATGGCCTTGTCACCTATTTGTAATAGAGTTGATCTGCAGACAATTTTCTAAGTGGAAACATTAGGTTTATTTACAATACAGCCAGTAACAACTACACGTGTGCTTTTAACTCCATCTTTATCTCTACACTGACTGTGGAGGTAGCCCATGCTGCTAACACATTGGTTTACACAGATCATGTGATCTTACATCACAGGACTATTCTTAAAGGTACAGTCCAACATTTAACAAAACCATAATTACTACATTCCTCCCCCTTTAACTTTGCTGTACATATAATACTTACAAATATATTTATATCATGACATTATAATATTTACACAGGTCATGAAATTTACAGGTTCAGTCTTTCAGGTGATTTCCTGATTCAGGCGGAACATCACAACTCCACGGCTTCAGATTCGTTTTCAGGAATCACATTCTCTGGAAGTGCATGAACATTGAGTACCTCAGTGGGAACTTGCAGTTCAGTGTCTTCCACTCTGATAGAGATATCAGACATGCCAGTCCTTCAACAGGAATCACTGGTTCAGTAATGGTTACAGGTGGAACCATGTCTTGTTGTGGTATCTCTCTTTTTCTTAAATGATCCACATGCTTATGGGTGACCTGGCCTTCCACTTCCACGTGGTATGATAATGGTCTGGTCACTGAACTTACTTTACCTGGTAACCGCTTCAGTCCTCCACCGAAGTTCCTCACATATACTACTCCTCTAAAAGTAAATTGCCTCTCACAGCTATGCAAGTCTTGTGTAGCATTTTAGTTTTCTTGACTCTTCTCCACCTTCCCCTCCAAATTTGGAAATATTAGGCTCAGTCTTGTCCTAAGACAGCATTTCATCAACAATTCTGCAGGCTTTGCTCCTGTTGTTGTGTGGGGGTCACCCTGCAGTGAAAAAGAAAGAGTGCAAGCTTGGTCTCCAACAAATCACCTGTTAGCTTCTTCATGCCCTCCTTAAAAGTTTGAACTGCCCTTTCAGCCAGTCTGTTTGATGACAGATGGTACAGTGCATGGGTGATACCATTGAGGATGATAAATTATTGGAACTCAGCACTCGTGAATGCAGTACCATTATCGGATATGACTACATCCAGTAGTCTGTGGATGGCAAAGCTCTGGCATAGTTTCTCTATTGTAGCAGCCAACGTCACCTCATAAACATCTAACCATTTGGAATAGGCATCTCTTATCAGTAGAAACATGGTTCCAAGGAAGGGTCCAATGTAGTCAATGTGTAACCGCATCCAGGGTCTACCAGGCCATTCCCATGGGCGTAATGAAGCTGCCACCAGCAATTTTTGCATCTGTTGATATTGTACACAGTGTTTTCCCACTTTTTTAAGAGCACCGTCCATCCCTGGCCACCATAGGTAGCTGCACGCTATGGTCTTCATTCGGGAGATCCCTAGATAGGCATTGTGTAATTTGACTAAAAGTGGCTCCCTTCCCTTTGGAGGTAATATTACCCGTGCACCCCACAATAGAATGCCATCTTGAGTGCTCATCCCGTGTCTTTGGTTGAAGAATGGTTTCATTTCATCGAAGACTGGTTCCTGGGGCCAACCATGTAACACTTGGCCTTTCACTCGAGATAGGACCGGGTCCCGACTCGTCCAGTCTCGGATCTGACTGGCACATAATGGTGAAGAATCTAGAAAAATTAACAGTAAAGCATGTTCCTGTGGAACTGGGACATGATCGTCATTCTCTTGTAAGGGCAGGTGATTCAGGGAATCGGCATTTGCGATATGAATGCCAGGCCTACACACAAAAGTGTGTTCATGCGCTGCCAAAATTAGGGTCCATCATTGTATTCTTGCTGAGGCTATGGGTGGTATAGCATTTTCCTCACCAAACAAACCCAAAAGTGGTTTGTGGTCTGATACAATCGTAAAATGCCCACTGTGCACGTATTGGTGAAATTTATTTACCCCAAAAATGATCAACATATCTTCCTTTTCTATCTAAGAATATCCTTTTTCAGCTGTGGTAAGTATCCTGGATACACAGCCTACTGGTCGCCCTGTGCCATTGTCCATTCTCTGAGATAGTTCTGCTCCCACTCCATAGGGAGATGCATCGCATGTTAGCACCAAGTCTTACATCTGGTCATAATGCACTAACAGATTGGATGGGTGTGTCAGCTGTTTCACTTTCATGAAAGCTTCTTTCTGGGGTGCCTCCCAAGGCCAACATTGCTTCTTTCTTAGCATTGAATGCAGAGGGGCCAAAACTGTAGATAAATTATGTAAAAATCACCCATCATAATTTATCATTCCTAAAAATGATTTAAGTTCAGAGGCGTTCTTGGGTGCAGGTGCCTATCTTATTGCTTTAATCTTCTCTTCAACCAGATGTAACCCTGAGAATCTACCTGGTGGTCCAAATCGATTACTTCCTTTGCTTGAAAAGTCACTTTTCCTTTTTCAGTTGCACTCATGCTTGTCAGAAGCGTTTTAGGGCTTTCTCTAGGTTAGCCAAATGTTCCTTTTCAATGAATCCCGTTATCAGCACATTGCCTAAGTAGAGTACGATCTGGGGCAGTCCATGCAGTAAGCTTTCCAGTGTTCTCTGAAAGATGGCATAGGCTGAGGAAACACCGAAAGGCAATCGTGTACATTGGTTCAACCCTTTGTGGGTATTAATTGTGATGAATTTCCAGCAGGGTGTCATCCAACTCTAATTGCTGATGTGCGTGACTCATGTCAAGCTTTGTATATGTTGTCCCTCCTGCTAGCTTGGCATGTGGGTCTTTGATTTTTGGAATGGGGTACCTGTCCAGCTTTGTTGGCCGTTAGTTTATAGTCCCCACAAATTCAAACACTTTGGTCTGGTTTAAGGACAGGGACTATGGGCATGCCCACTCTGAGAACTGAACCATTTTTATGAGATCCGACATCTCTAGCTGGTTCAGTTCAGCGTCAACCTTCTGTCACAGAGCATATGGCACTGGTCTGGCTTTCATGAAGCACAGGGTTGCTTCTGAATCTGCGTAAATCTTGGCCTGTAAGCCTTGGATTGTTCCTTGAAGATGGTGGCATACTTTTTAAGTAGCTCTGGTAGCAAGTGGGCTGATTTCAGACCAGTTTAATTTAACCTTTAACCAATCTTGTCCAAGAAGGTTTGGCCCTTCACCTACTACCAGCATCATTAGTAGCTGTGCCGATTGGTTTGTATAATGGACAGTTACTCTGCTGATACCTTTTACCTGGATCTCTTCGCCTGTGTACATTTTCAACTTGGCAGATGTTTATTCCAAATTTAATTGATGCTCACCATTATTTAAATATCTGGAAGTGTGTTCTCCAATTGCAGTGGAAGATCCCATGTCTACTTTTAATTTTACTGGTTTAGCTTTCGCTTGGACTGTAACAAATATTGACCCTGTCTTCCCAACTTTCAAGTTAAACAATGAATAAATGTCAGAATTTGTTGTTTCAGGCTCTTCTACACTATAGATTTCATTGGGCTTCTTCTGTTGTTTGCAAGCTTGTTTAAATCTCTCTTTGTACTGGCTCATTATGCGTCCACTTCTGTGACAAAAGTAACATTCTACTTTTTTAAACTGCCAATCACTAAAAGACTAATTGTTTACTCGATGATTAAAATTGTTCTTTGATTTAGCTGCTAAATTATTTCTTCTTATTTTTCATCTCATTTCTTCTTATTATTGGTCTCAGTGTATAGAACTCCTCCTGTTCTTCTTTCAAGTGAACAAAATCACAGGGACAGAGAAGAGGTGAGTGATCCTCTTGAGTATTTGTGGGAACAAAACCTACAGTTTGATTCGAAGTTTGACGGCACACAGTGCCCCAGGTTTGAAGGATTTCGGAGAATTGGTGGACATCATGAGGGGACCTTTCAACCCAAGCCCTCAGTCACTATGCAGAGGTTCTGGTTCAGCGGGGGCTGTTTCCCGCTTTGTGGTGGCATCTCGCTTTTTCACGCCACTTTTGGCTGACTGCTCCCGCCAGATTTGGAGTACGGTGCCATTTTGCGCCCTTTGTATTGCTTGTGAATCTCTTACAATGTTTCCCAAGGCCAGCGCTATTGTTAATGCCTTCTTAAAATCCAGATTCACTTCAGCCAGCAATCTTCTCTGAATAGTGTCTTCTTTCACACCACACACTAAACAATCTCTGAGCATGTCATTCAGGTTCTCATCAAATTCGCAATGTTCCATTAGTTGCTTCAAATTCACCACTTAGCTAGCAATTGTGTCACCCAGGGCTATATTTCGCGAATTGAACCAGAACCTCTGCATGGTGACTGAGGGCTTGGGTTGAAATGCCCCCTCATGATGTCCACCAATTCTCCGAAATCCTTCAAACCTGGGGCACTGGGTGCCATCAAACTTCAAATCAAACTGTAGGTTTTGCTCCCACAAATACTCAAGAGGATCACTCGCCTCTTCTCTTTCCCTGTGATTTTGTTCACTTGAAAGAAGAACACAAGGAGTTCTATACACTGAGACCAATCATCTGTGACTGACTCAAAGAGATCAATTCTACCAAATTGTGGCATTTTGGGTAAGTGTATCTTCTGCTATTTTAACGAACGTTGACATTCACAATTGCTGGGTGAGATACAGTACCGATTCCAATTTTTCTTGATTTATCCTGGCTTATCCTTGTCACCAGTTTGTTGCATTGTGGCCTTGTCACGCATTTGTAATAGGGTTGATCTGCAGGCAACTTTCTAAGTGGACATATTAGGTTTATTTACAATACAGCCAGTAACAACTACACGTTTGCTTTCAACTCCATCTCTATCTCTACACTGACTGTGGAGGTGGCCTGTGCTGCTAACACACTGTTTTACACAGATCATGTTATCTTACACCACAGGATTATTTTTAAAATTACAGTTCAACATTTAGCAAAACCATAATTACTACAAAAGATATTAAGACAAAGTTAACTGGAGTGAACTGGGAAAACAGGTTAAAAGGTAAGACAAGTAATGGCAGACAGTTAAGGAGATATTTCATAACTCTTAACAAAGACATATTTCTTCACAAAAGAAAGATCCTACAAGAAGGATGTATCACCATGGCTATCTAAGAAAGTTAACAAAGATGTCAAATTGGAAGAAAAGGCGATCAGTGCTGCGAAGATTATTGATAGGCCAGAAGATTGGGAAAGTTTTAGAAGTCTACAAAGGATAACTAAAAAATAAGGGGGATAAATTAGAATTTGAGAGTAAACTAGCAACAAACATAAAAACAGACAGTAAGAGCTTCTACAGGATTTAGGTTTTCCTTTTTATAAAGGAAAAGAGCAGCTAAGGTGAGCATTGGTCCCTCAGGGGATGAGACAAGAGAATTAATGATGGGAAACAAGGGGATGGCAAAGGCTTTAAACAAGTATTTTGTATCTATTCATGGCTGCTGGTTTGCATGAACTCTGTGAAGTTTATTTCCCATGTAAAGCATTTCATCATAGACTACTGATTGAAAGTTACTGAAGAGCTAGGACAATGGCACTTTTAATTTTTAGGAATAGGTGGCAGGAGAAATTGGTGTGCGTTGTACCTGTTTTTAAGACTTGATACAGGCCTGCACCCTACCTGCACTGGCATTGGTCCCACTGCTAAATTCACAGGGTGTGCCCCCTTCATCTGTCCGTCCCTCCATCTATCCATCCAAAGGATGTGGGCATTGCTGGCTAGGCCAGCATTTATTGCCCACCCTTAATTTTCCTTGAGAAGGTGGTGGTGAGCTGCCTTCTTGAACCGCTGCAGTCCATGTGGTGTAGGTACACCCACAGTGCTGTTAGGAAGGGAGTTCCAGGATTTTGACCCAGTGACAGGGCGAGAACAATGATATATTTCCAAGTCAGGATGGCATGTGGCTTGGAGGGGAACTTGCAGGTGCTGGTGTTCCCATGTGCCTGCTGCTCTTGTCCTTCCAGATGGTAGTGTTGTCTAAGAAGCCTTCTAAGCTTGTCTAAGAATTCCTGCTGTGCATCTTGTAGATGGTACACACTGCTGCTACTGTGCGTCAGTGGTGGAGGGAGTGAATGTTTGTAGATGTGGTGCCAATCAAGCGGGCTGTTTTGTCCTGGATGGTGTCAGGCTTCTTGAGTGTTGTGGGAGCTGCACTCATCCAGACAAGTGGGGTGTATTCCATCACACTCCTGACTTATGCCTTGTAGATGGTGGACAGGCTTTGGGGAGTCAGGAGGTGAGTTACTCGCCACTGGATTCCTAACCTCTGACCTGCTCTTGTAGCCAAAGTCTTTATACGGCTAATCCAGCTCAGTTTCAAGTCAAGATGTTGATAGTTGGGGATTCAGCGAAAGTAATTCCATTGAATGTCAAGGGATTGTTGGATTCTCTCTTGTTGGAGATGGTCATTGCCTGGCACTTATGTGGTACAAGTGTTACTTTCCACTTGTCCAGGTCTTGCTGCATGTGTACATGGACTGCTTCAGTATCTGAGGAGTCGTGAATGGTGCTGAACATTGTGCAATCATCAGCGAGCATCCCACTTCTGACCTTATATTGGAGGGAAGGTCATTGATGAAGCAGCTGAAGATGATAGGGTTGAGAATACTACCCTGAGGAACTCCTGCAATGATGTCTGTGAGCTGAGATGATTGACCTCCAACAACCACAAACATCTTCCTTTGTACTAGGTATGACTCCAACCAGCGGAGAGTTTCCCCCATTGACTCCAGTTTTGCTAGGGCTCCTTGATGTCACAATCAATCAAACGTTGCCTTGATATCAAGGGCAGTCGCTCTCAGCTCACTTCTGGAATTCAGCTCTTTTGTCCGTATTTGAATCAAGGCTGTAATGAGGTCGGGAGCTGAGTGGCTCTGGCGGAACCCAAACTAAGCACCAGTGAGCAGGTTATTGATAAGTAAGTGCCGCTTGATAGCACTGTTGATGACCTCTTCCATTACTTTACCGATGAACAAGAGTAGACTGATGGGGTGGTAATTGGCCGGGTTGGATTTGTCCTGCTTTTTTGTCTACAGGACATACCTGGGCAATTTTCCACATAGCTGATAAGTGAAGGAATTTGGTGAAGACGGGAACTATAAATCAATTCAGAAAAATACAGTTAATTAACACAATAAGGATGGCAGAATGTGTCATATCTGCAGCATGTGGGAGCTCCTGGTTGCTGCTGCAATCCACTGCAATCAGTAGTAAATGTCTGTGGCTTGAGAAGTCTTGGCTCAGAACTAATGAGCTAGCGGCTGAGCTGCAGAAATTTGCAATGCATCAGGAATGGGGAAAGTTACCTTGATGCCTTGTTCTTGGTGACTGTGAGACAGGCAGGAAAGGAGATCGAGAAGGTGGGAGTGGGGAGCCTTAGCCCTTGCAACTGAGCAACAAGTTTGTGGTTCCTGCAGTTTGTATGGATAAGAGCGAGGGCTGTAATGTGAATGAGCAGATTGATCGTGGCACCAGAGTACAGGAAGCCATTCAAGTTGGAGAAATGAAAAGAAATGTAGTGGCAGCAGGAAGCAGTATAGTCAGTGGGGATAGACACTGGGCGGAATTCTCTGTGGCGTCGGGCGTGTTCAGCGGCTTGAGCGAACAATATAGTGAATCAATTTCACGCCATGGTAAAATCAGTTTGCAATCATCCGCTCTGCCCATCAAAGGTGGGCCGCGTTTCCTGCCATCGGACGTCAGCAGCCTCATTCTAATACATCTGCATATCATCATAAGGCCAGCCCGCCAGGGTCATTCCACCCACGAGGGTTGGATCATCCACCCACGTCGGCAGGAAAACACGTCAGCCTGTTTCACAA
The DNA here is from genome assembly GCF_017639515.1 of Carcharodon carcharias. Classification (NCBI taxonomy): domain Eukaryota; kingdom Metazoa; phylum Chordata; class Chondrichthyes; order Lamniformes; family Lamnidae; genus Carcharodon; species Carcharodon carcharias. The sequence continues at coordinate 152,663,542 of NC_054467.1, read as the reverse complement.
CAGCATGTATAAGGCATGCACCTGGTGAGCTGCACTTTGAGGGGAGCTCGGAGGTGAGTGCACAGTAACATTCCACCTGTTAGACCTCAAGGTTGAGGCGAGCCGTGGGAGGCAAGGGCTGCCCTGCAGTTTAGGTGACTTGGGGAGGAGGCAAGAACTGCCCTGAAATTGAGGCCGCTTGTGGGGGGGGGTTGGGGCACAAGGGCTGCTCTGCGGTTGAGGCCACTTGTGGGGGCGGGAGGGGGTGCAAGGGCTGCCCTACAGTTGAGACGATTTGTGGGGGGGGGGGCAAGGGCTGCCCTGCGGTTGAGGTGACTTGCGGGGGCAAAGCCTGCTCTGTGGCTGAGGCCACTTGTGGTGGGAGGGGGAAGGCCTGCTCTGTGGTTGAGGCGACATGCAGGGTGGAGCTGGAGGAATCAGTCACGCATCAGGAATACCTTGTATAAAGTGACCGTTCCTCTGCAGCTGAGACAGGTCAGATGCAGCCACATTGACATGGATGGAGTTAGGTCTGCCCACTCAAGCAACACAGCGGTGTGCAGGTGCCACCAAGTTCTCCAGAGCTTTTCACCGCTCGGGCACAGGCTGCAAGCTAATGAACGATTTAGTGGACTGCGGAACAGTTGGATGACTGTGCGTGTTGTACAATCTCCTTGCTAAAACTGGCCATGGAGTAGTCACTGGTGGAGGTGCTCACAGCCCCTTACAACATCAGTATCCCAGTTTGAACCAGTCTCCCCAATAGTTCAAACTAACAGTGCAGCCTAGCAGTGTGGGTTAGGAGAATGCCTGCACCTGAGCTGAGAGCACAGCATGCAGTCCAGTGGGCAAAGCTGATGCCAGTTGGTCGGGTGGAGTGGGGCAGAGGTGGGTGGGGTTTCGGGCAGCCATGCCGCGCACTAATCTCTGGCCATCCACGTGGTGGCCAGCATTCTCTGGGATGCTTTAAGGGGCTTTCAGACTTAACAAAGAGAGGTTCTTAGAACACCCAAGCTAACTCACGTATCTCTATCTTTCACCCTGCAGGAGGAATACATTAGGGGTGTGGAGCCTGGTGAGCTAGCTGTGTGCCTAGTTGCATACAGAGAGTGGAGACAAAGGAGAAGCGAGTGACTGAGTCTCCTGGCTATGCAGAGGGAGGAGCAGCACCCTGAAGAAGAAGGGGCACCTGGGGCTCCTGCATGCGCTGCAGATTAGCCACAGCGAGCCATCGCAGGCCGGTGCCTTACTAGACCAGGATCTATGGATGCCACCTTGCATTCCTGCAGATGACTGAAAAGCAGTGTCGCTGAAGACTGCACATGTCTAGGGAAGTAGTCGGTCACATCTGCCACCTGCTGTAGGATTTGGCGCCAAGGGGTCATGGAGGGCATCCACTGCCCATGGCTGTAAAAGTGAGTGCGGCACTCGATTTTTACGTCAGCGGCTCCTTTCAGGGCTCCACAGGTGACCTCCACCCACAAATACATCCACACGGTCATGGATGCCAACTTTGCGAGAGCACACAACTTTGTACATTTTACCCGGGACCAGGTCAGCCAGGATGCAAGTGCGATTGGATTTGCCCAGGTCTCAGGTTCCCCACAGGTGCGGGGTGCCATCAACTGGACTCATGTGGTGATCAGATCTCCGTCAACTATGTCAACCACTAAGGCTTCCATTTCCTGAATGTGTAGCTGGTATGCAACCACCACAAACGCATCCTGGAGGTCTGCGCACAGTTTCCAGGGAGTGTCCACAACTCCTACATTCTCAGTCAGTCACAGATCTCTGACGTCTTCCAGGGTCCACAGAAGCCACAGAGATGGCTCCTCAGGGATAAGGGCTACCCACAGAGGCCATGGCTGATGATACCCGTGCGGCGGCCTCAGACTGCAGCAGAGTGAAGGTATAATGAGGCTCAAGCTGCAACTCGCAACTTGGTGGAGCAAACCATCAGGATGCTGAAGATGAGGTTCCGGTGCCTGGACCGGTCTGGTGGAGCCCTGCAATACAGCCCACTGAGGGTGTCACACATCATCATCGTCTGCTGCGCTCTTTACAGCCTGGCACTGCAATGGGGAGAGGAGCCTGCTGAGGAGGAGATGGAGGAGCTAGAGGTCTCCTCCGATGAGGATGACGTTGATGGGAATTAGGGCAAGGTGGTCCTTGAAGGTGCCAATGATGGCGATGAGGCCCAGACGAGGCAGGTCCCTCATATCTGCTAGATTTGTGGAGGATGATGACAACATGCAGTGAGGAGACACCAAAGTTCCTCACATTTGTGAACGTTTGATTCTGCTGGTGGCAGAGCTCATACCCTCTGTGATAAAGCTCCTGTCATGGAGACACAACGGAGGCCCTAATAGTCACTCAATTCCATGAGGATGATGACAACATATAGTAAATCTTCACATAGCCTCTGTGTGAATGTCTGTCTCCTGTCTGGCCAAAGCCAGCACGTTTGTGCTCTGTGATCAGATTCATGGAGATGCAACCATGAACCTTTAAATGCACCTTATCCTTTGTCTGCCTTCAGCACCTGAGCCCTTCAGGAACACAGCGTCACTTGTCACAGATGCTGAAGAGTTGGGGCCCAGCCCCAATTCAAAGGTGCTGAGAGCAGACAGAGAGAATGAGAGAACTCTGTGACTCTTGCCCACAACGTTCTGGCAGCAATGACAAACACCATCGAGGTGCAGGCATCAGTAATGTTTCCTGGGATTGTGAGGCTGGACCATCACTTTGATCTGAAAGCCGCACAGAGCACAGGGAAGTCGCTCTGGACTGAGGCACCTGCCTTTATCTTGTGCAGAAAGGTTTCACATCTGTGTGACACGAACACTGCTCATCAGAACAAGGAGCCATAGGCAGGGAGGCATTCTTGGGAGTTTATTTACAATAGTGAACATTTTGTACAAGTCATTAACACCCATGCCCAGGATGTGCAATTACATCTTCTTACCCTTCCTGAACCAGCCGCTACATCTTGGTGCTCCCCTGACATCCGTCACGGAGGTGCAGGCAGCCTGCTGACTGCTGCGCCCTTTCCTTGTTGACCTTGGCGAGTGTCCCCTGGAGGATTGAGACTTGGAGAGCACTGGCCTGCTTCCAGGGCCTGCTATGTGGCAGTGGCACCCTCCTCGGCCTGTGGGGCAGGAGCACCCCTGCCATCCTGCACGAGCTTGTGAGCTACCTTCAACTGCAGGGCAGCCTTACCCCCCCCTCATCGAGCCTCAACCTTGAAATCAAACAGAGGCCCCTCACGAGCGCTCCGCAACGTTAGTGTGCACTCATCTCCGAGTTCCCCTCAAAGTGCAATCACGCCAATGTGGGCAGACGTCATATTGTCCGCCCACACCACTGAACAGCGGGCATGGACGGTTCTGCCCTTTGTGTCTGCCTTTATGGAAGAAGATACTAAAAATCTCTCGGAAATTAATAGAGAATCAAGGGATTAGTGTAAATGAGGAACTACAAGATATTAATATTAGTTAAAAATGTTTTAGAGAAATGAGTGGGATTTAAAGTAAATAAATCCCCTGGGCCTGATGATCTACTTCCCAGAGTGTTAAACTTAAAAGATGGGGTTACATTTGCCACCCTCCAATCTGCAAGCACCATTCCAGAGTCTATAGAACTTTGAAAGATGACCACAAATGCATCGACCATGTCTGCAGCCGCCTCTTTCAAGAAAGGAGGGAGAGAAAAAACTGAGAGCTATAAACCTGTTAGCCTGACATCAGCTGTAGGAAAAAAGCTAGAATCTAAAATAAAGGATGTGATAACACAAAACTTAGAAATTAATGGTTGGATTGGGCAGAGTCAACATAGATTTACAGAAGGGAAATCATGTTTAACACACCTTTTAGAGGGTTTTTGAGGATGTAACTAACAGAATAGACAATGGGGAACCAGTGGATGTGGTATATTTAGATTTTCAGAAAACATTTGATAAAGTCCCACATAAGAGGTTAGTAAACAAAGTGGAGCACATGGGGATTGTGGGTAATATACTGGCATGGATTAAGATTTGGTTAATGAGCAGAAAACATAGAAGGAATAAATGGGTCATTTCAGGTTGGCAGGCTGTGACTAGTTGGGCACCACAAGGATCAGTGCTTGGGTGGCAGCTATTCAATCTATATCAATGATTTGGATGTGGGGATTAAGTGTAATATTTCCAACTTTACAGTTATCACAAAACTAGGTGGAAGTATGAGTTGTGAGGAGGTTGCGAAGATACTCCAAGGAGATTTGAAGAGGCGAAGCAATTGGGCAAACATTGAACAGATGGAATACAATGTGGAGAAGGTGTGAGGTTATCCACTTTGGTAGGTAGGAAAAACAGAAATACGGGCCTGAATATTGCTGTCGGCATGCCTGGGCGAGCCTGACACATCAACGTGCAAAATGATGCGCGATAACTTCAGGCATGCACCCCAGCATCATCGCATATCATTTAGATATTACGTTTGGCGAGCGTGCCCCGGAGGCAGCGGCATGCCCACCAAACTGTCAAAGGCCTATTAAGGCCATTTAAAAAAACAATTACAGTAATTATCAATGCTGCCCGTCCAACCTTAAGGTTGACGGGCAGGTGAAGAGCCCAAGCGGCTTTCACATTTTTCAGGAAACCTCATCCACGGGCGGGGTGATGTTTCCTGAAGGTTTTATAAAATTATTAATTAACTTTTGTACAATTCGCAAACATGTCCCAGCTCATGTGACACTGTCACATGAGGGGACATGTTTAAATAATTTTTAACTTTATTATATAAAAATTTTTATGTACTTAATCTCCCTGATGCAGCTCCACGCCTCAGGGAGATTCCTCCGCTCTTTCGCGCACATGTGCAACTCTCCCTCTTCACCCCCGCCTGCACAGGTAGCGCTGGGCGCTACCGGCTGTGCATCACGCTGGGCAGACCTTAATTGGCCCACCCACGTTAAATGGCGGCACGCAGCCAACTGCGGACGGCGATCGGCTCTGCGCCCGCCCCTGCCCTCTCCCGCCCAGCCTGCCCGACGTAAGTAGATTTCTGGCCGCAGAGTATTTCTTAAATGATGAAAGGCTAGGAAGTGTTGAACTTCAAAGCGATGAAGCTGTGTTTGTTCAATCAGCCTTGGATTTTCTTTGAAGGCTGCCAAGTGTTACACGTTGTGGAACAGGTGATATGGCCTTGCACTGATAAAATATAGGAGCAAATCCATTTTAATTTGCTGGGATTGGGGGTGAACAGGAACTACCCTAAGTCACGTTCTTCTACCAGTAATATCATTGAGTTGATATCAATAATGTGACAGTGCATTTTTTCTCCCTGCCTCCTGACAGGACTGAATACTAAAGCAGTATCATCACATCAACCTTCAGACAGATAAAATGGTCGGGCATTTTATGAGGATGATTCGGACCCTTTAATTTTTAATTGTGCGGTTACAAATAAGATGGCAACGAACATTGCTAAGACATGCAGGGAATTGTTGGTACATTAAAATAATTTATCGATGGTATACACTAAGCAGATGCTGGCTGTTGCCTATAGCTGCTCAAAGTGACATAACGGAGTTAATCACTAGCATGCACAGCATTGGCAACAAATGCAGCCACACAGAAAGTGACAGCCTGACAAATACCTGTTTGGTACCATCCGGCATGGTACACAAGAAACGGTGTGGTTGACTTCAGCCATCCCCAGTTCAAGTCAGCTGCTCCAAGTAAATGCCAACTGGTCACAGGCAAAGTTGGGTGACAAAATCAAGAGCCAAATGAATACAAGTTGGATCTCCCAGTCATTCCAGTTGACCCTCCCCCAATCACCCTTCCACCCAACATACACCCCCTCCAGTTATTCCAGTTAAATGTGGTTACAGTTTTGAACCAGTTTCAACTTATTTTTCCTTCTGGGTCATGAGTCACTGAAAGCAAACATGCAGGTACAGCAAGCAATTAAGAAGGCAAATTGAATTTTGGCCTTTATTACAAGAGGATTAGAGTATAGGAATAAAGACCTATATCTCTACCGAGATTATATAGAGCCTTGCTGAGACCACACCTGCAGTGTTGTGTGCAGTTTTGGTCTCCTCACCTAAGGAAAGATATACTTGCCATAGAGGGAGCGCAATGAAGGTTCACCAGACTAATCCCTGGGATGGAGGGAATGTCCTCCCAGAAGGAAAAAACAGTTCGGACAAGTACTCTTATTTCCCAGTTTGTATTGTTTTTCCTTCCAGGCTATAACGAAAGATTAAATAGACAGGGCCTTTAATCTCTGGCATTTAGAAGAATGAGAGGTGCATACAAAATTCTCACAGGGCTCGACAGGGCTGATGCAGGAAGGTTGGGGGTCTAGAACAAGAGGACACGGTCTCAGAATAAGGGGCAGGCCATTTAGGACTGAGGCGAGGAGCATGGTGAATCTTTGGAATTTTCAGCCCCAGAGGGTTGTGGATCCTCAGACATTGAGTATGTTCAAGACTGAGACTGATTGATTTCTACATATTAAAAACATCAAGGGATAGTCGAGGCAGAAACCATCAATTGGCATTTAAGAAGTATTTCGATGTGCAATTGCAATGCCATGGCATATGAGGCTTTGGGCCTAGTGCTGGAAAACAGGAATAGAATAGTTAGGTACTTGTTTGGCCAGCACAGATGGGCTGAAAGGCCTTTCTATGTAGACCTCTATGACTCTATGGATACGGGGATAGTGCAGGAAAATGTTGTTGAAGTAGAAAGTGAGCCATGGTCTCAAAGGACCGGGCTCAAAGGACTGAATGGTCAACTTCTGCTCCTATTTCTTATCATATTATATTCTTAGGAAGATGGCCAATGCCAATGAAGTGCTGCTTAGGTGGTTTAATCACATAACAGTTTAAAAAATCCCATTTGATGGCTGCCAGGGGAGGCGATGGCGTAGTGATATTGTCACTGGATTAGTAATCCATTTGAACTTGGATCCCCAGAACATCACCCAGGTTTAAATCCTACTACGGCAGATAGTGGAATTTGAATTCAATAAAAAAAAATGTGGAATGAACCATTGCCGACTGTACTGGGGCCTCAAGCTCAGGTTGAGGGTCAAATTTATAATTGCAACTATTCAATGAGAATAAGATATGCAGTAGAAGAATAAATGCTGTTTATCTGACAGCTTTATTGGGAGTTCAAACTGCTGCCATTGTGGTTCTGGAGACCAACATCTCCTCAGCTTTTCAGGAGAACTCAGCCAGGAGTCTGGAGAACATGGATAGTGACTCAAGAACATGCCGTTCTCCTCCAGGGAAATATGTTGTAGACATAAAGCCTGTAGGGGGTGGTGGTGTGTGTCAGCCTCACCTCTGACTTCTGAGTGGTCCGAATCACTCCCACTCCCTGGGTTCTAGACCTTGGATTTATTTGGGGGTTGTGACAAGGTGCAGCAGACAACTGGTTTTGGTGCAAGAAAAAAATAACTGGGTTTATCGAAGTCACAAATGAACTTATAACATTAGGAATACACTGAGATTATACAGACCTACAAAGTACACTTAGTTAAGAATGGGGAACACACAGCATTATGAGGGAAAATCACGCTACTAATCCACTTACCCTTGTCCCACCCCCAACCAAAACCTAACAAAATTGAACCAGGAGAGGTCAGGGATCATGCTCACCAACCAGGGTTCCTTGACAATTCGAAATCCAGCCAGGTAAGCTGGTTGCAGTTTTGGCGTACGCTCTTTGTGTCCTCTGGGGCCTGCCATGCCCACATGGTCCTGGACTATGGAATCTGCGAAGGTTCTTCAGTTTGGTAGAGGACGCGATTGTGGGTGGTTGATCTTCGTGGAGGGCTGTGGTTGCGGCCTTGTTGTCCTTGGTTGAGCTTACTACCCCGTGCCCCTCGCCGTGATGTTGCCTGAGGGCCTACAAACCTCCAGATCTCCTTCCTATGCTTGGCTCGCTACCTCTCCCTGCTTAAACTCTGCTTCAACAGCTCCAAAATTGCTCACTGCCCACCCTTCGTAACTGGTGGCCCAGTTATATTGTTTTTCGAATTTCTTATCTCAATCCAAATCAAGGTTAGTTCTTTGTCTGATTTTGGTGGGCTTCTTCAGGTGATTGTTTTCTCATTGTTTTTAGTGGGCTTGCATGATAGTTATCGTTGTCTTCCTGCCCCCGTAACTAGTCTTGGCCCGAAAGCCGTTGTATATGTGGAGTATTGATAGATTCGCATAATTGCATTGATTACCGCCTTCCTGCCTTAGTAATTAGTAGCGATTATTTATGCAAGATTTTGATGGGTTTTAGTTTTGTGTAAAATGAAGTCTTTCTCTGGGTTGATTGTTTTAAAGGGAAGAATGCATTTTCTGTTTCCTGTCGTTGTCTGGTGTCAGGCAACAATCCTCACTGCACTCAACAAGCCCGGGCATATCCAGTCCCAGGCCTTCATGGGCCTAGCCTCCTGTCTGCAGGGTTCTACACTTAACTCAGCAGTTGGGTCCTCTGCCATGAAAGTCCAAAAGTCATATCCTTGTTGATGATATGAAAAATGTGGGAATTTTGAGAACCCTTCAAGCCTCATGACAGTGACAGTGGCTCCATGGGAGCAACTTGTCCTATAATCTCCCAGGAGAATGGTACTCCTGCTGTCCTGCCTGCCTCTGACTCAATGCCCTTCAGTCCCCAACACTACAGGATGAAATTCCCACATATGGTTCTTTTAGTACTAGATTCCACTGAGGAAACTGTCACATCACAGGTTGTGCATAACTCCAGCATGTTGGAGGCTATACACTTAGCCAGAATAGCTTGGAATGCAGCCACTCCCAGCTACAAAAGCAACGGCTTTCAAAACTGTGGATTGTTTCCCAGCAAGGAAAACAATGAAGTTCCAATGGGAGTTAATGAAGAGATTCCCAGTGGCTGAGTGAGGTCCGATTCAGCATTGCTGAATAATCACCTTGAAATGGGCAGAAAGATTACAGCTGCAGGAGTCATTTCTTCTCTGAAAGATTCAGCGACAGAGGCTGCTGAGGATTTAAGTGAAGACCTGCCAAAATTGGAAATTTCCAAAGTTCGAGACAGATGCTGCACTGTGTATTATGCCTCGATGCATTGAGTTAAAAGACAGTGAAATCTTTGTTACGTTTGATTCCCTGGTAGAAAATTGCAAAAATAGAATTGGTTGCAGCATTAAAAAATGGTGAAAGATGGGCAATTTTCTTTGTTTCTAGGCAAATATAGGTTCTTTTACATCAAACCAGCATTCTTTTTGGTTGTTTCTTGTTTCATAGAAATTCCCATTTTATTGCAGCTTGTGAGGTTGTCCTGAGTTAAAAACAGCCCAGACCTGAGAGGGGACAGGAAAAGATGGAAAAGGTGACCCAGGCCTGAGAGACAATAAAAAATTGACAATGCCAAAAATACCCAACAGGCCAGGTAGCAATTTGGGAAAGCAAAACAGAGTTAACATTTTAGGTGGTTAATCTTTTGTCAGAACTAGAAAAAGTTAGAGATGTAACAAGTTTTAAGAAAGTACATAGGCAGAGAAAGGGTAGAGGGATGAAAAGAACAAAAGGGGAGGCCTATGATAGGATAGAAGGCAGGAGAGATTAACTGTTGAAAGGGATCATGGTTTAAGGCAAAGGGGTAAAGGGACAAGTAAAGAAATAAGAGATGTAAATGGAGATGAAGCAGGACTGCCATTGAAAAACAAATGAGGCAGTGATTTTGAGCTGAAATTGATGAATTAAATGTTGAGTCTGGGAGTCTACAAAGTGCCGAACCAAAAGGGAGGGGGTGGTTGGGGGTGATTAAGAAGTGGACTAGGGTATCACGAAGGGAATGATCTCTTTGGAATGCTGAAAGGGGAGGGGCGGTGAAGATATGTTTGGTAGTGACATCACGTTGAATGTGGCGGAAATGGTGGCTGTGATCCACTGAATTCGGAGGTTGCGGGTGGTGGAAGGTCAGGCCAAGGGGAACACTATTGTGGTTCTGGGAGGGAGGGGAAGGGGTGAGAGCAGAAGTGCAGGAAATAGGGCTCTGTTGACCATGGTGGAAGGAATTTCTCATTTGAGGAAAAAAGGAAGACATGTTGGAAGCCCTGGTATGGAAGTTGGCATCATCAGGCCATTTATGTCAGAGATGTAAAAACCTGGAGAATGGGATAGAGTCCTTACATGAAATGGGATGGAAATAATATAGTGAAGGGAGTTGTGGGAGTCAATGGGCTATTAATGGATAATGTTTGATAGCCTATCCCTGGAAATGGGCCCCAGAGAAGTTAGAGCTGAGAGAAGTGTGGAAATTAGAAGGAAAATTGATTGAATTTTCCAGTTCAGGGTGAGAGCAGGAAGTGGCACCAATACAGTTATCAATATAACGAACATGAGTTGAGGAAATAGACCTGAGTATATCTGGAACATAGGATGTTTCAGTTATATCCCACTAAAAGGCAGGCTAGAACTGGATAGCCATAGCAACATCTTTCATTTGGAGAAAGTGGAGCAAAGAAAGGAGTTGGTCGATGAGAGAACAAGTTCGGCCAGGCAGAGGGGCATGGTGGAGATGGAGGTCAGTTGGGTCTCTGTTCAAGGAAGAAGCTGAGAACCCACAGCCTGCCCTGTTGGAGGCCCGGTGTTGAAGGCGTAGGGATAGGACATCCAGGACAAGTGACAGATTGGAGTTGAAGAGGTAGTTGGACAGAACAGCTGAAAATCAACTCAGTGCAGAAAAATAAAAACTGATAGTAACAAATAATTGAATTGTATAAGTAACTCGGTGTTTACATGTGCGTGCAGAAAGCCAAAAAGGCAAATGGAATTTCAGAATTTAAAAATTGTCCCACAGTATCACACTGTGGCCAGAAACCAGAGCTGCATGCAAACTCAAAGTTCTCTTTCACTTGCTTATTAAAGGCCTTCTTCAAGGCAAAATACTATGAATGATGGAAATCAGAAATAAGAAAGAGAATACAGGAAACACATAGCAAGAGAGAAAAACACTTAATGTTTCGAGTCAATGACCTTTCATTAGAACCCGAAAAATTTGGAGAAATAACAGGCTTGAAGCCTGTACAGAGGCAGGGATGGAGGGGGTGGGGGGGAAATGTGAGGGAAAAGAACAAAAGGAAGGTCTGTAAAAGGGCGAAGGCAATAGAGATTAAGGGATGGTAATGGGACACAGAAAGAATGGCAGCTTAAAATGCAACATCAAATGCAGATGTCCACGTATGACATCCACTCAATGGTTTTTGTTGATGGGGAATGAAAGATCTTAAAGAGAATGATTCACAGAATACTCTATGGTTTGGATAGGCTCTCCATAGTTTTACATTGGGCTATCTGTCAACTTCCATTTAGGTAGCAGGCGCTTGCAGTACGCATATGAAACTTCGATGCAGTTCAGTGATCCAAATTTTAGGCAGCATGGTGAACACGAGGTCATCAGAAATAGGAGCAGGAATAGACATTCGGCCCCTCAAGCCTGTTCCATCAATCAATGGCTGAGTTGATTGTGGCCTTAACTTCACTTTCCTGCCTTCCCTCCGCCCTACCACCACCACCCCACCGCCCATAACTCTCAACTGCCTTGTCAATTAAAAACCTGTCTAACTCAGCCTTGTTCAATGACCCAGCCTCCACTACTCACTGGGGAAGAGAATTCCAAAAACGAACAACCCTCTGAGAGAATAAATTCCTGCTCATCTCCGTCTTAAAAGGGAGACCCTTATTTTGAAACTGTGTGCCCAAGTTCTAGATTTTCCCACAAGAGGAAACATCATCTCAGCATCTACTCTGTCAAGCCCCCTCAAGATCTTATATGTTTCAATAAGTTCACCTCTCATTCTTCTAAATGAATATAGACCAACCTGCTCAGCCTTTCCTCATGAAACAAACCCTTCATCCAGGGATCAGCCTAGTGAATCTTCTCTAAACTGCTCCAGTGCAAGTATGCCCCTGCTTAAAGTGACCAAAAATGTACACAGTACTCTAAGTGAAATCTCACCAATGCCCTGTATGGTTGTAGTAAGGCTTCCTTGCTTCATACTCCATCATCTTTGCAATAAAGGACAACAATCTGTTTGCCTTCCTAATTACTTGCATGCTGACCTTTTGGAATTCAGATATAGAGACAACCCGATCTCTCTGTACTGCAACATTCTGCAGTCTTTCTCCATTTAAATAACATTCTGATTTACTATTCTTCCTGCCAAAAGTGGACGACCTCACATTTTCTGGCCAAATTTTTGTCCACTTATTTAACCTAGCTATATTCTTTTACAGACTCTGAATCCTTCTCACAACTTGCTTTCCTTCATATCATCAGCACACCTGGCTACAGTACAGTCAGCCCCTTCATCCAAGTCATTAATATAGATCATAAATATTTGTGGCGCCAGCACTGAACACTATGGCACTCCACTAGTTACAGTTTGCCATCCTGAAAATGACTCATTTATCCTGGCTTTCCATTTCCTATTAACCAGTCCTCTAACCATAGTAATATATCACCTCCAAAACCACCAGCTCTTATCTTGTGTAGTAAGCTTTTAGACAGCAGCACCTCATTGAATGCCTTTTCAAAATCGAAATATACTGCAATGTACTGGTTGAATTTTGGCAGGAAGAATAGTGGAGCTGAATGCTATTTAAATGGGGAACGACTGCAGAAAGCATCAGAACAGAGGAATTTGGGGGTCCTCGTGCATGAATCAAAAAGCTAGCATACAAGTTCAGCAGGTAATAGGGAAGGCAAATGAAATGTTGGCCTTTATTTCAAAAGGAATAGAGTATAAAAATAAGGAAGCCTTGTTAAAACTATACCAGGCATTAGTTAGACCACACCTAGAATACTGTGAACAGTTTTGGTCCCTTTATCTAAGGAAAGATATAATGGCATTAGAGGCAATCCAGGGAAGGTTCACTAGGTTGATCTTGGGACTGTAGGGATTTTCTTATGAGGAGAGTTTGAGTAGGTTGTGCCTGTACTCATTAAAGTTTAGTAGAATGAGAGGCGACCTTATTGAAACATAAAAGATTCTTAGGGGCCTTGACAGGGTAGATACTGCGAGGTTGTTTCCCTTGTGGGAGAGTCTAGGACCAGAGGGCATAACCTGGGCCTCTAGATTACTGGTTCCATGGCATTACCATCACACCACCTTCTCTCCCACTTAATAATGGATTCCAGCATTTTTCTAATGACAGATAGTCAGCTAATCAGCCTATAGTTTTCTGCTTTCTGCCTCCATCCTTCCTTGAACAGAGGTTCTGTATTTGTGGTTTTCCAATCTGCTGTGACATTTCCAGAATCTACGGAATTTTGGAAGGTTATAACCAAGGCATCCTATAACTCTGCAGGCACTTCTTTTAAGACCCTAAAATGCAGCCATCAGGTCCAGGGAACTTGTCAACTGGAAGTTACTTAGTTTTCCCATCACTTTTTCTCTAGTGATAGTGATTGTTTTCAGTTCCTCCCTCCCTTTTGCCTCTTGATTTTCTATTATTCTTGGGATGTTTTGTGTGTCTTCTACTGTGAAGGCGGAAACAAACACTCGTCCACAGACTCTACCGTTTGTTCATTTCCCATTGTTAATTCCCCAGTCTCACTCTCTAATGGATCAACACTCACTTTAGCTACACTTATCCTTTTTATATATTTGTAGAGGCTTTTACTGTCTGTTTTTATATTTCTTGCTAGTTTTCTTTCATACTCCAATTTCTCTCTATTAGTTTTTTAATCAATCTTTCCTAGTTACTAAAACTTGCCTAATCTTCTGGCCTATAACTAAACTTCATAGCAGTCTATGTCTTTCTTTCAATTTGACACCACCATTAGCTTGCTTAGTTGGTAATGGATGGTGCATCCTTCTCTTAGAGTCTTTCTTCTTCAATGGCATATATTTTTCATGAGAGTTATGAAATGTCTCCTTAAATGTCTGCCACTGCTGCTCTACTGTCCCTATTTACCCTATTTACCCAGTCCACTTTAGCCAAATCTGTCTTCATACCCTTGTACTTAAGTGTCTTTAATTAAGTTTAAGACACTAATAATGGACTCATATTTCTCACTCCCAAACTGAGTATATAAGCTGCCTTGTTATGATGACTCCTGCCTTGAAGATCATTTACTATGAGGTCATCAATTAATCCTGTGTCATTACACATTACCACGTCCAAAATAACCTGTTCCCTGGTAGGTTACATATGAACATACAAAATAGAAGCAGAAGTGGGCCATTTGGCCCCTCGAGCCTGCTCCACCATTCATTAAGATCATGGCTGACCTGTTTGTGTTTCGAATTCCATATTCTATCTAGTCCCAATAGCCTTTGCTTCCCTTGCCTAACAAGAATCTATCTACCACTGCCTTAAAAATATTCAATGACCCCGCCTCCACCACCTTCTGAAGCAGGGAATTCCAAAGTCGCACAACCCTCAAAAGGACAAAAATTCTCCCCATCTCTGTCCTAAAAGGACGACATTTAATTTTAAAACTGTGCCCTCTAGCTTTGGACTCACCCACATGAGGAAACATCCTTTCCACGTCCACCTTGTCAAAACCACTTAGGATCTTATATACTTCAATCAAGTCACTCCCTCACTCTTCTATACTCCAGTAGAAACAAGCCCAGTCTGTCTAACCTTTCCTCATAAGACAACCATTCCAAGCTTATTCCAGGTATCAATCTAGTAAACCTCCTCAGAACTACCTGCAATACATTTACAACCTTTCTTAAATAAGGAGACCAAAACTGCACACAATATTCAAGATGTGGTCTCACCAGTGCCTTATATAACTGAAGCATAACATCCTTACTTTTATGTTCAATTCCTCTCATAATAAAAATTAGCATTTCATTAGCCTCCTTAATTACTTGCTGTACTTGCATACTAATTTTTTTGTGATTCATGCACAAGAACAACTAGATCCCTCTGCACCTTGGAATTCTGCAGCCGTTCTCTATTTAAGTAATACTCTACTTTTTAAGTCTTCCTGCCAAAGTGAACAACTTCACATTTTCCTACATTATACCCCATCTGCCAGGTTTTTGGCCATTCACTCAAACCATCTATATCCGTCTGCAACCTCCTTATGTCTGCTTCACAACATACTTTCCTACCTACCTTTATGTCATCTGCAAATTTGGCTGCCATGCTTTTTCTCTCTTCATCTAAGTCACTGATATAAATTGTAAAAAGTTAAGACCCCACAACAGATCCCTGCAGGGCTCCAATAATCACATCCTGCCAATCATAAAAAAAGACCTATTTATGCGTATTCTGTTTTCTGTCAGCCAGCCAATCTTCTATTCATGCTGATATGTTACCCCCAAAATCAAGAGCTTTTATTTTCTGAAATAGCCTTTGATACGGCACCTTATCAAATGCCTTCTGGATATTCATGTTCAGCGCATCTACTGGCACCCCTTTATTCACAGCCCAAGTTACTCCTTCAAAGAACTCCAATATATTGGTTAAACATGATTTCCCTTTCACAAAACTGTGCTGACTCTTCCCAATTACTTTTAGTTTCTCTAAGTGCCCAGCAATAACCTCCTTAATGATCAATTCTAACACCTTCCCCACAACAAATTCACAACAGGTTCTAAGAAACTGTACCAAATACGTTCTATGAACTTGGACTCCAGGCTGCCTTTGCCAATTTCACTTAGCCAATTGATGTGAGGCTTAAAGTCACCCACGATTATTGCAGTATCTTTCTTATAAGCCCCCATTATTTATTGATTTACTCTACCCCACAGTGTAGCTACTGCTATAGGGCCTATAAACTACTCCCAACTGTGACTTCCTTCCTTTGCTATTTCTTATCTCCACCCAAACTGAACCGACACCTTAATCTCTGAGCCATGATAATTTTTCACTATTGTACTGACCTCATCCTTTATTAATAGAGCTGCTGCACATCATTTTCCTTTCCTACTGTTCTTTCAAAATATCAAGTACCACTGAATATTCAGTCCCAGCCTTGGTTACCTTGCAACCATATCTATGTAATGGTTATCATGTACTTATGTATTTTTATTTGTGAAGCCGGGTTGTTGATCCGTAGGGCCCATGATCAGGTCCTGCTCCTTCATCCTGTTGGTTTCACACACCCTTCGCCACTTCTCCTTAGATGAGAGTTTGAGGCTCAGGGAGTTGCAACTACAAATTTATGCAGGAATCTGCACTTAAGGTGGCAAATTGGGAACTTCTGTAGATCAACAGTAACACATTAATAAATAGATCTGAGTTTGCTAGGACCCAGCTATAATTATGTGATTATTGCTGCCTCTTGTGGTGGTAGTGAGCTGCCATCTCGAACCACTGCTGCCCATGGGGTAGGTGCATCCACAGTGCTGTTAAGAATGGAGGTCTAAGGTTTTGACCCAGCAACAGTGAAGGAATGGCACTATAGTTCCAAGTCAGGATGGTGAGTACCTTGGAGAGGAACTTGTAGCTTGTGATGTTCCCATGCATCTGTTGCCCTTATCCTTCTAGGTTGTAGAGGTCATGGGTTTGGAAGGTGTTGTCAAAGGAGCTTTGGTGAGCTGTTGCAGTGCATCTTGCAGATGGTACACACTGCTGGCTCTGTTGGTTGTTGGTGGAGGGCATGAATGTTTGTAGAAGGGGTGCCAATCACCTGTCCTGCCACCTTCAATGATCTATGCACATATATATCCAGGTCTTACTGCTCCTGTGCCCCCTTCAAAATGTCATCCCTTATTTTATGTTGTCTGTCCATGTTCTTCCTACCAAAGTGCATCACTTCACATTTCTCCACATTTAACTTCATCTGCCACCTATCTGCCCACTCCACCATCTTGTCTATGTCCTTTTAAAGTTCTACACTGTCCTCCTCACAGTTTACAACACTCCCAAGCTTCATATCATTCGCAAACATTGAAATTGTCGCCTGCACATCAAGGTCTCGATCATTATTATATATCAGGAAAAGCAAGGGTCCCAATACCAATCCCTGGGGAACTCCACCACAAACCTTCCTCCAGCCTGAAAAATATGTATTGACCATGACTCTCTCCTTCCTATTTTTCAGACAACTTTGTATCCACATTGCTGCTGTCCTTTCATTCCATGAGCAATAACTTTTCTCACAAATCTGTTGTGTGGCACTGCATCAAATGCCTTTTCAAAGTCCCTGTACATCATTACCCTCATCGACCTTTTCTGTTACCTCTTCAAAAAAACTCCAGCAAGTTAGTTAAGCATGATTTCCCCTTTAGAAATCCATGCTGGCTCTCCCTTACCAACCCATATTTTTCCACGTGGCTACTAATTGTATCCCGAACAATTGTTTCTATAATCTTGCCCATCACTAAAGTTAAGCTGACTGGCCTGTAATTGCTGGGCTTATCCTTACAACCTTTTTTGAGCAAGGGCAAAATGTTTGCAATTCTTCAGTCCTCTGGCATCTCCCCGGAGCCTAGGGAAGACTGAAAGATTATGGCCAGTGCCCCTGCAATTTCTACTCTCACTTCCTTCAATACTCTTGGATGCATCTCGTCCAGCCCTGGTGCCTTGTCGACTTTGAGTACCAACAGTCTATTCAACACTTCTCCTTATCAATTTTGAATTCTTCTAGTGACAGAGTTTCCTCATCTGTCACCATGGTCTGGGTAGCATCTACCTGCTTGGTAAAGACTGATTCATTTGATACCTCAGCCATGGCCCCTTCGTCCATATGTAAATTCCTTTTTAGGTCCCTAACCGGCCTTAATCCACCTTCTACCACCCTTTTACAATTTATATGCCTATAGAAGACATTGGGATTCCCCTTTATGTTGGCTGCTGGTCTGTTCTCATAATCCCTCTTTGCTTCTCTAATACACTCTTTCACCTCCCCTCTGAACCTTCTGTATTCCTCTTGGTTCTCAATTGTATTTTCTACCGGATACCTGTCATAAACACAATTTTTCTTCTTTATCTTACTTTCAATCTCCTTTTTCATCCAGGGAGCTCTGGATTTGTTTGCCCTATCTTCCCTTTCGATGGAATATACCTTGACTGTGCCTGAACCAATTCTTTTTTGAAGCTAGCCCTTTATTCAGCTACCATTTTTCCTGCCAATCTTTTGTTCCAGTCTATCTGGCCCAGCTCCGTTCTTGCCCCACCGAAGTTGGCTCTCATCCAGTTAATTATTCTTACTCTGGATTGCCTATCGTCCTTTTCTATCATCATCCTAAAATGTACAATGCAATGATCACTGTCTCCTAATTGTTCCCCCGCTGACACTTGATCTACTTCACCCATTCACTTCCAAGAACCATGTCCAACAATGTGTCTTTTCTTGTTGTATTGGACACATACTGCTGCACAAAACTTTCTTGAACACAATCTAGGAACTTTTGTCTCTCTTCGCCCTTTACACTACCCACTGTCCCGGTCTGTATTTATGTAATTAAAGTCACCCATTATAACTACTCTATAATGCTTACATCTTTCTGTAATTTCCCTGCAGATTTGTTCTTCTACGTCCTTCTCACTATTTGATGGTCTATAGACTAGAATGAGCAATGTAATTACACCCTTTTTGTTCCTTAGCTCTGGCCAAATTGAACCCTCTGGGACATCCTCTTTCTCCAGCACAGCAATGCTCTCCTTAACCAATACCACCACCCATCCTCCCTTCCTTCCTTTCCTATCTCTTCTGAACACCTTGTACCTGGGAATATTTAACACCCAGTTCTGTCCTTCCTTGAGCTAGGTCTCTGTTATCACCACAACATCATATTTCCACATGGCAATCTGCACCTGTAACTCCCCAATCTTATTTACTATACTATGTATATTCACATAGATGTATACTAACCCTGATTTAGATTTAGTTACTTTTTGCCTTACCCCCGATTTCACCTATTAACTTACTATTATCTATCTAAAGCTACCTGTCCCTCCCTATTTTGTGCATGCTGGTATTCCTCTCTAACATTTTCTCTTGGTTCCCACACCCCTGTTGAGTTAGGTTAATGCCCTCCCAACAGCACTCGCAAAATGCCCCGGAAGGAACTCAGTCCCGGCTCTGTTCATGGCGCACCCTACAGGTGCCATCTCCCCTAGGGCCAGTCCCAGTGTCCCAGGAATCTAAAGCCCTCCCTCCTGCACCATCTTTCCACCACACATTCATATGCCTTATCTTCATATTTCTGTACTCACTGGAATGTGGCACTGAGAATAATCTGGAGATTACTACATTTGAGGTCTTGATTGCTAATTTTTGACGTAGCTCCCTAAATTTTGGTTGCAGGACCACACTCCCTTTCCTACCTAAATCATTGGTGCCAATGTGGACCACAGCCTCTGGCTGATCACACTCCCCCTAGAAGAATGTCCTGCAGCTGCTCTGTGACATCCTTGACCCTGGCACCAGGGAGCCAACATACCATCCCGGAGTCAAGTCTATGGCCACTGAAACTTCTGCCTGTTCCCCTAACCAATGAATCCCCTATCGCTATTGGCCTTCTTCCTTCTTCTTCCCCTCCTGTACAGCCGAGCCACTCGTGGTGTCAAAAACTTGGCTCTGACTGCACACCTCTGATGAACCAGCACACTCACCAGCTTCCAAAATGGAAAACTGATTTGTGAGCAGGACTGCAGGGGGGCTCCTGCAATACCTGCTTACTTCTCTAGGACTGCCTGGTGGTCACCCATTCCCTCTCTGTCTCAAGGCCCTTAAGCTGCGGTGTGACCACATCTCTGAACATGTTATCCACGTAGCTCTCAGCCTCGCGGATGTGCCACAGTGACTCTAGCTGCCGCTCGATCTCTAAAACCCGGAGCTCAAGTTTCTGCAGCTAGCAGCACTTCTTGCTCATGTGGTCATCTAGGACATTGGTAGCATCTATGACTTTTACACATATTACAGGACACGCGATCCATCTGCATTCTGACCAATAGGTGGCACTGTTGCACAATGGAAATGCCTTAACTAAAAAAACGCAAGATACTTGAAGAAATTTTGTAAAATACTTAGTGTAATCCAACCGCCCATTTAATGTAAACCAAGCATTTAAATATTGTCCCTGCTGAGCTTCAGGACCCTGTTGCCTGTTTGAAGTTTGAGAAGAACAATAAAAGCAGTAGCTCAAAAATCCAAAAACAATTCATTCAAACTAGATCAATTTATTATATTTTTCTTCATTCTTACCTATAAGTTGGTGGTGCTCTCCTATATCTACTGCTATCTTCACCACATCACCATAACTCTCTCCAAGTGGCCATTATTTCCCTCCCTTGGGCTTGCTTCACTATTGCAGCCATACCTGAGAATGCTGCCAGTTTTCATCTTGAACCTGTCATCATCATTCCTAAGACTATTAGCACCTACCACTATGCAGCCATTCAAATCAGTTAGTGAGCAGTATTTTTTTAAAAATTGACTCAGACTGTAACAAATTGACTAATTCACATTTTAAAATCCTACCCAAATATATCGCCTTACAGAGTCCACAACAGAAAATACACTCAACCCTGAGAATGAACTCCAATCCTACATTTGTGTCTGTGGCCCAGATTCAGGAGTAGGAAAACTTAATTATGCTAAAACAAAATCCTCGAGCATGAAACAAAATGATGTCTTATTTACAGGCCACCTTTGCTCAAATATTTGGAACTGCAGGTATTCAAGAAAAAAGCTCACTACCACTTTCTCAAGGGTGACCCGGGTTAACAACAACAGCAATGTATATTTATATAGCACCTTTAACGTATTAAAACATCCCAAGACACTTCAGAGGAGCATTATAAAATAAAGTTTCATACCCAGCCACATAAGGAGATATTAGGACAGATGACCAAAAGCTTGATGAAAGAGATAGGTTTTAAGGAATATCTTAAGAGAAGAGCGAGGTAGAGAGACAGTGAGGTGTAGAAAGGGAAGCCCAGAGCTTGGCACCTTAAGGCAAGGCCAGAAATGGTGGAGCCATTATAATCAAAGATGCAAAAGAGGCCAGAATTAGATGAATGCAGGTATTTCAGAGGATTGTGGGACAGGAGGAAATTACAGAGATAGGGAGGGGTGAGATCATGGAAGCATTTGAAAGCAAGGGTGAGAATTTTAAAATCAAGACTTTGCTTGACCAGGAGCTAATGTAGGTCAGAAAACTCAGCAGTGATAAAGGAATGGGAATTGGTTTGCATTAAAGCACAGGCATCCAAATTTTGAATTACCTCAAGTTTACTAAGGGAAGTATGTGGGAGACCAGCTTGGAGTGCATTGGAATAATTGAGCCTAGATGTAACAATGGCATGAATGAGGGTTTCAACAGCAGATGAGCTGAGACAGGGACAAAGTCATGTGGTGTTACAGAGTTGGAACAGGCAGTCATGGTGATGGCACGAATAAGATGCTCATCTCATGGTCAAATATTGGTTGCAAGGCTGTGAAAAGACTGGCTTAATCTCAGATTGTTGACAAGGAGAGGGATGGAGTGGGTAATTAGGGAATGGAATTCGGAGTGAGTATGGAAAACAATAGCTTAAGTCTTCACAATATGTAATTGGAGGAAACGTTTGCTGGTCAAGGACTGGATGCCAGAGAAGTAGTTTGATAATTTAGCAACATGGAGTAATGGAGAGAGGTGGTAGTGAGGTAGAGCTGGGTGTCGTCAGTGTACATGTGAAAACTAACGCTGTGATTCTGGCTATGGTTAGATACATAAGAAAAGAACCAGGTGAGGGCAGTCCCACCCAGTTGGACGAGAGGCACTGATGGAGGGTGGTTCACTGTGTCAAAGGCTGCAGACAGGTGGAGAAGGATGAGAAGGGAAAGTTTACCTTTGTCACAGTCATATCGGATATAATTTGTGATTTTGATGAGAGCTGTTTCTGTCCTGAGATAGGGGGGGCATCTGACTGAAAGGATCCAAACATGAAGTTCCAGACAAGATGGAAATGGATTTAGAAGGTAACAACATTTTCAAAGACTTTGGAGAGAAAAAGGGGGTTGGAAATGGGATGGCAGTTTGCAAGTGTTGTGGGGTCAAGGGATTTTTTTTTGAGGAGAGGGGTGATGACAACACATTTACAGCAGAGCGGGACAACACCTGAATAGAGAGAATTATTCATTATATCGGCTAACATGGGAGCCAGGAGGGGGAGTTGGGTGATCAGCAGTTTAGTGAGAATAGGATCAAGGGAACAGGAGGTGAGTCACATGAGAAAGGTGATCTTGGAGAGAGAATGAGGGGATTTAGGAGGGACTAGAGAGAGATGCCAGCTCAGGGCTGGGACAGGATGGGTGCATTATAGGACCTTTGGCCTGATGGACCAATGGGAGGAAGTGATGCAGCAGAGGCATCCGATCAAATAGTCTCCATCTTAGTGACAAAGGAATCCATGAGGGTGGAGGGAACAAGAGCAAGGGGCTTAAAAAGATGGTTATCAGTAGAGAAAAGGAGCTGGGGTGTCATCTTTGCATTCCAGGATGATCCTAGAATAATGAGCAGTTTTAGCAGACAAGAGCAGGACCCAGTAGTGTTTTAAGTGGTCCAGCCAGATCTGATGATTGATGGCTAAACCAGTTGTCTGCCATATCCATTCAAGTCTGCATTCTTGGAATTAAGGGAGTGAAGATGAACGCCCTATCAGGGGCAATGGTCAGGGTGAGAGAGAGTACTAGTTTTACTGGGGACTAGGGCTTCAAAGGTGGAGGTGAGGGTCTGGCTGAGCAAATCAGCTACTGCAGAAATGTTGCATGAAACAGAGGGACAAAGGCTAGCGAGATGGGATTTTGAACATGTCAGTGCAAGTGAATAGGAAGATAGTTTTTTTCCAGGTTCAGATACAGAAGGAGATAGGGTTGGGGCATGGAAGGGGGATGTGAGTGGTGAGTGGATGGGCACTAAATGTTGGTCTTGTCCGCAACACCCATATCCGGAGAATGAATTTTTAAAGAGTTATGTGGTATATGATCCTTGACAATAAATATTGCCAAAAACTATCTAATTAAATGTTCCAGCAAAATTTTAAGCACTGTCCATTTCCTCTCACACTACATAATAATCTTTATTTATCCACAATCTTGTAAATGGTTATCACCTTTGAATATTTATCACAACGTGCTTAAATACTTGACTCAGTCAGTAGCATTGGTGTTGTGTTAGCAGCTCTCATTCTGCTAAAATGCCATTGATGAAAATATGACAAACCCTCAGAACAAGCTATTTGAAGAGTGGAAAATTCACCACTCGGTCAGACAGTGTACCAACACCTCAACTCTCACAACTACTCATGGATATTAGAACTCATTTTGTCAGTCAGAAATCTGTTGATTGTTAACATATTTGGACCACACCAGGGGCAAGGAATCAGTTAAAATTGTAATTTTATTTTATAAACAAACATAACTATCACTAATTCACTAATTTGGTTTTAATTGGTAAAATCATCCACATAGACCTCCGCATGGTTGGCACGGGAAATGGAAAACATCTCCCATTGGTGCATGAAAGAATGCTTTTCTCATGTTGAGACATGCTGTTGGGACAGAGTAATGAGGGCTTTCCTGCATCTGACCTGGGAAGGGACACTGAGAGCCTAAAATGGAAAGTGTTCAAATTCTCCTGTACTGAGCTCCTTCTCTTCCTTCTCACCTTGATGAGCGCAAAAACAATTAGAACAGGAAGTTTGAAAATGTTTTTTAATTTTATTTCGTTTTTTATTTAGTTTATTTAAAACAGCTACACCACAGCCAGTGCAGAGTTGAAGTGACGTGAGATGGGGGAGGTGGTGGCACAATGGTATCACAAGACTAATATTCCAGAGACCCAGAGTAATGCTCTGGGGATCTGGGTTTGAATCCCACCATGGGCAGGTGGTGAAATTTGACTTCAATAAAAATCTGATGGTGACCATGAAACCATTGCTGATTGTTGTAAAAACCAATCTGGTTCTTGAATGTTCTGTCAGGAAGGAACTTGTCTAGCCTACATGTGACTCAGATGATGGCCCCTGAACAAGGGCAATTACAGACAGGCAATGAATGCTGGCCTAGCCAGTGACACCCACATACCATGAACAGAAAGAAAAGACTGTTCCAGGTGGACTCAGCCCCTGGCACTATTTTATTTGAGTGACTTGATGTCAGTTTGCCAGTTTGCCTTGAGGCAAAGCCAAAATTGCTTTGTAATCAACATAAAATGAGTAGTGTAAGCTTATTAAGTCCAATCAAATTTCAAAACAGAGAATTTCTTAAAAAATTATTTTCAGGAAGTGGGTAAGACTAGCAGGGTCATATGAATTGCCCATTTCTAGTTTTTCTCTTTTTAAAAATATTTATCTTTTAATTTTTATATATACATTTTTTCCCACCTATTTCTAGTATAATTTTTTAAATTTATTTCCATTCATTGTTTTATCCCCAGCTTTTAGCCTATTTCGATCTTTTCTCCCCCATCGTCTCCTTCCCCCATCCCACCCCCACCACGGCCATCTGTCACTTGCTCATCCTGCTTTCCACTCTTCATGTCACCATTATCACCTTCTTTAGCCAGTATCACCACCATCAACATCCCTTCGACCTTTTGTTCATGATATCTTTTGCAATCTCTCCTTTGCCTCCACCTATCACTGGCCTTCTATCCAGCTTTAATTTTTGTAAGTTCAGTAGTCTAGTTAAAAGGTTGGTAAGGTAGCTGACTCAGCTGACTGTGCGACAGTTAAGTCAATCACCTGAAGCCTGATTAGGGCCTGAAAAGAGGTTAATTACTATTTGAAGCTTAACTAGTGGTGAGTCAAATCAGCTCTATTTAAGAAAGGGACTATCTAGAAGCATGCTACAGTGTGCTTGCACACTAACAGGAGAGAGAGAACACATCCAGAGTGGGTATTTGGAATTTGGTGCAAAACGGGAATTCGGTGCATAGGGGACGAGGTGCTTTTTGCATTTTTTCCTTGCTGTCCAACTTCTTAAATCTTCAGAGTGTGCTGCAGCAGGAGAGGCTACAAGGGAAAGGAATCACTGGTAAGTATTGGATAAGGTGTTTACCACTTTAATCGCTTATAGTTGAAGGTCTTTTTGTGGTTTACAGTTTGCATATTCTACAGTAATGAGGATCAGGAAAGAAGGGCCCTAGAGTAATTGACTTAAAAGGTTTAATTTAAAGGGATAAGTCATGGCAGTAGAGCTCAAACCGTGGTGTGCTCCTTGTGCTCCATATGGGAAGCCGGGGACATTTCCAGTGCCCCGGACCAGCATGTGTGCAGGAAGTGTACCCAGCTGCAGCTCCTGGAAGCTCAGGTTTCAGAGCTGGAATGATGACTGGGAACACTGTGGAGCATCTGCGAGTCTGAGAGCATCGTGGATAGCACGTTGAGAGAGGTGGTCACACCACAAATGAAGGGACTTGAGAAAGGAAGAGAATGGGTGACCACAAGGCAGTCCAAGAGAAACAGGCAGATAGTTCAGGAGTCCCCTGGGGTCCCACTCGCAAATCAGTATTCCGTTTTGGAGGCTGATGAGGGTGCTGGTTCCTCCAGGGAGTGCGGATAAAGCCAACCACCTGGCACCACAAGCAGCCTGTCTGCACAGGAGGGGGAGAAGGGAGGAAGAGCAATAGTAATAGGGGATTATTAGTCAGGGGAAAAGATAGACGCTACCGTGGCCGTCAACGTGACTCCAGGATGGTATGTTGCCTCCCTGGTGCCAGGGACTGGGATGTCACTTAATGACTGCAGGGCATCCTGAAGGGGGAGGGTGATAAGGCAGAGGTCATGGTACATGGTGGTACCAATGACATAGGTAGAAAGAGGGATGAGGTCTTGCATCAAGAATTCAGGGAGTTAGGCAGTAGACTAAAAAGCAAGGCCCCTCTGGATTACTCCCAGTGCCACATGCTAGCAAGCTCAGAAATGGGGGGATAGTGCAGATGAATACGTGGCTTAAGAATTGGTGCAGGAGATGGCATTTTAGATTCCTGGATCACTGGGACCGTTTCTGGGGAAGGTGGGACCTGCACAAGTGGGACGGTCTACATCTGAACCAGAGCAGGACTAACATCCTTGTCGGTGGGTTTTCTAGTGCTGTTGGGAGGAGTTTAAACTAATTCAGCAGGGGGAGGAGACACAGAATGTTAGCAGAATAGGGACACATTATAATACAGTAAAACAATCAAGTCAGAGGGAGTACAGCTGTATTAAGTTTCAAGGGAGTAAGGCAAGGCTGGATGGCCTCTACTTTAATGCCAGGAGTAAAACAGATGAGTTAAAGATTGACATGAGGAATCGTGACATAGTAGCCATCACTGAGATGCGGTTGAGGGAAGGGCAGGATTGACAGCTCAACATTCCGGGATATAGAATCTTCAGGTGAGACAGGGGAGGGGTAAAAGAGGAGGAGGTGTTGCACTATTAGTTAAAGAGTCAGTTACTGCAGTAAGGAGAAATGATATCTTGGAGGGGGCATCAAATGAAGCTTTGTGGGTAGAGCTTAGGAATAAAACAGGGGAAACCACATTATTAGGTGTTTATTATAGACCCCCAGAGAGTTAGCAGGAAACTGAGGAGCAAATATGTGCACAATTTGTGGAGGTGTGTAAAAACAATAACAATAGGGTAATTATTTTAGGTGATTTCAACTTTCCCAACATTAATTGGGATAGACATAGTGTTAAGGTCTTGGAGTGGATTTCTTGAAATGTGTACAGGAGAACTTTTTAGGTCAACATGTAGAGGGTCCAACAAGGGAGGGTGCATTGCTGGATCTAATTCTGCGGAATGAAGCCGGACAGGTGGCTGAAGTGGTGGTGGGTGAGCATTTTAGCGATAGCGACCACAACATGGCACAGTTTAAGTTCGTTATGGACAAAGAAATCGACAAGTTGCAAAAAAATGTTTTGGTGATAGTGGATTTTAGTAAAATAAGGCAGGATCTGGCCAAGGTAGACTTGGAACAGTTACTTTTGGGGAAATCTACAGAGGAACAGTGGGGGGTGTTCAAAAAGGAAATGGGAACAGGCTCGACATGTTCCCTCTAGGCTGATAGGAAGGAATAATAAGCCCAGAGAACCATGGATGACCAGGGATATTCAGGTTATGATGAGATGGAAAAGAGAGGCTTTTAGCAGGTACAAGGGGAGCAAATCAGCAGAGTACAGACAGTGCAGGGTGGAGCTTAAGAAAGCAATTAGGAGAGTGAAGAGAGGATATGAGAAAGCTCTGGCTGGTAAAAGAAGGGAAAATCCCAAGATATTCTATAAATATATCAGTGGGAAGAGGATTACCAGGGAAAGAGTAGGGCCCATAAGGGACCAAGGGGGCAATCTATGGGTGGAGCCAGAGGACATCGCTAGAGTGTTGAATGAACACTTCACATCCGTCTTCACCCAAGAGAATGAGGATGAAGGTATTGAAGTCAGGGAGAGAGACTGCGAGGTTCTTAAGCAAATTGATATAGGGAGTGACAAGGTATTGGAGATGTTGGCAGGCTTACAAGTGAACAAATCTCCAGGTCCAGATGATTTGTGTCCCAGACTGCTGAGGGAAGCAAGGGGGGAGATCGCAGTGGCTCTGACCTGCATGTTTAATTCCTGTCTGGCCACAGGGGAGGTGCCAGAGGACTGGAGAACAGCTAATGTGGTTCCACTATTTAAGAAGAGCTGTAGAGATAAACCAGGGAACTACAGGCCAGTGAACCTCACGTCAGTGGTAGGGAAACTATTGGAGAAAGTTCTGAAGGAGCTTATCTATCTCCATTTGGAGAGGCAAGGTTTGATCAGGGATAGTCAGCATGGCTTTGTCAGAGGGAGATCATGCCTAACAAATTTGATTGAATTTTTTGAGGAGGTGACCAGGTGTGTAGATGAGAGTAGTGCAGTTGATGTAGTTTATATGGATTTCAGCAAAGCCTTTGACAAGGTCCCACATGGGAGACTTATAAAGAAGGCAAAGGCATATGGACTACAGGATAATTTGATAAGGTGGATTCAAAATTGGCTTAGTTGTAGGAGGCAAATGGTGATGACAGAAGGATACCTTAGTAACTGGAAGCCAGTGTCCAGTGGTGTACCACAAGGATCTGTGCTCAGTCCTCTATTATTTGTCATTTATATAAACGACATAGCTGACTATGTGGTGGGTAGGATTAGTAAGTTTACGGATGACACAAAGATTGGCCGGGTGGTTAACAGTGAGGTTGAGTGTCTTTGGCTACAGGAAGATATAGATGGGATGGTCAAATGGGCAGATAAGTGGCAGATGGAATTTAACCCTGAAAAGTGTGAGGTGATACACTTTGGAAGGAGTAATTTGACAAGGAAGTATTCAATGCATGACGTGACACTAGGAAGTTCTGAGGAACAAATCAACCTTGGTGTGTGTGTCCATAGATCTCTGAAGGCAGAGAGGCATGTTGGTGGAGTGGTGAAAAAGGCATTTGGGACACTTGCCTTTATCAATTGAGGCATATATTACAAAAGTAGGGAGGTTATGTTGGAGTTGTATAGAACCTTGGTGAGGCCACAGCTGGAGTACTGTGTGCAGTTTTGGTCGCCACATTACAGGAAGGATGTGATTGCACTGCAGGGGGTGGAGAGGAGATTCACCAGGATGTTGTCTGGGATGAAATATTTAAGTTATGAAGAGAGGTTGGATAGACTTGGGTTGTTTTTGTTGGAGCAGAGAAGACTGAGGGGTGACCTGATTGAGGTGTACAAGATTATAAGGAGCATGGACAGGGTGGATAGGGAGCAGCTGCTCCCCTTAGTTGAAGGGTCAGTCACAAGGGACACAAGTTCAGGGTGAGGGGCAGGAGGTTTGGGGGAATGTGAGGAAAAACTTTTTTACCCAGAGGGTGGTGACGGTCTGGAATGCGCTGCCTGGGAGGGTGGAGGTGGGTTGCCTCACATCCTTTAAAAAGTACCTGGATGAGCACTTGGCACGTCATAACATTCAAGGCTATGGGCCAAGTGCTGGTAAATGGGATTAGGTAGGTAGGTCAGATGTTTCTCATGTGTCGGTGCAAACTCGATGGGCCAAAGGGCCTCTTCTGCCCTGTGATTCTGTGTGATTCTGTGATTCATCTGTCTCAATTCCCTTCAGCAGTATATATTTCACCACATTTCTACTTCTCTTTAGTTCTGAAGAAGAGTCATCTGGACTCGAAACGTAAACTCTGTCTTTCTCTCCACAGATGCTGTCAAACCTGTTGAGTTTTTCCAGCAAATTTTGTTTTTGTTTCAATTTTCCAGGATCCGCAGTATTTTGCTTTTAATCTATTTGGACAGTTGCCTTAAAGGGGGTGTGTAGTTAGGGGTCTAGCTAAGTAGAAATTTTGGGAACTGTTATGACTGTGAAACTGTCATCTTGTGTGTGTGTTTAAGTTTGTTCTTCTTTTGTTAATAAATGTTTTATTTTAATTTTTTAAATCTCTAAAGGTAGTGGACTCATTATTTCTGACTTCAGTGCACAAGCCTTCTTGTAATAAATACAAATTGTAAAATCGTTGTGATAGCCTGGCCAAGTTTCCCTTATGGATTTGGTCAGCCTGGCAAATACCACCTGCCATATCAAAACTGCTATGTGACTGGTCATTTGAGTATTCACTTACCCCACAATATTTAAATGAGAATTCCAAAATAAGAATTACTCTGGGTGAATGAGGACAAGCATGAGCCAGTTAAAGGTGTGCTGCCTTCACATTTCTCAAATAATTTTTCCTTCATTGCCAAAACCACAAACCACAGACATAAATAGTGTGCTGATGCATTATTACAACATATTTATTACACAAGATAATGTGATTACAGTGTAAATGCATTGTGACTCGCTTTTTCCAGACAGTCCCCATTTAAAGCTCTGTGTATAGATCACAACTGCTTGAAGCTGGAATAGTCACGCTCTGTAATCATTACTCTGCTCACAAACACACCAGATCATTCTCAAGATTCAGTGAGAAGGACTCTGACCTGCTGGAATGAAAAACAGAAACACAAGATGAGAAAACTATCAATGCAGAAGTCGGAAATAAAAAAATGTAGGAAATTCACAAAATAGTTAGCACCCGAAATAGAAACATAGATTCATTTTTATGCTCTCAAAGTATTTGTAAGCAAATGTCCTCTTTAGGCACCATTTTTCCACAATCTGGATGTTCAATAAAGTCGTGCCAAAAGTTTCTGGATAGGAATATTGGTGAAAAGAGAGATATGTTGCCAAAACTTTTCGTCTTGCATTCGCCAGGACAAATGCAAGAATGCCAAATTTCAAATGATCACAACAATTTATAATACAGGAGAAAAGGGTGCTGACTGGTTGGCAAGTCAACTCCGATTGTTTGAGGCATTGCCATGGAAAAAGCAATGGGGAACCAAAGTCTTTCCATGCTTCCAGGTAATTCAAAAAAAGAACAAACCTTTAACCAAGGTTTTGACCAAGTCTTCCGTCATAACTGGAATTATGGAGGGCCTTTGGTTCCCCCTTGCTTTCTCCATGGCAGTGCTTCAGCCAATCAGAGTTGACTTACCAACCAATCGGAACCATTTTTTCCTGTAGTATAAATTGTTGTGGTCATTTGAAATTTGGCATTCTTGTGTTTGTCTTGATTAATGGAGGACAAAAAGCTTTGGCAACATGCCACCCTTTTCAGCAATATTCAAGTTCTGTACTGCCAAGCACTTGTTTCTGGATGTGATTTTGTTGCAACTATGTTCATATTGTTTTACACATTCCAAGCACCACTTAATGTTATTTACAAGCATACAAACACATATCACAGGAAAATATCAGCAGGTCCATCAAATGTTCCTGGGCATGGTGTAACTTCTGCAGAAAATGATCCCACCTTATCCAGCCCTCCTGTTCCCAAAAGCAACAGTTCCAAAATTTCCTGGAAGAGGGTGGTGGAAAAACCTTGAACCAATTTACGAAAAAAACCTGGGAAATTCCTCTCCCATCTTTGATCAAACACGTTCCAGTAGATCGCAATTAAGACACATTTCCTAATATTACCTTACCTTCTATGGGCTGCACTTGGGAAATTGTTGAGCTTCTTTTTCAACATATGCAGCAATTCTCACTACATGTGCTGGTAAATTTTATCAGAGGCAATGAGTCTCTGTGAAATGCAATATTTTATAACACCTAACCTAGTTCTTTGCTTACATGACAAATGCTCATCTCCCCTAATGCTCCCTAATCTATCCAACTCAAATAACCTGCCAATTTGGATCAAATCTAATCTGTGGAGTGGACTTAATCTGGCATAAAAGCAGAAAATGCTGTAAATATTCAGCAGCATCTGTGCAGAGAAAAGTTAACATTTTAGATCAATGATTTTTTATCAGAATTGAACAATGTGAGAGTTGGAATAATTGTTAAGCAAGTATAGAGGCAGGGAGAGGAAGGGAGGGAGGAAGGAACAAAAGGGAAGGCTTGAGATAGTGTGGAAAGCAGGAGAGATTAAGGGGGGAGTTTTAATGGGCAAAGGGAGGTGTGGTTAGATACATGAGGGTGTTAAATCCCTTAAAAGTGACGTTGAGTCAGGATCCTGACAGCATCCTGCCACATATAGGTTTCACCAGGGCAGGTTTCATGGGGACCCAACTTGGAGCTGGGGTAAGTCATTGTAGTGTGCACATAAGGCATTAACTTCTGTTTTCAACAACCATTCTGGTTTAACAGGCAGCACACCTATTCCTTGAGCTATTGGCAACTCATCAGAGTGAGTGCACAGATGAGAGAGAGCTTCGTCAATGAAACTGACAGGCTGGGAAGACTCTGAACAGTGAAATTGAAGAGCTACAGCCATGGCCAGGTGAAAGGCGAAACAGCTTGACAGATGGTTGCTAAATTCTTGGCAGGTGCTTCGCCTGCCTTGCAGTTCATTCACCTTCAGTTGTGCTTCCCTGCTACCAGCCTTCATTGTGGTAAAGGAGTAACCTATGCAGTGGTATTTTCCATCGTTGCTGAGGGACAAAGAGGAACAGCACCAACAGCAGCTGTAGTACCAGCTGTTTCTCCTCAGCCACATGCCAATCCACAGAGCAGGGGGATGGACACAGAGATCCAGCTGGAAGGAGCCCCAGTACAGGGTCTACAGGCAGATGAGCAGCTCTCCCAACATGTTTGAGCACCTGTTCCCCAGGCTGTCATATCAGGACACTGTTGACATCTGCAGCTTCCTGGAACAAGATCTCCTTCCCACTGGATCAGGTAGGTACGCATTGCCAGTGGCGAGTAAGGTGCCGCCCCACATTACTCCAAGCCTCTGCCTCTTGCCAAGATTGTGTAATCTCTTTCCCTGCAAGGAGAGAAAGCACAGGCTAGAATCTCCTGTTTGGCGTGCAGGGGTGGGCCCCACTCACCGACGCGTAAAATGACATGCGGTGACATCGGGTGTGTGTCCCGATGTCAGTGCGCATCATTCTGACCTTCAGTTCAGCGGGCACGCACCGGAGTCAGCTATACAACAACCAAACTGTCAAAGGCCTGTTAAGGCCGCTAATAATCTAATTGAAGTAATTGTCAGGGCTGCCCGCCCAACCTTAATGTTGGCGGGCAGGCGAAGAGCTCAGGCGGCCTTCACATTTTTCAAGGAACTTCATCCACGGGAGGGATGAGGTTTCATGAAGGGTTTATTAATTCAATAAAATGTTTCAAGAAAACTCATAAACATGTCCCAGCTCGTGATAATGTCACATGAGGGGAGATGTCTGAATAATTTTATTTGTTTTTTTTTCAATTTTTGATAATGAAATTAATCTCTCTGAGGCAGCTCTGTGTGCATGCCTTAACTGACCCGCTCACGTAAAATCGCGGCACGCAGCTGATCGCAGGCAGCGATTGGCTCCACACCCCCTGCACCCGCTTCCAAATTCTCCCCATAGAATTATGAATGTTAGAAATGGCTTGTGTGGAGGGAAGAGAAGGACAACATTTTTAAGGGTGACGTGAGGCATGAGAGCAAGAGGCCAATAGGATTAGAGTGAGTATGACCATTAGCTGCTCAGATGAGAGGAGGTGCCTGAAGAGAGAGGGATGAGTGGAGATGCAAGGGGTGTACTAACCTGAGGAGTGCTTTTCAGGAGAATGCTGGAGAAGTTAGAGTGTGAGGCACCTGAAGGCGTTATGCCATTCACCTTTCCAACCCTCGTAAGGTCCTGATGTTGTCTCCAGGTTTGAGGGATCACACTTCTGCTGCTGACTTCCTCGGCCACTTCCACCCAACGGCTGCCCTTTTCCTCCCATCTTTGGGCGAGCTCGCCTCATTGCGGACCCTCAGATCCTGCAGCAGGCCCTCCAGGCAAGAGTGACACTTGGGGAGCAGTCTTCCTAAGTCAGTTCTCGATTCCTATGGTTGCTGCAGCCCCAGGAATCCATGTCCAGTTCAGCCTTTTGGGCAACTGCCCTTTCATTAGCAACCCTTCCTTTGACACATTTGGCACACCCTCATCCAGCCTATTCTCTCTGATTGGCCAGGAAACCCAGAAGTGGTATTTTAATGCTGTGGCACAGTTAGAGTCTCAGCAAAGCCTGCTCAAGCAACAATCGGATTCCCAATCCACTACAGAGCCCACCATTTCACCACAAACTAAGATTTGAAAAGTCCCCCCTATATGGCAAAATGGATGTTCCAAGGCTGAAAAGGTGGTAATGGGATAAGTCAAGGAATGAAAGATGGGTCTAGAGGTGCTGTATAGGCAACATGATCAGCATCTGCTGTTTGACAAATGGGAGCAGTGTCCAGGGTCTGAAATTTTTGAAAGGAGACAGAGAAAGGAATCAAGTACTTATATAAAGCAGGCTGGGAGAAAGTATGATCCAGATAGTGGGTTTACAGTAGTTGACTATCTGGCACTCCTGGAATGACTTTTTATTGAGGGCCTGTGAACCTCATTGTCATTCTGTTTTTCAACATTAATTGCTGATATCCGGCTTTCCCTAGTCTCAGGAAACCTATCAGCTGCATTGAGGCAAGAGCTTGACAGATTCAGGAGGTGACTGCCTTTACACCTACCTCCAGGATCCAGGTGCCTGCCTGAGGAACATCCGCAATTGGACACCCCAGCCCCCACCATGACCATCCACCTCCACTGAGCCTCGCATCCTACCATAGCCAGGGTCCCATTTCTCACTTTTCATTTTACAACAATACCCTTGCAGCCAATTTAGGAAGAGAGGCAATTAAACCTCAGCAGCTCTACCAGACATGTGATATCAATAAACTCTGATGTGGGGCAAAACCAATAAGGTTTTGTGGATGTTCCATCAGGGTAAATTTATTGTAATGTGGACTAGGTTAAACTTATTTTAGCCTCCATTCCTTGTTTACCCTTGTTATTAAATGTTGTGAACAGTTTTTTTTTAAACTGGAATAAGGAAGACAACTGAGAGGGAGCTCATTGCGAAAATATGACCTTTTACTAAGGAAGAAAAATAGAGAGGAAAAAGGCAAGATGAAGGGGAAAGAAAAGCAATTCACCAAATGCAACACAGGCTAAGAATTGAAACAGGAATCCACCCTCATTTGTCTGTCTCAGCTATTGAATCGAATGCCTCACTGTGCCAAGGAAGAAGCTCAGGGAAAGATCCCATGCTCTTTGGGTTTTAAACTATTCAAGCAATCTTCTGAACCTCAATTTTATTTTTCTGCTACTTCCCTTCCTTCACCAATGGTTTAAAATTCTTTATTTGAAAATCTCTTGTCACTACACATTTTCTTTTTGAAGCCCTAACAGAATCAAATTGTGTGAAATACAGGATTGCATGGTCAGATGTGAGTCGCCATCAGGCCTGTCCCTCCAACTGGTTGAGCTGAAGAGCCATGGCAAAACCCGTTCCACAAGCTTTTGCATTTCTGAATCACTGTCAGCCTCTCCCACTGCAAGCAAGTCCAAAAGTTAAAATTCAGCCTAGCAATGCGGATTGATGGCTTTCTTCCTTTTCTCATTTTTTTCCCTCCTCTTGCTTCTGTCTATTTTGGGATGAGCAAATCAGATGATTCTTCAGGTTGAAGTAAAACATACTATGGGCAGTGATACAACAGTAGGGGAGGCAGTGGCCCAGGCCCTGGGCATGGGTTCAAATCCCACTATTGCAGCTGGTGGAATTTAAATTCAATTAATAAATCTGGAATATAAATCTAGACTTAGTAAAGTGACCACGAAACTATCACTGATTGTTATAAAAACCCATCTGGTTCACTAATGCCCTTTAGGGAAGAAAATCTGCCATCCTTCCCTTAACTGTCTGTTGAAATAACCTAGTAAGGCATTCATTTCAAGGGAAATTAGGGAGGGGCAACAAATAAGATAAAAGCAAAAAACTGCAGCTGCTGGAAATCCAAAACAAAAATAAAAATACCTGGAAAAACTCAGCAGGTCTGGCAGCATCTGCAGAGAGGAACACAGTTAATGTTGAGTCCGTATGACTCTTCAGCAGAACTAAATAAAAATAGAAAAGAGGTGAAATATAAGCTGCTTTAAGTGGGGGGTGGGGGGTGCGGGATGGGACAGGTAGAGATGGATAACGTTAACTGTGCTCCTCTCCGCAGATGCTGCCAGACCTGCTGAGTTTTTTCAGGTATTTTTATTTTTGTTGAGGGGCAACAAATGCTGCCTTGCCAGCAATGCACACATCCCATGAAAGAAAGAAAAGATTTTGTTTGTCAGATGGCCCAACAGCAGCTGTGTCTATTGACACCATTGTGATGTGGACAAAGTGATTGTTTATTGCGCCACACAGGAAGTGGGAAATTTATTCCTCACCAATCAGCACAAGGACAGATTATCCGGTCATTCACCTCAATAACATTTGTGTGACTCAGATGTACTTAAATTAGTGACTATTCTGCGTAAGTACTTAATAGGTTATGAAGCATCATGGGATGTTTTGAGATGATGAATGGTGTATTCTATCTTTCATCCCTGCTTTAGGATGACTCCTTCAGTGCCTGGAACTCATAATCCAGAGACATGATTTCAAATCCTACCATGTGAATTTGAATTCAGTTAAAGAAATGTCTGACACAGTGCTGTCAATAGGCACTCCGAACATAGTATAAGCATTTATAATACTTTTGTTGAATTGGAAGTTGACATCATTTTTCCACATAGCTTGATAGTATTAAGGCTAGATCAGCCACTTTGAAGACATCCACAAAAAATGCCTTCAGAGTCCGTTGTGAATTTAGGAGACAATGCAGCTTTCTCACAGAGTTTCCATCTGATAAGTGCGTAGCATTATTTAATCAGTTAGTAGAATAAAGGAGCTAGTGGGAGAACAGGGCCTAATGGGACATAATTTATCAGTTAGGGGAACAAGATGAGATAGGACAGGAGCCAGTGGTCTGCGCAAGAATGAACAGATGTAAAGGAAGATACCACAACCTCGCCCCACTTGCATCCGCTGTTTTCTGCTGGTGTTTATAGTAAACGTCTTTTAATGAGCACTCAGTTAAAGGCAACTTACATTTGTGCAGAACATCCACTGAAAGATCAGTTCACTCTTTCAGTGCTCTACAATGTTTGTTTGGTTGAATAGGTGACTATGGGTATTTGATGCACAGAAATGCTGTTCCCAGTCAAAGATCAGTGGGAAGAATTTTCCCTCCGTCAGGGGGCAAGTGCAGGACATGAGCAGGCACGCCTCTGATTGGCACCCCCGATCAGGGACGCACCACAATTTTACATGGGCGAGCTAATTAAGGCCAGCCCAGTGCAATGTCCGCCAGGAAGTACTATGTGCTGCTAAGTGCAGCCTTAGGGAGATCAGCTCAGAATTAAAACTTTGAGGGTAAATGTTGAAAAAATTTCCCTGACATGTCCCTCATGTGACACTGTCACATGAGTTGGGACATGTCCATCACTTTAACTCAAACATTTATTAAATTTTTAAAAACCCTCATGAAACCTCATGCGACCTGTGGATGAGGTTTCATGTTTTTTCTGAAGCCTGCCAGGGCTCCCGGCCATTGACAAGTCGGTGGGCACACAGCTGATTTGGCTACGCCCCCCTGACCTGAAAATGGAGATGATGCGGGCCAACATCGGGAGTTCTGCCCAATGGGTCATCCTGCGTCATTTAACCCGTCAGCGAGTGGGCCCCGCCCCCCACTCGCCGACTTAAAGATCCTGCCCACTGCATTAGGAGGTCTTTGTACCAGTTTAATTTTTGGAACAGCCAAGTAGTGATTTACTTGAACAATTTAGGCATCAAAAGCCTTGACACTGAATCCTCAACACTTTTGTATCTAAAATCATAGAATCTTTTAGCACAGAGGAAGGCCATTCCACCCATCGTGCTTGTGCTGGCTCTTTGAAAGAGCTATCCAAATAGTTCAACACCTCTGTTCTTCTTCCATTGACCTGCAAATTTTGCATTTTCAAGAATATATTCAATTCCCTTTGGAAAGTTACTATTTAATCTAGTTATACTGTGGTTATAGGAGTGCATTCCAGATGATAACATCTTCCTGTGTAAAATAAAACTCTCATCTCCTCTCTGCTTCTTTTGCTACCATTCAAATCTTGAAGTAAAACAATAGCATTAAAATCATTATTAACATTTAAATCAAAGCAGTAAAATTCACCAGTATGCTGTTACTCCATTTCTCTGTAGCAACATTGTAGTAGAAGCCAACAAGCAGTAAACCATTAAGGCATCCAGGCTAAAATGTTAGCAATCGTGATATAATGTATAAATATTTATGTACAGTTCATCCCAAGATGATTGACTGAAAATATTGAAGTCAATGGACCCAATTTTGACAGTCTTACCTGTTAACCATGACCTATGATGATAGCATTAGGCTTAGAGGGACCATTAATGCCAGCAATACCTCTGGCTCCATTTCAAAGAGACCTACCAGTGGGTGTCCGAAGTGCCCACCTGTTTCAAGCATTCAGCCTATGTTTATATGGATATTGGGGCCCTATGATGCAGGACCCTGATTGCCAGTTTTGGTTGAAACTGTTAGGAGCTTGTGCAATGTAGACGCTGACAAGTTCCACAGATGATAGAACAAAGTGGCCTCAGGGGACCATAAAAATAACTGGTGCCTAATGCTCTGGGTACACCCCTCCCCCACTCCCACTTTACAGCACACTTGGACCATTCTTGAGGCCTTAACCCAGCAGGTTGCACTAGGATGCCTGATTGACATCCCATAGTTCGTCCGCTAGATTTATTAGAGGCTGGGACTCAAAATCGCCAGGGCCCCTTCACCACTGTGATGGACAGTCAACCAGCATAACCTGCCATCAGTCACCCAAAAGATGAAATAGACCCGAATATAAAGTATATTCTTCGATCTAAGCATGTATTTTTAGACGGTTAACACCATTTGAAAAATGAACTGTTACAATGGGGGAAGTCTTACTCTGTGCATTACATTTTTTTTGTACATGAGGCACACGCAAGGACAGTTTTGCCTCTCCCCACTATGTATCTTACTGCACAGCCACAATTAGTTGTCTGTCACAAATTTCAGGCATTGGGGAGGTAACATTATTATGGAGGGATTTACTAACGGCACAATCAGAAATGGATAAGTATAATGTTCATTTTATGGTAAGAGAGAGGGAAAGATGGAACAAGCTCAATGAATAAATTCATCTGAATTTATTGAAATAGAGATTCTCAGTTTAGACAATGTGTATTTGATGTAACATAAAGATTTTTTTTTTAAAAAAAGGTCTTTAAAACTTTGTGTAATTTCATCATAATAAAATGTTTGAGACTTTAACCTACATACAGTCCAGCCACGCATTCACAATTCGATCCCTTTGAAATCATTTTACTTTTTTTTGTAAATTTTAAAATATAATTTTTCTTTAGACATTCAAAAGTGCAACATGTAACGTGCCTGTGGAGTACATCACAGTCAAAAATATAAACATAGGCAGTGATACAGCTAGACATAAATGTACGGCAGTAACTCAGATGACTACACTGAAATACATATATATATATATACACACACACAGAAATGATGT
Source organism: Carcharodon carcharias (assembly GCF_017639515.1). Classification (NCBI taxonomy): domain Eukaryota; kingdom Metazoa; phylum Chordata; class Chondrichthyes; order Lamniformes; family Lamnidae; genus Carcharodon; species Carcharodon carcharias. The sequence continues at coordinate 152,624,630 of NC_054467.1, read as the reverse complement.
ATAACATCATTATATATATCCAATGACCCTTGTCACTTAGTAAGACCATTGGATAAAATTTAACCACATTTTAACATTCAAGCCATTCAAAGCTAAAGTCATGTTTCCTGGGAGATGCTACGTCAATTTCTTCTGCTGCATTAACTTGCTGATTTAAGATATTGTCTGAAATCCTTCTTTAAATGGAAACATTGAACAATTAAGCCTGTAAAATTACGTATTATTTTCTTTACATTTTATAATATTTCTGTGTTCCAATTGTCACTTGACACATGTGATTTGTTTTTTTAATACTGGATATGGAGGAAAGTGTTTTATGATTTCCAACATTGGCCTGAGCATTAAGAGATGTGTAGCATCACTAATGTCAGAATATGTGCCTAGACAACTGGATGCAGTTGGAAAAGTAGTTTGTTGTCAGTTTCACTCTGTGATTATTCTATAATGCCACGATTAATACATAAAGTATAATGTGCTATGGAATGTATATTATATTGCAGTACCTCAGAAGTTAGAGTATGTCAGTCATGCCCAGTGGATCTGCTGTGTATTGCAATAACAAGGATGCTAGAAGGCAAGAAAATATAAAAATAAAAAGCTCAGTAACAATGATGTCTTATTGAAAGTCAATACACCTTAGAGCTGGAAAGGGTCATTATGCACTTGGTTCAATCAAAGATAGATGTGCATGTGTAGCGTCTCACTGAATTAGGAGCCAAATGAGTAATGAGGGGGGCTCACAGTAGAGTTTGCTAATCTTCTATCTTATCTCAATGACAATGTTTATATGAAGCAATTCATGTGGGAAAACTTGATGAGCAATTTGAATTTAACTTAACAGATTAGGAAGTGATTATATAAATGTAGATAATGGCTGTTAATTGAGTTGAGTTGACAAATACTTTCTCAGAGGGTTTCAAACTAATGACCAACTCTGGAAGTTTCCAGGGTATCTACATACATAAATATGGTGTTCACAGAAAATCAGAAAACTTAATCCAGGTCCTGGATGGATTATAAAGTCCTTCCCTTGCAGTCCACAAACAAAACTCAATCATTCTTGTCATACCTGGAACCTGCTGTTTGTAAATGTCAGGAATTTGTATGAACTCATACTGTTCTTAAAAGAACTATTACCATCAAATTCAATGCATGAGCCATTACAAGAAAACCATTCAATAATACACCTGCCACTACATGATGATTTCATATTTGATCAGTCCATCCACCAAAAATACATTGTAAAGATGTCAGTTCCGTACAGTGTTATGCAATATATTTCATTTTTCCAGCTTCAGACTCTGGATTATCTTATTGAGCTCCTCTCCTACACCAGTGTGATATCACATCAGCCATTCAATCAACATCTTATGGTGCCTGGAAACCAATTGACTTCCAGTATATCAGTCAATATGACAGCATTTACAATATTTACATGTGGAATTCTGTGCTTTGTGGCACCCTCTTGGTTGGAATGGTTGCGGGCAAGGAATCTCTAAGATTTTTGACCCTTACGGTGTTGGTACAATTTGTTTACATTTAAAGAAAATAATTCTTCTGGTGCCAGTTTTGTCCATTAGCTCCTGACTCAAAGAAGAGGCACTTTGCTTTTCCTTTCAGCTTACTTGAAAGAGAATCTTGTTCGGCAACAATCTTCTTCATTATTCCTCAAATGCATTCGTACAGCTGGTCAACTACGTCAGTTTTCCAAGCTTGGTAAATCTTTCAATCTTATGGCAGTTGCATTAACAAACAGGTCCATTATGACTTAGGCTCAACCCAGTGATACCAGTGGGTTCCAAAGTCGTAGCTTTAAAATGTATGGTGCAATAGGGCTGCTCCATCTTCGTAGTCTTTTATGGATTTCCTGAATTTGTACAGTCAAGTGTAGAATCTTGCAATGTTGCAATGTGTTCTTTACATGTAATAACTTCCAAAAAATTGTGCTTTGCAAAAGAAACATCATAATTCATAATGAGTAGGAAGTGAGCACTGAAGAGAACACATGTTCGGTGATGATGTGCGCTGGAATTTGAACACAATGATAAACAACTTATTGTAACCCACCTGGGGAGCAATATAGCCATTGTCTATCTACTGCTACAGGGATAACGGTATGTTGCAACATCAGCATACATTCTTAGTAATGGTTATCATTGTGTATGTACAAAGCAGTCCGCTAAAATAATAAAATGTAGTCAATTATCTGAATAAAGGAGCCATCTTCCATGTAGCAAAGGGCCTTTGAAACAGACAACTAACTTTGTATAGCCTTATGTTTAGTTCATGAGAATGGCAGTGTGCAACACACTAAAAAACATTATAGTGAGTACCATAATAGAAAAATAATGCACTGAAATATGCACATGATATGTACTGCAATAGAAATCATATTGTTTTTTCAGGATTGCTTGCCAAGTTGGGCCCTGTTATGAGATATGCCATCAAGTTCCCACCTCGAAGTTCTCTCCTCAAAAAGTGGTTATAAAGAAAATCATGTCTGTTATAAGATGCAGTTTATTTTCCCACGATAAGCGTAACTGGTTACAGGAAGCTGTCTTCCACCAGGTCTGAGGGATCGATTGCTACGTCATCCATCATTTCCATGTCCTCTATGGTTTCATCTTCACGCTTTATAAAAGTTGAGCTGCTGGAACCTGTCTCTATCGCACTTTCTTCAGACGTCTGGGAACTGCAAAAGAAAGACAGTGTCAAAATAAAAGGCAAGTGAGAGTAAGAGAAGCAAATACCCTGGTAGTACAATGAGTTTGTGTACTGTGCTGAGCCATAGACTGGCATGGAGTGTGAGTATGTCATGATTCACTCTGTAGTGAGTTTCCAATTGTTTAGGTTCAATAAAAAATAATGGAAGTCTTTCTGGCATCATCCATTAACAACAGATAACAACATGACATTTGAAGAGGATAGGAAACAGATTGCTTCCTGCCCTTTAAACCAGGAATGATGCATGGCATCCTAAAGGAAGGGAAATGTAAAAACTTAGGAAAATATATATTCGAATTTCAGAAATATTCTTTGAATTAAGCTAAAACAAGCTTTCTCTAAACAGTCAAACAAACTAGATGATGAACTTTCCTCTGGCACCTTTGGTAACTAAGATTCTTTCCTGTATACTCATTTATTTCCAGTAATTGTTTTGTGTGAAAACTGAAAGTGAATACCCATCAGATACGGAAGCAATGGCACTGTTGTAATAGCTTGCAGAGCATTTAAGCAATGTATTTCTTAGGGTAGGGTGAACCAACAAACAGCATTTCTACAAAGGGCCCTACATGGATTGAAAGCTGCCAGTTTGGAGATGTGCTTTTATATTGCCAGACAGGATGAACATATATTACAACTATTGTTTTATGCACCCTAATGTGTCTCTCCTTTAACAAGGTATCGCTACAACTAGTTAATAGGCAATATTAATGTAACTCGACAGGGGGATGGGATCCTGAGACGAGGTTCAGCAGGGGGAGATGCGCAGCCAAAAATAGAAGAGAGAGCAAGTGAGTGTGGAAGGCATAGAAATTATTGACAAGTTAAGGCACAAAGAGGTTTGGCAAGGTTGGAAGGTATTAATTTTAATGCAAGGAGTCTGACGAATAAGGCAGATGAGTTGAGGGCACAAATTAACACATGGAAGTGTGATGTCATTGCTGTCACAGAGACACTGGGAAAACATTTCCCCCCCATTGAGGGGGAAGTGCAGGAGCTGGTGGCCTTCCGATCAGCGCCCCCAGTCGGGGTTTGGGGGGGGGGGGGGGGAGCCATTTTGTGTGGGTGGGTCAGTTAAGGTCCACCCAGTGTGACATCCACCAGGAAGCACTATGCGCTCCCTGTGCAGGCGGGGGGGTGGGGGTGGGGGGGGGGGGGGTGATTCCCTCAGCAGGGAGTGCACTGATTCACGCATGTACGCGAAAGAGGGCACAGATCTCTGTGAGGCAAAGTGCTGCCTCAGGGAGATCGGCTCCAATTGAAAACTTTAAATGAAGGTGACAAAAAAATTCCCTGAGTTGGGACATGTCCATAACTTTTATTGAAACAGTTTCCTCTACATCGGAGAGACCAAACGCAGACTGGGTGACCGCTTTGCAGAACACCTTCAGTCTGTCCACAAGCATTACCCAGACCTCCCTGCCGCTTGCCATTTTAACACTCCACCCTGCTCTCATGCCCACATGTCCATCCTTGGCTTGCTGCATTTTTCCAGTGAAGCTCAACGCAAACTGGAGGAACAGCACCTCATCTTCCGACTAGGCACTTTACAGCCTTCCAGACTGAATATTGAGTTCAACAATTTTAGATCATGAACTCTCTCCTCCATCCCCACCCCCATCCGTTTTTTCCCCTTCCTTTTTGTTTCTTTCCAATAATTTATATAGATTTTTCCTTTCCCACCTATTTCCATTATTTTTAAAGGTATTTTCATCCATTGTTTTATCTTTACCTTTTAACCTTTTTAGATTCCTTCACCCCACCCCTAGTAGGGCTATCTGTACCTTGCTTGTCCTGCTTTCTACCCTTAATTAGCACATTCCTTTAGATAATTTCACCACCTTAAACACCTCTTTGTCCTTTTGTCTGTGACATCTTTTGGTTATCTCCACCTATCACTGGCCCTCTACCTAGCTCTTCTTGTCCCAACTACCCCCCCCCCACCCCCTTAAACCAGCTTATATTTCACCCCTTTTCTATTTTTACTTAGTTCTATTGTAGGGTCATGAGGACTTGAAACGTCAGCTGTGCTCCTCTCCGCCGATGCTGCCAGACCTTCTGAGTTTTTCCCGGTATTTTTGTTTTTGTTTTTGTTTTTGTCATAAAAATTTAAATACCCTCATGAAACCTCATCCCGCCCGTGGATAAGGTTTCATGTTTTTTCCGAAGCCTGCCTGGGCTCCCGGCCTGTCTGCCAACCTTAAAGTTAGATGGGCAGGTCCGTTAATCATCTTAATTAATTTTTTAATGGCCTTAATAGGCTGTTGACAGTTCAGCGGGCACGCAGCCAAATCGGCTGCGTGCGCGTCGAACTGAGAATCTAAATGACGCAGGGTGACGTTGACACACATGCCCAATGTATCCCCGCATCACTTGCATGTCAGCGAGCGGGCCCCGCCCCCACTCGCCGACTGGAAGATGCTACCCATGTTTGAGAGGGGGGCAGGATTGGCAGTTCAACATTCCAGGATATAGGGTCTTCAGGCGAGGCAAGGAAGGAAGTAAAAGAGGTATCGCAATATTGATCAAGGAATCAATTACAGTAGTAAGGTGGGATGACATCTTAGAAGGATCCTCAAATGAAGCCATGTGGGTAGAACTTAAAAACAAAAGACGAGCAATCACATTGCTGGGAGTGTATTACAGGCCCCCAAACAGTCAGAGAAAAATAGAAGGGTAGATATATAGGCAAATTCCAGAGAAGTATAAAAATAATAGGGTAGCAATAGTGGGGTATTTCAACTTCCTCAACATTAACTGGGTTAGTCATAGTGTGATAGGTTGAGAGAGAGTGGAATTCTTAAAATGCATCCAGCAGAGTTTTTTAAGCCAGTACATAGAAGGTCCGACAAGAGATGGGGTAGTGCTGGACTTAATTTTAGGGAATGAAGCGGTAGAGGTATCAGTGGGGGAGCGTTTGGCATATAGTGATTATAACTCCATTAGATTCAAAGTTGTTATGGAAAAGGACAAGGATGGGCCAGAAATCAGAGTTCTAAATTAGGGGAAGGCCGATTTTAATAAGATCAGATATGATTTGGCCAGAGTGGACTGGGAGCAGCTACTTCTATCTGTGTCAGAGCAGTGGGACTCATTCAAAAAGGAAATAGGGAGAGAACAGGGCCAATATATTCCAGTAAAGATAAAGGGTGGGATCAACAAATCCAGGGAACCCTGGATGTCGAGGGATATACAGAGTTGGATAATGAGAAAGAGGGATCCTTATGGTAGATACTGAGGGCTCAAAACAGAGGAGTATAGAATGTGTCGTGGGGAATTTAAAAAGGAAATTAGGAGAGCAAAAAAAAAAAATTGGCAGGTAAAATAAAGGAAAATCCGAAGTTATTTTACAAGTACATTATGTATAAGAGGATAACTAGGGAAAGAGTCCATTAGGGGCCATAGAGCTAATTTGTGTGTGGAGCCAGAAGAGGTAGGTAGGGTTCTAAATGAATACTTTGTGACAGTGTTCACAAGTGAGAGGGATGACATAGGTATGGAAATCAGGCAGAATGACTGTGATATAATTAAAGAAATTAGCATAGAAAGGGAGGAGGTTCTTACTGGTATGGCAGGCTTAAAAGTCGATAAATCTCCAGACCTGGATGAAATGTATCCCAGGCTACTGAGTGAGGCAAGGGAGGAGATAGCAGGGGCGCTGGCAATAATTTTCAATACCTCTATGGTCGCAGGTGAGGTGCCAGAGGACTAGAGTACAGTCAATGTCCTACCATTATTCAAAAAGGGTGGAAGGGATAAACCAGGGAACTACACACCAATCAGTCTAACCTTGGTGGTGGGGAAACTATTGGAAGCAATTCTGAGGGACAGAATTAATCTACACTTGGAGAGGTAAGGAATAATCAAGGACAGTCATTATGGTTTTGTTAAGGGGAGGTCATGTCTGACCAACCTGATTGAATTTTTCGAAGAGGTGAGCAGGTGTGTAGATGAGGGCAATACATTTGACGTAGTCTACTTGACTAGTCTACTTCAGCAAAGCTTTTGATAAGGTCCCGCATGGGAAACTGATAACAAAGGTAAGAGCCCATGGGATCCAAGGTAATTTGGCAAATTGGATCCAGAATTCGCTGAGAGGCAGGAAACAGAGGGTGATGGTCAAGGGGTGTCTTTGTGACTCGGTGCCTGTGCCCAGTGGGGTTCCACAGGGATCGGTATTGGGTCCCTTGCTGTCTGTGGTATATGTAATGATTTAGACTTGAATGCAGGAGGGTTGATCAGCAAGTTCGCAGATGGCATGAAAATTGGTGGGGTGGTACATAGTGAGGAGGATAGCCTTAGATTACAGGAGGATATAGACGGCTGGTCAGATGGGCTGATCAGTGGCAAATGGAATTTAATCCAGATAAATTGGACAACTGCTGCGGCTAAGAGACAACACCATTGCTGCCTTCTGGGTCTTCATGATAAAATGGTCCAACTGATATACTTATCTAGCTTACAGTGAAACAACTGAGATTTTCCAGCCACACTAGGACATGCTAGAGCATGCTTCATCTTGTGGTACATGTTATTATACTTGTACCTGTGCCTGTTTCTTGCAGAACCAGGTTCGCTGTCTGTGATTGGGTCAATGTCAGGCAGTGGGATGATATATCCACTGTCAGCACTTAGCCTTTGCTCATCAAATCCACTTTCCCGATCTTTCTTTTTATCTTCATTGGTGTAGGTAACTCCAATGTAAGACTCACTGGATTCTGCACGCATGCGAGCAACAGCAGGATGGTCACTCTTCAGAAAGTCATCATTCATTTGTTTGTAGCTCTGTTCAGTCAGAAAAAAAATAATTAGAGGGCTTGTAAACAAAGTTTATATTTGGATAAAATGAGCTTCTGCACTAAGGGAGACACCCTATGAATCATTCATCAATATTATTCACAACAATGACAAACAGGGCAAGCTGAGTCTCTAGCAATGAACAGTGTCTAGATTTGGCCTACTTGATGCCTACTAAATGCCTGGTCAGGTCATCTATTACTGTCAGGTAGCATTCCACCTTTTCAGGACGTGCCATCATTAACAGTCCTTTTTTTTCACATTTAACATGGTTCAAAATGGTAGCAATTGCCTGAATCCTTGAGGCACAAATTATTAGAAATGTGGTATTGATGATTTAGTCCAATGAGTCACGGGGCCAGCTCCTGAATGAAATATTTTCAATAGCTCTGTAAATTACATGATTAGTCGCTTTGCAGCAAAGAAAATGTGTTACTACCAAAATAACAGTTTCTGTCGCAAAGAGACAGTGAATGTAGGATGAAGAGTCACAAGTTCAAACAATTAAAAGGAAAAATTAGGACAGATATAAGGATGTCCTTCTTCACAAAATGCGATCAACACAGGGACGGGACTTCTACTTAGATTAATGTAATTCAAGGCAGAAGTCTTGATACAATTTAGGAAACAGTTTAATATTGTAATGGGGAACCTTGTGATCTTTCTGGATGGATGAATCAAGATGGGGTGAATGGTCTTCCTCATTTGTATCTATCTTGTGATTTAGTGAGGATGATTTCATTTTAGGAATAGCAGTAACCGAGGTTCTTTCCCCACTGATCACCATAGTCTCTGTTAACTAAAATTCTGGTCTTGTACTACAAGCAAAAGAACAAACCTTCTTGTAGTTCTCTGGCAACAAGCTGCCAACAATTTCAGCCAGACGTGTAAAGGAAGGCCTCTTCTCAGGCTCACTATTCCAACACTTCACCATCAGGTCATAGCTACATAGAGGAGGATTCAAACAGGAAACACAAATTTAGCTTTAAATTTCAAGACAGTTAATTATTTCTGTTATTTTCTTTTGAAAACTAAAAGCCAACAGCTTATCAGCTGTAAACATACACATCTGAAGAAGCATGTTCTGGTTTAGTCATCCTGTATCCACTCTTTATCTTGTTGTAAAAGTTGGAATCCACCATCATTCCTGGATATGGTGTGCCACCTAAAACAGACAAGATAATCCAGTTAGAAATCATGAGAGATGAGATTATCTTAACTAAAAAGCTGTAGGGCAGCTATTCATTGTTGACATTAAAAGCTTCAAATGGCTACTATAATCTTTTCAGCCGTTACCATGGATCATGCAGAAAACTAGTCTTAATCAATTAAATTAAAATGCAGAGTTACCAAAATTAGGGAAATCTAATATGTAATTAATTGAAATTCATATTTGAATATAGTGAAAATTAATACCCTAATTATTTAATGCAGCTGAAAATTATTTCTAACTAAATCACAAAATCTTTCACAAAATGTCTTGAAGCAAGTTCTTCAATCTTTTAAATCATGAGCAATACATTAGAAATAGCAACAACACAGTTTAGTAAAGTAATGGCCTGCACAGTGACCTAGGTGTTTTCCTAACAAAAAGGGAAGCATCTATTCCTAGGATGGGTCAACTGGTGAAAGGTAGTAATAATTGATCCCTACAGACCAGATGCCCCAGGTTCAAATCATGGTCTATGCTGAGTTGCCAGTTCTCAGTCAGGCTGGGGGTAAGGGCAATACAATTGCATTCAGTATGGGTTTACAAGCAGAAAGGCAACAAAGGTACTTGGACCTTCCTGACTTTTATTGGAAGATGTTGCTATTAGGGTAGCAATCACCCAGACTACACTGTGATCTGTCTCCCAAAGTATTTACCGATCCTTACTCCCAAAAATATGGATTATACATTGAGTATGGTTCCATAAAACAGCTATTTATATAAAGTGAATTTGTTGTTAGAATATAAGGAGGTTAATATCATTTACATAGCTTGCACATACCCAAGGAGAATATTTCCCACAGAAGAATGCCATAAGACCAGACATCACTTAATGAAGTGTACAGATTGTCAAATATGCTTTCGGGAGCCATCCATTTAACTGGTAGGAAAGTCTGAAAACAAAAATTGAAAAGATCCAAGTTGACTTTAAAAGTGACAATCATTTAAATAGGCTATTGTTAACATGACATTATACAACAGTTATAAGACGAGAGTAAACAATAGTGTAGAACCTAAGATTAAAGCCTAACATTGGAATTATAAGAACCTATACTGCAACAGTTGCATGGCTACAGTTCAATGCAGCCTTTACTCTTGCAGTCACTACGAAAACACAATAAGAGTGATTTTACAATTGCTGATCTAAGACACAGCCATGCTTGAAAAGTCTTTTTACTTTTCTTTCTTCTCAGATTGCAGAATTTGTTATGAAAGTATTTTCAGATCTGAGATGACTTGTCTGATACTCACACTGCCTTTAGAAACATAGTTAGAGTCATGCATGATGTCACGTGCCAGACCAAAGTCACAGATCTTGACAATCTTTCCTTGTGCTAGGAGAACATTACGAGCTGCCAGATCACGATGTACACACTGTGTAAAAACAAAGAGCAGAAATTCCAATTTTACTACACCATATTAAATTCCTTGTCAAAATAAAATCAGAGCATTTGTGGACCTGCATTAATAGTTAAGTGTGTAAAACAATCTATACATACATTTTTAGAGGCCAGAAACTCCATTCCTTGTGCAACTTGGAAGGTGAAGCTGATTAGATCCATGAAAGAGAGGCCGTCTGAGTTGTCATCTAAGAGAGGGTTCCAAGTTTCAGTAGTCTCTGTGGAATAAATAAATGTTAGCTATGGGACATGATCATGAGCTTGCACTTACTTACATAATAATGGCCAATAAACAATCTGAATGAAGCGAGAGGTTTAATGAAAAAGAGCAAGAATGAGGAACTGGATGTTGCTCCTTAGAGCTGGGAATAAATGAAGTGACTTTATCCAGATACCAGTGAGCACTACTTCACAACCCGAAGCAGCACTTAGTGGAGGAAAGCCGCCATTGTGTGAAGGGTTCTATCATTTGCAACTAATGCTAGGATGTATTTTAAGGCAATTTATTTAATTGCATCCCTTATTCATAAACAAAAATGGAAACAAAATATGAAGCATTTTCCATGCAGCCTTTACCTCCTTAAATTTTTAGAAATTGCATTATTTTAAAAACTTATATAAATAGCCAGCAGCCCTACACTGCCCCTGTCTCAGTTTATCTGCTGCTGAAACCGTCATCCATACCTTTGTACCTCTAGATTTCAATGCATTCCAATGCATTCCAGGCTGGCCTCCCACCTGCCATTCTTCACAAGCTTAAGGTCATTCAGAATTCTGCTGCCTATTCTGCTGACTTACACCAACTTCCATCGCCCCAGTGTTCATTGACCCACATTGGCTCCAGATTGAGCAAGGCCTTGATTTTAAAACTCTCAATTCCCCCCGGGACCCCACCATGACCTTGCCCCTCCCTATTTCTCTAACCTCCTCCAGTCCTAAACCCTCTGAGATATCTGCATTTCTCTAATTCTGGCCACTTACATACATCCACAATTGTAATCACTACACCACTGGTGGCTGTGCCTTCAGCTGCTAATGCCCTAAGCTCCCCTCCCTAAACCTCTCCACCTCTCAACTGCTCCTGCCTCTTTTAAGGTATTTTTTTTTTTTAAAAAGGTCTTCAGCTCGAATAACTCCTTTGTGGCTCGGTGTAAGCTTTTGTTTGATAACGCTCATGTGAAACAGCTTGGGGCATTTTTACTACTTCAAAGGTGCTATATTTTATGGCAGTTGTTTTTGCAATAAATTTAAGACAATTGCACAAATAAAGTTCAGAAGGTTCAGCTACAACAAAATTTCAACTCACTATGGACTGAATTTTCTGGTCAGCAGTGGTGGGGGGAGGGGTGGTGGGGGAGCAGGCGCGGACCCGATCGCTGACCATGATCGGGTCCACACTACCATTATACGTGGCAGGTCAATTAAGGCCCACCCAGTGTAATGCATGACTCCCAAGGATAGTGGAAGCAGGCAGGAGTGCACTGTCTGCCAGGTCCAATGGCAACCCGGCGTCTGCTTATATAAAGCGCTGGCAGCCTTTGCAAGGCTGCTCACAACGTCAAGTGGAAGGGCTCACCAGAGGCCTTCTACTGAGCAGGTCAGTCCGGAGTGTAGGCCAGTGGAGCAGGCGAAGCTGGAGGGTAGGTAGTGGGACAGGCCAGGCCGGAGGGTAGGGCAAGAGGCCCGTGTGCCTCTCATTTTTTGGAAGGTTGCCTTGCTGCCCTCCTTGAGGAGGGGCAGCACGGTGGGAGGTGCTGGTTCCCCAGGACGAGAGGAGGAGGCTCCCCGACATGGTGAAACACGCCTGGGAGGAGGTGGCGGAGGTGGTGAGCTTCCACTACATGGTCCGGCGCACCTGAATCCAGTGTCACAAGCGCTTCAACGACTTGTTGCGCTTTGGCAGGGGGAGTACCATGTTGGCATTGGTCATTTAACCCAGCAGGTCGGCTTACTCCCCTTCTTCAATGCACCCCCCCCAAGTCTGAGTGTAATGACTTCATTGAATCATTGACGGCATGTGTCCTTTGCTGGGTGGGCCAGCAGATATTGCCCATGCTGAGGTCACCCTGAGAGGGTGATGAAGAGATGTATTTTTCACCCACAGCATGTGTGTTACATTGAGTCCCACATGACTGGTGTGGGGGCAACCTGGAGGAGCTGTACCTAGGCGCAGTGTTTGAACTCCAGAACATGTCCAAGTCAGGGTGATGACATGCTGGGAGGGGAGCTTGAAGGTGGCATGGCAACGAACCATCTGCGTTCCACGTGCATGCGCCTCCTTGCTATGGAAGGATATACCGTGTAGTGCCTAATATGATGTAGGCAGCACGTGGACGGGGTGAGGGGGGTGGTAGGGAGCAGGCCGAGCATCTTTGTCTCAGTGATCAGCAGCAGCAGGGTGAGGAGACACTGGAGCCCTGATATGTCCCACACTGGTTGGGGTGGGCTGTGCGCGAAGAGAGTCCGTGTGTAATTTGCACTAATCAACGCTCGTCTCTCATTTTCAGGAGAAGAATGCTCATAACGCAGCAGAGCACGCGAGAACTGGCGGCGGCCAGGTGCAGATCCCCATTCTTAGCCCCTTCGAGGAGGTCCTGGATCTGGAGAGGCGCCATGTGCCAAGGTCCACTGGTGTCGGTGAGGCTGGGGTGCCATGGCCAAGTATTTATGCCCAACAATGAGGTCAGCATTGTTCTCCCAACAGCCATAGCAGTGCGGAATGTTAATTGATTTAATTTTGCAACATGACTTGACCATTGCTTATGGAAGGATGAGCATATAATGATCTGAGGGACAGGGATGCACATTGACATTGTCTCCACATTAACTGATCCACTGTCCTTGTTCTTCCATTCAGCATCATCGGAGCAGGGCTGGAGGAGGAGCAGCAGAGGCCCCCTCTCACATCTCAGGACCCTGAAGTCTCACCAGCGTCACACCATTTCTGCAAGGCAGGCACCAGAGCAGATACTAGCACCGCAGTGGGAATTAGAACATCAGCTAGTGTCCTGGGGCACAACAGTGAGGGTGCTTCACAGTTGCTAGAGGAGCTGGCAGAGACAAAGATTGCCCATGGCGCCAGCAGTCGGAGGACTGCAGGGGACCAGGTACCTGCTTAATCGGTGCCTGATGATGTGCCTCAGGAGTCGTCCGCAATGCAGCAGGTGCAAGAAATGCGGCCAGGTGTGCAGGAGCGTCTGGGGGAGATACATGAGGCTATGCTTGGCTTGGTCTCCGTGGTGGAGGAGTGTATGCGGATGATCACTGAAGCAATAAGCCACATGTCCGAGCGCTATCCATCCTCCATGGAGAGAGTGGTGACTCTCGTGGAGAGGCTCCTCCAGGAGACTCATCGGTGCTTCCTGGGGATGCGCTCGGACCAGCAAGCCCTCACATCGGCATTGATCTCAGCTGGTCAGTGCCATGTGGGAGATGGTCTGGGCATCAATTTTCCCAGCTCGATGCCCATCCATCTACAGTGAGCAGGGAGGTCCAGAGCGACCTCACGTTGATGCAGCAGCTGCCTGTTGTCTCTGCAAGCTCCTCTCAGGGCGCTCCGGATGAGAGCGGCTGCTCCTCTGCACATCTCCCAGTGACTGTAGCATCCGGTGAGGCTGTAACGACTGGGGAGATGCCAGCTGTGGAACTGGTAGCTCCCTCCCAGGCGGGGCCAGCACAGGCTCCACGGGCCAGAGGACGACCGCCAAGGTCATCGAGGCCAACAGGACAGCAGAGTCAGCAGGCTGTCTCAGCTGCCACTCCCAACGACGCGGCAGCACTAAGATGTAGCACCCAAAAACGTAAGAATAAGGCACACCACGGGTTTATCACTGGTTCTTTTGTGTTGGCCTGAGATGATTTGTTTTGATTTGTAAAAATATTGTTTTTTTTTTGGAAAAAGTTGGTTTGCTTCACATATTAAGTTCAGACATGTCACCATGGCTGAGGGTGCCTCTTTTCTTCTGCATGTGTATGGTTTCCAAAACTGTAATGAGTGAGTTGTTTGACATTCAGCTTTACCATCAAGGCCCTTAGTAACTGTTACTAACTTGGCAGATTTTGCACTTAGGTGTCAAGTATCGAGCCTACAGCCCAGGCTTGTCCTGGTGGCCCATCAGTGTTGTGCTAGCTGAAGGCTCATTGGATTAAAGCCTCCCGGGTGTCCCTGCCTCCCTGGAGTATGCCTGGGTCAGTGTCTATCCCCTCAGCATTTCCCTGTGCATGGTCATCCTCGGACTCACTGCTGGAATCATCGTGTGCAGCTGCAGCCACTGTGTCAACGTCTTCATCGTCCACAGCATCCCCCCTTTCCAGTGCAAGATTGTGGAGAGCGCAGCATGCAACCACTATCAGCGACACACGGTCTGGGGGTACTGGAGTGCAGTCCAGGCATCGGAAGTGCATCTGGAGAAGACCGATGGTTCTCTCCACCACAGCCCTTGTGGAGGCGTGTCTCCTATTGTAGCGCCGCTCAGCTTCTGTTCTTGGGTGGCGGAGAGGTGTCATGAGCCACCTTTTGAGGGGATAGCCTTTGTCACCCAGCAGCCATCCACCTAGCTGGGATGGAGCACTGAAGAGCCTCAGCACCTGGGAATTTCTCAGGATGTAAGCATCATGGGAGTTGCCTGGGTACCTTGCACAGACTTGTAGAATCAGCATCCTGTGATCACATACTATTTGTACGTTCATGGAGTGGAAGCCCTTCCTGTTGATGAAGGCACCGGGCTCACCTGCTGGCAGCTTGATGGCCACATGTGTGCAGACTATGGACACGGGGGAAGCCAGCAATGGCTGCGAAGCCTCTGGCTCGCTGTGTCTGGCTTGCCTGGTTCCAACAGTAGTGGATGAAGGTCAATGCACACCTGAACAGAGCGTCTGTAACCTGCTTGGCACAAGTATGGACAGCTGATTGGGAGACACCACAAAGATCACCCACTGAGCCCTGGAAGGTACCAGAGGCATAGAAGTTGAGGGCAGCTTTGACCTTTAGAGTCACTGGCATGGGGTGTCCACCCACAGAGTTCACGGAGATCACAGGCTCTGTCATCTGACAGATATAGTTGATTGGCTCCCTTGAGTGACGGAACCTCCTTCGGCACTGCACCTCAGACATATTGAAGTAGCTGCTTCGCCACCTGTACACCCTGGCAACAGGATAGTAGTGTCTTCTGCGGCCCCTTCCACCTTGGACTCCTCTTGGCCCTGCGCCCATTGTGCCTGCGCCTATCCTCCCAAAGGGGCTCCACTGGAGGCTGAATTTGCACGCCTGGCCTCCTCCCCCTTCTAGCCCTCCCTTCTTCCTCAGAGGAGCTGCCTCCAGTGGATAGTTCAGCTCCCATTCCCAGGCTAAGAGAAGGCTTCCTGAAGCTTGCAGGCCCAGAAAAGATTCGTCAAGAGTGCTGACCTGAAGGTTAGGAGTCCAGAAAAAGCAGTTGGTATGTGTTTTGAAGTATTGCAGATCACACAGGCAAGTTGCAAAAACTTTCAAAAATAAATGCTTGACAGTGCACACTCAAGGCCCCGGCGGCCACATGTGCGGATGAGGTTTATATGAATGTGTCCTAACCGCCTGCCCGTTGCACCTGTATGCCAACCCGAATATTGCACGGGCGCCGAAAAATCGGCATCGATTGGTGAGTCAAGGGTATTAGGTGGCCCATTAATTAATGGCGGCGCGTGTCAGACATCGTCGCGCACCCACCCAAGGAAATATCGCCATGGCACGGGGTGATGTCGGGACACTCGCCCGATGGCACCGTGCATCACTTTAGGTGTGGACATGCGGGGTCTGCCCCCGCGCAACAATGGGAAAATTCTGCCTTATGTTTTGAGGGATACTAATTTCTACAAAATGATCAATACTGATTCAGAAGTAATTTCCAATCCAGTCGGTTACTGGGCTCAGCTCTTCTTCTTCGATCAGATGTTCTCACAAGTCCACCATGCTTCAAGTATCATTGAATAAAATAGAACAAGAGGGTAGCTGGCTCTTACCTGTCAAGGACTTATTTTTCTGTGATGGTGGGTGGTCATACATATACTGCTGTATGTCGGTATATTTGGAACTGCCTTTCCTTTCCAACATTGGCACATACTGGGTGCTTTCAGCCTGTTTCATGTCCATGTAGTCCCCATTGTTCTCAAAGGACAAGATCACATAACTACAGAAACAATAGCACGACTTTAATCTTCAACACACAAGCAACTTTCCTAATTCCAGAGACTTGTTCTGGATATCACACAGTAATCTTTAACACTTTTGCATTAGCCACTGCAGGAATTTTCCCCCCATCTTTTTAGATAATGGTCCTTGCTGTATTAGCTGCAATTTTGGGAAGAAATTGATCTTCACTATGAGCACAAATACAGTCAACGCACACTAGCTAGAAAAAAAATCGACCATGGTTTAAAAAGGCTGCCACCTCACTATGAGCACATTTCATGGCAACGACCAATCTTACCCTCTAATGTTGTTGTATCCTTCATTCAATTTCAAAAAGGTACATACATGCAGCGCCTTATCAGGTCTTTTAGAAATGTCTCACATATGAAATACATTGAAGTACAGTGACAGATACCATGTAGGGCAATATAACAACAGAATAGCACAAACAGCAATGAGAAGAATTTAATTTGAGTTTTGAATATCTTGGTTAGGAGGAATGTTAGCCATGACATTGAGGAACTTGCTGCTCTCCTCTGAATGATGCTATGGTATCAGGAACAACCATTTGAATGATTGGAACAAGCTTTGGCTAACATCCTATTCAAATAATAGCACATCTAACAACACTGCACTCCTTCAGAACTATACTAGAGTCCCAGCCTGGATTATATGCTCAAAGCCTCAAATGATGCCCAAGTCCATAAAGATAACCTTTTGATTCAGAAGTGAGTATGCCATTAATGGAGTCAAGCTACTATTTAAATGTTTTAAAGTTGGTTATAGGACTTGAAAAAGACTCTTGATTCATTTTCTATGCATTCTGATATATTATAATTAACTTGAATTTAATAACAGTTAAATGGAAATGTTGAATTTACCAATTATTTAGTTTTCATGCCTTTCATTTACTAACTTTAAAAAACCCATTCATGATATAATAAAAGTCATCATCATTAGTCCCTCGAAACGAGGGTGATGCCTGCCAGGCTTGTGTGTCCTCAGGTGACTCAGCAGGTTAATCCTGGAGCCACAGCTCTTTGGGCAGAGAGGACAGAAGTTACCATGAGGAAGGGAGGCTCTCAAGCCTTCAGAGGTTTTCACTCTCCTTCCGCTTTTGTTGCTTTTCCACAGCAGAGTTAATGAGGTCAGCTTCTAACTGCATGCAGTTTATTGGATGAGGCGCTGCCACATGGCAAGATTAGCTCCTCCTGCACACCAATGTAACTTAGTCTCCTTTTCAGTGAGGTTTTCAGAGTGTCCAAAAACATTTTCTCTGTTTTCCTCAAAATCAGATGCCATCCTTAAACTGTGAAAAGAGGATCTGTGTCGGATGCAGTATCCAGACCAGTTGATTCAATATGATCATGGTTGCAAGACAACAAGGATGCGGATGTTTGCTTGTCTATCTTCCCATTTGACTTTGAGTATCCTGAGCAGACACTGCTGGTGGAAATTCTCCAGCACCCGGAGGTTTCTTTGGAAGGGGACCCAAGTCTCACCGCCATATAGAAGGCAACAATAGTGTTGTAGACTAAACCCTTGTCCTCTTCTGGAAATCTCTGTTATCAAAAGACCCGGTTGTGCAAGTTTTGGAAGACTGGGCTAGCACAGCTGATCTTGTACTGGATTTCCACTTTGATGGTGGCTACTTAAGAACAGTAGCAGCTGACATATGGGAAGTGTTCAATGACTTCTAAAGTCTCCCCAACAATAACAATAGCTGAAGACGGATGCACTTGTCTGGGGGACGGCTGGTGGAGGATTTTGGTCTTGCTCATGTTGAGTGAGAGGCCAGGCCTTTTGTATGCAGAGTTGAACAGTTTGATGGTGGTCTGAATGTCATTTGCAGTTGGGCCACAACAGCGCAGTCATCACTATGTTATAAGTCATGCGCTAGACAGTCACCCTATTCTTGTCTCTCAGCCTGTGGAGGTTGACGAGCTTCCCATCGAGTCCAAAATCAATCATGACCCCATGTGGAAGTTGGCCAGGAGTGAGTTCCATGACCAGACTGAGGTAAATAATGAAGAGTGTTGCTACAATCACACAGCATTACTTGACGCCCATCTGGATATGAAAGGGCTCAGTCTCCATTCCATTGCAAAGGGTGGTTGCTGTCATACCATCATGCAAGAGTCG
The DNA here is from genome assembly GCF_017639515.1 of Carcharodon carcharias. Lineage (NCBI taxonomy): Eukaryota > Metazoa > Chordata > Chondrichthyes > Lamniformes > Lamnidae > Carcharodon > Carcharodon carcharias. The sequence goes on along the minus strand of NC_054467.1, from coordinate 152,606,194 downwards.
CAGGATAGCAACAAATTTTACTGGACATCCAAGTCTCTGGAGGACTTTCCCAAAGGTATTCGTGATTCATGGAGTCAAAGGTCTTTGATAGATCAATAAAGGCCATGTAGAGCTCTTTGCATTGTTCTATACTCTTTTGGATTTCTCAGGCAACAAAGGACATGTTTATGGTTCCCCTGGATGGCCAGAGACCACGTCAGGTCTCTGAAAGTAGGTCTTTGCTTAGTAACTCTGTTATGAAGAGCTCTCACTAGGTCTCCCACATTAATCTTAATGTGTGCAAATCCATCAAGTGATATCATGGTTCGTTTAAAGAGAGCACTTTGTTAAGATGATAAATTGAATTGATTGATCTTATTATAATCTTGTTAAAAAGTAAATTATAAGAGGCTGTATTCCTATTTAGTCATTCAACTCACTCACCTTCTTGTGCTTTCATCAGCAGGGTTTATGCCAAAAATATCCACTTCCTTTTTTCCTTTTTCAGAGTATCGATTTATAAAGCTGTCCCTGTTCTTATGCAGGTAGTTTACCAGATCACCATAGAAACAGTATTCAGTGATAATGTAGATAGGACCTGGTGGATAGAAAAATAAAATTAGTACCATGCATTTCAGAATAAAACAAATTTCCCTCAATGTTGTGTTCAGTGTACAAGGATGGATTGGTCATTTGAGACAGGGGTGAGGAGGAATTTCTTCTCTCAGAGCATTGTTAATCTGTGGAATTCTTTATCGCAGAGGACTGTAGAGGCTGGGTCATTAAGTATATTCAAGGCTGAGATAGACAGATTTTTAATCAGTAAGGGAATCAAGGGTTATGGGGTAAAGGCAGGAAAGTGGAGTTGAGAATTAGCAGATCAGCCATGATCACATTTAATGGTGGAGCAGACTCGATGGGCCGAATAAGCTACTTCTGCTCCTACATCTTATGGTCTTATGGTCTAATCATAACTTGAGACCTTGTAGTGTTTATAGTTCCTATTCTAAAGATGGATTCAGATCACAATACAAAGAAAAGGTGGAGGGACAGGGGGTGGGGGGGAAAACAGGGGAAATAACATGAAAAACAAAACTCACCTGTTTTGGTACAAGCTCCTAGCAGGTTGACAATGTTTAAATGTGGGCCCAGATGAGTCATTATCTTCAGTTCTGACATCAAGGCCTGCTTCTCACTAGATCGAGCTGTAGCTGTGAAAACATTTGAAATACAAGTCAGCTGTAAAAGGCTAATTGAAAATGGCACGGTTAATAACACAATTCAAAATTTGTAAGATATGTACTTTTTATTGAAACAAAATTACAAATTTATCAAAATACCTTACTCTTTGAAAGCAAATAACATTAAATGGCAAGGCATATATTTGGATCATTTTTTTAAAGATTGTTTAATATTATTTCTTTTCTTCCCTTTTGTCAGTCTTCCTCTACCAATCATTATGTTATAGCTGCTCCTAAGTCTCTTCCAATTCCATGACAAAGTGCAATAGAACAATTTAAAATAGCTCTGCCTGTAATCTACCTTCCCACACATGAGGAAGCTTGTTTTCCACTTGTCTCTTCCAGCCTGCTGGCACAGCACTTAATGAAATATTTATCTCTGTAAACTGGCAACTCCCATAAAAGAAAATCAAATTTGTTTCACATATACCAAAAAACCCATATAAAAGTGTATTACAGCAGTTTATAAGATTTCCTCAAAGTAAACTGATGTCAGACTAAGCCCAGCTGTGCAATGTATAACATAGGGTAACTTACGCTTCAACATTTTTACGGCGACTTTCATAACAGGCTGTGAGCGACTTAAGCCGTACGCAGTTCCTTCTACTACCTTTCCAAAGGCTCCAGACCCAAGAATTCGTCCTTAAAAAAACACAAGGAATATAATAATTAAAGTGGTAATATTAATTTATGATTCTGGACATTATCGTAAACTACCAGAGCTGACAGAACAAAAAAGTCAAGATGGTCAAATTCCATTCCAGATTGTAAATTAAGCTTGAATATTTGTTTTGTAAAAAAGTGTGTGATGATGTACTATGTAACTTCCTAAGAGAAAGAGCACTTTTCATGCACCTAGGAAAAAGAAACTAAATTGGTTTAGTATTAAGGGTACCATATGGACCAATTGGGTTGAAGTGTATGCTATAGTTTCCTAGAATTCTACTTTATTATAGTGACCTTTAGGTAATTACAGGGGGATTACATATTGCTAATGGCAGAAGCCCTGATTAAAAGAAAGGAAAGGACCTGCATTTATATAGCACCTTTCATCAGTCGGAAATGAGGCACCAAATCTTTGCACAACAAGGTCCCAGAAACAGCAATGAGATGATGACCAGATAATCTGTTACAATTATATTGCTAGAGGAATTGGCCAGGGCATCAGTGAGAACTCTCCTGTTCAATAGTGAACAGTGCCAAGGGACATTTAATGTTCCCTTGAGGTGCAAGAACTCAGTTTAACATATCAACATAAAAACAACCTTGTTGACAGTGTCCTCCTAGTGTTTTATGCTCCATTCTTTGGAGTGGGATTTGAACCCCTGACCTTGTAACTCAGAGTACTATCACTGAACCAAGGCTGAAAGGAGTTAAAAGGTTAAGCAGCATTTTTCATTACAGTTCAACAGTTCTGTCAACTTATATTTGAACAATTGCAGTTAGTAGCTAGTAGGATTCATGGTTTAAAAAGATAACCTCTAAGATCCAAAGGAATAAAGACTTACCAAGGACAAGCCCATCCCTAGGAAATTCCCATCGTGTATCATAGGGAAGTTGCATTGGGTCAACATAAATATATTCATGTCCATCTGGACTTATTGATTCAATGACTCTCCATCTTATCTCATATCTTGGTTTCTGTACAAAACAATAGATCAATGGTTCACAATACTGGAATGAGAGAATCCTTATTTTCTCCGGTCTTAAGCAGAATATATTGTAAATATCCATTAAAATTCATCTACTTTGCACCATTAATATTTATTTATATTAACAACAATGTCCTGGTTGCCATCAAATTATCTGTGATTAAAACATTTCCAATGAATTACAGTTACATTTTTTGAATGTATAAGTTCTTTGGCTGCTGTAAGAATCATCTAAGAGTTCAAAACAGTATATTATGAGGCAGCAAATTGTGGCATAAATACTAGGATCAGACTATTCCCAATCTTCGACACTGATGTCGCCAATTTTGAGAGGTAAAGGGTGGGACCAATGCCTTCGGTGGTTTTGGGGCATTCCTCCTCTTGGGAAGTCCAGTTGAGTGGGTCCAAAATAGGGGAGAGGCAGGTTGGTCCCTTCCAGAAATGCTTTGTAGTTGCCTCTATGGCCCTTTTAGTGATGGGATCACAATGAAATCATTACATTGAAAAAATGAATTTTCAAGATTCCAGGTCCTGTTTCTAAGCTGGACTCTCAGGTGGATCACACATCTACTCCTTGGCTGGGCATGGAAATTTCAAAGTGGAAAAAAGTCTAAATCCCAAGCCTCTGTTCTTCCAATCGGGGACCGTTTGCTCAACTTATGGGGCTAACTTACTTTTCACATTTAAAAAGGTTTGCTTCAATTAAGAATTTTAAGAAGCCTTTTAAGAATTTTAACATTATTGAACTTGAAAAATGTATTTACCTGTTTCCAAACTACGACGAGCACTATCAGAGAAATTATCACAATAACTAACAACACCAAGACTGCTGCAGCCACCGTCAATTCAGAATGGAGATCTGTAAATAAGTTTTAAATGGCTGTTATTCCAAGAGTTATATATTGTATTAATGATTTTCATCTGGAAATTAAAAGAAAAGGCAGAATTTAACTAATGGTAGGGTCTTCAATGACACCACCAGAAGAGACAGCTGTTAATTGGCTTTGCTAGACTTTTAAAAAGTCCCAATTCATTAAATATATCATATCAAAAGTTCTTAAAATAGATATGAATTGATTGCCAAACCCCACAAACAGACTTTCTTTCTATATGGGGATGGCCAAAAGTAGGCACAGTATTCTAGATGTAGACAAGACAAAACCTTGTACAAGGTATGACATATTTCTAGTTTTATATTGAAATGTCCTAGCTCTACAACCCAACATTTTTGCAACAGCCTCATGACAAGGTCATGGACCTTCAATGTTTCATGAACTACAACCCCAGGTCCTTCCCCCATGCAACCACCTTGAGTGCACAACTTTGCATGGTATTTAGACAGCTGAAGTGACCCAAGTCCAAACGAAGCAAACTGCAATGTGCTTTATTGAAAGACATTGTCACAAAAGGGACCATTCCCCACAGTATGAGATGGAATAGAAGTCCTTACTTACTGTGAGCCACCAGTTTGACTTCACGTGCAACGGCTGCTAGCTCATTCTTTGCAATGCATCTCACTGCCACTGTGTTATCAACTTTCTGAAAGGTCAGTTTGCTTTCCACAGTATTTATCTTTGTCTGATGGGTCTCAATACTGATGTCACTCGAATTGCTGTGGAGAACATTCCAGAGCAATGAGTCATTTGCACACCTATGGGAAGATATAAAGATTGTTAAGGCTTCTTTTCATCTCATTACCCATTGGAAAGTTTTGTATCTTAAATCATTTAAAATGCAATTTATTGGCTACATGGAGGGAATGAGGGAACTTTTTACTCAACGGCAACTTTTCATTTGGTTTTCCAACAGAAGTGAAAATTAATAGAACTAATTTTTTTAAATCAAAGTAGATATTTTCCTCACTTAAATATGCTGCATGATTGAATGATTAAGTCCTCACTTTTTTAGGTCCGTACAAATGAGCCATTCGACCTCTGGGCTGGGTGTTCCATCTGCCAAACATGAAACTATCTGGCCACTCGCGGAACCATGATGGACGTCAACAAGATTGATGATCTTGGCTGGCACTTGTAAACGAAAATAGGAAAAGACCTGAAAAATCTTAATCTGTATTTGTCTGCCAAAAAACGATAGAAGGCATAGCAAATTTCAAAATAGTCTGCACCTACATCATCAAAGGTATAGATGACGCAGAGAATTGCCAATAATTGCACTCTTAAAAAGTGTCACTGATATGGTGACTTAGAATATCAGGTATCTGATCAATAAGGCAAAATGCCTAAGGTCCTGGACCTTTAATGAAATAAAATTCCTGTCACATTTTGTTCTTTACTTCATTGAGTTTACTTGAACTTGAAAGGCAATCTGTTTAAATGGCTTGAGGAAAGTGAACAGATAGATTAACATGAGATCAATTGTTAGAACTAAGGGGTGGACCCACGGAGATCAATTTTAATCTGCATCCCTGCTTGGCAAAAACCAGGCAAACAGGCAGTCAACATGAGCAACTCAATTACCTGTTTGACAGTCACCTCTTTCCTGCCACCTGTGGTCTTAACCTACAGGGTTAAGCAGGCACTGGCCTCATGAATTAATATAATCAGGGATAGGACCCTAATTGTATTTTAACCCAGGTCCAAGTGGCAAAGCTGTCATGGTTGGCCTACTGGATGAAAACAGGTCAGAAGCTTTCGGAAAGGACAAGGAGAAGGTCCAAAGTTAGTGCAGAAACTTTCTTACATGTGACTTGCAGAAACAGGAGTACTCCTTCAAGTTCCATAAGGAAGGTTGCTGTTCCACTGCCTAACATACACACCTTCCCATCCTCCTATCTTCTGGTGGGACCATCCTAAAACCCCTATTCCACAGCTTGTCTGCTTGATGACAAAGTTCCCTTTTGTGCTAGCTGTTTTGAGCAGGGCAGCTGATCGGTGACATGTAGTTGAGGCCTGGTGGTTAAAATGTGCTGGGCCTCAAACTTAGGCCAGCAAAGGCATTTTGCACTCATCCCTACTCCAATGGCAGCAAACTGCTAGGGGTTCAAATTGATCCTACCTTTTCTGACAATTGGTTCACAGCTGAAACATAAGCTTGTTCTTTCTCTTTTAAGATGCTGGAGGATCTGCTGTATATTTCCAGTGTCTGCCTTTATAAGATTTTCACCATGATAAACTGTGTTTTTAATCTTTTAAATTTGGAAGTACCACTACTTCAAATATTCATGTTAAAATAGTCTAGTGTTGCAAAGAAGTGCTAAAACAGGTACTACAAATACTGGCTAGTTAAAGAATACAATGGAGCTTGTGGGCTTACCTTTAACCTGTAAGTTGAATGTATAAGTGGTGCTATTATCTTCATTTTCAACAACAATGGTGTAAGCCCCACTGTCTTGTTTCTTTGCACGAATCAGGGTCAGATTACTTTGATACCTGGATAAAGTAAGCAGCAAATAGCAAATAGGGAGTCAGAATTTGAAGTGGCACCAAATATTTCACTTTCTTAAATTTTAGTGAATTGAGAGATTGTAGTGTAGAGTGACCTCAGGATATCATCACAGTTTCAATGTCAGAAAACAGGGCAGACAATTTGCATACATGGGGCAGAATTTTCTGCCTGCCGGGCAGGCAGGCCCGACCCAATCTCTGGCGGGCAGGGAGCCGATCCCCGCCAGAGAAGCGGGCCCCGCCGGTGGATGAGGCTTCATGTTTTCTCTATTCTCTGCCGACCTTAAGGTTGGACGGGCAAGTCCTTTAATTGTTTAAATGATCCTGTCAATGGCCTCAATTGGCCATTGACAGGTTGGCGGGCACACAGCTGATTTTGCTGTGCCCCCGCCTTCCTGAAAATTTAAATGGGGCGGGATGACTTTGGGGGATCCCCCTAACATCATCCCACGTCACTTTGCGTATCAGTGAACAGATCCCACCCCATGCTCGCCAATGGCAAAATTCTGCCCAAGATCCCACAAAAACCATTCAGACAAATGATCTGATTATTTGTTATTTTGTTAAGGGATAACTGTTGACGAGGAGAACTTGCTGCTTCAAAATAGTGCTATGGAATATTTTATGTTCCATCTGAGAGGGCAGATGGGGCCTCAGTTTAACATCCCATCTTTTTATTCAGTCATGGGATGTGGGCTTTGCTGGCTGGGACAGCATTTATTGCCCTAGAACTGAGTGGCTTGTGAGGCCATTTAAGAGTCAACCACATTGCTGTGGTCTGGAGTCACATGTAGGCTAGACCAGGTAAGGACAACAGATTTCCTTCCCTAAAGGACATTAGTGAACCAGATGGGTTTTTGCAACAATCATTTCATGGTCATCATCAGACTTTTAATTCCAGACTTTTATTGAATTCAAATTCTACCATCTGCCGTGGTGGGATTCAAACCCGGGTCCCTGGAGCATTACCCTGGGTCTCTGAGATTACTAGTCCAGTGACAATAGCACTATGCCATGGCCTTCCCCATCTGAAAGACAATGCCACCAACCATGCAGCAACCCCTCAGTACTGCACTGAACAGCCCACCTAGATTTTGCATTGAATTATCTGGATTGAAATTTGAACCCATGACTTTCTGACTCAAAGTTGAGATTGCTACCACTGAGCAAAGGTTGATGCCTGAGGTATTTTCTGGAGATTAGAAAACATGAGGTGATCTCATTGAAACTCTTAAAATTCTGAAAGGGCTTTACTGGGTAGATACTGAGAGGCCGTTTCCAGTGGCTGGAGAATCTAGAACTAGGGAGCATAGTCTCAGGATAACAGGTCAGCCATTTAGGACTGAGGTGAGGAGAAGTTTCTTCCTGTCAGTCTTTGGAATTCTTTGGAATTGTAGATGCTCCGCAGTTGAGTATATGCAAAACAGAGATTGGTAGATTTTTTAGATACTGAGGAAATCAAGGGACATGGAGATAGTGTAGGAAGATGGAGTTGAGTTAGTGAATGATCTTAGTGAATGGTGCAGCAGGGCTCAAATGGCCAGAGAGCCTACTCCTGCTCCAATTATTATTCCTCCATTAGAAATTACCATGGCTGTTCCACGAGGTAGAAACCCTGCAGAGACTGGGCTGGTCCCAATTTCCTTTTCACGCACTGCCTAAGGCTTGACAACTGCCCCAACAAGGAATGGAAATTCTAGATTGCATTGTTTCTAATCTGGTATTACAAAGAAACAGGAAGTTGAGAACTTATGATCTTAACACTGATGTTGAAGTTAAATAGTTTTGTATGGGTTTCTTCCAAAAAATGACTCATGTATTGTTGACTATATACTGGGCTGGTGCTGTGGTGTGGTGCACCTTCTGCTTTACCTAATTTCCTGGGTTTTTATTGTGTTGATCATCACTTCGTTGTTATCCTCAAGCAGGGTGATGTTATTTTTCAGCCACAATACAGTGGGTTTTGGGTAAGCCTCAATGTTGACCACAAACTGCTTGACTTCGTGTAGATCTGCAAACTCTTTTGTTCCATAGTTGGGATCCAAATGGATAAATCCTTTTTCTGGGAATGAGAAAATAGAATGGCAAGACTCATGGTAATTCTCCAAAATATGGTAACCATTTTTAAACTGAGGATCTAGCATTACAACCATAGAGCCATAGAAAAGTTACAGCACAGAGGGAGGCCATTCGGCCCATCTTGTCCATGCCAGCCCGAGGACATCCAGGTGCCCTTTCTAATCCCATCTTCCTGCACCTAGCCCATAGCCCTGCAGCTTACAGCACTTAAGGTGCAGGTACAGGTACTTTTTAAAAGAGTTGAGAGTTTCTGCCTCTACCACCAACTTGGGCAGCGAATTCCAGACACCCACTACCCTCTGTGTAAAAAAGTTCTTCCTCATGTCCCCCCTACACCTTCTGCCACTTATCTTGAATCTATGTGCCCTGGTTCTAGAATTCTCCACCAAGGGAAACAATTTTATCCTGCCCACTCTATCTATTCCCCTCATAATTTTGTACACCTCAATTAAGTCACACCTCAGCCTTCTTTGTTCTAGGAAAATAACCCCAACCTGTCCAATCTCTCCTCATAGCTACACTTTTCTAACCTTGCCAACATTCTTGTAAACCTCCTCTGCACTCTCTCCAGAGCTATTACTTCGTTCCTGTAATGTGGTGACCAGAACTGCACATAATACTCTAGTTGTGGTCCCACCAGTGTTTTATACAATTCCAACATTATATCCTTACTTTTATATTCTATATCTCTGTCAATGAAGGAGAGCGTTCCATGTGCCTTCTTTATAACCTTGTCTACTTGAACTGCTGCCTTCAGGGACCTGTGTACTTGTATGCCAAGATCTCTCACTTCATCTACCCTTCTTAGTATATTCCCATTTATTGTGTAATCTCTGTAACTGTTTGACCTCCCGAAATGTATGACCTCACACTTCTCTATGTTAAAATCCATCTGCCACTTTACCACCCACTCCACCAGCCCATCTATATCGTTTTGGAGATTATGGTTATCCTCTACACTATCCACTACTCGGCCAATTTTTGTGTCATCTGCAAATTTCCCAATCGTGCCCCCCACATTCACGTCCAGATCATTAATATATAACACAAACAGCAAGGGTCCCAACACCGAGCCCTGTGGAACACCACTTGAGACAACTTTCCATTCGCAAGGGCATCCATCGACCATTACCCTTTGTTTTCTGTTACAAAGCCAACCTTTTATCCAGTTTGCCACATTACCCTGAATCCCATGGGCTTTTACGTTCCTGACCAATCTGCCATGTGGGACCTTGTCAAATGCCTTGCTAAAATCCATGTACACAACACCCACTGCACTACCTTCATCAACCCTTCTTGTCACTTCCTCAAGGAATTCAATCAAATTTGTGAGGCAAGACCTTCCATTAACAAATCCATTCTGGCCATCCCTGATTAGTCCATGCCTTTCCACGTGACAGTTGATCCTATCTCTCAGGATTGATTCTACTAATTTGCTCACCACATATGTAAGACTAATTGGCCCATAATTGTTTGGCATTTCCTTTGATCCTTTTTTAAACAATGGAAGCATTTCTCCAGTCCTCTGTACCTCCCCTGTATCTCGTGAAGATTGGAAAATCATTCTCAGAGCATCTGCTATCTCCTCCCTGACTTCCTTCAGCAGCCTCGAAAACAATCCATCTGCTACCACTAGTTACAAAAATAGAGCCTTTTCCAGGAGACTGTGTGGCTGGAGAAGGTGTCAAGGGGGTTTGGACTTTCACCATGGGCCAGAATTTTACGTCCCACGGGCGGGTGCGTGCCCGACCTGAATGGGTACGAAATCGCTCAAGACGATGTCAGGCGAGCATCCCAACGTCATTACGTACTCATGCAACATTTTGCTCGGCAGGTGCACACAAAAGTCAGAAGAGCACCCGCTGATAATTAAGCGGGCAATTAAGCCTATTAATGGCTCAATTGTCAGCTTACAGTTGGCGGATGTGCAAATCAGCCCGATGGGCTTTACATTTTTGATGAAACCTCATCAAAGGGCGGATTGAAATTTCCTTTAGGATTTAAAATGAAAAGAAATATCTGGGGACCGTTTTCTTTAAACAAAGTTTGCTTTCAGATGCCTGACTGTGCTGCATGGACATTTTTTTGCAGCATTTTTGTGCTTTCTTTTATTATTTGGAGGTCTACATCTACAGCTGTCTGCCTTCAGGGAGCTCGGTGAAAGCGCTGACCAGCACCCGCAGTGACGTCAGCACCCGCTCTCTTCCTGCTCCCAATGGCAGTGCTGAGCCTTTCTGGGGGCGTATTTCACACCAGTGTAAGATCGCGGTCGGGGGCCGATCACAGACGGAAGCGCATTTCACATCTGCTTCCGGACTGGCTATTGTGCGTGCCCGACAGTGAAAAATTCAGGCTCATGTTTGTATGGAACAAGTTTAATGGGCCACCTGTTTTATTCCTGCCCTTCATTTTCATAAAATCATACATTCATTCCCATGCTTTACTCAATGTGATATTGCATTGATAATTAGAGTTATTAGGGGAATGTGCCCTTTCTGCTGGTTATTAGAGCGCTCTGGTTATAGCAGAAGTTATCCAGCAAGCCAACAGAGAGCAGAACATTGGTCAATTCTGATGTTGGCTCCGCCCACTTTTCTGAAGTAATCCCAATCTCACACTGTGTTTCTTTTCTTCTACCTATTTGGCTGCAGCAAGAAATCTGGATTTTATAAAGTTGATAAAATAGTAAAATATGGGCAACATTGTCATTCAGTAGCTAAGCATCTGCTTTTGCTACATGGGAGTGCCAATGAATGTAAAGAGAAGAAATGAAATGCATTCATGAGATGTGGGCATTACTGGCTAGGCCAGCATTTATTGCTCATCCCTAATTGCCCTTGTTCAGAGGGCATTTTAAGAGTCAACCACATTGCTGTGGGTCTGAAGTCACATGTAGGCCAGACCAGGTAAGGGTGGCAGATTTCCTGCCCTAAAGGACATTAGTGAACCAGATGGGTTTTTATGACAATGGTTTCATGGTCACTATCAGACTTTTATTTGTTGAATGCAAATTTCACCACCTGTTAGTGGTGGGATTTGAACCTGGGTCCCCAGAGAATTACCCTAGGTCTCTGGAGTACCAGTCCAGCAACAATACCACCATGCTACTGCCTCCCCCCTGCTCAGTCACTGGTGTGTACCCCAAAATAGCATAGGTCTCAACCCCAAGTGTAAGGGTGGTGGTGGAAGGATAGGGTGGCGGTGTTAGGGGGAGTAGTGGGGGAGGCAATGCAATGGTGTCAGGAAGTTAAAGCCAGGTGTTAAAAGCAGCTCATTTCCATTACATTTGGTGGAATTCAAAATCTGAATCCAACATCATTTATCACATTGAATGAAGCATTTGATAATCATACCATAAAAATGCCTTTTGCAGCAGGCAAAAATATATTAGAAAACTTATCATTGTGAACATATTCTAAGCGTGTATGTCTTTGTGCACGTGCACCAGAATAAAAAGAAAGAAATATAGTCAAACACTAGTAACTTATACGTACCACTAACATGGATGTGAATCTGCTTTAATTTCTTGGTATCTTGTGTTGCATGGAACACGGAACATTCATAGACTCCAGCATCTTCCAATGTGGCTTTCTCAATTTGCAGAGTTTTCATTATCTTGAAACTTGGCTGTCTTAGTTCCTTAAGAATTTGGTGTGCCACAATTCCCTTCTGCAATAAAATAAGGACTCTGTGTGAATGCTTATGATTTCTCCTTTAGAATTAATAAATAACAACACAATTACACAAAATATTCAATTTTAGTAAGAGGGCAAAGTTGAAAACCTTTCAGTCGCACTACACGCCAACTTAAACGGTTTCCAGTTGAGGACAGTGCTGAAGTTGGAGCATTAGCAGAGATTTTCCCAAGTAATCTCATTATGGGTCACACTAGAGCAGTAGAATTCAGGTGTGGTCTTACCAAGCACATCTAGAATTGCAGTTAGACATTTTTACTCTTATATTCCAATTGTTAACAAACCATTTGCTTTCCTAATTACTTCCTGTGCCATCATGCTAACTTTCTGTGCTTTGTATACGAGGACCTCCCAGGTCCCTCTGAATGCAAATTTTTACCAGTGTCTCACAATTTAAAAATATCCTGTTTTTCTATTTTTCCTGCCAAAGTGGATAACTTCACATTTCTCCACTTGATATTACATCAGCCATATTCTTGCCCATCAATTTAATCAGTCTATATCCTTTGGCACTGTCCTTGGGCAGAATCAGCCCAGATTTGCATTAAGCGTGGTAGCGGGTGGGAAAAACATTTTACCCGTCGGCCACAATGGCAGTTTCACATACCATATCATCCCAAACCTGCTGTATTAATTATGCATTCCTGGGAAACACACCATTTCCATGGTGGGTGGGCTCTCATTTGCCCACCATGTCATCATTTCACAACTTCATCACGCCGGGCACCATGTTTAAAGTGCAGCCGCACGCATATCACTCAGTGCTTCCAGCCCATGACTACTGCATGGCCTGGAAAGGCAAAAGGACTGCAGCCCCCAGGTTCAATGATGCATCCCTTAAGCACCTTTTGGACACCATGGAGGCTCACCGCGATGTCCTCTATCCCAGCTCTGGCCGCAGGATGGGCAGCAACATCACCAATCCAGCTTGAGAGGTGGTGACAGCGGTGGTCAGCACCAACACCCTGCAATAGAGGACAGCCACCCAGTGCCGCAAGAGGATGAAAGAGCTCCTCCGTTCCGGCAAGATATGTCACTCTTCCCATCACTCTCAACTCACATGCTCACAAACCCATCGCACATCCACAGGGCCCTCACTCACTGCCAGCTCAAGAGACATTACCATTCATTGTCTCACACACCTTCATTGTCCTCATCCTGTCCATGGGACCACTCACCACCCACACATGCCAGGCATACTTATCATCTGGCCTGACAAGTGTCCTGCTTACATTCTCTCCATCTCTATTCATGCAGGACAAGCTGGCACACAAGAGGCAGAGGTTGCAGACTGGTGGAGGAATGCCTGAAATCAAGGTCCTCATGGACTTTGAAAACAGAGCCATCCAGCTGGCCAGCAAGGATCTGGACCGTTCCTGTGCTGATGGTGAGGTTGGTGCTGCTCTACCAAGTGAGGGTCCAGCAGTGCAACATTCATCAGACAACCATGCTGTGAGTGATGTGTCCTGTTTCACAGGCCACTGTCATGCACTAATTATCTCCACTTGCTTCCGCAGGAACATCTGGGAAATAGCGGACAGCGTCCACAACCCAGGGCCTCCAATCAAGCCCTGAAGACACCTCAAAAGTGGAATCTGAAGTCCCATCACTGCGCTCACCCACAGCCTCCACCAGTGAGAAACACACAACCCAGTGGGACCTAGCTTTAGGGTAGCCTTAGGGTCACAATCTGGTGAGTGTATCGCACTTTCTAATCCACAGCAGGTGCAGCAGGGACTACCCAGATGTCCGGCACTTGGAGGACTGCTGGAGGCCAGAACTTTGCTGAATCCGAGTCAGATGATGAGCCTCTGGACTCGGTCATGTCACAGTTGATGAAGCAGGAAAGGCAAGCTCGGGAACATCAGGAAGGGATGTCCGCTGCACTCCTCACATTGCGAAGCACGATAAAGGAGCCCGTCTGCCTTCAGGCTGAGGTAATAGCACCGGTATGCCAATGCACCAAGGTCAACACTGGTAGGATGGTGGCTGCCATGGAGACCTTGGTCCAGGATGTCACTCCTGCACAGGCTGAACTCCAATGCCGACGCCAAGGTTGATCTCCAACACTGTGTACACGAGACGGGTGTGGGGCAGCCCAGTTCCACTCTAGCTATCACTTCTCCTCAAGGAGTCAGCCAAGGGCCCTTGGGCACCCATAGGGAGGAAGATCAGCAGGTGTACCTCCTGGGGCCATCCATCCAGGTGAATCCAGGAGAGTCTGACCCATTCGAATCCACTCTTCCTGTGACCACAGCAGCTTCAGCTCCTCAGGCCAAGGAGGGTGCCACTGCCACACAGCAAGGGCTCGAAAACAGGCCAGGGCCTTCCAGATCTTGGCCCTCCAGAGATGCCCGCCAAGGTCATCACATACAGGGTATAGCAGTCAGCAGGCTGCCTCCACCTCCACTGTGGATGTCTGGGGAGCACCAAGATGTAGCTGCAGTGTTAGGAAAGTTAAGAAGATGTAACTCTTTTGGAGTTAAACCAATTATACTAAATTAACAAAATAAGGGATAAATCAAGCACAGCCCCTAAGTCAGGTCAGCTGTAAAACCAAGGACAAAGTTTAAAGGAAACTTACAAACTTTAAACCAAAATATGATTAAAGGGGTTACTAAAACACCCCAGTCCCCGCGGTGCCCACCGAGCACGGAAAGCCTCGAGAGTGCCGGCAGACACCGTGTGCTCCCTCTCTAGGGACACCCGGCTGCGAACGTAGACGCGGAAGAGGGACAAACAAACGGACAGGACTCCCCCCTCGATCGCCCGCTGCCTGGACCTGTTAATAGCCAACTTGGCCAGGCCCAGGAACAGGTTCACGAGGAGGTCCTCCTCCTTCCCAACCCCTTTTCCGCACCGGGTGTCCATAGATCATGATGCACAGCCTGGGCAGGGGTGTTAATCACTTGTACATAATGTTCACTATTGTCAATAAACTCCCAAGAATGTTTCCCTGCCTATGGCTCCTTGTTCTGATGAGACGTTCTAATTTTGCTTACTAACCTCTTGTGTTGGACTTTATCAAAAGTCATCTGAAAATCTAAATACACCACATTCCATGGTTCCCCTTATCTATTCTATTAGTTATCACAGAATCACAGTGCAGAAGTATATCCTCAAAAATTTTTTAACAGGTTTGTAAAATATGATTTCTCTTTCATAAATCCATGCTGACTCTACCCAATCCTACCATTAATTTTGAAGTGTCTAGTTATCACATCCTTTTGTACTAGATTCTAACATTTTCCCTACTACTGATGTAGTAGCCTGATGTCAGGCTAACAGGTCTGTTTTCTCTCTCTCTCTCTCCTTTCTTAAATAGTGGCATTACATTTACTACCTTCCAATCTGCAGGAATAGTTCCAGAGTCTATATAATTTTTGAAGATGACCACCAATACATCCATTATCTCTACAGCCACCTCTTTCAACACTGGGATGTAGATCATCAGGTCCAGGGGATTTATCACCTTTCAATCCCATTAATTTATCTGGTACTACTTTTATCCTCATGCTAATTTCTTTCAGTTCCTCATTCTCGCTTGTCCTTTGGTTCTCTAGTATTTCTGGGAGGGTTTTCTGTATCTTCCTCCATGAAGACAGACACAAAGTATTTGTTTAGTTTCTCTGCCATTTCTTTATTCCCCATTATAAATTCTCCTGTTTCTGCCTGTAATGGACCAACATTTGTCTTTGCTAATCTATTCCTTTCTTACATACCTATAGAAGCTTGTATGGTCCATTTTTACATTTCTCGCTATCACTTACGTATTCTATTTTCTCTTCCTTTATCAGTTTCTTGGTCCTCCTTTGTTGAATCCTGGAATGCTCCAAATTCTCAGGCTTACTACTTTTTTTGGCAACTGTATAAGCCTGTTCCTTTGATCCAATATAATCTTTAACTTCTCTTGTTAGCCATGGTTGGATCACCCTACCTGCTGGGTTTTGAACCTCAAAGGAATGTAAACTTGTTGTAAACCATGGGCTGAATGATACAGGGTTAAGGGAGGGGTGGGGTGGAGGAGGCATGTTTGCATGTACCCCCCCCAACCCCCCCAATAATTCTTTACTCTGTAGTCTTTGCCCTATAAATCTTTCTTTCCCTATTGCTCTTTTATTGTATGAATGCACAGGGGGCTACGTCACGACCCGCCTCCAGTGTTGGAGTCAGTGTGAGTAAACTAACCCTCTGAGTTTACCCTAACTCAAGTTTGCTTTGGGGTTATTAATAGAAATCGGATCACACCAAAACTGTGGGGTTGGGAAATACACCACTGCTTATAAAAGGAGAACTCAAATCAAAAAACACCTTTCTGTTTACGGAGGGGTGATGGGGGAGAAATCAGGCCTGGTTAAATTAACCCACCCTCCTGTCCGTAACACAATGTTCCTTCTATATTATTTATTAACTCATTTTATTAGCCATCATTGGACCACTTTTCCTGTGGGGTTTTTATTCCTTAAGGGATTGATATTTTTTGTGCATTACAAATTAATTATTTAAATGCTTGTCATCGTTTATCATATTTATTAATGTCATTTCCCAATCAACCTTAGCTAGCTTGCCCCTTATACGCACATAATTTGCCTTGTTCAGTTTTAAGATTTTAATTTACAACTTAGCTAAATCACTCTCAAATTCAACATAAAATTCTAAAGATTCTTCCGAAGAGGTCCCTTTCTTACAAGGTTATTAATTAAGCATTAACTCTGTTTCTCTCTCCACAGATGCTACCAGACCTACGAGTTTTTCCAGCACTTTCTGTTTTTATGTCCGATCTCCAGCATCCACATTATTTTGCTTTAAGATTAGTTAATTCTGTCTCATTGCACAGTGCTAAATCTAAAATTACCTATGCCCTAGTTGGTTTCTTGACATACTGACCTAGAAAACGGCCTTGAAAGCTAATTGCTTAAATCTCATAATAAACTGAAACCTATACATTAATAATTATCTTCAGGTTTATACCATCACGTACTAAAATATTAATTGTACCATTAAAATATTAGGAAAAAAGGAAAACCCTTTTACTTACACTTTTTCTTGGATAATTCCAGTCTATATTCACCACTTCATTATCCATTACTAGACATGTCACAAAGATGGGTTCGCCCACTTTCACTACTGTTTTATTAGCTTCAATTTCAACTTTAAGGTCCTTTGCCACTGAAATATAAGGTACAAAAAGTTAATGTTAAAACCCATCTCAGTGGAAACAGGTATAATAATACTTCTAATGTCTCTCTCCAGGTATTTTGGAATAGGCACACTGACTTTCATTTTTAATGAAGTTTATTTTTAATTTAGAAATACCAATTGTCTGCTCAGGAATGAAAAAAACGTAATTTATAGAGCAGAATTTTCAGGTCGTCCGGCGGGCGCGGTGGGCGGACCCAAGAGTGGCCGGGAAACTATCCATCACCCACAATCAGCCCCCGACCGCGATTTCACGCTGGCTGGTCAGTTAACAGCCGGCCAGCATGAAAGGCGCACTGAAAAGCTCAGCACTGCCGGGGTGCAGGTGGGAAGAGGGCGAGCGTTGAAGTCAGTGCAGGCGCAGGGATGCGCGCATTGAAAGCTCCCTGCAGGCAGAGAGCTGCCTCAGGGAGCTGAAGAACTTTAAAACCAAAAGTAAACGTCTTGAAATTCCAAACCAAATTTTCACCCATAAGAATCAACACCTAAACATATTAATGGTAAAAATTGTGCCCAAACATTTTTATTTTTTCAAGTTAATATTGGAAACCTCATCCACCCTTGGATGAGGTTTCCTCAAAAATCCAAAGGCCACCTGGCTGATTCGCCCGCCCGCCACCCGTAACATTGGACGGGCAGCAAAACATGCAGACTAATTACTACATTAATGGCTTTAATAGGCCTCTCAGTCATCGGGAGACCGTTGCTGACTCTCACACGTGCTCACGGACCGAAATATTGCGCGAGTACTTGATGGCGTCAGGACACTTGCCCAACGCCATCGGGCACTATTTTACCTGCCCGCAGGATGTAAAATTATGCCCATAATTTTTAGAAAAAGATTTTGTTTGTTATTTGTTACAAAATTGTAGAATACATTTATGGTTTTACCACAAGTGGTAAAAAGAGGACTTCTTTCCCCGTTATGTTGACAGGAAGGAAAGCCATGAGGTCTCCCTTTTAAGACCGAGATGAGGAGAAATCTTTTCTCTCTGAGAGTCATTAGTCTGTGGAATTCCCTTCCCCATAAAGTAGTAGAGGCTGGGTCATTGAATTTATTCAAGGCTGAGTTAGATGGATTTTTGATAGACAAGGGAGTCAAGGGTTACAGGGGGCAGACAGGAAAGTGGAGTTGTGACTACAAGCAGATCAGCCATGATCTTATCAATGGTGCAGTAGGCTCAAAGGGCAGAATGGTCTACTCCTATTCTGAGGTCCTATGTTCCAATTTCCTTTAATTGTCTTTACATTTAGTGACCGAAGGATTTAGTTTTTGCCCATTATGTTATCAGGTGATTATACAAAAGTTTGTGATAGGGACAATGTGGTACAATTTGTTTATACCATGCAACCCAGGTTTGATATGAATCAAGTCCAGTGGAATGAAAATCTCTTCTGATTGTTCATTATAAAGGACTAATGTGAAATTGGTTTTAGCAGCCTCCATTTAGTTCCTAATTGGTCTGGGCTTCATTGCCCAAAATTTGGCAATGTCACTCAGAGTCTCCAAGGAAAAGATAAAGGGAAAAGAAAGACTTATAACATATAGCACCCTTCACAACTTCAGGACATCCCAATGAACAGCCAATGAATCTATTTTGGAGTGTAGTCACTGTTATAATATAGGAAATTAAGCAGCTGATTTGTACACAGCAGGTTCCCACAAACAGCAACGTGATAATGTCCAATTAATCTGTTTTTGTGATTTTGATTGAGAGGTTAACATTGGCCACGGATATTTCCCTTTTGCTTCTTCAACGTGGTGTCATGGGATTTTTTACAACCACCTGAGGGCACAAAGGGCCTCGATTAAACATGCACCCAAAAGGTATCACTTCCAACAGTCCAGGACTCCACTGGAGTGCCAGCCTAGATTTAGTGCTCAAGTCTCTGCAGTGCACCTTAAACACAGAAACCTTAAGACTCAGGACCAACTGAGCCACAACTGGATGAATAATGGTTGGGGGGGGGGGGGGGGGGGGGGAGGCGGGGGGCGGGGGGAGTGCAGACGTAGGCGGGGAGGTGGAGAGAAGGGGATGTAGGGGAATTAACACTAATATAGTAGACAACAATGTTCTGAATTTTCAGTTGGGACACATTATTGGATAGTTCAGGGAGCTCATGCTGAATCTCTCTGTATTACACCTGACCTAAGTGGGCTCAATGCTTCCATTCCTCAACACTGGTACTGTTTACATTAACAAGAGAAAAAGAGACCTTTAAAAAAAAAAATGAAGTTTAACTTTAAAATAAATGCATTTATTTTCAATACCAAAAACCTTTCACACTAACTAGCAATATTATCCAAACATTAAATAATATTTCTCTAACTCTGCCTGTAGATTTGGTTTATTTTGAATTGATAACAAATAAATATAACCCCAGAAGGTAGCATTAATTACAGCTAGTGTTGCTCCAATGAAAGACAATAAGTTCAAGTGTTGCCTCACCTTTAAATCTATTAACAATGTATTGGACTGAACTGTGCTTCACACCATTGATTGTTGCAATACAGGTGTACGTCCCCTCTTTGAAGAGGCCACTGAATCCTTCTTTATTATTATAGGTGGCAGAAATCATGCTCTTAGTATCAATGTTCCTCAGGGTGACATGGACATCTGGATCAGACACACGACATGGGATTTCTGCAACCTCACCTTCTGCCGCCATGACTATATTTTCAAAATTCGCTGGCGGGATGAAAGGATAGTCGGGATCTGAAAAAAGACCAATGTATTTAACAATAAACTGCTTTGTCAGTGTTTGAAAGGATGACAATTTAAGACGAATGTGGTATAAAGTCAAAATGTATTTGTGATATATTTTACAGGATATCACATTTCTCTAATAACCTACATCAAAAATATTTTGACTGGAATCAGTTTATATAGTACTGGAGAGTATTTTCATTTCACATTAGTACCTTGCACTATTTGCAACCTGTGACTGTCACTTATACACTATAACACTGCTTGTGTTAGAAGAAGAATTTAGACCAAATGCCCATCAGATTTTCAGTAAGAGCTATTACATTGTGCCTCGTTTTCACCACTGAGCTTTTCATGAAGGGAGTCCAGAATTATTCAACTCCAGAATGAACTCTGGATTACAAAACTTTGCACCACTGCCACACCAAGAAGATACCCAGGGACTTTAGCCAGAGCAATGGTTACAGAAAGCCATCTAATTCAAACTGCTAAGTGTTTGGCAGCTAGAAGGTTGTGAAATCAACTAATTTTTCTTGGTTTGACTGGCTTTCAGCTGCTTACAGCCAATTTACAACAGGGAGGTGCAGCCTAGAGAAAAGGAAAAAGTGATGTCATCCAACCTATCACTCATATTTGACTTCTACCAGCCAAGCACAGATCATCCTGGAAAGCATCCAATTCAAACTGTCCTCGCCTTCCAGATAGAGAGGTCACAGTTTTTACATAAACTAGCTGTGGAGAATGCAATAATCTAATTAGAAGAAATTCTGCTTTTATAAATAAATCTTCGGAATAAACAAGAATGCCTCTGACCCTCCTGTCATTCTGAAGCTACTGTTGGATTTTTGAACTGAAGCCTGCATTTCTTAAGTAACAGGCATGTGGTCTTGCAATGTATAGCTGCTCAATTAGCAAGTAAAATGTTAAAACAGCCAAAACAGTTTAACCTACCCCGCCTGGTGGGAAACCGATGTGATCAGATTGTTTAAAAACTGCTGTGTTTTTGCAATAAGGTCAGTGGAGATTCACAATCAGTTTCAGTAGGCATATAATAGAAGGGGGAGTGGATTGTTGTAACCAGGGGGAAAATGGCATAGCAGGGCAGCTGTGGAAACATTAATGATGGAAGCTGAGAGAGATTAAAGGCAGGATGGGAGTCCTTGAAAGCCAGGAAGAATTGAGGGTAGACGATCAGGCCTGGGAGGCAGAGTTGGCAAACCAAGGCTGGTTACAGGAGTTGAGAGCACTGATAACATGATGGGTATTAGCCGTTGTCATCATTTAAGTCTTAGGGAGGGTCGGCGAGGGAGGTCAGGCTGCACATACAACCAGCCCAGGCGGCAAAGAAAATTTATGCTCATCTTTACTTTCCTCTGATATTAGAAGTGGTGTAAGCAGGAAAGCCATGCAATAGTAATGCCACTAATTTTGAAGTCCCATCATGTGTTCTCCCCCCAATTAAAATGTTATTCTCTTTTCAGTCCACAAAATAAAAACCTGAAAGATTCAAAAGTCATGAAATGTGTGTAAGATATTGACTTTCCCGATTGATTTTGGTGACATCCTCCCTGGAGTATCTTTGGCGGGTGTTTATGCTGCCTTTAGGTTTTTCTGGTGTTGGTCCTCTGCAGTTGACTAGCCTGCTGATACTCATCACACATAAGCCAGAAAACAGCATCTGTCAATCTGTACCCCAGAAAAGAGTCAAGACCTTCAGGAGAGGAAGGAAGGAGAAATTTGCTAAGAAATATATACATTTCTTATATCAGAGTCAGTAGAGCTAGCACAAATTTCTGAGATAAACTTTTAGGGGTCTGAACCCAAATCTGAAAAAGGTAGTCAGGTACCCAGGAATTCCAAAGTGAAAGGTAAGTAGCAGTAGCTCCCCTGACAGTTCAGTAGTTTTAGGCAATGCCAAGCATGAAATTGAGCCACTTGGAAGTGCCAGATTCAATCTTCAGTCTGAGTTAGCTGATCTCAGCCAGGTTGTTATAACTGATATCTGTGCTCAGGCTATAGAGGAAGTAAAGAAAATTAACCAAAGTTCCTTTTTGTTGATTGCTCTCCAATAGGTCTTGCTGGAAAGGGTATGTTTGTGAGGCCATGAGTTGCAGCCATGCGAGATCTCAGTTGCAATCCTTGCAATGATTGATAAGCTGCCAGCACTCACTGGATTGGCTCACACTTAAAGAGTGACCACAGGGCTGAGGTACCAAAAAGAGTAAGTTTACCACAGCAGCACAGGACTTTCAGAAGAATTGGGGGGAAACAGTGTGTAGGAGGGATGGGAAAATTGCAGCTAATAAAGCCACTGGCAGTTAAGCATCACAGTTTCTTGTGTACAAACTTGAATTGTTCCCTTACACATCCACGTACCTGGAACAAAAACATAGATATCTCGTCCCTCGATCTCATCATCCTGCTGGAGCGCAGGGTAATAGCAGGTATATATGCCAGTATAGATTCCTGTCGCATTAAGGATCTCAAGCGTTTTCACAAAGTTTCCACTGTTGTTGTTTTCATCTTTGCTACTGATATTCTCCTCATGAGGTTCATAAAATGGCAACTCCCAACCCACTTCATTCTCCCCAGAGCACTTCAGGCTGAACGATGTATGGAGAGCAACTCTTATTTCAGCTTTGTTGGGGTAAACATCTGGTAAGGTTTGGCACTTGGCCAGTTGGGGCCCTAAAAGCAAGAAAAAGGAGTATGGTCGTCATTCATAGAACTAAACAGATACTCTGCTGTGCTCAATTATCTTCTGTCAAGGTTAATTGCTTCAATATCACCATATACAGAACAAAATGCAGTTCAAACATTGGAATGCTCAAACAAGGAATAATCATTTACAGGGCTCCCAAATCCACTTTTTATCCCCACACTTTGGTCTATGAAAGGGCCTCAGTACCATTCACAAGCTGAGGGGATGGGTGAGTGCCCTGGCAGCAGACTTCTACCAGTCAATTTCTTTAACACTCTGCTAGACGGTTCAGGGTAGTGTTTCCAATAAATATCCCCTTTCACAGGCAAGTAACTTGCATCTGCTTGGCTCCTCCCCTGATGGCCTGGCTGAAAATGGAAGGTCACCAAGGCAAGCATTGAATAAGTTACCATAGCACAATCTATAAGTGCACCATTTTAAATTTATAATGGTGCATATTATAAAGAGTGGTAAGGGGAAGTGACTGAGCTACAGGTGATTGAACTATAGAAGCTTTCTCTTTCATGGTATTATCTGAATATGCTGATCTACAAACTAATTGCTTCAATATCACCTCAAACAGAATGAAATGAAGTTCACACATTGGAATGCTCAAACAAGGAATAATCATCTACAGGGCTCCCAAATCTATTTTTCATTCCCAAACAAATTTTATGCCACCAGATCACTAAAAATGTTACTTTTAATTTAATTCCGAGGAAAAAAAACTAAGCTCAAATTATTTGTCATCAATACAAAGTGAATAACAAAAATAGAATGTTGGAATTAATGCAAGCTATGGAAACACATAATGGACCATTTTTCAAATGAATGTATTCAAGGTGAAACCTCACCCACCAGGAGCACATAATCTGTACATTTTTCAACAGATTGTCCTTGATTTTCTGACCAAATGGATGTAAGTCATAGGGAACATGCTTATTAGTTCTTACTATCTATCCTTGGTTGGTAAAGCTCCAAGCCGAAGCATGGCTTTGGAAAATAGAAACTGTTCTCCTAGAACAGTTTTCTAGTTTCCTAGAAAATAGGAAAATATTCTCATTATTGTATGTATTATTCTGATAAGAGCTGAGTGCCATGTAAGGATCAAAACCTAGAACCATCAGAAGAATGTGGCTATTCCCATTACTTTCAGCGCCCCTTACAACCCTCACTTTAGTTCCTCACAATTGCTTTTGTATTGGCTATAGGCAACTTGCCTCAGATGACCAACAAAATTCAATATGGGCATCTGCTGATACGGCCATTAATGAATACAAGGTAAATAAACCCATGTGGTAGAGCTGGCAGAAAAGCCTAGGCTACTTGATGACGGTCACCTCCCTGAGGCTACCATGAGATATTATTGTTTTTGGACAAGGGCAACAGGCTAGGAAAACTGAAAGGTGTGAAGGTGGATAAATCACCTAGACCAGATGGATTACACCCCAGAGTTCTGAAGGAGATAGCTGAAGAGATAGTGCAGGCATTAGTGGTGATCTTTCAGGAATCACTGGAGTCAGGGAGGGTCCCAGATGACTGGAAAATCACTAATGTAACCCCCTTGTTTAAGAAGGGAGTGAGACAAAAGATGGGAAATTACAGACCGATTAGCCTGACCTCGGTCATTGGTAAGATTTTAGAGTCCACTATTAAGGATGAGATTTCAGAATACTTGGAAGTGCATGGTAAAATAGGGCAAAGTCAGCATGGTTTCATCAAGGGGAGGTCATGCCTGACAAATCTGTTAGAATTCTTTGAGGAGGCAACGAGTAGGTTAGACAAAGGAGACCCAATGTATGTTTTCTACCTGGACTTCCAGAAGGCCTTTGACAAGGTGCCACACACGAGGCTGCTCAGTAAGATAAGAGCTCATGGTGTTAGAGGCAAAGTACTAGCATGGATAGAAGATTGGCTGTCTGGCAGAGAGTGGGGATAAGGGGGTCCTTCTCAGGATGGTGGCCGGTGACTAGTAGAGTCCCGCAGGGGTCAGTGTTGGGACCACAACTTTTCACTTTATACATTAATGATCTAGATGAAGGAACTGAGGGCATCCTGGCTAAGTTTGCAGATGATACAAAGATAGGTGGAGGGACAGGTAGTATTGAGGCGGGGAGGCTGCAGAAGGATTTGGACAGGTTAGGAGAATGGGCAAAGAAGTGGCAGATGTAATACAATGTGGGGAAGTGTGAGTTCATGCACTTTGGTAGGAAGAAGAGGCATAGACTATTTTCTAAATGGGGAGAGAATTCAGAAATCTGGAATGCAAAGGGACTTGCAGGTTGAGTCGGTAGTTAGGAAGGCAAATGCAATGATGGCATTTATTTCGAGAGGACTAGAATATAAAAGCAGGGATGTGCTGCTGAGGCTTTATAAGGCTCTGGTCAGACCACATTTAGAATGTTGCGAGCAATTTTGGGCCCTGTATCTCAGGAAGGATGTGCTGGCCCTGGAGAGGGTCCAGGGGAGGTTCACAAGAATGATCCCAGGAATGAAAGGCTTAACATATGAGGAACGGTTGAGGACCCTGGGTCTATACTCGATAGAGTTTAGAAGGATGAGGGGGGATCTGATTGAAACTTACAGAATACTGAAAGGCCTGGATAGTGTGGACGTGGGGAAGATGTTTCCATTAGTAGGAGAGACTAGGACCCGAGGGCACAGCCTCAGAGTAAAGGGAAGACCTTTTAGAACAGAGATGAGGAGAAACTTCTTTAGCCAGAGTGGTGAATCTATGGAATTCATTGCCACAGAAGGCTGTGGAGGCCAGGTCATTGAGTGTATTTAAGACCGAGATAGATAGGTTCTTGATTGGTAAGGGGATCAAAGGGGAGAAGGAGGGAGAATGGGGTTGAGAAACTTATCAGCCATGATTGAATGGCGGAGCAGACTCGATGGGCCGAATGGCCTAATTTCTGCTCCTATGTCTTATTAGTTTGACATTGTATTCCTCCTCCACTTATGAACAGATGTAAAATTCTCCTGAAGGAGCTCAATAACTGACTCATGGTGATGGTCTTATGATTCATAAAATCTGACCCTACAATCCTCAGTGCCTACCCACACACTAAACAAGCAATGGCACTAAGAAGAAATACTATAAAAATCTGCACCAAACCATCTCCTTTTCTTCAAAGGAGGAGAGTACAAGCTCACCCTCCTTGGAGATTTTAATTCCTGAGTAGGCCAGACCCACAACAAACAGAAGGGGGAACATGTTTTCTGTTTCATATTAAGATTTTAAGTCAATTTAATATTTTCAATTGTACTTCACAACCAAAGATGCATTTTTTAAATTTTCACTTAGAACACATGTTGAGATAGTTACCTTTGAAGACTTCCAAGAAGAGACAGTCCACTATCAGGAATATCTTCCAGAATATGCCCATCTTTGTGGAAAATTACTGAAGAAAAAGAAAAAGGAGGCAGTCTGTACATTATTCCAAAAACATTGGTAGATTTTCTATAGCTCATTACTATGGACAATGAATGTTATTTCCCTGCTACATTCAAACAGTAAGAGCCTGTATAACTCACTTGATACCAGGTCACTACCATTCGAGTTACAGCCATTTACCTGATATTACTACTGATTTTCAGAAAATTGCAGAATTATATACACAGGAGTGCATTTAGGGTATGAGAGATTAATTCTAGTTTAAATAGTATTTTGATCTGTAGATCCGCATATTCAGGTAATACCATGGAAGAGAAAGCTTCTGTAGTTCAGTCACTTCCCTTACCACCCTTTGTAATCTGCACCATTATAAATTTAAAATGAATCTTTTCAACTACTTTATAATAGAAACCTATATGGATTGCTTAACCATCTACCTTTATATCAGCCTGTTAACAGATGAAGGCCCTACCCTCAATCAGTTTGGTCTCTGCAAACCCCTTTAGAACCTGAAATACTGCACTTAGATATACTATACGGTATACTATATACGGTAGCCCAAGTAGGAATCATGGCTCTTTATCTCTTCGGCCAACTCGAGCTTGGATTTCTTGAGAAATCTGCTATTTTATAAGATATTCAAAACTGAACCAAACTAAACTGACCTCAACCAGACCTGATCGAACAAGAATTCCTGATACTTTTACTTTCTCTATGTTCTCTCTCTCTCTTAATCAACAAACTATTTTCCTCTCTCTACTTCTCTTTCTGTATCTAATTTGACTCCAATTCACTCCATTTCCCACTCTGTTGTTTATCCTGTGTCTTTCACTATCCATAAACTTCATAGGGTGAGATAAACCATAGTACCCAACGTTCGTGAGGACCCAGATGCCCAATTGGCATTGCTACATCATTATCAACTTGCACTTCTTGTAATTAGCAGTGCAAAATCAAAGCAGCTGAAGGGTGAGGTAAAATAAGCAATTCATAGTGCTTGTCAAGAGATGTGCCACTCCGCCAATTTCTGAGCCAATCATTCCCAAGCACTGTGAGTATAGTATTATAAAAGCTAGACTTGAAAGTCTTGAGAATCTTCAGTTATCCTAAACTTGAGCAGCTGCCCAGTGCTTAGGAGAGAATTACATTTTTAATTTATTCTTTCATGAGATGTGGGCATCGTTGGCAAGGCCAGCATTTGTTGCCCATTCCTAATTGCCTGTGAATTGAGTGGCTTACCAGGCCATTTGAGAACACTGTGGGTCTGGATTCACATTCAGATCAAGCCAGGTAAGCAAAGCAGATTTCTTTCCCTAAAGGACATTAGTGAGCCCAATGGGTTTTAATGACAACGATAGTTTCATAACTTAAACCAGCTTTATAAATTAAATAAAACTCCACCAGCTGCCATGATGGGATTTGAATCCATGTCCCCAGAGCATTAAGCTACTTATCAGGATTACTAGTTCAGTGACATGACCACCATCTTCTCTAGATATCATTCAGCTGATTAAGAGCAACCATTTGTCCTTTGATGCTTTTTTGGGAGGGTCACTGCTTTGCCATCATCAGGCACTCTGTGGTCTTATCCGAACCGGACTTTTCCTTCATTGCCTAATCAGATCGGGCTAATATGCAGCAGCTTGGTTTTGATGCTGTTAGCATCACAGCCAAAAAATCAGAAGGAAATCTGCCCATTCCAAGCAATCCTTCTCATGGGAGATGTACTGTGAGGATTTTGAACATTGCAGCTGGCATAGGATGTGTACCTTATGCGACCACAGTTTGAAAATTAAATAAACTCAGATTTGTCTATTGATCATTTCACAGGGTGTCTCGTTCTTTTTCTCACACCCACAAACTCTGCCTACATTGCCAAAAACACCCACATTCCTACTGGACGCCAGTGCAGAATTTCAGACCTGGACTGTTATTCTTTAGCATTCCACAGGGCATCACCCGTCTAACCTAATGACATTTTACTCTACCAGGTATTTGACATTTTTTTCTCACTATATATTCTCTCAGTTTCTCTTCCTCTGTGTGTAGGATAAAATCAGCTCAACTCAGAAATGCTGAACATATATAACTGAGTGCAGCACATTCAAACAGATGACAACAAAAAGTTATTTTTTTGCAGAATGCCCTTCTTCTCTTTAGGTTTTTTACTTCTTCCTGCAACCACAAGTCTCCAACCATTTGCAGACTGTGATGTCAATGCTGGCTGGAATCAGTTGGTTGAAAGCCCATTGTAGGGATGTGGAAGGGGCATGGTCAGTTTTTCCATTGGTGTAATTCTACCCGCTTGCGATTTGATATGTGTGGCAACGCACATTCTGCAAGCTGAATATGAGCACTGGTCTAGACAAAGGTCCAATACTCCATAGGAAAATGAAACTATATAAGCTGAGTATTACAAGATCATTGTAGATGTAAAAAGAAAATCCACAGAGAATGTAAAGTTGAATAAATGGATTGAATCAATGAATGCATTTATCAGAATCCCATTCAGGGAAGCAGATGGACTGTACACCTTCAGTCCATTCTGTTGGGGCTTTAGTTCTTACCAGCATCAATCTCAGGATGCTCTTATCTCCAAATTGTTTGGTGATCATAGAAGAATTAAAGTCCTCATTCCATATTAATATTTGGTTAAGGATTTCCCTTAATGATTATCAGTTGCAGAGCAGTCAGGCTCATGGTGTCATGAAAGGGTAGAAAGCCACATATGGGACTCAAATTAAATATTCATTTTGGCAAGAGTAAAACATTGTTTACATTGCAATAAGATTAAGTGAAATGTAAATAGTTGGTTGAGGATCACCTACTGAATGGTCTGAACCTCCTACCTAATGAGCACAGTGCAAAGCTCAATGTGGAGTATCATTCATATTCAGCTCCCCTTGATGAGCGAACTTGTGTCGGAAATGGAACATGACCTCTACCCGTGTAAGGAAGGGATCAAGGACACATCTTGTTATAGTCTGGGCTGGGTATGAAGAGTGAAATTTTAAAGCTTGCTGATGATATTAAACTTTTTAATGTAGTAAATAATAAGGAGGATAACAGCGGATTCCAGGACGATGGCGGATACAATCTAATGAAGATAAATGTGAGTTGACGCATTTTGGGAGGAAAATATGAAGACACAGTATAATTTAAATTGACTATTTTGAGGAGAGTGTAAGAACTGAGGCTCCTGGGATACATATACACACATTTTTGAAGGTGGCAGTGCAAGTTGATAAGGCAGCTAAGGAAGTGTGTCAGATACTTGATTTGTAAGCAGGAGCATTGAATATAATAACAAGAGAATCATGCTAAAACTTAACAAATCTCTTTTTAGCTGGAGTATTGTGTACAATTCTGGACACCATACTTTAAGAAGCTATCAAGGTCGTCGAGAGACTGCAAAAGAAGTTTTACGAGAAGTAGTAGCTAATGTCACTGGACTAGTAATCCAGAGGCCCAGGCTAATGTTCCTGGACGTAGGTTCAAATCCCATCATGGCAACTGGTGAAATTTAAATTTAATTAATAAAATATGGAATTATAAAGTTAGTCTCAGTAATAGTGTCTGTGAAACTATCTTCAATCATTGTAAAAACCTACCTGGTTTACTGAACCCCTTGAGGGAAGGAAATCCGTCATCCTTACCTGGTCTGGCCTACTGTGATTCCAGACCCATGCGGTTGGCTCTTAACTGTCCTCTGAAATAGCTGAGCAAGCTACTCAGTTCAAGGGCAATTAGAGATGGGCAACAAATGCTGGCCTTGCCAGTGATGTTCATATCCCATGAAAGAATAAAAAAAAAGCTTTACCAGTATAACACCAGGGATAAGGGACTTTAATTCTGTGGCGAGATTGGAGATGCTGAAACTGTTCTCCTTAGAGCAGAGAAGGTTACAGTAGATTTAATAAGGGTATTCAAATTTATGAGGGGCTTTGTTCAAGCAAATAGGGAGAGACTGTTTACTCTGACAAGTGTATCAGCAGTCATGGATTTTAAATAATTATCAAAAAAGATACAGGGGATATACAGAAATTTTTCTTTGCCGAGATGGTCGTTCAGATTTGGACCACACTACCTGAAAGAGTGGTACAAGCAAACTCCCCAGGAAGTGATTCTGAGGGACAGTACAAATTGTTGATTAGAAAAGGTACCAATTAATTAAGAACAGTCAGTATAGATTTGTTAAGGGAAGGCCATAGCAAATTAATTTGACTGAATTTTTGAGGAGGGTTGATGAGGGTAGTGATGGTCTGGAATGCCCTGCCTGGGGGGGTGGTGGAGGCGGGTTGCCTCATCCTTTAAAAAGTACCTGGATGAGCACTTGGCACGTCATAACATTCAGGGCTATGGGCCAAGTGCTGGTAAATGGGATTTGGTAGGTAAGTCAGGTGTTTCTCACATATCAGTGCAGGCTCGATGGGCCGAAGGGCCTCTTCTGCACTCTGATTCTGTGAACTGTATAAAACACTAGTTAGTCCACAGCTAAAGCGCTATATACAGTTCTGATCACTGTACTACACAAAGGATGCGATCATACTACAGAGCCGATACAGAAGAGGTATACAGGATATTGATGGAATATTTTAGCTAAAATGGATAGGCAGTCATTGAGGGAAGATTTAATGGAGGTGTATAAAGTTATGAGGAGACTAGATGAAATGTAAAGGACCGACCTATTTCGCTCGGCAGAGAGATCAACAATCAGATGGCATAAATTTAAAGGGCAGGATTTTCCTTGTCGGGGACAAAGTTGAAGGGCGGGCATGCACAGGCACACCTCCAATCGGGGGGGCATGGTGCCATTTTACATGGGTGGGCCAATTAAGGCCCGCCCAGCGTGGCACCCACACGGAAGCGCTGTGCGTTCCCTGTGCGGGCAGGGGGGGAGATCCCTAAATCGAGAGTGCACTCTTTCGCATGCGCATGAAAGAGCGCAATCATCTCCCTGAGGCTAAGTGCTGCCTCAGGGAGATCGGCTGTTCTGTGACAAAAATTAAAAATAGAAAAAAAAATTCCTGACATGTCCCCTCGTGTGACACTGTCACATGCATTGGGACATGTCCATAATTTTTACAAAAATGTTAATAAAATGTTTTAAAACCTACATGAAACCTCATGCCGCCTGTGGATGAGGTTTCATGCTTTTTCTAATTCCCACCAGGGCTCCTGGCCTGCCTACTAACCTTAAGGTTGGATGGGCAGGTCCATTAAATTAGCTAAATGACTCTGTCAATGGCCTCAATTGGCGGCGGATTTTGCTGCACTCCCGCCTACCAGAAAATTTAAAAGGAGCGCGGTAACGTCGGGAGTTCCGCCCGACGTCACCGCACGTCATTTTACGTGTCGCTGAGCGGGCCTCGTTCCCCCCGCCACCTTCCCGCCTGCCAATAGGAAAATCCTGCCCAAAGTAATTGGTAAAAGGGTTGGTGGGGGCAGCTGAGGAGAATTTTTATCACCTAGAATGGGGTTTGATCTGGAATTCACTGCCTGAAAGAGTGGTAAAGACAAAAACCCTCGGTGCATTTAAAAAGTGCTTGGAAAGGCAATTGAAGTGCCTTAAACTACAAGGCTAGAGACCTAAAGCTGGCAAGTTGGATTAGGCTAGATCACAGCTGGCCAATTGGCCTCCATCTGTCTGTAAATTTACTATGTTTCTAAATTATGTTTACTGGGCTCATTCCTTGCAATATCAAACTGCCACATTGTGAGACTACCATTTCCAGCAACCCCTTTACGACTTCAGATGAGGTCAGGTTCTGATTCCAAATTTAAACTGCAAGTTCAGTACAGTAAATCCACATTTTAAATTGTTCTGCTTTAAGGTTGGATAGTTGACAGGTCCTGTTTTTGTGTTTAGCGTCGGGAGTTGCATCTTAACATTGTTGCATGCCAGCTCTGACATAGGGTCAAATGACAGCACCTTGCAGCAGCCTTTCCACTACCTGATCTGCTCATGGTTATTACTGACCTTCCCTCTTGCTGACCCTCCCCATCACTGCCATTCCTCCCTCTCACCGACCCTCCCAGTTGATGTTGAACCTCCCTCTCACTGACCCTCTTTCTCTCTGCCTCTCCAGCTTGCAGCTGACCTCTGCAACCCTAAAACTCAAACCTGCTTTTCCTGCCGCTTGCCAGAGAGTTCAGAAGAGGGAAGCAGCGAGAAGAAGGAAGAGTCAGTCAGTGGGAGGGTCGACGAGGAGGCAGGAGGGTCAGTGAGAGGGAGGGTTGATGAAGAGGCAGGTGGGCCCGTGAGAGAGATCATATGAGTATAAGAACATAAGAAGTAGGAACAGGGGTAGACCATTCAGCCTCTTGAGCCTGCTCCGTCATTCAATAAGATCATGGCTGATCTTCTTGTGTTTCGATTTCCATATTCCCATCTAACCCCGATAACCTTTGATTCCCTTGACTAACAAGGACCTATCTACCTCTGCCTTAAAAATATTCAATGACCCCACTTCAACTCTCCGAGAGAAAAAAATTCTCCTCATCTCTGTCCTAAAAGGGTGACCCCTAATTTTAAAACAGTGCCCCCTAGCTCTGGACTCACCCACAAGAAGAAACATCCTTTCCATGTCCACCTTGCATTTACATCCTTCCTTAAATAAGGAGACCAAAACTGCACAATGTTCAAGGTGCAGTCTCACCAATGCCCTGTATAACTGAAGCATAACACCCTTACTTTTATGTTCAATCCCTCTTGTAATAAAGGATAGCTTTCCGTTAGCCTTCTTAATTACTTGCTGTACCTGCATGCTAACTTTTTGTGACACATATACTAGAACACCTAGACCCCTCTGCAGCCATTCTCCATTTAAGTAATATTCTTTTTTGTTCTTCCTGCCAAAGTGAACAACTTCACATTTTCCCACATTAAACTCCATTTGCCAGATCTTTACCCACTCACTCAACCTACCTATATCCATCTGCAACCTCATGTCCTTTTCACAACATACTTTCCCACCTATCTTTGTGTCATCAGAAAATTTAGCTACCATGCCTTCACTCCCCTTATCTAAGTCACTGATGTAAATCATAAAAAATTGAGACCCCTGTACAGATTCCTGTGGGACGCTACTCGTCACATCCTGCCAATCAGAAAAAGACCCATTTATGCATACTCTCTGCTTTCTGCCAGCCAGCCAATCTTCTATCCATGCTAATATGTTACCCAATACACTATGAGCTTTTATTTTCCGTAATAATCTTTGATGTGGCACCTTATCAAATGCCTTCTGGAAATCCAAGTACAGTATGTCTACAGGCTTCCCTTTATCACTGCGCATGTTACTCCTTCAAAAAACTCCAATAAATTGGTTGAACATAATTTTCCTTCACAAAACCATACTGACTCTTCCCAATTGCTTTGAGCTCTTCTAAGTGCCCAGCTTTATCCTCCTTAATGATCAATTCTAATAACTTCCCCATGACAGACATCAAGCTAACTGGCCTATGATTCCTTGTTTTCTGCCTCCCTCCCTTCCTGAATAGAGGGGTTATATTTGCTACTTTCCAAACTGATGGAACCTTTCTAGAATCTAGTGAATTTTGAAAAATTAACACCAGCGCATCAACTACCTCATTAGCCACCTCTTTTAAGACCCTGGGATGTAGTCCATCAGGACCTGGAGACTTGCCAGCCCACAGCTCCATCAATTTGCACAGTACCATTTCCCTAGTGATTTCAATTTCACCAAGGACGCAGGAGGGTCAGTAAGAGGGAGGGTCAATGAGGAGGCAGGAGGGTCAGTGAGGGGGCAGGTCAGCAAGAAGGTGAAAGGTTTGGCAACAGGGAGGGTCAACAAGGGGGTGGGTCAGCAAGAGGGAGGAACAGCGAGCACAACTGGCGGCAACCAGGAGGGTCAGGGAGTAGGACAAGCAGCAAGCCGGAGCGCTGGGCAGCGGGAGAGGCAGCAAGCCGGAGCGCTGGGCAGCGGGAGAGGCAGCAAGCCGGAGCGCTGGGCAGCGGGAGAGGCAGCAAGCCGGAGCGCTGGGCAGCGGGAGAGGCAGCAAGCCGGAGCGCTGGGCAGCGGGAGAGGCAGCAAGCCGGAGCGCTGGGCAGCGGGAGAGGCAGCAAGCCGGAGTGCTGGGCAGCGGGAGAGGCAGCAAGCCAAAGGGTTGGGGAGCAGGAAAGGTAGCAAGCCAGGCAGACAGTGAGCCGGAGAATTGGCATGCTGGAGGTGAGTAGAAAGAGTCAGCATATTTCATTTTCTATTTATTTTGAAAGTTATTTCATTTACAAATATGGGAATTTAGCAATGTCAAGTATTTCAACTTACAGGGTATAATGTTTAATGCTTTCACTGATGAGAAAGGTCCAACTGAACCCAACGACAGATTTACATTAGTTATAATGGGAAAATCTAATGCATTAAACATTGTTTCATTTAAAGTTGAACTTTTCAGGAACACACCTACACATCTTAAACAAGGACTTGCTGTACCAGTGCGAAGTGGAAATGAACAAACAGTGAGAGTAAATGCACTTAACTGCAACCTTAAAAACCCTGGGTTGATCTGCAGCAAATCAAATGGATGTTGAGCAGATTACAAAGGAGCCTGAAGATGACAAAAGCTGCCATTTCATTGCATTTGGTCTGGTAGTGGAGCTTCTCACTTGCAGCTCTGACAGCTAGCAGAAATTTTCAGGATGTAACATAGAGGAGTAGGCCATTTGGCCTGCTTCACCATTCAAACAGATCATCTTCTTCTATGCCATTTTTTCCCCATTACCCCCATAGCCCTTAATATCATCAGCATCCAGAAATCTATTGGTTTTTGTTTTGAAGATGCTCAATGATTGAGCTTCCACAACCTCTCCACCCCCAGTCGAGAATTCCAAAGATTCAGCACTCTCTGAATGAAGAAATTCTCCCTCACCTCAGTCATTCTTCAGAGCATAATTATGGTAGGAGCTCACTCTGAATTATTCTTCTAAAATTGCAGTTCTTAATTTACATCCAGTTTAAGCAGAAAACTATTCCAATTGGAAAACACAGGGTGTTTTAGTTATGACATAGTGAGCTGATCATGAACTCAATGGTGTCATTTCCTGTATGTGAGACATGCAAGCTGACATCCATTTTGAAAACTCCATTAATTTTGTAAACCTGACTTTAACCTAAAATACAGCTCTTATCTTTTATCTTGCATGGTCTTCATCACAAACTAAAGTGTGCGAAATAGAAAGGAAGTACTTCTTTGATTTTGTGAAGAAATCTGGGAGCCCTCAGTTTATATCATTCTTCAAAATAAATAGTACACCAAGTCTGATATATTATGTTTATGAAAAAATAGGGCTTATTAGGAAATGTAATATATTCAGCTTGTATTCAGACTGCTAATCAGTTAATTAGAATACAACATCAACATTTTAGTAACTTGGCTCTTTTTGGACAAGTTCCCCAGAGCTGGAACTCCTATTAAAGAACAGTCAAAAATATCACCATAGATGGCCACCTGAAACAATAATTGCATTGAGTTTAGCAAAGCACAGCAGGATTTTCAATTATAATTCACATGCAACATTCAAATACTGGATGCAC
Source organism: Carcharodon carcharias (assembly GCF_017639515.1). Lineage (NCBI taxonomy): Eukaryota > Metazoa > Chordata > Chondrichthyes > Lamniformes > Lamnidae > Carcharodon > Carcharodon carcharias. The sequence goes on along the minus strand of NC_054467.1, from coordinate 152,570,582 downwards.
CAGTACTAGCCACTTTTTGACCTGGTCATTCTGGCATCTAGCTTCAATCCAATAATTTACTCTGCGATTGCTACTGGTTTTTGCATCATCGGACCTTCTTGTATGAGGAACCATCAGCCCGAACACCCCGCTAAGTGCTGTACATAAACACTTACATATCTCTACATCTACGCGTGCACAGAATATGTATAAGTGCATGAGACATGTGTGAATGATTGTGCAGAGATGAAAGTATATCTGTGTCCAGGGGACCTGTTTGTGCATATGGAGACTTGTAAAAGAGAATCAATTACAATTTAACATTATCCCACAAAGTTACCAGTCACAAAAATTCAACTATCAATGCTTACAAAGTGATCATCTTGTACTAGAACGTTTGGTAAATTTGTTGTTTAAACTTACACAGTTCCTACTATCTCATTCAATGCTATCCTGTGTGTAGCACAATAGGTTCTTTTATTTGAAGAATGGTGACCCCACTATAATCTTTTAGCGGAAAGGCAAAATAAGGTCTGAAAATGAAGCAGCATTTGATAAGAGGGGAGAGGATAGGAAACTGTCAATCATTACAATCCTTGAACAAACAAATGGACTTTAGGAAGTATTTCATTTTATTGTACTGATAATTGCTGAACGCATTTAGTTAAAACCTCAAAAATCAAATACCAACCCATACTCCCTGTTAAAGGATGCAACGCATCACTCAATAATAGCATTAAGAAATAGGTTCCCTAAAGCCATTTCACTGATCTGTATTTCCGCTTCGATTGTGCTACAGTAATACCCATAAATTAAATTAAAGATACCATAGATACCATGTTTTGAGTTTTATTTAATTGTTTTGATTGACTGATAGCCTGGATCTGAAAGCTCCAGTAAGGTAATAGTTCTCGATTATACTATGACCAGAAAAAAACAATCTCCTCTATTAGTTGTGACATATTAGAGTGTAATACTCTGAAAGTATTGCTTGAAGAGCAAGAGACTCAAGAACAAAGGAAAAGGGAAGAATAGGACTTACATTTATTAAGTTCAGGTTCCAGGCTTGATCTCCATTGAGAGCAGCTTCCTACAAAGGACAAGTTTCCCCAGGCTCAGCCAGGCGATCTTTAGAAGAGGAAGACCTTGGCGTGGTCGGTGAGAAGGATACTGCCCACCCAATCTCCAACCCCATCCACCCCCTCTCCACCCAACCTCCCTCTCCAAAACCCCATCTCCTACTGGATTGAGAAAGCCATGGTAGCGATTACGTCTGTGGTAATGAATGCAGACAGAAACAATTCAGGGAATAGACTCAGCAAACACTGTTGAGCAATGAGTAATCTAGTAACTCTCTAGACTCAGTGTGCTGGGCACAATTTCAAAGTTTGCGGATGATACAAAACTTGGAAGTATTGTGAACTGTGAGGAGGATAGTGTGAGGAGGATAGAACTTCAAAAAAATATATACAATTTGGTGGAATGGGTGGCAGATGAAGGTCAATGCAGAGAAATATGAAATGATTCATTTTCTAGCCTCAGCTAGAGTATTGTGTCCAGTTCTGGATGCCACACTTTAGGAAGAATGTGAAGGCACTAGGGAGGGTGCAGAAAGGTTTCACAAGAATGGTTTCAGAGATGAGGAACTTCAGTTATGAAGATCGATTGGAAAAGTTGGAGGAAAGAAAGTGAGAGGAGATTTGATGGCGGTATTCAAAATCATGAGGGGTCTGGACAGAGTAGCTAGGGAGAAACTGTTCCCAGTCATGAAAGGATCAAGAATGAGAGGGCACAGATTTAAAGTAATTAGTAAAAAAAGCAAAAGTGATAGGGGAAAACTCACACAGCTAGCGGTTAGGATCTGGAATTCACTGTCGGAGTGTGGTGGACGCAGGTTCAATTGAACCATTGAGGGAATTAGACTGTTATCTAAAAAGGAACAATGTACAGGGTTACAGGGAGAGGCAGGGGAATGGCACTAAATGAGTTGCTCATTCTGAGAACCTGTATGGACACGATGGGGTGTCCTTCTGCACTGTAACAATTCTGTGATTCTGACTCCCCAAAGCCTGATCACTATCGATGAGGCACAAGTCAGGAGTGTGATGGAATACTCTCCATTTGTTAGATGAATCCAGCTCCAACAACCCTCAAAAATTTCAACACCATCCAGGACAAAGCAATCCGCTTGATTGGCACCCCATCCATCATCTTCAATATTCACTCCTTTCACCACCGATGCACAGTAGCAGCAGTGTGTACCATCTGCAAGATTCACTGCAGCAACTCACCAAGACTTCTTAGACAGCACCTTCTAAACCTGCAACCTCTGCCACCTAGAAGGCAGCAGATGCACGGGAACACCACCACCATGAAGTTCCCCTCCAAGCCATTCACCATCCTGATTTGCAACTATATCACTGTTCCTTCACTCTCGCTGGGTCAAGAATCTGGAACTTCCCTCCTAACAGCACTATGGTTGTACCCACAACACATGGACTGTATTGGTTCAAGGCAGTGGCTCACCAGTACCTGCTCAAGGGCAATTAGGGTTAGGCAATAAATGCTGGTCGAGCCAGCGATACCCACATCCCATGAAAGACTGGAAAAATGCAAGTAGATCCGAAAATTGACAAAGTTTTACCACAGCTTGTATCAGCTTTCAATCACATTCACAGGCATTAGTTAATGCAGTGCATGTACTCATTCACTGTTACACCCAGTATTACAGAGTCATTTCAAATTGGTTCATCCTGCCTATCTACGTTAACTCTTAGAAGGTCAGCAGTTCCACTTCTGCAATATAATATAGCAATCTACAGTATATGCTTAGGGCATGAGTTAGTGCCCATGAATCTACATGAGTGATGGGGTTGGGGGGGGAGAGTGTGCTATGAATAACCAAATTGTAGACTTGTGTTATGAGATCCAGATTTACCTTATCATCAGTAGGCTGGGAACTACAACTCCCAGCATGCCTCAGGAGTTCCTGCGCTTGCATGGACCAGGAGTGGCCTACACATGCGCAGCACAGCGCTTTAGAGTTCTCAGGGCACCTGTGTGAAACAGAAAAGAAGAAACAGCGCAAATACAGCGATCATGTGATCTGGAGCAGGCAACCATAATCAGAAAGAGTCCTAGGCATGGGGCAGGGAAACGCCCCAGCTAAGAAGAAAGAGGCGCAGTGAAAAAGGCTACAAACAGAAAAAGGGCGACAGTCGGCAGACTTTAAGTGGAGAGGGCTCAGGAAAAGCCCTGACAACTGAAGAGGGCTTAGAAGGAGCCCTAGAGATTGAAGAAGGCAGTAAAATGTTGATGACTCCATGCTGGGGTCATTGAGGCAAAGCCCTTTGGGGCAGACGTATTCTGCTCGGTGCAGCCAAAGAGCTGAAGTTGTGCTTATGAATTAGTGCTTGAGTGCATGCTTGGGAATCCAAGGGAACAGAATCTAGGAAGACAAGATTGTGAGGTGAGCCATCATTGAGGCCATCTGAGTTGGAGTGACTTTTGGAGAGAATTCCAAGGCAAGATCTTTGAAGGTGAAGACTGGATTCCCTCGTGAGATAGACAGAGTTTCAGTGAGATTGGTTGACTCACAATTTTACTGACATCTGGATGGATTGTTGAGAAATCCATGGACGCATCATCCACTTATTTTGCAGTGTGGTGTGTTCAACCACAGTTTGCCTGTTAATTCACATGTACCTCATATTAACCATGAACGATAGAGTGTAAGGTAGATATTGTAAATTGTTTTATCTTTCTGACCTTGTATAGTGAAGTTTATTTCTGTTTGTTCAAAACCTGTAGAATCCCGTGGCTTTATTTTCTTAACAAGTGTCTTAAATCTCAAACTTTTCCTACTTTAAACAAAAAGTTACTGGTCCCTAACAAGAATCGTACCAAAAAGCTCGGGTGTCTGGTCAAGGATTGTGACACTTGTTTAATAAAGAATCAGTTTCCATTTTCATTACACATACAGCACACCAGAAATGTCCTGCAATGGTAAAATTCTGATGACCACTGTGCTTGCTGTAGCGAGGTATCTAACCTCTATTGTTCCATGGTTAATTCCTATAATTATACTATAATAAGAGTATATAGGATGGGGGGAGATTAGGGGCATTGGGTAGAAATTCAAATATATTAGAAATGAATAGATTGTGCCAACTTTCAACTATTCAAACAATATAATATGAAGCAACAACAACTTGCATTTACCTAGCACCTTTCACATTGTAAAATGTCCCAAGGAACTCACAGCAGCATTTGCAAACAAAATTTGACATCAAGGCACATAAGGACATGTTAGGGATATCTAGCAAAATTATAACCTTTGATGGTGTATTTCTATTTCACTAGAATACTGACAAATGTGTCCCTCTCCTTAGTGTCAGGTCAGGTATGAATTTCATCTCATCCTCTTCCCTTACATCAGCTTACAGGAAAATTACGACTCCCCTACCGCTGCCCCACCCCCCTCTTCCCACGAACTAGGATTCTGTACATTCCTGTTTGGATCCTGCTTGGCATAACATCGTCTGTAATTATTTAGCAGGTGATTGGTGAATGAAAGGAAAATCTCTAACACAATAAATCTGGTAAACTGGCAATATACTGACCCCACCCCCCACCCAGAGACAGCATTTGCAGACAAGGTCCCCAGACCTTGAATGCACATCATCCACAACATTACATCCTCTCTCACTTTGATCTTAGAGCACAGTCACAAAACTGTGATCAAAATCACAGCTAGGTTGCAGAATCAAGCAGATAAATGCAGGCAATTATTCACTCAAATGAAACTAAAATCTGAATTCAGAATTGTCGATTTGTATTGCGGGGGTGGGAGGTTGTGATGGGAGATTTCTTCAATTGGTTTGGGCTGCACTGAATGTAGCTTCTGTAATGTTACACAGAAAAAAATCTTGAAATATATGCTTAACCAAATTGCACTTTCTTTACTATACATTTAGTAAACGTGCCTTAATTTTTGCCAGCCAGGATTCGACGTATGAGGGTTTGGGACTGAGGCTAGATAATCAATTTCTTAGCACTTTTGCAGCTGCATTTTCAGTCAAATCATTGCAAATTTAGTACTAGCTCACTTATGCATAGATTCATTTAAATAGTATTATTGATATTAATGATATTGCTATAATGTCAATTATAGCATTACCATTTAAATAGATTGTTTTACTATGAACTTACAAATTCAAAAGATGATTCCAGCGCTGCAGCAGGCCATTCGCCTCATCGTGTCAGTGCAGAATCTCTGCTGGACCAACTCGGCAGCCCCATTTGCGTGCCCTTTCCCCCTAGTCTTGCAATCTTTTTATCGCTCTTTAGATAATTATCCAATTCTCTTTTGAAAGCCACAGTTGAATCTGCCTCCATCACACTCTCACGAGGTGCATTCCAGACCCTAACCACTCACTGCTGTATAAAACAGCTTTTCTTCACATCGCCTTTGGTTCAAACTGCGTTCTGCCAGAAAGCGATAAGGAGCCCATTGAGAACTTCGCTGGAAAAGCAGGAAAAGGAACGGTGGAAAGTGTAAATTTTCACACTGCGGGAGATTGTCCACGAGGGGGCGCTGTGTCTCCATTGAACAGCAGTCTGGATGCAGCAGGGTGTTGTCTAAACAGTTAGGGTACAAACCAACCCCCACCCTATCATTTAGAAAGGCAGTAGACGCACAAAAGTTCTTTGCACAGACACAACATCCTACTCTAACTGTATATTTTGCTGTATATATTTACTTTCAACACTGTAATTTTGTACTTTTTCCTAACGTGGCTATGCTACTGTATTTGCAGTTTAGCCTCTGAAAGGGGAAACAACCCGTCAACGTGTTACAATGTTAGCCAAATAAATCTATATAACTCCGGCCCAGTAAAAATAAAAGTCCAAAAGCAAAACCTCCACATTATGTGAAGGGCAGCACATTAAAAAGCACCCCTTCCTAATAAGTAAAATGCATGTACCTTGAAGAAAATTCTAATTAATCTGTTTAATCATTTATTGGATTATCAGATTAACGTCGTTTTGGCTTTTCCAAACCAAATAAACAGAAATCCTCATCCTTTGTAACAGATGGTTTATAACGGGAACCCATTGCACAGGAAAGTGGGGGAACAAAAAGCCTTTCTTACATACAAAGGGGGCTTTCCAAAAACAGAGGCGATTCGCCCGTGGGTGTCCCAGTAACCAGCCCGAAAAAATGTATTTTTTTTAAACTATTTCTGAGAAACCGAGCAAACAAACAAAATAAACGGTCAGATTTTTGAACTAAATTTCAATCATGAGCACGTGTTATTAACTTCCCCATTATTAACTTTTCTTGCCATCGAGCTTTGGAGAAGTGGGAGTATTTCCTCACTTTAAAACACAGGCTCAGAGAGCAAGTAGAAACGGCTATTTTAGTTTCAAGATATACTCTGTCCCTTAGATGAATGCTAACTAAAAATTGTGAGCATGAAATAAGCAGGGTTGTTTACAAACACTGAACACTTTCGGAGATCCTGGCGCTGTGGGATTACCATAGAAGTGCTTGCATTACTGCATCAAACTAAAGTATGGCTCTCTGATACATCTGAGAACATATAATTCTCTCAACAACTTTCAAGCAAAGCCCAGTGAAGCACGCCAGATTTTAAAATTTTCATTAATTGTAATTAAAGTTTATATTATTCGTGTTTCCCAATAACCTGCGTGGATTAAATGGGTGTACATGTGTAGTCTAGCAAACTAGCTATTGCTGCGCTAGCGAGGTAATATCAGTAATCTGTCTGTCAATATTATGTCATTTATTGTCAGTGTTAGTTTTGTTCTGCCTCTCTGATCTGTTGTAACTCGCCAGAGCATTGAGGGCACCGAATCCTTATAGTCTATGACTAGTGTCCGTTTTTCTAAATAGTAGCCCATGAGTGTATCGCTCCCCCCGATGCAGACACGAGTAACAATCTCACTGTGATATCACAGAGACAACAATGAGTGGAAACAATCCTTGTCAATTCGATTACCCCCTGGAAATGTCACTTCCTGGAATCGTTATTACCATTTATTCGCAGTCAGCAGGGAACGAGAGTGGCGCAAATGAGTTACTTATTGTTCAATCCCACCTGCAATTCTGCCCTGGTCCAGAGGGGGAGTGATAGGTGTACGCATGGGGCTTTATTTACATGTATGCAAATTTATATTCTATTTACTTGTGCAGGCGAAAGTGAGATGCGCAGCGAGGGATCAAGCTGGTGTACGTTATTATATTAGGGATATATGTGCACACACATTATGTTCTTGAAATATTTTGATCTGTATGGGCGAAAATAAATACAACCAATTTTCCCATCATGCGTGTTAATCTGTGGGAGGCCGCCATTTGTCTTGCTGCCGTGACACTTTTAAACCTCTTTTAATGGTTGCAAGATGTGAGTTGAACAGAAAGTGATATATTCAGCATTTAAATTATTTATCCAATATTCTTCACTGCAAACAACGTGCCCTTTGAAGAAGACAAAGACAAAACTTGATAAACACGTTTAATTTCATCCATGCTACAGAGAAATAATAACACGCCCACAAGCATCTTGCAGAGCTATAGGGTCGATGCCACTCAGTTCTACCTTTAGGCAATTCAAGCTTACACAGGTTGGGGTTTTTGATTTGGAACCCAACAGCTTGTGATTTGTAGTGAAAAAATTGATCCCCCACCCTGCTATTCGCATCTTGCCTGCCAGAGGCTGTTCACGGGGAAATGAGGTGCCCTGTGCAAAGAGGGTTCACACTATCTGTGCAGAGTGTAACCCCGAGTGCTTTTGGAGACTATTTGAGTTCTGTCTGAAACGTTGCACTGCTTACTGTAGTAAAAGTCTGACACAATCCCTGTATTTATTTATCAGATTCTGCGAACCGCCCTTGAATGTTCAACTTCTGGAGTCCATCAAAAAAGGGCTGTAGACTCCAGGGTGACAAGGGCAGAACCAAAACCACCGCCAAATCCTACATTCAATCCCTCACAAACTTAGATTGGGCAAAGCGCACCTCTCTCATGTTACAAATGAAGGAAGGGTCTGTTCAGTGAAACCCCTCCTCGGCTTCTTTGAGCTGGCAACTTGAATAGGTTAAGGAGCAACTCTCCTCTTCCAGTCCGAACTTCTGAGAAAGTGACTTGCATCACTCGCTGGTTTGAACCCCGGTTAGAAATCTTACTCAACACAGCCAGGGGTTAATAAAGGATTGATCTCTTCTCACAGAATCAAACTACATGACCACAGGATCACCATCGTTTAAAAAAAAAACAGGTTATAATGGTTTATAAAAGTCGCCTAAAGGGATCAAACTGAGACAAACAGAAAGGGTTTCCCTGGGAGAGAAATTGTTTTATCAAGATAGTCTTACAGAAGCTCCATTGTTTCAGACTTTACATATCTAAATAATGCTGCCCCTTAAAGTGCCAGCTACCAACAGAGCACGGATAGCCGCTCTCTGCGCGGTTTCTTTAATCGCCTTGGCTCCCGTTAACCCTTCCAGTGCCACCGAGCACAGCTCCGGTTCCTCCGACCCTCCCGCTGCGTTTTGGCACTGGGAAAAGACACAGAGCTTCGGGCCAAATGGCTGCTTGTTCGCCCGTCTGCTGCTTTTCAATCTCCTGTGCGAAAATCTGGCACAATTTGGGAGAGAATGACAGGAAAGGGAAGGGTGTGTATGGGGGGAGGGGGTGTTGGGGAGAGATTGCACCGTGAATCTCGGACCCAGGAAAAGGGGAACCGTGCGGCTGGGCAAGCGGAGCTGGGGAACTCCGAAATTAAATGCTGTGTTTTTTTAAAGATAAGTCCCGAAGTGGAAGAGCGGGGAAACATATAATAGATTACAGATGTATTACAGAGGGGGAGAGAGGAGGGAGAAATAGAGAGAGAGAGAGAGAGAGGGTAAGATAGTGGACGTGTGTGAGGGGGAAAGAGAGGGGAATAGATGGGAGAGTGGGGGTAAAGACGGCAACTCGGACAGAATTAACTGCGGGGAAAAGCTCACGGCTTATTGATCATTCCCATCGACATGGATAAAGGGTTGAATGAAGGAGAGATATATTGAGAGTGGGTTGTAAGTGGAAATAGAGCCAAGTGATGAAGAGCGAGGTGAATAGAAAATCAACAAAGAGACAGAACTAAAATAAAGCACTGTTTGATTCTTACCTCGATTGCCCCAATGCCACTTTCCCTTCTCGCCCCAGCGATAGTTTCACACAAACCTCCCGGTATCGCCTCGCTTCACAGACTGTCTAACTTTGCTGGCACACTTCTTCTTTCCTTCCTGTTTACGTGATTCATCCGCATGGCAGGGGCTCCTGAACAATCCCAAAATCTCTCCCTCCGCCACCCTCGATCCTAGGACAGCGGAGTATTCCCCCAAAAAAGCCTCTATTTCGTTCGAAATACCTTAAATCCCTGACGCAGGCACCCGATGGCTTCCACAGTGAGCGCCAATGTGTTTGTCATTACAGAATTTACGCAATGGAGCCATCAGCTTAAAGGGCTGTCCAAGTAAAATGCAGCGGGCGGGCTAACGTGACACAACAGGGTCCAGGGAACACTTCCCCCACCCCACAGCAACACAGCACAAACATGCCACAGTCCCAGATAAGCAGTTCACTTCCAAACTCAAACGCGCACCCAAGTCAAAGAAACGCACAATTTTCACACACCATTCCTTGCCAAAGTCAACAGTCTTCTGAAAGCAGTCGGCGATATGAATACAACCAGCTCAAGGCTCTCTCAAAGAATAAAGTCGGAACAATTCTACAAGTGTTTGGATGTTTGTGTCCATCCAGGCTGGGCGAAGGCAGCTCTGGTCCCAAGCTGGGTTCCCCGTCCCTCCTCTGGAACGCTTTGCTTTACACAAGGAGATAAAACAAACTACCTCCCCCTTAATAAATCTAGATCTCGCACCTCCCCCCCCCACCCCCCCTTAATAAATTGATCTCGCCCCCTCCTTTCCCTTACCTTGCTCAAAGTGGAAAATCCACAAAGTCCAATTCCAACCCGTGGCAACATGTACAATTTAACACTGGAGCTGAGCTCAGGTTGTTAATGGGCGCAAGGAACGGCGGCTTGTAATTGATTCAATGTTGCAGTCCATCCTTCCAAAAACCTAATCATCTGCTCTAAGTAAATAACTGTCAGGAAATGAAGTCCCTGTGGTCGCTTCAGAATAAGAGTCGGCAGCTTTCAGTCAGCGCTTGGAGCCCTGTTGCTTTCTGGCTGTGAAGGTTGGGCCTCCGAAACTCTTAACCACTCAGGGCACAGTCACATCCAGGCCTGGGTTGCTCAGAAAGTTGCCATATGTGCTTTTTGAAGAAAGTTTTATATGGAGGGATTTTTTTTTCTCTTTTGCATACCCCCCCCCCCCCCCCCCACCTTGTGAGAATGCGCTCACGGACTGCTGCTCCTTATGAATGGGTTTCCATCTCATACTAAGCCGCTGCTGAATTGTTGGCCATAAGTGCTCAGTACCCTTACAGAAAGTACAGAAATGAAAACTGCCTGAAGTTGAGGGGGAATTGGGCGAGTTTATTTGGGGGTGAGGGGAAGAACTGCAGAGAAAGCTTTTATTTTTCAACCACAACGAATCTGCAGAGAGAAGTGCAGATTGTTTTAGGGTTAGAGAAAAACAGGCATTCCTTAACACTGGGTATAATTATTCACGATGTGGTGAACCGATCGCTTTAAATAATGACATAAAACAACTTCCATCGGTGAAAAGAGGAGGCGCCCTTGTTCTGTATGGGGAGGGGGGTGTATTGCCCAGATCTGAGGCGCTGCCAACAATTGCCTCGTCTCTTTGCATTGAAAACCCCAATTTGGATACACGATATGGTCATTCTAAAATGTCTGTTTGTCTAGCAGGCTTGGCCTGTCCCTCTTCAGCAGGGGCAGATCGTCACTGGGGCAAAAACAGCCCAAGGAGTGGGGAGGGGAGAGCGGGTGGGGGGTGGGGGGAGATATTGAAATAAGACGGGGGAGTTGTAAACGAGTGTAAAGTACGTGCTTGCTCTGGGTGTCCGCTAGAAGGAGCGGCTTGGTTAGTTCTCCTGTTATTTTTTTTTGTTGCTCTGTGCTGTTTCTCATCTTGCCTCCAGCCGCTAGCTGCAGTAATATATCTTCAACTCTGTGAGTACAGGCCAACTATTACTTCCACATGTGCTTCAGGAAATCATTGGAGGCAACAGCGAGGCCAATCTGGGGAGCCTCGCAGAGATACCGTATTACTCCGAAAGCACTCGTTATCTGGGACACATTGGAATGTTTTTGATGTAAACATGGGCATGTTATCAAGTAATAGTGACTGTACGTGCGCTGATCAATAGGCTGGGCTTTCAACCAGGAAAAGTTCTAGGTGTTTTTGCATCTGTATTTTTTTGTCTCCCCGTCCTCTCTTTCTATCGACTTTTTCTGACCCCTTTTGCCTTCTGTGTACTTCACTGTTTTTCTCGCTCCTTTTCTCTCGGCTTTGTCCAGTGTTCAGTCTTTCTGTTTGTATATGCGCGAGGTTTGTTCAACGATTTTCAAATTAGGAAATTAACTAAGTTTCTTTTAGTTGTCCTTTAACGTCCAACTCCGTTAGCTTGCAGGCAATCTGTGAATGAGAATGAGCCGTTGCGATTAGAGTGCAGTTATATTACAAGTATAGCCTATTATATTGGGTTGTACATTGTTGGATAGACGGAATGATACTTTGTTTCCAAGTGAGTGAATTATTGCATCCTGAAAGCCATTACTGGCCCTTGCAAACATACAGATGACTGTCGGGTTAATTCGTACAGTACATGGATGAAGCGCAGAACAAACTTGATGCAAAGCGAAGGTGGGACATTTGTTGCTGGGCTACTAAAATGCCATTTGCCAGCACTCGGTCACCCCCTGCGCCTCGACCCAGGCCCATACCCCTCGGCGTACTGAGCTGCGGAATTGTCCAGGGCAGTTTGGAGGAGTGTGACCTCCAGTGACCAGCCTACCTCTCCAGCTCCTCACAGTGAGCCTGGCAGGATGTTCAGTAGCCATCAGTGCCCTGGACACTGCAGACCTGTCTGACTCGGGTATCAGTCATGGAGGTTCTAATTTCAACATCTCACCATTAAACGTGTCACCTTGAAGGCAATTCAACTCTAGAGGGGCACCCTCGACCCCCTCACCTTGGGAGGATGCTCACAGTAGTTCGGGTGGATGAAAGCAAAGGTTGACAAGATTGGCTGGGGAGATAATTTGTCCCTTGATGGGGCTTAACTATGGGTTTCTATGGAACTCATTGCCACAGAAGGCTGTGGAGGCCAGGTCATTGAGTATATTTAGGACCGAGATAGATAGGTTCTTGATTGGTAAGGGGATCAAAGGTTACGGGGAGAAGGCGGGAGAAGGGGGTTGAGAATCAACCATGATTGAATAGCGGAGCAGACTCGATGGGCCGAATGGCCTAATTTCTGCTCCTATGTCTTATGGTCTTAACTGAGGCTCCTCATTGCCCTAGTATAGAGGGCCCCTCGCATTTGCTGCTGTGCATCTGAGCACAAGGGGCAGGAACACGGCACATAGGTGTAAACCTGCCTTACCATCTGTCCTTGTTCTGTTCTCACCTAACCCCAGAGCAATACTTGCGTTTTGGATTGGGATATTTTTGTGGTCGTGCACAAACATGTTAGGAAAACAGTGGCGCAGAATGTTTCTTCATAGATCAGGGGAAATGCTAGCGTTATTGTGCACTCGACCAATCCAGATATGTATCGATACGCTATAGATAAAGGGCCCAGGTCTGCAATGGTACATATAGCTTCACACAAACAGTCGACAGCACAATCCTGTAAATCTTTGAAGATGACACTCCAATCGAACACAAATAAACCGAATGCTTTCTCTTCGTCAAGTTTGATCCTGAACATCACGGGTACAGTCATTGTTTTTATAGACAGTCTGAGACGAGGCGACACCCTAGATTTCACTCCATTCCCTTCGATAACATGCAATTTGCTGCCTGGGTCCACACTCCGGCGGCTAGCTGGAATTCATTTTCCATCTGTATTGTGACCTTGTTCAAAATGGATGTTTCGATGTGCATCTCTTTTAAGCAAATAAATCTGCCCCAAACGACAGCATTACAGAACGGAAATCAAAGGATCGACCTGTTTCTCATCACCCAGGTCGATGAAGATGCAGTTTCCTGGTGGGCCCGCAGCCAGCAAGAGCGGAGCCTGTCACTCACGGGAGAATGAGCAATGACCCTGGCTGCTTTGAGCCCACCTAACTGTAATTACCAGTCTCATTCCAACCATCTCTGGTTCGCGCTCCTCAACAAACATTTCGCAAAAAAAACGGCTCCCCTGTGTGAGAAGTTATTTGCAGATCTTGAGAGTTTGGCACAAGGGCTTTGTGCCTGAAACACAATTACCCCTCTCCTTGCAGCTAATCTGCTCCATTTAATTTAATGAGAGAAGACAAACTCATTTCATTGCCTCGATTTTTATCATGGCAGTATCGAAAAACATTTCACCAGGTATTTGCGAATCCCTTTATTTAAAGCAACCCCTTCACTTTTCGTTCCTTTTGCCTAGCGCGGTTTGATCAGTAAGTCGGAGCAGCTGGAGTCAGTTCCTGACAGTGGAGTGAATAAATCTACCGGGAAAAGCAATTAAAGAAACTGCCCAACAAGCAGGGTAGCTCTGTGTGGTCCTAATGGGTAAAGGGAGGGTAAAAATGTCTCCCAAATTGACAGGTCTGTTTGTTTATTTGTTTCTTATCAGGCCATACGTCTGATAGAAAGCGTTAAAATGCACACCATATGTGTCCCTCGATGGCTTGCTGAGGGTCCTCCCTCAGTCACCTCAATGCCAGCTCCCCTGACCATATGTCACACAGCGCTGGCAGACAAAATGACCAATCACAATGAGCACACACCATGTCGAATGTTTTTGTCGAATATTCAGTAAAACATTAGCTTCCTGCACTATTACAGGCCAGCCTCTGTGTCATATCGTAGCTACAGCCCCTGCAGTGAGTGTTGTTCCTCTATTCAGGGCAAATCATTTGCTCCATATGAATAATGCCTGAAGCTGGGGATTGGGGGAGGGGATGTTTTATTATTTTTTTGTGTGTAAAGTTTGAAGTTGCAAACTAGACGGAGTTGTGAGTGTGAGCGCAGGACTCCACTGTAAGCTTGCGACCCCATCTTTAAAAAGTACAGTTTTACAGGCTGATGCTCGCTCATGCTTAACATTTACAACAAGTAGCTCCATGATTTCCAATGTGCAGACTCGCTTTTATGACCATAATCGATCAGGTTTGTTTCGGAGTTTAAGTGGTTTGTCAGCTCTAGGGTATCTGTAATTTGATGCTGACTGAAATTGGGTCTTTACCATTCCCAGACTCGCTCCTGAAGGTGGTAGTTGAACTAATTTTCAGTGGCACTGTCCCAATATCTCTGCTGGTGCTGAATTTCCCCAACTTGATCAGTCTAGGTCATGATAATGTAGGAATAAATTAACTATTTAGTTAGGGAGAGGAACAAACATTTTCATATCGACTAGCTGCCCCTATTGGTATCCTCATTGCATCCTTCAACCCTCCTTTCTGCAGGAAGGCACCTACTTGGCTGCAAACTATCGTCCTGTCTGTTTTCATCACGAATATTCTTCAGTCGGTAACAGTGGCCGAGCCACTAACTCAATTTTAAGAAGCGGTGCTTTTTAATGTCTTTTCACATTAGACCACGAGTTGTAGTATTTTCTGAAGAAGAGTCAGATGGTCTCGAAACGTTAACTCTCTCTCTCTCTATAGATGCTGCTAGACCTGCTGAGCTTTTCCAGCATTTTCCGTTTATTTCAGGTTTCCAGCATCCGCAGTATTTTGCTTTTATGATTGTAGTATTTTCTGGGAGTGAGGAATGGGTAAAGGCCATCTCCCATCTAACTCATTCTACCGTAATCCAGATCACTGGTTAACCCTTCAATATAAACTAGAATACCATTCATTAATGCCATTCTCTCTTCAACCATTTTGCGTTTTTATTCAATATTCCGACTAATATTTCTGGAGCATATGCATATGGCTTTTCTCATGTTGAAAGTTTTGTGAGCTGCAGATTGATTGGGGCTGAACATTGGGACTGATCGATGGTATAATTCAAGAATCACACCCTGAAGTATCTACCTGGTGCATTAAAGTCAAATAGTATGAGGCTGCCCCCCTCCCCCGTCCCCCAACGACCGCCCAATCCCCACTCCCAGTTCCCTGCCAGGAGGTTATCTCGCCATCGGTTGAATTTGGCAGGTGTAAATATAACTCCTATCTGCTATAAATCCCGGATTTAGAAAATACTGAAATAATCTGTCGAGGCGCTTGGACGCTGTATAAATTTAGCATTAGCTTGTTATGAATTCTCTTAGAAAGCTGGATATCAACTTGTAGCCAAGTGGAGTGGAACTTTGGGCATGAATGTGGAGAGCTCCCTCTCTCTCTCTCCCTCTCTATCGACTGGGTGCGAGCCGCAGCCTGCAGTATAACTCAGTACTTCAGACTCTACATATGACAAACGAGCAGCGGTAGCGCGATGCAGCGACAGTTTTCCTTGTATCCCGAAGATCTACTGCTATCCTCGGATGCAAACTGAGTCCTGCCCATTCTCGGTGCTTACCCGGGGTCCCAGTGCTGATTCGATTACTTCTAACGGTCAGAACAAGCTCGAAGCCTGTCCACAAGTGTTGCGAAATGTAGCATTACACGAAATACTTTTTATATCGAAAAACAGCAAGTTGAATAGGGTTCTGAGGTAAATCGGAATGTAAACAAATAGAAGGCAGCATAATGGGTGTGATAGATATATGTAGGCAGATAGATCCGTAAGTGATAGTCAAAGAGAGATTAAAAAAAAGCGATAGGCAACAGGGCGACTGACAGACCGATATAAATCGTGTCTGAATATCAGGTGTTGAATGTCATCGTGACTATCGACGGTTTACAGGTTATTTACCAAATCTAGGAAGGAATGTTACCCAATCCGAAAAGTATGGGGTTAATTCATTTAATATGAAATCCAGTAGATAAATTTGGCCTCATTACAACGTGTTGCCTAAGAATTACAGTGTTCTTGTGAGTTTGTAACACATTTTGTATTGCATCGCTCGTTGTATTATTTAGAACTACGAGCTAAAGGATTCAGTAAAGGGAGAGATAAAACGGTGCTCACAAAACAGGGCAGCGACTGTAAAGTCGACAGCCTGAATGAACACTAACAAGACAATGGCATTGCTGAGCTTGGCACATTTCTGGGTGACTAAAGAGATGTCTGCCTCTCAGAACCATGACATTCTGACCTTCCAGCTCTGCATTTGTTATTTCCCGATGTAAGAGTTCCGGGTACGGACTGTCTATTTTGCTAAATACCTGGCGCAATAATCATCACAAAATTGTAGGAATTTTGGCTTAATTGTATAAATGTGGCAACGGCCTATTGTCATTTCGCAATGATTTTTACGCGAATTGATGTAATTAATCGAGTTACACAATGGGTGAATCCATTCAGAAATTATGTTTACTCTAGTGCTTTGCAAAGTCAAATCCAACAAAAGAATTAGATGAGGCACCAGACAGCTGATAAGGAGCCCAAGTGGACCCATGTATTATGGGTTCTATTGTAGTGTGTATACGTGGAGTGTAAAAGAAACAGCAGCACTTATCTAAGTAGTTAAGGGGGATGCGATTTGGATTTTGAAGCATTCTATCAGCCATAGAGACATGTTGCTGTGGAATGTGCAATGTGTTTGCATTGTTTCATATCTTAAATTACAGACGGCAAATATAAATTGCAATCCATGGAATCAGAAGAAAACAGTTCATAGTAAAACAGACAGAAGATGGACGTGTGTATCATTAAAATGTACATCTTTATACTTTCGTGTTCGAGTTTCTTCATTCGGACTTTGTATCTTTATTCCGCTCCATCCCCTTTGTCAATCCTGAAATGTATGTCCTTTCGCGGTGCTGAAGATACCTATATCTTCACGGAGATCGCCTCTGTTGTTAAATAGCAGAAAACGAACAAACCCAGTTGTATTTAGTAAATCTCGGGTGACGTGGCCCGGGTCCCGTTGTTGTGTAGATTAGCAATGTAGGAGTCCCTGGTCCCTGTGCGTCCGATTGAATTGTACCAGACTGCCCGCCTTAGCGCTTGCTGGTGACTGCAGACGCTGTTCAATGTGATCAGATGATGACCAGCAGAGGACGCCTGAGTCCGGCAGACACATTACTGATGTGGAGGAGCTTCTGGAGGATGTGCGGCTGCAGGAGCGAATGGTCGGTACTCTTGTGTCTGAAAAAACAGATGAAAATCTGTTCTTCGTTGACACTGGAGCTGAAATGAAAAGTTTGCTCCATAATAAAGGAAAATTGAGACACTGCGAACTGATCCAATTCCGCAGCGAGAGCGTTGCAAAGCGCAGAGGAAGGCCCTAGAGTCCTGATACTCGCGTCCTCTCCAAACTCAATTCCACATCGGGGTTTCTCTTTTAATTACAGGAGGGACCTTTACAAAAATAGAATGGAATTTTGAATATTAATGGTTCAGACTTCAATATTGAAGAAGTTCCCCTTAATGTTACTATTCTGTATATTATAACAAGGGTAAATGATCCGCGAGATTGAGAGTTTTGTGGATAGCACATTTATAGGTGTGGTTACCCTGCAGTTTAAGAGTATGCAGACAATCAGGAAGGAACAGGCAGGTAGTGCAGGAGTCCCCAGTGCATCCTGCTTTCCAACCAGTATTCAGTTCTAAATATTGTTGAGAGAGATGGTTCATCTGGGGGGTGTAGCCAGAGGCAAGTCTGTGGCATCATTGCTGGCTCAGCTGTACAGGAGGGTACAAAGACTGGAAAAGTAATAGCCATAGGAGATTCAATGGTTAGGGGAACAGACAAGTGTTTCTGTGGCCACAAATAGGAATCCAGGAATGTGTGTTGCCTCTCTGGTGTCAGGGTCAAGACTGTCACTGAGTGACTGCAGAGCACTGAGGGGGGGGGGGGGGGGGGGGGGGGGGGAGGGTGAACAGCCAGAGGTTGTGGTCCACAAAGGTACGAATGACATAGGCAGAAAGAGGGATGTGGTCCTGCAGGCAGAACTTAGGAAGCTAGGTGGGAAATTGCCTGGCATAACCTCAAAAGTAGTAATCTCAAGATTATTCTCAGTAAAATGCACAAGTGAACATAGAAATAAGAGGATAAAGCAGATGAATGTGTGGCTGGAAATATGGTGCAGGAGGGAGGCTTTAGATTATTGGAACACTGAAACCAGCTCTGGGGGAAATGGGACCTGTACAGGCCGGATGGGTTGCACCTAAACAGAGCCAGGACCAATTTCCTTGCAGGCAATTTGTAGGGAGGTGCTGGTGTAATGGTACTGTTGCTGGACTAGCAATCCAGAGGCCCGGGTTAATGCTCTGGGGACAGGGGTTTGAATCTTGTCATAGCAGATGTGAAATTGAAATCCAATTTTTATAAAAGTCTGATGATGGGTTGTAAAAACCCATCTGGTTCACTGGTGCTCTTTAGGGAAGGAAATCCTTACCTGGTCTGGCCTACATATGACTCCAGACCCATGTGGTTGACTTTAACTGGCCTCTCAATAAGGGCCTAGCCAGTGACGCCTGTATCCCATGTATGAATGTATAATTTTTTAAAATTGCTGTTGCAATTTTTGTAATACAAAAGATGAATACCAAGTTGCAAAGAATGCTGGGAGAGACAGATAATACTAGAGGAGGAAACAATAAGTTATTAGATGGGGGTCAGTGTTAAGGGAGAAAGTAATAAAGTCCAAATCAGGGTTACTGTGTATGCATGTAAATACATGGAGTGGCAAATCAGATTGATGAGTTACAGGCACAGAAATACAAGGGGAAATATGATGTTGATGCTATAACAGAGACTGGCTCAAAGAAAGGGAGGACTGGGTGTTAAATATTCCTGGATAAAAGGTGTTCAGGAGAGGAGGAGGAGGGGTGATGGCATTGATTAAGGTGAAAATTGCAGTGCTAAAGAAAGAGGATGCCCCAGATGAGTCAAGGACAGAATCTATTTGGCCAGAGCTAAGGAACATTGCTCGGTGTAGTCTATAGACCACCAACTACTGGGAAAGATGTAGAGGAACAAATTTGCAAGAAAATTGTAGAGATGCAAATAAAATATGGAGTAATTATAATAGGGGACCATTACTTACCCAGATATAGACTGTGATAGTAATAGTGTAAAAGGGCCGAGAGGGGAAAGATTTGCTGGAGTATGTTCAGGAGAATGTTCTACCACAGTATGTTTCCAGCCCAATGAGAAAGGAGGCACTGCTGGACCTGGTTCTTGGGAATGAGGTAGGCCAAGTAGATCAAGTGTCAGTGGGGGAACATTTAGGGGATAGTGATCATTGTATCATAAGGTTTAGTTGGCTTTGGAAAAGGACAATAAGCCCTCCAGAATAAGAATAATTAAGTGAGAGGAAGCCAACTTCAATGGGTTAAGAATGGATTTGGCCCAGATAAATTGGAATTAAAGATTAGGAGGCAAAACTGTGACTGAACAATGGGCTGCCTTTAAAGATGAGATTGTTCAAATACAGTCAAGGTATACTCCCTCAAAAGTGAAAGATAGGGCAAACAAATCCAGAGCCTGCTGGATGATGAAAGAGATAGAGATTAAGATGAAGCAGAAAATGTGTGCTTATGGCAGATATCAGGTGAATAATACAATTGAGAATGAGGTTGAATATAGAAGGTAAAGATGGGAATTAAAAAAGCAAATGAAGCTAAGAAAGAGTATGAGAAGAGACTGGCAACTAACATAAAAGGGAATCCAAAAGTATTCTATAGGCAGATACAATGAAACCACAATGAGTCAAACTCAGAAGACACAAAATTCCAGTCGAAATCATCAGCCAATCCCATTGGCAGAACAGAAAATTTCACAGAACCATGTTCATGGTAAGCTGAAATTCCACACTGGCTTCTCTGAACTAGCCAAGCTTGGTTAAGTTTGTCATATGACAGTGCTGACCAATCAGAGCAGAGATAGACCACACAAGCGCGTAAAATCATAGAATGCTGGGCAAGCCATCATTTGACATCAAGATCTCCCTGTGAAAAAAACATGCAGAGCCTGTGAGTATGGCTAAACCTGTGAGAAAGTTAAATGTGTTGTTGATCAGAGAGAAGGTGAAATTGATGCAGCAGGTGGAAACCCATGGCATGAAACAGAAAGTGAATGTTGTGAAGGAATGGGAGATTCCACCATAGAGCTTGTCCACAATTATGAAATACAAGGTGAACATCTTGGAATAGTTTGGCAAATAGGCATTGTTTACAACAAGGGAGAGGATGAGAATGGCTACCTATCCCAATGTTGAAGAAGCTCTGTTAACTTGGTTCAAGATAGCCTGAGCAGAGAACATTCCCAACTCTGGTCCAATCCTGGAGGGAAGGGGAGTCACCTTGGCAAAGAAGCTGGGCCACATGGACCATACCTGCAGTGACGGAAGTATGGGCTGATTCAAGACAAGAAACGGCATCATCTTCCACGCAGTAAGCATTGAGGGTGCGGTGGTTACCGCAGCAATAACAAATGATAGGCTCCAAAATGGTCTAGTCCAGGCTTGAACAAATATGCACCATGAGACATTTTTAACATGGATGAAACTGGACTGTTTTACTGTCTTTTGCAGACAACTCTCTGATGTTTAAAGTGAAACGTGCAATGATGGAAAGTGGAACAATGAAATGAGCCATGTTGCTTTGCAAATGTCAAAACTCTACCCACACGGCATGAGGTTAACAAAACTGCCTGGATGACCTCCAGCATGCTTGAGACATAGATCAGGAAAATGGACAAAACATATCAGTGAAAGAAAAGGAAGATTGTCATCATTACACACAGCTGCCTTGCACACCGTGACATCGCTGGCCTCATGAGCATCAAGCTGATGTTCTTGCCTCCCAAAACCATAGCCAAGCTCCAGCCAATGGATCAGGAGGTAATTGGGAACCTGAAAACCCACTACTGATGGCAGCTGATCTGTCAGGTTATTGACGCCATTGTTAAGAAGCGAAGTACAACCCAACTGTTGTAGAGGCCATGTTCCTGATGAACAAAGCATAGAATTGGTGACAGATGCCATAATTACCAATAGCCTCCATCACACTGAGTTCAAACAGGTTATGACTACACAAGACATCGAGAATGAGGAGGAGGAGGCTGAGGCCAACCAACCTTTTCGCTCATCTGCTGGAGGCCAGCACAGAGACAATCATGGATACTCAGGTGGAGGTGAACGATGCCACAAGCTGCACAGGGAACTGACAGATGTAGTACGTTCTTCAACTGGGGAGTCCAAAGAGGCCGATGATCCTGAGGAGTCTGATGAATGCCTGCCCCCTCAGTAGCATGCTTCCCTAGCTGATGCTGCAAAGGCTATAGAGAAACTTTGGGATTTCACACCAAAGCACGAAAACACCGGAAACATGTTTGGCTGCATTGATGATGTAGCAAACTGTATCGCTCAGGTCTAAAGCCATCACACCAAGCAGAGAAAGATCACAGAGATTTTCCAAAAGTAACTCCTGACATTTTTCAATGCAAAGCTCCAGCCTTTTCCAAGGTCAGGCCATTGTAAGGTGTGAACAAATTAAATAAAGGATTTTTCACACATTTACTGCTTTACTGTATTTTCATTTGTCATTTGAATCTGTTGCTTTTGACACAGGCCATGTTTTTAGGCATATCAGGTCACACAGAGATGCGTTCATGTGGGAATGGGGTCTCCTCGACTATCACAAAGCTTCACTTAACATGAATGTCTGGGTGGATCCTCTGGGATTCGAGTCAACAGGATTTTATTGTAAATCATAAAAGAGTGGTAAGAGGAAGAGTGTGGCCAACTGGGGATCAAAAAGGGGATTTACACATGGAGGCAGGGGGCATGGCTGAGGTATTACATGAA
This sequence comes from Carcharodon carcharias, assembly GCF_017639515.1. NCBI lineage: Eukaryota > Metazoa > Chordata > Chondrichthyes > Lamniformes > Lamnidae > Carcharodon > Carcharodon carcharias. The sequence continues at coordinate 152,548,584 of NC_054467.1, read as the reverse complement.
TACTCTGTATCTGTCTTTACCAAGGAAGAAGATGATGCCCAGGTCACGGTGAACAAGGAGGTAGTTCAGGTATTTCAAGGGTTTAAAATTGATAAGGATGAGGTGTTGGACGGGCGATCTGTATTTAATGTTGATATGGCACCAGGACCGGATGAGATCCATCCAAGGATAATGAATGAGTTAAGAGAGGAAATTGTGAAGGCACTGGCCATAACTTTCCAATCTTCCTTAAAGTCAGAGATGGAGCCAGAGGATGGAGAATTGCAAATGTTGCACCCTTGTTCAAAAAAGGGTGTAAAGATAAGCCCAGCAACAATAGGCAAGTCAGTTTAAACTGTTTAAACTCGGTGGTGGGGAAGCTTTAAGAAATGTTAATTTGGGACAACATAATAGTCAAATGAGGGCAAATTAAGACAAGCCAACATGGATTTGTTAAGGACAAATTATGTTTAACTAACATGCTTGAGGTTTTGATGTGGTAACAGAGGGGCTTGATGATGTAATGCTGTTGATGTGGCATATATAGACTTCCATGGGCATTTGATAAAGTGTCACACAATGAATTTGTGAGCAAAGCTAGCTTTCATTAAATAAAAGGGACAGTAGCTACGTGGATACAATGTTCGCTGAGAGACAAGGAGTAAAGGGTCATGGTAAACAATTGTTTTTTGGGCTGGAAGAAGGTTTACAGTGGAGTTCCCCAGGGATCAATCTTAGGACTCCTGCTCTTCCTGTTAAATATTAATGATGCAAACCTTGGTGTCCAAAGCCCAATTTCAAAATTTACACATAATATGAAACTTGGAAGTATTGTGAGCCATCAGGATGATAGTGTTTTTTTTTAACGTGATCTGGGTACCTCTGGCTAGGCCAGCATTTATTGTCCATCCCTAGTTGCCCTTGAAAAGGAGATGGCAAACTGCTTTCTTGAACCACTGCAGTCCATGTGATGTGGGTACAACCACAGTGCTGTTGGGGAAGGAGTTCCAGGATTTTGACACAGCGACACTGAAGGAACAGCGATATATTTCCAAGCCAGGATGGTGAGTGGCTTGGAGGGGAACTTCCAGGTAGTGGTGTTTCCATGTGTCTGCAGCCCTTGCCCTTCTGTATGGTCATGGGTTTAGAAGGTGCTGCCTAAGGAGACTTGGGGAGTTTATGCAGTGCATCTTGTGAATGGTACACACTGCTGCCTCTGTGCGTTGCGTTGGAGGGAGTGAGTGTTTGTGGAATGGATGCCAATGAAGCAGGTTGCTTTGCCTGGATGGTGTCAAGCTTCTTGAGTGTTGTTGGAGCTGCACTCATCCAGGCAAGTGGGGAGTATTCCATCATGCTCCTGACTTTGCCTTGTAGATTGTGGATGTGCTCTGGGGAGTCAGGAGGTGAGTTACTCGCCACAGGATTCCTAGCCTCTGACCTGCTCTTGTAGCCACAGTATTTATATGGCTAGTCCAGTTCAGTTTCTGGTCAATGGTAACCCCCAGGATGTTGATATTGGGGATTCAGCAATGGTAATGTCATTGAATATCAAGGGGCAATGTTTAGATTTTCTCTTGTTGGAGATAGTCATTGCCTGACACTTGTGTGGCATGAATGTTACTTGCCACTTGTCAGCCCAAGCTTGGATATTGTCCAGGTCTTGCTGCATTTGGACGTGGACTGCTTCAGTATCTGAGGAGTCGTGAATGGTGCTGAACATTTTGCAATCATCGGCGACCATCTCCACTTCTGACCTCATGGTAGAAGGAAGGTCATTGAAGCAGCTGAAGGTGATTGGGTCTAGGAAACTACCCCGAGGAACACCTGCGGTGATGTCATGGAGCTGAGTGGATTGACCCCCAACAACCGCAATCATTTCCATTGTGCCTGGTATGACTCCAACCAGCAGAGAGTTTTCCCCCGATTCCCATTGACTCCAGTTTTGATAGGGCTCCTTGATGCCACACTCAGTCAAATGCAGCCTTGATGTCAAGGGCAGTCCATGTTTGAACCAAGGCTGTAATGAGGTCAGGAACTGAGTGGCCCTGGTGGAACCCAAAGTGGGCATCAGTGAGCAGGTTATTGCTGAACAAGCGCCACTTGATAGCACTGTTGATGACCCCTTCCATTACTTTACTGATGATCAAGAGTAGACCAATGGGGTGGTAATTGGTCGGGTTGGATTTGTTCTGTTTTTTGTGTACAGGATATACTTGTGTAATTTTCCACATTGCCAGGTAGATGCCAGTGTTGTAGCTGTACTGGACTTTGCAGGATTGACAGGGCTGGGTTTGCTGTTGTCGTTTCCAGTGCCTAAGTCAATGCCAGGTGGCCTGTCTGGTTTCATTCCTTTTTTGTGACTTTGTAGTGGTTTAGTCGCTTGCTTGGCCATTTCAGAAGCATTTAAGAGTCAACCACATTGCTGTGGGTCTGGAGTCACATGTAGGCCAGACCAGGTGAGGGCGACAGATGGGTTTTTACAACAATCAAAATCATTAGACTTTCAATTCTAGGTTTTTATTGAATTCAAATTCCACCATCTGCTGTGGCGAGATTCGAACCCAGGTCCCCAGAACATTACCCTAGGTCTCTGGATTACCAGTCCACAGCACTGCCCAAAACAGCATTGGCAGGTTGGTGGAATTGACAGGTAAATGGCAGATGAAATTTATTGTAGAGAAGTGTGAATTGCTACATTTCGGTCAGAAGGGTAAGGGACAATATAAAACAAAGGATATAACTGTAAAGGGGGTGCAGGAGCAGAGGGACCTGGCTGTATATGTGCATTAGCATTGAAGGTGACAGGGCAGGTTGAGAGAATGGTTAATAAAGCTTACAGCATCCGGAGCTTTACCAATAGTGGCATAGAGTACAAAATTAAGGCAGTTATGTTAAACTTGTATAAAACACTGGTTCCGCCTCAACTGGAGTATTGTATCCTGTTCTGAGCACCACATTTTAGGAAGGATGTGAAGGCATTGGAAGAGTGCAGAAAAGATTCACGAGAATGGTTCCAGGGATGAGGAACTTCAGTTATGAAGATAGATTGGACATGTTAGGACTGTTTTCCTTGGAGAAGAGGTGGTTGAGAGGAGATTTAATAGAGGTATTCAAAATCATGAGATGTCTGGACAGAGTAGATAGTCATAAACTGTTCCAAATGGTGAAAAGGTCAAGAGGCAGATTTAAGGTAATTGGCAAACGATGCAATGGGGACATGAGGAAAATCTTTATCATGCAGCGAGTGGTTAGGATCTGGACTGCACGGCCTGAAAGCGTAGTGGAGACAGGTTCAGTTAAAGCTTTCAAAGGGGAATCGGATCATTATCAGAAAAGGAAAAGTTTGCAGGGCTGCTGGGAAAAGGCAGGGGGAGTGGCACTTAGTTAACTGCTCCTCTGGAGGGTCAGCACAGACATAATGGGCCAAATTACCTCCTTCTGTGTTGTAACCATTCTGTGATTCTATGATGCCATGACTAAATATTTAATCTCATGTTATAAAATTAAATGTATTGCCCCATAATTAGTTTAATCCACATGGTCATTAAACATCAATTAAGGAAGTGTTTAATGTTTTATACAGCTGTTAAAACTACAGAAACCTGTTTATTATTCAGGACAAAGCGATCTCCAATGATGCTGCTCATGAACATAAACAGGAGTTATGTCACTTCTGTCTGTATTATATCACATTAACAGTTGTTAGCCTTGTGTTTGTACTGTAGTTACGTCCAACATATATTTTCAGTTAATTCTCAGGATGTGGGATATTGTTGACGAGATCAGCATTAATTGCCCTTTGATTGCCCTTGAGAAGGTGGTGATGGGCCTTCTCCTCGAAATGTTGCAGTCCAGCAATCTCTAGTGAATCTTGTGGCCTAGGCTGCCTAGTTCACAGCTGGCTGGAGAAAATACTGATGCTGGATTATTGTGAGGACTGGTCTTGCTCCCTTGCCGAAAGTTCAGTGGGAGATGGACGGAGCCAGCTCGACTGGCCATCTCCAGGTACTCCTTATTTATGTTTATCACTACGGGAAATTCAAGATCTTTCAGCTGGGGTGAAGTGACAAGTTGAGGCTGAGAACTTAGATCATTTGCGATCGAACATGAGTAACCGGATTGCCAGAGATTTTCATATTATCTCTGGAAGATGTAAGAATTTCAGATATTATTGTTGCAGTATAAACCATCGATTGTAAGGTACCAAAATGTCACAATCATGATAAAGTAAGGACATTTCAAGAATATTATTACAACTAGTCAGTCTCCAGTGGTGTTGCACACGGAGAGTCAAGACCAAATGCAGTCTTCAGATTAACTGCTTTAGATGGCAAGGCAGCAAATAGACCAGGGTAAAGGGAGGACTGCAATGGTGGAGAACACAAGGAAAGTGGATTGATTTGGGGAGAAGATAGAGCAGGGATAGAGGCAGTGGGTATACGGATGAAGACAAGATGAGCAAATTGCAGAGCCAAAAGAAAGCAATAGTAGGCCCAAAGAAAGTGGTCTAAATCTGGCAATAACCACAGGAGCTGTTGGAAGTAAGCAAATCAGAAATAAAGGACACAGAATGGCAGTGATGACAGATGGCTATTTCCTCTCGTATGAGTGAATGGACAATGGACAAATTCTAGCCCCAGGGTACTAATTTCCTCAGATATGGGGCATCAGAGGAGCCAAGAGGTCAAGGAGGGCTAAGGTCAGGACAATTGGGTTTGCTCTGCTATGGCCATTATAGTTAGCAAATGATCATGGACAAAGCCATTGCAAAAACAAAATCAAATTTAAAATAAAGCCTAACAAGCAATTGTAAATCACTAGATTGACCTTTGGTGTGCCCCATGTTTAGACTGGACCTGGGAGCTCTAGAGTGCCACTGATGGCTGGAGAATAGATGGCTGTATAGTAAAAATAATAAATATGGACACATGAATTTATAATGGAGAATTGATCTCAATGTGGCAAAAAAAAACATTGATGACATCAGAAAGTAAGGTTTACAAGCAGAAAATGTGTGTAGATGCAAGTATTTTAAAATAATATACAATCATTAGAATCATAAAATTATAGCATGGTTATAACACAGAAGGACATTTGGCCCATCATGTTTGTGCTGGCTGTCTGAAGGAGCAATTCATTTAGCGCCATTCCCCCATCTTCTACCCATAGCCCTGCTCATTCTTCTTTATCAGATGATAATCCAAATCCTTCTTGAAAGCTCCGATTGACCTTGGCTGGAATGTTACATGCACACCAGCATCAGGCGTGTATGGTGGTATGAGCGGACAATAGGGCAAGAAGGTTAAAAACTGGTTTCACAATGTCATGAAACCAGTTTGCGATCGTCCGCTCAGCCGGGCTGCGTTCTCTGCCATTGGACATCGGGACCCTCATTGGAATACATCTGCATATCTTTATAAGGCCAGCCCATCAGACTCAACCCAATCACTGGAACTTCCGCCCACATTGGCAGGAAAGCACGCCGACGTGTTCCACAACAGCATATATAAGGCGTGCACTTGGCAGGCTGCAATTTGCTCAAGGCTTCAAGATTTGTTTGCCTACCGTGTTTCAGGTAGCACTCGCAGTCATCTATCAGCACCAGGCTTCACAGGCAGCACCACATCACTTTTAGGGGGGTTCACGGGCAGGTGTCTACCTATCAGACTAGCCATATGTGAATGGATTTTTAATGGCAGCAGGGCGAGGGCTTGGTTGGGGAAGGGAGAGAAGTGGCCTCAGGCAAGGGAAGAGACTGCAGGGCGAGGGCTGTACTGGGGAAGGAGGGTATCCCAGGGTGTGTGTCGGGGCACATGTTGATCTGTGCAAGTGGCCCCAAGATGGTGAGGGCCAAGGAGGCAGTCTCCAGAGGAGATGAGGCCAGATGGACATGAGGGTATGTGTGCGAGAATGGGTGGCGATGTTCCTTGAACTGGCAGTGAATGTGTGATGGGCTTGAGTGTGTGAGTTTAGACTGATGAGATGGTTGTCATACTCTGGCAGCGCGGATAAGATCATTCATCCTCTATCTGTTTTGTATGGCCAACCTCTTCTGTGCAGCATTGGCACCAATCACCACTGCCAGCTCCTACCAAACCGGAGTATTAATGCTGCTGCCCCTGCTGCGGCTAGAGGGGAGTAGGGGACATCACAGCAGGCCTCCATGGCGTCCAAAATGCACTTGAGGGCTGCAGTATTCTTGCCTTTCGGGACCATGTCCTCTTTGCTGCAGTCCTGGGCTGGAAACACTGGGCACAGCTGTACTTTAAATCTGGTGCCTGGCGTGATGAAGCAGGCGATTTGGAGCCAGCCCTCCAACAAAAAAGTGTGTATCCCAGAAATGCATTATTAATGCAGCGTGTTTGAGATGATATAGTGTGAAAACCTGCCATCATAACTACACTTAGTGCAAATCTGGGACAATTTCGTCTATTGTCTCTGCCACACTCTCAGGCAGCACATTCCAGATCCTAACCACTTGCTGCAGCCTCTCAGCCATCTTTTCTCTAGGAAAAACAGTCCTAACTCCTGCAATCTATCTGCATAACTGAAGTTCCTCTTCCCTGGAATCGTTCCTGTGAACATTTTCTGAGCCCTCTCCAATGCCTTCACATCCTTCCTAAAATGCAGCACCCAGAACTAGATGCAATACTCCAGCTGAGACCAAACTAGTGACTTATACAAGGTCAACGTAGCCTCCCTGCTCCTGTGCTCTATGCCTCTATTAATAAAGCCCAGGATACTGTATGCTCTGTCCTGCCACCTTCAGTAACTTCTGTACATATCCACCCATGTTCCTCTGCTCCTGCACCTCCTTTAGAGTTGTACTCTCTATTTCATACTATCTCTCCATGTTCTTTCTACCAAAATTAACCACTTCATAATTCTCTGCATTGAACCTCATCTGTCACCTGTCCCCCCATTCCACTGACTTGTCTATGTCCTTTAGAAGTTCTACACTATCCCCCTTCTTTGTATCATCTGCAAACTTTGAAATTGTACCCTGTACACCAAGATCGATGTCATTAACATATACCAAGAAAAGCAAGTGTCCCAACACTGACACCTGGGGAACTCCACTATAAACCTTCTTCCAGCCCAAAAAACATCCATTAACGCTGCTCTCTGTTTGCTGCCACTCAGCCAATTCCATATCCACGTTGTGCTGTCCCTTATATTCCATAAGCTATAACTTCACTCACAAATCTGTTGTGGGACACTTATCAAAGGTTATCAAAGGTCACCTTCCTGCAGTGCATCTTGTAGATGGTACACACTGCTGCTACTGTGCGTTGGTGGTGGAGGGAGTGAACGTTTGTGGGTGTGGTGCCAGTCAAGTGGACTGCTTTGTCCTGGATGATGACAAGCTTCTTAAGTGTTGTGGGAGCTGCACTTACCCGGGCAAGTGGGGAGTATTCCATCATGTTCCTGACTTGTGGATGGTAGAGAGGATTTGAGGAGTCAGGACTTACTCACCGCAGGATTCCTAGCCACTGACCTGCTCTTGTAGCCACAGTATTTATATGGCTAGTCCAGTTCAGTTTCTAGTCAATGGTAATGCACAGGATGTTGATAGTGGGGGTTCAGTAATGGTAATGCCATTGAACAGCAAGGGGTGATGGTTGGATTGTCTCTTGTTGGAGATGGTCATTGCCCGGCACTTGTGCGGTGCAAATGTTACTTGCCACTTGTCAGCCCAAGCCTGGATATTGTCCAGGTCTTGCTGTATTTGGACATGGGCTGCTTCAGTATCTGAGGAGCCATGAAGGGTGCTGAACATCATGCAAACATCAGTGAACATCTTCACTTCTGACCTTATGATGGAAGGAAGGTCATTGATGAAGCAGCTGAAGATGATTAGGCCATGGATACTACCCTGAGGAACTCCTGCAGTGATGTCCTGGAGCTGAGATGATTGACCTCAACAACCACGACCGTCTTCCTTTGTGCCAGGTATGACTCCAACCAGTGGAGAGTTTTCATCCTAATTTTCATTGACTCCAGTTTTGCTAAGGCTCCTTAATGCCACATTCAGTTGAATGTGGCTTTGATGTCAGGGGCCGTCACTCTCATCTCACCTCGGGAGCTCAGCTCTTTTGTCCATGTTTGAACCAAGGCTGTAATGAGGTCAGGAGCTGAGTGGCTCTGGCAGAACCCGAACTGGGCATCAGTGAGCAGGTTGTTGCTAAGCAAGTGCCGCTTGATAGCACTGTTGATGACACCTTGCATTATTTTACTGATGGTCGAGAGTAGACTGATGGGGCAGTAATTGGCCAGGTTGGATGTGTCCTGTTTTTTTGTGAACAGGACATAACTGGGCAATTTTCTACATAGCTAGGTAGATGCCAGTGTTGTAGCTGTACTGGGATCAGCTTGGTTAGGGGCGTGGCAAGTTCTGGAGTACAAGTCTTCAGTGCTATTTCTGGAATATTGTCAGGGCTCATAGCCTTTGCAGTATCCAGTGCCTTCAGCCATTTCTTGATATCATGTGGAGTGGATCGAATTGGCTAAAGACTGGCATCTGTGATGCTGGGGAACTCCAGAGGAGGCTGAGGTGTATCATCCATTCGACACTTCTGGCTGGAGATTGTAGCAAATGTTTCGGCCTTATCATTTGCACTGATGTGCTACGCTTCCCTATCATTAAGGGTGGGGATATTTGTGAAACCTCCTCCCCCACTGAGTTGTTTAATTGTCCACCACCATTCACGACTGGATGTGGCAGGATTGCAGAGCTTAGATCTGATCCATTGGTTGTGGGGTCGCTTAGCTCTGTCTATCACTTGCTGCTTATGTTGTTTGACAAGCAGTCCTGTTCCACCAGCCTCCGCATTCAAAGGATCATCCTCCGCCATTTCCGCCAACTCCAGCGTGATGCCACTACCAAACACATCTTCCCTTCACCCCCCCTGTCAGCATTCCGTAGGGATCGTTCCCTCCGGGACACCCTGGTCCACTCCTCCATCACCCCCTACTCCTCAACCCCCACCTATGGCACCTCCCCATGCCCACGCAAAAGATGTAACACCTGCTCCTTCACTTCCTCTCTCCTCACCGTCCAAGGGCCCAAACACTCCTTTCAAGTGAAGCAATATTTCACTTGCATTTCCCCCAACTTAGTCTACTGCATTCGTTGCTCCCAATGCGGTCTCCTCTACATTGGAGAGACCAAACGTAAACTGGGCGACCGCTTTGCAGAACACCTGCGGTCTGTCCGCAAGAATGACCCAAACCTCCCTGTCGCTTGCCATTTCAACACTCCACCCTGCTCTCTTGCCCACATGTCTGACCTTGGCTTGCTGCATTGTTCCAGTGAAGCCCAACGCAAACTGGAGGAACAACACCTCATCTTCCGACTAGGCACTTTACAGCCTTCCGAACTGAATATTGAATTCAACAACTTTAGGTCCTGAACTCCTTCCTCCATCCCCACCCCTTTCTTTTTCTTCCCCCTTCCTTTTGTTTTTTGCCAATAAATTATATAGATTTTTCTTTTTCCCACCTATTTCCATTATTTTTAAATATTTTTAAATCTTTTATGCTCCCCCCACCCCCACTAGAGCTATACCTTGAGTGCCCTACCATCCATTCTTAATTAGCACATTCGTTTAGATATATATCACCAACTTCAACACCTATGTGTTCTTTTGTTCTGTTGTCTGTGACATCTTTTGATGATCTGCTTCTATCACTGCTTGCTTGTCCCTACAACCACACCCCCCCTCCACTTCTCTCCCCCCACCCAACCCACCCACGCCCCACACACACAAACACACCTTAAACCAGCTTATATTTCACCCCTTTTCTATTTCTACTTAGTTCTGTCGAAGGGTCATGAGGACTCGAAACGTCAACTCTTTTCTTCTCCGCCGATGCTGCCAGACCTGCTGAGTTTTTCCAGGTAATTCTGTTTTAGTCCTGTGTTATAGCTTTACCAGGTTGACACCTCATTTTTTGGTATACCTGGTGCTGCTCCTGGCATGCCCTCCTGCACTCTCCATTGATACCCTAGCTTGTTGGTAATGGTAGAGTGAGGGATATGCCGGGCCATAAGGTTACAGGTCGTGTTCAAGTACAATTCTGCTGATGGCCCACAGCATCTCATGGATGCCCAGTCTTGAGTTGCTAGATCTGTTCAAAATCTATCCCATTTGGCACAGTGGTAGTGCCACACAACACGATGGAGAGCATTCTCAATTTGAAGGGGGGACTTCATCTCCACAACAACTGTGAGGTTGTCACTCCTACCATTACTGTCGTGGACAGATGCGTCTGTGGCAGGCAGGTTGATGAGGATGAGGTCAAGTATGATTTTCCCTCTTGTTCGTTCCCTCACCACCTGCCACAGACTCAGTCTAGTAGTTATGTGAGCCCAGTCAGTAGTATTGCTACCGAGACACTCTTGATGATGGACATTGAAGTCCTCCACCCAGAGTACACTCTGCATCCTTGCCACCCTCAGTGCTTCCTTCAAGTGATGTTCAACATGGAGGAGCACTGATACATCAGCTGAGGGAGGGTGGTACATGGTAATCAGCAGGAGGTTTCCTTGCCCCTTTCTGACCTGATGCCATGAGGCCCGGAGTCAATGTTGAGGACTCCCAGGGCAACTCCCTCCCAACTGTGTACCACTGTGCTGCCACCTCTTCTGGGTCTGTCCTGCCGGTGGGACAGGACATACCCAGTGATGGTGATGGTGGTGCCTGGGACATTATCTGTAAGATATGATTCCGTGAGGATGACTATGTTTGGCTGTTGCTTGACTAGTTTGCGAGACAGATCTCCCAGTTTTGCCACTAACCCCCAGATGTTAGTGAGGAGGACTTCGCAGGGTCGACAGGGCTGGGCTTGCCATTGTTGTTTTCGGTGCCTAAGTTGATGCCGGGTGGTCCGTCTGTCTTCATTCAATTTTTTAAGGCTTTGTAGCAGTTTGATACAACTGAGTGGCTTGGTTGGCCATTTCAGAGGGCTTTTAAGAGTCAACCACATTGCTGTGGGTCTGGAGTAAGGATGGAAGATATCCTTTCCCAAATGGTATTAGTGAACCAGATGGGTTTTAACAACAATCAACAATGGTTTCATGGTCATCATTCAACTTCAATTCCAGATTTTTATTGAATTCAAATTCAAATTCCACCAGCTGTGGTGGGCTTCAAGCCCAGGTCCCCAGAGCATTACCCTGGGTCTTTGGATTACTAGTCCAGTGACAATACCACTACGCCATCATCTCCCCATGGCCATCACCTATCCACCATGCCCTCTGCTTACATGTGTAAATTTATTTTTTGATCCTTCCCCTGCTGAGTTACTTTAAATCTCTCCAATAACACTTGCAATATGCCCCACATATAAGGAAGTCTGTCTCAGCTCTTTTCAATAAGGAATATGAATGGGGGCCATTTCCTATCCCAAGCATAGCATCCAGGCAATCACTTGGGTACTCATCTAGGTGGAGGCAAATCATTGGACATAATCATGTGGAGAATGGAGCTCTGGCTGAGAGAGGAATTCCCAGCCATGATCTAATCAAGTTACATCTGAAGTACACTAGCCATTACCATATTTGGGTCACTGGGAAATTGGAGAGAGGGGATCATGTGGCAAGCCAGCCACCCTTTGTGTGCTTAAGTAACTGAGATGCTGAATGAGCAAGACCCCAAGTGGATTACCTCTCTTGCTCTCTCTTTTTCTTACAAGTTTTGAACCCCATTTGTTGTTTATTTGACTCTGCATTTGTGGCAGACAGAGATTTTAAAATGAACTCAACCCAGCAGCTGCTATCTTCAAAAGAACAGATAAATCATCTGTCTACATCTTTAAACTGTCTTGATGCCAAACTCAGAAGGGCCACTAAGATCAGCCTGAAACCAGCTGAGTCACAAACCTTCAAGAACAGTACAACCTTTTAACTTTACTGAACTTTAAATTGCTTACTCTATCCTCCCACTCTGTAATCTATTTGTGTATGTATGAACTTTGTGCCTGTGATAGTTGGAGCAATTTTTATTATTTTTCTTAGACTGTGTTAAGTACAATAAAAACTATCCTCTTTTCTTTTTAAAAACACAAGAAAGCCTGTCTGCTTGTGTCTTTTATAGGCACAGCATGTGAACAGTTAGACAAGCACTGAATTGGCAAATATATCATTTTGAAGAAACTTGCTGTGGTCAAATGACGAGTGGGAAAGAGAGATGCTATTTGACCCTTCTTCACCTGATCATAACAATGTTAATGACCAGATCATCTGTTTCTGTGATATTGATTGAGTGATAGATATTCGCCAGGATGCTGGGGTTGGCTTTCCTACTCTTCTTCAAAATAGTGCCATGGGATCTTTGCACCATTTGAAGCAGGCATATGGGGACTCAGTTTAATGTTTCATCTGAAAGATAGCAGCTTCCGCAATGCAGCACTCTCTCAGTACTGGAGTGTTAGCTTTGACTTTTGGTAGTTGTCTGAGCTATAGCCATGCCTTTTTATTTCCTTACGTTTGACTGTTGCACCATAGTTGTTAAGGGTTAGAACAGCCCCTGCTCCATAGAGGAGGGTATTGTTTTCTACAGGGGGCAGACAGAAATTGTAGATTTCTCAGTAGCTTAATTTAGAGATTCTTAAAGAAGATTAGTGATAGACATCAAACCTTGATTTTACAGCGTATGTTCTTATGCTCAGTCTCTGAGTGGCACCATTCAGCAGCTGTCATGCAAAAGAGCATGTTTCAGACATGGATTTATGCCTGACAAGCTTTATTGAATTTTTTGAAGAGTTGCCTAAAGTCATGAATGGAGGAGGTGGGGGGTTGGGGGGGGTGGGGGGGTTGGGGGGGTGGGGGGATGGGGGCAGTGGGGTGTGGAATATTAGTGAATGTTATGGACTTCCAGAAGGCATTTGATAAACCCTTCACAGGAGACTAGTGGCTAAAGTTGAAACCCATGAAATTGAAGGCAAATTATTGGCTTTTTTAATTCTTTCAATCGGCTGGCATTTATTGCCCATCCCTAATTACCCTTGAGAGGGTGGTGGTGAGCTGCCCTCTTGAACCACTGTACCCACAGTGCTGTTAGGGAGGGAGTTCCAGGATTTTGACCCAGCAACAATGAAGGAACAGTGATATATTTCCAAGTCAGGATGGCACATGGCTTGTAGGGGAACTTGCAGGTGGTGGTGTTCCTATGAATCTAGCTGCCCTTGACCTTCAAGGTGGTAGAGTTCAGGTTTGGAAGGTACTGTCAAAGAAGCCTTGGTGAGTTTCTGCATCTTTTCAACTTCCAAATTGACCAGACTAATCTCAGCTGTAAGCTTGATTTGAGTGAACTCAGTGGTTGAGTTTGCCAGAAGTTCATCATCTGCCTGTTTCTTAGAAACTTCTGCAGCTTTTGCCTCCAAAGCCCCTTTAGTTTCACATAGCTGATTTTTCAGCTCTTCCATCTCTTTTTTGCATTGGTGTACTGCCTCCTGGAAAATTAAACATTAGAACCATAGAAAAGTTACAGCTTGGAAGGAGGCCATTCGGCCCATCTTGTCCATGCCAGCCCGAGGACACCCAGGTGCCCTTTCTAATCCCACCTTCCTGCACCTAGCCCATAGCCCTGCAGCTTACAGCACTTAAGGTGCAGATCCAGGTACTTTTTAAAAGAGTTGAGAGTTCCTGCCTCTACCACCAACTTGGGCAGCGAATTCCTGACACCCACTATCCTCTATGTAAAAAAGTTCTTCCTCATGTCCCCCCTACACCTTCTGCCACTTATCTTGAATCTATGTCCCCTGGTTCTAGAATTCTCCACCAAGGGAAACAATTTTATCCTGTCCACTCTATCTATTCCCCTCATAATTTTGTACACCTCAGTCAAATCACCTCTCAGCCTTCTTTGTTCTAAGGAAAATAACCCCAACCTATCCAATCTCTCCTCGTGGTTACACTTTTCTAACCCTGGCAACATTCTTGTAAACCTCTTCTGCACTCTCTCCTGAGCTATTATGTCCTTCCTGTAATGTGGTGACCACAACTGCACACAATACTCCAGTTGTGGACTCACCAGTGTTTAATACAATTCCAACATTATATCCTTACTTTTATATTCTATACCTCTGCCAATGAAGGAGAGCATTCCATTTGTGTGTCTTTTCTGCCAACTCATCCTTCATTTTATTTAGAGAAGTGCAGAACTACTTCTGTTTCTCTTCATACTTTTCCAGAGCTACATACTTAGGCAGAAGGGAAACTGATAATGTGTGAAGGCCTTTCGGCAGGTTTTCACTTTTCTTTTGGAATCTCTGACAAATCAAGGTTGATTTCCCTCAGCCAGTTTCATCCCAGTATGCTTGGTCCTCTGCCAGCTACCACCATCAAGGGTACTTTCACTGTTTGATCTCTGTAGCATACTGTAACTTTACTTATGCCCTTAACTTGTATGTCTCCACCCATGTAAGTTTTTAATTTGGCACCAGATACTTCCAAATTTATTTTACGTTCCCCATGATTCAGGTATTTAAAAATAAACTCACTTATCACCGTAGTGTCTGCTCCAGTATCCACCTCCATTCTGCTAGGCCTCTCATTCACTCTCATGGTTATGTAAATAGATCTGTTCTTCCTACCTTTAAATTATATAACAAATAAATATCTGAATCTATTTCTTCAGTCTTTTCAACACTTAATCTCATTGGGTTTTTACTTTTGTCTGAAAGTCCGCCTGATTCTATCTTTACAATGTTTCATGAGGTGTCCATTTTGATTACAGAAAAAACATTCGATCTTTTTAAACTGTGATTCATTACAAGGTTGTCTGCTTCCACCTCTGTTACCATTACGCCATGATTTTGCTGCTAAATTATCTATTTTAATTTGTCTGCGAGCAGTGGCTGCTTCCTGCTTCTGAGTAAAGCTGTGCGTTTTTCTGCTCTTTTTGGCTGAGTCTTCCCAGCCAACGTGAAGAATGGCACCATTTTGTGCTCCCTATGTTGCTTTCAAGTCTTGCACTGGGCCTTCCATTGCCAGAGTAATTTCCAGTGCCTTCTGAAAATCTAAATTTGTTTCAGGCAGTAATCTCTGCTGGATCTTCCCATGTATCCTGCTGGACATCCAGCATCTGTCACCTGATGGACAACTCCAGGGGTTCATCATATGCCTCAGACTCAGCATCGTCCTGGTCTCCAGAATCCTCCAGCTGCCGGCACCCTGGGCACCTTCTGCCTCCACCAGCTCCTCAGGCGAGTGTGATGTGCCTTCACCACTGTGCACTACCATCTGATCCGACACACTAACGCCGACTGACGTGCCTGTATCTGCACTGGTGCTTGGTGCAGAGGGGAGGATGTGACGTGGGTGCACCTGGCACCTGCTGCTCCTTGGGGGTCAAAGCAGGGTCCTTAAGGTCTCTGTGGCAGATTGAGGATGGAGGAAGAGAGAATGTCAGTTACAAACATCATTATGAAGTCACAGTGCATGCACTCTGGTTGCTTCTCACAATGGACTTATGCCTTTTTTACTTACCACTACCATGCGAGGTACGGCCCAATCTCGGTTCTTCTGAGTGCCTTCATTATTTCTTGCTTTTTACCTCCTCCTTTTGTGGCTTTTCTTGCTTTTTACTCTTGTTGCCAGTTTATTGGATCCAGTGCCCTGGTTTGTTAAAGGATTTGGGTTGCACACTCAGGTGACCGAGTTGGCACCAAGACAGAGAAGATCAGTGGACCGTTCTTAGAAGAAACACATTCTGTTTATTTACAAAAGGAATTCAGCAGCTACACCTGGTTGCTTACAACTCAAAACTCTGTCTTTGCACTTCAGACTCTAAATCAAAACTACTGGCTACAGAGGTAACCCTTGATACTCTGCCATTGGGTATCAAGATCATGTGATCTTACATTACAACATTTGTCTTAAAGGTATGTTATATATCATATCACTATGGAAAAATTTCCTGTAGGTTGTGCCTTAGGAAAGGCTAGTCCATGGATGTGATCCACATGATTTAGAGGTGGAACCTATGACACTCAATACTTTCCAAAAGCTACCACAAGTTCCAGAGGTCATTGGGTAGACCCACACAGAAGACATCTTAAGCTATCAACCGTATCTGTATTCCATCCAGCATTTCTACACACAGGCTAGCCAGATATATCAAGTGTACAATTCCGC
Organism: Carcharodon carcharias; assembly: GCF_017639515.1. Classification (NCBI taxonomy): domain Eukaryota; kingdom Metazoa; phylum Chordata; class Chondrichthyes; order Lamniformes; family Lamnidae; genus Carcharodon; species Carcharodon carcharias. The sequence continues at coordinate 152,532,464 of NC_054467.1, read as the reverse complement.
TATTTGTAATACATAGTCTACCTAATGCAGGCCAGCACAGGTGCAGAAATTTTGGGTGCGCTGCACCTAAGCAGAGCCTAGGCAAAGTAGTGGAAGTTGAATAATGAGGCATTCTCATTACTTATATATGAAAAGATAGCGTACATTTACTCTCATATAAATGTCTTACAATTTTTCACTGTATATTAATGGATTCCTTTGTACATGAATTAAAGGTGTACAATCACTCCTTCTGCATGAATCATAGGTGCACAACTTCTGATACATCAGTGAGTAAAATGCAATATTGTCCTGGATCATGATAGAATGAATTAGAAGTTTTCTTTGCATGTGAATGCACAGCAAGCAAAATCCTCCACTAAAAACATGATGTTATGATTTCCCTTTGTGTACATTTGTTAGGGAATGAAAACATACGTTTACCCCTTACCCCATAAAATGGGAAAGAAGGTATTTATATAATTTCTTTCTCATGGTCAGGACATCCCAAAGCACTTCATAGTCCATATAATATATTTTGAAGTGCAATAACGTGGGACATTATGACAGCAAATTTGCACACAAGAAGGTTCCACAAACAGCAAGTGATGGTTGAGGCATGAGAGTCAGTTAGAACACTGCTGTTCTTCAATTCGCACCATGGGATCTGGGCAAGCAGACAGGCAACAGTTTAACATCTCGGGGTAATTTTAACCTAACTGACTTGGTGTTGGACAGCCGGGACTGGATCAGGCAGACTTGGTTAAAATAACACCCCCTTATCTTAAAGGTAGCAGTTTTCACAGTGCTGTACTTTCTCAGTACAGCACTGTAATGTCAGCCAAGATAATATACTCAAGTCTCTGGAGTGAAATATGAGTTCATGACTTTTCTGGCTCAGAGGCAAGAGGTGTATCACTGAGCCAAGGCTGACACTTAATTTTGTCCTTTATGAATGAATGAATGTGCGCATTATATTGACCCTTCAATATAAAAATATAATGCATAATAATCTCTAGTGGTCTACAGAATGCAACTGATACATGAGCCACATGCAATTATCCCTTTTACCTGGATGAAGGGAATACAATAAAGTCACATTGTGCGACATATGACAAATTAAATTTTCAATATTGTCAAATTTTAAAGTGGAATTTGTGAACAGGAATTTCTAAATGAGTTGCCTCCTTCAGCTGCCATACTTCGGTAGAAGTGCCAGCAAATCCCTATTTACATTGTGTACATGTAACATAGAAACATAGAAAATAGGAGCAGGAGTAGGCCCTTCAAGCCTGTTCCGCCATTCATTATGATCATGGCTGACCATCCAACTCAATAGCCTGCTCCCGTTTTCTCCCCAGATCCTTTGATCCCTTTCACCCTAAGAACTATATCTAACTCCTTCTTGAAAACATATAATGTTTTGGCTTCAACTACTTTCTGTGGTAGCGAATTCCACAGGCTCGCCACTCTCTGGATGAAGAAATGTCTCCTCATCCCAGTCTTAAATGGTCTATCCCGTATCCTCAGACTGTGACCCCTTGTTCCGGACTCACCTACCATCGGGAACATCCTTCCTGCATCTACCCTGTCTAGTCCTGTTAGAATTTTATAGGTTTCTATGAGATCCCCCCTCATTCTTTTGAACTCCAGTGAATATAATCCTAACTGACTCAATCTTTCCTCATATGTCAGTCCCACCGTTCCAGGAATCAGTCGGGTAAACCTTCACTGCACTCCCTCTATAGCAAGAACATCCTTCCTCAGATAAGGAGACCAAAACTGCACACAATATTCCAAGTGTGGTCTCACCAAGGCCCTTTATAATTGCAGCAAGACATCCCTGCTCCTGTACTCGGATCCTCTCGCTATGAAGGCCAACATACCATTTGTCTTCTTTACTGCCTGCTGCACCTGCATGCTTACCTTCAGTGACTGGTGTACAAGGACACCCAGGTCTCGTTGCACATTCCCTTCTCTCAATTTATAGCCATTCAGATAATAATCTGCCTTCCTGTTTTTGCTACCTAAGCCTCACATTTATCCACATCATACTGCATCTGCCATGCATTTTCCCACTCACTCACCTTATCCAAATCACACTGAAGCATCTCTGCATCCTCTTCACAGCTCACCCTCCCACCCAGTTTTGTGTCATCTGCAAATTTGGAGATATTACATTTAGTTCCCTCATCTAAGTCATTAATATATATTAATATATATTACAGAATCACAGAATCACACAGTGCAGAAGAGGCCCGTTGGCCCATCGAGTCTGCACCGACACGTGAGAAACATTAATAGCACTATTGACTGTTTTTCACACAGGCCAGGACACATTTAGACCTAAAAGTCTTCAGCCTTCTCTTAAATAATTCTGAAATCAAAAATGATGCATCCATAAATTAATTGATCTCTTGCAATTCAGTCAGTAGGAACAATAAGACAGGCAGACACAGATATAGTCAAGGGGTAAACCATTTCTCACACACATAATAGAATTACCATTTTTCAGGTTCAGAGGATGATTCTGATTTAATAAAAGTCCTGATTTAAGTATTATATTTAAATAAAATACTTTGGTAACACTGAATACAGCATCAGCAACATATGATAAAGAAGGAAAAATATAAATAAAAGCTGACAAATTCCTAGGACCTAGTGGCTTACATCTTGGGGTTCCAAAAGAAACAGCTGCAGAGATAGCTAATGCACTGGTTATGATGTTCCAAAATTCCTGAGATTCTACAATGTTCCCAGCACATTGAAAGCTATCAAATCTAATACCACTATTCAAGAAAGGAAGGAGAGGGAAAACCAGGAACTACAGACCAGTTAGCCTGACATCAGCCATCAGGAAAATGCTGGAACCTATTAAGGAAGTCTTAACTATGCTCAAAACTCGAAGTATAATCAGACAAAGTCATCATGGTTCTACAAATGGGGAATTGTGTTTAACAAATTTATTAGAATTTTTTGACGATGTAACTAGCAGGGTAGGTAATGTGACATACTCGGATTTCCAAAAGGCATTTGATAAGGTGCACACAAAAGGTTAATACACAGGATAAGCACTTCTGGGCCTGAATCTTCTGGTCAACATGTGGGGGCGGGTCCCGTTCGCCAACGTTTAAAATGATGTGCGGTGATGTCGGGCATCCCGACATCTCCACACATAGTTCCAATCCTCAGGTCGGCGGGCGCGCACTGGAGTTGGCTGCGAGCCCGCCGAACTGTCAAAGGCCTATTAAGACCATTAATTAACTAATTAAACTGCTTCTCAGGGCTGCCCATCCAAACTTTAGGTTGGTGGGCAGGCGAAGAGCCCAGGCAGCCTTTGTGTTTTTCGTGGAACCTCATTCACAGGCAGGATGAGGTTTCTTGAAGGTTTTATAACTTTAATAAAAAATTTTAATAAAATTAATAGACATGTCCCAGCTCATGACATGTCCAATTCGTTTTTTCAAATCTCTTTCAGGTTTTCACAATGAAATAAATCTCCCTGAGGCATCTCCGTGCAAAAGAGCGCAGGCCCTGACTCTACCTCCTCCCCCACCCACATAGGGAGCGCTCAGTGCTTCCGGGTGCACGTCACACTGGGCGGGCCTTAATTGGCCCGCCTATGTAAAATGGCAGCGTGCAACTGATCGCGAGTGGCAATCGGCTGTGCGCCCGCTCCTGCCCAGCTCCACGACGGGGAGAAAATTCTCCCCTTGGAGTTGGGGATAAGACATTAGCATAGATGGAGGATTGGTTAATTGAAAGGAAGCAGCAAGAATAGTTAAGTGGGACATTTTCAAGTTGGCCGCTGCAACTAGTAGAGTGCCGCAAGGATTAGTGCTGGGGTCTCAGCTATTTGCAATCTATATTAATGATTTAGACCAAGAGACCAAGGGTAATGTATCCAGGTTTGCTGATGATACAAAGTTAGATGGGCATATAAACTGTGAGGACTGCACAAAGGCAGAAAAAGAAATAAACAGGTTAAGTGAGTGAGCAACAAGGTGGCAGACAGAGTAGACTGTAATGTGGGCAGGGTGAGGGTATCCACCTTGGTAATAAGAATAGAAGGCAGGATATTTTTAAAAGACATGAAACTTGTAAATGTTGATGTTCTGAGAGATTTGCATGTGCTCATACAAGGAACATAAAAGGGTAACATGGAGATGCAGCGAGCAACTAGGAAGGCAAATGGCATGTTGGCCTTTATTGCAATAGGATTGGAGTAGAACAGCAAGAAACTTGTGCTATATTTTCATAGGGCTTTGGTGAGACCACATCTGGAATATTGTGCGTTGTTTTGGTCTCCGCATCTAAAGAAGGATTTATTTGCCTTGGAGGTGGTACAGTGAAGGTTCACTGGATTAGATGAGACCGCTTTCCTATGATGAAAGGCTGAGCAAATTGGACTTCTAATCTCTGGAATTTAGAAGAATGAGAGGTGACATCAATGAAATGTACAAGATGCTGAAGGTGCTTGACAGGGTAGACACTGAGAGAATGTATGCCTGGCTGGGGAGTCTAGAACACAGAAACACAGTCTCAGGATAAAGGATCGATCATCTAGGGCTGAGATGAGGAAAATATTCTTCACTCAAATGGTTATGAATCTTCAGAATTCTCTACACCAGAGCATTGTGGGTACTCCATCACTAAGTATATTCAAAGCGAGATAGATAGATCTTTGGCCTCTCAAGAATCAAGAGATAAAGAGTGCAGGCAGGAAAGTGGAGTTGGGGCAAAAGATCAGCCATGAACATACTGAATGGTGGAGCAGGCTTAAGGGACCATATGGTCTACTCCTGCCCCTATTCTGCATGTTCTCATGTTCTTAAGTTAGTTTAACTTTTCTTGTGATTTATTTCTTCAACTTTGTTATAAAAACTCACAAACAAAACTGACAGGAAAGGTAAAAGTTGTTCCCATACTACTCGCTAAAAATTATTTATTTATGTAGTTCATGTACTAATTTATGTTCTTGCACTGCACAAGGAAAGCTCTGTGGACATGAAAATTCACAGGCCGTGAATCCAGCAGTAACACTATTGTTGCCTTCCAGTGCTTACCCCACTGGAGTGTGCAGGCCATTAGGGGAACATTTCATTTGGATAAGGCAGGCAGCTGGGCTTAGAATGCTCACCAGCCTTGTGCTGCTGGTAACTCTGTTATCTGGCTTTCACCTGGAGGACTGCCTACACCCGTCTCCCTTACCTGCCCGCCAACGCCCAAAAGAAGTCACATCTGCTCCTCCTTTATTCCCCCAGTGTTAGGTTATTTTATAAATGCATACCCTTCAGGGGTCCAGCCTGATTCACTGGCTTGAATCCATCCAGTGATGTTGACATTATCCTTATGGAAGCTGATACATCACATCTCAAAATCATAACAAAAGCAAGTTGCATTTTTGTAACACCTTTGACACAGTTAAACATCCCAAGGCACTACACAGGAACAGTTATCAAACAAATTTTGACACTAAGCCTGTCAAAATGCTTTGTCAAAGGTAGGTTTTAAAGAACATCTTAAAGTAGTTTTAAAGAGGTGGAGAGATGTAGGAAGGGAATTTCTGAGTTAATGGCCTAGCTGAGGACATGGCCATCAATGATGCAGCGATTAAAATTGGGAATGCTTAAGAGCCCAGAATTAGAGAAGCACAAATATCTCAGAGAATTGTAGGGCTACAGAGATTGATTAGGGTGGGGCGGCGATGCATGGAGCGGGTGCAGATGGTGAGGTCATGGAGGGATTTGAAATCTGGGATTAGGAATTTAAAATTTTCTATGATATGGCAGATGGTATTTGCCCGGCTGACCAAATCCACAAGGGAAACTTGGCCACACTATCACAATGATTTTACAATTTGTACTTATTACGAGAAGGCTGGGGCACTGAAGTCAGAAGTAATGAGTCCACTAACGTCTTCAGAGATTTTAAAGATTAAATTAAAACTTTTATTAACAAAAGAATAAAAAGCTTACATATGCACAAGATGACAGTTACACAGTTATAACAGTTCCAAAAATTTCTACTTAACCAGACTCCCAACTATGCACCCCTTTAAGGCAACAGTCTAAATAGATTCCAAATTTATAAAGACATCCAGTAATATTACCACAAGTCCCCAATGGACAATGGAATTCCAAAGGTTTTTAACGCAACTTTGGCTATTGAAATGCAAACTTCTTCAGGGTGGTTAGAGGCTTTTTCCCCAAGTCTGTTTCACATGGTCACCTTTCAAGATCTCTCATGGTCACCCCTCACACCACCTTCTATCCTTCTTTAAATACATGTCTCCCTTTTTGATCTGTAAATCCCATTGTTTCAACTTGCCTTTAGAAGTGACTTTTCCCAGAATATAAAAATCTTTCATGTTCTCATTATGCCCAGCACTTTTGGGAAAAATCAACGTAATAACCTTGCCTTATTTAGCTTGTAAGTTTTAAACATTTTCCATGTATCTTTGAAAATCAAACACCGTCTCTGTTGAGACCTCACCCTAGCTTACTCATCTCCATTTCAAATATCTGTTTTACACCTAATTTCTTTGATAATTTAAACTTTGAGTTTAATTATCTCTAGTTTAATTAAATTAGACACACACACACACAAACACACACACACACACACACACACACACACACACCTTCTTTAAAGTACCCCCAATATGACCATTCCTTCACAAAGCTAAGTGTTGCCAGACCACAGGACAATATAGGTCAACGAACACACAGGATGATAGCTGAACAAGGTAGTGGAGTTTTGGATGACTTCAGGTTAATGGAATGTAGAAAGTAGGTGGACAATTTGGAATAGTAGAGAGTAGAGCTAACAAAGGCATGCATGGCAGTTTCAGCAGCAGATAAGCTGAGGCAGGGCTGGAATCAGACATTGTTAAGGAGATGGATGTAGGTAGTCTTGGTGATGAAGTAGATATGTGATCAGACACTCATCTTGGGACACCAACATTGTGAAGGGTCTGATTCAGCCTCAGGCAGTTGGCAGGGAGAGGTGTGTCACCAGTGAACTTGTGGTAGCTAACACTGTATTTTTGAATGATGCCACTGAGGGGCTGGCTACATGTAGATGAAAAATAGGAGGAGACCAAGTATAGATACTTGGGGAGATCCAAATGTAACAGTAAATGAGCATGAATAGAAGCCATTGCAGGTAATTCTGTGGCTATGGCAGAATAGTTAAGAATGTAACAAGGTAAAGGCAGTCCCACCAGGTTTGATGAAAATGGAGAGATGTTTGATGATGGTGTGGTTAATTGTGTCAAGGCTGCAGGCAAGCCAAGAAAGGTAAGGAGGAACAGTTTCCTTTTCTTACAGTCACCAGCCTCCAGACATAGAATGGATCAATCTTTAAAATGTAGGAACAGCCAGAGCAGGGAGACTCCTCCCCTTGTGCAGTCCTGCTTCTTCTCCATGTCAGTGGTCTGGTTAGGAATGGACTGATACTCCACCCCTAGTAAGGCTAGATGTAAATTCCCAGATTAAGTCAGCACCTGTGCATTTTGATCCTAGCTTGGTTTCATGTCAATCTGCCTGACTTCTGCCAGAGTTATGGTGGGAGTATACTGCAGTGCCAATAACATTTGGCTCATTATAGGATTAAGGATTCAACTTTTTAGGCCAATTGCCTTGACCACTAGGAACATATTGGAAATTCAGGCATAAACTGTGCATGAATTTTCAACGGTTTAAATTAATTATTTGAAAATGAAGTGCATCACATGGTCAAATTTCTGGACTATACTTTGCTGGGTGAGACTGTACATTAATAGAGCAAAGGCAGAAAATAACCCTGGCACATTTTTCAAGAAACCAATCCAAGAATACTTGAGTCAGCATATCGAGGTAAATCTCTCATAAGCTTCTCTCCAAATCCTTTCAGTGGAGATATACACCATTCCTCCTCTTACATATTCTAGCACCCAGCCCCTGTAATAATGTAACTTCCCAGGCCATCATGAGCAATGCCATGCAAAATATGCTAGCACTTCACATAAGAACTCATAATACAAAGACGTTCCCTTAAAATATTTTATAGATCTAATTGTGATGCAATCTTTTCACACGAGAGTGACTAATATTCCTCCATTGGACTTGCAAGCAACTTTCAGTTTCATAGATCAATAATGTCTTTATGAAATCACATTTAAAGCACTATTTTGCTTCATACTTTGCATTTACACTGTTAGGAAGTGACGTGTTGACTGCTTGTACTTGTATTGACAAAGCAAAGTGCCATTGCTGCACACTTTTAAAGAGTGCTCTCCTGGCACATAAGAAATTATCCCTGGTCAAAGTCTCAAGAGTTCTCAAACTTACTAGTGCAAATGTACTTTGAAACCTGAGTCCTCCTTAATAAGGCGATCAAATCAAATCGTTCATCAACCTTCCAGGTGCATTGGTCTGTGTTGTTGTATGTTGCTATGTGAAACCGAATATTTAACATCTATCTTTAGCTGCACAGTGTTGGCTTTTCTGTTTACACAAGATATGGGGGCAAAAGTCAGCCTTGTTCTGCAACTTTTATTTGGCAACAGCTTTCAGTCACTGGACAAGCCGGCACTGAGATACAAATGGGTATTGTATTTTTTACATGGTAAACCCTAAATGAAAAAATACAAGGGTTTATCTTGTTTCATAATCATATCTCTGACTTGCATGTAAAACATTATCTCTTAACTAAGTTGTCAATAATTATTTAATAAAGTTGTTAGAAATATGCTGTTTAACTAATTCCACCCTTCCTGACAAAGTAAAATCAAATTCTCTCTCACATTGACATAGGTTTTTGTGAAGTAAAATATAGGCTGGGGTTTTCCAGTTCATTTGGTGGCAGGCGTCAAGGTGGGCGGTGGTGGGGTGGGGATGGGGGGGAACAATATGGTGGGAAGGCCAAAATTCAGTTTCACACCGGCGATCGCCTTATGATCCCACTAATGGGATGCAAAATAAGCCCGACCGGAGTCATCCCCCTGCTCTAGATTTTCAGCTATGCCGGTGTGATGTGCAGAAGTCTGGACTTAGCATTAGAGCCTTTCTCAGATCGCGGACATCCGAGGAGCAGAAGTATTGGGTCCTGGAGGGATATGTGCATCACATGTAGGGTAGATTCTCATGGATGTGCCTCTCCTGCGAAGCAGCTCATGGAAGGTGGGAAGACTCTGTTGATGTCTCGGATCTAGTTCGGAACATCATAGTCTTGGCCATGGACTGCGACAGTTGATTGGTGAAGGGGTAAGAGGAAGGTCCAGCTGTGAGTGGGAGAGGAAGGTGTACCAGTGGAGGGGCTGGTGGCAGGAGAGGAAAATCTAAGTTTCACTGGGGGAGGATTGGTGGGGGTTGACGTTTTGTGAAGGGGGAATGAAGGTGTCAGGGGAGGATGAGGTAGGGAGGAGAGCGGATGAAGGTGTTGGTGGTAGCAGATTGGGAGGAGAGCAAAGGTGTCAACCGAGTGAGGTTGGGAGGGGGAGGAGGGAGTACAGAGGAAGAGGGTGTAACAGGGGGAATGCAGCAAGTGTGGAAGTAGGTTTAAGGGGGGAGGGAGTTGTAAGGGAAGGAGTTTGGAGGGGGAAGCATCCAGGGGGCAGAAGGTGTCTGGGGGAGGAAGGTGTCTGGGGGAAGGAAGGAGTTTGGAGGGGGAAGGAGTTTGGAGGGGGAAGGTGTCCAGAGGGGAGGAGTTCAGAAGGGGGAAGGAGTCCAGGGAGAGGAAGGAGTCTAGGTGGAGGAAGGAGTAAGGGAGGAGGTAGGAGGCAGGGTGGAGGAGTGAGGGTGTAATGTGGAGATAGAGACAACCTGAACAATGGTTGGCCCTGTTGCCTCTGTTGAATTTGGTGTGCAATCTCTGGAAAGGCGAGGTCTCAAGGGCCCTGGCTTGCTTTGGCTGTCCTCCTATGGGCCAGCTGCTCCCTCTGCTGTGACAGAGGATGAGGCTGAGGGGCTCACAGGCAAAGGGGACTCGGAGGGAAAGGACAGCCTCTGAGATTCCTGAGTGGATGACCCAGAGGTGTCCAGCTGCTGCTCCTCCTTCCTTAGGGTGCCCGGGGGCCCCGGCCTGGCTTCTTGAGGGGAAGGAGCACTTGGAGGAATGTTGAAGTGCCCCATTTCCCTCTTATGTTGCCACTGCAGGAACTCATCTATGACTACCGTGATGGAGTGCAGATCTGCACACACCTCCACGTTCTGCTGGACCAGCGTCACCATGGCACCTGCCATCCTTCCCATAGGGACCTCCATACATGCACATGGGGGCAACACTTCATCAGAGAGGAGGGGGCACACTCCTCCGACTCACATGCCACTCTGTTGTGGGCTTCCAACAGCTCTGCACGATCTTCCTCCATCTTCTGCTGGTTCTCCACAATGAGTTGAAAGGCTGAATCCAGGAGCTCGTCATCTGACTCGGACCTCACAGATGCCTCTTCCCTAGCAGTCCTCCAAGTGCCAGGGAGCTTGGTTGAACCTGCCTCTTCCTGCTGCAGACACGTGATCGTGCAGCGGCCAGCAGATGGTGAACCCGAGCCTACTCTAGGTCTAGATCCTATCGAGGTGTGTGTCTCTGCGCTGGTGGAAGGTGTGGGTAAGCACTGTGATGGGTCTTCCAGGCTTCTTATTTCCAGCTCTTCATTGGAGGAGATGTCCTCTTGGCTGGAGGTGAGGATGTGGATGGGGCTGAGGGACTGACTGGCTGAGAGTTTTGGTCCCTTGGCAGAGCTCCCTGTGAACTTCAGTAGAGATCATTAGTGCATGGCAGCAGAGTCAAAAGTATGAGAGTGAGCACTCACATTGCGTTGAGGGAGGGATGATATAGTGCAGGACCATCATATGGGTGTTCACCACTGACATCACTGTCACTGCAGGCACAGTCCACATCCAGTCAGCCTGATGGCACACTCCTCAGACCTGGAGTATGGGCCTCTCCACACCCCTCCAGGTCTGGGACCTCTCCCTACTGTTGTGAGCCAGCTTCTCCTGCATGGAAACAGATGTAGAGCGTGTGAGCAGGACTCATGGCACTGCGTGGAATGTTTGTGTGGTGTGTGGAGAAATGAACGGAATGAGGACGCGAGCTCCAGAGGATATGAGCCTGTTGGAGATGTGAGGGTGTGTGTGAGAGTTAGTGATGTTGTCCCTTGAGGTGTGAGATCCCTGTGGATGTGTGATGGGTTTGTGAGTGTGTGAGTTGAGAGTGACGAGGTAGTTGACTTGCCCTGGCAGAACTGCTGAGAACATTCATCCTCTTCCTGCACTGGATGGCTGACCTCCTCTGTGCTCTGGTGGCACTGACTGCTGCCGCCACAGCCTCCCAGGCGGGATTGGTGACTTTGGTGGACCTCCTGCAGCCAGGGTGGGAGTAGAGGGCTTCGTGGCAGCCTTCCATTGTGTCCAGCAGGCAGTCCAGAGAGGTGTCACTGCTGTCTTCTTTGCTTTCAGGGCCATATGTTGCCTGGTGCAGTCCAGGTCTGCAGGCAGGAAGGAGGTATGCGCTCTGGTGCGCTTTAAAAATGATGCCCAGAATGAGGAAGTGCTGAGGTCACGGTTTGGTGGGAAAATCCAAATCCGCCCTCCAGCGATCCAGTGTGTTTCCCGTGAATGCATTTTTAATGAGGCGAGATGTGCCGGGAATGGGGCAATACAACGCCAAAAGCCGCCATTGCAGCTGGCGAGTAAAACATCCTTTTCCCAACTAGTACAACACTTTGTGCAAATCTGGGACAATTCCACCCATAATATTAAGCATTGTGTCATACAAGCCAGTTATACTCTAGTTTTTTGCCTTGGGACTGCTACCTTTTCATGTATCATAGAAATACTGTCTAAGTTTGACTTAATGTCATTAAACCAAGGGAAATTCAAATTCTGGAATAGGGTATGGCAGCACCTCAAGAAAGAAATCTCATTGGCATTTAAGTTATGGAAGAACTTCTAATGAACCCAGAGATAAAACAAAAAACTGCAGATGCTGGAAATCCAAAACAAAAACAGAATTACCTGGAAAAACTCAGCAGGTCTGGCAGCATCAGCGGAGAAGAAAAGAGTTGATGTTTCGAGTCCTCATGACCCTTCAACAGAACTAGGTGAATCCAAGGAGAGGGGTGAAATATAAGCTGGTTTAAGGTGTGAGGGCGGGGGGTGGGGTGGCGGGAGGAGGAAGAGGAGGGGTGGGGAGGGGGGGGCCGGTTGGGTGGGAGGAGAGAAGTGGAGGGGGGTGGTGTGGTTGTAGGGACAAGCAAGCAGTGATAGGAGCAGATCATCAAAAGATGTCACAGACAAAAGAACAAAAGAACACAGAGGTGTTGAAGTTGGTGACATTATCTAAACGAATGTGCTAATTAAGAATTGATGGTAGGGCACTCAAGGTATAGCTCTAGTGGGGGTGGGGGAGCACAAAAGATTTTAAAATATTTAAAAATAATGGAAATAGGTGGGAAAAGAAAAATCTATATAAATTATTGGAAAAAAACAAAAGGAAGGGGGAAGAAACAGAGAAAGGGGGTGGGGATGGAGGAGGGAGTTCAAGACCTAAAGTTGTTGAATTCAATATTCAGTCTGGAAAGCTGTAAAGTGCCTAGTCGGAAGATGAGGTGCTGTTCCTCCAGTTTGCGTTGAGCTTCACTGGAACAATGCAGCAAGCCAAGGATAGACATGTGGGCAAGAGAGCAGGGTGGAGTGTTAAAATGACAAGCGACAGGGAAGTTTGGGTCATTCTTGCGGACAGACCGCAGGTGTTCTGCAAAGCAGTCGCTCAGTTTATGTTTGGTCTCTCCAATGTAGAGGAGACCACATTGGGAGCAACGAATACAGTAGACCAAGTTGGGGGATATGCAAGTGAAATGCTGCTTCACTTGAAAGGATTTTTTGGGCCCTTGGATGGTGAGGAGAGAGGAAGTGAAGGGGCAGGTGTTACATCTTTTGCGTGGGCATGGGGAGGTGCCATAGGTGGGGGTTGAGGAGTAGGGGGTGATGGAGGAGTGAACCAGGGTGTCCTGGAGGGAACGTTCCCTACGGAATGCTGACGGGGGGGTGAAGGGAAGATGCGTTTGGTGGTGGCATCATGCTGGAGTTGGCGGAAATGGCGGAGGATGATCCTTTGAATGCGGAGATGGTGGGGTGATGTGAGGACAAGGGGGACCCTATCATGTTTCTGGGAGGGAGGAGAAGGCGTGAGGGCGGATGCGCGGGAGATGGGCCGGACACGGTTGAGGGCCCTGTCAACGACCATGGGTAGAAAACCTCGGTTAAGGAAAAAGGAGGACATGTCAGAGGAACTGTTTTTGAAGGTAGCATCATCGGAACAGATGCGACGGAGGCGAAGGAACTGAGAGAATGGGATGGAGTCCTTACAGGAAGCGGGATGTGAGGAGCTGTAGTCGAGGTAGCTGTGGGAGTTGGTAGGCTTGTAATGGATATTGGTAGACAGCCTATCACCAGAGATTGAGACAGAGAGGTCAAGGAATGGAAGGGAAGTGTCAGAGATGGACCACGTGAAAATGATGGAGGGGTGGAGATTAGAAGCAAAATTAATAAATTTTTCCCAGTCCCGACAAGAGCATGAAGCAGCACCGAAGTAATCATCGATGTACTGGAGAAAGAGTTGTGGAAGGGGGCCAGAGTAGGACTGGAACAAGGAATGTTTCACATACCCCATAAAGAGACAGGCATAGCTGGGGCCCATGTGGGTACCCATAGCCACACCTTTTATTTGGAGGAAGTGAGAGGAGTTGAAGGAGAAATTGTTCAGCGTGAGAACAAGTTCAGCCAGACGGAGGAGAGTGGTGGTAGATGGGGATTGTTTGGGCCTCTGTTCGAGGAAGAAGATGCCCTCAGACCATCCTGGTGGGGGATGGAGGTGTAGAGGGATTGGACGTCCATGGTGAAGAGGAAGCGGTTGGGGCCAGGGAACTGGAAATTGTTGATGTGACGTAAGGTGTCAGAGGAATCACGGATGTAGGTGGGAAGGGACTGGACAAGGGGAGAGAGAAAGGAGTCAAGATAACAAGAAATGAGTTCCGTGGGGCAGGAGCAAGCTGACATGATCGGTCTACCGGGACAGTTCTGTTTGTGGATTTTGGGTAGGACGGTAGAAGCCGTCCGAGGTTGGGCGACTATCAAGTTGGAAGCTGTGGGAGGAAGATTCCCAGAGGAGATGAGGTCAGTGACAGTCCTGGAAACAATGGCTTGATGTTCAGTGGTGGGGTCATGGTCCAGGGAGAGGTAGGACGAAGTGGCTGTGAGTTGACGCTCAGCCTCCGTGAGGTAGAGGTCAGTGCGCCAGACAACAACAGCCCCACCCTTGTCAGCGGGTTTGATGACAATGTCAGGGCTGGACCTGAGAGAACGGAGTGCAGTAAGTTCAGAGAGAGAGAGATTAGAACGGGTGAGAGGAGCAGAGAAATTGAGATGACTAATGTCGCGCTGACAGTTCTCAATGAAAAGATCAAGAGAAGGTAAGAATCCAGAGGGAGGGGTCCAGGTGGAGGGAGAATACTGGAGGTGGGTAAAAGGATCCGTTGAACAGGGAGAGGACTCCTGCCCAAAGAAGTGAGCCCAGAGACGAAGACGGCGGAAGAAGAGTTCAGCATCGTGCCGAGCCCGAAATTCATTGAGGTAAGGGCGTAAGGGTATGAAACTAAGTCCTTTGCTAAGCACTGAACATTCAGCATCAGAGAGGGGAAGGTCAGGGGGTATAGTGAATACACGGCTGGGGCTGGGATTGGAAGATGGGCTTGGATTCATCTAGTCCTGTTGAAGGGTCATGAGGACTCGAAACGTCAACTCTTTTCTTCTCCGTCGATGCTGCCAGACCTGCTGAGTTTTTCCAGGTAATTCTGTTTTTGTTTTTGTTTCTAATGAACCCATATAGCCAGCAAGCAAAGGAAGTTTCTATTCAATCAATCTAAGGTAGATTTAAATCAAGGGTCTAGAAGTGCAAAGCTACCATTAAGATTGAAATCCACTAGATCATAATAGTACTATTAATAATAATAATGAAGTGATAGGACTTCACTGGCATTAAAAATCTTACCAGTAATCAGATACTGGTGACTGGGCCTCTGTACATTTGTTTAAGTCTTTATGGGCAGATGGTTAGTTGGCCAAGATGGCACAAAGTATTCCAGTATAGCCTGTTACTACCAGGTCAAGTTGTGCTTAAGTACAAATACAGGTATATTAGGTGCCATTTAAAAGCATCAACAAGGAATGTTGAATGGATGTGACTGCCTTCCAATACAATGACGACATTAGATGAGATATGTGTGAAATTTTGGTCCAAGAGGAGAGCTCCATACATCAAATGAAAATATCAGAAATCCAGGTATGGATTGCCCATGACTTTCCGTTCATGAGAACTCTTGATATGTGCTTCCAATGAATGAGTCTCCCTAGTTGTTCAGCAATATTGTATAGAAAGGGGCATGGGTTCCAGAACGATAACCAGTGAAGCAATGCATTTTTGTTTGATATAGGATTAGGATTGGTGCTGTTATATGTAACTTATCTTGTTGATGATAAAGTAAAACCAGAACCCCCTCAAAATATACATGGAGTGAATACATCTGATGGTTATTGTACCAAGCCATACAAATGAGTTGATTCACTGGTCAATGCTAAGTTAGCAGTTTTCAGTGAACAATTCTCAAGTACTCTCAATGAGGAGAGGCAGTATAAAATAAAGGGTATAATTTTAAAGAGGGTGCAGGAGCAGAGGGGCATGAGACTGTATGTGCACAAGTCATTGAAATGGCAAGGCAGGTTGAGAAAGCAGTTAATAAAGCATACGAGATCCTGGGCTTTATAAATAGGGCCATGGAGTAAGAAAGTAAGGAAGTTATGAAGAAACTTTAAAAAAACTCTGGCTCAGCCTCAGCTAGAGTATTGTGTCCAATTCTGGGCACCACACTTCAGGAAGGATGTGAAGACATTAGGAGAGTGCAGGAAAGATTTACAAGTTTGGTTCCAGAGACGAGGATCTTCAGCTATAAGGATAGATTGGAGAAGCTTCAGCTGTTCTCTTTGGCGAAGGGAAGATTAAAAGGAGATTTGATAGAGGTGTTCAAAATCATGAAGGGGCTGGACAGAGTGGCAAGAAACTGTTCCCATTCATGGTAAGGTTGAGAACCAGAGAACACCGGTTTCAGGTGGTGACACAGGTAAAAGCTTTTTTACACAGTGTGTGGCTAGAATGTTCTACCTGAAAATGTGGTGGAGGCAGATTCAATTGAGGTATTCAAAAGACAATTGGATAATTATCTAAAGCCAAAGAGAGTATGGAGAAAATGCAAGAGATGGGACTAGGTGAGTTCCAGGCAGCCAGCATGAACATGATAGGTTAAATGCTCCTCTGCTGGAAGCATTGTATGTGACAGGACCTCTGTATATATGATTTGGATTCTATGCATAGTTACATTGAGTCTCAAGGGAAAAGCCGTGCTGAAATTCTCAATTCTGATGGCAATCCGTTGCTGATTTCTGGAAGTGTTTAAGTAAAGGTGCAGTGGTAGCACAGGATTGACTGGAAGCTCATAATGAAATACACACCAAACAGGCTTACCTGCACACATGTAAATGACGGCCAGTTGGACCTGTAAGAGCCACCATTTTCAGGAGAAGATTGAAGTGAAAATGTTAGGGGGTGGGGGGGTGAGGTGGCGGAAGCTAAGGCGGAATCTAAATTTGTGAAAAACACCTGTACCCTAGATTTAATCCCATGGACTCTATGGGTCAGGTGTGTGTGTATATATATATATATATATATATATATAAATCTTGCCCAGGTACATTTGGCCACAGAAAGTCAAATCAACACTGTATGGGTTTGAAAGTGGGTATAAGAATTTAGTTTTCAGCTGTGACTAAAAACGTCATTGTTAAATAACAGGAATAATGATTAGTTGTAGGGGAGTGGATTAAGTATTTTTTTATCCTGTGATTTCCAGCCACCCTACCGATATATCGAAATGATCCTCTTTGTTGTTTCATGCCTGAAAAGAAATGAATCAAGTTTAAATAGCTTTGTTTCCCTCAGCGCTTCAACAAATGTATTTAGCGAATAGCTGAGCGACGCATGGAGGCTATAGATCAATCAGTGGCCTGTGCTAAATTGGCAGACGTCAACTAGGATGCAGTTAGGTCCATTTTGACCTCCTCTTGGAGACAATCCAGCCATTTCTACGAAAGTGTGTGGAGGAACACTATGGGTTGGACTGTACTCCTGTTGAGGTTTCCAAACGTGCAGAGCCATGGGTGTGTGCAATAATCAAGTTAATGTTTACAGGGTTGTGAGAACGCAAGTAAAATAGCCAAAAGACGGGAAAACAGGACCCCAAAATCCCTTGGTGTTAAAATCAACCCCAACATTTACTTAGTCGAACGCTTTAGGTCCTAACCAGGGGAAAACAGTCAAGAAAAAGCCTTTCGTGCTCCGAAGCCACAATTCCATGTAAGGCGAAAAGATTATTGATCGATTTCCTCACAGGCATATCAGTCCAATGAATAACTGCGAGAGTAACAGATTACAACCGAGATTGAAATCCTAAAGGTTAGTTTCGATGAGTAGCCAGTGTTCGGGGATACAATGGCAAGGTTATATGCCTTGTGATCACCATTTTACGTGAGCTACGGTTAAAATAATAAGTGAGATTTAATAAAACCTTAACCGCCAACTCTGTGTCTCAGGAAAGGGCCATTCTTCAAATTCTCGGGTTGTTTCTTGCCGGAGCGAGTTAAGGAGTATTGCAGGATATCTATTTTTATAACTAGTTACTTCCGTGGCTGCTGGACCCTCCCCTCGAAGTGACGGTTTTAAGTACTTGCCGAAATACAACGATTGGGGTGACTCACATTCTCTACGAAAGTGCTTTAGCTTTTCCACATCCACCTCGCTGTGTAACCCAGTAGCGTGAAATTATTGAATTAAAATGATACAAAATAAATCAGAATATTAGCATGTTATTTATTGCGGGATTAGGACACCCATCAAAATGTCTCTTTCATTAAGTTCCTTCAAGTATTGAAACCGGGTTCACTTCCAAGTCCCTGCTTTTAAACTAGCGAAACGATTGTAATCATAGGTGGTCATTATGGTATGAACTCTGATTGGAAATAATTCATTCACAGTCTTCCAGTCACTTGGTGTAGTTAGTTCTCTGTTGTCTCTGCCTATGTCATCGGCCCCTCCCACTCCCAAGAACTATGTTTATGCATCCATTCAAAACTAGACAAATGTTGTGAGAATCTTAAAGAAACGTTCTGTTTTTGGTTAATCCTCATTTCACGTTAATGTCAGTAACCAGCGTCGTATAAGATAATACACCAAGCTCAAGTGTCCATCGTTCATATTCCTCGTGTAATTAAATCCTGTTTAACTAAGGGCATTATTCAGCGTACGTATTCTTTCAGTACAGATCTTCGGATATTATTTGCATTGCACAATGTGGAATGTCGAGATCAATGATAACTACTGACATTTTTAATCCTGTCTTTATATCGCATTACATTCTACATTCTTATATTTGACATCTTCAATGAATTGATGTGCGAACTATGAATTGGTATCACTAGTGCAACGACGCTCAAACTTTTTTTTATCACTAATGCATTTACTTATTTACGTAAAGTATGTTTTGGGAATTCCTTTATGTGCCGGAATCTCGACGTGACTTGCTAAATTCCATGTTTTAATCGTTTAATAGACTGAAATGAAATAGTGCCTTTTAGTGGCTCCAGGTCATGTGGAAATTGAAGCTGATCGGATTCCTCCTGCTTCCAATACTTAAGGGTGTCTGAACATCGTAAAACTCCGAAACTGGATCTGTAATGTGGAACCAGTTCTCTTTCGGTCGTTTCCCTTCTTAAAAGTCATACCATAATTTGTATTCACCAATAGTTTTATATTAAAATATTGCGTCCATTCATCGGGTAAGCGTTTTGCATTTTGTGATCTCACGATGAAGCTATTTGAAATTAAATGAAATTATTTGTTACTTTTGCAATCAGTAAAAAAAATTATTATTTGTAATCAGAAGTTATAAGGAATGTGACTGTGTTAAAGGGTGAAATATAACGAATGCCTGGTCTGTAATGCTCACCAATGATTAATTATTAATAATTTTATTGGTTTCACAACAGACCAGATTTCAGTCCAATTAGGCAAACTTTGGTGTAAATTGTACCGGCTTGTTGTCTGGTGATTGCACTGACTTCTCACCTGAACCCTACATGTTTCCACGGTCCACTTAGCTCTCTAACCCGATTCTGGTCACTCTTGCATTTTAATATGCAGTATGAGAATTCCATCTGTGTCCTATTATTTGTTTGAACATAATGTTAACTCAAGAGAAAAGAAAATGCAAGATCCAGGAATTATTAACAATTTATTCCTGATTGTATACATCTATAATATTGCTTCTGGTGATGGGTTAGAGGACTGTCCTATTGAGTGAATAGGCAGAAATAATCTCTACTGTCAGATATTTAAATTAATCGCATTCTGGAGTCAACCGATTATTTTTCTTTACAATATATTAAATATTTTAATGGAAATGCATGCGGGCTTGTTCCATAGCTTATGAAATGTACTACAACATTTACCAGCGTGACACCACCAAGGGCAAAAAGGGATGGTCAACAAATTCTGGCCTAGTCAGCGATGCCCACATCCTGAGAAAGAATTTAAAAAAAACAATAATTGACATACTTCAAAGCGAACAGGTTAAGTTTGCATTCTATGAAGTTAATAGATGTCCAATATCGTTGTTGATTCCAGTCATAGAAAAATCATTGTCCGTGTTTTTGAAGGAAGCCCCTGAGTGACTCCCTGCCGTAGCTTCTCCCGAACACTTGCCGTCCAGCGCCGCTTCGGGTTTGCTTAAATTTGCCTTGGTTTGTCTTTTCGCTTCCTCCTTCTTCCATTTCATCCTTCTGTTTTGGAACCAGATTTTGATGTGCCTTTCGGTAAGGTTCAGCATTGCTGCTAGTTCAATGCGGCGGGGTCTCGATATATACTGATTAAAATGGAACTCCTTCTCCAGTTCCAGCAGCTGGCCTCTGGTATAGGCCGTTCGGGTCCGTTTGCTTTCATCGGCGTCCATCGTAAAGTTGTTTCCTAGCAGAAAACCAGATCTGTCATCTTTACTTGTCCATTATTCACAAATAACACACAATCTAAGGAAATGAGCTGATAAAAGAATTTGTGGTTTCAGTCCCTTAGGTCAGGATCTGAGGGCCTTTTGTTAACGTGAAATAAGAAAGGATGCATTTTGAAAGATTTATTTCATACTGACTAAAATGTTCTACAGTAACAATAGATTATTAAGCAATGCATTTCAGGACGGCGTGATGGGTTGACCTTCAGTGTGGAAACGTGGCCCAATTGGAAACGAATTTCACGTCATTACAAAATTACACGATAAAAACAGACGTGAAATATCTCAAATACTTAGGGTTTTTTTTAAAAAAAAGGTAAGTATTCCTTTCGAAGGGCCTTTCTTCTTTGCAATGTTGGCTTTTTGAGAAGGTTTAAAGCAAAATTACAGAAGAAAATCATTCCTTATATGCCGTGGTCCATTTTGTGGAGGAATGTGTAGAAGTTGAGGGCTTTTTGCCCCCAAATGTTATCAGCAATTCTCTGAAACTTCCAGCTCACATGAACTCCTTAAAGCAATTATACTTTTTTGTGACACATTGTACAGCAGGCACCATGTGTGTTATTAAGCTCTAAATACCACTGGTAATATTTTATCTTAATAAACCGTATACCAGAATTACAAATGACAATCGTATTTTACAGGGGAAAAGGTAACAATCTACCAGTGGCTGGAGTGAACATGTCCTGGTACCTTTCACCATAATTATCGCTTTAAAAACCTTGCGCATAATTGAATTATGAAACTAATACAGTATTTTAATTAAGTCTGAAGCATAACCAGATGAAATATTAAATTTACTGGTTTATGTACAATAAACTTCTGTAATTAAATATCAAAAACTACTGAAATGCTTTGTACTGAAAAGGTTCTTTCTTTATAATGAACCACATTCTCTCCTCGGTCAGATATCGATGTCCAGGTTAAATAATTCCCTCTCATTCTGAATTATTAAGATAATTTTCATACAGGTGAGTCTCGCATTCCATAAATGTACCCGCTGGGGCCTTGTGATTAAGATTACACATTTGCACAGAGTCATTTCTTTGGCTCTTAGGCGGTGCGTGTTGAAAACTGCGGGGGCCATTCTGAATATAGGTTAAGGGGAAATTAATTTTCCAATCTGCATTTATTACACTTGGTACTGTAGTGGTCTTTCTTGGGGAAACATAGCCGACAATTTTCCCTCGTGTTTATTACAAAACTATTCTGCCAGGCAATAATGTAACAACTCCCAATTTTAAATATCCTAATTTTTGAAGGGAACAGAAACTAGAAAATTTGGTGATATATTAATTTATTTTTAATAAAAGACAGCTGGTCTAAGATTTAAATTTGGACGTTAATGTGTAGAAATAATGCCACAAAGGATATTGTGATAATATCCTTTTACCAGATTTTATACTGTGTCCATAGATATTCACTGCGGATACAGTATAAAATCCGGTAAAAGGATATTACCGCAACACTTTTTCCAATCGCCTGTCGGATAAATAAACATGGAGTAACACACATATGGTCTTTTTCAACCGAATACCTGCCTGTTCAATGTGGGTCCACACCTATACAGAATGCCAGTCTCAACCAAAATTATTCCTTTTTCTATTGGTATATAAATCTGCTGTATTAACTTTTTATGAATTCCTTTACAACCCAAACACCTGCATTTTATACTTACACAATAGATCTAAACCTCTTTCTCATCCTTGCTACACTTTTTTGATATGGCATTGTTGCTGTAAAGGTGTTAATCATTCACTAAATATTAGCATTTCGCAGGAACAGATGGTGTAAACCCTTACAATTCTCAAATATAACAGCACTTTTAAAAATTGTGCGGCTGCAGAGCATGTTTAGAGACTATCTCGTAAGAAATGCTCGCCAGGCCTGACAAATTAGTTCATTCTTTCGTTAACCCATAACGAACATTTCTACCCAATTGCCACGGATTATACATCTGAACGCCTGGAAATACATGTTAAAAACGAGCCAATTAGTAAATTCGGTGTTAAGATAATTAGCAAAAATACGGGTGAGAAATTATGGAAGAGAGAGGCCTTCGGGCCCTCTCCTCACGCCTCAGTTGCACAGATCCATTACAATTGGCAATATTGTGGATTCTATCCACTCTAATCGGGATGAGGGGGGAGGTGAACAATTACAGACGAAACACTCAAAGAAGGTACAGCTGTGGCATTATTCCAGTCCAACCGATTATTTTCCCCCTGTCATGTTCCCTTAGTCCCATCTGCACAGCAACCATCAAACTCAACAAGGTAAGGAAATCAAATATGTACGCAGCGAATTTGCTCGCATGGTGTAAGTCGAGTGGCCAAGACATGTGATGTTGGTGTAATTTTTTTCTTCAGTTGTTTCGTATCGTGAATTAATTTTGGTATTAATAAGAGCAAATAAAAGGAAACGTTTCATTGATTTGTAACTGCCTTAAGTTTTGAATTGGTTCTCTATTACACTTTGTGTATTAATT
The DNA here is from genome assembly GCF_017639515.1 of Carcharodon carcharias. Lineage (NCBI taxonomy): Eukaryota > Metazoa > Chordata > Chondrichthyes > Lamniformes > Lamnidae > Carcharodon > Carcharodon carcharias. Next base: position 152,509,842 of record NC_054467.1, on the reverse strand, counting down.
TAAAATGTAATCAGGGCACGTATTTACGTGTAAATAATAATATGTAACCTGACATTTACGTATTGGGGTACTTGTCCACAAACACACACACACACATACGGTGTGCTTTTATGTAGATATAGATTTAGTTGCATGGCAAATATCGTATTATATCTGAAAATGTGCTGAATGAGGGCTATTAACAGTTTATTCATTCTAGTTCGTATCTATCATTAAATTCAAGCAAAAGCTAAACTTAATAATTGATTAGCATGTAACAATACCTTCCCACCGATTTCTCCAAGTGTAAGCATGCGATTTTGTGTTCTTCATCCAAGGGAACGGGTAGCGTCCCTGAGGCTGCAGGTTATTCCCATACCCTGTGTTGAAGTAGTTAGGCTGGGAAATGTAGCCAGACTTCGGTTCTGTAGCACCGTCGTAGCGGGTGAACTCCGTCACATAACGCTCGTTCAAATCACCGAAGCACGATCTAAGGAGAGAGGGCTGCGGAGTCCTGGCGTACACACAGGCAGGTGGGTTCTGAACGTATTCTGGGCTCTGATATTGACACGCACTCTCAAAATAGTCCACCTCTCCGTCCATAACTGAAATGGTATCTAGCATCAACTGAGATCTTATGTCAATGTTTCTATAAACCTTGAAATCCCCAGTCTCACATGGAATGAACGCGAACACCTGATCTGAGACTGCTCACCTGTTACTTTGTCATGTGATTGCCTTTAAGTCGCTGATTGGTAGACAGCAAAGAGGCGTTTTACTTTTAAAAAATCTTCTAATGAATCACACCGAGCCACAGTAAAAGACTCATACAGCATGTGGTGCGAGAAATGTTGTCTTAAAGAGTTCACATGCATGCGATTGAGTACATCATGACTGCAATCATAGAAAATAAGTTGTGATCACAAGTCGTAAAGTACAAAAGGTTCCACCAAACTTCATTGCGCAAAAGCTTTGGAAAAGTAATTACACTATTTCTATGAACTATGGACTAACTTATTGATTATTTTATTACTAAAATCAAGAAGCAATATAATGTGAATATACTTTAATAAATGACTGATGATAGAGACATTTGTGGACCCGTGTATGTGAATATTAAATAAGTTTGAAATATACGTTAAAATCAGCTACAAAAGATCTTCCAAGTGAAATAAATGTTGTTAATATAGGATTTATACACAGACACAAACATTTGTGCATCCGTGTAATGCAGAAGAACTCTTTATAACCAAAATAAGGCTATCAAATGTTTCAGCAAACCTCATGTGCATAACTTTTATCCTGAGTAGACTTAGTCGTAAATCATTCAATATTCAGCACACACGTCCACGTTTAATTGTAATGAATCAACTGCTTCTTCCAATCTTTCTCCGTGCTTGATATTATAAAATTTCGGATTAAGTTTATTTTTGTACTTTCTTGCCTGTGATCGCCCTGCACATCTTTAGTCTTATTTTAAATGACAGAAAATATGTGTTGAACGTAGGTTTCCAACTTGGATGTTAAAATTGAGGGCTCCGTGTCTTCGGTAAAAGATGAAGAATCGTTCAAATAAAAGATTGCTTTAAAACTGCTGTTGTAAAGTGAATGGGTGAAGTGTATGTAAGTCGAGTTATTGCGACAAGTTAATATTTTCCCACGTTTTGTACTGATTTCAAGGAGAGACGCTGCTCAGCCAGCAAGTAAGTTTAACTGCTGCTGGGAGGTTCAGATTTCCTAGGCGCAGGAGCTAATAACAAGAAGACCAATAATGGACTAGAAATCGTTCTACAGAATTAGTCTTGTGCTGGTTGTTGATTTACAGCGGGGATGTAATATTTTTGCTGGAGATGTCTGTTCAACACACCAGATTGATTTTTCCCCGTAAGATTGTGAAGTAACAATCTTAATCAAACTGTTGCTTCTGCTACCATTCACGGCCAGCTAAAGAACAAGGATCTTGTGTAAGGTAATCTGCCTCTGTGGTGAGGATATTGATTTTTCTCTTGTTTATTATGTAGCCTATGTACACAGTAGAAAGAAATGACCTTTTCACCTGGTATCAGGTACCAAAATACAGGTTGGCTTGGAGACCAGAGTATGGGAAGCTGGTCTTGAACACTAAGCAAGGCGATGTTCAATCCTTTTGTTTTTATATCGACATTTCTCTCTGAATCCTGTATTACTTCAAATGCACCATGTCTCATCTACTTTTTTTGTTTTAATGCCGTTACAAGACATGTCGGAACTCCATAACGCGACATCACACCACACAATTTACAACAGACGAGTGGTGGTTTAATTGATTTGATTTCTTAGAAAATGTTCTTAATATTAAAAGCGTTCCAAAAGCACTTTATCCAAATACTGATAGATTGTACCACAGAAAATTTATTTTCATGGACGTGGATCACCTCTGATATTGGTAATTGTGAATCAAAATAATCACAAAGCAATGGTTTATCTGGGAAGCTTTACTTTCTAAAGGCTCTACAATGTGTACCCCAACTTTTTATAAAATCCTATGGAAAAGGAAACAATACTGATAATAATAACTCGAGGAAAAGCACACTTGGAGCTCTTGAACCAATAAACATAGGTCTTTGTGCAAACAATTCCTGTTTTGAATTTTTAACATAAATAAAATGAAGCAGTGGATGTATTCGTCAGCCCACTCCTCTCAGGAGCCAAAACGACAATCGAGAATAGTTTCTCAGGGAAGCCTTACCTCTATGTGCGTCTAAGATGTGTGCTCCAGCCTATTATGAGACTAAATCAAGCTCATCAGCCCTGCGGCATCCCAAGGACAGATTCACTCCCAGTTGCTGCACTGAGAAGTGCACCGATTCAAGGGGCGACCCATCGCACTGCGCATGCTCAAACACAGGTTAAGATTTCAGCTGATAGAATGACAACCCTGGGAAGGTCATGGATAAACCTTTTAAGAGTGGTTGATTAAAATTATTAGTGTAAATAAAGACGCAATTATATAGATAAGTTTAATTATATTATTGTGACAGGTGTGTCCATTTTTTGTGGTTGGTAGATTTTCCCCTGTGCTATAGTTGGTCATTTTTTAAAATTTCAACCAAAAAGAGTGCTTACTAAAATGCGGTGCCCAAAGTACAATATAATGAAAGCATATATATACATTACGTATAGATAGATATAGGTATATTAAATGTTAACTAAGAATGGTCATAAATCCTTACTAAATGGATTGCATGGCAAACAACAATGCTTAAAACATTAACGATGAGAATGTTTCCCCGTCTAAGAAGCCATTCATTACTACTGAATAGGCCTGAGAGCCCTTACATCGGGAGGCAAAAAATTACCTCGTGCTCTTATTCTTGATCTTTGTCCAACAACGCCTGCCGGAAGTGTGTATGTGGCTATCAGGTGAGGAACAAATTGTTTTCCAAAACTGAAAAGAGATTTGACAGGGAGTGCATTACGTATTGCATTTCTGCAATAGGAATGATACACTTAGTTTATCATGATGTGCAGGTGCTTGGTTTGGAACCTCCATTCACCTGAAGAAACATCGTATAAAATTTAGGTTTCCTGGTAATTCTTTGAACCAAAAGATAATCCTTATTCATCAGTTTCATTTGGACAAGAAATAATCCTATGGATTAGTACATGAATTGAAGGCACATACTACTAGATAAGTTCCAGACACTCCGGTTGTGTTTTTTTTTATTTGTTCTAATTTCCATATTTTCCCTTCTCCTTAAAGCATTGATGTATTGGGATACAGTGCTGTGGCCATGCAGCCATTTTATACCCCCTTAATGTGCTATGTGGGAATCACCCTTGAATTGTCAAGAAATTGCATGCCAGTATATATTGAGTTTATGTATTGTGAACGTAATAATAACCATTAATTATTTTAAAGTGCAACCTTATTGAGAGGTTCTAATGGCATGGACTTTATCCACAGATGCAAAAGTAAATTCTAGTTATTCCTGGAACATCATATGGCACTCTTAAGATCACTACAATGTGACTGTTTTGTTAATGATATATGCTATGGAATTAATGATGTTACTTATATTCTGTATATATCTTTTTGGTAATGATGATCTTCATAAGGAGTGCACAAGGGGAAAGTGATATCATGATGTCAAGTCTTGGTGTCAAAATGAAGATAATGGAAAGTTAGTGAACAATAGCATCATGACACCAACGGATGTCATATCACCACCAAAGTATATATTGCTGCTGGAGTAAAAATTTGACTAATCCCAGTAAACTTAGCAGCAGCTGAAAAGACTCAATAGTAAAGGTATATTTCTCATTGCTGTCTGAAATCCAACACATTTACATTTAATATGACCATTGGGGTCAGAAAGCAGCACTCTGAGAGCAGTATAAAACTCCCAAAAATCAATTTCATAATACATTTGTTCTTATTGCATTTGCTCCCAGCTTCAGTTGATCTTATGCCATAACATGAAATGAAAGCATCATATTTTGCTTGTCCATTTTGTAACCCAGTTGGCTTAAAAGGAGATCTCATGTGCATGATCTAAACTTGATCATATACTTGTATAACTGTAATGGATGGCATAAAACAGCACAATCATATTGATGATTAAAACAAGCTTTGCACAGGATCATTTAAAGTGCATATGCAGAACCACTTGGCCAATTCTTGGTACTTAAAGGATTCCATTCTAGTGAAATCGTGCAAACTTTTTCACAATGTATTCAGTGATAAGACATATATCAAAATAAAATCTCATTGAAGAAGATACATTTTTTAATGAATTTTGAAATAACACAACCATAATCATACAAATAATAATAACAAGAATCTGGAACAAATGATCCATATCAAATCTTGAATTGGTATAATACTTTTAACATAGAAATAACATCACCATGTGCTTCATAGGGGCATAAGGAAAAAAAAACACTGGTCCAAAGAAGGGCATATTGGGCAGGGTGACTACAGGTTTCCTTGAAGAGTTGGGTTTTAAGCGCTTAGAAGCGGAGAGGGAAGTTCAGAGGTAGGCGAATATAGGGACAAAATTCCAGCAGGTTGGGCCTAGAGAGCTGAAGGCATCTCCGTCAATGCTAGAATGAAATACACATGAGATCAGAGTCAGGGTAATTGAGAGTCTGTAAGGAGGGGTGTGGCATGGGAGGGCTGGTAAGGTTCTAGAAATAGGGAGATAATTGAAGCTTTGAAGGAATTTAAACACAAATATGAGAATTTTAAATTTAAGGTATTTGAAAACTAGAAGTCAATGTAAGTCAGTGAGGATAGGGGCAATAGGTTTAGCTTGATTTGGTATGTTATATAATACAGGCAGCAGTATTTGGGATGTTCCACCTCCTCTTAAACCGTGTAAAACTCATCACATTTCTACTTCTCTTTAGCTCTGAAGAAGAGTAATATGGATTCGAAACGTTAATTCTGTCCCCACAGGTGCTGCCAGACCTGCTGAGTTTTTCTCAGCATTTCCTACTTTTATTTCAGATTTCCATCAAACGCAATATTTTGTTTTTTTTTCTTAATGTTAGCTTAACTCCAAAGGTATAGCTTAGCTCCAATGTACAGCTACTGTTTTGGAGTCGGTACTAGAATTATAGGATGATTACAGCACAGGAGGGGGCAATTAGGCCCGTCGTGTCCGTGCCTCTCTCTGCAAGCCCCACTCCCCCGCCCTTTCCCCTCACCCCAGCATGTTTATCTCTTCTACCAGGTAAGGGCGGCTTTCAAAATAACTGGCATTCACTTGGGTCATCGCTTTTGGTTACGAATGCAATTTGGCTTCGTTATAGGATATGCAAATTCTAAAACAAAAAAAAATCGCTCATTGGAAAACAATTCCAGCGGCCAACGTAATTATATTATAGGTCTTCAGGCCGTTTACTGTACATATATTTTTATATTTATATATATATTTATGTCTAACAATTACCTTATTGCTCTCTTACCAATTTAGCCGGATTTCAATACTGATGCAATTAATTTTATTATTGCAATAATAATACGCTTAACATAAAACTATTCAGGTAAAAACAAAATTTAAAAATTTAAATGATTGATTTTTGAAATTTATTACGCACGATATTTTTCACCACACAATTCTGATATTGACGTAGAAAATGTGAGTTATTTTAGTCGCTGATTAGTTATCTCGAAATAGCACCCAAAAACTAGCGTTGCTGACGAACTTGAGCTAAATTAAATGACATTGTCAATTGCCTGAAGTTTGACTTGGGGTAGATAAGAATTAATGACAGAGCCATAGACAGCGCGGGTGGCTGCAACATCAGTAGCTGGACCATTTCATTCTTACTGCATGTATCATGTGAACAAATTGAAGCATTGCTTGATTTGCTCTACCCCCATTGCAGTAGAACATGGATGCTTTGTCTTTGATAACGGAAAGGAGTAAGGATATAAATGTTCAGAAAGTCTTCCAGGCCGCCGCTGCCTTTGAGGATTATGGAACTCAGGTCAATCCAAGGCAAGCGGAGCTGCTAACGATAGAGTAGGACAAATGTGATGCGGTGTGCAAGGAGCACCAATACCGTACGTACTTTCTCAACTAATTCCTAAAGAAAAATTGTGTTCTGGTATGTTATGTTTCACCTGTGAAATATTTTAGCGATGTTAAGTTTCTGATTAACTGCTCTATCCCAATATAGTTTCATTTTAGCACCGATTCAATTTAGCACCAAATCATGTAAAAACAGCAAGTTGAAAAGTCCTAGGCGGAAAAAAAAATCGATTTTTAAAAACAAACAAGTTCAGTGAGGTGATCGATCACTGACGCTGAGCTAGTACACTGGGTGACTCTGCTGTTCTATTATACACACTATTATGACACACTTGCTGTAGGCCGCTCATGAATCTTAACTCGCACATTCGGGTTTTTAGTTAGAGCATAAAATAGTTTCATTTATTTGAAGGTAATTGGTTTCCTTTTGAAGAATGATGAAAGAACAATTTTCACCTCAGCTGCTCATTTGCGACTGTTTCGCATGGTGTTAAAATCGAAGTTCTGGATTGCAAATACAATCAAAGAAAAAGGCGAGGAATAAAGATGATACAGATATGAATGAAATGTCTTAATGTTACATCGAGCATATAAGCAAAACATTGTGCTGGGTCTAGGCTCCGTGGTACCCAGCAGGCTTCTTATTGCGCTTCGAGAAGAAACCAATGCATTTGCTCAGGTACAGTATGTGTAAATTATATTCCAATCTCAATTGTACATAACACTTGGGGAGCAGCTCTCTGACTTCCCCACACTCCAACCATCTAGAGTTCTATTTGCCCTACAGGGGTTCAATAAATTATAATTTCACGTTGTGTGCTATTTTACCATGCGTGCTGCTAAACCATTATGATGACGATAACGAAGAGAGTGATTGCTGCCATGAAGAATTAAGTGGTGAATAGCAACTGTCTAAGGGCTGGCTATTTAACTGGCGAATTATGAAGTCCATCGCCTTTCGGGTGGTGCACGAGATGCTTTGCATCCTCCACCTGTAAATTTGTTCGAGTAATTTAACAGCGCTTAAAGCCGGTTCTTCATCCGGATGTTTGGTATTTTAGCAACTTCTCGCAACCGTAGGCTTCTGACGCCGGAGCCATAAATGTGTCGGTAGCAGCCTTTGCGGGTGTGAGTTTGGAATGAGAGTGAAGCATTACGCCCACTCCTCGGGGGAGTGCGAATAAAAGCATTGTGACCAATTCAAATGGGCTCAGTAAGGACTGAATCCGTGGACTTAATTGGAAAACATACAGCTCGCTATTTGCTGTTTCTGTCCTTGTTATCAGGTTAACTGATAGCTTTGCAGAAAAACCAAATACACGAAGAATATGTATGTGGTAATGTGGAGAAAACAAGGTCGCTGCAGACAAGGCTTATGCTGTGAGCACCTTGCCTCGGTGAGCAATAGGCCCATAAATAAGATATCAGCAGTGCCGTGCCCAAGAGGACTTTTTAAACCCTATACATATATATGTATAATTAGTATATTTATCGGCAAAGAACATTATCGATGAGCTGTCCCTGCAGATTACAGCCTCTCTTTCCTCGAACAATGTTAAACACTGAGCTGTCATTGCGAACCCAAACCCGGCTGCTTCTGTTTTTAGTTAAAATTAATTTTTAAACCATGTCCAAAATTAAAGTAAACCCTACGGGCGAATTTTAGTCCTTCAGGGTGAACAAAAAAAAGGGGTGTGTTAAAACTTTAAACATGATAATCCTGCTCTCAGCCTACCCCCGACATGTCCACTCCCAGTTGGGGTTTGCCATTAATTCCCCTTGGAGGGGGGGTTGCTAATTAGAATATTTCAAATGGAGCAGTTTTAAATAGATTTTTTTTTACCGCTATTTAAATTTAACAGCTTTGGCAATGGTTTTCCGGGGTTTGAGAAAGTCGCCATTAAAACGGTGGCAGGAATTGGGGCTAGTTGAAGGCCTGGCGCCCCGAGATTTTGCTTTCTTACGTCTCTCTGGATAGCAATTTATAGAAACATAGAAAATAGGAGCAGGAGTAGGCCATTCGGCCCTTCGAGCCTGCTCCATCATTCATCATGATCATGGCTGATCATCCAACTCAATAGCCTGCTCCCGCTTTCTCCCCATATCCTTTGATCCCTTTCATCCCCAAGAGCTGTATCTAACTCCTTCTTGAAAACATACAAAGTTTTGGCCTCAACTATGTTCTGTGGTAGCGAATTCCACAAGGTCACCACTCTCTGAATAAAGAAATTTCTCCTCATCTCATTCCTAAATAGTCTACCCCATTTCCTCAGAGTGTGACCCCTGGTTCTGGACTCCCGCACCATTGGGGACATCCTTCCTGCATCTACCCTGTCCAGTCCTGTTAGAATTTTATAGGTTTCTATGAGATCCCCCCTCATTCTTCTGAACTCTAGCGAATATAATCCTAACTGACTCAATCTCTCCTCATATGTTAGTTCCACCATCCCAGGAATCAGTCTGGTAAACCTTCACTGCACTCCCTCTATAGCAAGGACATCCTTCCTCAGATAAGGAGACCAAAACTGCACACAATATTCCAAGTGTGGTCTCACCAAGACCCTGTATAATTGCAGCAAGACATCCCTGCTCCTGTAGTCGAATCCTCTCATTATGAAGGCCAACATACTATTTACCTTCTTTACCGCCTGCTGCACCTGCATGCTTACCTTCAGTGACTGGTGTACAAGGACACCCAGATCTCGTCGCACATTCCCCTCTCTCAATTTATAGCCATTCAGATATTAATCTGCCTTCCTGTTTTTGCTACCAAAATGGATAACCTCACATTTATCCACATTATACTGCATCTGCCATGCATTTGCCCACTCACTCAGCTTGTCCAAACTACACTGAAATATCTCTGCATCCTCTTCACAGCTCACCCTCCCACCTAGAGTTATGTCAGGTGCAAATTTGGAGATATTACATTTAGTTCCCTCATCTAAATCATTAATATATATTGTGAATAGCTGGGGTCCCAGTACCGGTCCCTAAGGTACCCCACTAGTCACTGCCTGCCATTCAGATAAAGACCCCTTTATTCCTACTCTTTGTTTCCTGTCTACCAACCAGTTTTCTATCCATCTCAATACACTACCCCCCAAACCCATATATTTTAATTTTACATGCCAATCTCTTATGTGGGGCTTTGTCAAAAGCCTTCTGAAAGTCCAAATAAACCACATCCACTGGATCCCCCTCATCAACTCTATTAGTTACATCCTCAAAAAATTCCAGTATATTTGTCAAGCATGATTTCCCTTATGTAAATCCATGCTGGCTCTGTCTGTTTCTGCCACTGTTTTCCAAGTGCTCAGCTATTAAATCTTTTTTAATGGACCCTAGAATTTTCCCCACTACCGACATCAGGTTGACTGGTCTATAATTCCCTTTTTTCTCTCCACCTCCCTTTTTAAATAGTGGGGTTACATTAGCTACCCTCCAATCTGTAGGAACTGTTCCAGGGTCTATAGAATCTCGGAAGATGATCACCAATGCATCCATTATTTCTAGGGCCACTTTCTTAAGTACTCTGGGATGTAGATTATCAGGCCCTGAGGATTTAGCAGCCTTCAATCCCATCAATTTCCCCAAAACCATTGCCCTACTAATACTGATTTCTTTCAGTTCCTCCCCCTCACTAAATCCTGCATTCCCCAACATTTCTGGTATGTTATTTGCGTCCTCCTTTGTGAAGACAGAACCAAAGTGGTGTTTAGTTGATGAGCCATTTCTTTGTTCCCCATTATAAATTCCCCTGTTTCTGACTGTAAGGGACCTACATTTGTCTTCATCAATCTTTTTCTCTTCACATGCCTATAGAAACTTTTACAGTCAGTTTTTATGTTCCCCGCAGGCTTACTTTCATACTCTATTTTCCCCTTCTTAATCAATCCCTTGGTGCTCCTTTGCTGAATTCTAAACTGCTCTCAATCTTCAGGTCTGTTGTTTTTTTTTAGCCAATTTGTATGCCTCTTCCTAGGATCTAATACTATCTCTAATTTCCCTTGTAAGCCATGGTTTGACCATCTGTCCTGTTTTACTTTTGTGCCAGACAGGAATAAACATTTGTTGCAGTTTACCCATGCACTCTTTGAATGTTTGCCATTGCCTATCCACCGTCATCCCTTTAAGTAACATTTCCTAATCCATCATAGCCAACTGACATCTCATAGCATCATAGTTTCCTTTATTAATATTCAGGTCCCTAGTCTGAGAATCAACTCTCCATCTTGATGAAGAATTCTATCATATTATGGTCGCTTATCCCCAAGGGGCCTTGCACAACTAGATTGCCAATTATTCCTTTCTCATTACACAATACCCAGTCTAGGATGGCCTGTACTCTATTTGGTTCCTCAATGTATTGGTCCAGAAAACCATCCCATATACACTCCAGGAATTCCTCCTCAATGGTATTGTTACTAATTTGATTTGCCCAATCTATATGCAGATTAAAGTCACCCATAATTACAGATGTTCCTTTATTGCATGCATCTCTAATTTCCTGTTTAATGCCATTCCCAACATCACCACTGCAGTTTGGGGGTCTATATACAACCCCCACTAATGTTTTTTGCCCCTTAGTGTTTTTCAGCGCTACCCATACAGATTCCACATCGTCAGAGCTAATATCTTTCCTCACTATTGAGTTAATTTCCTCTTTAACCAGCAATGCAACTCCACCGCCTTTTCCTTTTTGTCTGACCTTCCTAAATACTTCTTAAATACTGAATACCCCTGGATGTTCAGTTCCCATCCCTGGCCACCCTGCAGCCATGTCTCTGCAATCCCGACCATATCATACCTGTTTACATTTATTTGCGCAGTTAATTCACCCACTTTATTGTGAATGCTCCTTGCGTTAAGGCAAAAAGCCTTGTCTTTTTAACATTACTTGTACCATTCCCATTATTTTTCACTGAGGCCCTGTTTGATTCTTATCCTTGATTTCTCTTTCTATCACTTTTCTTATTCCCTTTTCTGTCTTTTGTTCTTGTCCTTGATTCCCCATCCTCTGACTCCTTGCATAGGTTCCCATTCCCCTGCCATTTTAGTTTAAACCCTTCCCAGCCACTCTAGCAAATATTCCCCTGTGGACATCAGTCCCAGTCCTGCCCAGGTGTAATCCATACAGTTTGTACTGGTCCCACTCCCCCAGAACCGGTCCTAATGTCCCAGAAATTTGAAACCCTCCCCCTCACACCATCTCTTCAGCCACGTATTCATTCGATATATCCTGCTATTTCTACCCTTGGACACCCTTAAGAGATCAAAAATCTAATATAATCAATGATGGAACATCCACAACATCTGGGATAGAAAATTCCAAACATTCATAGCTTTCTGAGTGAAGAAATGTTTCCTCATCTCAGTCCTGAATGATCTACCCCTTATTCTGGGACTGTGCCCCCGTGTTCTAGATCTCCAGGGAGGGAAATTACTGCTCCACATCTATCCATCAAACACCTTCAAAACTTCAATGCTTCAATGAAATTACATCTCATTCTTCTAAACTCCAGAAAGTACAGGTTAATTTACTCAGTCTCTCATCATAGGACAGACTTCTCACCCTAGGAACCAACCTAGTGAACCTTCACTGTGGTGCCTCCAATGTAAGTATATCCTTCCTTAACTATGGGGAACAAACTTTGCACTGGTGTGGTCTCACCAAAGCCCTATAGAATTAAAGCAATACTTCCTTGTTCTTGTATTCCAGTCCCCTTGCAATAAAGCTCAATGTCCCATTTGCCTTACTGTAGATGTTGACATATAAATTGAACTTTGAAATTAACTCCAAAAATCATTCCAAAAACAGGGATTGAATTCTAGAGTATAAAATGTGAACATCTAGTATGAGTGTAGGTGTTTGCTACTTTGCATTGTGCAAAAAGCACAAGTTAATTCATAATAAATTAATGTGACACAGTTTATGGAATAAATGAATTGTACAATAATACTTTTAACCACAATGTAAGTGTTTTAAAACCTGTCAAAGTCATTGCCCTCACAATGTGACACAGAGTTAATCAAATTCATCCTGAGTCACTTTGACCATGGCATCATCATCAGGATCCCACTCTGGATCAGATGTGACACTTTCAGTTTCAGGATCATCCCTCCACAACAAATTACATTTCTCCCCATCCATCTAATTGGGTATTCTGCATTTTTTGAATGATATGATGACAGCTTGTGCATTAATAGCATCGCATGATTTAATGACAAAACCACACAAAACATTAAGTGGGGAAGTGTGCAATTTTACACTCTTTGTGAAGGTTGTATCTTCCTAAACCATCTACCCATTCCATTCGGCATGAATATGACTCTTAAAAGGCTTGTTGAGGCACACATCCAAAGCTTGACCTACGGATGTTAGACTCCTTGATATAACGGCAGTTTGGGTGTTATTATTTCACATGCGCCTCTCATCAGTTATATGGGATGTGAACATATCCCACACATATAAGCTGCATTCTTTGTGGAAGCTACTGGAACATCCATTTCACACATTTCCAATCCACAACTTCACTCCACCCTCATCCATCCAACTGTTGCCATTGGACATGCACAAAAACTCCTGTAGGAAACTTGATTTTCTACATTTATTTATACATTTGAAAATTACCATAGCCTTTAATCTCATTGCACAGGCCATGCAGGCTAGTACCACCATGAATCTTGTCATAGGAACAAAGAACTTAGGAACAGAAGTAAGCCATTCAGCCCTTCGAGCCTGTTCTGTCATTCCATAAGATCATGCTGATCTGGTTGTGGTCTGAATTCAAATTTCCTTCTGACCCCCCGCCATAATCCTTTACTTTCTTGTCTATCCAAAGGGCAGGATTTTGAATTTGGCATGCGGGCATGGTTGGCAGGTGCAGGAGCAGCCGGGAAACAGGCCGATGCCCGCAATCGGTCCCCAACCGTGATTTCTTGCTGGCGGGCCAATTAAGGTCCGCTGAGCATGAACGGCTGTTCACCGTTGGTCGGGAAGGGGCAGGCAGGGGCCTGTCAGCCCTCGGGTCCAATGATAACTTAGCGACCAGTTTAAAACGTGTACAGTCAAGTCCTGGAAGGCTGCCAGTGATGAAGGTATCTTCGGTGTTGTCAGCAGGAGATTAAAAATTATGGACTCAAATGTGGCTGCAGACACCAGGTGGGTGGGCAGGTCAGTGGGCACTCAGCAGTGATGAGTGCCTGGTGGTCCTGCTGGAGGAGGTGGCTGCCAGGAGGGACACCCCTGTCCCCGAGGATAGAATGAGGAGGCAACTGCACCTAATGAAAAGAGCTTGGGAGGAGGTGGCAGTGCTGCTCAGCAGCCATGATGTGGTGTGGTGCAACAGAGCTGCAAGAGGTTTAACTACCTGCTGCGTTCAGGAAGGGTGAGAGTCTGTTGGCATGGATCAGTGTGGAGAAGTGTTAAGGACTGGCGGTCCCTCCATGGAGCTCAGGGGTGTTAGAGTCTGAGTGCCAATTGTCAGTGACACCGGAGCTGACCAAGTGGATAAGCCTTGGCTGCTTGAACTGAGGGCCTTGCAGCTCAAGGTCCATGACTCATATGTGCCCTACAAGGTGTTCCTCAGCTGATGTTGGCCGGGCTGCAATGGCGTGGCAGGTATAGAGTGGACTAATCAATTACCCTCTGTCCTTTCAGGAGAAGATGGCCCATAACAACATTGAAAGGTTGCGGACTGGCGGACGCCCAGCTAATCTCCTAATCCTAACCAGATAGGAGTGGAATGCCTTAGACCTGGAGAGGTGCCATCCACCTTGGTCAACCAGCCACAGAGTGTCTGATGTGTCAGATGAAGTTAAGAATGCAGTGCACAGAGGTGAGAATTTTGATTGATGCAAACATTCTTGTGCAGTCTTATCATTGATGGGAGCCTCAAAACTGGAATCCCCATTGATCATTGAAAGAAGATGGCACCATGATGCAGATTTTCATGGTCTCACCAGGGTGCCTGGCATTCACAGTGACAGTGTGATGACTTAAATTAATGACATGTCATTGTTCTCCCTTAGGTTTGCCACCATGCACCCAATCTCAGGGCACCAAAGACCCACCCCTGTCACCAGAGGACCACCGGACTCCACATGCACCTGTGTCACACCCGTTTTCTGAGCCAGGCACCAGCGCAGATACCAGCACCTCGGTGGGCATTAGATCTTTGACTAGGATGTCAGTGCACACCAGTGAGGGCACTTCACACTGTGAGATGCAGGTGGAGGCAGAGAGTGCCCAAGGTAGTGGCAGTCAGAGGGCTGCTGGGGACCGGACGATGTTCATTCAAAAGCAGATGATGAGATTCTGGAGTCGTCCATTAGGTGACAGATGGCAGATGCCCAGCAGGATGTGCAGAAGGATCTGGTGGAGATCCATGAGGATATTTGTGTCATGGTCTCCCTTATGGAGGAGTCCATGCAGATCATCAGCACTGCGTTGACCCTCATGGCCAAGCGCACAACCTCCTCCATTGATAGAGTGGTGACTCTCATGGAGAGGCAGCTCCAGGAACAGGATTGGGGGTTCCTGTGGCTGCACTTGGACCTGCAAGCCCTCACACAGGCACTGACCTCGTGGTCAGTAGTCAGTGGATGAGGCACTCAGTATCCCAGCCAGGTGCCTGTCCATCAATGATGAGCAGGGAGTTCCAGAGCGACCTCACGTTGGCATATGAGCTGCCTGTCATCTCTGTGGGCTCCTCTCAGGGTGCTCTGGATGTCAGCAGCTCCTTTGCCCCTCTGCCAGTGACCATGGCATCTGGTGAGGCTGCGGCGACTGGGGAGATGCTAGCCATGGCACTGGCTGCTCACCCCTGGGCAGGGCCAGCACAGGCTGCACAGGCCAGAGGACGACTGCCAAGGTCATCAAGGCCAACAAGACAGCAGGGTCAGCAGGTTGTCTCCAATGCTGATGCCAGCGAGGGTGGAAGCACCTAGACTTAGCACTCGCAAACATAAGTTCAAGGCATCATGAGCATAAGAGGGACTGGTCACAAGTAATCTTCTGTTGTGCAATGTTTTGTTTATTTAAATGGTCTGGTGTTGAAGACCAGAGAAGGTTCTGTTAATTTGTTTTGACTGTCAACATGAGATAAATTTTCTTTTGTTGTAATGGCCTGAGTATGCTTCACTTTTTTATTTAATGTGGTGCAGGGTCTGCCAGTATGTAATGTTGGATGTGAGTGTCTCAAAACTTTATTGCACAGGCATTGAGTGGACTTTGGGGTCAATGGAAAGGGTCATTTCAGACATCCAGGATGAAAGCAGCAGCCCTGGCATGAGGTGGTAGCACTTATTTAGCAGCCTAACTGAAGGAGTGTTGGATCAAGGCATCCCTGGCATCCCTGCCTCCCTGGAGATTACCAAGGTCTCCGTCCATGCCCTCAGCGTTCTCCTCACTATGCTCATCTTTTGACTCACTACTGGACTCATCATCTGTAGCCTGTGCTGCTGCGTCAACATCCTCTTCCTCCATTGCGTCCCCCCTTGCCAGTGCTAGATTTTGGAGAGCGCAGCATGCAAACACTAACACTGACACCCACTCTGGAGAGTGTTGTAGTGTTCCCCTGAACGGTCCAGGCATCGGAAGTGAATCTTCAGAAGACATATGGTTCCCTCTATCACCGCCCTTGTGGATGCTTGTCTCCTGTTGTAATGCTTCTCTGCCTCTGTTCTTGGGTGGGTGAGAGGCATCATAAGCCTTGTTTTCAAGGGATAGCCCTTGTCACCCAGCAGCCATCCATCCAGTCAGGCTGAAGAGCCTCGGCATCTGTAAGTGTCTCAGGATGTACGCATCATGGGAGCTGCCTGGGTACCTTGCACAGGCTTGCAGAATCTGCATCCTGTGGTTACCACACTATCTGCACATTCATGGAGTGGAACCCCTTCCTGTTGACGAAGGCACCGGGCTCACCTGCTGGTGCCTTGATGGCCACATGTGTGCAGTCTATAGCACCCTGGATGCAGGGGAACCGAGCAATGGCCACGAAGCCTCTGGCTCACTCTGTCTGGCTGGCTTCGCCTATATGGAAATGAATGAAAGTCAATACCTGCCTGAACAGAGCTTCTGTTACCAGTTTGACACAACTGTGGACAGCTGATTGGGAGACGCCAAATAGATCCCCCACTGACCCCTGGAAAGAACCGGAGGCATAGAAGTTGAGGGCCACTGTGACTTTCAGAGCCACTGGCATGGGATATCCACCCACACAGTCGGAACTGATCTCAGGCCCAAACATCTGACAAATGGAGGTCACTGGCTCCCTAGAGAGATGGAGGCTCCTTCGGCATTGCACGTCAGACATATTGAGGTAGCTGCATCGCCTGTAAGCTGGCAGTAGGATAGTGGCAACCTCTCTGGCCCCTATTGCCTTAGACTGCTAGCTGGCCTTCTGCCTGCGTCTCTCCTCCCACAGGTCCCTCCCCTAAAAGGTGCATGGGACGCCTGGCCTCCCCTCCACCTGGTGCCACCAGCGGAGACCACAATCCCCATTACCAGGGTATTAAAAGGCTGTCTGATGCCTGGAAGGGTCCACACAGTCTGAATTCTCCTTGGAGACACCAAGGAGTCCTGAAATGAAGCCTGGAAATTCTAACAATGAAGCTCCATACAGAGAAGAAGCTGCCATTTACCAATAAGTCACCAGCAGCAAACTATCTACCCAGCTCCTCACTATTCATGCCGGCAATGCTGCTGACCCTTTTTATCCTGTCCATGGATGAGGTTTTTGAAATTGTTGTCTGGCTGCCAGCCTGTTTTGCCCTAGCAATGAGCGTGAAATCGCATGGGCAAAGAAAAATCGGTGTCAGTTGATTTTTTAATGGCCTTAACTAGCCTCTTAATTAATGGCGAGTGCAGCTCTGGCACCCACCAACCGAAATATCGCATGAGTGCGCATTGACATCAGGACGCTCGCCCAACACCATCACGCATTATTTTACAATCGAACGTGTCAGGCTCGCGCTCGCAATCTGATTGAAAAATTCTGCTCAAAGTACATTTAACTCCGCCTTGAATAACTTCAATGACCCAGCCTCCACTGCTCTCTGGGGAAGAGAGTTCCACAGACTAATGACTCTCTGAGAGAGAGAAAAAAAATCTCCTCATCTCTGTCTTAAAAGGAAAACTTCTTACCTTCAAACTATGTCCCCTATTTTTAGTCTCCCCCACAAGACGAAACATATTCTGGGTATCCACCCTATCAGGACCTTATGGGTAGAATTTTCTCCCTGTCAGGGGGCCGGTTGGGAGCGGGCGCGGCCTGTCCCCGCCTGCTGACGGCAAAATTCTCCTCTATATGTTTCAATAAGATCACCTCTCATTCTTCTAAGTTCCAATGGGTATAGGCCCGATTTGTTCAACCTTCCTTCATAAGATAACCCCTTCATCACAGGAATGAGTTGAATGAACCATCTCTGAACTGCTTTTAATGCCATTATATCCCTTTATCAAATAAGGAGACCATAGTACTCAAATGTGATCTAACTAAGGCCCTATACAGCTGCAGTAAAACTTCCCTACTTTTATATTCCATTGTCCTTGCAATAAATGCCAACATTCCATTTGCCTTCCTAATCACTTGCTGTACCTGCATACCAACTTCTTGTGATTCATATACCAGGACACCCAGATTCCTCTGTACCACCAAGTTCTGCAACCTCTCTCCATTTAATTAACATACTGTTTTTCTATACTTCCTGCCAAAGTGGACAAGTTCACATTTTCCAAATTATACTCCATCTGCCGTTTTTTTTGTCTATTTTCACCTACATTTATCCCTTTGTACGTTCTCTACCTCCCCTTGACAACTTACTTTCCTACCTACCATGGGTGTCATTGGCAAATTTAGCTACCATACATCTGGTCCCTTCAGTCAAGTAATTGATATAGATTGAAAATAGTTGAAACCCTAGCACTGATCCCTGTAGCACTTCACTAGTTACAGCTTGCCAACCAAAAAATGACCCATTTACCCCTGCTTTCTGGTTCCTGTTAGCTAACCAATCCTTTATCCATGCTAATATGTTACCACCATCACCATGTGCACTTATCTTGATGTGGCACCTTATCAAATGCCTTTTGGAAATCCAAGTGTACCACATCTACAAGCTCCCCTTTATCAACCTTGCTTGTTACCTCCTTAAAAAAATTTAATAAATTAATTAAACTTGATTTCAATTTTACAAAACCATGTTGACACTATTTGATCTCATTATGATTTTCTAAATATCCTGCTATAAATCCTCCTTAATAATGGATTCTAGCAACTTCCCTATGATGGATGTTAGACTAAACGGCCTATAGTTCCCTACTTTCTTTCTCCCTCCTTTCTTGAATTAATTGTTGCATTTGCTATTTTTCAATCCGCAGAGACCCTTGTTATGAGCCCAGTTGAGGTTACCACTGGACAAGCCTGATCCCAGAGTGTAACCCAGCTTGATAGATCTTAACTTTTAATTTGTTTGTTTGGATACGTGGAGAGTGGCTACTGAACAGAGTCACTGGAGTCAGCTAATGAACTTTTAACAAAAGAATAAAACATTTATTTAACAACAAAAGATGAACTATTTTACAATACTCCTGCACCCACAACTATACCTATACAGATTTTTAAGGATAACACAAGTTATAAAAGCTATCTTCTACTCTATTGTCCACAGTAAGTACACAGTCTGTGTAACCCAATTGTGACCTGTGGTCGGACACACCACACTCTGAAACCAAGTGACAGATGCCACCTCAACCAGATGCTATGGATCTATTCTCAACTATCCCCAGACGCTTGTCACATTGTGAGCCAACCGGTTTCACTGCTCTCCGTCTTTCATACGAGGGTTTCCAATCTCCACTCTCCAAGACCTCGCCTTGGAATCTTCTCCCAAACCAACTCTTTCTCTCAGATGTTTTCTGCAAGAATTCACCTCCAGGGTTTTGAACTCTCCTTCTGACATTCCTCTTCCCTGAGTCACCGCTGGCATTCAAGTTGTCTTCCATGCACACTCTCTCACTAACTCAGCCATCAACAATACACACTGCTTCACATGCCCATAGCAAAGTGTTACAGACATTCAGTTGTCTCTTTGAACCTTCTTGCCTCTTCTCAAGCTTTTATCTCCTTAAGCTTGAAGTTTACAACTTGAAGCTTGGAGTCTTTCTCTGCCCCTCACTCTTAACTTCACTTAACAGGGTCTTCTCTGGGTTCCTGACTTTCCTTTGACTAGAAGGTCTGTGTGGGACTTTCTGCTGTTTCTGTCTCATTCATTTGGCTTTGGGACATTTTGGTTCTATTGGGAAATATGCACCTCCTTCTCCCAGTGCCCAGTCCCTCAGGGGTCCTGCTGTTTCTTTAGTTTTTCTGTGTATGTCTGTGGGAAGGACCTGCCTCTCTGGACCCCTGTTGCTAGGCAACAGCACTGTTCTTCCACCCTTGTTTGTTTAACCTAGCTGCAACAGATGTAAAGAAACCTCATTAGAAATGCAGGCACCTTTTTAAAGTGAAACTAAAACTTAATTCGACCTTTCTTAACACACATACAGAAATACAAATCAAACTAAAACTTTAAAGCTAAAACTCATTCCTAATGCCTACAAATACCAATGTAACATAATTAAACTGTCTCTATTTCCTAAAACCTTTTCAGGATTCAAGGAATTCCTTTCCAGAATTGAAGGAGCTAATGCATCTCTATCTCTGCAGCCATTTCTTTTAAGACTAATTTCATTGAGGATTTGAAAGAAATTAGTATTAGTAAAAAAAATAGTGCTGCAGAAATTGATAAATCCCCTAGACCTGGTGATGTACATCCCAGAGAGTTGAAAGATGTGGCTGTAAAGATAGTGAATGCGTTTATGATCATTTTTCAAAATTCTATAGATTCTGGAATGGTGCCTGCAGATTGGAAGGTAGCAAATGTAACCCCACTGTTTAAGAAAGGAGGGAGAGAAAATGGGGAACTACAGACCTGTCAGCCTGACATCAGTAGCAGGGAAAATGCTAGAATCTATTATAAAGGATGTGATAATTGGGCTATTAGAAAATAATGGTGAGATTGGGCAGACTCAGCATAGATTTATGAAAGGCAAATCATGTTTGATAAACCTGTTGGAGTTTTTTGAGAATGTTACTAGCAGAATAAATAAGGAAGAACCAGTGGGTGTGGTGTATTTGGATTTTCAGAAAGCTTTCAATAAGTTCCAACACAGGACATTAGTAAGAAATGTTAGAGCTCTTGGGATTGAGGGAAATATATTGGCATGGAGTGAGGATTGGTTAACTGACAGAAAACAGAGTAGGGATAAACGGATCATTCTGTGGTTGACAGGCTGTGACTAATGGGGTACCGCAAGGATCAATGCTTGAGCCTCAGATATTGACAATCTATATCAATGAATCAGATGTGGAGACCAAATGTAATATTTCCAAGTGTACTAATGACACACAACTTGATGGGAATGTGAGTTGTGAGGAAGCTGCAAAGAGACTTCAAAGAGACTTAGGCAGACTAAGTTAGTGGGTCAGAACATGGCAGATGGAATATAATGTGGAAAAATGTGAAGTTATCTACTTCGGTAGGAAAAACAGAAATGCAGAGTATTTCTTAAATGGGGAGAGATTGCTAAGTGTTGATGTTCAAAGAAACCTGGGTGTTCTTGTTTACAAGTCACTGAAAGCTAATATGCGGGTGCAGTAAGCAATTGGGAAGGCAAATGATATGTTAGCCTTTATTGTAAGAGAATTTGAGTACAGGAGTAAGGAAGTCTTGCTGCAACTGTATAGAGCCTTGGTGCAACCAAACTGTGAGTATTGTGTGCAGTTTTGGTCTCCTTACCTAAGGAAGGATATACTGGCCATAGGGGGATGTAACAAAAGTGCGCCGGACTAATCCCTGGGATGGCAGGATTGGCTTCTGAGGAGAGATTAAGGAAACTGGGGCTGTATTTTCTAGAAGCATGAGAGGTGATCTCATTGAAGTGCTTTCAAAATTCCTACAGGGTAGATGCAGGAAGGATGTTTCCCCTGGTTGAGGTGGGGGGGCCGGTATAGAACTAGGGGAGACAATCTCACAATAAGAGGTAGGCCATGTAGGACTGAGATGAAGGGGAATTTCTTCATTCAGAGGGTGGTTAATCTTTGGAATTCTCCAAAGGGCTCTGGAGGCTCAGCCATCAAGTATGTTCAAAGCAGATGTGGGTAGATTTCTAGATACCAAAGACATCAAGGGATACAGGGATAGTGTGAGAAGATGGCACTGAGGTAGAAGATCAGCCACAATCTAGTTAAATGGCAGAACAGGCTCGAGGGGCCAAATGGCCTATTCCTGCTCCTATATTCCTATGTTTCTAAGACCCTAGGATGAAGGCCATCTGCTTCTAGGGACTTGTCAGCCTTTAGGTCTAATTGTTTACCCAGCACCTTTTTCCTGGTGATGGTGATTGTGTTAAGTTTTTCACTCCCTTTCATCTCTTGATTTTCAAGTATTTTGAGAAGTTCTCTGAGTCTTCTATGGTGAAGACAGACACAAAACACCTGTTCAATACCTCCAACATTTGTTTTTTTATTATCAATTCCCTAGATTCACTCTCTAGAGGACCAACACTAGCTTTAGTTATTCTTTCCCTATTTAAAAACTAGTAGAAATTCTTACTATCTGTTTTTATATTACTTGCTAGCTTTCTCTTTTACTCTACTTTCTCTCCCTTTTTTTCTTTTAGTCTTTGCTGATTCTTAAAATCTATCCATTCACCTGACCTACCACTAATCTTTACAGATTAATATAGTATTTCTTTCAATTTGATAGTCTACCACTGAATCTCTACTTTTTAACCTATTTTCCCAGCTCACTGCCTTCATACTGTTATAATTACTTTTATTTAGGTTTAAAACACTAGACCTAGACCTACACTTCTCCCCTTCAAACTGAATGTGAAATTCTATCATGTTATGGTCACTGTTGCCTAGAAGTTCCTTTCTGATCAGATTATTGATTAACCCTGCCTCATTGCGCACTGTCAAACCTTGGATAGCCTGGTTGGCTCTTGAATGTACTAGACCATAAGAGCATAAGACATAGGAGCAGAAATTAAGCCATTCAGCCCATCGAGTCTGCTCCGCCATTCAATCATGGCTGATAAGTTTCTCAACCCCATTCTCCCGCCTTCTCCCCGTAACCTTTGATCCCCTACTGCTCTAAGAAATTGTCCTGAGTACACTCTATGAATTCATTTTCCAGGCTACCTTTGCTAATCAGATTCACCCAATCTACATGTAGATTAAAGTCATCTATGATTATTGCTGTACCTTTCTTACATGCCCCATTTATTTCTTCCTGTATATTCTGTCTTACAGTGTAACCATTGTTTTCTCCTGTCCTGTGGTTTTCACTAAGACTGTTTTTGAATCTTTCCAGTCCACAGTTCAGCTGTGCTGGGAATATTGAAATCATGGGCATTTCATCCATGTTGCTGATGTGACCTAATGGGTACTCATGTTTTTGCTGCTCTCTGATAATGCTTCGCTGGAAACTGGTAAGTTTGGCATTGTTGTTTTTTGGTAGTCTCTGAGTGATCCTGGTCTTCTGCTGCAACACTAGACACTTTCATTCCATAAAGCAGCTATACCAACTAGCTGTTGCTGCAACATCTTTGCTAGATGCAGTGTTTGACTAGTCCCACTTAAATTCATTGCATTTCTGACAATGATGTAACCATTCTGATGATTTTCGCAGAACCATTCTGATGTATGCTTCTCAAGATCAGACCAATGGCTGATCCTTGTTCTCGTGGTACATTTGATCTTAGGCACCTTCTTCAGGGTGGATTCCTTTTTCCATTCTGCACCAGTTTTTCACTAACACCAAATTCCCTCACTGCATCACAATTATTTGACAAGTTAGCAAATGTTATGACTTTTAGCTTGAAACCTGTTTCATACTTCATTCCAGTGAAGCTCAACGCAAACTGGAGGTAGTCATGTTTTTGCTGCTCTCTGACTAGGCACTTTACAGCCTTCTGGACTGAATATTGAGTTCAACAATTTTAGATCATGAACTCTGTCCTCCATCCCCACCCCCTTTCCGAACACCCCCCCCACTTTTTTTCCAATAATTTATATAGATTTTTCTTTTCCCACCTATTTCCATTATTTTTAAATGTATTTCCATCCATTGTTTTATCTCTACCTTTTAGCCTTTTTCGATTCCTTCACCCCACCCCCACTAGGGCTATCTCTACTTTGCTTATCCTGCTTTCTACCCTTAATTAGCACATTCCTTAGATAATATCACCACCTTCAGCACCTTTTTGTCCTTTTGTCTGTGACATCTTTTGGTTATCTCCACCTATCACTGGCTCTACTTGTCGCACCACCCCACCTCCCCCCCACCAGCATCAGATTTGGGGGGGGTTCGCAAAGATACACTGCAAAATACCTCTGGAAAGCTCCCAGGTAAAGGTTTGCATGGCAATTGCCCAGAAATGCACATTTCTTCTGTGCTGCACTGGGAACCATCCAAAAATACAGTTTAAATCACAAACTTCAGATAGTTCTGACAGGGTTATACTAATACAACTCCCCACCTGCCCCATGTCCGACCCACACACCCTGA
Organism: Carcharodon carcharias; assembly: GCF_017639515.1. NCBI lineage: Eukaryota > Metazoa > Chordata > Chondrichthyes > Lamniformes > Lamnidae > Carcharodon > Carcharodon carcharias. The sequence goes on along the minus strand of NC_054467.1, from coordinate 152,485,723 downwards.
AATTCCAACACCCCCACCTCCTCCCAATGTCCAACATCCCCACCTCCCCACACCCTTGAATATCTGGCCCACTCCACCCCCTCCCGATGTCTGACCACGCCCCCAATCCCCCCTTATATCCAAACCACTCCACCCCCTCCCAATGTCTGACACCTCCCTGAATGTCTGAGACCTCCACCTCCATGAATGTGCGACTTGCTCCACCCCCTCTCAATGTCTGACCCCATCCCCCCACCCTCACGAGTGCCCGGTCCCCCACCTCCATGAATGTCTGACCTGCTCCACCCCCTCCCGATGTCCAGCTCCCCCTACACCACCCCCGATGTCTGAGCCCCCTCCCCCCCACTCCCAGCCGGCCTCTGAACACCCCCAAATCATTTTCACTTACCTTAGGCATTTACCTTCTCCCTGGCCTGTCAATTTCAACAGGACTTTTAAACTTACCTGCTTTACGGCAGCTGGTGCTGTAAAAAAGGGGTGTGTCCTCCTTCAATTTGACACTTCTGGACTTCAACGCTGGACTTTGGAGACAGCTGTGCTGCCTGGATCTCGCCCAGCCTGAGTTGGAAGGTCGGGAGAAACAGGCACAGAAGAAATTTGGCGTAGGTAAGTGGGGACGGAGTGGCAATCTGACGCTGATTGCCACTCTGAGGAAGTTGTGGCCCAATACATGATGTCATTGAGGGAGGTATGTAGATGGGAAATAGGAGGGGGCAGGGAAAGATCTGTGGGAGACACCATGGGTAACAGTATTGGAGCAGGAAGAGAAGCCTTTGCAAGTGATTCGCTGAGTGTGGTTTGATAGATAAGAATGGAACTAAGTGAACGCAGTCCCGCCCAGCTGAATAACAGTGGAGAAGTGTTGGAGGAGGATGGTGTGGTGAACTGTGTCAAAGGCTGCAGACAGGTCCAGAAGGATGAGGAGGGAAATTTTTCCTTTGTCACAGTCACATCGGATGTAATTTGTGACTTTAATAAGAGCTGTATCGGTGCTGTGGCTAGGGGAATTCTGATTGGAGGGATTCAAACATGGAGTTCCGGGAAGGATGGTTATAGATTTGGGAATGACAACATGTTTAACGACTTTGAAGAGGAAAGGAAGGTTGGAGGTGGAGGGCTGGTTTGCAAGGATGGTGGGATCAAAGGTTGTTTTTTTGAAGACAGGGTGAATGCGGCAGATTTAAAGGAGAGAGGAACAATATCTGAAGGGAAAGAACCATTAATAGTACCAGCTAACACGGGAACCAGGGAGAAAACAAGGACAACAGCCAGGATGAGCAGGCACTGAGGTTTGTATCTCTGGCTGCATTAATACAGGAACAGGATGCCATCCATTGGACACACATGGCAAGGTGAGCAGCTCCAGATTGACCAAGAATGTCCATCAACCACAAGGGATTTCATTCCATCAATATTCAAATGAAAAGACTCATGCAAATCTTTGGTCGATTCCCTGGGAGCTGCCATGACACGTTCATACAGAGACCGTTCAACACCCCGACCTGTTCCCGTCTGGAAGTACCCTTAAGGGCTCAAAAAGAATACCCCTTTCAAACCTGACTAATGACATCTCTGAAGGACTCCACCAATGAACCCTAAAATCATTACAATGACAGCCATATGACAACCAGCTTTGCCAGTGAACTAGCCATTGGCATGCTCAAGATGTCCCTCAGGTGATTAGATATGTCTGGAGCTGCTCTGATGCATTGAGAGACACTAAAATAATTGTTGTCTGCTATGTACAGCACAGCAACAAAGACTAGAGGTGGAGGAGGAACAAGTTGTTCATAAGGATTCCAATGAAGAGGAGGAGGGTGAGGAGTAGAATGAAGAGAAAAGATGAAATGGAACTCCTGACGTCAGACCACGCATTCAGATCCCTGTTTGGGATGCCAGGAATTTCCTAAGAGCTGGAAAATTCAGCTAGACACTCACAATGGACCGAAGTCATTAACACATACCCTGGGCCCTCCTTCTCCCTCCCTCTCCACCTCCACTGGCGCAATCCTGTAACCAGCCATCCAATATTTCACACCCACCAATTGGTATCTTTTAATTCATGTCTTTTCATTCATGAACAAGCAACTGAAAAGGTGAGTTGATGCCCAACATGCAAGAATGGACAACATGGGAAGTGGTGCAAATTAATATATTTTATGTGACTTGAGCAAAACAAAAGAAGCTAATGAATATAAAATTTTCCCAAACATCCATGTGCATAGTGTGGTGAACATTTTTCTTCCTTTGCCTACTGTCGCAGTGTTCTCCAACCCCATGAGATCTGCAAAGATAGAGCCAGACTACTCAAATGCCTTCTCCGATGGTGCCTTGATAACCTGTGAGTTTTGGAGCCTATGAGAGTCCTGCCAGTCTGAAAAAGAGTCTGCCTGTTCTGAAGAAGAGTCATACGGACTTGAAACGTTAACTCTGTCTGTCTCTCCACAGATGCTGCCAGACCTGCTGAATTTTTCCAGCATTTTCTGTTTTTGTTTCAGATTTCCAGCATCCGCAGTACTTTGCTTTTGTCCTGCCAGACTACCCCACCTGCACCTATGCAGAATCAGATTTGGCCATTGGGAGGAGAGGCAGCAGTACTGGCTGATGGGAGTGATACAAAGGAGCAACTGGTGAGAAAAAGGTGCGCATTGAGTGGAGTTCCTACTTCCGTGTCTCCATTCATCATCCCTCTTCTGGTCCAGGAACACATGACTCCTACCTCTCTGCATGGGAGCTGCTTGGTGCTGATCAGTAACACACTATAAGACCAGGGCTAAAAGCCTAAGGTTTCTGTGAAAAAAAAACAGAAAATGCTAGAAATATTCAGCAGGTCCCACAGCATCTGGGGAGGTAAAAACTGAATTATTGGCCTGTAACTTCTGTGGAGTGGCATTCACAGAGGGATTGCCACTCCACTCCTAGTCACTTACCTTAAAATGCAGCTGCACCTTTCTTGCCCAACCTCTCAACTCGGGCCGGGTGAGAAAGCTGCAGTGAAGTGGGTTCCTGAGGCCCCCAGTTGAGTGCAGGGGAGTTGAGGCTAAGGAAGACCTGCCCTCTTTTTTACTGCTGTAAAGCAGGCAAGTTTAATGATCCAGCCATTTTGAGAAGCCAGGGAGAAGATAAGTGTGTGGGGTAAGTGGATAGGATGAGGTTGGCATGCGAGGGGGCCAGGAAAAATCAGGTGACTGGAGGCGGGGGTGAGGTGTGGGGGGTTGGGTGGTTGGGAAGAGGTGGGGTGTCAGGTGGTCAGGTCAGTGCGGTACTTGGGGTGAGATAGTTGGGAGGGATGGGGGTTGAGTGGATTGGGGGCCGGGCAGTTGGGGTGGTGAGGAGGTTAGAATGGGAGGAAGTGTGGGTCATAGGGTCAGGTTGGGGTAAGTCGGGTGGGGTGGGTATGTAGTCGGGGGGGTGGGGAGGGCAGTTGGGGACTGGAGAGTGTAGTTGAGGTGTGGGGGGCAGTTGGGGAGTGGGGAGGATAGTCGAAGTGGGGATAGTCGGTGGGGTGAGGAGGGGAGTCGGGTAATGAGGGCATAGTGTAATCAGGTGGTGGGGTGGGGAGGGCAGCCGGGGTTGGGAAAGACAGTCAGAGGAGTAGGGGAGGGGTAGTCAGGTGTGTGGAGGTAGTCGGGGGACCCATCGTGGGTTGGAGGCTGTGGGGGTGGAGTCCCTAAGGGGATCTGGGTGTTAGTTGGTGGGTGGGGGAAGAGAGGGCAGGGGTGGAGCCACAGGACATCACTAGAGTGTTGAATGAATACTTCACATCCGTCTTCACCCAAGAGAATGAGGATGAAAGTATCGAGCTCGGGAAGAGAGACTGCGAGGTTCTTAAGCAAATTTATATAGGGAGTGACAAGGTATTGGAGGTGATGGCCGGTTTAAAAGTGGACAAATCTCCTGGGACAGTCTGTGTCCCAGACTGCTGAGGGAGGCAAGGGAGGAGATCGCAGGGGCTCTGAACCAAATTTTTAATTCCTCTCTGGCCACAGGGAAGGTGCCAGATGACTGCAGACCAGCTAATGTGGTTCCATTATTTAAGAAGGGTTGTAGAGATAAGCCATGGAACTAGAGACCAGTGAGTCTCACATCAGTGGTAGGGAACCTATTGGAGAAAATTTTGAAGGAAAGAATCTATCTCCACTTGGAGAGGCAAGGTTTGATCAGGGATAGTCAGCATGGCTTTGTCAGAGGGAGGTCATACTTAACAAATTTGATTGAATTTTTTGAGGAGGTGACCAGGTGTGTAGATGAGGGTAGTGCAGCTGATGTAGTTTATCTGGATTTCAGCAAAGCCTTTGACAATGTCCTACATGGGAGACTTATAAAGAAGGCAAATGCACATGGGATACAGGGTAATTTGATAAGGTGGATTCAAAATTGGCTTTGTTGTAGGAGAGAGAGGGTGATGACAGAAGGATGCTTAGTGACTGGAAGCCAGTGTCCAGTGGCATATCACAGGGATCTGTGATCGATCCCCTATTATTTGTCAGTTATATAAATGACATAGATGATTGTGTGGGGGATAGGATTAGTAAGTTTGCGGATGACACAAAGATTGGTCGGATGGTTAACAGTGAATTTGAGTATCCTCGGCTACAGGAAGATATAGGTGGGATGGTCAAATGGGCAGATAAGTGGCAGATGGAATTTAACCCTGAAAAGTGTGAGGTGATACACTTTGGAAGGAGTAATTTGACAAGGAAGTATTCAATGAACGGCATGACACTAGGAAGTTCTGAGGAACAAAGGGACCTTGGCATGTGTGTCCATAGATCTCTAAAGGCAGAGGGGCATGTTAGTGGGGTGGTGAAAAAGGCACATGGGACACTTGCCTTTATCAATCGAGGCATAGATTACAAAAGTAGGGAGGTCATGTTGGAGTTGTATAGAACCTTGGTGAGGCCACAGCTGGAGTACTGTATGGAGTTCTGGTTGCCACATTACAGGAAGGATGTGATTGCACTGGAGGGGGTGCAGAGGAGATTCATCAGGATGTTGTCTGGGCTGAAACATTTAAGTTATGAAGAGAGGTTGGATCGACTTGGGTTGTTTTCGTTGGAGCAGTGAAGACTGAGGGGTGACCTGATCGAGGTGTGCAAGGTTATGAGGGGCATGGACAGGGTGGATAGGGAGCAGCTGTTCCCCTTAGTTGAAGGGTCAGTCACGAGGGGACATAAGTTCAAGGCGAGGTACAGGAGGTTTAGGGGGGATGTGAGGAAAAACTTTTTTACCCAGAGGGTGGTGACGGTCTGGAATGCGCTCCCTGGGAGGGCGGTGGAGGTGGGTTGCCTCACATCCTTTAAAGTACCTGGATGAGCATTTGGCACGTCATAATATTCAAGGCTATGGGCCAAAGGCTTGTAAATGGGATTAGGTAGGTAGGTAGGCCAGGTGTTTCTCATGGGTCAGTGCAGACTCGATGGGCCGAATGGCTTCTGCAATGTGATTCTGTGTAGTCAATGTAGGATTGGGGATAAGCAGGGTCAGTGGTGTGAGGGATGTCCTGTGGGGAGGTGGGGGGTGGTGTCGGGGTGGATTTGTAAGTAAGTTATCCAGTTGTAAGTTGTTTTAATTCTTCTAACTTTTTCTGGGTAACTGAGTAAGACTGTTGAAATTATCCAAAGTTTGCGATTTAAATTGGAGTTTCAGATAGCTGGAAGTTTGAACTTCCTGGGTAATTGCTGTGCAATCCTTACGCGAGGACTTCCGGTGAGGAGATGGGGTGACCGCCAGTGCATCTTTAGGGTGCCCCAGAGATTGAAAATTATGGACCAATGTTTCAGGCTGATAATCTTTTATCAGACCCTGTTTCTCTCTCCGCAGATCACCAGAATTGCTGAGGGTTTCCAGAATTCTGCTTCCATTTCAGATTTCCAGCATCTACAGTAATTTGATTTTATAAGGCATTTGTCATCTTGGTTAAGGTGCCAGACATCCAAAGTCTGCATGGTTGTGGCCATGACCTGCAAAAAGTCATTTAATTACAATGATTGAAATCTATAGAGGAGATCAATCTGTCCATTAGAAGAAGACATTCTTGCTTTGTACTGCAACCTTATTCCACTAATGCTTAAGATGAACCCTGCCATCTTCTATACTATTGTGGACAATGTGCAGAACAGAACTGTCAGTACTTCTCAGATTTATTGCTGTCCCTCTCTAGGATTATGCTTTTATTTGATGACCTCAGGGTTCTGCATCTATATTCAGCTCAGCAGAGTTGGGAGAAGATGACTATATGGATTCCCCACAGCTGTTCCTGCCACCACTCTCTGCTTATACTCACTTTTATACGATAAATTACCAGTTGAGAACCCAATTAGCAGAGTTGTTGACTTGGGTCAGTGACCTAGCCTTGAGTACGACTCTCGTCACATTTTTATTTGACTTGTAACTTGACCTTTTAAAATATTTGTTATTCTTCCACAGGATGTGCCCATCCCTAATTGCCCTTGAGAAGGTGGCTGTGAACCACCTTTTTGATATGCTGCAGTCCATGTGGTGTGGGTACACCTACAGTGCTATTAGGGACAGAGTTCCAGGATTTTGACCCAGCGACAGTGAGGGAACAGTGACATAGTTCCAAGTCAGGATGGTGAAAGGCTTGGAGGGAAACTTGCAGGTGGTGGTGTTCCCATGCATCTGCTGCCCTTGTCCTTCTAGGTGGTAATGGTCACAGGTTTGGAAGGTGCTGCAACCTTCCAAAGGAGCCTTGGTGAATTCCTGCAGTGCATCTTGTAGATGGTATTTGCTGCTGTCACTGTGCATTGGTGGTGGGGGGAGTGAATATTGAAGATTGTGGGTGGGTTGCCAATCAAATGGGCTGTTCTGTGCTGGATGATGTCAAGCTTCTTGAGTGTTGTTGGAGGTACACTCATCCAAGCAAGTGGGAAGTATTCCACCACACTCCTGATTGTGCCTTGTAGATGGTAGACAGGCTTTGCGAGTCAGGAGGCGAGTTACTCACCACAAAATTTCCAGCCTTTGATCTGTTCTTGTAGTTACAGTGTTTATATGGCTAGTCCACTTTAATATCTAGTCAATGGTAACCCCCAGGATGTTGATAGTGGGGGATTGTGTGGTGCAAATGTAACTTGCCACTTATCAGCCTAAGCCTGAATGTTGTCCAGGTCTTGCTGCATATGGATACAGACTGCTTCAGTATCTAAAGAGTCACAAATGGTGCTGAACATTGCTCAATCAGCGAACATCCCCATTTCTGACCTTATGATGGAGGGAAGGTCAGTGATGAAGCAGCTGAAGATGGTTAGGCCAAGGACACTATCCTGAGGAACTTCTGATGTCCTGGAACTGAGATGGTTAACCTCCAACAACCACAACCATCTTCCTTTGTGCAAGGTATGACTCCAACCAGTGAAGAGTTTTACCCCTGATTCCCGTTGACTTCAGTTTTGCTAGGGCTCCTTGGTGCCAAACTCAGTCAAATGCTGCCTTGATATCAAGGGCAGTCACTTGCACCTCACCTTTGGAGCTCAGCTCTTTTGTCCATGTTTGGACCAAGGTTTTAATGAGGTCAGGAGTTGAGATGCCATAGCGGAACCCTAACTGAGTGTCAGTGTGCAGGTTATTGCTGAGCAAGTGCCGCTTGATAGCACTGTTGATGACTCTTTCCATTATTTTGCTAATGATCAAGAGTAGACTGATGGAGCAGTAATTAGCTATATTGGACAGGACATAGTTGGGCGATTTTCCATATTGCTGGGTAGATGCCAGTGTTGTAGCTGTACTGGAACAGCTTGGCTAGGCGTGGGCTAGCTCTGGAGCACAAGTCTTCAGTACTATTGCTGGAATGTTGTCAAGACCCATAACCTTTGCAGTATCCAGTACATTCAGTTGTTTCTTGATCATGTGGAGTGAATACAATTTGCTGAAGGGGGCCTCTGGAGGAAGGCAAGATGGATTACCTTCTTGGCACTTCTGGCTGATGATTGTTGCAAATGCTGCAGCCTTGTCTTTTGCACTGATGTGCTGGGCTCCCTAACATTGAATCTTGGGATATTTGTGGAGCCTCTTTCTCCAGTTAATTGTTTAATTGTCCATCACTATTCATGACTGGATGTGGCAGAGCTTAGATCTGATCCATTGGGATCACTTAGCTCTATTGCATCCTGCCCACACTGTTTGGCATGCAAGTGGTCCTGTGTTATAGATTCACCAGGTTACACTTCATTTTTAGGCATAAATGGTGATATTCCTGGTATGGCCTCCTGCACTCTTCATTGAACCAGGGTTGATCCCCTTGCTTTGTGATAGTGGTAGATTGGGAGATATGCCAGGCCATGAGGTTGCAGATTGTGACTGAGTACAATTCTGCTACTGCTGATAGCCCACAGCACCTCACAGTTGCAGTCTTGAGTTGCTAGATCTGTTCAAAATCTATCCCATTTAGTACGGTGGTTGTGCCACACAACATGATGGAGGGTATCCTCAATGTGAAGAAGGGACTTTGTCTCCACAAGGACTGTGCTGCTTAGTCACTCCTACTAATACTGTCATGGACAGATGCATTTGCAACAGGTAGATTGGTAAGGATAGAGTTTTTTTCCTTTTGTTAGCTCCCTCACCACCTGCGACAGGCCCCGCCTAGCAGCTATATCCTTTCAGACTCAACCAGCTCAGTCAGTAGTGGTGCTACAAAGCTACTCTTGGTGATGGACGTTGAAAGTGGCAAGGGCACAGAACATACTCTGGGTGGGGGACTTCAAACTTTCTTCCAACATGGAGGAGCACTGATTCATCAGCTGAGTATGGCTTTGCTGTACGTGGTAATCAGCAGGAGGTTTCCTTGCCCATGCTTGACTTGATCCCATGAAACTTTATGGGGTCCAGAGATGATGTTGAGGACTTCAAGGGCTACTCCCTCCCAACTGTATACCACTGCCACGATGGTGATGCTGAAGTCTGGGACATTATCTGTAAGGTATGATTCCACAAGTATAACTATGTTAGGCTGTTGCTTGACTCATCTGTGAAACAGCTCTCCCTATTTTGGCACAAACTCCCAGATCTTAGTACGGAGGACTTTGCAGTGTATGCTGTTGTCATTTCAGGTGCCTCAGACAATGTTGGATGGTCCATTCAGTTTCATCCCATTTTGGCATTTCTGTAGCAATTTGATACAACTAAGTGGCTTACTAGGCCATTTCAAAGGGCAGTTAAGAGTTAACCGCATTGCTGTGAGTCTGGAGTCACATGTAGGCCAAACCAGGTAAAGATGGCAGAATTTCCTTCCCCAAAGGGCATTAGTGGAGCAGATGGATTGTACAACAACTGACAATGGTTTTATGGTCACCATTACCGAGACTAGTTTTTAATTCCAGATTTTATTAATTTAAATACCACCAGCTATCATGGTAGGATTTGAACCCGTGTCCCCAGAGCATTAGCCTGGGCCTCTGGATTGCTCATCAGGTGACATTACCACTACACCACCCACTCCCCATGTGGCTTGAAGAAAATGACTTCTAGGTGGATTTGACTTGGAAAAAATTGACTTTTGGCCATTCTTCAGTTTAAAAAACTGTATTCTACAATATGATCGACATTTGGGTGCGAACCACATGTATGTAATCCAGCGCAGGTTTTCTTCTCCTCCTGCCTGATCCATTGTCACTGCTGACTGGAATGCCAGATCCACAGCAGTTATTAGCCAATAGCTTGTCAATCAGGAACGGTCTACATGTCAGATTCCTCTTTCTCTACTTTCTCGTGTGAGGAGAGGTCTGTTTTGTTAGTGTCAGTGATGGATTGGACCGAAGGTGATGGAGGAATCTCAGGATCCTGCTGGCACTGCCCACTCAGAACACAATATCTTCCTGAGGGTTCCAAGGCCACATGCTCCCTGACCGAGAGCCCCAGTACAGTGCGCTCTGGCTGCCCGCATGGTTCTTTAAGTGACTCATCATGCAAGCTGCCATTAAGCACAAGCTCACCTTCCCTGGGATGCACAAGCTGGGATGTCAGTGCAGCAAGACTTACATGATAAGATCCTGACCAAGGAGACCCATAGGTACGGGGACTAGCACTGGGCTCCCCACCTTGCTTCAGCATATGCCCACAGGCTCTGCACTCCTGCCCCAGTAAGAGCTCTGTATCTAAATGGGGGAGATGGGTGAAGAGAGATGGACAGGGGTTGGAACATGGGAGAGGGAGAGGGTCAGGGGAGAGCGACGGGAGACAGGAGAGAGGGACGGGGAAGTGGAGGGGGGAGCAGGTCATCAGCACACACAAGCAAAGTCTCAACAATGTTACATGTATTATATATATTAACTGTCTTGAATGCTGAAATGCTGAGGTCACTTTGGTAATTGCTTCATGTATAACACATGTATTGCTCTCACAAGCCACCAAAGATTGTACTATTTGGTTATAAAAGTTATGAAAGTTTGGTCACAAAGTGAGCTGCTGTCTATAAAACGTGTGGAATGGAATGATGGTGCTTGATAGCCCTGCGATGACATCAAATTTTGTTCACCTCCTGAAAAGCCATTCTGAAAAGTAAATTTTAACATTATTGTTTCATGAAATAAATGCAATTTTTACCAGTGCTTACGTTTGAAGAAACGCCGGTCTTTTCCAAATTTATAGTTCTGAATGATTTCAGATATTAGTTATAACATTGTAATTGAAACTTTTAATCATAAATGATGTAAGAAGCTCCTTGTAATATTTAAACTACTATTAAATTTATAATTGATTATCCTTTCTCTATGTCAGAAAATTTGTGCCTGGAAAGTAGGCAATGTTCATCTGACAAAGAGAATAGGCCGACCACCTAAGATTATTATTGCTCAGTCAACAAATGGAACAAAGTAAAGACTTCTTCAACCTTAATGTTATGAATAGACTAGTTTGCATTTTAATCTCTATTAGATTTGCAGAGTACAGTGAAGTAAAGAACAAAATTATGTCCATAGATGATGCCATTACCAGCAGCAGCCAGAGATCAATAACATCTGTAACATGTCATGCTGCCATCTACAATACCTCTCATCTCCGTCAGCAAGCCTTCACAGAGGCCATAATTTCGGACCTCATTGTTAATTGCAATTATGCCTATATCACTTGTTGAAAATATCAATTTGTCATTTTTTTGGAGTATGATGGTTTTAAATATCCCAATTACAATTTAAAAATTCCTTCTTGTTTTAAATTCAGTAAAACATTCATTTTTGAAATGCATGTATATCAGAGAAACTTTCAGTTTTGTCATCCCACCCATGCCGGGGGTGGGGAGGAAAAGAGGTTTTGTCCAGACCAGCAATTAAAAATTAATTTATCAAATTTTTTTTATTGAAAAAGAGATGGGGATACAGTTTTGACTACATTTTGTACTTTCAACAGTATGACAGTGGAGAATGGGTGAATCCATAGGATGTGCATTTTCAAATACATTCAAACAAAGTGACTGAGACTTGACTTGCTTGCTAAGAGTAAGAGGACATGTCAGTGACTTTCACTTTAAAAAATGCCTTGTGACATGAGAAAAAAATGACTAGGTTATAATTTTGCACACTATCTGTGCAACTAACCCTCTGAATTGCAGGTATGTGCACTGATGCCTGGTAAGCATATTTCCTGTGATGATGCACCCTCAGAAAGTATCAACTCTCCTGAGGAATCATCATCCAGAGAGTCTACTTGTGAAGACCCTGGTGGAGAGAAGATCTTAGAACTGACTATGTCAAAATATTGCTACTTAGCATAATTAAGATGTTCATTTTTTTTATTTGTTCACGGGACAGGGTGTTGCTGGCTAGGCCAGCGTTTATTGCCCATCCCTAATTACCCTTGTTCAAAGGGCACTTAAGAGTAAGCCACATTGCTGTGGGTCTGGAGTCACATGTAGGCCAGGCCAAGTAAGGAAAGTAGATTTCCTTCCCTAAAGGACATTAGTGAACCAGATGGGTTTTTACAACATTTGGCAATAGTTTTGTGGTCATCATCAGGCTTTTAATTCTGGATTTTTACTGAATCTGCTGTGGTAGGATTTGAACCTGGGTCCCTGGAGTATTACACTGGGTCTCTGGCATACTAGTCCAGTGACAATACCACTATGCCACTGTTACTGAAATCAAATCAACATGACTGATTCTTGCATGGGATTGGGTCAGAGATATTTAATTTTGTCATCAGGCAGCTATAAAGTCCCATTCTCTCTAGAATTTGCAGCAGTGTCTCACTTTGCACACATCCAGGTTGCTGTTGACTACATGTATATTGCTATGAGGGCCCTCTCATGGCGTCAGCATTACTGGTGGACAATTGCTATTCCTCATGTTGGAATCCTGGAGATGCTTGTTGCTGGTCCCTTCCTGGTGCTTCAGCCTGTGAAAGCCTGACTCCAAACAACTCCTCCTGCTGGGGCAGCCTGCCCAAATTGGTGTGCTGGCACCTTGGTTGAGGCTGCGGGTTGGCAATGGAACAGATGTGCTGACATCCTGAGAAAGATCAACATTCCTGTCATGCCATTTGAACTTCTGTGGGACAGTGGCTCAATAAAACTATTCATCTACAGGAGCCAGATTGCAGAATATTAGCAAGTTCTTAAAGGCCCCTATCAATTTGGTATACCATTCACTCCCCATTGCACACCTGTCTCTTCATGCTGGAGTCCAGAGCCTCCATGGCAGTCATTTAAGCTTCCACCAAAACTATAAAGCATTTAAACATAGACGCCTGTTGAGAGGGTGATGGCTGAACCCTTCAAAATAAACTGCAATGTGTGATCACACCACAGAGGCTGAAAGTGGACTCCCCCCACAATCTCTGTTTTAGTGCTAAAACTCCTTGGCATGCCTTCCGAAATCTCATATAACTGCTCATGTGAGGCTAGCAATTTTCTTTTCATGGCTGGGTCCATGACATCCTCATCTCTATCCTCTGCCATAAAGCTCGGAGGGGACCAGTGAGTTGCTTCCTTGGCTTTCCCTGCCGTCAGCACTTACTGCTGCCCACTGATGCTGAATGTTTCACCATTTGTGGACCTCACTGTCTCATTATCTAATCAATATGGAGCATTAATGTATGAGCTACTGCCTAGAAGGAATAGAACAAGTGGTGATGCATCAGCAGCAGGACTGTCCTCGTCTGTGATGTCCTGCTCTGGAGGAGCATCATGGTGCTGTGAAGAACTGAAAAGAGAGAGAGATGTGATGAGTTAGGATGGCAGATAGAAGTTGGATATTTGCAGCCTGTATTCTTGAGAATAGAGCTTGAAGGTGTGAAACTTCCTGCATATTTATTGAGGTGGATGAAGGATTATAAGTAATATCCAGTCTTCCAGCTGAGGTAAGCCGCCAGCCTCACCTTCCCCCGTGCTGTTGATTCTGTCAGGGTCAATCAGCTCCAGGACATCCTGCTCTGATTGAGTGAAGGCTAACAGCATAGGCAAAGGATATGACCACAAGGTTCATGATGTATTTGCTCAGGAGAAATAAGTGACATCTGGCTAAACCTTGCACAAGTCTACTGGAGTAGAATAATACATAACTGCTGTGCAGATGGTACATATTGAATGTACATTTTATATAAACTTTCTAAATGCCTTCATTCAGATTTTCAATGGTAATTTCACCATGGCAAAAGAACCAAAGGCAAATGAGGAATAACTTTCTTTTACACAGCAAGTGGTTAGGATCTGGAAGGCACAGCCTGAAAGTGTGGTAGAGGTAGATTCAATCGTGGCATTGAGAAAAGCAGCATGGAGGTAATTCCAGGGCCTCAGTGGGGTCAGGCTGGTAGGTCCCAGTGATGGGTGTGGGGGGCCAGGGTCGACTCAGTAGGGGTGAGGGAAATGTGGGAAGTAGCTGAAAAGCCTTGGTGGGGTGGGGGGACCTCCAACCAGCACAGTGCCCTGGCCTTTGCTCTGGCCTGGCCACAAGGCTCACTAGATTTGTCGCCAACCTCCCTGCCCTGAGTAAAGTCCTAGCAGTGGAGACAGGAGGCTGCTAAGTGGCCATTAATTGGCCCCTTAAGGCCCCAATTGGCCCACAGGCAAACAGGCTTCATGACGCCTCTCCTGCTGTGAGCAAATTCCATGGTGGGAGACAGGGTTTGGTGGGTTGATGGCAGGAACGAGCCGCTGTCATGGTGCCCAATTTTACACATCCCCCACCTGCCAGCCTGGGGGGGGGTGGTGGTGATGGGCAGGGGTACGGTGGGGGGTGCAAAATCCTGGGCTAAGTTTCTATTGTGATCTTGTGGAGGGAATTGGCAAGTGTGTGGAGGATGTGTGACAGGCATATCGTGAGGTGGGATATTGAGAGTGATGAATAGGTCTATTTGCTTTTGTTGCTCGTTAGGTCATTAAACCTAATTTTACACTGAACCCAGATTGTGGGTGATCTCAATAAAACGTATAAAAGGAAGATTTACATGATAAATGCTGAGATGCTATTTCCATCATTCTAGAGTCTAGAACTAGGAGTCATTGTTCCAGGATAAAGGACCAGCTATCTGGAATTGAGATGAGGAAAAACCTCTTCACTCGGAGGATTGTGAATCTTTGGAATTCTCTATCCCTGTTGGCTGTGGATGATTAGCCCTCGAGTTCAAGACTGAGATCAATGAATTCTTGGGCACTAATGGAATCTAGGGTTATGGCTATAGGGCAGAAAAGTGGAATTGTTGTAGAAGATCAGCTTTCATCCTATTGAATGGTGGGGTAGGGTTGATGGGCCATACTGGCAGCACCTGCTCCTATTTCTAATGCTTTAATGTTGTTATGGAGATGATACTAAGGTTATTGACCTTATAAGCCACCTCTTAAAAAAACAATCTCACTGTGGCCTTGGGGTGTTCTTGCTGGTTCTAGGGAACAATTGCTCTCTCCCTGCCCTCAGTTCCCCCATTAGGAGTAACAGGAAGCTATCAGGAAAGCTGGGAGCAGTCCTCCAACTTAGCCCTGCAGGCAAAATGTGTTCAAGAGTTATCTAATGAAAATTATAAGCATGGGATGCAATCTTGCTTTGGCTCAAGACTTTCAGGTCATAAATTAGATTATTCAATCTGCTCTCTCTGAGACCATTATCCCAAATGAGCCCATGCCTAGCATTAGTGAGTAGTGAGGCGTGAGTGTAGATGTTGTTGCTTCTCATGAGGGTGAGGGTGCACCTGCAGCAATGCAACCTGGGTTCAGGAAGCATTGGAAGAGCAAACATCCCGGATACCAGAAGCAAATCCTGCAAGGGCATCAACTTCACTGAGTCAAGTGTCGTTTCAATCCTAGAGTGCTCCATCAGTGCAGTCCAGACACAAACTTCACAACCATCTTACTTTGAAATAGTAAAAGGTCAATAGCAACATGAAGAGAGTTTCTAGTGCAAAAGGTAAAGATTAGTCATTGTGACAACAAGTAACACTATCAGTACAGCACCAGCAAGGGACAAGATGATAGTAAATATGCTAATTTCCAGCAATTTGATGTGCTCTGCACTTTTCCAGGAAGGCCTCCTGTTGCCCTTACATGGCAAGGTTTGTAACTTTCCTGATATTCCATTTATTAAGTGCTTACCTGAAAGCAAGATGAGATTATGAGGTGTTTGTGTGATAAGTAGATGAAGTGCAGCAGAAGAAGTTGGTAATGAGCTCTTGTGTGATGGTACATGAAGCTATCACCTGGGTTTTTAGCACACCCCATCATTCTTCTAGGTTTCCAGCACTTCAGGTTGTGTTTGGAAGGACCAATCTCTTTGTAATAGCCAATTTAAAGATGCTGTATGAACCATCAATGTGAACATCTTGCTGGGTTGTACTGCAGGGTGAACTCTGATCTGTCCAGACATCAAAAATAGGACTTGAGAATATCAATGATTTGTTCCACTATGATCCTGGTAGTATGCAAGAAACTGCTTGAAGCTGTTTTTGATTTCTGTTCTTGGATGCCAAAATGTGAAGTGCATACTGAGGTCACCTTGTCTGAGCTGGTGTCCTGGATCACCAGAAAAACAAATTGTGGCTACCTGGTAACATTGCTGACATCACTCATTATCTGGACATTCATGGAATTAAAGGGGGTGAAACTGGTCTTTGCCAAAAGTATGAAATGGGCGATAGCGAGCTGCTGGCCTGTTTTACACTGTATCTGACCTTATTTTCTCCTGAAGACAATGGTGCGATTGTCAACTTTACAACCACAAAAAAAATGTATTGCCCTGGTGGAAAGAGGGTGCAAGTCAGGCTCTAACAACTGGGATATCTCTCTCCAAGTCTCAGGGGGAAAATGCTGCCTTCTCAAACTATCTGCAGGACAATCCAAAAATTGGAGCTCTACGTTATGTAGACCCTGTGGTATGGATACCCTGTTGGTAATTCATCATCACCTCCAGTGTGCCAGCTCAGCCTTCAACCAACTGAGGAAAATACTATTTGAGGACCAGGGTCTCAAACCTGAGATTAAGGTCATGTTTTCCCAGGTAGCAGTGGTCACTGTGCTATGCGCTTCAGAAACTTGGATGACCTATAGCAGGCAGCTCAAAACACTGGAGAAGTATTACCAGCGGTGCCTTCACAAGATCCTCCAAGTCCTGTAGCAAGAAAGGCGGCCCGACAGCAGCATCATCTACCAAGCCAATATGCCCAGCATTGAGGCACTAATCACTCAAAACCAGCTCAGGACTTATTGTTCATTTGCCTGACACCAGACTCCCAAAGCAACTGCTCTATTCGGAACTCAGTCATGACAGGAGACTCCCAGGTAGATAGCAGAAACACCTGAGGGATGTCCTCAAAACATCCCTGAAGAGGCCAAGCATACCCATTGATTCATGTAAGACCCTGGCTTGTGACCGACCAAAAATGGTGAAGGCTTATTTGGGAAGACATCAAACACATCGAGAGACTTTGTCGGGAATGTTGGAGGGTGCACGCAAACTTTCAAATATCTACCCAATCCTTCAAGCACCACCTGCCCCACACGTGGCAGTGTTTGCAGATTGTGCATTGGACTTACCAGCCATTTCAGAACCCATCACATTGGAGGAGGAGAAACTCAATCTCAATCCCAAAGGACTGCCTTAAGAAAGGTATGGATGCCTGCAGGCCAATGTTGCCTGCATGTGTGATGCTGCACTTTCTTGGCTTGCATCCTTTCATCCTCCATCTCTTCATCATTGTTTTGTTCTTTCAGGAAGACAATGAACTCCCTGAAGGGAAATCAACTATTTCACTAGAACAGCTCCCAATAGTTTTCACTAAATATCTTTGAAATGAACCTCAGGTGAAGTTATTTCCTGTCAAACCAGTGTCGCAGAGTCACACTCCTGTGACCTTATATCTTTCAGATCTTTCCTTCCCTGGGAGACATTGTACAGACTTAGCATGACTGACCTTACTGTGGTTAGAATAGGAAGATTTCTGGTTTGGAACCAGGTCAGTGCAGAGTTTGTCTTATCTTCAGCAATGTAATGGTAGGAGTGCTACAGTTAGCCTCAGAGCCCCTGGGTTAGAGGGCAGGTAGGTTTCCTGTTTATGAGAGATATCCTGTGACTCCTGATGAAAGTAAATGTTTGTTAATGTTAGATAAGAATAGTCACAGGCTTTTCTGAGATGTCCAATAGTTAAATAGCCCGACAACGCGTACAGTCAAAACTCACACTCAAATAATGGCTACTTTAGCATGGTTCCAGAGAATGACCATAAATCATAACAGAGCCAACGTATTCAAAAATATAATATAAAATATCACCAATGGTATAACAGAGTATTAAATTCTCCCAATTAAATAACTTATGCAAACTTGTTGAGCCAACCTGCCTACAAAGTTCTTCTGATGCCCTACATCACATCCGCAATTCCTCTGATGCCCTATGTTATATCAAAAATTTCCAGTTCCCTGGCCCTAACTGCCTTCTCTTCACCATAGACGTCCAATCCCTCTACACCTCCATTGCCCACCAGGATGGTCTGAGGGCTCTCCACTTCTTCTTTGAACAGAGGCCTGAACAATTCTCATCCACCACCACCCTCCTCTGTCTGGCTGAACTTGTTCTCTCACTGAACAATTTCTCCTTAAACTGGTCTCACTTCCTCCAAATAAAAGATGCATTTTTCCAGGTCCAGATGAAGCGGCACCAAAACAGTCATCAATGTACTGAGAAAAGAGTTGTGGGAGGGGGCTGAGTAGGATTGGAACAAGGAATGTTCCGCATACCCCATAAAAAGAAAGGCATAACTGGAAACCATACGGGTACCCTTAGCCACACCATTTAGAATAAAACTCAAAATACATTTGAGTTAAATATGATAAAGTAGAATTCTTACATGGAATGAATCCTATTTTATTGCAATGGAAAAGTTAGTTCAAGAATGGATGGGTATGAGGAGCGCTTAGTATATTGATGTAGTATGAATATTGAGGTCCTTACAGGCTGCTAACAGGATGCCAATTAATGTATATTTTATGTAGTACCTGTATATTTAAAGAAGGACTTGTATTTATATAGTGCTTTTCATGAGCAGCAGATGTCTCAATGCACTTTGCAGCTAATGAGGTACTTTTGAAATGTGGTCACTGTTGTAAAGTAGGAAGCAGGGCAGCTACTTTCAGGTGAAGCAGTGCTTCACTTGTACCTCCTTCAATTTGGTCTACTGCATCCGCTGCTCCCAATGTTGTCTCCACTACGTCGGAGAGACCAAACGCAGACTGGGTGACCACTTTGCGGAACACCTCCGGTCTATCTGCAAGCATGATCCAGACCTCCCACTTGGCATTTCAATACATCATCCTTCTCTCATGCCCATATTTCCATCTTTGGCCTGCTGCATCGTTTCAGTGAAGCCCAATGCAAACTGGAGGAACAGCACCTCATCTTCCGACTAGGCACTTTACAGCCTTCCGGACTTAACATTGAGTTCAACAACTTTAGATCATGAACTCTCTCCTCCATCCTCACTCTCCTTTTTCTACATTCATTTTTATTTTTTATCCACTTATTTTTATTTTTTTTCATTTATCCGTGGTTTAATTCCTCTTTTTATCCCCCTTTTTTCCCATCACCGCCCATCCCCTACAGGGCCATCTGTTACTTGTTCCATGTTGTTCTTTCACACAATAATTACCCTTGTTCTGCTATTATCACATTTTGCTTTTTTACCTTTATGCCGCTATCAGCACCTTTTTTTTTGAGCACTAACCACTACCATTAACACTCCCTTTATCCTTTAGTTCATGACATCTTTGCAAATCCATCCTTTGTCCCCACCTATCACTGGCCTTCTATCCAGCTCCACCTGCCCCACCGTCCTCCCCTCCCCCTGCCCCTTTAACGGTATAAATTTAATCACATTTCCACTTCTCTTCAGCTCTGAAGAAGGGTCATTAACTCTGTTTCTCTCTCCACAGATGCAGCTAGACTTCTTGAGTTTTTCCAGCATTTTCTGTTTTTTGTTACAAAGCAAACATATTGGATTAGATTTTCAGCTAGCTGAACCCGTATGAAACTTAACTCCTATGTGAAGGAATCCTCACTGGACTCCAGATCATGGCCTTCATCAGCTACAGAGTGTGTCTGAGTCTCTTTCAAACTTGTTCTTTTCCTCTTTGGGTTTGGAGGAAAATTTGCTCGGGCAGTTACCCCCGGTTTCATTTCTCTTCCTTAGTCACTCTTGGACTGCCTGAAATCAACACAACCACCCTGCCCCAAATCTCTGCACTCCTTCAATTGTGGCCTCATAAGCATTCCTAATTTTCATCAGTTCACATAGCAGCTGAAGGCTGCCATTGGCCCTAAGCTCTGAAATTCCTTCCTTGTATCTCTCTGCTCCTTTATCTTTCTTTCTTCCTTTAAGATGCTCCTTCAAATCTACCTCTTCTTAGCTTTTGGTCATCTGGCCTAATGTTTCCTTTTGTGGCTCTGTGCCAACTCTTTTCATAATGCTCCTGGAAGGTGCCTTGGGGTGTTGTGTTACGATAAAGGTGCTATATAAATGCAAAGCGCTGTTGTTGCTGTAAATCGTACCAGCTCAATGGAACTCATAAGGGTGATCTAAGCTCACTGCTAAATGCATTCTGCTGTTTTTGACAATGAACTCAACGTATTCTTTTATTTTCACAAGCCATGCTGTTATATGATCAGTTTTCATAAGTACATTTATATTATCAAATTCTACAAAACTCTTTTTCCTCCCAAATCTATAGGAGTTTTGATGTGAGTAAAAGCCCAACAACTTATAAGATGTCAGCTGGAATACCACTGGAGCTGCAGGCTTCGTTATTTTTCACCCGTTTGATTCCTTGCTACAGTTTTCCCATCAATAGTGCTTCAGCCATGGGTTCTACCACAGGATACAGGGGGATAACTTGAAGAGTACCAGATGCCACTGTGGATTCACTGTTGAAGAGTGGTTGAAAATTTTCTCTCCAGGGTTGATGGATGGCATTGTCATCCTTAATAAGATAAACACCATCCTGGGCGCGAAGGGGATTTTGTTCATCTGACCTTGGTCTATAGGTGGCCCTGGTGGCTCTAAAAAAGCTTTACGTCATGTTACAATGGTAAGCAAACCATCTCTCAGGCTTTCTCTTCCCACCATGTTTCATTTATCTTCCAGGTTTGTCTTTGAGCATCAGCCTTGAGCTGTTGGAATGGTGCTTTTTGACTCATGACGTTGGGTTGTCCGGCCAGGCAATGAAGGCCGCTTGTTTTGTTCTAGGTAACAAATTTCAGTTTTGTTTTCATCAAGTCAGCCCTGGTTACCCCCACTTCCTGCCCGAGGCCTGAACAAGGTCACTTTTCGGGCTTCCCTCTCTGCCCCTAAACTCCTCCCGCCAGCCTGAAAATTTAGTCTGGGCAGGAAACAGCCCTTAAGTGGTCATTAATTGTCCACTTAAGGATCCTACTGGGGCAAAGGTGGGGTTGCCGGCTTAGGCCTCATCTGTCCCACCGTAATATCCTGGAGAGGTTGGGTCAGTGAGAGCCCAGTGGGAAGGGCATCCAAAGAATTTTATGGCCAAGCCCCGCCTACAAATCTGCCGGTGGGCAAAGGTAAAATTCTGCACCTTGAGTATTCTGACATTCCAAGTTTTCTTTTTCTGACCACAAAAATGGTGATCCTGAAGCTATGGTACCTCAGTCAGGAGAAAGTGGGACAGCCTATTTTTAGGGCACCCTTTCCAGCCCCCTCCGCATTGGGGGTTAATGGAGGTTAGCATCTGCCAATCACAGATGCTACTACAAACAGCACAGGTGTCCAACAACCTTCATGCATCTGTCACCTGTGTGCAGATTTTTCACTAGGGACTCCCAGGTTCACAGCCCTGTCCCCATCCCCAATTCTCCATCACCACAGGACTTGACAAACGGACTCTAGTAGATGCTGCATGTGACTTTGTTTAACATGGGTACCTTGGGATGTTATCGACAGGTTGGGGATCAGCCTTCAGTGAAGTGTTGGAGCACGATGACTGGGACCACTTTGCCACCGCAGCATTCTTTCACTTTTGAAGCCAATGAGATGCACAATGTTCCTTCACCTGCTCTGCCATTGAGGGCTTTTTTGGACCATGCTTTGTCTGGCACCTCCCCCTGGCCTTGCCACATGGGTGGCCCTACCAGGTGCAAGGAGCTGCTGAAAGCTTCGCTCAAGGGATCGTTGGAGCACACAAGCCTCTCCGCCATGTCCAGGTGGCAATCCACAGAGGAGTCCAATTCTAACATTTACTAGTGCCACTGTTACCTCAGTCCATATGTAGGTAGGGTGGTACTCCAGCTCTGCTGCAAACTTTATAACACTGAAATTATGATTTTAATATCTCTAGTATAGATCATGAATCAGGTGAGTTTACTCTGACCCCTCCCCACATGCCAGATCTTCAATCTATGTTACAGTTAAAAAGAACTCTGTGTAATGGACTTTCAAATGGGAATTGGAGATATACTTTAAAAAAATGTTTTCAGGATTACAGGGAAATGGCAGGGGAGTCTGACTAATTACATAGCTCTTTCAAAGAGCCAGCACAAGAACAATGGGCTGAATGGCCTCCATCATTCTGTATGATTCTATGATTGATATCTGAAAATCATCAGAAACTAGTCAAGTTTCATTCTACTTGGTTTATAATGTCATTTGCACCACTTGATAACCTTTGCTTATTTTACCCCTATAAATCATTAATCTATACATAAGACACCTAAATTACATAGATTGCAATGTGGCCATAAAGATATTAGTAAACAAGGGTAATGTCTTTGAAATCAGTGCATGTTAGGATGGACATCTGGAAAAGACAGATAGGAAGTATATAAGGATTGGCAAGCACAGGGATAATAGATGAGAGAGGCCCTGTACAAAGCAGAACAGAATGGAATTCTGTTCAAGTTGGACTTTGTATGGAGTGAGTTCAGAGATCAGTAAGGAGAACATTAAGAAGCCATGATTGGAGGGAAAAAGTAAGTATGCATTTGAAGCAGAAAAAATACAAACCTTCAGGACGAGAGCAAGGCAGAGAGATTAGAAACAAAAATAAAAATAGCTGGAAAAACTCAGCAGATCTGACAGCCTCTGCGGAGAGGAATACAGTTAATGCTTTGAGTCTATATGACTCTTCATCAGAACTGAGGGAATATAGAAATGAAATGAAATATAAGCTGGTTCAGGGGGGTGGGACAGGTAGAGCTGGGTAGGTTAGATTTGGATGGCTCTAGCAAAGAGTCAACACGGGTGTGTCAAATGGCCTACTTTAGTGCTGTGAACTCTATTGGAAGATTTCATACATCTGCTATTTAGATTCTACAGGATTCTGAGATGCAGCCCTAAAGCCTATAACCATGTTCGAAAGGATCAAAATAGGTTTTCTTTCAAAACATTTCCTACCAAATGGCGGTGATAAAAATTAATAAGAAAGCTAAAATATCAATTTCCTGCTTCATGGGCATAGTTGTCATATTTTACCAGAGATGTAAAATATCTGTTAAACTCAGAAACCCATCAGACACACTAAGAACTTGGGTGGAATCTTACCAACTTCAATGATTCTTGGACATCAGTAGCTGTCAAGCCCATTTGTGCAATCTTCCTGGAGGCAGCCAATTGCCAGACTGCCTCCTGGAGCCCATCCCATTTGGGGAAGTAGGTTGGGTCCAAAGGCAGGATAACCAATTGGTGTACCCAAGGCTGTGGGTGACTGGCAGCCTCACCAGGGGAGCTGGGCAGTGCTGATGCAAGTGGGGGGTATCAAGTCGGAGGTGCCCTCTAAAGGCTTCAGAAAACAGTTAAAGAAAGTTTGGCCACAGCTACCAGGTCATCATGGAAGAGGGGGAGTCCCTCCACAGATGACCTGCAACCACAAATGCGGCTCTCTGGCACCTCTGGGATTGGCGGGAGGGTGGGGAATGAATGGGTGCAGGAGATTCAAGCAGGCCTTTCTAGAGCTCTATCTAGCCTCCAGGAGGCAAACTCCAGCCATCGTTCAGGATCCACCTACCGTCAGGAAGACCACAACAGCATCACTAATCTGCCCCAATTGAGCACTTGATTACCATTAATTAGTTACAGAATGTTAAACCCTATTTATTTTTTGTTTTGGCTATCTCCCTTGCTACAATTTGATTACCTACTGAATTACAAATCACTTTTTTATTGATTCATGGGCTGTGGATGTCACTGGCTAGGCCAGCATTTATCACCAATCCCTAATTGCCCTTGAGAAGGAGATGGTGAGCTGCCTTGCTGAACTGCTGCAGTTCATGTCATGTAGGAACACCACCATTCAGTTAGGGGGGTAGTTCCAGGATTTTGACCCAGCAATTGTGGAGGAACAGAGATATATTTTCAAGTCAAGATGGTGAGTGACTTGGAGGAGAACTTCCAGGTGGTGGTGCTCCTATGCATCTACTGTCCTTGTGCCCCCCCCCCCCCTAGTTAATAGCAGCCGTGGGTTTGGAAGGCATTGTTGAAGGAGCCTTGGTGAGTTCCTGAAGTGCATCTTGTAGATGGTGTACACTGCTACCACTGTTCGTTGGTGGTGGAGGTAATGAATATTTGTGGATGGGGTGCCAATCAAGCGGGCTGCTTTGTCCTGGATGGTGTCAAGCTTCTTGAGTGTTGTTGGAGCTGCACTCATCCAGGCAAGTGGGGAGTATTCCATCACATTCCTGACTTATGCCTTGGAGATGGTGGACAGACTTTGGAATGTCAGGAGGTGAGTTACTCGTTGCAGGATTCCCAGCCTCTGACCTGCTGTTGTAGCCATAGTATTTATATGGCTAGTCCAGTTCAGTTTCTGGTTCATGGTAATCCCCAGGATGTTGATTGTAGGGAATTCAGTGATGGTAGATTCTCTCTTGTTGGAGATGGTCATTGCCTGACACTTGTGTGGGGCGATGTTACTTGCCACGTGACAGCCCAAACCTGGATGTTGTCCAGGTCTTGCTGCATTTGGACACGGACTACTTCAGTATTTGAGGAGTCGTGAATGGTGCTGAACATTGTGCAATCATCAGCGAACATCCCCACTTCTGACATTATGATAGAATGAAGGTCATTGGTGAAGCAACTGAAGATGGTTAGGGGAGGACACTACCCTGAGGAATTCCTGCAGTGATGTCCTGGAACTGAGATGATTGACCTCCAACAACCACAACCATCTTCCTTTGTGCTAGGTGTGACTCCAGCCAGTGGAGAGTTTTCCCCCCAATTCCCATTGACTCCAGTTTTGCTAGGGCTGCTTGATGCCACACTCAGTCAAATGTGGCCTTGATGTTTAGGGCAGTTTTCTCAACTCACCAGTGGAGTTCAGCTCTTTTGTCCGTATTTGAACCAAGGCTGTAATGAGTTGGCCTGTATACATAAGATATCGCTAAACCCAAATTCAATTCACCTACTCAACTAAATAACCATCACCCTATGTCACTTCATTCTTTCTCATGCCAGCAGTCTTTTGCCACCTCCCCCCCTCACCATCATTCTCCCTCTTCTCTGCTCTATCCACACCTCCCCACCAGACCAGCCCCACATCCCCCCCTTTACTCTCCTCACCGGGGCCTGCCTGCCTGTGGTGAGAAAACCACCACCACACAACCTACTCCCCATCTTACCTTAACTCCAGTCCCATGGTTCCTGAACACTGAGTACTCAATGCAGTCCTTGCAGTGGCCACCGCTCCTAATGCTGCTGCTGGGACCAGAGCACTGTCAGCCATGCTAGCTTCTTAGTGTCAATGGTATAGAAAAGCTTGAATACTAAAAGATTAGCCTAATTGCACAAATCACCTGTACAAACAAAACAATCACAATATTATGGCTACCAACAATGTAAGATAGATTTAGTTTTAGGTGGTGTATTTATGAATGGGGCAAATTTGCTTTGCCCTGTAATTACAGTTGGAAGTTTCCAGAACTGTAGCCAATGTGTAAACCATGTGACTTGTTGCTGGACCAAAAACATGGCAGCTAAATCCATTTTTAAATTAGCAGAAAGTAATATTTGATTTACACAGTTTGTGATCTCTTTCATCAATTACGGACATGACAGATCAATACCTGCTATTTGGCTACTCCTGAAATAGTTGATGAAATGTTTATAATACTCATCTTTCTGAAATACAGCATGATCGGAGTTATGGCCCCTAGCACGTTAGCAGAATCAGCAAGATCTATATATCAGTTTAAGTCTGCAAAGAACAGCTTATGAAATTAGTATATGCATGTTTAACACAACGTTATTTCATTCCTCTATACAATGGTGAATGACTTGAAACCATTTATTTTACATGTCTATGTATACACATTTAAAATAGTAGAGGACTATCAAAATGAAGTATAAATATATTATAAATTAATAGTAAGAAATTGTGTAAAGCAGGCGATATGAAATCATCAGATTTTCATCTTCAGTATCACTCAAAAGTCAAAATGACCCCTCCAAATTTTTGAGAGGTGTTTTTAGGGGTAGATCGAAAGCATGGCAAAAATCCCACATGTTGTATTGCTTTTGGCCCTATCCAATATTGCAGTGTTGAGGGCACTTGCACATTGTTTGGAGGCATTATGCTATTTACAGATGACAGGGAGATAGTGGATGCACAGGTAGTAACCTTCCGAGAATCCTTAGATTCTGGAAAAGTCCCAGAGGATTGGAAAACTGCCAATGTAACACCCTTATTCAAAAAGGGAGGGAGAAAAAAAAACAGGTAACTATAGGCCAGTTAGTTTAACATCTGTCATTGGGAAAATGTTGGAGTCTATTATAAAGGATGCAAAAGCAGAGCATTTAGAAATACAAAATATAATCAAGCAGAGTCAGCATGGCTTCATGAAGGGGAAATCATGCCTGAAAAATTTAATAGAATTCTTTGAGGAGATAACAAGCAGGATAGATAAAAGGGAACCAGTAGATGTAATATATTTGGATTTCCAAATGGCATTCAATAAGGTACTACATATAAGGCTACTTAATAAGATAAGAGCCCATGGTGTTGGGGTAGTATATTAGCATGGATAGAGGATTGGCTAACTAATAGAAGACAGAGTGTTCAGCTAAGGGGGGCATTTTCACGATGGATAGCTAGTGGAGTGCCACAGGGATCAGTGCTGGGGCCACAATTATTTGCAATATATATTAATGACTTGGTTGAGGGAAGTGAATGTACTTCGCCAAGCTTGCAGATGACAAAAATAGGTGAGAAGGCAAGTGGTGAGGATGACACAAAGAGTCTACAGAGGGATATAGACAGGTTAACTGAGTGGGCAAAAACTTGGCAGATGGAATATAATGTGGGAAAATATGAGGTTAAGCACTTTAGCAGGAAGAATGGAGGAGCTGAATATTATTTAAATGCAGAAAGACTGAAGAAGGCTACAGCACAGAGGAATTTAGGAGTCCTTGTGCATGAATCACAAAAAGCTAGCATACAAGTTCAGCAGGTAATAGAGATGGCAAATGGAATGTTGGCTTTTATTTCAAAGGGAATAGAGTATAAAATATGGAAGTCTTGCTAAAACTATACAAGACCACACATTGAATACTGTGAACAGTTTTGGTCCCCTTATCTAAGGAAAGATATACTGGTATTACAGGCAGTCTAGAGAAGGTTCACAAGGTTGATCCCGGGTATGGAGGGATTTTCTTATGAGGAGAGGTTGAGTAGGTTGGGCATGTACTCATTGGAGTTTAGAAGAATGAGAGGTGACTGCATTGAAACATATAAGTTTCTTAGGGAGCTTGACAGAGTAGATGATGAGAGATTGTTTCCCCTTGTGGGAGAGTCTCAGATCAGAAGGCATAATCTCAAAGTAAGGGGTCATCCGTTTAAGACAGAGATGAGGAGGAATTTCTTCTCTCAGAGGATAGTGAATCTATGGAATTCTTTACCACAGGGGACTGTTGAAGCTTGGTCGTTAAGTATATTCAAGGCTGAGATAGGCCGATTTTTAATCAGTAAGGAAATCCAGGGTTATGGGGAAAAGGCAGGAAAGTGGAGTTGAGGATTATCAGATCAGCCATGATCTCATTGAATGGCGGAGCAGACTCAATGGGCGGAGTGGCCTACTTATGCTCCTACGTCATATGATCTAATTGGCAGCAGGGCCCAGCTGCTGCATTGGTTCCATCCCAATTTCTGTCTCTCCTCTAAATGGGGCCTCTTTGTGTCGCAGGGCCCCCAAAAACTTTATACCAGGCTGTTTCAAAGAGTGTGTGTGTGTCTGTGTGTATTATGATCAGCCATGTGATATATAGGGAGATTTTTCATTATGGTGCTCCTCGCTTACATATCAGGAAATTGGGTGATTGCAGTTCATGATTTTACACCCATTAAAATTAAAATCTAGGCCCCTTAAAAACTGACAATGGTGAAATGAAATAGAAATATTATAAATGAAATATAAATGACTATGATGAAATGGCAGATGCATTACATAGTTACTTTGCATCAGTATTTAGAGCATGTGGACATCCAAGGAAACTATGATTGAATCAGGGAGAGGGATTTGCCAGAATTAATGCAAGCCAATTAACAGCAATAAAGAAAATATTAACACCAAAGAGTGACAAATCCGAAGGACCAAATGGTTTTCATTCCATTGTTTTAAAGGAAGTTGGTGAGAACATTGCAGGTGCCATAACTATAATCTTCCAAAGCTCTCTCAATTCAGAACCATTCCTTCAGATTGGAATATGTCACATATTACTTCATTATTTAAGGCAAGTGGGACAGAGAAATCTATAGATTATAGACCAATTAGACTGAATTTGTTATTGGTAAATTACTAGAGTCACTAATTAAGGATAGAATGAGTGAATACGTTGAAAACTTTCAGATGATCAGAGAGAGCTAGCATGGATTTGCAAAGGGTGGATCATGCTGATGAATCTGATTGAATTTGTTGAACAGCTGACTAAAATAATGGGCAGGGAGATGTCTATGGATATTATTAATATGAACTTTCAAAAGGCATTTGATAAAGTCCCTCATAAAAGACTGCTGCACTCATGGAATCTTAAAAGTGGACAAGTCTCCAGGTCTAGATGATTTGTGTCCCATACTGCTGGGGGAGGCAAGAGAGGAGATCGCATGGGCTCTGACCCAAATTATTAATTTCTCTCTGGCCATGGGGGAGGTGCCAGCAGGCTGGAGAACAGCTAATGTGGTTCCGTTATTTAAGAAGGGTTGTCGAGATAAGCCAAGGAACTACAGACCAGTGAGTCTCACGTCAATGGTAGGGAAAATATTGGAGAAAATTCTGAAGGAGAGAATCTATCTCCACTTGGAGAGGCAAGGTTTGATCAGGGATAGTCAGCATGCCTTTGTCAAACAAATTTGAATTTTTTGAGGAGGTGACCAGGTGTGTAGATGAGGGTAGTGCAGTTGATGTCGTTTATATGGATTTCAGCAAAGTCTTCAACAAGGTCTTATAAAGAAGGGAAATGCACATGGGATAAAGGTAATTTGATAAGGTGGATTCAAAATTGGCTTTGTTGTAAGAGACAGAGGATGATGACAGAAGGCTGCTTTAGCGACTGGAAGCCAGTGTCCAGTGGCATACCACAGGGATCTGTGCTGGGTCCCCTATTATTCATCATTTAAATAAACGACATAGATGACTATGTGAGTTAGTAAGGATTAGTAAATTTGCGGATGACACGAAGAGTTGCCAGGTGGTTAGCAGTGAGTTTGAATGTCTTGGGCTACAGGAAGATATAGATGGGATGGTCAAATGGGCAGATAAGTGGCAGATGGAATTTAACCCTGAAAAGTGTGAGGTGATACACTTTGAAAGAAGTAATTTGACAAGGAAGTATTCAATGAACAGCATGACATTAGGAAGTTCCGAGGAACAAAGGGACCTTGGCATGTGTGTCCATAGATCTCTGAAGGCAGAGGGGCATGTTAGTGGAATGGTGAAAAAGGCATTTGGGATGCTTGCCTTTATCAATCGAGGCATAGATTACAAAAGTAGGGAGGTCATGTTGGAGTTGTATAGAACCTTGGTGAGGCCACAGCTAGAGGACTGTGCGCAGTTCTGGTCACCACATTATAGGAAGGATGTGATTGCACTGGAGGGGGTGCAGAGGGGATTCACCAGGATGTTGCTTGGGGTGAAACATTTAAGTTATGAAGAGAGGTTGGATAGACTTGGGTTGTTTTCGTTGGAGCAGAGAAGGCTGAAGAGCGTCCTGATCGAGGTGTACAAGATTATGAGGGGCATGGACAGGATGAATAGGGAGCAGCTGTTCCTCTTAGTTAAAGGGTCAGTCATGAGGGGACACAAGTTCAAGGTGAGGGGCAGGAGGATTAGGGGGGATGTGAGGAAAAACTTCTTTACCCAGAGGACAGTGATGGTCTGGAATGCGTTGCCTGGGAGGGTGGTGGAGGTGGGTTGCCTCACATCCTTTAAAAAGTACTTGGATGAACACTTGGCATGTCATGACATTCAAGGCTATGGGCCAAGGCTATGCTGGTAAATGGGTTTAGGTAGGTAAGTCATGTATCGGTGCAGACTCGATGGGCCAAAGGGCCTCTTCTGCACTGTGTGATTCTGTGATTGTGAATTGAGGGTAAATTATTGACCTGATTACAAGATTGGTGAAGTGAAAGAAGATAAAGAGTAAAGATAATGGGCAGATACTCCAGTTGCCAGCATGTGACTAGTGGCATCCCACAGGAATATGTCTTGAGGACTCAAGTATTCACTGTGAAATACACTGATTAGTATTTATTAACAAGATAGACAACCACATATCCAAGTTTGCTGATGACAAAGATAGGAAACATTGTAAGTAGTGTACATGGAAGCATAAAATTACAAAGAGATCTTAATAGACTAAGTGAATAGGCAAAATGATAGCAAATAGATTTCATTATTGGCATATCTGAGGTAACCTACTACAAACCTAAGAAAGATAAATCAGAGTACTTTCTGAATGGTGAAAATCTAGAAATATTGAAGGTCCACAGAGACTTAGCAGGTCCATGGACAAAGATAACAAAAAATATAATTTAACCCTTGGAGTTCAGGTATCATTCCAATCCATCTACACTCCCTCCATGCCAATGTTTTCTTGATATGGTGTAATACTCAGAACCAAACATGATGCATCAAGTGTGGTCTAACAAGAGCTTTGGATGGTTGCAGCATTACTTCTAACCCCTTGCACTCTTGGTATAAAAATTATTAAAATGATATAAACATGTAGAAAAAAACTCTCTCCCTCTCTACCTATCTATTCAGATTTTACATCTAGAGGACTAGGCTACATCTGGAGTATTATGTTCAGTTCTAGGTGCTACACCTTAGGAAGAATATAATGTTCTTGAAGGATGCATTTATTTATTTGAATGGCACCTGGTCTCCAAGGGTTAAATTATGAGGAGAGGTTACAAACTAGGGTTGTATTCCCAGGAATCTTGAACATTAAGGCATGATTTGATTGAGGTTTTCAATGTATTAAGGGGAACTGATAGTATGGATAGAGAGAAACTATTTCTCCTGATTGTCCCAAATCCTAGATTGCCCATAGTACAAAAATAGGAGTCAGGCCTTTCAGGAGTGAACTTAGGAAATGCTCATATATACAAATGGTGGTAGAAATTTGAAACTCTATGTAGCAAGGAACAATTGTCATTGGGTTAATTGTTAATTTTACATCCAAGATTGATAGATTTTTGTTACCAAAAGAAATGAAGGGATATGATTCAAAGGTTAGGCTATAGATTAGCCATGGTCTCATTGAAAGGCAGAACAAGCATCTAAATGGTTTATTTCTAACAACACATCATTTATGGTTAATGAAAATGTTAGATGTACATTTTGAGTTTAAATGGAAACTAATGTTCAGAGATTATATTTGCAATATTGAAATACAAATGGTTACTTCATTTTGGTACTCCTCCATTTTGAATGTATACATAGACATGTAAAAATAAATGGTTTAAAGTCACCCACCATTGTATAGAGGAATGAAATAACGCTGTGTTAAACATGTGTACTAATTTCATAAACTGTTTTTTTCAGACTTAAACTGATATATATATCTTGTTGATTCTGCTAACGTGCTTTGGGCCATAACTCTGATCATGCTGTATTTCAGCAAGATGGGTATTGTAAACATTTAATCAACTATTTCAGGAGTAGCCAAATATCAGGTCCATAATTGATGAAAGAGATCATGAACTGTGTTAATCAAATATTACTTTCTGCTTATTTAAAAATGTATTTTGCTGGGCTGTGGCTACAAGAGCAGCTCAGAGGCTAGGAATTGTGCAATGAGTAACTCATCTCCTGACTCCCCAAAGCCTGTCCACCATCTACAAGGTACAAGTCAGGAGTGTGATGGAATACTCCCCACTTGTCTGGATGAATGCAGCTCTCACAACACTCATGAAGCTTGACACCATCCAGGACAAAGCAGTCTGCTTGATTGGCACCACATCCACAAACATTCACTCCCTCCACCACCAACATACAGTAGCAGCAGTGTGTACCATCTACAAGATGCGCAGCAGGAATTCACCAAAGCTCCTTCAACAGCACCTTCCAAAGCCACAACCACTAGAAGGACCAGGGCAGCAGATAATGGGAACACCACCACCTGCAAGTTCCCCACCAAGTCACTCACCATCCTGCATTGGAAATATATCACCGTTCCTTCAATGTCGCTGGCTCAAAATCCTGGAACTCCCTTCCTAACAGCACTGTGGGTGTACCAACACCACATGGACTGCAGCGGTTTAAGAAGGTAGCTCACCACCACCTTCTCAAGGACAACTAGGTATGGGAAATAAAGGCTGGCCCAGCCAGCAAAGCCCACATTCCATGAATGAATTAAAAAAAAATTCAGCTACAAATCACACGATTTGCAAGTTGGCTGTAGTTCTGGGAACTTCCGACTGTAATTACAGAACTAAGTTCAACTCTCATCCATGTGGAATCTCACATCTATCATTATTTGGACCCATTACAATCAATGAAACAAGGGAGCAGCAGACAGTTTATCTCCACAGTTTGGGCTTATAACAAAGAGATAGAGCCATCAAATCTCATTATACCTGCAGAGGCACTAATAGCCACCATCTATTTCCTAAGGTGAACAATGGGTTTTGACCAAAGATATAAAAACTGCTTGTAACCCAAAACTAACTCCAATGGGCAACACCACATGACCTAAGCTCCTTTGGCCCTTGGAACGTTTTGTTACATTCCTGGACTCCCAGAGCAGTCTGCCCTTAACACCTAGCCTGTCAACACCAAAGCAGGACTCCAGGCTGACAGCAAAGCCTGCCTCAAGTCTAAACCTCCTCGAAGCCTGGTTCTCTGGAAGATTCCTGCTATCACCTCGAGAGTGGGCCAAGTCTGTGTGTACCAAACCCATCCTGCTGCATCATCACCAACTTTGAAGGAATTCGACAACTCCTGCTTTCAGCTAGCTGAATCCACATGAAACTTAACTCCTATGTGAAGGAACCCTCACTGGACTCTAACATTTTGGACTCCAACATGCACGTGAATAAATATCCCTCTCTTTTTTGTTCCAAAGTATTCCTAGTCGTAAAACTCTTTCCTATCTTCTTGAGTGTATGTAATTGCGATGACCATGCTCCGTTTCTGATTTAGCCCTAAATGAGTTTGCTGCGAGTCATTTTAACACTGACTTCACAAACAGAGGGTTTCGGGAAACATGCCACAGCCAGTTTCAAAATTCAAACACCTCTGCTTGCGGACAGACTGTGAGAAAAATAGAGTTCAGTTTGCCTCTTTCCCCTGTCCCTAATAGATCCGAAAATAGCAACGGTCTATAGTGCAACCTATTGTAGGCTGTAGTTACACAATTAGGCCGAGGTCACTCGATATACGGAGGTAACTGAGGCCAATACCAATGAAAAAGTCTGTGTTATCATTAGTTATGATCGCCAATCCTCTGTTAGCGTTAAGAATTTGAAAAGCGAAACTGACTTCCCACTGGACTCTAATTATACTGCACTAGTAAAACACAGGTGATTGGAAAGTGTCCCCTGCAGAGAGTCACACACATCCTGTCAGAATGGAGTCTCAATCAGATCGCTCAACTGATTCGTTGTGCAATTTTTGCCCTGGTGTACATCTAAGATAGCTTTTCATTGCGCAAAACATTGTCGACTGGCATTTACTTACGAGTAGATGACTTAAAGGAGGAAATTCCATTTAAATGCTGAACTCATTGGGTGTTAACATGCCCCGCGTTCTTTCCCCGTCATTTCCCTCTGGGTTCTGGCAATTTCTGCTCTCCTTTGACCGCGTTGCAATTTGTGATACTTCTTGTGCTCCTAGTAGTACCTACCGAGATCGTTCCTTGACTTTTATCCTTGCTCTCACTCTGCGCCAGACTTATGTTTATCTTTATGTGCGTAACATGTGTATCGAGAACATAATCGCGAGTGCGCAATAACACAAAAAGTCATATTTCGCTGTCAGTAACAATGTCAGACACATTAAAACGACCTGCACTCGTAGCCAACTCATGACCATTCAAACTCATGCATGTTACATAAGACACATTCACGAACGGGCATTTGTTTGATACTAAACATTATAAATACAAAGATTCCACAAGGTACTCCACTAGGTTTTCGCAATAGCGTGCACTCTCGCACGTTTTCTCAATCTCTTGTTCAAACACATTCTGAATTACTCCAACCTGACTATACTTTTAAACCACGCTTTCAAAAATCACGACTGTGATTCACGAAATATGTAAGAATCCTCGAGGATACACTCCTACAGGTCTAAACCGGAGTCACAGCTACAAGGGTAACAACAGTGGGATATATCCTGTGTCACTCACACAGTATTGAGTCTGACCTCAGCTTTCGAATGCAACACGAATTCAAAAATCTCCCGGGTACAGTCTGGCTTTCGGCAATAAATGGCCTTAAGTTGTTAAATTATGTATACGAAGACTCCAATACCATTTATATTAGGTATGTATTACCGTGGCCTGTTCCTGAATACATTGCAATGGCAGCCAGTGGTAGAGAGTAGAACGCACGGTGGAAAGAGTATGTTACTGCCCTGTTCTCAGGGCAGTCCCTACGCTGGTTGGGAAAAATGCGTGTACACCCGGTGAGGGCCGTTTAAAGCTTATGAAAGGGTGTGGTACATATGACTGCATTATGCAATCCGGAATCGTCTCGTCATCCTTCTGGAATGTAATTTATAGCTGTTTAAAGACATAACCTGATAAGAGGTTAATCAGCAAATAAAGCCCAATAGGATTCCGCCCCCACCCCATATTTATAGGACTATGGTGCCGCTAAGTGGCTATATGTATATAGAGCTGTCATTTATTAATATCTTCCACAAAAATCAGATAAATGCGCCATTTATATGTTCCAAATCTAAGGGTCTCAAAGAAAGACCAATGCGCATCTCTGTAAATGTCGCCACAAATTATCCCGCACAGCATCATTCAGTGATTCGAAGTAGTAACAGTGTCACTGTAACTGTACGGGACCCTTCGTCCTTGTCTTTTCTGTGTTCTAACAAATAAAACACGGCTGCACCGAAATCACTCGCACTTCACTCTACTATATCCCAACCGTTTCAATTTATTTGCACGAACGGACTCAAATTTTACCCAATTATTTCCGTAATCCTCTGAAAAATGTTTGCGTTTAACGCCGATTAATTTAAAAAATATATATTATGTGGTTCGGGATGCTCTTTCAAATCTATCTCTTGAACGAAAGTATTTTAAAATCGGTCAAAGCAGGAAGTAAGTGCAAATTACCATTATTCATTTCCCTTACAGGTCTCAAAAATAATTCACCGCAAAACCATGTGAATATGTAACAAACTCTCTCAAACGCTATCTACCATTTGCTATCACATGAACTAAGATGTACTTAGGTTGCTCGGTGCATGCAGCAGGCGTTAAAGTTAGGGAGGGGAGAGCTTCAATTCTTACAAAAGAAGTATAAATCACATTAAGCAGCTCTGTTGGCTGGGCCCCTTAGGACTCCAGGTCCGGCTTCTTTCAAATACAAACACCCGGACACAAGAAGTAACTTTTTTTTAAAAATTAGCTATATTACCAGTATGAGGCACACGCTAATGGAACAAAGATGACATTCTTCAACCTGCTTGACACTTTTTTTTAAAAAAGATAGTTTGAAAGGAATGACAAAGAGTGAAGAAGCACACAGTGCTAGCCGGGCGCTTGCCGCGTAATTCAGTCTCCAAAAAGAGAACTGATCCGCCACGTGTCCAACCATCTCCAACTTCAGCACCTCCAACCAAAGGCCTTTCTAAATCTCCGGGGTAAGTGATTCGAGATGTTTTATGCTTATTAAAAGCTCCTGATCCTTCACAAGTGTCCTTTTTTCATCA
Organism: Carcharodon carcharias; assembly: GCF_017639515.1. Lineage (NCBI taxonomy): Eukaryota > Metazoa > Chordata > Chondrichthyes > Lamniformes > Lamnidae > Carcharodon > Carcharodon carcharias. The sequence goes on along the minus strand of NC_054467.1, from coordinate 152,449,901 downwards.
ACATTGTTCAGGTGGCCGCAGTTCCAAACAGTAGATGTCGGTGCGCAAAATAAAACTTTTGCGCGCATTCATCTCTGATTTTCCCCTACTTTCCCGGCGGGGTACCAGCTGCTAGCTCGTGAAAAGACGGCTTATTAATTGTTCTTTGTCATGCAGAATTGCTTGATTTCTAAAGAAACTCACAAAAGAGCCATTTGGAGGATTCGAGTATTTTTTCCTTGCGAATATTCTGTCATTTGCATCTTTCACCTCGTCTACCAGACACAGGTACTAAGTTCGGGCTCTATTGTGTGTTCGGGCGCCTTATTAACCAAAGAGCCTGATTTATGGCAAGCTGCCTTTTCAATCCTGCACTATAAGTTTGAGAAACTTTTAAAATCCCAATATTGTTTAACAAGAAAACGTCAAAAGCGGGCGGTGAGATGGATAGACGCGGTGCGTTTTGCGCTTTGTGCAAAGAAATGAACGGTATGCTTGGCCAGATTATAAGAGGCGCTGCTTGCTCAAGCTGCACTTAAATAATTACATTATTGTCATTTCCACCTTTTAGTAGCTTGGAGAAGTGAAATTGAAAGGAGTCAATGGCCTGCTTTGCGGGATTAGTATCAATTTTGTTTCTTTCTAACGCAGCCTCTATAAAACACAAAGAGAAAAGAAAAACTGTGGCAATAACAATCCAAAGAGCAGCCAGTAAAGCCAGCACGTTTGTCAGGTGTATCACGCAAACTTTTATAAAACTTATTATTATCGATATTACAAGCCACAGAAGGAGAGAAAAGGTAGAAATAATTGCTATTAATTATTTGCCGCCTTGGCTGCTGGGCGCTGCTTGATTGACGCTAATCAGCGCCGAATTTCTCCTCTGTGCCTTGTTTTGACAGTTTTCCTCATTCTCTTGGGTTTACATTTGTTGTCTACAAAGACCAGTATAGTCCCAGCAGCTGGTCTGAAATCTTAAAACCGTGGCCCACAACCCAGTAAAGGGGGAGGGGAGGGGGGGGGGGGGTGGAGGTCTGTGTTTTTTGGTTATACTTGTTGGTGGGGCGACTTTGATCTCTCCACCTGCGAGACAGGGTCTAATTTAATTAATGAAAAATTAAACTAATAGTTATTCTGTGTCTTTCTGCAATGATAGATTGTCAACAGCCAGTTAAATGGGACTCATTTATTCCCACCCTAAATGCGAGGCTGAATGCGCCTGGGCTTCAACTTCACCTGCTTCCCCAGTCAATTAGGAATGTATCGAAAATTCTGCCAGAAACGAGTTAAATTAACCGTTCGCTAATTTTCTTGTGTCCTTACCACATAATCCTCCTTTTACACGGCGGTTAACTTGCCCCTAGAAATTACCACATGTTGTAAGGTTCAAATAGTGCTTAATGAAACAGTGACTAAATCGTTCACTAAGCCGACATTGGAGCCCTTCAGCTTCCCGTTCAAAGGCTCTGGGTTTGCATCCGTCGGGGGTCCCACTCAATGCAATGCAAGTCTTTGGCAGCAGAGTACCTGTCAAAGCGTTCCCTTGGCGAACATAGTCTTTTTTCTGCTTCTGCAGAGGTTCCGAGAGAGAGAGGGGAGGGAGGGGGTGATATATAAACCTTTTAATGCATTGGCACTTAAAATAAACGGTGCCGTTTGGATGAAGTTGTCAATGTTACTGATGTTCTTTACACCAAACGTGTGATGACTGCATAATGTAGGCTCGTTTTAGCCTTAAACTGCGTAAAAATATCCACTTAACAATACTGCAAGATCAAAGCTGTGATCTCTATGACTTCAATATCCAATTGGCAAGCTCGTCGCACATGTAGGTTAAAAAAACTAAGCTGCTCAGTAACATTGCAAACACTAAAATTCAAAAAAGCTGTTATTGCTTTTTTTTTTAAAAATCCAAATGACTTTTCACAAATCTATCTGAAATATGAGGTGATGTTTAGAAAACAACGGTAATGTTAAAGTGATTTCTGCTAGAAATGATTCGCTAATTTTCAAAAAAGAGGGGTGTGGTGGATGAAGAGTGTCAATTTTAGGTGTCTTTTATTTCCAACATAACAGTAACTCTCATTGTTTCCATTGTGCCAGAACATTTACTACGTTTATGGACTGAATGGCTCAAAATGATTACTTTTAGTTTTTTGCCAATGAACATCACCCATTTCACTGAAAAGACACATGCTAATTGTGCACCCAACTGTATTTGGTTTAAAGTCAATTAAAAGGACGTGAAAGTCATATATCTTTGACCGATATTGTATAGATAGGGCTAATAAGGCATCATAAAAGCACCTCGGGCCATGTCTAACAGTGACACTGGTTTACGAGTTGCTGAATCACTCCTCTGGGTTCCTCAATGCTTTCCTATCCATCATTGTCGCTTCCATAGAAAAGACACACAATGCGCCCTTCGCCACAGCTAGCCCAGCCGGGCTCCCCACGCTCAGTCCCGGGCATTGCCAACTTCGGCTTTTCAACAGATGGAAATTGTCAATAGTTCATTAATCTGTGGCTATTTTTCCTCTACTACCGACTGAATAAAGTTCCAATTTATCTTCTCTTATTGCCCTGACAATTCTACCGAGTGCCCGAAGGACTGCCTGTTGTTTGGGCGCTGGCAAAATTCAAGAAACGGATAGCCTATTCTCAGCTTAAGTTTACAATCAAAATTCAAACGGGAGGCTGACAGCCGTGCCTGGTCCCCAACAACGACAAAAAGTCGAAGTACACGTCATAGGAGCTGTTTCGATATGCATTTAAAAGATGGTTGACTTGAGCCAGCAACCGAGGTTTTATATATTTAAGTATCACCGCCTCGTACTGCGAAACTTCTGGAAGCTCGGTTTTGTTTTATCATCCTATTCCGTGTGTCCTTGTGATCTTTTTGAAATCGACCCACTACAAAGATGCAGCATTTTTTCTGATCTACTTGTAAACATCGCTTTTCACTGGAACCAAGATTGAGGGGGGAAAAACCGTCCTTTCTTGAAATTATAATGCAAATTGTTTCTCGATAGGCTTGTTCCCAAATGAGCTTATATTTCTAGAAATCATTGGTTTCCTATTCTAAATGTCTTGTATCATTTGATGGTGTTCTTTTAGTAGAACAAAATACATTGATTGGGATTTGTAGCTAACCTCTAGAAGATGTTGTCATTCCACTTATAAAAACAAACAGACATTTCTTGGATCATTAGAACCCTCCCCTAATATCTTAGCTCGTGTTCATTGGAAACATTGCCCTCATTCTGTCTTACGGCAGCTCGTCTGGAGAGCGGGGTCCGTGTGGCACCTACTTAAAACGACCAGAAGGAATAAAATGGTCGGGAGTGTTTGTTGTCACAGGTGTGAAGTTACAAGTGAGAATGAAGGTCAGCGACCATTTCGAATTTCAGACGAGCGAGGACATAGTCCATCCATCATTTATTGCGGCCAGTAATAAATCAGATATTTTTGAGGGGTGGGTCAACTGAACAAATCTTTATATGTTTTACGCAAGTTAAATAAAACAATATCGTGTCCCCGCTACCTTCATCAACATATTTGGGGTCACATACAACATGTGCCATCTGATAGGCACCTGCAGTTTTGCACTTGGATACGTTCTTTGTGGTATTTTTATCTATTACCAATCACTGATGGAATTGTGTAATTCTATCTCTCACCCTCACTCAAATCATGAACTGTGGTTAAGCAACCTGGTCTGTTAACTCTTAAAACAAGGACGAAGTTATTTTCCGGTGGGTAGGTTAATGTTACCCCCGACGCACACACTCTTCCTTCCGCTGGGAAAGTCCATCAGTATGGATCACAGAACATCGATTATTTAACTTTATCGAGTACTTCTCTTAATTCGCTTTTTTTTGTTTATAGCGCAACTTTGTTAGATGACAGAGCTTCGCAGACGCATGGCTGCGTTCATTGGGACAATCTATGAATTGTATTTCTGGAATCCATTAGTTTCCGTGATGATCAAAATGCAGGAAAATGAACCAAGGAAGTGCAAAGTGATGAAAATTGTCTCGGGGGTGTTATACTTCTTTCTATGAATCTATATCTCTGCCAAATTATGTCTAGCTAACAAAATGAACAGTTTCCTTCAAACATCCCAACATTTTATTTTAAATAAATATAAATATAAATGTCATATAAAACTATTCACAACAAGTGAACTTCAACCGTGACATTTTACAACAATGTATCAATGAGCTATCTATTTACATTTTTCCCATTCAACCTACAATTGTTTTTAAGGGTCTGGTGCATTTACACAGGTGTCTTTTTTTTTTACAGAAGTTAACAGAGTTTGAAAATACATTATTTATATAGAACACTCGAGAACTGCTTTTTAAAAGGTGCGTGACTATTGCATCACCATTGCGTATGGAGAGAAAAAAAAAGCTCGAACGATTCATACAAAATGATGTTAGCTTCATATTTTAACCCAAGTATTGAAACCCGGGATGTGAATGAAACTGCTGCGTGTTCCATCTTAGAAACATTCTACAATGAATCCATTCATACCAGAAGAGTGAGCAGGCAAAGACAACCGATTGCAATCACAACACTGCACCTAGGGACTTTCTTAAGCAAACAGTAAAATAAGTGCGTTGAAGGAATACAGAATTGAAAATGTCTGTAAACTTTTAAACATTGCAGATCATTCCATGGTGACTATGCGGGTGACATATCTTTGTCTTCTTTGCCAGATGATATTGGGGAGAGGGACTCCTCGTCCTCGGAGCGCAGGCAGTGCCCTTGGCTGCTACATTTGCAGGCGTTGTGCGCATTCCGCGGGGTCCCCTTGCCCTCCTTCTTGTGTTTGACGCGTCGGTTCTGAAACCAGATCTTCACTTGCTTCTCGGACAGATTCAGATAGGTTGCAATTTCAATCCGGCGAAGCCTCGACAGGTACATGTTGGAGGCGAACTCCCTCTCAAGCTCCAAGAGTTGCGTGCTGGTGAAGGCCGTTCGCATCCGTTTACCGTTCTGTAAGTGACCGCTATTTTCAGGACCTGTGTCCATAATACAACATTAAAACAATATGGAAAGGCAGAAGGCAAAAATAAAATACTAACCCGCCAATAACAAAAGATAACTTATCCCGCTATCTCCGACCCCTGAAAATAAATGTTACAAACTATTATGAAACTTTTTTTATAAATAACTGCTACGTCTGTGTTCTGTTTTGCTCCATTTTTTAATAAAATTCGCACCTAAATTTTCACCTTGCTTATATCTTTCAGATAGATACTTTCTTAATATAAATCCTGAAGTCCTTTACTAACCGCTCACCTTTTTTCCAAACGTGGTACCTGCTGCCCACCGTCAGAACAGGAAACTCTCTTCAAAACAATATCAAAGTATTCCTTATGGTTACATTTGCAAATAGCAGAGTTTTTGACTCCCATGATCCCTCTCTTAACACACAAAACTGGCTAAGCCCACAACTTGTGCTCAGGTATCTGCCGCGTTCACGGTTTTAAACAGATGTACGTACCCACGGTGAGACAGTGGTATCTCCTAGGGTCTGTTACGCTGTAAGTGGGTGTGCAAACAGGTGGATGACCGAGCCCAGGGTTTGACTGCTGGTTGATTCGTTGACAGTACGGGGGATCTCCGTTTGGGAACTGGCCTTTCAGCAATGGGATTCCACTCCGGGATGAGTGGAGATGGGACGTGACACAGAGGGGACAGACACAGAAAGTACCCGTCTTTCTGGACGGGCAGACGGGACCAGAAACCGACATCATGGTTGGAGAATGGACGCTAATGGGAATCAGAAAGTCTTGGCCGTGATCGTTCAAGACAGGAGTAGGTCTCACTGCAGAATCTTTGATGATCAAGGAATCAACGTAAAACGATCGAGACATTTTGTGTATTCTCCTTGGCTCTGACTGGCTTTGCTGGTTGCTGGGTTCAGTGTACACTGCGGCAGGCAGAGTCAGAAGGTACTTATGTCTGGAGGCTAAACAAAAGGGTCTCTGGCGATGGTTGGTCTGAACATCACCCACGTGTGCGTCCCGTTCCAAGGCTTTTTTTTAAATGTTGCCAGTGAACTATTAACACGTGATTATAAAGAGAGCCGGAGATCAACATTTCCCCATTTGTCAGGCAACCCCTTGAGACACACTATCAAAGTCTGACAAAACAAGAAACAAAAAACTTTTTAAGTGACTGTTTTGTAATTTTGCTGTGTGTAAAGGGAAAGTCCCACAGCTGATTTAAGATGTCCACAGCACAAGTTAACCAGCTGCCGATAACAGCACCATTGTCATGAGATTTAAAATCACTTTCAATTGACTAACTGGAAAAGGGAATAGTTTATTCTGAATCTTTGGCAGCGTTTTTCAGATGTGCAGATGGCTACAGTCCAACGTAAACACAATACCATTGTATCTCCGGATTCTACCTGTAATTTTATTTTTATTTTTGCAAAGTTAATACATCAATTCTCTTCGTTTCATTAGTTTTCAAAATTATATCAGTTTAAGTTTTGTTACTATATTGATTTTTTTTCGTTAACCACGATAGTTTTGTCCGCTTGGCAAATGTGCGCTGAAAATAGAATAAACTCCTAGCTGCAATTAAATCACAATATCTGACAGTTCAGTTCCTCGATGATATCATATGGATCAAGAACTAAGCATTTGAAATTCAACCATTGTCTGAGTTATTTGCACCCAAATAGATTTTTGGACTACGTTATATTCAAATACCCATAGAAACACACGTTCACAACGATTTAGGAAGTGTGACTGGAATAAACTATCCCCTTCCCCAGTGAGTCAATTGAAAATTATTTGAAATCTCGTGACAATCTCTGAAGGGTCGTGTGTCCAGTGACTTGATCCCGATTTTAGTGCGGTTTATTACCCGCCTGTCTTATTTATAATGGATGGAGCTGAACGTGAACTACTTACAGGTTTGAACAGCTTTGAATAAAAAAGAAATCAAGGACATTGATTTTAAGTGTACGCCGACATAAACACAAACAATGTATTAATCCCTGACAGGATTATTACAAGCAATGTGCCCACTACAACCAAATAAATGATCAATAGTTACAGAACTGGTCTTAGAAACTGATGCAGATAATAGACGTACATAATTATACTATTCAGATGTATCATATCGAAAAACAGGCCTCTTAATGGAGACATGGCCGTGACGATTGAAATCCCCTTTTTAAGTGGTAATTCCTGCTCGGCAAGCATTATGTAAAGTACAGAAATTCATCGAGCTTTAAGCAAATCGTCATTTTGAACGTGTGTCCCTTGAATGACTGACTATTAAACGACACATATTGGTAAGAGATGAACCGGACCTCGGTTTACCAGTCACACTTTAATGCATACTGAGATACCCAGCCGCCCAGAAACTAGAATATCCGAGATAGGATTGTGAGACTCTTTTCATCATTAATAAACATTGACAAACCAGCAAGATGTGTTGTAGAGTTACCCCGTTGCCTTTCTATTGGCAAATCAGAAGGTCTGTTAAACGGTACTTTTCAGTTGGCAGACAGACACACAGTACTACTTAACATACATTTCAGCACAGTGAAGAACTTCAGCTTTTGGATTGACAGCACATACTCAATAGAAACTGTCACTTTTGGACCTACCCAGTGATTTCAACACTTACTTTAATACAAATATATTCAATTATCTTGTTACCATTAAAGGTAATAACTGCGGTTCTTTCAATCATTGTAACACAAACAGCACGCACCGTGGACTAAGTTCGTTTATGTTTGGCAATTCACTTTTTATGAATTAACAGAGTGAATGATGATTGCGCTATTTGTTTGCGATTATCATTCAATTAATAAGTGTTTATTGGGTACCAGATTAGTGCATGTTAACAGGCAGCTAACTATCCTAGCAATGCGTTAATCCGACATCTTGTGACAATAATTAGCGATTTTGCTCTGCGCCAGGGTCCTAGCGGGTCAACTTGGAGCTTTACACGGCTTTCATGAAAGGACCTCCAACAAGAAATTCCGCGACTGACCGAAATGCAGGCAAATAATCTGAAAATCATAATCGTTCAAATAAGGTTCTTGGACAACGTCAATAAGATTTCAATCAATTGTGCTAATTTCGTGTTATCTAACAACAGAGCTACAGTTCACTGCTCTATAATCGTTTCACACTATGTATCCCAGCCCCGAAGACGTGCAACTACAGGGCTTCAAGTACACGGCTACGTACACTATTCTCACTAATAGCAAACCTAAAGTGCATGTCACCTACGAGAATAAATTACGATAAAGTGAAGATCAATCGGAACCCAGAAAACTGTTTCTCTGTTCGACGACTAGTCTTAAGGTAGCGCCCGTTATTGCGTTAAATGTTCAATGCCAATAATTTAGCACAACCACCACTTGCTATTATTTCCCCATGTCAACCCTGTCACGCAAACCTGATCTAGTCAATGTATCTTTCAAACCTCCCACCTTCCTGAGACAAGGTCCATGTGCTTTTTCGCCAGTTTGAACGCCCCAAAGTATTGTTCAACATTTCCGCAAATAGAGTCAACAGCAGGGTCGGTTTGTTCCCGTGTCAATTTCATTCACTGCAGTCAACATCAAGGCAAGACCATAAAATACTTAATAAAAGTATCAGGGGTAGATCTGAGCTTTGATGTAGTTAGAACCAGTGCTAGATCGGTGCAGACATGTCTCCTTAAACATACACCACTATATTCCACACCAATCCCATTTCGGGTAGTCGAATGCCAACCATATTTCCCACTCAATTGTGATAAGAATATTAAATGTGTTCTTATTTATTTTCCCCTCAGATCACCTGGTTTCCTCCAAGAGGAATCGACAGCCAGGAGGGGAGCATATGAAATTGAACGGTCACTCAGAAGCCCAGACGTCTCTGTAATAAAAGTTGAACCAGAAAAGTTCTTCAGCGAGTTAGCTGAATGGAGGTCAGGCAGCCTCAATCACATCACCAAGCAGCTTTGTAATTGTACTAATAAAGCGAGTGAACGATATTACAGAAGCAGGGAGGTAGAAAAAGGCCAATGATTCCAGTGAAATAAAATGAAAGAATGCCTAAGCCAGGCGGAATGATGCAAGGCGCGCGCCCGCATCGCATGGCCCTCGTTACAATATTATTTTCGATAATTATGACCAATAAAATTTCATTGTTCATGAAGTAATCCTGGGAATGAGAGTGGTTATGAGCCTATAATGAGGTCAAATTGCTTCGACTAGCCGAGACACGTGTAAGGATTTAAGAGGTATTAAGCGGCTGGGTACAGAGCGCCGACTGTTACCTGAACATTACTTTCATAATTCAAGTATAAAATTAGTCTATTTAGGGGAAATCCTTTGAATCCGTTTATTCTACTCGGGTGACAAAGTGCTTTGTCTGTGTTGCTTAAGTCGGTGTAAAAAATGCGAATGTAACAAAATTGCTCTTTTGTGATTCCAGTTTCTAAAGAGCAACAGAGAACAATAGTGTGCTGCTTTGACAGGGTCTGCTGTCTGTTTTGGGGGTTTTTTCCTTTGATTTTCTTATTAATTCCAAATAACCTGTCAAATACCAGGAAAACAATTCAAACCGTCTTGAAAAATGGCTGAAGGAAAGTTTAATAACATATAAACATGTTATTGCAAAATAATGCGTGTTACAATTCGGGGTTAAATACGTTATATTGATAAAATTTTAATTTTAATTAATTTTTCTCCAAAAAAAATGCTATGTTTGCTCTGCTTTGTTATAATTCCACCGAATAATCAATTGATGAAGCTGAAATATTTAAACCGGAATTATGATAAATTTGCCCCTTTCCTCGATTTAAATTGAGTTCGCATGCAACTGACACTAACGCTCTAAATTTCTTTTGTTCCACTAAATATGGGAATGTTCACCAAAAAGTAAAACAACAAAAAATAAGTGCTTTTGGGTGCAATGTCAGTTTGGTGCCAGCCCATTCTACAAGTTGGGACCGTGATCCATTACCACGGTAAACGTACAGATTGTTAGACTCAGTTAAAGCCATTGTAGCTGACACCAAGGCTCGTCTGTTGACTTTACAATAGCCACTCAAAGTCACAGCTTCTAAAAGAACTTGAACTAAAGCTTTGTTAAATATGACCACGATACGAAGAAAAACCACAACTGTATTCTCAAAAAATGTTATAACATTCGTTCGTATGTATGGCTCCGGTGCTTGAAACTAGTTGCATTAACACGTGCAGTTTAATTAAACTGTCTCATGTTACTAGATCTGTCTTGTTTGACTACATTGCTAAGGCCGGACAGATGGATGGGCATCATTAATTTGTATCGGGCTATTAAAAAAAACGTTCCCACTGATACACTGGAATATTCCTGATTAACGTAAAATACACTTGTGATTTGTTGAGTATTTGTTACCAGGCAACAGTCCTTGAATAACAAAAATTGAAAAGAACCGCTCGGTCTGCTGTCCTTTAAACTTCAAAAAAGTCTTCAATAATAGTGGAAAAGGACAATGATCGAAGAGACAACAAAATGCCACTGGGGTGACTTTTCACAAGCAATTATTCTTCATTTATCCATTCAGAAAAACAGCTTGGATATTCTTATTTTTATTTCATTTATTATGTTCTTTCCAAGTGATTTGCATGAAAAAAATTGTGTTTGGGTAATAAAAGTTTCAGATTTGCACAAAAACATACCAGTACGGGCAGAACATGGGCGTTTAGGCTTGTTTGATGTATAATTAAGATCGAAAATATGAAGTCAGGCGTTATGGGATCTGTCCCAAAGTGTCAACGTTGGGCGGATCGTCCATTGAAACATTTCAAAAGGAGTCAGGAAACAAACGAAGTGGAGAGCGCGTGACACAGGGAACGGTTGTAAATGTGTTAATTTCAGACAGCTCATTTTTGGAAAGAAGTGAGATCTGTTTCCCTTCCCCCATACAACGTGTTTATAAACCTTGCTTGATTGTTTAACAAGAATGTGAATAACTAAAGGTATGAATTCACAATCTCCTTATCTTACTAGGCATCTATCATAGTCTCAAAATTTGGTTGAACCTCGCTTTTAATCACCAGGACCTCTTTCGAATCCATGGACTTAGAATAAATCGTGGTTTTATTTGGCATAGGCGAGGCTAGCAAACGGAAACACACCAACTCACACTAACTCTTAAATGTTGATAGCTTATCCAAAGCAACATCGTCAAAATGTCAAACGTACTGCGCGCAAAAGCTTATGCATTCTGTTAATTTAAAATCTGAGTCTAATTTCTTTATAATCAGTTTGCATCCAACATCTTTTCCCATGTCTTTCATCTGAATGAGTTCAGGGATGTTTAAAGTCCGAAATTATACATAATGGTTCTCAGAGAGGAAACATAGATGCCCAATAGCAGTGCGAAGTCATATTCAGTTCGGATCAGAATTAAACAGAATCTTGTAGTTTTATGTGGTTTCTGCAACCTATTCGCCATATTCATGAACAAGTCCCAAACGTTGTGTGTTCTTTATTTTCTTTGCAACAGAAAAAAAGCAGCTGACCGATTTCATAGACGCCCTCTTATTCACGGTCGCCTTTATATTTGACATTGGGAGGTCGGAAATGTTACTCCGAATTCACCCCGCCTCACTTACACGAGTAAATCAGCTGCAGCCTGATGATAGATTCACAGCTGTAGTGCAATCGATGGTAAAGTAACCGTGAAGTCTGCCTTTAAAATCGGTTTCACGTAAAAAGACAATGAGAGATGAGATCACATCCCTCTCATGCACCTGGTGGAGTCTCTGCTTTGCTGGTGCACAGAGTAATGGAAGGGAGTTCACATAAGTTTGGAGCAATCCACGTCAGACCGATTCATTTTCATCTGTTTCATTCAGGTATTTCAAATTCTGAAACAGGACAGTCGCACTGCACTTTTTGCATTATATACAAAAATAAGGGTGCATTTATATTACACTTGTGTCCCGGCCAAGCAGTTCAATTCTACACCTAAGCTGCCATATAAATTCAGCATTAGAATCGGCAGGGAAGCAAAGAGCGACTTTCACCTTTATGAAGCAAACTTTATAATTCTAGTTTTAATAGGTTTTAAAGTGATCTGCTGGAATGTCTTGGTATTATGAATATTAATAAAGTGTTAATAGAACAGTTAATCTTGCACATGCAAGTTGAAGGTAGTGCAGAGTAGAAAAATGGTGGTGTAATGGGTGCTGTTGGCCTGCCCCTCTCCGATATCATTTGTTACAAACTTGATGACAATACTAAAATAGGAAGCGGAGTAGAGGCAGACAGATGATTCAATTAAGGAACAGTAATACAACTAGACAAATTGTAAATTGAATTTAATGCTGATAAGTGTGAAATATTCCATATGGGTGGTTACAATATCGGGGCAGATTTTCAAATTTCTGCCTAGGGAATAACCTGGCATTGTAGCTCAGCCTTCTGTTTCTGAGCTGGGGTGTTTATCCGGGATTCTCTGTTTTCCATCTGTATTCGTGACAGAAATAAGTTAGCTAACAGAAAGATTGGCGGTAGAAGCCGTCTGGGCTATCATTGCGCTCTCTTTGCTCAGGTAGCTGTCTGCTGGCTCTACAGTTCCTCTCCTTGTTATGCACCCGCCTAAATAACACTTTCTTGATCCGTAGTCCTTGCTAAGTGAAGCTGTGTAAGGAAGAGATACCTTTTATGAAGCTGAACTCTACTCTCTTCCGTGTATTCATCCTCTTCTTCTTCATAACAAGAGTGCTAAAAGAATCACTATGCAAGCAAAGAAACACCAACCTTCAATTGCAGTACACAAAATGGCTTCTTCAGTGTGGTATCTGCTTCAGACATACCTTGCATTGACTCTTATTGTCTTGAATGTAGTGGCATTAATTACTTAGACAATATTTTGAGTGGAAATGGAAAATAATGAGCTGTAGGAGTTAGTCATAATGCTTTAACACCACTTCACTGTGGCTGTGTGAGCTGCTGGCAAGTTTTAAAGGGAACTGGCATTTTTGGGGAGGAAGATCATATATTTTTTGGTGAATTTGAAACAATAACTTATTTTGTTAACTCCAATAAATCTGCCCTTAACCAGATGGTAATTCAGAGGAGATTCCCAGCCAATGACTTTGGGAGAAGTGACAGGGAGGAAGAAACACAAAAAAAAAAGGCAGGAAAGAAACAAAGTTTTAAAATCAAATGCATTTGCAAGAAAAAATGGCAGGCACAAAATCCAGAGCCAGCAATTAAATTTCCTAAATGCTAAACCCCCTGTTCCCCATTCCTTACCAAAGGTTTAAAAGCCACATCCAATGTATTCTTTGTACAAAATATTAGTCTCTTCACTATTGTAATCCGGCACTAAAGTTTTTCCCCCCACTATTGTAGCTTTCTGCTCAATATATTACTAGTCTCTATCTCCTAATGAGCTTCATATAATTGCTGTAATTGCTGACATTCCTCACATAAAATCAGGTGTGTGAACTGAAGCAACTTTGCCATATCTTGTGACAAGTATTTATGATACAGGCAGAGCTAAGAAAAATTCAACCACACTTACTCTCACAACACCTCAACTGTCCCTAAATTACCAGACTGTTTATCCAACAACCAGCACTGGATGAGCAGAAAGAAATGTCCTCCAGTTAAATATTGGGAAGATTGAAGCCATTGTCTTTGGCCCTGTCACAAGCTTTGCTCCCTTGCCATTGATTTCATCCCTCTACCTGGCAATTAACTGAACATGAAACAGACTGTTTGCAGCCTTTGTGTCCTATTGAACCCCGAGATGAGTTTCAACCACAAAACTGCACCATCACCAAGAGCACCTATTTCTACCTCAACTCATCCATGCCTTTGTTACCTCCAGACTTGGCTATTCTAATGCACTGCTGGTTGGCCTCTTATATTCTATCCCCTGTAAACTTGAGGTCATCCAAAATTCTGCTGCTTGTGTCCGAACTCACATCAACTGCTGTTCACTCATCACCCCTGTGCTTACTGGTCTATACCACTTGCTAAAAATGTCTTCAAACAGCTGTCCAGAGGATAAGATGAATATGGAACAAATGTAAAAGTCCTGATGTAATTTTTTCCAATTCATTGTCATTTTCTAAGGTCTTTCAATGAAGAAAACAACTTAAATTAAAGATAAATTTCAGTGTCGGGGAAGAAAAGAGATATTTAAAAAATATTTCTGTTTTATCCTCGTAAGCCCCACCCTTAACCCTCCTGAGAAATGCACTTGAGCATTCCCAACTTTAATCGCATCAGCATTGGTGGCCATGCCTTCAGTTGTCTAGGGCCAAACTCTGGAATTCCCTCCCAAAACCTCCCCGCCTCTTTATTTCACTTTCCTCTTTTAAAATACTCCTTAAAACCTAAGGAAACCAAACTTTTGGTCATCTGCCCTAATACCTCCTAATGTGGCTTATTGTCAAGTTTTGTTTTGTAATGCCTCTGTGAATTGGGATTGTATATTATGTTAAAGGCACTATATAAATCCAACTTGTTGTTGCTGTTGTAGTAGAAGTGGCAGTTATATTAATGTGGATGCAAACCTATGTGTTGAACTAAGGGAAGCTTATCAGGTAGTTCATTATGGAATAGCATTGGTGGGATTTACAAGGATAAAACTGAGAAATGCTTAAAAAAATGTTTTTTTCCCCCGACACTGAAATCTATCTTTAATGAACTTGTTTTCTTCATTGAAAGGCCTTAGAAAAGGACAATGAAATGGAAAAAAAACATCAGGACTTTACATTTGTTCCATATTCACCCAATCTTTGGACAGCTGTTTGAAGAGAAATTTTCTAGTAAGGACAAAGGCTTGCTCTTTTATTGCACATTTACTCCCATTGTTTCACTCTGCTGAGATTGACGTGAGGTGAATTGGTGTGTCCAGGATTTGAAATGCTGTGTACTTGAGTGGGAGTTTTGTTCAGGGTAGAGTCACAGAGGGTACTTCAGATGTTGTGAACTGAAAGTGCATCATGCAAGTTTCACACCACTGCAAGCAGGATCTTGCTGTGTAATTGTAGACATCCCAAAGAACTGACCTTCCCCAGATGTTTAGTGTGGAAAAGAGACTACAGCTATGTGGTGTAGGTGGATGGTTGGTATGCATCAGCAACTACAGAAGTTCCAGCCAAGGAACCATACAACTTGCTTACATAGCAAAGGCCAGGGTGACCCTTGGCACAGGATCATTTAACCTTTTTTGAGTCACAGCTAAAAACTTGATAAAGACAACAACTATATAAATAAGCAATTTTATAAACTCTTCATATTCCTAAATTATACATTGGATTACAAGATAGACTAAGAAGAGAGATGCTATTCAGTCCTTCATATATCCAGAGAATAAACTACAGACTCCTCCTTCAAGCCATGCAATAATGTTTTTAAGGTTTGCAAGGTTTCTGCTTCCACTACCCTCACACAAGGTCCTAACCATGTGTTAGTACTCTTTTTACTGAAGAACTTCTTCACTTCTGCCCCATGGGGAGGCACATAAATTAACCAGACTAAGTGAGCATGCAAAACTAGGGCAGATGGTATTTAAGTGGAGAATTTTGATATACGAGGTATTGTGGGACAGTGGGTAGAGTCCCTGCCTCTGAACCAAAAGCTTACATTCCAGGACTTGATGGAGCCTAACAGGTTGAGTATCAACATGTAAATCCTTCCAACATGCACCCATGGCAGGCATTAAGAGCAGGAGAGAGTCCTGGTCAACCATGTGATGGAAAGAAAATCGGAGCCTCTTCGATCACTATTCATAGCTCTGGATTACAACATGCATGGAAAAGTGCACATTACCAAAGCAGCTCGGACTCTTTGGGGGGTCGAATGACTGGTGGCTGGATGACCGGTGCGGATCAGATTGATGCCAACAGCACAGGATTTGATCCCTGTTCCAGCTGGAGTGGATGTGGGACCTTACCCTACCTGTGGTGGGGGTTGTGTTGCTGTGGGTTGAACCTGCATTTGGGCAGAAAACTGAAGAAGAATTTTGAAATCATTCACTTTGGAACTAAGAAAGACAAATCAGGGTATTTTCTTAATGGAGAAGGAGTATGAACTCAAGAAACAAAGGGATTAGCTGCCCATTTATATAAATCACTACAGGCTTGTGCACATGTACAAAAGTAATCAAGGCTAATCAAATGGGCCTAAGGCCACCACTTTTGGACCTGAAAAGTGCCCAATCTACCTCAAATTATTTGGAAAGGGTAACTATCTCAAAAATTTGAGCAACAGGTAAAGCTAGCCATTTTGCGTTGCTATTATACAGTAGCAACGTGAATGGGATTTTCTACTAACAGGATGCTGCCTTCAAGCCAAAAAGATGTTCTTCCTACCACACAAATAAATAATGTAGTGTATAAATTTCAGTGCTTGTGTGATGCCAGGTATGTAGGCCGTACATCCTGCAACAGATGGATGTATCAAACAGCCTAGATAGGTGGGTAGGAAGGCACTTTTCCCATTAGTTGAGGGGTCAATAACCAGGGGGCATAGATTTAAGGTAAAAGGTAGAAGTTTAAGAGAGGAGTTGAGGAGAAGGTTTCTTCACCCAGAGGGTGGTAGGAGTCTGGAACTCACTGCCTGAAAGGATGGTTGAGTCAGAAACTCTCGTAACATTGAAGACGTATTTAGATATTAATTTGCATTGCCATAGCCTCCAGGGCTATGGACCAAGTGCCAGAAAATAGGATTAGCGTAGTCAGATCTTTGTTGACTGGCACAGACACGATGGCCTGAATGGCTGCCTCCTGTGCTGTAAAAGTCTTTGAGTCTATGAGCCTGTTCCTTTTGCTGTTCACAATAGGCAGAGTACTGATCATATTCAACCAGCCCATGCTTGCAAAATTCAGAACATAATGTCTAACATTAGATGTGATTCTGCAATTTGACAGTACTTGCTGAACAATCCTGAGTGTGATACGAATTACACTAACAACAAATTTAAGATTATCAGTTGGGCTCACAATGTGTCTCACTTACTTTTGCTAGAAACTACATATGTTCAGGTGCAGGGACCTGTCCTCTGTAGGCAAAAGGAATATGTCCAGACATTACACATTTTTTGAATAAACAAAAGCATGGGGTACAATAGGTCCCTGATGCAGTTGCCATTGTAGTAATCGTAGAGTGAGGCATTTGCTCAGCTATGAAGTTACAGATTATGGTGGAATACAATTCTGCTGTTGCTTCTTCTGATGATGGCCCACAGTACCTCATGAATGCTCTGTTTAGCACTGCTAGTTCTGTTCTGAATCTGTTATAGTTAGCACAGTGGTGGTCTCACGCAACGTGATGAGACGTGGCCTCAATGTGAAGATGGGACTTTGTCTCCACAAGGACTGTGCAGTTGTACTACTACCAATACTGCCATGGATGGATGCACCTGCCACTGGCAAATCAGTGATGGAATTAGGTCAAATAGGTTTTTCTTTCTTGCTGGTTTTCTTCCCACCTGCCGCAGGTTCAGTCTGGCAGCTTTATCCTTCAGGACTTGGCCAGCTCAGTACATACTGATGCTACTTAGCAACTCCTGGTGATGAACATTGAATTCTCCCAACCAGAGTGCATTGTATGTCCTTACTGCCCTTAGTGCTTCTCCCAACTGGTGTTCAACATGGAGGAGTACTGATTCAGCAGCTGAAGGACAGCAGTAAGTGATGATCAGCAGGAGGCTTCTTTGCTCATGTTTGCCATGGTCCTTCAGACATCATGAGTCAGAGGTCAATGTTGAGAATTCTGACTATATAGAACTGCGTTGCCACCTGTCATGGATTAGTCCTGCTGCGGTGACTCAACATACCCAGTGATGGTAATGGAAGAATCAAGGTCATTGGCTGTAAGATTTAATTCTACAATTGTGACTATGTCCGACTGTTGCATGATTAGTCTGTGGGACTAGTCATGCAACATGACAATTTCAGCACATGTCCCCAGAGGAGGAGGATTTTGCAGGATCAACTGGGTACTTTTGTTGTAACTGGTGCCCCATCTGATTTTGTTCTTATTATAGTTTTATGTAGCGGTTTGATACAACTGAGTGGC
This sequence comes from Carcharodon carcharias, assembly GCF_017639515.1. Lineage (NCBI taxonomy): Eukaryota > Metazoa > Chordata > Chondrichthyes > Lamniformes > Lamnidae > Carcharodon > Carcharodon carcharias. The sequence continues at coordinate 152,431,854 of NC_054467.1, read as the reverse complement.
TGACTAAACCAATTCAGAGGACTGTTAAGAATGAATTACATTGCTGTGGGTCTGGGGTCACATGTAGGCCAGAGTAAGGACAGCTATTTCCTTTCCTAAAGGAGATTAATGAAGCAAATTATTTTTTACAACAATCCAGAAGTTCCTAGTCACATTACTGATAGCAGCTTTTTATTCCAGATTTATTTCATTAATTGAATTGAAAAATTTGAATTCGTGGCTCCATATCATTAATCCAGGCTTCTGGATTACCAGTTCATTAACATAACTACTATGCTACCATACTGGCACAGTTTCACAAAAAACATGTTAAACAGAACACAAAGTTATCATGAGCCAGAAACCATAAAATGCATATTTATTTCCAGCTAGGAGCTAGGTCTCCGTCAGTAACCTCTCGCAATATTGTTTGCACCTATGCTTTCACTGGGAGGTGGTTTTCCACTCCATATAGGGCCATCATCCTTTGGTGCACCTTCTGCAGCAGGATCTCCAACTCTTCAGCATTAACACAGGGCTGCTTGCATGCCAAAAAATTGAAGCAACATGCAATAAACAGAGCTAAGTGATCCCACAAGCACCAGATCAGATCAAAGCTCTGCAGTCCTGCTATATCCAGTTGTAAATGGTGGTGGACAATTAAACAACTAACTGGAGCAGGAGGCTCCACAAGTATCCCCATCCTCTATGATGTGGGAGCCCAGAACATCCGTGAAGAAGGCAAAGCATTTGCAACCATCTTCAGCCAGAAATGCCAAGTGAATGATCCAGCTTGGCCTCTTCCTGATGTCCTCAGCATCACAGATGTGTCTTCAGCCCATTTGATTCACTTCACTTGATATCAAGAAACTGCTGAAGGCACGATTTGCTTCAAATGCTATGGGTAATGATAGTACCAAAGGCTTGTGCTCAAGAAGTAGCAGCGCCCTAGTGAAGCTGTTCCAGTATGGCTAACACTGGCATCTACCTGACAATGTGGAAAATTGCCCAAGAATATCCTGTCCACAAAAAACTAGACAAATCCAACCTGGCGAATTACCGCCCCCTGAGTCTGCTGTCAATCATCAGCAAAGTGATGGAAGGTGTTGTCAATAGTGCTATCAAAGTAATATCAGAATTACAATACAATATTATAATATTCCGCAGCAATAACCTGCTCATTGATGCTCAGTTTGGGTTCCACCAGGGCCACACAGCTCCTGACCTCATTACAGCCTTGTTCCAAACATGAACAGTGGAGCTGAAGTCAAGAGGTGAGGCAAGAGTGACTGCCCTTGACATAAAGACAGCATTTTTTTCAGTGTGGCATCAAGGATCCATAGCAAAACTGAATCAATGGGAATTAGATGGAAAACCTAACTGGTTGGAGCCACACCTAGCACAATGGAAGATGTTTGTGGTCATTGAAGGTCATTGAAGGTCAATTATCTCAGCCCCAGGACATTGCTGCAGGAGTTCCTGAAGGTAGTGTCCTAGGCCCAACCATTTTCAGTTGCTTCATCAATGACCTTCCCTTCATAATATCTGAAGTGGGGATGTTTGCTGATGATTGCACAGTGTTCAATGCCACTCAGGACTCCTCAGATATTGAAGAACTCTGTGTCCGTATGCAGCAAGACCTTGAGCTGACAAGTGGCAAGTAACAATTGTGCCACACAAGTGCGAGGCAATGACTATGTCCAACAAGAGAGAATCTCCCCTTGACATTGATTGGCATTACATCAGTGAATCCCCCAATATTAATACCCTGGGGGTTACCAGAAACCAACTGTAATAGCCATATAAATACTGTAGTTGGAAGAGCAGGTCAGAGGCTGGAAATCCTGTGGTGAGTAACTCACCTCCTGTCTCCCCAAAACCTGTCCATCATCTACAAGGCACAAGTCAGGAGTGTGATGGAATACTGTCCACTTGCCTGGATGAGTGCAGCTCCAACAACACTCAAGAAGCTCAACACCATCCAGGACAAAACAGCACACTTGATCAGTGTCCCATTCACCACCATCAACAATCCAACAATCACTCCCCCCAAAACCGCCGCACAGTGGCAGCAATGTGTACAATATACAATATCCACTGCAGCAACTCACCAAGGCTCATTCAACAGCACCTTCTGAACTCATGACCACTGCCACCTAGAAGAACAAAGGCAGCAGATAGATGGGAACACCACCAACTGCAAGTTCCCCTCAAGACACTCACCATCCTGACTTGTAACTATATCGCCGTTCACTGTCGCTGGGTCAAAATCCTGGAACTCCCTAACAGCACTGTGGGTGTTCGTACACCACAGGGACTACAGCAGTTCAATAAGGCGGCTCACCACCACCTTCTCAAGGGCAATTAGGGATGAGCAACAAATGCTGGTTTGCTAGCGAAGCCTACATCCCATGAAAGAATTTTTAAAAATTAGAGACAAATGTTGCCGACAAATCTCCACTGTAACACAAAGTCATTTCTCCAGCAAAATTGGTCTTTCATGTTGAACTGCAGCCCTTTAACGGCTGCTCCTTTGTCTGATTTTCTGCTCTCAGATATTTTGGGTCAAAAGGTTTCTGGGTAAGCTATTAATGTGCCAGCTCTTTTTGGAAGCCAGGGGAGAGATTCTATTAACAAAATGGTGCAACCAACCCTAAAGCTTCATATGAATTAATGCATAATGGACAGATGGAAAAGATTGAAGACTTTGTGCTGAATGGTGGGGGAAATATAATTCTTAGAGGATTAACTAGGAGGAAAGAATGAGAGTTTGGTATGGAGAATGTGATAAAGTGGAAGCTTGGATTGAATAGTAGGGAACAGTGAAAGGTTAGGACAAAGGAATTGAAAGGTTTTGGGTTTCAGAAAGTTAGGCAGTGAATGGTAAGCACAGAAGAGATTGGTGGCTTGAGGAGTGAATGAGTAATGGTGGATGGGAGGTCTTGGGGTGGCGGTCCCATGGGTAATGAGTCGACAGTAAGAACAAGGGAACAAGGGGGCTCTCAGTGGGCCTCCTATCCGATGCCGGGTCCCCTGATTGAGCACGCAGTACCTATCAATGAAGGATTCCCCCACCAGAAGCCTATGGTGATTGTTGCTTTAAGGCCACCCTTACTAAGGGTCACATTGTCAGAACAGTCAACCAAAACTGAGCAGGGGAATTTTATAAGGGCTAGAGTTTTCCTCGTCTAGGGTATGTATTGTAGCCTTGATGGAGACATATAGCTAATCCAGCAGCTCTGTAAATAAAGTTCGCTGTTTAACTAAAGAAACCACTCAGTAATACATCTCCACATCTGGTGACAGGGATAAACGATCCTGGCACTGCCTCTCACCCAACAACTGTGAGTATCTCATTTTAAAGAAGGAAAGAAAGGAAAAGGATATATATACTCACCAGGAATCCTCTCTTTGGGAGGATTAACCCATTTGACTCCTCCATGGAGGACTGGATTCAATACATCGAGGGTTTTATTTCCAGGCCAATGAAATAGGGGAGGAGGCCAAGTGCAAAGCAATTCTCTTGAGCATCTGTGGGAGTCAAACCTAGAGCCTTATATACAGTGTCACAGCCTTAAGCGTGCCCGACTCCAAATTGTTCAGTGAACTCCTGGATTTAGTGAAGGGCCATTTTTAGCTGAAACCATCAGTCATTATGCAGAGATTCATATTCAATACAAGGGTGAGGGCCCCAGGCAAATTGATTGCAACTTATATTGCTAAGTTGAAGCAATTGTCAGAACATTGTGATTCGCAGTGACCTGAATGACATGCTATGAGATCGGTTAGTTTATGGCATGTGCAACAACGCCATTCAGCGTCGATTACTGGCAGAAGTTGATATAAATTTTAAACAGGCAATAGAGATAGCGCTGGCCATGGAAAGTGCTGAAAAAGATTTGCAGGAGCCACAGAGCTTGCAAAATGGCAATGTTTACCAGTCAGGGCAGGAACCTGCAGCCAGGCGTGGTTCCAACACCACAGAAGCAGCTGTGAAGCGGCAATCATTTCCAATCACTCAGGCATCAAAAAAAAATACCTGAGCCAATCAGATTTCGGGGATGTTACTTGTGTCCTCTATAGTGAAGACCAAAGCAAAATACCTGTTTAATTCATCTGCCATCTCCCTATTTCCATTATCAGTTCCTCCGATGCACTCTCAATAGGATCAATGCTCACTTTGTTAACTCTTTTCTTATTTAAATACCAACAGAAACTCTTACTATCCAACTTTATATTACTAGCTAGCTTTCTCTCATCCCTAATTTTCCCCTCCTTATTAATCTTTTTGTCATTCTTTGCTGTTTTTTATATTCTTTCCAATCTTCTCACCTGCTACCTGATTTTGCAAAATTATATTTTTTTTCTTTAAGTCTGACACAGTCTTTAACTTTTTAGTTAACCACGGATGGTGGGCCTTCCCCTTGGAATTTTTCTCTCCCATTGGAATGTATATATTCTGTGTATTCTGAAATATCCCTTTAAATGTCTGCCACTGAACTTCTATTGACGTATCTCTTAACCTCATTTGCCAGTTCATTTCAGTTAGCTCTGCTTTCATGCCCTTACTTAATTTTAAAATACTAGTCTTAAATGTACTCGTTTCACCCTCAAAATGAATGTAAAATTCAATCATATTATGATCGTTACTACAACAGAGAAAAACAACTGCTGCACTTCTCAACCTTGTTAGTGCACTTTGATCCTTCTAAAGAATTGATATTGACCTGTGATGCCTCTCCATATGGCGTTGGTGCAGTGTTGTCCCATGAAATGGACAATGGCTCTATGAGGCCAATAGGTTACGTATCGAGAACCCTCTCAGTGGCCAAAAATGGTTATTCGCAGATTGAGAAGGAAGGACTGTCAATAGTCTTTGGAGTCAAAAAATTCCACCAGTAGTAGCATGGCAGGCGCTTTACTATCATCTCCGTTCATAAACCGCTTTTGGGCCTTTTCAAAGGAGACAAGGCTATCCCACCAATAGCCTCAGCAAGAATTCAGCAATGGGCATTAATTCTGTCCATCTATGAATACAATTTCAAGCACCAACCTGGGATACACATAGCGCACATGGACGCCCTTAGCCATCTACCCTTGCAAGAAAGCATCTTGTGTACTCCTGTACTCCAAGAGATCAACCATGCATTGAATTATATAGGCACATCGCCCATGTGCCTGAAGCAGATCAGGAACTGGACCAATCGAGACCCGTTTCTTTCCAAAGTGAGAGGCCAGATACTTACAGGATGATTAATTGAGCCAGTCTCTGAGGAAATGAAACCATTTTTCACATGCAAATATGAATTGAGTAATCAGCTTGGCATCATACTCTGGGGAGCAAGAGTAGTCATTCCTGTACCAAGCAGGGAACTGCTCCTAACCGAATTACACAGCACTCATCCTGGCATTTCAAAAACGAAAACGCTTGTCAGGAGTTACATGTAGTGGTCTGGTATAGATGCAGATATCAAAAAGTATGTCAAGCACTGTCAACAGTGCCAGCTGCAACAAAAGTTGCCAGCCACGGCCCCACTACACCCTTGAGATTGGCCTGGCCGACCATGGGTACGGATCCATATAAGCTGCATGGGTCCATTCCTAGGCACAATATTTTTGCTCATTATCGTTGCATACTCAAATTGGGTCAAGACTTTTGAGGTGAAATCATTTACACTGCATGCTACCATCAAAAGATTAAAGCCAATGCTTTTCGACAAAGTCATTGTATCAGACAATGGAGCTGTATTTACAAATACTGAATTTCAGAACTTCACCAATCTAAATGACATTAAACACATCTGAACTGTGGCTTATCACCCAACATCAAATAGACTAGCTGAAAGAGGCATCCAAACTCTCAAGTCAGGAATAAAAAATTTGTCGGAAGGAACCTTGGAAACCAAAATCTCACATTCCCTTCTTAGCTACCGCACGACTCCAAATGCAAAAATGGGAATTCCTCCAGCAAAGCTGCTTATGAAGCATCATATGAGGGGGGATCTCATAGAAACCTATAAAATTCTAACAGGACTAGACAGGGTGGATGCAGGAAGAATGTTCCCGATGGTGGGGGAGTCCAGAACCAGGGGTCACAGACTGAGGATACGGGGTAGACCATGTAGGACTGAGATGAGGAGAAATTTCTTCATCCAGAGAGTGGTGAGCCTGTGGAATTCGCTACCACAGAAAGTAGTTGAGGCCAAAACATTGTATGTTTTCAAGAAGGAGTTAGATATAGCTCTTGGGGCAAAAGGGATCAGAGGGTATGGGGAGAAAGCGGGAGCAGGCTATTGAGTTGGATGATCAGCCATGATCATAATGAATGATGGAGCAGGCTTGAAGGGCCGAATGGCCTACTTCTGCTCCTATTTTCCATGTTTCTACGTCTCAGAACGAGACTGCGCCTGGTGTTTCCAAATTTGCCAGGGAGGGTAGAGAAGAAACAAGGTAATCAGAAAACAAGCTACAATTTGCATAGTAGAGCCCAGAAATTTATGGTAGATGAAGCTGTTTTACTAACAAACTTCGGTAACGGTCCAAGTTGGATCCCAGGAATTATAGTCTGTGAGACCAGACCCTTTTCATACCAAATGGACGTGGCAGGCCGGATCGTTTGTACACGTGGATCATCTGAGGAGCAGGAGATGCTTCCACAGTCAGTGTTGCCGCCAAGGAATGTTATTGAACCCAAAAGCACCGACAAACCTCACCGACCTGTTATAGACATAACTGATGTCTCTGCTAATTAAATAGTGATGTACTGCCTGAGCCAAAAGAGATACCTGATATTGCAGTTCCTGTTAGTGTCAATCATGTAGGATACCCTCAGCCTATAGAAACATTGAAAATAGGAGCAGGAGTAGGCCATTTGGCCCTTCGAGCCTGCTCCGCCATTCATTGTGATCATGGCTGATCATCCAACACCAAAACATTATGCTGTTATTTTAGAAAATATCCACAGTCACAAAAAAATAATAGCATAGGGAAAGCCTTTTAGCCCTTGATGGTTGGATTAGTGCCTGCTCTTAAATTGACACTCTCTATTTTAATCCCATTCCCCATGCACTCCCTCTGCAACCTTTTACTTTCTTCCTTTCAAACTTAATCCAGTTCTTGTAAATTATGTTATAGCTTTCCCTCAATGGGCAGCCGCAGGAAACCATTCCATGTTCAATGAAAACAGCATGGAAAAATGTCTGAACATCCCCCTTTAAATGATTCTCCTGAGGTCCATGCACTCTTGTTATCAATTTGCCAACCAATGGAAGCAATATTTCACTATTTAGCTCATCAAAGCATTTCCTAATTTGGAAAACTTCTATTTGATCCTCCTTTAATTTTCTCTGTTCCAGGGGGGGAAATACTGAGTTTATCTTCAGAACTCTCATTACCGTGATACTCTACTGAATCTTGGCTGCATCCAAAATTGTATGCTATACTTCAACTGTAGCCTAATGTAACTTGCAACTTCAACATCACATCCTTGTTTTTATTCTGTTGTAAAGCTAAGAATCCCATTTTCCTATTTTACCTGAGTCCCAGCCATTAAATATCCCAAGATCTCTTGAATACAAAAGCAAAATACTACAGATGCTGAAAATCTGAAATAAAAACAGAAAATACTCAGCAGATCTGGCAGAAGCTAAGCAGAAAAAAAAGTAAACTTTTCCAGCCTGTGACTCTTCATCAGAACAGGAAAAAAACGGGGTAATAGATCTTAAGCAAGTAAAAGGGGATGGAGTAGAAAAAGAACAAAAAGAAAGGTTCAGTGAAAGGGTGGAAGATAAGAGAGATTGAATAACAGAAGAGTTGGTGGTGCAGGACCAATGAGAGTAGTAATGAGACAAGAAACAAAAGATGTGTCTAGAGGAGGTGTGAATGACAGAATGATGAGCAGCTGCCATCTGTAAAAACAAGAGAAAAACTATAACATCCTGGAGGTTGCTACTGACCAGAAACTGGAGCAGCCATACAAATACTGTGGCCACTGGAGCTAGTCAGAGACTGGAGATTCTGCGCCAAGTGGTTTACCACCTCACTCCCCAAAGCCTGTCTAGCATCTATAGAATTATGCCACTGCATCCAGAACAGAAACTTTACTTACAAACCCCCTCAACAACTTGATTTGTGATACTGTACCTATGAATATAAGTGCATAACCTGAATTCATGACAAAGTACCAGTGTGGGAATTATTTCTAAGATTTTTGATATTGTTTTCTATTCACCTGTATAAGGTAATTTCTGTAATTAAGGAATATAAAACAAGGAATTAAAGGGGGAGGGACGTTTTGATTGTTGCTTTAAGGCTAGCCTTACTGAGTAAGAACAGCCAATCAAAACTAAGTGTGGGGAATGTTATAAAGGATGGAGGTTTCCTAATCTAGGCAATGTATTGTGGCCTTGTTAGAGGTATGCAGCTAATCCAGCAGCTATGCAAATAAAGTTTGTTGTTTAACTAAAGAAGCCTGTTGGTAGTACATCTCTACAAAGCCCCAAGTAGCCCCGACTGTGTCTTCTTTTTGGGCTTCCCGCATGGCCAGTCTCCTGTCTGCCACTGGGTGAATGCCAGGGTCGGCGGGCTGAGGCCTTGAGGTGGGTATTAATTGCATCTGTCACCCACCTGTGTGAATCAATGCCTCTCGCAGCACCAAATTCACCGTGGAGAGGGCATTAAGTTCAGACCTTGGTCTTCCTTCTTGCTTCTGAAAATTGATTTCTTATTTGTTTATGTGTTATTTTCATATGTTATCATCCCCATAAAGCAGGCATATTGGGCTTCTCATTTCAAATGCCCAACACCAATGTACCCTCTAATTTTTTTGTAGCATGAGAGCAGGGTGGTGTTGTGTGACCCAGACCTCTCTGTCGCTTGCCATTTCAACACACCGCCTTGCTCTCATGCCCACATGTCCGTCCTTGGCCTGCTGCAATGTTTCAGTGAAGCTCAATGCAAACTGGAGGAACAGCATCTTGTCTTCCAATTAGGCACTTCACAGCCTTCCGGTCTTAAAATTGAGTTCGACAACTTCAGATCATGAACTCCCTCCTCCATCCTCACCCCTTTTTGATCCCCTTTTTTCAAATATTTATTTTAAAATTTTTATATATATATATTTCTTTCCCATCTATTTTTATTATTTAAAAAAAAATGTATTTCCATTTGTTGTTTTATCCCTACCTTTTAGCCTATTTCGATCTTTTTTCCCAGACCGTCCCCTCCCCCACCCCATCACACTAGGGCTATCTGTCACTTGCTCATTCTGCTTTCTACTCTTAATGTCACCCTTAGCTAGTATCACCACCATCAACACCCCTTCGACCTTTTGTTTATGAGATCTTTTGCAATCTCTCCTTTGCCTCCACCTATCACTGGCCTTCTATCCAGCTTCACCTGTCCCACCCCCTTAAACAGTATATATTTCACCACGTTTACTTCTCTTTAGCTCTGAAGAAGTCATTCAGACTCAAAACATTAACTTTGTTTTTATCTCCACAGATGCTGTCAGATCTGAGTTTTTCCAGCAATTTTTGTTTTTGTTTCAGATTTCCAGCATCCGCAGTATTTTGCTTTTATTATAGGGGTGTGATAGAATACTCTCCACTTGCCTGGATGAGTGTAGCTCCAACAACACTCAAGAAGGTCAACACTATCCAGAACAAAGCAGCCTGCTTTATTGGCATCCCATCCACCACATTAAACATTAACTCCCTCCACCACTGACTCCACAGTAGGTCACCAAAACTTCTTCAACAGCTTCTTTCAATTCTGCTATATATATTATCTAGAAGGACAAGGCAACTGGGGACACCTCCACCTGCAAGTTCCCCACCGAGTCACACTGCACACCCTGACTTGGAACTGTATTACTGTTCCTTCACTGTCTCAAAAACCTTGAACTCCCTTCCTAATGTAACTGGGGGTGCGCTGACATGACATGGACTGCAGTGGTTCAAGAAGGCAGCTCACCGCCACCTTCTCAAGGCCAATTAGAGATGGGCAATAAATGTTGGCGACACTCATATCACATGAATGAATAAAAAACGAAGATGCAGTGTGGTGGATAAATTCATGTCAAAATTCCAAATGTTAGTGAAAAAGAAAAATGAAAAATGTAGTTACAAATGGTGGTAGATGGTTGTTAGGTAAATATAGAAGTAAGAAAATTTCTATTAAAATGTGAAAATTTGACTGAATCATTTTGCCTGGGCAAAAATTTATGCTGGACCAGAGTGTCTGACACAGAAATACAACAAACCTCAGTGGCTGAGGCACTCTTAAGGTGATTGACCTGTGGCATGTACGTCATTTCCTCCCCCGCGCCCTTTGACCCGGGGGCGCGGTGGTGGGCGGCCGCTCTCGCGAGACTTGGCTGCGGTCGCCGGGCAGCTCGCGGTGTCTCAATGGAGCTGGCGGCCTCTGGGATGATGATGGCGGATTTCGATGCGATCTATGAAGAAGAGGAGGACGAGGAGCGAGCGCTGGAGGAGCAGCTGCTGAAATACGCGCCCGACCCGGTGGTGGTGCGGGGATCAGGACACGTCACTGTGTAAGAACGACCGAAAAAGCAGGGAGGGAAACTGGGGTGGTGGGGGGGGAGTAACTGGAGGGTAACCTGGAGCCGTGGCCCGAGCTGCCGGGCTGGGTTTCAGCTCCTGTGGATGACAGCGCGTTGACACACAGCCCAGGCGGTGACAGGGACTGCCCACTGAACACCAGGGCGGCATGACCGGCATGCCCTCCCCTCTCTCGGCAGGAAAAGTTGATGCTGATGGTTAACGTGACGCTGCAGTCAGTTCTGACTACATCAGAAGTAACTCCCAGGAGAGGAGCGTTTTCCCAGTTCTGCCAGTGATGGGAAGAGTAGGTTAGCATCATTATTCAAAAGGGAGAAAGGGGGTAGCAACCTGGGACCTGATGCTCAGTGTAATGCACCTTACTTATTCTAGCAGTGCGAGACAGCTAAGCAAAGATGCAGGATCTTTATTAGATTTGAGTGGATTGTGATGTTCTACTCTTTGTGTATTTCCTTTTTGATTTCGTCCAGTTTTGTCATGTGCATTCTTTGAGCGTTACTGCATCTTGAAGTACTGTGGTAAATGTGCATAAAAAGCTACAGCAAATAGATTTGTTAATGAATTTTACATTTTTATAGGGTCAAGTGAGAACATGATTGGGCAGAGTTTTGATGCATGCTGTGGTCAAATAGCATGTCAGCAATTTTTTTAGTTTTATTCGCAGCATCTGCTTGGGTGAAGTCGTGCATGGTACATAGAATCTTAGAATGGTTACAACACAGAAAGAGTCATCCCACTTGGCCATCCTTTCTATGTAGCCTGGCAGATTTGTTTACTTCAGGTGCTTATCGAACTCTTTTTGAAGGCTATGACTGAATCTGCCTCCAACGCTCTCAAACATTACATTCTGGATCCTAACCAATGCTGAATAAAAAATGTTTTTCCTCATGTCGCTTTTGCTTCTTATACCATTCACATTAAATCTCTGTCTTGTGATTCTCAACTTTTCTGCTCATGGAATAATTTTTCTCTATTCTGCCAGATCCTGCTCATGATTTTGAACATGCCTAACAAATCTCCTCTCAATTTTCTCTTCTAAGGAGAACAGCCCCAGCTTCTCCGATCGACCCACATATCTGAAATCCCTTATTTCTGGAACCATTCTCAAAACTTTCCCAGGCCCTTTTTAAAGCCATCATGTCCTTCCTAAAGTGCATTGCCCTGTATTTGATACAGTACTCTAGTTGAGGCTGAAACATTGTTTCATTAAGGTTCATCATAACCACCTTGTTTTTATACGCTTGCCTCTATTTATAAAGCCTACAATCTTGAATGCCTTTTTAACAATTTCCTCAACCTACCACCTTCAATGATTTGTACACTTATGCTCTCGGGTCTCTGTCCTGCATCCCTTTAGAATTGTACCCTTTAGTTCATATTGCCTGTCCTTGTTTCTTCTACTAAAATGTATCACTTCACACTTCTGCCTTAAAAGTCATCTCTGACATGTCCACCCATTCGACCAGGCCTGTCCACGTCCTTGTGGGCTGGGAAGTGAGGGGTTAATTTCTCCTCTTCACCCATCTGTAAACAGATGTTTTAATTTCCTTCCCCTTTTATAAACACTGCTGAATTTCCTAACCCCTCAGTTTTGGTGTGATCGAATTTTCTGTTAATAACCTCATGTCAGACTTGAGTTAGGATGAACTCAAAGGGTTAGTTTATTTGTACACACAAACATGGGAGGAGGGTCGCAACGTTGCCTCCTTTGCATTCATACTGTAAAAGAGGGATAGAGAAAAGAAAAATTGTTTCATATGGGTCCATAGTCCAGAATCAAAGTCCAATGAGGTATTCCTTCATGGAGGTCAGCAGACTGAAAACCGATGTTGTACAATTCACTTTTCCAGTGGAGTTGACTTCACACGGTGCGATAGGCATATGGAGATGAATCCGTCTTGTAGGCCATGGTACAGAAGTTCCAGTAGAAACTGTGGAAATGGGACCAGGGGTTCGAAATGGGACCAGGGATTCAACCTGGGCAGAGCTCTTCTGTGAGGCTGCTTGTAGGATGGTAAACAGCAGACTGACTTTGCGGTTCTACAAGGCAACATCGCTGGTTCCGCAAACTAAAGCTGCATGTCACATGACTCCCACCTCTTCAGTGTCTTTGACAAAGGGTCCCGAGATTGTTGAATGTCTCAGCCATTAAGAATTGAAAGGAAGGTTGTGGGGCCCTTTGTCCTAGCAGATAAGTAGACTCCAGTTGGCCAGTTTGGTTTATGAAATGCAGATGGCCTTTGTATAGCTCTCTGGAATTTGTTCTGTACAGCCTATAATTTTTCATTAGTGGCTCTTAAGAGGTAATGAGATGCAAGTTTCTCTGATGCTGCCAAAGTAGCTCCTTTTGTTCAGGAATCACAGACAGCCATAGATTCAACCATTTTAAGGTCTTTGTCCAGTTTTAATTTTTTAGAGATAGCAATAAGCATACCTCTATAGAGTTTATAACACATATATAAGGTGAGGTCTTAGATATCCTCCTTACAGTTCACAATACTTCCAAGTTTTGTCATCTGCACATTTTAAAAGTTTGCCCTGTATGCCCTGGTCTAGGTCATTAGGAAAAAGAGTGGTGCTGGTGCTGATCCCTGGGGAATTCCACTATATACTTTACCCCAGTCCAAAAACAAATGTCCTCCTCACTGTTTTCTGTCACTCAGCCAACTTTGTAACCAAATTGCTGTCTTATTTTATGGGCTTCGACTGCGTTGGCAAGCATATTATGTGGCACTTTATAAAATGCCTTTTGGAAGTCCATGCGGACCATATCAACCAGATTACCCTCATCAAAAAAACTCAACTAATTTACTTAAATTTAAAAAAAAATTTTCTTGCATGTGCGCATTGCTGACGAAGCCAACACTTATTACCCATCTCTGATTGTCCTTGAGAAGGTGATGGTGAGCTGCCTTCTTGAACCACTGCAGTCCATGTGGTGTTAGTACACCCACACTGCTGTTAGGAAGGGACTTTCAGGATTTTGACCCAGTGACAGTGAAGGAACGGCAATATATTTCCAAGTCAGGATGGTTAGAACCAGATCCAGCATTGCCTCCTTCTTCGTTGGGCTAGAAATGTACTGATCAAGAAAATTCTTTGGTACACACTTCAGAAACCCTTCTCCCTCTGCCCTTTACACTGTTATTTCAGTCTAAATTAGGTCCCCCATTATCACTCCTCTAATGATGGATTCTCCCATCACTTTGGCGGATGAGTGTTCATTTCACAGCTTGGGTTGGTGGTGTGTGACGTGATAAGCTAAATCTTGATTTGCAGATCTGATTTGAACTATTTCTTTTGAATTCACTGTGGAGGGGTGGGTGACGGCCTTAGCTTTGCAGCATGCTCACAGGGACCTGACTATTCTTCTCGGATGCTGAGATTGCTTGGTGACAGACTTCTCCATTTGGATCTGTCCAGGATTTCTTTTCCTCATGTGTCGCTACTCCCTGGTACTTTTATTTATACATGGGAGGTGGGCATCACTGGCAAGGCCAACATTTACTGTCTTTCCCTAATAGATGATGAGAAGATGATGGCGAGCCATTGCCTTGAATGCAACTGAGTGGCTTGTGAGGTCATTTCAGAGGCTAGTTAAGAGTCAACCACATTGCTGTGTATCTGGAATTACATATAGGCCAGACTGAGTATGGAATGACCGATTTTCTTCTCTAGAGGACATGAGTGAACTGGATGGGGTTTATTGACAATCCACTAGTTTTGTGGCCTCTATTATTGAGATTAGCTTTTTATTCCAAATTTATTTAATTGAAGTTGAATTCTCTAGCTGCTGCAGTAGGTTTTGAACTCATGTCTTCAGGCCTCTGAATTACAAGTTCAGCAATGTAACCACTATTCTACCATGCCCCTTGTACCTCTCTGTAATTTCCCTGCAAATTTGTTTCTCCACATCCTTCTCACTTGTTGGTGGCTTTTAGGATGTACCTATTCTTGCAATGGCAACTCTATTGTTTCTTAACTTTAACCAAATAGATTCTGCCCTTGACCCTCTCTCCCTAATCAATACAATCACCCTTCCTCCTTTCATTTCTTGCCTATCTTTCTTAAATACCTTATGTCCAGGAATATTTAGTACCCAACCCTGGCCTTTTTTGAGTCAGGTCTCCATTCTCACCGCAACATCATATTCCCATGTAATATTTGTGCCTGAGGCTTACCAACCTTATTTACCATGATTTGTGCATCCAAACATGCATTGTAAACCTGAATCAGGTCTTAAGTGTATTCTCTCTTAGTCTGACCCCATGTGATGCCTTACTATTTCTTACTCTGGTGCTACCTGTATCTCCCAATCTTTGTGTACCTTGTTTTTCCCGATCTACTGCCTGGTTTCCACCCCCCTGCCAAATTATTTTAAACCCTCTCCTACAGTAGCAAATCACTTAATGAATAAATTGGTTCATGCTCTGTTCAGGTGCAGCCTGTCTGGCCTGTACAGGTATCATCTCTCCCAGAATTGGCCCCAATGTCTCAGAAATCTATAGGCCTCTCTCCAGCCAAGCATTCATCTGCACTATCCTCCTATTTATATACTCGCGAGAATACGTCACTGGGTGTAATCCAGAAATTGTTACCTTTGTGACCCTGCTTCTAAGACTATTTTCCAGCTCCCTAAAATCTGCCTGCAGGACCTCGTCCTTTCTACCAATGCTGTTGGTACCAATGTGTGCCATAATTTCTGGTTGTTCCCCCTACCCACCCACCCCACCAGAATAAT